>NC_134213.1:38975000-40225000 GCF_965140235.1 Caretta caretta
TTCCTTCAGCACTCTCGGATGCAACTCGTCCGGCCCCATGGACTTGTGCACGTCCAGCTTTTCTAAATAGTCCCTAACCACCTCTATCTCCACAGAGGGCTGGCCATCTCTTCCCCATTTTGTGATGCCCAGCGTAGCAGTCTGGGAGCTGACCTTGTTAGTGAAAACAGAGGCAAAAAAAGCATTGAGTACATTAGCTTTTTCCACATCCTCTGTCACTAGTTTGCCTCCCTCATTCAGTAAGGGGCCCACACTTTCCTTGGCTTTCTTCTTGTTGCCAACATACCTGAAGAAACCCTTCTTGTTACTCTTGACATCTCTGGCTAGCTGCAGCTCCAGGTGCGATTTGGCCCTCCTGATAACATTCCTACATGCCTGAGCAATATTTTTATACTCTTCCCTGGTCATATGTCCAACCTTCCACTTCTTGTAAGCTTCTTTTTTATGTTTAAGATCCGCTAAGATTTCACCATTAAGCCAAGCTGGTCGCCTGCCATATTTACTATTCTTTCGACTCATCGGGATGGTTTGTCCCTGTAACCTCAACAGGGATTCCTTGAAATACAGCCAGCTCTCCTGGGCTCCTTTCCCCTTCAAGTTAGTCCCCCAGGGGATCCTGGCCGTCCGTTCCCTGAGGGAGTCGAAGTCTGCTTTCCTGAAGTCCAGGGTCCGTATCGTGCTGCTTACCTTTCTTCCCTGTGTCAGGATCCTGAACTCAACCAACTCATGGTCACTGCCTCCCAGATTCCCATCCACTTTTGCTTCCCCCACTAATTCTACCCGGTTTGTGAGCAGCAGGTCAAGAAAAGCGCCCCCCCTAGAAATGAGCGACCAATCGGGTGACTCGGCATCTCAGTCTGATTTACAGTTCTACTTGGTGTTGGCTTTAGCCCTGATCTCATTTTTGTTTCTCCTGGCAGTGACACTGGCCATTGTGATGAAATTTTATAGAGCAAGGAATCCCCCAGTTCTGAGCTGTTTCGGTTCTGATTATTCCAAGGCGGGTCCCAGATTCCCACCCAGCTACTGTGATGCGACTTTACCGTATAGCTATAATCTGTGTTTAGCCGTAGACTCCGGAACGAATAACTCTAATATTCTAAAACCAAATGGCCAGAAGGATGTAGGAGAGATTATCCTTTCCAATGACAACTCTCAGATGTTTATAATGAGCAACAGCACCTCTGCTTCCGTAGACCAAAAGTCTGAACCTAACCGCGTTGGGAAGGTGAGTTTCTGTGCTCATGCGCTTGCATGCGCTTGTATCTTTATATATTTTAGTAGTGGCAAATCAAGGAGTTATATGTCATTTAACGTTAAACCTGATGAATTAGAAATAGTAATTCTCTGAACAACCAATTTTTATATCGGCTTTTATTTATTTATATTTGTTCGGGGCCTTGACATTATTAAAGTAGTATCAAAGTGATAGGGCAGAAAGTTTTCGAGACACATTGCAATGATAAAATAAACTGTGTATCAGCAGTTTTCCATTTATGGCTATGTAGATGATGCATTACCTTTTAAATTCATAATATTTTTCTTTTTGGTTTTCCATCAATTTTAAGAATGACAAAACCATTAAAATATATTAATTGTATGAATTCATAGAATAAATTAGCAGATAAGTAAATAACTCATAACATCAACAGAAATGCCTCCAAAATAAATGTAAAAATTAAAGTCAAAATAGGGACAGTTAACTAAAGACACACTGTTAGAAATCTGATCTGCTAGTCAGATTTCCTGTCTAGCTTTCTACCTCCCTTCTCCCTTCTGTTCATCCGTCTATGTGAATTAACTCACCATTCAGGGCTGGATATTGAAAACAACGCAACAAAGAACATATACTGGGTTACCCAAAAGGAGTAATATTTTTAAATATCCTAGTTTACATATTGATGAAACATGTGCACAACACCTATGAGATATTCTTGCATTATTCCTTAAATGTATTTTCTATTTGTCCTCTGAAGTTAGAATCAGTGCTCCATGATCAGCAATGGCTGCATATTTGTTTCCAAGGGGTGTTCAATATTCTGGTTTTGAACTATAAACTCCTGAACGGGTGGGGGGGCCGTCTCTTGGAGAGATCATCTCTCCCTGTCTCACGTACTGCGGTAAACGCATTACACTGCAGCACCAGAACTGGAGCTCCATCTGCTGACAGGGCTTTCTCTCTCCTCTGCTTTGGAAATGATTGCTAGTCCACCTGGGCCAATTTAGCCAAATTCTGTTGACCTTTAGCGCATGCTGCAAAGCCAATCTGATTTCATGGGCTCTTGGAGCCAAGGGAGACTCATTGTAATTTGTGCTGGTGTGCAGGATAATTTATATTTTAGTTTTCTGGATGTATGAATCTTAACCTTGCAATTACAGTAGGCTACTGGATTTGATAAAGTTCACAAATATTATTATACTGTGCAAAAGTCTCTAAGGCACTGGATAGCCACGTTTGCCCTATGATGAATGCCTAAATTAATATATAAGTGAACAAATAAATAGAAGATAAATTCTAAACAGAAAGGCGAACAAATTGTTCATTGGAAGGGAAAGTGCATGGAACTATGTGTGATTTCACACAATAATGTGTAAACTAAAATTATTCTTCTTGTTTATTACAATGTGACATAAATACAGGATTACTTTACTTTATTATGCAAAAAATAAATTTGTGTGTCATTTCAAAATGAGGAAATTAAGCAGAGAGGTTGTGTTCCATTTGCCACAGTTTTATTATGTGACTAATGGATTAAAGGGAAGAGTTCAGCTTTACAACATATCTATCATCAGATAATATGTATTTTGCATCTAGATTTGTTTAATTAATATCAGGGCTGTCAAGTGATTACAAAAATTAATTGTGATTAATCATGTGATATAAAAAACTAATTGTGATTAATTGCACAATTAATTGCACTATTAATAAAATACTATTTAAATATTTCTGAATGTTTTCTACATTTTCAAATATATTGATTTCAATTACAAAACAGAATACAAAGTGTACAGTGCTAGCTTTATATTTATTTTTGATTACATGAATTTGCACTGTAAAAAAACAAAAGAAATAGTATTTTTCAAATCACCTAATACAAATACTGTAATGTGATCTCTTTATCATGAAAGCTGAATTTAAAAACATAGAATTATATAAAAATACCCTGCATTCAAAAATAAAACAATATAAAACTTTAGAGCCTACAAGTCCACTCAGTCCTACTTCTTGTTCAGCCAGTCACTCAGACAAAGAAGTTTGTTTACATTTTCAGGAGATAATGCTGCCCTCTTCTTGTTTACAATGTGACCTGAAAGTGAGAACAGGCATCCTCATGGCACTGTTGTAGCCAGCGTTACATGCCAGATGTGTTAAAGATTCATATGTCTCTTCATGCTTCAACCACCATTCCAGGGGACATGCGCACATGGTTACGATAGGTTCTGCTCCATAACAATCCAAAGCAGTACAGACTGACCCATGTTCATTTTCATTATCTAAGTCAGATGCCACCAGCAGAAGATTGATTTTCTTTTTTGGTGGTTTGGGTTCTGTATTTTCTGCATTGGAGTGTTGCTCTTTTAAGACTTCTGCAAGCATGCTCCACACCCTGCCCCTCTCAGATTTTGAAAGGCACTTCAGATTCTTTAAATCTTGGGTCCAGTGCCATAGCTATTGTCATAAATATAAAGGGAAGGGTAACCACCTTTAAATCCCTCCTGGCCAGAGGCAAAACCCTTTCACCTGTAAAGGGTTAAGAAGCTAAGATAACCTCGCTGGCACCTGACCAAAATGACCAATGAGGAGACAAGATACTTTCAAAGCTGGAGGGGCAGGGGGAACAAAAGGTCTCTCTGTCTGTGTGGTGCTTTTGCGGGGAACAGATCAGGAAAGCTCTTCAGAACTCCTGTAAAAAGTTAGTAAGTAATTTAGCTAGAAATGCGTTAGATTTCCTTTTGCTTAATGGCTGGTAAAATAACCCTGCTGAATGGAATGTGTATTCCTGTTTTTGTGTCTTTTTGTAACTTCAGGTTTTGCCAAGAGGGATTCTCTAGGTTTTGAATCTGATTACCCTGTAACCATCCTGATTTTACAGAGGTGATTCTTTTACCTTTTCTTTAACTAAAATTCTTCTTTTAAGAACCTGATTGTTTTTCATTGTTCTTAAGATCCAAGGGTTTGGGTCTGTGTTCACCTGTACAAATTGGTGAGGATTTTTATCAAGCCCTCCCCAGGAAAGGGGGTGTAGGGCTTGGGGGGATATTTTGGGAGAGACATCTCCAAGTGGGCTCTTTCCCTGTTCTTTGTTAACAGGCTTGGTGGTGGCAGCATACTGTTCAAGGCCAAGGCAAAGTTTGTACCTTGAGGAAGTTTTTAACCTAAGCTCATAGGAATAAACTTAGGGGGTCTTTCATGCAGGTCCCCACAGCTGTACCCTAGAGTTCAGAGTGGGGAAGGAACCTTGACAGCTATCTTTAGAAATCTCATATTGGTACCTTCTTTGCCTTTTGTGAAATCTGCAGTGAAAGTGTTCTCAAAAATGAACAACATGTGCTGGGTCATCATTTGAAACTGCTGTCACAGGAAATACATGGCAGAATGCGGGTAGAACAGAGCAGGGGACAGACAATTCTCCCCCAAGCAGTTCAGTCACCAATGTACTTAACCCATTATTTTTTTAACAAGCATCATCAGCATGGAAGCCTGTCCTCTGGAACGGTGACCGAAGCATGATGGGGCATACAAAAACAAATAACATCACCTGTTCTCACTGTCAGGTGACATTGTAAATAAGAAGCGGCCAACATTATCTCCCTTAAATGTAAACAAACTTGTTTCTCTTAGGGATTGGCCAACAAGAAGTAGGACTGAGTGGACTTGAAGGCTCTAAAGTTTTGCATTATTTTGTTTTTGAGTGCAGATATGTAACAAAAAAAATCTACACATGTAAATTGCACTTCCACAACAGAGATTGCACTACACTACTTGTATGAGGTGAATTGAAAAATACTATTTCTTTTGTTTATCATTTTACAGTGCAAATAATATAAAAGTTATTTGCACTGTAATAAAAATAATATACACTTTGATTTCAATTTCAACACAGAATATATACGAAAAAGTAGAAAAACATCCAAAATATTTAATAAATGTCAATTGGTATTGTATTGTTTAACAGTCCAAGTAAAACTGCGATTAATCCCGATTATTTTTTTTGAGTTAGTCACCTGAGTTAACTGTGATTAACCGAGAGCCCTAATTAATATATAATATACATTAGGAGACTAAAGATGCTGGAGAAATTAACTAACACACATATTGGGGAAAAGTGCGTTTAAAATTATGTACCTAAACTGCTGCAGTTATTGGTTGAGACTCTGAGTGTCGCTGTTCACCAATCAGGGAGACAAATGCGAGGAGAGATCAGGCCAGCCCCTGCCCGCTATAACAGATCGCACAACACACAGACCAGACAGTCTTTGAAAAAGCCAGGATACACAGTACAGCACAGCTGCACTAAACCCCCGGGGAAGCTCTAGATCCACGAACTACTGATTGAAAAGCAGGATTTTTATTTTTATTTTTTTACTATTTTTATATACTGTTCGGACACACGGACTCTGAGGCATCTATTTCCAGTGCTAGACATGACGGATATAAAGAGGCTCCGGGACTGCAACCGGCGAGTCCTGTTCTGCTTTGTATTTTTTACCGTTTGGGAGGCAATTTCTGGGCACATTCGCTATTCCATTCCGGAGGAAATGCAGAAAGGCTCTTTCGTGGGCAATATCGTTAAGGATCTGGGGCTCGATACAAAGGAGTTTTCAGACCGCGGAGTCCGCATCGTTTCCAGAGGTAAGAGGCAATATTTTGCTCTGAATGTTAAAAGCGGTTATTTATACTCCACGGAAAGGATTGACAGAGAGCAGATCTGCGGACAGATGGAGAAATGTCTGCTAAATTTTGAGGTTCTCGTTAAGGATAAAGCTAAACTTTTTGCAGTTGAAGTTGAAATCACAGACATTAATGACAATGAGCCCCGCTTCCAAGAAGATGAATTGGAATTTAGAATCAGTGAGTTAGTCGCTGTGGGAACCCGATATTCTCTTGAGGGGGCGCAGGATCCAGATATCGGAATTAATTCTGTGCAGGGCTATAATCTCACCAGTAACAAACACTTCTCTCTGGATGTGCAAACGGGAGCTGATGGAGACAAATATGCCGAACTGGTGCTGGAAAAGTCTCTAGACCGGGAAGAACAAGATGTTCACGATCTAATCCTCACAGCCACTGACGGTGGAGATCCAGTTAGGTCCGGAACTGCACAGATCCGCGTTGTTGTCCTTGACGCAAATGACAATGCACCAGTTTTCAGTCAGCCTGTCTATAAAGTGAGTGTTTTGGAAAATGTGCCCGTCGGGTCTCTGCTGCTGACAGTAAACGCCACAGATCCGGACGAAGCGATAAATTCGGAGGTCACATATTCACTCCGGAAGATGAAAGACAAAGCGTCCCAGATATTCCAGGTGGATTCTAAAACGGGGGAAATATCAACTGTGGGAAACCTGGATTATGAGGAAGCTGCATTATATGAAATGGAGATTCAAGCCAAAGACGTTGGAGACCTCTGGGCCAGGTCTAAAGTTCTGATAGCTGTTATTGATATCAATGATAATGAGCCACAGATTACAGTCACCTCAGTCACCAACTCTGTGAGCGAAGACAGCCCACCGGGAACTGTGATCGTCTTTATACATTTACATGATCTGGATTCCGGAGAGAATGGTGATGTCATATGTTCTATACCACCCAACCTGCCATTCAGGTTACAGAAATCATTTGACAATTATTACAGCTTGGTGAGTGACAGAGCATTGGACCGGGAGAGGGTCTCCGATTACAATGTAACTATCACAGCCACAGACCGAGGGACTCCTCCTTTATCCTCAACAACAACTATTTTAGTACAGCTTTCAGACATAAACGACAACGCTCCTATTTTCAACCAGACATCCTACACTTTGTACATCACGGAGAACAATCCCAGAGGAGCTTCCGTTTGTTCCCTGAAAGCGAATGATCCTGACTCGGGGGAGAACGCCAGAGTCACTTACTCCATTACTGGAACTCAGAACCAGGAAGCTCCGCTCCCCTCCTCCATCTCCATTAACTCCGAGACTGGGGCTCTCTACGCTCTGCGCTCCTTCGATTACGAACAGTTCCGGGAGATTCGGTTCCAAGTGCAGGCTCAGGATGGGGGTTCCCCACCTCTCAGCAGTAATGTCTCCGTCACTCTCTTTATACTGGATCAGAATGACAACAGCCCGCACATCTTACACCCCTCCTTTCCCACCGATGGCTCCACGGGAGTGGAGTTGGCCCCTCGCTCCTCCGAGCCGGGTTACCTGGTCACTAAGGTGGTGGCGGTGGATGCAGACTCCGGGCAGAACGCCTGGCTCTCCTACCAGCTGCTGAGGGCTACAGAGCCGGGGCTCTTCTCTGTGGGACTCCACAGCGGCGAGATCAGGACAGCGCGCTCCTTTGTAGACAAAGATGCGCTCAAGCAAAGTCTGGTGGTTTTAGTGAAGGACAACGGGCAGCCCCCTCTCTCTGCCACGGCCACTGTCACGGTGGTGGTGGCTGACCGCATCTCCGAAATCCTCTCCGATTTAAGCAGCCTCTCAGCTCCTGCAGACCCCCAGTCCAGCCTCACCTTGTATTTGGTGATCGCTGTGGCTTCCGTTTCCTGCTTGTTCTTTACCTTTATCCTAGTGTTACTGGCCCTGAGGCTTCGCAGGTGGAGAAACTCGCAGCTGTTTGACTCCTCGAGTGTGACTTTCAGTGGAGTTCCCGTCTCGCAGTTTGTGGGGATCGATGGAGTCAGAGCTTTTCTTCACTCCTACTCATATGAAGGTTCTCTAACCAGGAACTCCAGGAAGAGCCAGTTCAACTTTCCCAAATCAAACTATTCAAATACTCTGACCAGTCAGCAGACTTGTGAGATAAAGTATCCTGTGTCAATATCGGCAGATTTAAAGAGTGGTGAAGGCGAGCAGAAATTTGTTCAAGTGAGTTTGCTTCTTTTCTTCTTTTTCTTTTTAACCACGTTTATGTGTTTTAGGAACCGGAAATATTTATTTATTGTAAAACCCATCGTCTTTTTTGGAACCATCACAAATTATTTCCTTATGTTAGAGTGATCCCACTTTCCTTACGACCCTCTACTTCCCTTCTCTCTTCCATAACTTTTTTTTTATTTTTTAGCCTTAATTAATGGCTCAGGTTCAAGTAACATAATAAATCTTCCAGGCAAGTGTGATGTGTACTTTTTTGTTGACACACAATTAGATCTCGATCTTCATTGGGACTTTCCGACGTTACTACAATTCAAACACAAATGCAAGTGAAGCGTCCGTATTTTTAAAGGGAACTGCAATTGTTTGTTGGAAGGAAGGATCAGTTTACAGAGGGTTTTATAACAACTCTGGGAAACCTTTTTGATTGAGGCTGCAATCTCTTCAGTTACAAATATATTATGTTTACTTGTTTAGTTTCAGATAGGCGTTATTAGATCTTGACAATCCTGTGCTCTCTTTACACCAAAGTAACATAAATCTCACGAAATCCACCGGACCAGATTTAGGTCGTTTACATGGAACGATGACTGAAAAGGTATTTTATTTTTGAAGGAAGTTCTGAAGATAAATAAGTTCTTGTGCCAGGTCCCTGATTCTGGACAGGGAAATTTCGTAATAATTCAAATTTCATTGTGCTTTTTGTTAAAATCAAGCCACTTTGGTGACAGAACATACAAACTACACAAAAAGCAGACAAAAAGGAAACCCATACCATTCAGCTTTCCTGAATTCTTTTTGTGTGTTCGTTATATATTCTTCTACCTAAGGATGGACCAAGGAATGCATTGATCCAAACGAATTTCCGTTGCCCTCTCTGTACCTACGTCCAGACTTTTATCATATCATTGGAGCTGCAGTTCTCAGACAGAGACTCAGAGTGCCGCTGTTGGCCAATACGGTGCGGAGCTGCAGCCGAAGATCCATTGGAGCCGGCTGCAGTGTGATTGCTCAATCACATAGTGCAGAACACAGACAAAAGCGCAAGCAGCCTCGCTGCTCAGAGAAACCCTCTATCGGGACTCGGATGCACAACTGGAGTGATAAAGGGATTTTATTTTATTTTCATCGCTGGGGATATTTACAATACAGGCGGGATTTTAACTACAGGATCTAAACGGAATAAAAAAGAAAGGAAAAGAGCATAAGTGCAAGCGAGTAAAATGGAAACCGGACACATACAGACCGGATGGGCAGTCACACGGCAGGTACTGTTGTTTCCTTTCTTATTCTCTTTATTCTGCCGGGCGGTCTCGGAGCAGATCCTTTATTCGATTCCGGAGGAAATGGCCAAAGGTTCCCTTGTGGGGAATCTTGCCAAGGATTTGGGGTTGCATGTCAGAGAACTGCCGCAGCGAAAGCTCCGTATTAGTTTGGAAAAGCCATACTTCAGTGTGAATGTGGAAAATGGCAACCTGTATGTGAATGAAAGGATAGATCGGGAGGAGATATGCGGGGAGACACCCCTTTGTGTCCTGGCATTCGAAACGGTGGTTACAAATCCTTTAAATATTTACCTCGTGAATGTCGCAATCCAAGACATTAATGATAATGCCCCGTGGTTCATAAAGAGTGACATTGATCTAGAAATCAGCGAATCAGCACTGCCGGGTGCGAGATTTCGACTAGAATCTGCGCAAGATCCGGATTCTGGGATCAACTCACTGCAAAATTACCAACTCAGTAAAAACCCTTCTTTTACCATGGCAGTGAAAGAGAGCCCAGATGGCAAAAAGCAAGCAGAATTAGTCTTAGAAAAGTCTTTGGATCGGGAGGAGGAAAGTTCCCACCAGTTAATCCTGACGGCTCTGGATGGGGGAGATCCAGTCAGATCTGGGACAGCTCAGGTTAGGATTAAAATTACTGACGCCAATGACAACCCCCCAGTATTCACTGAAAAAATCTACAAAGTCAGCCTGAGGGAAAATCTACCAAAGGGCTCCTTAATACTTCAAGTGAAAGCCAGTGACAAAGACGAAGGTTTAAATGGCCATATAACATACTTTTTCGACAGCATACCTGAAAACACCCGCAAATTATTCCATTTAGACCCTGATAACGGAGAAATTATAAATACAGCGATTCTGGATTTTGAAGAGAAAAATGAATACACCATGGAATTGGAAGCCAGGGATGGGGGTGGGCTGACAGGTCACTGCAAAGTTCATATACAAATACTGGATGAGAACGACAACGCCCCGGAAGTGACGATTTTTTCAGTATCCAGTCCAATTCCCGAAGACTCACCGCCAGGAACAGTGATCGTTCTGATCAAAGCTCGTGACCCAGATGCCGGACAAAATGGAAAACTCAGTTGTAATATTCAACACAACTTGCCTTTTAAAATAATATCATCTTCTATTAACTACTACAAGCTCCTCACAGACAGCACCCTGGACAGGGAGAGGACCCCGGAGTACAATATCACAATCACAGCCACAGACAAAGGCACTCCCCCACTCTCTGCCCAGAAAACCATCCTGTTGCAGATCTCAGATATCAATGACAACGCGCCTGTCTTTGAAAAATCTTCCTACACCGCCTATGTGCCAGAGAACAATCCCTCGGGGGCCTCTATTTTCAGTGTAAAAGCCTCAGACCGGGATCTGGACCAGAACGCCCGAGTCACTTATTCCATCTTGAGCAGCAACCTGAAGGAGCTGCCTCTCTCCTCCTACATCTCCATTAACTCCCAGACCGGAGCGATCTATGCGCAGCGCTCCTTCGACTACGAGCAATTCCGGGAGTTTGAGATGCAAGTGAAGGCCCAAGACGGCGGGTCCCCACCTCTCAGCAACAATGTCACCGTCAGGGTGTTTATTGTGGATCAGAATGATAACGCCCCTCGCATTCTGTACCCTTCGCTCGGAGCCGATGGCTCCGCTTTGTTCGAGATGGTCCCTCGCTCGGCCGAGGCAGGTTATCTGGTGACTAAGGTGGTGGCGGTGGATGCTGACTCAGGACACAATGCCTGGCTCTCCTACCACGTGCTCCAGGCCACGGACCCGTCGCTCTTCAGCATGGGGCTGCAGAGCGGGGAGATCCGGACAGCCCGCGCCTTTGCGGACAGAGATGCTGTGAAGCACAGGCTGGTCACCCTGGTGAAGGACAACGGGCAGCCGCCTCTGTCCGCCACAGTGACTCTCAACCTGGTGTTTGCGGAGAGCTTCCAAGAGGCTCTTCCGGAAATGAGAGACCAATCGGGTGACTTGAAATCTCAGTCTGATTTACAGTTCTACATGGTGCTGGCTTTAGCCCTTATCTCATTTTTATTTCTAATTACAATTATAGTGGTGATAGCCATGAAAGTTAGAAATTCAAAAAGCTCCTCTGTTCTTCAATATGTCAGGCCTGCTCTTTATTCCAAGGCTGATCCCACATTCCTACCATCGTACGAAGACGGGACATTGCCGTATTCCTATAATTTGTGTTTGGCTACAGACTGCGGGCAAAATGGATTTAACTTGCTTAAAAGTAGTGACCAGAACGTTACAGCTGAGAATATCCTTTGCAATGACAACTCTAGGATTTTACTTGTGAATAATTGTGGTTCTGAAGCACCCAAATCCGGATCCGAAACTCTTCTCAAGGTGAGTTTTTGCATTAACACGTTAATTAATCTACTTGGTTCTGGCTTTAGCGCTAATCTGCTTTTCCTCGCTAGTAACAGTTTTACTGGTTTTAATCATGAAATTCCGAAGATAAAAGACTTCATCTATTCTTCAATACCTCAATTCTAATCTTTATTCCACCATGCGGATCACCGATTTCTACCAAACTGCGATGATTGGACCTTAACATATTCTTATAACCTGTATTGTGCTAAAGACGCTGGGAATAGTGAATTAAACTTTCTGAAAACGAATGGGCAGAGTAATACAGCCGAGATTATCTTTTGTAATGACAAAGCTGCGATTTTAATTTTAAGCAGTAATTTTGGTTTAGAGGGCTCAAAATCTGACACCCAAACGCTTCCACAGGTGAATTTTTTCATTGAGGTATTCGAGGTGAAGTCTACTCTTTGATTTTTAAGTGAGCACATTGTCGGGTGATATTTATGAAATTTAGAGTAGTTTATATTGCGATCTTTTCAGAGTAACTCCTCCCCACCCCCCGGTGTTTGCTTGTGTGCAATTGCTGTTATGAGGTGCTCCGAGTTTTAGTAACAAAGGATTGTTGGCGCCTGCTGTTTAGTGGTAGATTTGTAGAAGCAAAAATTGTTTGTTGTATTTTATTCTATATAGATTCGTATCTTGCCCTTGTCTGTGCTGTATCAGACCACATTCCAATAGTGCACTAACTATCTGTCACCTCTTTCTTATAATCTTTCCAGGGGAAGAATTGCGAGTATAGTGTTTTGGCAGGGTTTTGATTTTGACTGCGATATGACTGTGCATCAATCACCTAAATTTTCCAGCCATAATTTAAATGCCTGGAATTTATGTCATGCTGTAAATATATTCCAATTTTTCTAATATAATCTTCTAAAGGGACATTTCGGACATTTAAGGAGATACTTATTCAAAGAATTATTAAATGAGTCATTTTTCCACTCAATTTCACAATGAGTTAACGTCCTTAATCATTAGGGAACATCAATATCATTTCAAATCAAAGCGTGTAACAGAATGAGGTGTCAAATTTCATCATTTGTGATCAACCACCTAATTTATTATGACTTCTGAAGGATCATGATCTATTAATTTGCAAAGTTTGTTTAATTGAGTAGGACATATCTAAGTCAATTACAAAATCGCATTTCATCCAGCATAAAAGTTATGGTATCTAAAGAGGAATTATGAGAAAAGGACCGAATATGGTCACCTCTACATGAGGATTCTATAACAGCCCATCATACACTGAGATGGTTTTTCATTGGATTAAAGGCCCTCTTAATGTCAACAAAGCCCATTGCCAATTGTGCCCACATATCTATTCAGGGGACACCATCACAGGGCCTAATAACATCAGCCACACTATCAGAGGCTCGTTCACCTGCACATCCACCAATGTGATATATGCCATCATGTGCCAGCAATGCCCCTCTGCCATGTACATTGGTCAAACTGGACAGTCTCTACGTAAAAGAATAAATGGACACAAATCAGATGTCAAGAATTATAACATTCATAAACCAGTCGGAGAACACTTCAATCTCTCTGGTCACGCAATCACAGACATGAAGGTCGCTATCTTAAAACAAAAAAACTTCAAATCCAGACTCCAGCGAGAAACTGCTGAATTGGAATTCATTTGCAAATTGGATAATATTAATTTAGGCTTAAATAGAGACTGGGAGTGGCTAAGTCATTATGCAAGGTAGCCTATTTCCCCTTGTTTCCCCCCCCCCCCCCCAGATGTTCTGGTTTAACTTGGATTTAAACTTGGAGAGTGGTCAGTTTGGATGAGCTATTACCAGCAGGAGAGTGAGTTTGTGTGTGTATGGGGGTGGGGGTGGGGGTGGGGGTGAGAAAACCTGGATTTGTGCTGGAAATGGCCCACCTTGATTATCATGCACATTGTAGGGAGAGTGGTCACTTTGGATGAGCTATTACCAGCAGGATAGTGAGTTTGTGTGTGTGGTTTTTGGGAGGGGGGTGAGGGGGTGAGAGAACCTGGATTTGTGCAGGAAATGGCCCAACTTGATTATCATGCACATTGTGTAAAGAGTTGTCACTTTGGATGGGCTATCACCAGCAGGAGAGTGAATTTGTGTGGGGGGGTGGAGGGTGAGAAAACCTGGATTTGTGCTGGAAATGGCCCAACCTGATGATCACTTTAGATAAGCTATTACCAGCAGGACAGTGGGGTGGGAGGAGGTATTGTTTCATATTCTCTGTGTGTATATAAAGTCTGCTGCATTTTCCACGGTATGCATCCGATGAAGTGAGCTGTAGCTCACGAAAGCTCATGCTCAAATAAATTGGTTAGTCTCTAAGGTGCCACAAGTACTCCTTTTCTTTTTGCGAATACAGACTAACACGGCTGTTACTCTGAAACCTTCCCTGTCTGTGTCACTCTCTGAAGGTGAACATCTAATTCTGCATTAGCATGTAGAAAACAAAACCGCTGGGATATAAGTTACGTCACCGAAAAGGAGCAAATATTGGGAATACCATTTCTCTTTGCTTAGTGGTATAATACAGCATGTAAGAGATATTAATTTGAAAGAGACTGTCAGCTATTCCCATTATACACAATTATATCTCTCAGGTATTCTGTTCTCACGGGTTGAAAATAACAGGTTTTATTGATAATAAGATGGAAATACAATGTTACAATTACAAATATCCCTTAACGTGCAACAATAACTTGCCTGTGATATCATGGTTCTTCAAATCTCTATTTGAAGGGGAGTAAGGAAATTATCTCAGGCTCTGAATAATTCACAGGAAATGTGTACACCTACGTGGTATTTTCATATTTATACATCTTTGTGAGTCCCTGACACCAATAGACTTGCTTCATTCTGACAAAGAAAACTGTGATTGCGCACTCTAGTTATATAGCTAAATGGCACATCAGTATTTCAATAGCACCGTGATCTTTATGTAAAATGGATTAGGAACTGACCGCATTAAAACAACATAATCGAAAACTCATATGATTTTATTTCTAATATAAACATCACTCGGTATACACAGCTCTAGAGAGTTAAACTGACAGATTAAAAGGCAGATTTTTAAATCATTGCCTGCAGTTACTGGTTGAGACTCTGGGCGCCGCTGTTGACCTATCAGGTGGAGAAACATGATGAGAGATCCAGCCAGCCCAGCCCCGCTGTTACACAGCGCAAAACACTGAGAGATCACACTCACTCAGAGGGATTGTGAAGGGAACATGGCTGCAAGAATTTTATATAAAACAGTCTTGGTTAAAACATCAGTGGCTGCGGAAACAAAGGACTAAAGTTAAGAGAAAATACTCTCAGCCTTGACCCGGGAATTGGAGTTCCACACCCATAGGGAGAGAAATGGCGGATACACAAAGGTTCCAGGTCTGCAAAAAGAGAGTCCAGTTCTACTTTATATTGGCTACCTTTTGGGAGGCTGTTTCTGGGCAAATTCGCTATTCGATTCCCGAGGAAATGCAGAAAGGCTCCATTGTTGGGAATATCGCAAAGGATCTGGGACTGGATATAATGGAGCTCTCAGACCACAGCGTCCGCATTGTTTCCACAGGTAGGACTGCCTATTTTGCTTTGAATCTTAAGAGCGGGCATTTAATCACCACAGAAAGGATAGACAGAGAGCAGATCTGTGGCCGGATCGAGAAGTGTCTCTTAATTTTTGAGGTTCTTATTGAGGATGAAGTGAAGATTTTCGCAGTTGAAGTTGAAATCACAGATATTAATGACAATGCTCCCAGCTTCCAAGCGAAGGAGTTAGACTTAAAAATTAGTGAGATTACAGCTGTGGGGACCCGGATTTCCCTGCAGGAGGCGCAGGATCCAGATGTGGGAATTAATTCCATCCAGAGCTATCAACTGAGCAATAACAAACACTTTTCTCTAGATGTGCAAACTGGATCTGATGGTGTTAAATATGCGGAACTAGTGCTGGAAAAGTCTCTGGACCGGGAAACGCAGAGTGTCCATAAATTAACTCTCACAGCAGCTGACGGGGGAGATCCAGTCAGATCTGCCACTGCTCAGATCCGTGTTGTGGTTGTGGATGCCAATGACAATGCCCCGCTTTTTAGTCAGCCGGTCTATAAAGTGAGTGTTTTGGAAAACGCGCCTCGAGGGTCCTTGATAATTACAATACACGCCACTGACCGGGATGAGGGACAGAATTCTGAGGTAACCTTTTCATTTAGAAAAATTACAGAAAAAGCGTCTCAGATATTCCAGCTTCACCCTAGGACAGGAGAAATATCAACGGTAGGTGACCTGGACTACGAGGAAGCTTCATTATATGAAATGGAAGTGGAGGCAAAGGATATTGGAGATCTCTCCGCCAGGTGCAAAGTTCTGATAACGCTTATTGATGTCAATGATAATACCCCCAAAATTGCAATGACTTCCCTGTTCAACTCAGTCTCTGAAAATTCTCCCCCCGGAACAGTAATCTCGATATTAAATTTGCGAGACAGAGATTCCGGCAAGAATAGTGAGGTCACGTGCTCCATACCAGCCAACCTTCCATTCCGGTTACAGAAGTCATTTGGCAATTATTACAGCTTGGTGAGTGACACATCACTGGACAGGGAGCGGGTCTCGAACTACAGTATAACTATCACCGCCACAGACCGAGGGACCCCTCCTTTATCCTCAACAACAAACATTTTAGTACAGCTTTCAGACATAAACGACAACGCTCCTATCTTCAACCAGACATCCTACACTTTGTACATCACGGAGAACAATCCCAGAGGAGCTTCCTTTGGTTACCTGAAAGCGAATGATTCCGACCTGGAGGAGAACGCCCGAGTCACTTACTCTATTAATGAAGGACACATAAATGAAGCGCCACTCTCCTCCATCTCCATTAACTCCGAGACTGGGGCTCTCTACGCTCTGCGCTCCTTCGATTACGAACAGTTCCGGGAGATTCGGTTCCAAGTGCAGGCTCAGGATGGGGGTTCCCCACCTCTCAGCAGTAATGTCTCCGTCACTCTCTTTATACTGGATCAGAATGACAACAGCCCGCACATCTTACACCCCTCCTTTCCCACCGATGGCTCCACGGGAGTGGAGTTGGCCCCTCGCTCCTCCGAGCCGGGTTACCTGGTCACTAAGGTGGTGGCGGTGGATGCAGACTCCGGGCAGAACGCCTGGCTCTCCTACCAGCTGCTGAAGGCTACAGAGCCGGGGCTCTTCTCTGTAGGACTCCACAGCGGCGAGATCAGGACAGCGCGCTCCTTTGCAGACCATGCGCTCAAGCAAAGTCTGGTGGTTTTAGTGAAGGACAACGGGCAGCCCCCTCTCTCTGCCACGGCCACTGTCACGGTGGTGGTGGCTGACAGCATCCCCGAAATCCTCTCCGATTTAAGCAGCCTCTCAGCTCCTGCAGACCCCCAGTCCAGCCTCACCTTGTATTTGGTGATCGCTGTGGCTTCCGTTTCCTGCTTGTTCTTTACCTTTATCCTAGTGTTACTGGCCCTGAGACTCCGCAGGTGGCGAAACTCGCAGCTGTTTGACTCCTCGAATGTGACTTTCAGTGGAGTTCCCGTCTCGCAGTTTGTGGGAATCGATGGAGTCAGAGCTTTTCTTCACTCCTACTCACATGAGGGTTCTTTAACCACGGACTCCAGAAAGAGCCAATTCAACTTCTTCAAATCAAACTATGCAAACACCGTGACCAGTCAGCAAACTTGTGTGATAAAGGATCCTATTCTAGTTACTGAAGATTTAAACATTAGTAATGGGGATCAGACCTCCATTCAGGTGAGGTAACGTAATTGGTCTTTTTGCTATTAGTTTCTTGCGCATAAATTTAGTCTTCCTCGAGGACTGTGCAATTAATTGAAAAGTACCCATTAAAGAGGAGAGAATCTGCGTTATTCAAGTTAGTGAGAGTTCTGCCATTGACCTCAGTAAGTATAGCATGAAGACCTCTGTGACTGAGAAAATGCAGTGTACATATGGCTTGCTCTAGGGGAGGAGGGTATTATTGTGTCTTAATTACTAATGAATAGGGCTCTTCCAAATTCACAGTCCATTATGGTCAATTTCAGGGTCATAGGATTTTTAAAATAGTAAATTTCTTGATTTTAGCTATTTAAATCTGATATTTCAGGGTGTTGTAATTGTAGGGGTCCTGACCGAAAGAGGAGTTGTGGGGCAGAGAGTTCACAAGATTATTGTTGGGGGGGAGGGGTTGCTGTACTGCTACCCTTACTTCTGCACTGCTGCTGGTGGTGCTGCCCTCAGAGCTGGGCAGCTGGAGAATGGCAGCTGCTGTCCGGCAGCCCAGCTCTGAAGGCAGAGCAGCTGCCAGCAGCACTATAGAAGTAAGGATGGCATGGTGTGGTATTGCCACCTTTACTTCTGCACTGCTGTCTGCAGAGTTTGGCCCTCAGTCAGCAGCCGCCACTCTCCAGCCACACAGCTCTGAAGGCAGCAGCTCAGAAATAAGGGTGGCATGGTATGGTATTGCCATCCTTACTTCTGTGCTGCTGCTGGCGGGGCACTGCCTTCAGAGCTGGGAGTCTGGCCAACAGCTGCCGCTCTCCAGTGGCCCAGCTCTGAAGGCAGCGCCCCGCCAGCAGCAGCACAGAAGTAAGGATGGCAATACCATACCGTGCCACCCTTATTTCTGAGCTGCTGCCTTCAGAGCTGTGTGACAATACCACAACACCCCCCCACACACACAAACACACACACAACTCCCTTTTGGTCAGGACCCACAATATGAGAAACACTACTCTCCCCCCAGAAATCTGTATATAGGGTAAAAGCACACAAAAGACCAGATTTCACATGGGGGAGACCAGATTTCATGGTCCGTGATGTGTTTTTCATAGATATGAATTTGGTAGGACCCTACTTGTGAAGTATATACCATTTGTTTTGAAATGGCACAAACATTCTTTTCCTTTATTATTTTAAATGAAATTACTCTTTATTGAATATTTGTTTTAAACCACATTATCTTTTTAAGATTTCTTGAGACCCAGTTTGGGAAGTTACAAATATACAGACATTTCTGAGTATGTAAAATACTAAGGTTAGTGGAAGGCACATTGATGAGATGTTGGTGAGCTTCAAATCTACCCCACTGCAGGGACAATTTGTTTTTACTGTTGTAGTGTAGAATTATGTTAGTGCAGAATTATGCTGAGTAATTAATCTGAAGTTCTTTCCAGTTGTCTGCTGCATTGATTTTCTTGTCTCCAATAATCTGGCCTTTGCAAATTAAATCTTGTGGGTGAAGATTTACTCATCAAATTTTATTGTTGTTGCTTTTATTTTAATTAGAGATAAGTTTTGGCACCTGTTTTTAACGTTTAGAAAAGACAATTTTTCTGTTTCTGTATAGAGGCACTGATTCAGCTGACCTAGCATCTTTAGATCTTTGTACTTGGAATGAAGATATACTGATTGTCTCTAGACTCATATCAAATGAGAAGAAAAAATGGAGGATTTATGTGCAAGGAAAAGGAGATAAAGTTCTGTTTGTCTGTTTCTTAACAGCTATATAGATGTAGTTATATTTATGTATATTTCAATGTCTTTCATTTGAAAATGACAATTTAACTTTATGTATTAGTTGTAGAGTTGTTGATGTTCTTGGTCCAACAATATGAGACCAACAAAGAGGATGAGGTACTATCTTTTATTGGATCAACTTTTGTTGGTGAGAGAGACAAATTTTTGAGTTTACACAGAACTCTTCTTCAAGTCTGGGAAATGTACTCAGTGTCACAGCTAAATACAAGGTGGAACAGATTGTTTAGCATAAGAAGTTATCACATATTTCAAGGGGCAGTTCAAGGTGAAGTGGCCAGTGCACACCTCTTCAGTCATAGGGAGTGTGACCAGGGTCCCAGAGGAGCCACATTGAGGTTACTTAATTAGGGCAAACTGCAAAGAATGGGGCAGACAATCCCCAAAGCTGGTCATCATTCCAGTACTTAGATTCACCAAGCTCACCTCAAACAGCTTCTATAACACCTTACCAGTTACCCAGAAGCCAATAACACAGTTCCCTTAAAGCAAACCAGCCTTAGGCCTTTTTCCTGCTCAAACCTCTAGACCAGGGATTCCCAAATTTGGTTCGCGGCTTGTTCAGGGTAAGTCTGGGACCCCACTTCCTGGCTGGGAACAGCAAACCGTGGCCACTGGAAGCTGTGAGCAGCCATACTTGCGGATGCTCAGATAAACAAAGTGTCTTGCGGCCCACCAGGGGCTTACCCTGAACAAGCCGCGAACCAAGTTTGGAAACCCCTGCTCTAGACTATGGACTTATACTAATGGGAGCATTCTAACCAAAGGACTGAGGACCTTCCAATGATTTGGAAGCAACCAGAGACTTAACAAGCCAACAGTTTATTCCATCACTGCTACAAGCCTGATCCAAGAACTTTGTATTTATTGTATGTATTTGATTCCTTTAACCAATTTTAACTCTCATCTTTCTTTTGTTCTTTTTATAAATAAACTTTTAGATTTTAGATACTAAAGGATTGGCAACAGTGTGATTATTGGATAAGATCTGAGTTATATATTGACCTGGGTATGTGGCTGGTTCTTTGGGATCAGAAGAACCTTTTTGTTTGATGAAACTGGCTTTAAATAACCACTCATCTTTACGTCTAGTGTCTGGGTGTTGAATCCAGGACTGGAATGCCTCAGGAGACTGCTTTTCTGACTTCTTGTTAGCCAGTGTGATGAAACATAAGTTTTCTTTTGTTGCTGATTTGGTATATCTTATGGGAGAATAACCACCAGTATTTAGGTGTGTCTGCCCTATTTCTCAGCAGTTTGTCCTGAAATTGGTATTCTTAGTTGTGACCCACGGAGGCATGATGACAGGGAGAAAAGGAGAAAAAATGAATGTCCTCCCCACCCCATTCTCAGGATGTGGCAGTCAGCCAAACACACAAAGGATGTGTGTACATGCTAACACAGATGGAATGCACTCAAACACACAAAGGGTGCGCACATACACACTCAGGGTGCATGTATGTGTGTGTGCACAGAATTTTTGAAGCAGAGAGAAACAATTTGCTTTCCCCATTTTCTGGGCTACACAAATGTATATACATTTGAATCCCAAGTCAGCAGTGACATTTTCATAGAAAAGTGTTATAGCCTGGGTTTCAAACAAACAAATAATTTCATAAAGCTATAAAATAAATAAATGCTTATGTCATTTTCACACCCATCTAACTTTTACATTTTGTAATATCACAAATGGAGAATTATGAAAGTAGCATACATTACATATCCTAAACAATATGACATTACATTTCTATAAATGTCCTATCCTAACTATTTTTGGTGTGTATGTCTTATAGTTAGGCCTTATTAGGTTTAGTGAATTGGATAAATGTTTATATAATGACTATATCATTTATTTATTATTAGAGAGAGGTTCCCAAACATTTATATAATGTTTATTAAAGGAAAGGTATATGTTTTGATATCATATATATCTGTTTAATAGGTCAAAATGCTTTTGTCTGTGGTAGTACAGTGAATTTTGATGAATTTACAAAAACAAATTTATCAGAGGCATATGTTGTATACTTGCATCTCATGATATCTTCTAATGAATATGTTTACACTGAATAATTTCAGCATTCCATGTCTCATATTTGGAACTCCTATGGAACATTTTAGTTTTGTCCCGAAGACAGTGTCTTCTTGGGACATGGCCTACATTTCAATTATGGAATTACGTGTGTTATCTTAATCGTGAGTTACCTTAAAGCTTTTGATTCTTTGTATGTTGAACTGCTGTCATTAAGAACATCATAATATTTGAATAAGATCATCATCATATACATCACATAACAGCTTATATAGTGCCTTCTAACTAGGTAGATCACAGTGCATTACAGATAATAATTATTTAATTAAGATTCCCAGCAATCCTGTGAGGTAGGAAATGTATATTCTACATATTTGACAGATGAGGAAGCTGAGACACACAGACTGAGATCAAGCTTTTCAAACTTCTAAACACATAAACCTATATTTAGTCATTAAGTGGGGGGCCTCATTTGGTAGGTTCTGAGCTCCACAAATCCTAATGGCATCAATGGGAGCTGCAGATGCTCAAAATCTCTCAAAATTAAGCTGTGACGCTGCCTGCAGTGACTCAAGAGTGTGAGTACCAACCTCAGGGCAGACTGTTAGGAAAAGGAAATTAGTTTATTTACAAAATTAAAGCAGGTAAACATATATACAAGATGAGTTATAATCTTAAATTTCAAAAGGTAAATGAATCTTCTATAATCAGCAACCTCTATATGTCCTTTAGGGCTAATCCATGCTAAGCAGCTTCGGAATCTCTCGCTTATGCATAGAAACACTTCCTCCCGCCTCCCCACACTCCAAGCAGCTAGTTCCTTTTGTTTGGGGTTTTTGTCCACCTCCTGCCATGTGCTCTAAACTTCAAACTCAGCGGATGGGAGGGGGCCACTTCATGGCACATCTTCAGCGGGAGGAGGCCGAACAATAACAGCCTCCTCTTGTTGATGGTAGGTAGGAAAATTCCTGTTGCAATATCTCACTATAGTCTGTTTGATATCAATAGACCTTTTATTTTAGGAAGGATGTAACACCTTCTGTTAAGATCAGCCGTTCACATGAATTAATCTCTCTTTCCTGAATGATGATATACACAGTCACAGAGGCTCACAATACAATCACTCAAATATTACCTTACAATATGGGTTACAGATGTTATAAGTGAGATTAATGCATGCAGCAACTCACAAGCATTCAATAAATTCTACTATTCCTGATGTAGCCATTTGGTTTGATCAACTTCAGGTGAAATTGTAGTTGCTCCTCTACACCAGCCATATGAAAGAAGAAGAAGAAATTCTAAAAACTAAACACATTCTTATCATTCCAATATATTTTTTAACAATACTAACACACACATGAGACACACTGATTCCAGTTATGTATTTGTCAGTGTGAGACTTAGGGACCTTGGCATTAATTGGCACATGGTCTGCCAGCATCACTTATTTATATTTATAACAATGGATTTATGTCTAAGTTAGAAAATTTTGGCCTAAGCCAAAGCATCTTTCCAAATGTCACACTGTCAAGCTGTCTGGAGTGGATCAAGAGCATTACAATCGGGTTCCCAAAGATAGTACAAGCTGCTGTAATATGCAAACCCTATATGGGCTAACTTAGACTAAGCAACTGCGGGCCCCTTGCTTATTCTTAGAAATTCTGACCTTTTGCCAGAAGCTGGGAATGAGTGACAGGGGATGGATCACTTGATGATTACCTGTTCTGTTCATTCCCTCTGGGGCTAAGTCCCTCTGGCCACTGTCGGAAGACAGGATACTGAGCTATATGGCCCCTTGGTCTGACCCAGTAGGGCCATTCTTATGTTCTTATGACCTCTCCAAAGTGCAAGCAGCATGGAGTTCTATTTTCTTCTTGTCTAAGATTTTTATTCTCTTCCCCTCAGAGTTCAAGCTGATGGGAAGAGTTCACACTCTTGTCTCCTCTTCATGGGGGAGTGGGGAGAGGAGTGCAGTTAATGAAGTCTTTGATGTTTTACAATGCCTCATTTGGTTTCAGTGGGCCTTCTGTGGAAGTCAGCATTTCACATTAGTTAATACTTCTTTCCTCTTTGGTGAGTTACAGTTACAGAGGATTACAGTGCAAACACTTGATATAACCTTATAACATGGGGTACAGATGTTGTAAGTGAGATTAATACATGCAGCAGCCTACAAGCATGTCATGAAGTCTAAGCACTAAACACATTCTTATAAATTTAACTTCTATTTTAACAATGCTAACACACAGGTGAGCCAGTCTGGATTTCAACTATATATTGCTCAGTGTTCAGTTGAGGCCTAGGGGCCTTGGAATGAGATGGTACTTGGTCTGCCGGTGTCACACACATAAGAATTTTGTGTTCACACTGCTGCTTAACTTAAATAATTCCTCCAGCTCCCTGATGAATTTATAGAGAGCAATCATATCTCCCCTCAGCCTTCTTTTGGTTAGCCTAAACAAGCCAAGCTCTTTCAGTCTCCTCTCATTAGGTAGGATTTCCATTTCTTGTTTCATTCTAGTAGCCCTTCTCTGCACTTGTTCCAGTTTGAATTCATCTTTCTTAAACATGGGAGACAGATGAATTCAAACTGTTCTTAAATATGGGATATCAGAATTGCGCACAGTATTCCAAATGAGGTCTCACCAGTGCCTTGTATAATGGTACTAACACTTCCCTATCTCTACTTAAAATACCTTGCCTCACAGGTGCCAACTTTCCTTGGTGCCAGTGTGTGCTCGCACCCCCATGGCCTCCTACCCTAGCCCCACCTCTTCCGCTAGTGCACCACGTTCCTCCTCCTCCCACCACCCAGTGCTTGCTTCGTGAAACATGTGTTTCACAGCTCAAGTGCTGGGAGGGAGGGGGAGAAGAAGGACCCAGCTTATAGCAAAAATTCTTGATGTTAGTCCCCAAGTCCCTATCTTGCACTTCACACTATTAAATTCCATCCTATTTTTTTTTTATTATTCCAGTTTTCAAGGTTGTCCAGATCTTCTTGTATGATATTCCAGTCCTCCTCTGTGTTGGCAATATCTCCCAACTTTGTGTCATCCACAAATTTTATTAGCACACGCCCACTTTTTGTGCCAAGGTCAGTAATAAAAATGTTATTTTTTTACCAAGACCAATCCTTGAGGAACTCCACTAGTAACCTCCCTCCTGGGGCTTTTGTCAGCTTGATATTTCTGGAAGAGTGCCTTGCTCTCTTCTGTCCAACAAGGAGTTAATGATTTGATGAAGCCCCATGCAATGCTCAGTTGGTAGCCAATATTAGTAGGCTTACAAAGTGGTGGTAATTAGTTGAATACAATGGAATCTGGTTTATCAGGCCCTCTACAATCACCACATAGCTGGGCCAGACAGCAGACTGTAGATTCCAGGGCAGCTGCAGGAAGGATTGAATGAGTGAAAATTGTAGGTCTATGCAAACCATGACTGGGCTGTGTTTGCTCTTGGGAAAGTCATTGAAAATTGACCTTTTCAATGATATTTGGTGGCCATGGATGTCACGTGACACAAAACAAATGTCAGGAGTACAGCATTGCCTCCATCTGGCTGATCTAAACATGCCACAGTATTTGGCATTGGAGAGTGAAAGCCCTCTTCAGTGAAAGCTCAGGATGTGCTCCAGCATGGTTGTTCTTGTATAGCCCCATAGGCTATGATGGCTATTGAAATCACCAACGCAGATAGTAGGATGACTTGGTGTTGGTAAAACTGGACATGACCATTCCATTGACAGTGGCTTGTATATGTTAATGACTGTCAGATAGCCATTCTTGATAGTGGTTGAGTAGGGGTTCATAATAGAAAGGTCTTTGATGGAATCCTTAAGGTCATATTTTATGTACATCACAAGTCCATATGTAGGGTGATGGCTTGCAGACATGCAGACTCCATTGATCTTCTGTCACTGGCCTTCACTCTACAGGTGTGTTTCTTGTACTTCAAGGCCATAGATGTTTGGAATCTGCAGGATCATTGTGAGGTAATCACACTTTACATTAGATAGGCCCTCAATGTTGAGCTGCACAATTTGAAGCAATGGGCCTTTTGAAGGTTTGGCCCTGACGTGGGCCATTATTGCCACTCTGTTTCTGACTGGCAGGTCATTTAAGGACCTCTGGTCACTGATTTGATAACATTCTTTGTGCTTTCATGCATAATAGAGAAGATTGTGTGAAGGTTATCATCTCCTCCAGTTTATATGTATTTTAAAATATGTATTCTTCATCTGGAAGTTACACAAGTATCTATCAATTTTGTGGATTTATGGAATAATGTTTGCTATTTGTTTGGATTAGGAGGATATTTTTTCCTCTCTTGTGAAATTGTTGCTGCTTATTTGAATTTTGAACACACATAAATGCTTTTACCATGTTTAAAATTCTACGATTTCAAATAAAATGTGGATGTTTGAAGAAGACTCATTGATTAGAGGACCTCTCAACTTTAAAAGAAAGAATCACCTTTAATATTCAATCTACAAATTTAATTTAATCCCATACATACATGGCATTATCTAGCCCCTACTGATATATATATATATATATATATATATATATATATATATATATATATATATACTGTAAATGTAATAAATACAGAATTATGGAGCTAGCATAAATAGCATATCCTATCATTTTAACATGTCAGATTAATCTCTATATGTTTTTGTTTGTGTCTTCCTGTTGGGCCTAAACACATTTTAATGGTTGATTAAAATTTTCTTCAGTGGGCTATATAATTACTTTATAATAATTATTCATAAGAATACAGAAAAGTTTCTCACACATATTTCTAGTAGTTTCTTTAGGAACAGTCATTCTCTGACATCACATAGGTGATTAGTCACTAGATGAAATGCTTTGGTGTGAGGTATTGCAGTGGATTCTGACAACTAAATAAATAAATTTATTGAAGACCTGCATTGTGTCCCTTCACCTACTGATATTTTTTGAAGAATATTTTTATGTCAATATTTTCACTATTCCATGAAATGTTTCATATTTGGAGTACCTAATATTTCTATTGAGAACTGTTTATTTTCTTCATAAGTAAATGTCCTCTTTGTATCTGACTTGGATTATAACTATGGAATGCCTATAAGAAAAAAAGTAAAATCCCTTATTTTTAGTTATGTCATAATTTTTGTATTCTCTATGTTGGTCTGTTCTCATTAGAACATCTCTGTGATACTTCACACTTATATACTCCTGTCATAAATATAAAGGGAAGGATAACCACTTTTCTGTATACGGTGCTATAAAATCCCTCCTGGCCAGAGGCAAAGTCCTTTTATCTGTAAAGGGTTAAGAAGCTCAGATAACCTGGCTGGCACCTGACACAAAATGACCAATGAGGGGACGAGATACTTTTAAGTCTGGAAGCGGGGGGAGGCTTTTGTCTGTCTGTGTGATACCTTTGCCGGGAACAGATCAAGGATGCAAGCCCTCCAACTCCTGTAAAGTTAGTAAGTAATCTAGCTAGAAAATGTGTTAGGTTTTCTTTGTTTTGGCTTGTGAAATTTGCTGTGCTGGAGGAAATGTGTATTCCTGTTTTTGTGTCTTTTTGTAATTTAAGATTTTGCTTAGAGGGATTCTCTCTGTTTTGAATCTGACTGCCTGTAAGATTATCTTCCATTCTGATCTTACAGAGTTGTTCTTTTATCTTTTTTTGTTCTCCTAATAAAGTTCTGATTTTTAAGAATCTGACTGGGTTTTTGGGGCCTTATAAATCCAAGGCTGGTTTGTGCTCATCTTGTTTATTCTCAAGCCTCCCCAGGAAAGGGGGTGTAGGGCTTGGGGGGATATTTTGGGGAAATAGGAACTCCAAGCGGTCCTTTCCCTGTTCTTTGTCTAAAACACTTGATGGTAGCAGCATTCTGTTCAAGGACAAGGCAAAGTTTGTGCCTTGGGAAAGTTTTTAACCTAAGCTGGTAAAAATAAGCTCAGGGGGTCTTTCATGCAGGTCCCCACATCTGTACCCCTAGAGTTCAGAGTGGGGAAGGACCCCTGACAACTCCCTTCCATCCAAGCATTTTAAGGGGCCTGATCCAAATACCTATTGAAGTCAGCGGGATTCTTATTTTTATTAATTTCAGTGGGCCTTGGATCAGGGTCACAGTGAACTACAAACAATGATTAATTTAGTCTCACAACAGTCCTGTGAATTAGGAAAGTTATATTATTTCGAAATTAACTAAGAGAAAGCTCAGGCACAGAGAGATTAAATCAAAGAGTTCAAACGTTGTTATTAGGCATGTGAATCAATATTTAGTCAATTATATAAAAGGCCTCATTTTCCAGTAGGTGGGGACTCACACATCCTCAATAAAGTGAGTGGCAGCTGAAGTTGCTCAGTGTCAAGATTCAAGACACTTATTTAGGCTTTTCAGTATGGATTTAAGTACCTAACTTGAAGGCTCCAATTTTTTAAAATTTGGACTAATTAACTTTCCAGTGGTTGCACCTTGCAGGGGCGCTGGAACAGCAGGGACCAATGGACCATGGCCCTCCAGGTCCGTCCACTTTTTTTGCCAGGGCCCGACGCCCAGCCCCTCCTCTTCCCCCTGAGGTGTCCCCCCACCCCAACCCCCCAGGTCAGGCCGCTCGGAACAGAAACTGGAGCCCGGCCTGGACAACAGCAGCCTGGGGAGCCGGAGCCGGGGATCCTCCATCTGCCCGGGCCGGGGAGCCGAGAGCAGCCCCAGTCCCATGTCCCCGCCCCCGGGCCCCCGCCCAGGACAGATGGATGGTCCGCGGCTCCTCACAGCTGCCCGGGCGGCCCTTCGACACCCTACGCCAGGCGGGAAGCTGGAGCCCGGTAGGGGTAAGAGCCGCGCGAGCAGCTGTCGGGAGCCAGCGCGGACCTTCCACCTGCAGTGGGCAGGGGTCCTGCGAGACGGAGACAGGGCACCGGGGGATGCTCTAGGCCCTCCCATCCCCAGCACGTGGAGGGGCCAGGGCTCCGCGCCCCGGCTTGGCCAGGGGCGGGGCCTCGCGAGCAAAGGAGGGGAGGGGGCGGGAAGGGGCGTCGTGCCGCCTCCCTACCATTAGGAAAACTCAGCCCCTGCCTAGGAGTTTTGTGTCGGAGTTGGGAAGGGAACTGTTTCTCAAGGGAGAAATCCTGACACCACTGAAGCAATGAAAGATTTGCTGTTGACCTCTGTGAGGACAGGATTACACTTTACGTCCCAGGCCTTACACATACCGGAAGATTATTTTAGAAATAAAATAAGAATGGGTACATCTAGCCGTGAACAAAGGGTTTTGAGTAAGAGATTTTCAGAGAAGCATACTTTGAATTTACTTAATAAATTCCGTATTCAGCCTCCAACATAATTAACGTTCTCTGCGCTCTATCGATGAAAATCATGTTATCGCCCATGGCAACAACAGAAATTTACAAATAATCTAACCGAATGAAGATATGAGGTAACTAAACTGCCTTACCTGAGATTACTTATAACGCTGAAAATGCATGCAATGGCACTTTAGTACACCAACAGACACATACTGTATTTTATATCAAGAGGTTAAAGAAGTCTGTTGTACTCTTAAAGGAAAGGAAAACTAAATTTGCAACATTCCGATGAGACTTTTACCTTCGGAGTTGGTTCATTATACATTTACCTGGTCTGCGGAGGCTCCAGATCTTGATGATTTTTTAACTCTCAAAAATTAGTTTATGAAACAATTTATGCTTCGCTATATTGTGGGGTCCTGCGTATTTCCGTCTCCAGATGTGAGCATTTCACCTGCAGTTCCTTCACTAAGACTCAGAGTGCCGCTGTTGGCCAATGCGGAGCTAGGGCTGCAGCCGGGGACCTATTGGACGGAGCCAAACCTACTGCACTATTGTACTGTTCAGATCTCTGAAGAAACGCAGCAGAGAGACACAGTGTCGCGGAAAAAAACAAATCCTCTCGGATTGCTATACTCTAGAAGGGGAATATCTTTCATTTATATTTCATTTCCGACCCACGAGGATTCTGACAAGCCGAGGGAAATTTGGAACGGAGAATCGATTCAGAATAAAAGAGGCAAGGAAACACAGAGCCGAGAGTGCCTGGTATGGAAACCAGACACAGAGAGCCGGGCCAGGCAATCACAAGGCAGGTACTGTTGTTTTCCTTCTTATTCTCTTTGTGCTGCCGGGCGGTATCGGAGCAGATTCTTTATTTGACTCCTGAGGAAATGGCCAAAGGATCCCTTGTGGGGAATCTAGCCAAGGATTTGGGGTTAAATGGCAGAGAGCTGCCTCAGCGAAAGCTGCGTGTCAATTCGGAAAAGTCATACTTCAGTGTGAATGGGGAAAATGGCAATCTCTATGTGAACAACAGGATAAACCGGGAGGAGATATGTGGGGCATCCCCGCTTTGTTTCCTAAATTTAGAAGCTGTGGTTGAAAACCCTTTGAATGTTTTCCACGTGAACGTCGCAATCCAGGACATTAATGATAATGCACCGCGGTTTACTAAAAATAATATTGATTTAGAAATTAATGAATTAGCACAACCTGGTGCGCGATTTCCTTTAGAACCTGCGCAAGATCCCGATGTTGGAGCCAATTCACTGCGGGATTACCAGCTCAGTCCAAATCTGTATTTTATCTTGAAATTGAAGGAAAATCCAGATGGAAAAAAGCAGGCAGAATTGGTGTTAGAGAAACCTTTGGATCGAGAGAAGCAGAGTTCCCATCACTTGATCCTGACGGCTGTGGATGGGGGAGATCCAATCAGAACTGGAACAGCTCAGATTAAAATAACTGTTACTGACGCTAATGACAACCCCCCTGTATTCACTGAAGAGATCTACAAAGTCAACCTGAAGGAAAATCTACCAAAGGGCTCTTTAGTGCTCCAGGTTAAAGCTACCGATGAAGATGAAGGTACATATGCAAAAATAACATATGCTTTCAGCAACATACCGCAGAGTGCAAGACATCTGTTAAGTTTAGATTCTGGTAACGGAATAATCACAACAAAAGGATTTCTGGATTTTGAAGAAACAAATAGTTATATAATGGGTGTAGAAGCGAGGGATGGGGGAGGTCTCACTGACCACTGCAAAGTTCATATAGAAATTCTAGATGAGAACGACAATACTCCCGAAATGACACTCACATCCGTGTCCAGTCCAATTCCGGAAGACTCAGTGCCCGGGACAGTGATAGCACTGATGAAAGCCCTTGACCGAGACGATGGAGGAAATGGAGAAGTCACCTGTCGCATTCAAGATAATTTGCCGTTTAAAATAATATCCTCCTCTAATAACTACTACAAACTCCTCACAGACAACACCCTGGACAGGGAAAGGACCCCGGAGTACAATATCACAATCACCGCCACAGATAAAGGTTCTCCCCCACTCTCCACCCAGAAAACCATCCTGTTGCAGATCTCGGATATCAATGACAACGCCCCTGTCTTTGAGAAACCTTCCTACACCGCCTATGTGCCAGAGAACAATCCCTCGGGGGCCTCTATTTTCAGTGTAAAAGCCTCAGACCGGGATCTGGACCGGAACGCCCAAGTCACTTACTCCATCCTGAGCAGCAACCTGGAGAAGCTGCCTCTCTCCTCCTACATCTCCATTAACTCCCAGACCGGAGCGATCTATGCGCAGCGCTCCTTCGACTACGAGCAATTCCGGGAGTTTGAGCTGCAAGTGAAGGCCCAAGACGGCGGGACCCAGCCTCTCAGCAGCAATGTCACCGTCAGGGTGTTTATTGTGGATCAGAATGATAACGCCCCTCGCATCCTGTACCCTTCCTTTGGAGCCGATGGCTCCGCCTTGTTCGAGATGGTCCCTCGCTCGACCGAGGTAGGTTATCTGGTGACTAAGGTGGTGGCGGTGGATGCTGACTCAGGACACAATGCCTGGCTCTCCTACCACGTGCTCCAGGCCACGGACCCGTCGCTCTTCAGCATGGGGCTGCAGAGCGGGGAGATCCGGACAGCCCGCGCCTTTGCGGACAGAGATGCTGTGAAGCACAGGCTGGTCACCCTGGTGAAGGACAACGGGCAGCCGCCTCTGTCAGCCACAGTGACTCTCAACCTGGTATTTGCCGAGAACTTCCAAGAGGCTCTTCCGGAAATGAGCGACCAATCGGGTGACTCGGAATCTCAGTCTGATTTACAGTTCTACTTGGTGCTGGCTTTAGCCCTGATCTCATTTTTATTTCTAATTACAATTATAGTGGTGATAGCCATGAAAGTTAGAAGTTCAAAAGGTTCCTCTGTTCTTCAGTATGTCAGGCCTGCTCTTCATTCCAAGGCTGATCCCACATTCCTACCAGATTACAAAGACGGGGCCTTGCCGTATTCCTATAATTTGTGTTTGGCTACAGACTGCGGGCAAAATGGATTTAACTTGCTTAAAAGTAGTGACCATAACATTACATCTGAGAATATCCTTTGCAACTCTGGGATTTTACTTGTGAATAATTGTGGTTCTGAAGCACCCAAATCCGGATCCGAAACTCTTCTCAAGGTGAGTTTTTGCATTATCGCGTTAGTTAAGGTGTCGCTTCTCTGATTTTTAATTAAATTATTCAGACAATGAAAAATGCTGTTCATGAATATGTATAAATCACGTGAACTAAAGGGATTTTAGATTAATTATATTTTTATATGTGTGCGTTATTTCTCTTCGGTGTAGTAAATGTTTGGTATCAACCGGTGGTTAGTGCCTATTGAACGGTGCAAAGTGTCCAAAGTTCTGGTATTATTGCGAGTTGCTGATATCCATTTTGTAGCAGTGACTGTTTTACCTGAGATTTATGGAATGTGAAAATTCTACTCTCATCATCCTGTTAGAAGTTTTGAAGGAAAGACGTCAGTCAGTGATGGACTATTCGAAGGATTATAACATTTGACATTTTAAAAATTACATTTACCAATATGCTACAGTCCATAGTTGGCAGGGAACTTCAATACAGTTTCAAAGCAAAGTGTGTAACAGAACGTGGAGCCAATTGTTACTTCCAAATGATGTCATGTCGTGTCGCTGTCTATAAGTTTTCCACTTTAATTAAAAATAAGTAAGTAGCACAGAAGTATGTCATATACAAAACCAAATATTCTTCCAATAGAAAAGTTAAACTAAACTAGAAATTAAATATAAAACATTGCCTGGATATACTTACATATAGTTGTTAATTCTGCAGGAGTCCACGAGATATTGGCCAATAATTTTCTCTCTTTTTTCTATATAGAACTCTCTAAACCACTTTCCCTCTCTGGTGGTGATTCTGCATTAGTAGACAGAAAACATAACCACTTTGGGTATATATTAGGTCACCACAAACTAATAATCAGGAATATCATACCACCTTACTTAGTGTTGTATCACAATACCTACGGGATATTAGCCAGAGCAATTTTAGTAACTGTTTTCCCATGACAGATGACAATATACAGCTGGTATTCTGTCCTCATTCCCCGTTAATAATTGTGTTTACTGAAAATTAATTGGTGAGATTTAAAATATTCCTCAACGTGCAGCAATGATCAGACTATGTCATCGTGAAAGAAGTCTCTGTTTAAGAGGAGTGAGAAGCACTCTTATGTTCTGATATATAAATTGCATTACTATGTGTAAACATATACAATATTTTTCCATTAAAATATCTTTGTGAGCCCCTGACAAATGTATACACAGAGCTGTATTTTATTCAGGCAAATACAACTGTGGTATCACCCTCTAGTCTGGAAAATAAATAGTACATCTGTGTTCTTTTAGCACAACGAACTCAAATAATTGCTTATCAAGAACTATTTACTTAACGTAATTCCATGTAAAACTCAAATAGGTTTTGTATACATTAAAATGTATATGTAAGTGTATACATTTTAAATAGAGGAAGTAACTATAAATAAATAGTCGTGGGAAAAGATTAAATAATAGATAGAAAGGTATTGGATTTTTTTTTAAATTGCAATTATTGGTTGAGACTCTGAGCGCCGCTGTTCACCAATCAGGCAGAGGAATGGAAAAAGAGATCCAGCCAGCCCCGCCCGCAGCTACACAGCACAGAACACAGAGATCAGACTCACACTTACTCAGAGGAATTTCACAGAGAAATATCTATGAAACAGGCTTAACTTTAACATCAGTGACGGCGAAAACAGGACTACGGCTAAAAGAAAATCCATACTTGACTGGGAATCAGAGCACTATATACATCCAGAGGAAAATGGAGAATATACAAAGTCTCCGGGACTGCAAACGGCGAGCCCTGTTTTGTTTTTTATTGGTTCCCGTTTGGGAGGCGGTTTCTGGTCAGATTCGCTATTCGATCCCGGAGGAAACGCACACAGGCTCTTTCGTGGGGAATATAACAAAGGATTTGGGACTGGATCTAAAGGAGCTCTCAGACCGCAGTGTCCGCATTGTTGCCAGAGGTAGGAGTCAGTATTTTGCTTTGAATGTTAAGAGTGGCCATTTATACACCACAGACAGAATAGACAGAGAGGAGATCTGTGGCCGGATAGAGATATGTTTGGTGAAGTTTGAGGTTCTTCGTGAGGGTAAAGCGAAGCTTTTTCCAGTTGAAGTTGAAATCACAGATATTAATGACAATGCTCCAGGCTTCCAATCAGAGAAATTAGAGTTAAAAATCAGCGAGACAACAGCAGTGGGGACCCGAATTTCCCTGCAGCAGTCGCAGGATCCAGATGTGGGAATTAATTCTATCCAGATATATCAACTGAGCGATAACAGGCATTTCTCTCTGGATGTGCAAACTAGAACCAATGATGTGAAATATGCCGAACTGGTGCTGGAAAAGTCTCTAGACCGGGAAGAACAAGCTGTTCACGATCTAATCCTCACAGCCACTGACGGGGGAGATCCAGTCAGGTCCGGCACTGCGCAAATCCGCGTTATTGTTCTTGATGCAAATGACAACGCGCCAGTTTTCACTGAGGCTATCTATAGAGCGAGGGTTTTGGAAAATGTGCCGAAAGGTTCCACGGTGGTATCAGTAAAAGCCACTGATCCGGATGAAGGAGTCAACAAAGAGTTAAAATACTCATTCAGAACAATCGTGGAGAAAGGTTCCCAAATATTCCACTTGGATTCTAGGACTGGAGAAGTAACAGTCGTGGGGAACTTGGACTTTGAGGAATCCGCATTATATGAAATCGAGGTGCAAGCCCATGACGGGGGAGGCCTTTTCGACAGATCGAAAATACTGATCGTTGTTAGCGATGTGAATGACAACGCTCCAGAATTAACAATCACATCTCTCGTCAACTCCATCCCTGAGGACTCTCCCACCGGGACTGTGATCGCCCTTTTAAATGTGCAAGATCTAGATTCCGGAGAGAACGGGGAAGTCACGTGCTCCATACCCAGCAACCTCCCCTTTAGAATGAAGAAATTATTAGATAATTATTACAGTTTGGTGATTGACAGAACCCTGGACAGGGAGCAGGCATCGAATTACAATGTAACAATTACAGCCACAGATCAAGGGACTCCTCCCTTGTCTTCAGTTACTTCCATCTTTCTACAAGTTTCAGACGAAAATGACAATCCTCCTATATTTAACCAGACTTCCTATACTTCGTACGTCAGAGAAAACAATGTTAAAGGAGCTTCCGTTTGCTCTGTAAAGGCAAATGACTACGACTTGGAGGACAACTCCCGAATCACTTACTCCATTACTGGAACTCAGATCCAGGAAGCTCCGCTCTCCGCCTTCATCTCCATTAACTCCGAGACTGGGGCTGTCTACGCTCTGAGCTCCTTCGATTACGAACAGTTCCGGGAGATTCGGTTCCAAGTGCAGGCTCAGGATGGGGGTTCCCCACCTCTCAGCAGTAATGTCTCCGTCACTCTCTTTATACTGGATCAGAATGACAACAGCCCGCACATCTTACACCCCTCCTTTCCCACCGATGGCTCCACGGGAGTGGAGTTGGCCCCTCGCTCCTCCGAGCCTGGTTACCTGGTCACTAAGGTGGTGGCGGTGGATGCAGACTCCGGGCAGAACGCCTGGCTCTCCTACCAGCTGCTGAAGGCTACAGAGCCGGGGCTCTTCTCTGTGGGACTCCACAGCGGCGAGATCAGGACAGCGCGCTCCTTTGTAGACAAAGATGCGCTCAAGCAAAGCCTGGTGGTTTTAGTGAAGGACAACGGGCAGCCCCCTCTCTCTGCCACGGCCACTGTCACGGTGGTGGTGGCTGACAGCATCCCCGAAATCCTCTCCGATTTAAGCAGCCTCTCAGCTCCTGCAGACCCCCAGTCCAGCCTCACCTTGTATTTGGTGATCGCTGTGGCTTCCGTTTCCTGCTTGTTCTTTACCTTTATCCTAGTGTTACTGGCCCTGAGACTCCGCAGGTGGCGAAACTCGCAGCTGTTTGACTCCTCGAGTGTGACTTTCAGTGGAGTTCCCGTCTCGCAGTTTGTGGGGGTCGATGGAGTCAGAGCTTTTCTTCATTCCTACTCACATGAGGTTTCTCTAACCACGGACTCCAGAAAGAGCCAATTCAACTTCTCCAAAACAAAGTATTCAAATACTCTGAGTAGTGAGCAAACTTGTGAGATAAAGGATCCTATACTAGTTATTGAGGATGTAAGCATTAGTAACGGGAATCGGACCTCTGTTCAGGTGAGCTAAGGTTATTGTGTCTTCGTTCTGTGGGTCGAAAGTATATATTGTTAGTTTCTCGGGCAATGTAGAGGAAAATGATGCTTTATGTTTGTTTGTGAGAGGAGGAAAGGAGGTAATTCCAGGCCCCACTGAAGTCAACAGTGAACCGTGTCTTCTGTGTTGCAAGGGTTGGCTCTCGGGGCATTAGGATATGTGTGACTTTCGATATATTAATTTTAAATCATTTACCTTTTCTTTTTAAAAGGCACTTTGTTTCTCTTTTTTTCGGTGAAATTACACCCTTTTACTGTTTGTTTGAAACCAGGTTATCTTCCTGTATCTTCATATATCCGTTACTAACTTGGGATAGTACAGAAATGTCAGTGTATAGAGTACTTCAATTTTATTGGAAGACAGTTTGATTTGAAGACCGTGAACCTCTTAAATTTAACGTAGTAAAAGGACTACCTTATTTTTTTGCATAATATAATTTAATCACTCGTACAATCATAGTTTTGTCCTTTAATTTATCTCATGTTCTTTTAATTTTATTTCCCTATTGATATACATGTTCCCAATAGTCTGGCCTTTCACTTTTGAAAGTTATGGACATTTTTTTATACAGCGCGTTATATAAGCACCCATTCAGCACGCACCTTAAGACACGCACCTGTATCAATGTAAACAAGTTAATAGCCCTCTTGATATAGATACTTTGCTAAGTCGGGACATAATCATTACTTTATAATTATTTGTAGATTACTTACTTGTTTGGTGAAGATATACCTATCAGCTTACAGCGGATTAATCCAATTTTTAAACCAAATGCATTTAAATTCCACCCGTATCTATTAATATTATGTAAATGTCAGAAATGCAGAATTATGAAACTAGCATATATGGCATCATTATAATATGCGATAATGTCTATAATATTTGTTGTTTGTGTATTACCGTTGGGCCTTGAAACATTTAATGGTTTGATTCAACGTTTATAAAGGAGGTTATAGCATGACTTTGTAGTAATTTTATTATTAGAGAAAACGTTCTCATACATAGTCACGATTATATATCTGAAATGAGAGCTAACGAGTCACTATATTAAATCCCTTGGTCAGTGTTAATGCAGTGAACTCTGACTCATATACAAAAACAAATTATCAGCGCCTTATGTTGGATCCTGGTGGTGTCCTTTGAACATTGGGTTTATAAGTTATATTTTCGAAATTCCTTGTGATGTTTCCTATTTAGAACGCTTAATAGTTCTCTTCTATTCTATTTGATATAGGCTCTTATACTGCACTCATCACCATAGTATTTGAGCTCTTTCCAGTAGTGTATTAAGTGCTATTTTTGTTATCTGTTAAAGAAGGCAAGATTAAAGAAATGTACCTTACACTTGGAGTGGAAGGTGGTGAGGTTTGTTAGGGTCCTTAGTTCTTAAAGTCTTGGACTAGCCCCAAGAAAGTTTGGTCTCCCATACAGACAAGCTTTACCCTTATGGTAAAGAGTTCCTGTTTGCCAGAAAAGCAAAATTGTCCACCAAGATGTTCATTCCGCATCTTTAGGCAATCTTTTTGATATCCTAGGTCCAAAGCCATACAGCGCTTTGAATATGATGGATATCTTAAACTTTATTCAATTCTTGTATGGGAAGCCAGGGTAGAGAGTAGAGGACAGGTTTGAAGTGCTACTGGTATCCTGTGTTGCTGAAAAGATGCACTACAGTGCTCTATACTGTGGAATTTCCTTAACACTGAAGGATTTATGCCAGGCATATCACATAGCCGTAGACCAGTCAAGAGAATAACTGAGGTCAGGTCATCATCTGACAGGATGGGGCAGTCTCCTAGTTAACCAGAGATGATAGAAAGTGCTACTTGTCCAAGAGGATGAGAATGGATGCCTGCCTTTTATCCATTGACAGAAGGAAATTATCGATCAGTGCCACTCAATCCATATCCGCTCCATCTCCTGGTCTGAATCTGATTGTGCTAGGTCTAGAATATTAACGTTAGTTAGATAATATTGTATTTGGCCTTTGGGTAGCTATTCTGTGAGTTTACTCAGGAATGGGAGGTTTTACTTTGGGTGGTAGATGGCTAGAACAGATGTATCCAGGGTGGGTTTCTTTGATGTTGGTTAGACGACTACATGTTTGAAGGAAGACCGGTAGATTCCTTCTCTGAATGTGGCATTGGCTATTTCTGTCATGAGTGGCACCAGGTGCTCATGACTCTTTCACAAGTCAGGAAGGGCATGGATCTGATTCACAAGTCTTGGGTTGGGACTTTTCTAGAGTGTCCTTAACTTCTTGATGAGTGAATGCACTGAATTCCGGGAATGCATATGATCTGTTGATTGGTGAGTATAGGTGGATCCAGGCTACTTGAAAAAGTTTTCTGAATGTGCATGAACTTCTTAGTGAAGTAGGATGATAGCTCTTTGCAGGACTTGGTACTCGGTTCTGATGCAGGTTGTAGTAATTAAGGATTAAGGAACTGGTTTGCCACTCTGGGTAGCTCCTTATGGTGGGATTTGGCATCCTCAGTGGAGGCTAATAGGAGGGTTATTTTGGCCTGTAATAAAGTCTCAGTATAGGGTTTGAGGAACTTATTACATTTCATCCTCTGTGAATCAGCTTTTGTTTCCCACCATTAGCACTTAATTTGCCATCCCTCTTTCTTCATCCAGTGCAGAATGTCAGAAAATCCAGGAATTCTGTGTGGGCTGTGGAGAGGAAGTGGCCATTTGGGGACCATTTGGTCAATGATCAAGGCTCATGTACAATGATAATGATTCACTACGTCCTCCTTTTCTCATTCTGTGGGTGGAATGCTGTTGTCCTTTAGCAGCCTTTGGGATTTCTTGGCTTCCATGTGTATTCATGGCCAAATCAGGATCACTTGTCTCCTTGCTTGAGAGCTGGAAGATCTCTGACCACTGCTGTAATTAGGTGATGGTCTATCCAAGACAGTGGTTGGGTTTTGGTGTCCTTGATCTTGACATCTAGGCTGAAGATCAGGTCCAGGGTTTGACCATCTGCATAAGCTGGACAAGAGATTACCAGTGAAAGTCCTAAAGAGGCAAGAGAGGAGGTGAATTTTGGGGATTTTGCATTTGCAGCCTTTTAACTATGTATGTTGAAATCTCCCAGAATGACAAGCTGGGGTATGTCACCACCATAACTGAAAAGGTATCAGTGAGCTCCGTTATGAATCCTTTAGTCAGTCATGGTGTTTAAATAAGCATAAAAGCTATGTTAGCTTTGGCTCTGATTTCTATTGTCAGATTAATTAATTTGAATGTTGTCTTACTTTTTTGGATTTGATGTTTGATGAGAAGATGAATGCAGTGCTGCCTGCCGTCTTGTCTTGTCTAGGTCTGTGATACACCTAGTATCCTAGGAGGATGAGGTGGGCTAGAATGGGTGTCATTCAGCCAGGTCTCAGTGATGTGGGCTGTACTGGGTACTTCATCACTGATGAGATTATGAATTATTCTCCTGTAAATCATTCCATTTGCACCTCAGGAGGTGTGCTATTGCGAACCTGACCAGAATTATAACTATTCAATCACTTGAGAGTAAAAAATCCTTACCTTAAATGATCCTAATGCCTTATTCTCTTTATGATGGATTGCTCTCATTGAACATCATGGTTATGCTTCACAATTGTATAATGCTGTCCAACCAAGGGTTTGATCTTTGCTTACATAAATCAATGGGAGTCTTTCTCCTCTGCCATCTTTTGGTTTTAGATCAGCCCCCAAGGGCATTAAAATTACAATGAATATTAGTTTCCCAACAATCCTGTCTATTTAATAAGATTTTATTATCACAATTTTAAATATGGTGAAGGTCAAGCACAGAGAGATTTGGGCCAATTTCTTTTTCAAATCTGCATGCTTAAAATTAGGCACCTAAATTTAAACACTTTAAAAAGTGGTCTGTTTCAAGAGTTAGTAGTAAACAAAAATCCCAGTAAAGTCAATTAGAAAACATGTTCCACATCCCTGAACATCAAGTCAATTACATATATTTATAATTACGCATTTAATTACCTTACTTGAAGCACACAAAGTTGAAAAAATTGGCCTAAGTGACTTTCAAGATGTTATGCACAGGAATTTTGTGGCAGAACTAAGAAGAGAACCCAGATCTCTAGACTCAAGGCCCAATGCTTAAATCATAAAACCGTTCATAGATTATTTTAAACAAAAATCCAAAATGGGCAAGAGTTTTGCACCTGTTTTAATCCTGAAAAGGGAGTTGAAAAATGTTTAGTCTTTTCATGGAAGCGTGCCTTGCTTTTTCAGCATCGAAAATGGTTGACTTTCTTTGTTCTCTATAGATGAAATATTATGTTATCTCTTTTGTAAATAGCAGAAGGTCCACAGAAGATCTCTCAGAACTTGGTTGTTAGGGTACTGTGATGTCTTATATAAAATTAATTATAATACTGACAATCTATTTAATGTCATATTCAGTCAATTACTTCTATTAAATTGAATCAACCCTTTGATTTCTCTGAGGCAGATATATTGTAATCCAAAAGCAAAGCGTAACTTTGCACCTTTCCACAGTGAATCTAACTCATTCAGTTTTACTTCTTTCTCAAAACACCTGTCTTGAGGACTAGTTGTCTACCGCTTTATAATCTTTTACCCTGCAAAATTAGTCATGTGGAAGAAAGAAATTACACTTCCTCCTATTTCGGGCTCCTGTGATTTCCCCTCTCAAGATGGAATTCATTTAGCATTGCAATTCTCTTACTAAAACGCAGAGTGCCGCTGTTGGCCAATGCGGAGCAAGGGCTGCTGCCGGAGGTACACCAGAGCCCACTGCAAAGCGATTATACTGTTACTCAGTGCAGATCTCGGATGAAGGAGAGCAGAGGGACGGTGTTTCTGCCCAAAGAAGGCCTTCCGCGGTATCGGATTTCTGAGGTAAAATTAAGCAGGAGAATGGATTTTATTTATGCTTTATTACTCAGTATTCTTACAATCTGAGTGGAAATTGGTCCGGAATATCTATTCAAAATACACCGGGAAAGGAAGCAAAGGCGCTAAGAGTGCCTGAGATGGAAACCAGACACAGACAGACAGCCGGAGCAGTGAGACTGCAAATACTGTTGTTATTCTCTTTGTTCTGCCGGGCGTTCTCGGAGCAGATCCTTTATTCGATTCCTGAGGAAATGGCCAAAGGGTCCCGAGTGGGGAACCTCGCCAAGGATTTGGGGCTGAATGTGAGAGAACTGCCGCTGCGAAAGCTCCTCGTGAATTCGGAAAATAAATATTTCACTTTAAATGAAGAACATGGCAACCTGTATGTAAATTACAGGCTAGACCGGGAGAAACTATGCGGGGAGATACCCCTCTGTGTCTTAAATTTAGAAGCTGTGGTTGAAAACCCTTTAAATATTTTCCACGTGAACGTCGCAATCCAGGACATTAATGATAATACACTGTGGTTCGTTAAAAATAATATCGATTTAGAAATTAATGAATTAGCACAGCCTGGTGCGCGATTTCCGCTAGAACCTGCGCAAGATCCCGATGTTGGAATCAACTCACTGCAGAGTTACCATCTTAGTCCAAATCCATATTTTGTTTTGGAACTGAAGGAAAATCCGGACGGCAACAAATATGCAGAATTAGTGTTAGAGAAACCTTTGGAGAGAGAAAAAGAAAGGTCTCTTAATTTAATCTTGTCCTCTGTGGATGGGGGAGAGCCAGTCAAAACGGGGACAGTTCCGATTAAGATTAACATTATTGATGCCAATGACAACTCCCCTATATTCACTGAAAAAATCTACAAAGTCAGCATGAGAGAAAACCTTCCGAAGGGAACCTTAGTGCTTCAGGTGAAAGCGACTGATGCAGATGAAGGTACAAATGCCAGAATAACATATTATTTCAGCAACATACCGCAGAGAGTGCAGCAGCTGTTCGATTTGGATGCCAGTAATGGAAAAATTACAGCAAAAGGTATTTTGGACTTTGAAGAAAAAAATAGCTACACAATAGGCATGGAAGCCAGGGACGGGGGAAGTCTGACTGCCCACTCCAAAGTTCAAATAGAAATTCTCGATGAGAACGACAACGCCCCCGAAGTGACACTGACATCCGTATCCAGTCCCATTTCCGAAGACTCACTTCCCGGAACAGTGATAGCTCTCATCAAAGCCCGTGACCGCGATGATGGAGGAAATGGAGACGTCACCTTTCGCATTAAAGATAATTTTCCATTTAAAATTACTTCATTTACTAATAATTATTACAAGCTCCTCACAGACAGCACCCTGGACAGAGAAAGGACCCCGGAGTACAATATCACAATCATAGCCACAGACAATGGCTCTCCCCGCCTCTCCACCCAGAAAACCATCCTGTTGCAGATCTCCGATGTCAATGACAACTCTCCTGTCTTTGAGAAAGCTTCTTACACCGCCTATATGCCAGAGAACAATCCCTCGGGGGCCTCTATTTTCAGTGTAAAAGCCTCAGATCGGGATCTGGACCGGAACACCCGAGTCACTTACTCCATCCTGAGCAGCAACCTGAAGGAGCTGCCTCTCTCCTCCTACATCTCCATTAACTCCCAGACCGGAGTGGTCTATGCACAGCGCTCCTTCGACTACGAGCAATTCCGGGAGTTTGAGCTGCAAGTGAAGGCCCAAGACGGCGGGTCCCTGCCTCTCAGCAGCAATGTCACCGTCAGGGTGTTTATTGTGGATCAGAATGATAACTCCCCTCGCATCCTGTACCCTTCGCTCGGAGCCGATGGCTCCGCCTTGTTCTAGATGGTGCCTCGCTTGTCCGAGGCAGGTTATCTGGTGACTAAGGTGGTGGCGGTGGATGCTGACTCAGAACACAATGCCTGGCTCTCCTACCACCTGCTCCAGGCCACGGACCCGTCGCTCTTCAGCATGGGGCTGCAGAGCGGGTAGATCCGGACAGCCCGCGCCTTTGCGGACAGAGATGCTGTGAAGCACAGGCTGGTCACCCTGGTGAAGGACAACGGGCAGCCGCCTCTGTCAGCCACAGTGACTCTCAACCTGGTGTTTGCCGAGAACTTCCAAGAGGCTTTTCCGGAAATGAGCGACCAATCGGGTGACTCGGCCTCTCAGTCTGATTTACAGTTCTACTTGGTGCTGGCTTTAGCCCTGATCTCATTTTTGTTCCTCCTGACAGTGACCCTGGCCACTGTGATGAAATTGCACAGGTCAAGGAAACCTAAATTACTTCAGTGTTTTGGTCGTGACCCTTTTTCCAAGACTGTTCCTACTTTCCCACCAAATTATGGAGATGGTACTTTGCCGTATTCTTATCAGCTATGTTTATCCTCAGAATCTAAGAAAAATGAATTTTCTTTCCTGAAACGTAATGCGCAGATATCAGAGAATGTTCTGTGCAGTGAGAACTCTGGGACCTTACTTATGAACAATGGATGTAGCGTCTTAACATCGGAAACGGAGGCTGCTGAAGTAGTAAGTTTCTAGTTCCGTGGTTTATATAATTTTTAGATGTATTGCTTGTTTTCATAATTGTACAGGTCTAATCTTCCTTAAATAATATAGGAGACCTTTATTAAACTGTTGTTGTTTTGTAGTATTTACCGGCACTCACAATTTCATGAATTTGTTTTCACTGTACCCCGTTCGGGAGGTGCCCATCTTACAGGGCATGAAGAAGTAAAATAACTTGCGTAAGGTCAGAAAACAGAAGTATAATAGAATAAACTCAGATTTCTTAAGTCCCCTGCATTGCCTTAACAACCACTCCCTCCTGCATCTCCAAGGAAGAATATCCTTCCTCTCATTTTAGTGGATTTCTTTACAATAACTACATTTCTAGGAGCCTTTTTATACTTTCAGTGGGTTGTACTGCTTCTTGTGAGTAAGAAAAAATAATTATTCCAATACCTTAACAATGTTTTTTTTTAAAAAAAAATACCTTTTTAATTGCTTCTTTGGAAGTATTCCTTTTTTACTGTTCCATGGGAAATTGAATAATGATTCCCAGATATAAAAAGATTCTGTTATTCATTTTAAGTGTCACATGTCTTTCATTTTACAGATACACAATTACATATCTGTAAAATACACTAATATAGAGCAAAGGTTTCATTGACATGGCTTTCTAAAGGCTGCATTATTCACCTGAGGCAAAATCTTTAGTCAATTATTCAGGTCCTCCAAACCAGGTGGTGATAAAACCTTTATGCCAAGCCTTCCAATAATCTGTGTGTATCATATATATTACAGAACTACTTTTTGAAGTCTTTGAATAAAAAATGAAAGTATTTACGTTTGGAAAGCTTGTAAACTTTTCAGTTCCTAAAGTCAGTTTGGGTTCCATGGCAAAGCTATAAACCTCTGCTTTTCAATAATGTAGCGATTCTATTTCTGCAGGGTCAGAGTTGTATGATTAAATAACGCCAGACCTGGGACTTCGGCCCCAATAATTAAAAGTGGACATTCCATATTTAGGGAATGGAAGGTGTATTCTTCTGTGAGTTGCTGTTATGTCAGTTCTTTGAACCTGATCTATGGATCAGAATGCTGAATATTGTCCTGGAGGAGATCAGTTAGTGGGCAGAGTGATGGTAATGGATTGTAGGTGATTGTGTGTGGTTCCAAATGTCTCTGCCTGGTTTGGGCATATATAATGCCCTTGCAGTACAAAGGAGCCCATAACTTCTCATACTACTAGATCTTCTAAAATTGAATGTGGATATTTCTAGATAAAAATACTGAATACAGTATTTAATATTACCCATTAGGCACAGTACATACAAACAGACAGCTTTCCCAGCATCTCTTTAACACTCATATTTCATCCATTAATAGATTCTGAGGCTAGAAGGGATCAGTGTGATCATATGGTCTGCCCTTTCCAAGAGCTCCAACACTTATTGAAAAATCAATATTAATGGTTCAATGCACTCCTCAGCCACCTCTTTTAAAACTTCTGGATGCAAGTTATCTGGACTTGCTGATTTAAGATGTCTAACTTTGTAGCTTCTGTTAAGATCCTCCAGAGACTGGATTGAATTGGATTGAAAAGAGTGTTATCATCACCATATGATGAGGCTACTATAATGCTACCTGCAGTGACTCAAGAGCATGCCTACCAACCTCAGAGCAGATTGTTAGGAAGTAGGGCACAAACCGCAAATTGGTGTGAATTCTATTCTTAGATTTCATCAACAAATCACCAAGTGGAAACTCCTCAGGCATTATAAAAGCCTTAATATGGAGTCACAGACAGTCCCCTTACGTTCTCTTGTCTGTCTCACCACACAGGTGAGCATACTTTTGTGATAGTTGGTCTCTTATACCAAGAGTCACAACAATATTCAGGTTACTCCCAGTCCCAAAGGACCAGACACTTACCCCAGGTCAGTTGTGCCTTCGAGTTCACACCAAAGACATCGCTTGTAGTCAATCCTATAATAAACTATATAAATATTTATTAAATAGGAAAAGGAAACAGGAGAGTTATTGACAAGGTTAAAGTGGGTAAACAGATAAACAAATGTTATAATCTTAAGTTTCAAAAGGTAATATAAATTTCTATAATAAGAAAGCTGTATATGTCCCTTCGGACTAACCCAGGCTAAACAGCTGGGGATCTTGTGCTTATGCCTGGAAACACACCTTGCTCCCCAGAGCCCAAGAAGCATAGAGATAATAAATTCTTTCTTGTTAGGGGTTCTATTCTCTCCTTCTCACATGGTTCCAGCTGCAAAGGTCAGCTGATATGAGGAGTTCCTTGAATGACTCATCTTCACTGTGAGGAGGCAGAACAACAACAGTCTTTGGTCCTCTTGTTGACAGTACATAGGGAACTTCCAGTTGCAACATCCACAGTAGTCCATCTGATATTGATAGCCTTTCCATTTGTGAAGGGCATAACACTTTTTGATGAAGATCACCCCCTCGCACTAATTCATGTCTCTGTTCTGTCTGGTGATTTACACAGTCACAGAGGCTCACAGTACATCATCATGATGTTCTTATTATGCCTCTAGTGTTTAGGGCAGTGATGAAGCTCATCCACTCCTGTCTGTTTCTGGCAAGTCTTTCAATGGTTCCCCAGCTGTGCCCAAGGTTTTTCAGCTCAGCTTCCACAGCTCTTGCCATGTTTTTGGGCGGTCTCATTTTCCATTTGCCTCCAGGTGTCCATTGCTACTCTGGTGATGGAATCACTTTCCATCCAAAGCACATGACGAATCCATCTCCAACGCTTCCTGGCAATGGTGCTCAGATACTCTTGGCTGCATTGTGTCAATAGGTCTTGGTTTGAGATTGTTCTGGGCCAAAAGATACGGAGGATTTTTCTGAGGCAGGTTGTATGGAATGAAGACAGTTTGGACATGTCATACTTTCTCATTCCCCAGCATTCTGCACAATAAAGTAGTGTTGAAAGTACGCAGTTCTGGTAAATCTTGACTTTTGGTGTTGTATTTTGATGATTTCCAGACTTTATTTAAGCTCCTGAAGGTGTTCCTGGCTTTATTGATTTTGTTCTGGATATCCTGGCTTGTTCCATCATCCTGGTTGATGGTGCTGCCCAAGTAAGTGAATGTTTCTACATTGGTGAGAACATAATCCTCTATCCATACTGGTGATGCAATATTAAAGGTCATATCATCTGTCTTATTGCAGTTGATTTTCAGTCCAATTTGCTGGCTGAATGCATTGAGTCAAGTTGTTTTTTCTTGTATATGGTGTTGGGTATGTGATAAGAGAGTGACATCATCTGCGAAGTCCAGGTCTTCAAGGGATGAGAAGAGTGTCCATTTAATGCCTCTTGGCATGTCTTCTGTTGTATGCCGCATTATCCAGTTGATGGCAATGTTGAAGATTGCAGACATGACACACCCCGATATACTCCTGTTTTGACTTCAAAACTGAGCTCACTGTGATCAACATTGCATGTAAAGTTGAAATAGAAGCTTTTGATTACATTGATTATACGGAAAAGAATTCCATATGCCTGCAGAATGCACCATATGCTGGTCCTGTGAATGCTATCAAAAGCCTTCTTAAAGTCTTTGAAATTTATGTAGAGTTGCCATTGCCATTCTAAGCACTGTTTAATTATGTTTCGTAGAGTGAAGATCTGGTCTGTGCATCCACGCTCTTTCCGAAAACCAGCTTGCTCTTTTCTGAGAATGCTATCAACTGCCTCTGATATACGCTGGACTATGATCTTTTCACAATACTTTGCTTGGCACATATAAGTGTGATACCATGCCAGTTATTACAATCACAGAGTTCCTTTCTTTGGTATCTTCACTATAACCCCATTGGTCCACTCATCTGGCACTTTTTCCCTTTCCCAGACTGATGTAAATAGAGGGGCCAGGATAGATGCTGCTAATTTAGGATTTACCTTGAACAGTTCTGCATTCAAACTATCCTTGCCAGGAGCTTTCCCATTTTTTAAGGATTTGATGACTTGAATGATCTTTTCCTTAGTTTGGGTGTCTGTATTGATATCAAGATCTTCCTCTTCCTCCTGCATGTTTGCTTCCTCTTTAGGTCGCTCCCTGTTTGGCAATTCTTTGAAATGCTCTGTCCAGTGCATTTCTTGTTCTTTTTTGATTGTTAGTAGGTGTCCTTGTTTGCTCCTGATGAGAGTATTTGTTGGTGTCTGCCGTTTACCACTGATAAGCCACGTCATTTTGTAGATGGTTCTTTGTTCACCACGAGCAGCTGCATCCTCTGCTTGTGTTGCCAGATTATCAATATAATGCCATTTCTCCATTCTTACAAGGTGTTTGACCTCCCGGTATGCCTTGCGAAACTGCTCATGGTATTTGTCCTTTAGCTTCTGGGATTTTGTATCTAAAACATTTTTCTTCTGGGCTTGTCTGGTTTCTATGGCATTCCATGTGCTGGGTGTAATTCACTCCTTCCTTCTCTTCTGCCAATAGCCTAGGCAGGCTTCACTGCACTGCTGTTACTTTGTCCCACTTCTTGTTGATCTCCTCATCTGCATTCCCCTCCTCTTCATCAAGGTCTGCAAGTGCTTGAAACCTGTTCGTTAACTGCAGAATGAAGGCTTTCTGTATTTCAGGGGACTTTAGCTTGTCAGTGTCATAACGTCTATGTCCCTTGTTTGGTGGACTCACACTTCTCAGTTTTAGCTTGATGGAGGCTGTCACAAGGTGGTGGTTGCTGCCAACATCTGCACCCCTTCTCACTGTCACATGTGTCAGTGAGCATCACCATTTGCCATTGATCTTCCTATGGTCAATCCGGTTCTTATCTCTGCCATTTGGAGAACATCATGTCAGCTTGTGAATTTCACAATGTTCAAATAGGGTTCCGCTGATGACTAGGTCATTCATATCAACAAGCCTGTCTCTGTTTTCATTCAAGGTGCCACACCCATGTCTTCCCATTGCTCTGTCATTGTTTGTATTGTTCTTACCGACCTTGGCATTTAGGTCTCCTATGACAATAGTTAGGTCATGGCATGATACTCTCTCTAACTCCGACTGTAGTGTAAGGTAGAATTTGTCCTTTACTTCTTCATCACTGTCATTTGTCGGAGCATAGCATAGCACTGAATCAGGGTGATATTATTACACCCTCCTGGTGTTGTCCAACATCCCATCCAGAAAACAGCAAAGTTTCTCCCAAGGCTGTTAATCTTCCTGATCCCATCCATCTGCTCTCACTGACACCCAGGATGTGTGAGCTGTACCGTCTCATCTCTGCTGTGACCTGAGCTAGCTTCCCTGTTTTGTACATTGTCCATATGTTAAAAAAAACAAGTTTGGGTTTTGTCTTGATGTTGAGCACTTCAGTCTTCGTGCCAGTGGCTTCCTTTTGACTTTCATCACTGGCAGTCATATGGGTCATTGACTCCTGAAGGCCATCACACACAGTAATGATCGATTTCTCTGTCGCTGTTTCCATAACATATTTTGTGTTTTACGGGACAGGGTTGTTAGCCAAACCCCTAACTCCTAACTTGGAGGACCAGGATGTCTGTTTTGTCTGGCCCCTCCCCCACAGACCAATCCATAGTGGTTAAACCTACCAGGAGCAAAAAGCCCCTGCCGACACAGACTCTGGGGATCATTAGAGCACGCAAGCTGTCCCACCATGACAAGGCACAGACACCGAAGGACAGTACAATACAACCCTTCAATATTACCATATAGTCATTTTGTGTGGAGTGACTCATGATCATGGGTGCCAAACTCAGGGCAGACTGTTCCAAACCAGGGCACAAACCCCAAAGTGGTTGTGTGTTCGATAATAATTTTCACCAACCAAGTACTAAGTGTGAACTCCTCAAGCACTATAACAGACTTAACATGGAGTTACAGACAGTCCCCTTGGGCACTCCGGTCTATCGTGCCATCCAGGCAAGCCTTCCTTCATGATAGATGGTCCCTTTCACCAAAAATGACAATAATATTCAGGTTACTCCCAGTCCCAAAGGACCAGTCACTTACCCCAGGTCAATTGTACCTTAGATCTCTCACCAAAGAAAATGCTTGTAGCCAATTCTATAATACCAAATAAAGATTTATTAACTAGGCAAAAGAAATAAGAGTTATTTACAAGATTAAAGCAGGTAAACATACACACACAAATGAGTTACAGTCTGAGTTTTCAAGAAGTAGTATAAACTGCTGTAATGTGCAAGCTCTGCATGTCCTTTAATATGTGATGTATTAGCAGAAATATTGTAAGATAGACACAAGTAGTAATTCTGCCAATCTACTCCATGCTGATAAGGCCTCAACTGGAGTACTGTGTCCAGTTCTTGGTGCCACATTTCAGGAAAAAAGTAGAAAAAATTAGAGAAAATCCAGAGGAGAGCAACAAAAATTATTAAAGGTCTAGAAAACATGGCCTGTGAGGAAAGACTGAAAAAACTGGGTTTGTTTAGTCTGGAGAAGAGGAGACTGAGGTGGGACATGATAAGAGTTTTCAGGTACACAAAAGGTTGTTACAAGGAGGAGGGTGAAAAATTATTCTCCTACCTCCTTAAGCTCCGAGAACAGGACAAGAAGCCATGGTCTTAAATTGCAGCAAGGGAGGTATGACAGGTAGTCTACTCATCACAGGTATGGTGCCTGCTCCTAGACATTCTGGGGAATAGCTCACCAGGTTGACACCTCTCCTTGTGGTTGCAAGCCATCCCCCAACCTCTAGCTCTTTGTCTGCAGCTCCTCTCTCCCTCTAGGAGCTGCTGCAGTCCCTTCATGACTCAGGCCTCTGGCTAGGTCACAGTCATGATTTCCCCTTCCGGGGGTGCAGGGAGTCTATTCTCCCAAATAGGCTCAGGCAGTCTTCCTATGCACTGCCCCTCCAGTGCCACTGCCCCAGAGGCTACCTGGGGAACACAGGCCTATCCCTTACCCCAGGTTCCAGCTCAGGAACCCTCTAGTCAACAGTCAAGATCTATTCCACCCCATACCTTGCTGCATTTCCCTGAACCCTTTTCTACTCTTCTGGCTCTCCCTTCCTTCTCTGAGTCTGCCAGTTTTACCACTTTAACTGGGCCTTTCTGGGTCACAACTGAGAATACCAAATTCAGGACAAACTGCTGAGAAATAGAGCAGACACACCCTAAAACTGGAGGTTATTCTGCCATGAGATAGAAGTTTACTTTTGTTGCTGGTTTGGTCTGTTTCACCACACTGGCTAGCAAGAAGTCATAAAAGCAGTTTCTTTAGGCATTCCATCTTTATATCACCACCAAGAACACTGGATTTAAAGATGAGTGGTTCTTTAAAACCAGTCTCCTCAAATAAAAGGTTCTTCTGAGCCCAAAGGACCAACCACACATCCAGGTCAATATATAACTCAGATCTTACCCAATAATCATGCTGTTGCCAATCCTTTAGTATCTAAAATCTAAAGGTTTATTTATAAAAAGAAAGAAAGCTGAGAGTTAAAATTGGTTAAAGGAATCAAATACATACAGTAATTGCAAAGTTCTTGATTCAGGCTTGTAGCAGTGATGGAATAAACTGCTGGCTTCATAAGTCTCTGGTTGCTTTCAAATAATTGTAAGATCCTCAATCCATTGGATAGAATGCTCCCATTAGTATAAATTCATAGTCCAGAGGCTTGAGCAGGAAAGGGGCTTGAGCAGGATAGAAGCAAAATGGAGGTGTTTCCAGGTCTTTTATAACTTTTGGCATGTGGAGGGAAACCCATAGTTTTAAACAAAGCCCTCAGCACAGCTAGTGGAAAATCACAGGTGACAAGATATTGTTTGGAGTCACATGGCCAAGTCACATGTCCATGCATGACTTCACTTAGTCATAGCAGGAAGCCATTACCTGTGCCCCAGACAGAACATTCACAGGACAGTCCTTTCAGGGTAGATGGGCATCTTCCATTGTGATGTAAGTGCTTTTTGATGTGCCACTCACTTTGAAAAATCCCTCCAAGATGTGCTGACTAAATACCTTGTGGGTGTTACCCCAGGAGCAAACATTTTGAAATACAGGTATAGAGACAACAATCATAACTTCAAATACAAAAATGATACATGCATATAAATAGCATAATCATATTCAGCAAGTCATAACCTTTCCATAGACATCTTACTTGACAATCTTTGTACAAGGTTTGTTGCAAATATATAACAGTGGTTGCAACAACGATCTATACGGTCATATTTTATTAGATAACATCACAACCACTCCCTCCTCCCACGGAGGAGTTGTAGCCTACACATCTCTGCAGCCTCCAAACACTTCTCTCTTTCCAGTGAGTGACTGCAGCCTTTCCTGGCAGCCCCTTCTGTTGCTAGCTTCCTGGCTTATATAAACCCTGCCTGTTTCTGGACAGGTGAGCTTCTTTTAATTAAAGCTTCTCTCACAGTCTTAATTCCCCCAGCTTTCCACCTAATAGGCTAATTGGCCCCTCTGGCCTGCCTTAATCCCTTCAAGTCAATATGAGGAAGACACTCCATCACAGGAGGTTTAGGTTGAACATTAGGAAAAACTTCCTAACTGTCACTGTAGTTAAGCTCTGGAACAAATTGCCTAGGGAGGTTGCAGAATATCCATCACTAGAGGTTTTTAAGAACAGATTAGGCAAACACCTGTCATGAATGGTCTAGCTATCGCTTAGTCCTGCTTTGAATGCATGGGACTTCTATGATTTAGGGCTAACCCACTCTAAGAGCTTAGGAATCCTTTGCTTATGCTTTGAAATATTGCCTTCTCCAAATTCTGAGTAACATAGTGATACAGTTCCTTCTGGTCTGGCATTTTTATTCCCTTCCCCCAGAGTTCAAACTGATGGAACAAGTGTCAGCATCTGTCTCCTCTTTATGGGTCTGTGTGTGGTGAGGAATCAACAAAGTCTTTGTCCTTCCATGTTTCACAATGGCTCATTTGATTTTAATGGGCCTTCTTGTGTGCAGGACCAGCACTTTATACTAATTAATTCTTCTTTCCTGTTTGGTGAGTTACACAATTACAGAGATCTACAATGCAAACAATCAATATAAATGCATACCATAGGCTACAGATGTTATAAGTGAGATCAATTTGATAGCTGTTTTCAGCTACCTGAAAGGGGATTCCAAAGAGGATGGATCTAGACTGTTCTCAGTGGTACTAGATGACAGAACAAGGAGTGATGGTCTCAAGTTGCAGTGGAGGAGGTTTAGGTTGGATATTAGGAAAAACTTTTTCACTAGGAGGGTGGTGAAGCACTGGAATGCGTTACCTAGGCTGGTGGTGGAATCTCCTTCCTTAGAGGTTTTTAAGGTCAGGCTTGACAAAGCCCTGGCTGGGATGATGTAGTTGGGGTTGGTCCTGCTTTGAGCAGGGGGTTGGACTAGATGACCTCCTGAGGTCCCTTCCAACCCTGATATTCTATGATTCTATGAATACATGTAACATCCTACAAGCATTTCATCAAGTCCAAACACAAAACACATTCTTATCAACTTAATGTCCATTTTAACAATGCTAACACATAGGTGACCCAGACTGGTTTCCAGCTATGGATTTATCAGTGTTCAGTGAGGCCTAAGGAGCCTTGGCATGAACTGGCATCTGGGCTGCCAATGTTACACTTACAATATGGAATACAGGATTTATAAGTGAGGTTGATGCATACCACAACTCATAAGCCTTTAAAGAAACACTAAACACATTCTTATAATTCTAATACCTATTTTAATAATATTAGCCCAGGTGAGCCTGACTTATTGCAACTATATATTTTTCAGTGTTTCTTGAGACATGGGGACCTTGGCATGAGCTGGCACCTGGTCTGCCAACATCACAACTGCATCATTTGTTTCCTCAAATACAGAACAGAAATATTTATTGAACACTTCTATCTATTCCTCTTTGTTATTGATAATTCTACCATTTCCATCTAGTAATAGACAAATACCATTGTCAGGCTTCTTTTAGTTCCTAATGTATTTAAAAAACTCCTCATCATTTTCTTTAACTCTGTTGGTCAAAGATTTCTCCTCCTGTCCCTTGATTTCCCTTATCAATTTTATACAATTCCTAACTTCTGATTTATATTCATTACTATCAATTTCCCATTTCTTTCATTTGTAATCTTGCATATAAAAAAAAATTACTGCTGCCTTCACTTCCTATCTAAAGCAGGTTGGTTTTTAACCAGCACAGCCTTCTTCCTCCTTCATGGGATTTTGGCTTTTTGGGCATCTAGTATAGTGTTCTTAAGGGATTCCCATTTATCATGCACATTTGTTGATTAAATTATTTCTACAAACTGATTTGGCTCATAATTGTTTTCAGCTTTGTGCAATTGTCCTTAGTAAAGCACCAAGTATAATATTACTCATCTGGACTTTATTCTGCTTGCACATTATAAAGGTGATCAAGTCATGATCACTTCTACAGAAGCTACCATTAACTTTTAATGCTGTAATCAGCATTATCTTTATCTGTTAGGACAAGGATGTTTTCGTACTGGCAGCATGAGACCTCAGGTCTCCCATGATCACACAGGTTTTGTTTTGTTTGTTTGTTTGTACTGTGTATTATAGATAGGTCAATAAGGGGGTGGTCATCTTGTTACCTAGTGTAATTTGGTGGTCTGTAGCAGCCACCAGCTAGTACCCCATCTTGTGCTTTATCTGTTAGGAAGTTGATCCATAAACATTCAATATCATTTTCTTCTGAAAAAAGAAAAGGAGTACTTGTGGTACTTTAGAAACTAACCATTTATTTGAGCATAAGCTTTCATGAGCTACAGCTCACTTCATTGGATGCATTCAGTGGAAAATACAGTGGGGAGATTTATATACATAGAGAACATGAAACAATGGGTGTTACCATACATACTGTAACAAGAGTGATCACTTAAGGAGAGCTATTACCAGCAGGAGAGTGGGGGGTGGGATGGGGGGGGAAAACCTTTTGTAGTGATAATCAAGGTGGGCCATTTCCAGCAGTTGACAAGAACGTCTGAGGAACAGTGGGGGGAAGGGGGAATAAACATGGGGAAATAGTTTTACTTTATGTAAAAAGAAAAGGAGTACTTGTGGCACCTTAGAGACTAACCAATTTATTTGAGCATGAGCTTTCGTGAGCTACAGCTCACTTCATCGGATGCATACCGTGGAAATTGCAGAAGACATTATATACACACAGAGACCATGAAACAATACCTCCTCCCACCCCACGGTCCTGCTAGTAATAGCTTATCTAAAGTGATCATCAAGTTGGGCCATTTCCAGCACAAATCCAGGTTTTCATTTGTGCTGGAAATGGCCCAACTTGATGATCACTTTAGATAAGCTATTACTAGCAGGACAGTGGGGTGGGAGGAGGTATTGTTTCATGGTCTCTGTGTGTATATAATGTCTTCTGCAGTTTCCACGGTATGCATCCGATGAAGTGAGCTGTAGCTCACGAAAGCTCATGCTCAAATAAATTGGTTAGTCTCTAAGGTGCCACAAGTACTCCTTTTCTTTTTGCGAATACAGACTAACACGGCTGTTACTCTGAAACCTTACTTTATGTAATGACCCATCCACTTCCAGTCTCTATTCAAGCCTAAATTAATTGTATCCAGTTTGCAAATTAATTCCAATTCAGCAGTCTCTCATTGGAGTCTGTTTCTGAAGTTTTTTTGTTGAAGAATTGCAACTTTTAGGTCTGTAATCGAGTGACCAGAGAGATTTAAGTGTTCTCCAACTGGTTTTTGAATGTTACAATTCTTGATGTCTGATTTGTGTCCATTTATTCTTTTATTTAGAGACTGTCCAGTTTGACCGATGTACATGGCAGAGGGGCATTGCTGGCACATATCACATTGGTAGATGTGCAGGTGAACGAGCCTCTGATAGTGTGGCTGATGTGATTAGGCCCTATGATGGTGTCCCCTGAATAGATATGTGGACACAGTTGGCAACGGGCTTTGTTACAAGGATAGGTTCCGGGGTTAGTGGTTCTGGTGTGTGGTTGCTGGTGAGTATTTGCTTCAGGTTGGGGGGCTGTCTATAAGCAAGGACTGGCCTGTCTCCCAAGATCTGTGAGAGTGATGGGTCGTCCTTCAGGATAGGTTGTAGATCCTTGATGATGCGTTGGAGAGGTTTTAGTTGGGGGCTGAAGGTGATGGCTAGTGGTGTTCTGTTATTTTCTTTGCAGCCTGGGGTTTTACCAAGATGGAGCTCCCCAGCTCCCTTTGCCCTTCCCCAGCATTGCTCCATTTCAGGTACCTTGCTCCCAGGCAGCTAGCCCTTCTGCCTCCAGGGCTAGAGTGAGACTCCTCCAGCTTCTGGCCCACAGCCCTCTTATCAGGGTCAGCTAGCCACAGCTGTGGCTGGCCTAACTGAGCTGGCCACAGCAGTGGCTGCTACTCCAAGCCTAGCTTGGCTGTTTTAACCCCTGTTCTTCAGGAGTGGGGCAGCTGCCCCACTACAGGCTCTCAGCACCCCCACTATACAAATGTTCCAGCGTCTCTGCCTCTTGTTTGTTGCTGAGTTCCTATCATTATCGTCAATTGAACTGCTAATTAATTTTATGAATAACATTTGAACAAATAAATACTATCTTAAAACAAATAGTATTTACAGCTGCAGATGTACAAACCAGAAAGAAGGTTGCTAAAATTGGGCAGCACTGTTTAACAATTGCACATCCAAATGAAAGGTGGAAGAATATCATATCCATATACAAAAATATTTGCATCTACATATACATGGAATTTGTGGGATTCCAATCCATGACCAAATCCCCAATAAAGTGATCAGACAGCAAAGTGGAGTGCAGGACATCTGTGTTGAAAGCAGGTACAATAAAATGTGATAGGCTGGTCATATAACTGGGCTCAGTGACAATCAGTGGACTGCAGCTGTCGCCAAGTGGTACCCATGGGAACTGAAATGACCACTAGGTCGATCTCCAGAGAGATGGGAAGATTTTATGGTGAAAAGGCATGGCTGAACATGGAGAAGCAAGGTCAGGATAAGAGAAGACTGGAAGATGTGTTGTGATTGGCGTAATCTATATGAGGGCTGAAGGACCCATTGGTCAAGGTGACATATGCATGATTATTATAAACAAACGTGTGTAAAATTCATGGACAACCATATTAAAATTATACAACATATTATTACAATATTTTTATGGAAAATAAAGAGATTCTGCATCAGCAACACTTTCGTTCATTCCTTATGTGCCAGTAGACTCTCCTATTTATTTAAAAGTGAAAAGTAGCATATTTACATTTTAAAATATCAAATTAAAAACTTGCAGGGAGCGTGTGTCATTATTGTTTGATATAAATACCAATCGAAAAACTCCAGCACAGAACTTCTGCAGTTATTGGTTGAGACTCTGAGCTCTGCTGTTCACCAATCAGGCAGACTAATGCCAGGAGAGATCCGGCCAGCTCCGCCCCGGTATGTCACAGCCCAGAACACGTCTGACTCTCTCACTGAGCGGGTCTGGGTGGAATCATGAGGGGCGATATTCGATGGAAACAGTTTATGATTTAACAAGTGATACTGTCGGAAACATTCGGCCAGATATAAAACCAGAACAGAGACATTCCCAGACGTAGAATGGGCGGCATCTCCACATCAGCATGAGAGTGACAGGAACATATAAGCAACGACACTGCGAAGGGTGAGCCCTGTTTTTCGTTATATTGGTTACACTTTGGGAATCAGTTTCTGGCAGATTCGCTATTCGATTCCGGAGGAAAAGGAAAAAGGCTCTTTCATGGGGAACATCACAAATGACCGGGGGAGGAGGGGCTGGGGAGGAGTATAAAAGAGCTCTCAGACCGCAGAGTACTTTTTGTGCCAAGAGGTGAGACTCAGTATTTGCTTGGAATTTTAAGAGAGACCATTTAATCTGCACGGAAAGGATAGTCGGAGCTGGCCGGATGGAGAACTGTTTGTTAGATTGTGAGGCTATAATGGAGGATGAAATAAAACTTTATGAAACTGACATTGAATTAAAAGATATTAATGATAATGTCCCCAGCTTCCAAAAGAAGGAACTAGAGTTAAAAGTCAGAGAGTTAACAGTGGCGGGGACCCGATTCCCACTTCAGGAGGCGCAAGACCACGTATAGGCATTAATTCTCCCCAGGACTATCAACTCAGCACGAATAGGCATTTCTGTCTGATTGTGCAAAGTGGATCCAATGGAGTTAAATATGCGGAATTGGTGCTGGGAAAGTGGATGGACAGAGAAGAACAAACTTTGCGATCTAACCCTTACAACCACCGACGGAGGAGATCCCGTCAGGTCTGGCACTTTGCATTATCAGAGTTATTGTTGAGGCTGCAAATGACAATACGACAATACAATTAGTCAGCCTGTCTACAAATTGAGTGTTCTGGAAAAAGTGCCTTATAGGGTTCACAGCAGTGACAGTGAAAGCGCCTGATCCGGTTGAAGGAATCAATAAAGAAATGCAATATTCAGTTAGAAAGATAACTGATAATGCTTTTCCACTTGGACTCGAAGACGGCAGATGTAACACTCCTGGGGAACCTGGACTGTGAGGAATCTACATGATATGAAATTGAAGTGCAAGCGCATGACTGGAAGTTCTTTTTGAAAGATCAAAAGTTGTGGTTGTGGTCTGATCTGAATGACAACGCTCCGGAAATCGCTCTCAGTTCTCTTATCAGCTCGATCCCCGAGGACTGTCATCGCCCTTTTAACTGTGCAAGATCCAGACACAGGAGAGAGCGGAGAGGTCACGTGCTCCACACCCAGCAACCTCCCCTTCCAGCTGAAGAAACCCTTCGAGAATTATTAGTCTGGTGACAGACCGAGCCCTGGACAGGGAGCAGGTGGCAGCATACAACATCACAGTGACCGCCACAGACAATGGGACTCCTCCTCTTTCTACAGCCACTACGATCCCACTCCGGATTTTAGACACGAACGACAAAGGTTCCCTCTTCTATAAAACATCCTACAAGGCCGATGTCACTGAGAATAACCAGAGAGGCGCCTCCATTTTCACACTGAGGGCGAGTGACACCGGCGCTGGGGTGGGAGGTAGAACGCCAGAGTCATTTACTCTGTTACCCAGGGTCAGATCCAGGAAGCTCTGCTCTCCTCTTCCATCTCCATTAACTCCGAGACTGGGGCTCTCTACGCTCTGCGCTCCTTCGATTACGAACAGTTCCGGGAGATTCGGTTCCAAGTGCAGGCTCAGGATGGGGGTTCCCCACCTCTCAGCAGTAATGTCTCCGTCACTCTCTTTATACTGGATCAGAATGACAACAGCCCGCACATCTTACACCCCTCCTTTCCCACCGATGGCTCCACGGGAGTGGAGTTGGCCCCTCGCTCCTCCGAGCCGGGTTACCTGGTCACTAAGGTGGTGGCGGTGGATGCAGACTCCGGGCAGAACGCCTGGCTCTCCTACCAGCTGCTGAGGACGACAGAGCCGGGGCTCTTCTCTGTGGGACTCCACAGCGGTGAGATCAGGACAGCGCGCTCCTTTGTAGACAAAGATGCGCTCAAGCAGAGCCTGGCGGTTTTAGTGAAGGACAACGGGCAGCCCCCTCTCTCTGCCACAGCCACTGTCACGGTGGTGGTGGCTGACAGCATCCCCGAAATCCTCTCCGATTTAAGCAGCCTCTCAGCTCCTGCAGACCCCCAGTCCAGCCTCACCTTGTATTTGGTGATCGCTGTGGCTTCCGTTTCCTGCTTGTTCTTTACCTTTATCCTAGTGTTACTGGCCCTGAGGCTCCGCAGGTGGAGAAACTCGCAGTTGTTTGACTCCTTGTGTTCCCGTCTCCCAATTTGTGGGGAAGTTATCATAGCTCTGAATAATAATATGGTTTACATTAAAATATGCATCAAAATATGGAAATGTGCAGTTAGATCACTTTCTTTGTTGCAATAACTATCTATCTATCTATCTATCTATCTACTGCCACCTAGCATCGTATTATCTGAATACCTTCCACATAAAATTAATAGCGAAGTCCCAACTGGACTTAAAACGTACGAACATAAGAATGACCATACTGGGTCAGACCAAAGGTCCATCCAGCCCAGTATCCTGTCTACAGACAGTGGCCAATGCCAGGTGTCCCAGAGGCAGTGAACCTAACAGGTAATGATCAAGTGATCTCTCTCCTGCCATCCATCTCCACCCTCTGACAAACGGAGGCTAGGGACACCGTTCCTTACCCATCCTGGCTAATAGCCACTAATGGACTTAACCTCCATGAATTTATCCAGTTCTCTTTTAAACCCTGTTATAGTCAGAGCCTTCACAACCTCCTCAGGCAAGGAGTTCCACAGGTTGACTGTGCTGTGTGAAGAAGAACTTCCTTTTATTTGTTTTAAATAAAACAAATAATGCTGCCTATTAATTTCATTTGGTGGCCCCTAGTTCTTATATTATGGGAACAAGTAAATAACTTTTCCTTATTCCCTTTCTCCACACCACTCATGATTTTATATACATCTATCATATCCCCCCTTAGTCTCCTCTTTTCTAAGCTGAAAAGTCGTCGCCTCTTTAATCTCTCCTCATATGGGACCCGTTCCAAATCCCTAATCATTTTAGTTGCCCATCTCTGAACCTTTTCTAATTGAGATGAGGGGACCACATCTGTATGCAGTGTTCAAGATGTGGGCGTACCATGGATTTATATAAAGGCAAAAAGATACTCTCCATCTTATTCTCTATCCCTTTTTAAATGATTCCTAACATCCCGTTTGCTTTTTTGAATGCCGCTGCACACTGCGTGGACATCTTCAGAGAACTATCTACGATGACTCCAAGATCTTTCTCCTCATTAATTGTAGCTAAATTGACCCCCATCATATTGTATGTAAAGTTGGGGTTATTTTTTCCAATGTGCATTACTTTTCATTTATCCACATTAAATTTCATTTGCCATTTTATTGCCCAATCACTTAGTTTTGTGAGATGTTTTTGAAGTTCTTCACAGTCTGCTTTGGTCTTAACTATCTTGAGCAGTTTAGTATCATCTGCAAACTTTGCCACCTCACTGTTTACCCCTTTCTCCAGATCATTTATGAATAAGTTGAATAGGATTGGTCCCAGAACTGACCCTTGGAGAACACCACTAGTTACCCTTCTCCATTCTGAAAATTTACCATTTATTCCTACCCTTTGTTCCCTGTCTTTTAACCAGTTCTCCATTCAAGAAAGGATCTTCCCTCTTATCCCATGACAACTTAATTTACATAAGACCCTTTGATGAGGGACCTTGTCAAAGGCTTTCTGGAAATCTAAATACACTATGTCCACTGGATCCCCCTTGTCCACGTGTTTGTTGACCCCTTCAAAGAACTCTAATAGATTAGTAAGACATGATTTCCCTTTACAGAAACCAAGTTGACTTTTGCGCAACAATTTATGTGTATCTGATAATTTTATTCTTTGCTATTGTTTCAACTAATTTGCATGGTACTGACATTAGACTTACCGGTCTGTAATTGCTGGGATCACCTCTAGAGCCCTTTTTAAATATTGATGTTACATTAGCTATCTTCCAGTCATTTGGGTACAGAAGCTGATTTAAAGGACAGGTTACAAACCATAGTTAATAGTTCTGAAAGTTCACATTTAAGTTCTTTCAGAACTCTTGGGTGAATGCCATCTGGTCCCGGTGACTTGTTATTGTTAAGTTTCTCAATTAATTCCAAAACCTCCTCTAGTGAGACTTCAATCTGTGAAAATTCCTCAGATTTGTCACCTACAAAAGATGGCTCAGGTTTGGGAATCTCCCTAACATCCTCAGCTGTGAAGACTGAAGCAAACAATTCATTTAGTTTCTCTGCAATGACTTTATCGTCTTTAAGTGCTCCTTTTGTATCTCAATCGTCCAGGGGCCCCACTGGTTGTTTAGCAAGCTTCCTGCTTCTGATGTACTTAAAAAACATTTTGTTATTACCTTTTGAGTTTTTGGCTAGCTGTTCTTCAAAATCCTTTTTGGCTTTTCTTATTACATTTTTACATTTAATTTGGCAGTGTTTATGCTCCTTTCTATTTACCTCATTAGAATTTGACTTCCACTTTTTAAAAGATGCCTTTTTATCTCTCACTGCTTCTTTTACATGGTTGTTAAGCCACGGTGGCTCTGTTTTAGTTCTTTTCTGTGTTTTTTAATTTGGGGTATACATTTAAGTTGAGCCTCTATTATGGTGTCTTTGAAAAGTGTCCATGCAGCTTGCAGGGATTTCACTCTAGTCACTGTATCTTTCAATTTCTGTTTAACTAACCTCCTCATTTTTCTATAGTTCCCCTTTCTGCAATTAAATGCCACAGTGTTGGGCTTTTGAGGTGCTCTTCCCACCACAGGAATGTTAAATGTTATTATATTATGGACACTATTTCCAAGCGGTCCTGTTATAGTTACATCTTGGACCAGATCCTGCAGTCCACTCAGGACTAAATCGAGAGTTGCCTCTCCCCTTGTGGGTTCCTGTACCACCTGCTCCAAGCCATTTAAGGTCTCAAGAAATTTTGTCTCTGCATTTCATCCTGAGGTGACAAGTACCCAGTCAATAGGGGAATAATTGAAATCCCCCACTACTATTGAGTTTTTTATTTTGATAGCCTCTCTAATCTCCCTTAGCATTTCATTGTCACTATCACTGTCCTGGTCAGGTGGTCGATAATAAATCCCTACTGTTATATTCTTATTAGAGCATGGAACTACCATCCATAGAGATTCTATGGAACATGTGGATTCATTTAAGATTTTTATTTCATTTGATTCTACATTTTCTTTCACATATAGTGTTTCTCCCCCTCCCCCACCCCCGTTCTGTCCTTCCCATATATTTTGTACCCCAGAATGATTGTGTCCCATTCACTGTCCTCACTCCACCAGGTTTCTATGATGCCTATTATATCAATATCCTCCTCTAACAAGAGACACTCTAGTTCATGCATCTTATTATTTAGATGTCTAGCATTTGTGTACAAGCACTTTAAAAACTTATCACTGTTTATTTGTCTGCCCTTTTCTGATGTGTCAGATTCTTTTTTACTTGAATGTTTCTTGTTTGATCTGGCCTATACTTTATCCTCTTCCATCCTCTCCTCCTGACTAAAACCTAGAGAATCTCTATCAATAGACTCTCCTCTAAGAGAAGTCTCTGTCCGATCCACAGGCGCCTCTGCAGCAATCCGCTTTCCCCCATCTCTTAGTTTGAAAACTGCTCTGCAACCTTTTTAATGTTTAATGACTTCCTGGTGTCTGGCTTCCTGCCCTTTTAGGAGTAAACACTGTTCTTTAGGGAGGGTTTTGGTTTTTGTTTTGAAGTTTTAGGTTTTACTAATTTTCTATATTTACAGAGAGAGAATAGAAATACATAATGCAGAAACTAACTTATAGAATCCTTTATTTATGATTAACTGATTAATTCAACATTTCAGAGAGAATATTTTAATTCTTGTTTGTTATGCTTTTAAAGAATAATTAGATGCGTCTATAGCTATGTATATTAATATAGATAAATTCTTAACTGACTGAAATATGTTGGTATAATGGGCGTATAGTAACAGATTTACGTCTGACTTGCGCTGACATGATTGATTGTCCTAGTTTAGATTTGCATTATGGAAAAGCTTTTGTATGCAGGGCTTTCAAGAGGACATTCCCAGGATTCCAGGGATGCTTTATATATGGAACCCTTAAGGGTTCGTCTGGTCTCCTTTTATTTTGTTTATTAGGATTTATGAGAGAAGCTAGCTTTTAAGTACAGTATCACTTAGGAGAGTGGAACCTTCTTCTTCATCTTCTTTTTGTAGTTATACATTTTTAATGGGCAGATTTCCTTCCAAAAAAAGAGAAGCTTAAATGGACATATATGTTTGTCCGAAATGGGTTTTATTTATGATGCTTAATCAAGTATATAAACCCGCAATCGTTCCCGCTCTTCTCAATTAAGAAAATAATTCTTTCTGTCAAATATTTCACAATTATCACTTGCTGGATTTCACACATACGTGTGAACGTCGATATTTGAGAGTTGTGGTTTATGGTCGAGAACTTTTTGCAAGGGTTGAAAAGTTCTTGTATCTACTCATTTGATATAGTTTAAAAATAATTAGAACTATAAATCACCCGTATTCATTTTTTAGATTAACCAGACAGCTATTTGTTTTATAGTAAATCAAAAGGATTAGCTTGCAGAAAAGGACAAGATTTCAGACCAAAGCTTCCACATATGTGGAGCTATATCTACAAAAAAAAATTGAGAATATATGTATAGTTTTGCTCTGGGATGCAGTCGTTTACAGTTAACAAGAAATGTGCAGTGCTTCACAATTTGAGTGTATTCTTTAGATTATAATCATGTTAATAATTAGTAAATAAAGCGACTAAACTGCACTGGCGCCTTGATAAGATCGCTGCTATTGCAGTTCTCCCGCTGAGTGCCGCTGTTGGCCAATGCGGAGCCAGGGCTGGAGCCGGAGTTCCACCGGAGCCTCCTGCAGTGCGATTGCTCCGTCACACAGCGCAGATCGCAGAGGAAACAGCAGAGAGACCTTCCCAGCCCGGCTGAGAAAAGGGAACTGCCGTTAGAACACACAATACCAGAATGTTTAGCCCTTTGCCGCGAATTCCTTTGCCCTGATGAGATTTGTAAACACCAGATATAACCAAAATAAACAAGGAAATCTGACAGAGACCGGGATGGAAATCAGGTACCGAGAGCCGAGCCGAGCAGTCTCACGGCAAGTACTGTTGTTTCCCTTCTTATTGTCTTTGTTCTGCCGGGCGGTCTCGGAGCACTTTCGTTATTCCATGCCTGAGGAAATGGCGAAAGGTTCCCTTGTGGGGAATCTCGCCAAGGATTTGGGATTAAATATCAGAGAATTGCAGCAGCGAAAGCTCCGTGTCAATTCGGAAAAGCAATACTTCAGTGTGAATGGGGAAAATGGCAACCTGTATTTGAATGGCAGGATAGACCGGGAGGAGATATGCGGGGAGACACCCGTTTGTGTCCTGACACTCGAAACGGTGGTGGAAAATCCTTTAAATATTTTCCATGTGAATGTAGCAATCCAGGATATTAATGATAACGCCCCGAAGTTCATCAACAGTAACATTAGTTTAGAAATCAATGAGTTAGCACTGCCGGGTACGCGATTTCAGCTGGAATCTGCTCAAGATCCAGATACCGGGATCAACTCAGTGCAGAGTTACCAGCTGAGCAAGAACCCGCATTTTACCCTGGCTGTGAAGGAGAGCCCGGATGGAAATAAATACCCAGAATTAGAGCTGGAAAAATCTTTGGATCGGGAAAAGCAAAACTCTCATCACTTGATCCTGACGGCTGTGGATGTGGGAGATCCAGTTAGATCCGGGACTGTTCAGATTAGGATAAATGTCACTGACGCCAATGACAATCCCCCCGAATTTACTCAGGAGATCTACAAAGTCAGTCTGAGGGAAAACCTACCAAAGAGCTCCTTAGTGCTTCAGATAAAAGCCATTGATAAGGATGAAGGGTTAAATTCCCAAATCACATACTCATTCAGCAACACTCCAGAAAATGTTCGTAAAATATATCATTTAGATCCTGAGAATGGCAGAATTACAATTATAGGGAATTTGGATTTTGAAGACACGCATAAATACATGTTGGGGGTCGAAGCCAGGGACGGGGGTGGCCAATCCGCTCACTCGAAAGTTCAAATAGAAATTCTTGACGAAAACGACAATGCCCCAGAATTGACGTTTACATCCGTGTCCAGCCCGGTAGCTGAAGATTCAGTACCCGGGACAGTGATAGCTCTGATCAAAGTTCGTGACCAAGACACGGGAGAAAACGGAGAAGTCAGCTGTCACATCCAACACAATTTGCCTTTTAAAGTAGTGTTTTCGTCTAACAGTTACTACAAGCTCCTCACAGACAGCACCCTGGACAGGGAAAGGACCCCGGAGTACAATATCACAATCACAGCCACAGATAAAGGTTCTCCCCCACTCTCCACCCAGAAAGCCATCCTGTTGCAGATCTCAGATATCAATGACAATGCCCCTGTCTTTGAGAAACCTTCCTACACCGCCTATGTGCCAGAGAACAATCCCTCGGGGGCCTCTATTTTCGGTGTAAAAGCCTCAGACCGGGATTTGGACCAGAACGCCCGAGTCACTTACTCCGTCCTGAGCAGCAACCTGGAGAAGCTGCCTCTCTCCTCCTACATCTCCATTAACTCCCAGACCGGAGCGATCTATGTGCAGCGCTCCTTCGACTACGAGCAATTCCGGGAGTTTGAGCTGCAAGTGAAGGCCCAAGACGGCGGGTCCCCGCCTCTCAGCAGCAATGTCACCGTCAGGGTGTTTATTGTGGATCAGAATGATAACGCCCCTCGCATCCTGTACCCTTCCTTTGGAGCCGATGGCTCCACCTTGTTCGAGATGGTGCCTCGGTCGGCCGAGGCAGGTTATCTGGTGACTAAGGTGGTGGCGCTGGATGCTGACTCGGGACACAATGCCTGGCTCTCCTACCATCTGCTCCAGGCCACGGACCCGTCGCTCTTCAGCATGGGGCTGCAGAGCGGGGAGATCCGGACAGCCCGCGCCTTTGCGGACAGAGATGCTGTGAAGCACAGGCTGGTCACCCTGGTGAAGGACAACGGGCAGCCGCCTCTGTCCGCCACAGTGACTCTCAACCTGGTGTTTGCCGAGAACTTCCAAGAGGCTCTTCCGGAAATGAGCGACCAATCGGGTGACTCGGCATCTCAGTCTGATTTACAGTTCTTCTTGGTGCTGGCTTTAGCCCTGATCTCATTTTTCTTCCTCCTGACAGTGACACTGGCCATTGTGATGAAATTGCGAAGGTCAGGAAATCCCAAATTGCTTCAGTGTTTTGGTCCTGACCCTTATCCAAAGACCGGTTCTGTGTTCCCACCAAATTATGAAGATGGGACTTTGCCTTACACCTACCAGCTGTGCTTGTCCTCGGAGTTAAAGAGGAATAAATGTACCTTCCCGAAACCCAGTGCCCAGATGGCAGAGAATATTCTGTGCAGTGACAGCTCCTGGGTGTCATTTATGGGCAATGGAGCTAGTAGCAGCTTACATGGTGGGATGGAGACTACTGGGGAGGTGAGTTTCTGTTTTCATTATTTACATAATATCTTTGCAGAATACAGGTTTTTATTGTGAAAGTCTAGGTGTCTTTCCCTCATCCTCATATTACCCGTGGTCTCAAAATATGAACGAATTTGTTGTCACAACATCCCTGCAAGGCAGAGAAAGTTATCTCCATTTTACACGAGTATGTGAGGTATAATAGGAGTAACTGAGCCGTGGCAAGTCATGAATGAAGTATGTAAGTAAGCCGAGGAAAAAAGTTATACCTCCTAAGTCCCTTTCCATTGCCTTAACTGCAAGACAGTTCTTACTTTCAAGAGAATAGCATCTTTCCACTAATTTCAAAATCTTTCATTGGAATAAATGCATTGTCCAGAAACATTTATATATCTTCTTTAAGATATGCTTTTTTTCTGACGGTAGAGAAAAATATGAAAGCTATCTAACTGAAACATGTATTTTTGTAATACTCTTCAAAATGCTTCTTTTGAATAACTGAGCCTCATTTAACGTTCCAGGGCACAGATTGTCCAACAAGTTCTTTGAATGTAGTGGAGACATTTTTTTTTAATTTCAGAAGGTGTACAAAGCTTCTAGGAGAGAAGGTATTCTAGATTTGATTTTGACAAATAGGGAGGAACTGGTTCAGAATTTGAAAGTGGAAGGCAGCTTAGGTGAAAGTGATCATGAAATGATAGAGTTCATGATTCTAAGGAATGGGAGGAGGGAAAACAGCACAATAAAGATAATGGGTTTCAAGAAAGCAGACTGTAGCAGGGTTAAGGAGTTGGTAGGTAAGATCCCATGGGAAGCAAGTCTAAGGGGGAAAAGAGTTCAAGAGAGTTGGCAGTTTTTCAGAGACATTATTATTAAGGGTACAAGACTAAACTATGCCACTGTGTAGGAAAGCTAGGAAGTATGGCAAGAGAGCACCCCCTAGCTTAACCAGGAGATCTTCAAAGGTCTGCAACTCAAAAAAAGAGTCCTACAAAAAGTGGAAACTAGGTCAAATTATAAAGGGTGAATAGAAACAAATAACACAAGTATGTAGGGATAAAATTAGAAAGGCCAAGGCAAAAAAAAAAAGATTAAATTAGCTAGAGACATAAATGATAACAAGAAAACATTCTACAAATACATTAGAAGCAAGAGGGAGACCAAGGACAAGGTAAGCCCGTTACTAAATAAGAGGGGGAGGGGGAACAATAACAGAAAATGTGGAAATGGCAGAAACGTATTTGTTTCAGTTTTCGCCAAAAAGGTTAGTAGCAATTGGACCTCTAACATAGTGAATGCCAGTAACAATGAGGTAGCATCATAGGCTGAAATAGGGAAAGAACTAATTAAAAAATATTTATACAAGTTAGATGTTTTCAAGTCACCAGGGCCTGAGGAAATACATCCTAAAACAGTGGTTCTCAACCAGGGCTACATGTACCCCTGGGGGTACTCAGAGATCTTCCAGGGGGTACATCAACTAATCTAGATATTTGCCTAGTTTTACAGGAGGCTACATAAAAAGCACTAGCAAAGTCAGTACAAACTAAAATTTAATAGAGAATGATTTGTTTATACTGATCTGTATACTATACACTGAAATGTAAGTACAATATTTATATTCCAAATTATTTATTTTATAATTATATGGTAAAAATGAGAAAGTAAGCATTTTTTCATTGATAGTGTGCTGTGACACCTTTGTATTTTTATGTCTCATTTTGTAAGTTTTTAAGTGAGGTGAAACTTTTTTGGGGGGAGAAGACACAAGACAAATCAGACTCCTGAAAGGGGTACAGTAGTCTGGAAAGGTTGAGAGCCACAGTCCTAGAATACTCAAGGAGATGACTGAGGAGATATCTGAGCCATTAGCAATTATCTTCGAAAAGTCATGGAAGATGTGGAGATTCCAGAGGACTGGAAAAGGGCAAATATAGTGCCAATCTAAAAAAGGGATTAAGGACATTCTGGGGAATTACCAACCAGTCATCTTAACTTCAGTACCTGGAAAGATAATGGAGTAAATAATTAAGCAATTAATTTGCAAACACCTAGAAGATAATAAGGTCATAAGTAACAGTCAGGATGGATTTGTCAAAAAACAAATTGTGTCAAACCAATCTAATAGATTTCTTTGACAGGGTAATAAGCCTTGTGAGTAGGGGGGAAGTGGTAGATATGGTATATCTTAATTTTAGTAAGGGTTTTGTTACTGTGTTGCATGACCTTCTCATAAACAAACTAGGGAAATACAACCTAGATGGAGCTACTATAATGTAGATGCATAACTGGTTGGAAAACCATTCCCAGAGAGTAGTTATCAGTCATTCACAGTCAACCTGGATGGGCATATCAAGTGGGTTCCCACAAGGATCAGTTCTGGATCTGGTTCTGTTCAATATCTTCATCAATTATTTAGATATTGGCATAGAGAGTATACTGTGACAGGGTCGGGCCAGATGGCTACAGGACAGTAATAGAAGGCAGATATATTGGCCCCAGGTTAAGTAGGTCCCTTTTCCCTGGGCAAGGTAACAGGGAAGGTTCCAGAAAAATCAGGAACCTTCTGGAGACAATTAAGACAGACAGGCTGATTAGAACACCTGCAGCCAATCAAGAAGCTGCTAGAATCAATTAAGGCACGCTAATCAGGGCACCTGGGTTTTAAAAAGGAGCTCACTTCAGTTTGTGGTGCGTGTGTAAGGAGCTGGGAGCAAGAGGCACTAGGAGCTGAGAATGAGAACGTGGACTGTTGGACTGAGGAGTACAAGCATTATCAGACACCAGGAGGAAGATCCTATGGTGAGGATAAAGAAGGTGTTGGGAGGAGGCCATGGGGAAGTAGCCCAGGGAGTTGTAGCTGTCGCAGAGCTGTTCCAGGAGGCACTCTAGACAGCTGCATTCCACAGGGCCCTGGGCTGGAACCCGGAGTAGAGGGTGGGCCCGGGTTCCCCACAAACCTCCCAACTCCTTGTCAGACACAGGAGGAGTTGACCTGGACTATGGATTCACGAAAACGGCCAAACTGAGGGCTGCCGTGAAGCTCCAAGGTGAGCAAATCCGCCAATAAGCGCAATACTCACCAAAGTAGAGGAGGAACTTTGTCACAATACTTATAAACTTTGTGTATGATACCAAACTGGGAGTGGTTGCAAGTGCTTTGGAGGATAGGATTACAATTCAAAATGATCTGGACAAACTGGAGAAATGATTGGAAGTATATAGGATGACATTTAATAAGGACAAATGCAAAGTACTCCACTTAGGAAGGAACAATCAGTTGCACACATACAAAATGGGAAAGGACTGCCTAGGAAGCAGTACTGCAGAAAGGGATCTAGGGGTCATAGTGGATCTCAAGCTGAATATGAGTCAACAGTGTAACACTGTTGCAAAAAAAAAATGAACATCATTCTGGGGTGTTGTGACTGGGGTTCTAGTGGGGAGCCAGCTTTGGTCACTCAGTTAGAGTGAACTGCAAAGAATGGGGCAGACAATCCCCTCAAAGCTGGTGGATATTCCAGTACTTACATTCACCAAGCCAGCATAAAATGCCTTCTTTATTACCTTACTGGTTACTCAGAAGTCCAAACAACACAGTTCCCTTAAAGTGATCCAGCCTCAGGCCTCCATCCAGGTACCCACATAAAATATGATGAAAATTTCTGTAAATCTTATTTCATCATATAAAAGAAAAGGTTCTACCAATCCCAAAAGGATCGGACACATTATCTCCCAGGTTTATGAATGTTTCAGATCTTACCCAAATACACACTGCAGCCAATATTTATTAACTAAACTAAAATTTATTAAAAAACAAAAGAGGGAGACTATGGTTAAAAGATCAATATACATACAGACATGAGTTCATTTCATAGAGGTTCATATTCATAGCAGAAATGGTGAGCTTTGTAGTTGCAAAGAGTTCTTTCAGAAATAGTTCATAGGTTATAGTCCAATATGCAAATCTCATATTCAGGGTATACCATCATAACTGGGACCTCAGTTTTGCGATTCAAACTTCCACTGATGAAGCCTAAGCAGATCTGAGATGACAGAATCAGGCCCCAAGGATCTTTTATACAATTTCATGTCTTTTGACAAGTTGGAGTTCCCCGGGGAACAAAGGATAATTAGAATGACTTTGAAAGAGGGCCATCACCGGTACTTAGCTATATGAATTAACATAAGGCCATCTGCTTGTTCCTCCACCATTCACAGTACATTTCAAAGAGAGATGAATACCGAGATATCCCGTGTTTACAATTCATTTAAATGATATGATGTTCTTTTGGTCTCTGAATTATCAGAATACAGCATAGACAGGGACTGTTGATTACTTTGTCAACCCTACTCATACACAAAATACACAAAAACACAAACATTATCTCCCCACGTCTTTTGAGGGTTATTTATTTTTCAGGATGTTTAACCCTTTTTAGCCATGCTTCACAGATGTATTAGCAAAAGTGTTGTAAGCAAGACATGACACGTAATCTTTCCACTCTACTACACACAGATTAGCTTCAACTAGTGTACTGTGTCCAGTTCTGGGTGTCATATTTCAGGAAAGATGTTGACAAATGGAGACAGCCCAGAGAAGAGCAACAAAAATTATTAAAGGTCTAGAAAACATGATCTATAAGGGAAGATTGAAAAAATTGGGTTTGTTTAGTCTGGAGAAGTACATAAAAATTTGTTACAAGGAGTAGGGAGAAAAATTGTTCTCCTTAACCTCTGAGGCTAGGACAAGAAGCAATGCTCTTAAATTGCCGCAAAGGCAGTTTAGATTGGATATTAGGAAAAACTTCCTAAGTGTCAGTGTGGTTAAGCACTGGAATGAATTGCCTAGCTGGGTTATGGGATCTCCATCATTGGAGATTTTTAAGACCAGGTTACACAAACACCTGCCAGGGATGGTCTAGAGATAATACTTAGTCCCACCATGAGTGCAGGGGATTGGACTAGATGACTTCTGGAAGTCCCTTCCAGTCCACAATTCTATGATTCTGTAAGACTTTGGATAGTTTTTATAGCCATAAGTATAGAAAGATACTCTTGTTCTTTGAGGAATGTCTGACCTCTTTCTGTTATAGCATTGTGTTGGGCGGTGGTGTGATATAGATGTTTTAATGGCATAAGTTTTTATGATTTTATAACTCAGCAGTGGCAGATCCTTGATGCATCATGCTAAGTAACTGATAATAAAATCTTTACATAACACTATTAGTTATTCTGGATATGCCACACAATTTAAAGGACAAAAACACTTTTCCAAATATTTGTGAGATTAAAAGAATATTATAGGACAATTTTTCTTTATTTTCAGTTGTAACACCAGATTTATCTTAGCTACCCTGAGCCAATGTTCAGTGTTCACAAGAAGTATACAAATATGTAGAAATTTCCTCCAAAAGCCTTTATATACATACAAATGTCAAGTTTTGGGGAAATTTCTTTGTGCCACTTTTCAGAGTTAAGAGCAAGTTTTGATTCCCAATGGGAATGTGAAACTCTCCCCTTTTCAGTAACATAGATCTACTTACAGTCCTTCAGGATCTCCAGGTAGCAAACCTTAGAACTCTCACTGGTGCATGACAGAATAGTATCTATGGTGAGTCTGGGACCATTTAAATATTTCTAGGTGTGGCGAGGGAGCATATTCTACATTTGGAGGGGGGAAAGGAAATATTTCTCTGGAAACATTTCCAATTTTTGAAGTGGTCAGTGGCTTGGGATCTCACAAGTTGTCATGAAAGATTAAGTGGTGGACAGAGGGCAACTGAATGAATCCGTAAACTTGGGGGCCATGACCTATGATTAGAAAATTGCTAATATAGTACCTATTTATAAGAAAGGGGAGAAAGTGATCCAGGAAACTACAGGCCTGTTAGTTTGACCTAAATTGTATTCAAGGTCTTGGAACAAATTTTGAAAGAGATCGTAGGTAAGGCCAAAGAGGTGTAAACAGTAACAGGGATGAAATACAACATGGTTTTACAAAAGGTAGATAATGCCAGACCAACCTGATCTCCTTCTTGGAGAAGATAATTGATTTTTAGACAAAGGAAATGCAGCAGATCTAATCAACCTGGATTTCAGTAAGGCATTTGATACAGTTCCACATGGGAACTTATTAGTTAAATTGGAAAATATAGTGATTAATATGAGAATTTAAAGGTGGATAAGGAACTGGTTAAAGGGGAAACTACAGTGAATCATACTGAAAGGTGAACTGTCAGTTTGGAGAGAAATCAGTCTTAGGACCAATCTTATTTAACATGTTGATTAATGACATTGGCACTAAAAATGGGAGTGTGCTAATAAAATTTCTGGATGACATAAGGTTGGGAAGTATTGCCGATATAGAGGAGGATTGGAATATCATACAAGAAGATTCATCAACTTCTTGAAACCTAGAGTAATAGAAATCAGATTAAATTTATAGTGTAAAGTGCAAGGTCATGCCCTTGGGGACTAAACAAGAATTTTGGCAATAAGCCAAATCTTAGCGGATCTTAAACATAAAAAGGAAGCTTACAAGAAGTGGAAGGTTGGACATATGACCAGGGAAGAGTATAAAAATATTGCTAGGGCATGTAGGAATGTTATCAGGAGGGCCAAATCGCACCTGGAGCTGCAGCTAGCCAGAGATGTCAAGAGTAACAAGAAGGGTTTCTTCAGGTATGTTGGCAACAAGAAGAAAGCCAAGGAATGTGTGGGCCCCTTACTGAATGAGGGAGGCAAACTAGTGACAGAGGATGTGGAAAAAGCTAATGTACTCAATGCTTTTTTTGCCTCTGTTTTCACTAACAAGGTCAGCTCCCAGACTGCTACGCTGGGCATCACAAAATGGGGAAGAGATGGCCAGCCCTCTGTGGAGATAGAGGTGGTTAGGGACTTTTTAGAAAAGCTGGACGTGCACAAGTCCATGGGGCCGGACGAGTTGCATCCGAGAGTGCTGAAGGAACTGGCGGCTGTGATTGCAGAGCCATTGGCCATTATCTTTGAAAACTCGTGGCGAACCGGGGAAGTCCCGGATGACTGGAAAAAGGCTAATGTAGTGCCAATCTTTAAAAAAGGGAAGAAGGAGGATCCTGGGAACTACAGGCCAGTCAGCCTCACTTCAGTCCCTGGAAAAATCATGGAGCAGGTCCTCAAAGAATCAATCCTGAAGCACTTGCATGAGAGGAAAGTGATCAGGAACAGCCAGCATGGATTCACCAAGGGAAGGTCATGCCTGACTAATCTAATCGCCTTCTATGATGAGATTACTGGTTCTGTGGATGAAGGGAAAGCAATGGATGTATTGTTTCTTGACTTTAGCAAAGCTTTTGACACGGTCTCCCACAGTATTCTTGTCAGCAAGTTAAGGAAGTATGGGCTGGATGAATGCACTACAAGGTGGGTAGAAAGCTGGCTAGATTGTCGGGCTCAACGGGTAGTGATCAATGGCTCCATGTCTAGTTGGCAGCCGGTATCAAGTGGAGTGCCCCAAGGGTCGGTCCTGGGGCCGGTTTTGTTCAATATCTTCATAAATGATCTGGAGGATGGTGTGGATTGCACTCTCAGCAAATTTGCGGATGATACTAAACTGGGAGGAGTGGTAGATACGCTGGAGGGGAGGGATAGGATACAGAAGGACCTAGACAAATTGGAGGATTGGGCCAAAAGAAATCTGATGAGGTTCAATAAGGATAAGTGCAGGGTCCTGCACTTAGGACGGAAGAACCCAATGCACAGCTACAGACTAGGGACCGAATGGCTAGGCAGCAGTACTGCGGAAAAGGACCTAGGGGTGACAGTGGACGAGAAGCTGGATATGAGTCAGCAGTGTGCCCTTGTTGCCAAGAAGGCCAATGGCATTTTGGGATGTATAAGTAGGGGCATAGCGAGCAGATCGAGGGACGTGATCGTTCCCCTCTATTCGACATTGGTGAGGCCTCATCTGGAGTACTGTGTCCAGTTTTGGGCCCCACACTTCAAGAAGGATGTGGATAAATTGGAGAGAGTCCAGCGAAGGGCAACAAAAATGATTAGGGGTCTGGAACATATGAGTTATGAGGAGAGGCTGAGGGAGCTGGGATTGTTTAGCCTGCAGAAGAGAAGAATGAGGGGGGATTTGATAGCTGTTTTCAACTACCTGAAAGGGGGTTCCAAAGAGGATGGCTCTAGACTGTTCTCAATGGTATCAGAAGACAGAACGAGGAGTAATGGTCTCAAGTTACAGTGGGGGAGGTTTAGATTGGATATTAGGAAAAACTTTTTCACTATGAGGGTGGTGAAACACTGGAATGCGTTACCTAGGGAGGTTGTAGAATCTCCTTCCTTAGAGGTTTTTAAGGTCAGGCTTGACAAAGCCCTGGCTGGGATGATTTAACTGGGAATTGGTCCTGCTTTGAGCAGGGGGTTGGACTAGATGACCTTCTGGGGTCCCTTCCAACCCTTATATTCTATGATTCTATGATTCTAAGCTGGGGATGAGTCAGTTGGAAGTGACAGAGGAGGAGAACGGCCTGGATGTATTGGTCAATCACAGGGTGACTATGAGCCTCCAAAGTGATGAAGCCATGAAAAATCTAATGCAATCCTATGATTCATCTGGCAAGGTATTTCCAGTAAACATAGGGAAGTGTTATTACCATTATGCAAGGCCCTGGTGAGACCTCATCTGGAATACTGTGTGCAGTTCTGGTCTCCCATGTTTAAGAAAGATTAATTCAAACAGGAACAGGTGCAGAGAAGGGCTGCTAGGATGATCAGAGGAATGGAAGATCTACACTGACAGGAGACTCTGGGAGTTTAGCTTGTTAACCAAAAGAAGACTGAGGGGAGATATGATTGCTCTCTATAAATGCATCAAAAGGATCAATACCAAGGGAAGGAAATGAGTTATTTAAGTTAAGCACCAATATTGACACAAGAACAGATGGATATGAACTGGCCGTCAACATGTTTAGTCTTGAAATTAGATAAAGGTTTCTAACCATCAGAGGAGTGAAGTTCTAAAATAGACTTCCAAGGGGAACAATGGAAGCAAAAACCCTAACTGGATTCAAGACTGAGCTTGATAATTTTATGGAAAGGAAGGTATGATGAGATTGCCAACAATGGCAAGTGGCCTATCTGCGACTGCTAATAGCAAATATCCCCAAGTGCTGAAGATGGGACACTAGATGGGGAGGGTTCTGAGTTACTACAGACAATATTTTCTCAGGTGTATGGCTGTTGGGTCTTACCAACATGCTCAGGATCCAACTGATCACCATATTTGGGGTTGGGAAGGAATTTTTCCAGTGGTCAGATTGGCAGAGACTTCTGGGGGGTGGGAGGGGTGTTTGCCTACCTCTGCATCATGGGGCACGGGTCACTTAGTGGTTTAAACTAGAGTAAATGGTGGATTCTCTGTAATTTGAAATCTTTAAATCATGAGGATGTGAGAACTTTAAGGACTTCAGTAACTCAGTGAGAAGTTATGGGTCTATCACAGGCATGGGTGGGTGAGGTTCTGTGGCCTGCAGTGTGCAGGCTGTCAGACTCGATGATCACAGTGGTTTCCTTCTGGCCTTGAAGTCTGTGAGTCTCAGTGGCCAAAGATGCAGGATGAACCAAATAATCATGTGATTTTATTCATTATATGGATAGGCAGTTTGTCAAATGTGGAATATATCTGTATATGTGTGTGTTGGGAATCTGTATATAAATACACATGTTTGTCAGTTCATATTTTGCATTTATGCATTATTACCCTCTCCTGGTATAATTTTCAATGAAGCCTCTCATTCTATTCTCAATTGTTAACTGAATGTTAAAACTACAGAATTGAAAATTTATGGAGTACAGATTATTTTATGTAACTCATTTGACAGAGCTCATCCATAGTGAGCGCTCATGTTTTCTGTATTCCTATTTCATCCATTGAGCTGGTAATGAATACTGGGACTTAAATGGCAGATTTGACCAAGTCAAAATATCTGAGATATGAACAACATATTACTTCGTGTGACATATGTATATGTTAGGAATAAGGTCACTTAAAAGGATATTAGAATATGACAACTGAACACAAATGACAGTCAAACAGATGGACTGTTAGATTAAAAGATATATCTGATAAGTCTAGAAAAATCTGAGTATGTGTAATTCATACACAACCATATTTAAACTACAGCAAACATTATCAGTAACTCTTTCAAGGGAATAAAGTGAGATCCCCTACCACCCAACATTTTGTTGCTTCCCTCGGTATCAGGTATATTTACCAAAGAAACAGAAAGTGACTTATTTACAATATTAAATCTCAAATATAAAATACCGATTTAAAATTTCCAGCGTGGAGATGCTACAGTTATTGGTTGAGGCTCTGAGCGCCGCTGTTCACCAATCAGGGGGAGAAATGCAATGAGAGATCCAGCCAGCCCAGCCCGCAGTTACACAGCACAGAACGCAGAGTGAACAGATTCATACTCACTGGGTCTGGACGACATTAAAGGATGATATTTGCTGAAATAGGATTTCCTTTAACTCTTGATATTTTTGGAAACATTTCATAGAATCATAGAATATCAGGGTTGGAAGGGACCTCAGGATATCATCTCGTCCAACCCCCTGCTGAAAGCAGGACCAATCCCGAATTTTTGCCCCAGATCCCCTAACTGGCCCCCTCAAGGTTTGAACTCACAACCCTGGGTTTAGCAGGCCAATGCTCAAACCACTGATCTATCCCTCCCAAAGATAAACTGTAAACAGAGATCTTTCCCCTGACGGAGAATCAGATGCTTCTCCACATCACTGCAGGAATGGCAGATACAAAAGGCTCCAGTACTGCAAAGGGCGAGCCCTGTTCTGCTTTATGTTGGTTACCATTTTGAAGACAGTTTCTGGGCAGGTTCGCTATTTGATTCTGGACTAAAAGGAGAAAGGATCTTTTGTGGGGAATGTCGCAAAGAATCTGGGGCTGGATGTAAAGCAGCTCTCAGAACATGGAGTCTGCCTTGTTTCCACAGGTAGGACTTGGTATTTTGCTTTGAATTTTGAGAGGCCATTTAATCGCCACAGAAAGGATAGACAGACAGCAGATCTGTGGCAGGCTGGAGGAGTGTCTGTTAAACTGTGAGGTTATAGTGGAGGGAGGATAAAATGAAGCTTTATAGAGTTGAAATTGAAGTCACAGGTATTAATGACAATGCTCCCAGCTTCCAAGCAGAAGAAATTGAGATAAAAATTAGTGAAACAACAGCTCCGGGATCGTGATTTCTTCTCCCAGAAGCGCAGGACACACATTTTGGAACTAATACTCTCCAGAGCTGTCAGCTCAGCAGTAATAGGCACGTTTCTCTCGATGTGCAAAATGGATCAAATGGAGTAAAATATGCCGAACTGGTGCTGGAAAAGTCTTTGGACAGGGAAGAAAAAGCTGTTCAGGATCTAGGCCTCACAGCTAGAGATGGGGGGATCCAATCAGGTCTGGCACTATGCAAATTAGAATTATCGTTCTCAATGGAAGTGACAATGTGCCGGTTTTTACTGAGCCTGTCTAGAAAGTGAACGTTTTGGAAAATTTTGCAGAAAGGTTCCAGGGTGGTTCCAGTAAAAACCACTGATCTGGATGAAGGAGTCAACAAAGAGATAAAATACTCATCCAGGAAAATAACAGAGAAAGCTTTCAAAATATTCCACTTGGACTCGAAAAAGGGCAGAATGACAGTCATGGGGAACCTGAATTTTGAGGAATCTGCGTTAGATGAAATTGAGGTGCAAGCGCATGACTGCGGAGGCCATTGTGACAGATCAAAAGTTGTTCTTATGGTCAATTGTGTGAATGACAACGCTCCCAAAATTACTATCAGGTCTCTCTTCAATTCAGTCCCCAAGGACTGTCCATCCGGGACTGTGATCGCGCTATTAGACGTAGAAGATTTTGAGATTGTAGTTCAAGAAAAAATGAGGCTTTATAGAGTTTAAGTTGAAATCACAGATATTAATGACAATGCTCCCAACTTCCAGGCGGAAGAATTGGTAGTAAAAATCAGCAAGACAACAGCACCGGGATCTTGGTTTCCCCTGCAGGAGGCGCAAGACCCAGATTTAGGGATAAATTCTCTGCAGAGCTACCACCTCAGCAGTAATAGGCATTTCTCTCTGGATGTGCAAACTGGATCAGATGGAGTTAAATATGCAGAACTGGTGCTGGAAAAGTGAAAAACAAGCTGTTCATGATCTAATCCTCACAGCCACTGACGGGGGAGATCCAGTCACATCTGGCGCCGTGCAAATCCACATTATTGTTGATGATGCTAATAACAAAGCACCAGTTTTCACCAGTCAGACAAAGCACCAGTCAGCCTGCTTCTAAAATTAATGTTTTAGAAAATATGCCTGTGGGGTCCATGATGGTGACAGTGAAAGCGACTGATCCAGATGAAGGAATACACCAAGAGGTAAAATTCTCAATCAGAAAAATAACTAATAAAGCTTCACAGATATTCCACTTGGATTCATGGATGGGAGAATTAACAGTCGTGGGGAACTTGGACTTTGAAGAAGCTGCGTTGTATGAAATTGAAGTTCAAGCCCATGACGGTGGAGGTCTTTTTGACAGATCCAAAATTGTGATAGTTGTTAGCAATGTGAATGACAACTCTCCAGAATTAACAATAACATCTCTTGTCAGCTCAATCCCTAAGGGCTCTCCCCCCGGGACTGCCATCGCCCTTTTAAATGTGCAAGATCTAGATTCAGGAGAGAACGGAGAGGTCACGTGCTCGACACTCAGCAGCCTCCCTTTCCAGGCTAGGAAATTGTTGGATAATTATTACAGTCTGGTGACAGACCGAGCCCTGGACAGGGAGCAGGTGGCTGCATACAGTACCACAATGACTGCCACAAACAATGGGACTCCTCCTCTTTCTACAGCCACCATGATCTCACTCCAGATTTTAGACATGAACGACAACAGTTCCCTATTCAATAAAACATCCTACACAGGCTACATCACAGAGAATAACCTGAGAGGAGTCTCCATTTTCTCCCTGAGGGTGAGTGACCCCAACTGGGGGGAGAACGCCTGTCAGGGTTCCCTCCCCACTCTGAACTCTGGGGTACAGATGTGGTGACCCACATGAAAGACCCCCTAAACTTATTTTTACCAGCTTAGGTTAAAACTTTCCCAAGGAACAAATCCTTTCCTTGTCATTGGATGGTACTGCTGCCACCACCAAGTGATTTAGACAAAAATTCAGGAAAAAGGGCCACTTGGAGTCCCTATTTCCCAAAAATATTCCCCCAAGCCCCTTCACCCCCTTTCCTGGGGAGGTTTGAGAATAATATACTAACCAATTCATTACAATGTGAGCACAAACCAAACCCCTTGGTTTTTAGGACACTGAAAATCAATCAGGTTCTTAAAAGAAGAATTTTATTATAAAGAAAAAAGTAAAAGAAGCACCTCCTCAAAATCAGGATGAAGGTAACTTTACAGGGTGATAAAAAGGACTCCCCTCTGGACTTAGCTTTACAGTTCTAAAAACAAGAATAATCTACCCCTTAGCATAGGGAAAATTCACAAGCTAAAACAGAAGATAATCTAACACATTTCCTTGCCATTACTACAATTTTTGTAATTTTACATGTATCATGTCAGGTATGTTTTTATGAGATGTTTTACCTGCTTGGTCTCTCTCTTCACCCAAAGAGGGAACAAACAAAGAGAGCACAAAGAAAACTCCCCTCACCCCCAGATTTGAAAGTATCTTCTTTCCCCATTGGTCCTTCTGGTCATGTGCCAACTAGGTTAATTGAGCTGATTAACCCCTTACAGCTTCCCTATGTGTATTTATGACAACACCAGAGTCACTTACTCAGTTACCGAGGGTCAGATCCAGGAAGCTCCACTCTTCTCCTCCATCTCCATTAACTCCAAGACTAGGGCTCTCTACGCTCTGCACTCCTTTGATTATGAACAGTTCTAGGAGATTTGGTTCCAAGTGCAGGCTAAGGATGGGAATTTACTGCCTCTCCTCAGTAATGTCTCCATCACTCTCTTTATATTGGATCAGAATGACAACACCCCACACATCTTACACCCCTCCTTTCCCATCGATGGCTCCAGGGGAATGGAGTTGGCCCTTCGCTCCTCCGAGCCAGGTTACCTGACCACTAAGGTGGTGGTGGTGGATGCAGACTCCAGGCAGAATTCCTGGCTCTCCTACCAGCTGCTAAAGGCTACAGAGCCAGGACTCTTCACTGCAGGCAGGGCTGGCCTTACCATGAGGCGAACTGAGGCTGCTGCTTCAGGTGCCAGACTGTGGGGGGGAGGGATGCCACTAGGACCCAGATGTAGAAAATTGTGTCTGCCACTGGTGCAAATGTATTCTCTCTGCTCTAGATGCAGAGAAGGTGGAGTGCTGTGGTGGAGGAAGGAGGGCACAAGAGACATAACAGGTGTGCAGGAGAAAAGGTGAGAGGGAATAACGGAAAGCAGCATAAGCTGCAGGGAGAGAGAGGAGGAGGAGCCTCTTATGTACCTCTCTAGCACCCCCCGGAACCTGGACTGATTAACACCAGCTTCTCAGGGAGCTTCCTGTTTCCTGCTGCTTCCCTGAACTCACTTGAGGAGAACAGGCAGTCAACTGAAGTAGTAGGAGCCAGTTAGGCCCTTAAGACACTGATATCTTCCCTCACTCAGGCCCTGCTACCAGCCTGCTTATTTGTCCCCTTCAAATGAGAGTTAAGAGCCGCGATAGCTGGCACAGAACAGCAGTCATGAGTGAAAGAAAACACCCCGCAGGAGCAGCATTCAGAAAAAGCAAGAAAGCAAAGGAATCTTTTCTATCTAAGCAGGAAGGAGCTCTCTTGAGATACATAGACACAAATGTTCATGGTTAGCTGTCCGGCCCCAGTGAGGATGTGAGTGGTGAGGTGATGCCTGATCTTCCATTTAGTCAGAGTGCAGGTGACCTGGCAGCTACTGCAGCATCCATATCTCCATCTCAAATGGATATAACCATGCACATTCCTGAAGAAAAGTGTAGATCAGAGAAGAGTGTGGTGGAGGTGCAAGAAACAGCTGCTACTGAGTTTAGTTCTTTAAGTCTAGATGATCCAGGACTGTGGACCCACTTGAGCAGTAGCCTGAGGGACTTCCTTGTGCTGCATGGGCCACAGCAAGTGAAAAACTTCATGTTCCCCAAAGACAATGAAAATAGAAGGTTCCATCCAACACATTACGGATGTGACATCCCCAGTGGTGACAAAGTGGAGAGGCCATGGCTTATGTACTCAAAAACCCAGAATGCTGCGTACTGTTTTGTTGGAAACTCCTCCAGTCTAATGTTCCAGCCACATTGGGTTCTCCAGGAACAAAGGGCTGGAAAAATCTGGCTAGAAATCTGGCATGCCATGAGAAGACAGCAAATCACCAGAGAGCATTCCATAGGTGGAAAGAGCTTCAGATGAGACTAAGGTTAAAGGCCACTATAGATGATCAGCATCAAGAGAAGATTGCATCAGAGTTGCTTTACTGGCAAAATGTTCTGAAAAGGCTCATTGCCACTGTGAGAATGCTTCCTACCCAAAACCTAGCACTGCGTGGCACTTCAGGTCAGCTGTATGTGCCAAACAATGGAAATTTCCTTAAAATTGTGGAGCTGATGGCTGAGTTTGATGCTGTATTCCAGGAGCATCTAAGAAGAGTCACCACCCAAGAAATGTACACACACCACTACCTTGGAAAAACAATTCAAATGAGATCAGACAGTTACTGGCAACAATAGTCAAACAGAAGATTGTGGCAGATCTGAAGTCAGCAAGATATCACTCTGTTATTCTGGACTGCACACCTGACATCAGCCATATGGAACAAATGACTTTAATGGTGCATTTTGTAACAAGAACAGAACCTAGTGAAAATGTCCCTGCAATGGTGACTGTCAGAGAGCATTTTCTAGAATTTATTGACATTGATGATACTACAGGAGTTGGTATGAGAAATGTGCTTCTTAAAAAGCTGGGAGATACGGGAATTGTGATAGCTGACATGAGAGCTCAGGGCTACGATAATGGTGCCAACATGAGAGGAAAGAACAGAGGAGTGCAGACACAGATTCGAGAGTTAAACCCTCTAGCTTTTTTTTTCCCATGCAGTTCCCATTCATTGAACTTGATGGTCAGTGATGCAGCATCAGGTTCTAGTGAGGCTGCTGAATTTTTTAATGTAATTCAAAGCATCTATGTATTTTTCTCTGCATCAACTCATAGATGGAAAATTTTGAAGCAACATCTGGAAACATCCTTTCTGACACTGAAACTACTGAGTGCCACACTATGGGAAAGTCGAGTGGAGGCAATAAAGCCGATCAAACATCAAATTGGGAAGATAGATGATTCCATAGTTGCGATTATGGAGGATAATGTTATGACAGGAACTGTTCATGGGAGAACAGTGGCAGGGGGAAATGGAATCACCAGAAACATACATAACTTCAAATTTCTGTGTGGCTTAGTGCTGTGGCATGACATACTGTTTGAGATAAATGTTGTAAGCAAAAGACTCCAAGGTGTTGACCTTGATATATCTGGAGCAATGGAACAACTGGACAAAGCAAAGTCATACCTACAGTCTTACTGGTCAGATGAGGTATTTCAAAATGTTCTGAAGAATGCACAGAAGTTAGCAGAGGAACTTCACACTGAAGCTATTTTCCCACCCATTCAAGAATACAAGAGTCACCAAAGAAGAAGACATTTTGATTACGAGGCATGGGATAATCCCATAAGAGACCTCAAACAACAATTCAAAGTTGAATTCTTTAACCAGGTGCTAGATTGTGCAATACAGTCAGTTGAACATTTCATGCAGCTCAAGGAACACAGCAGTATATTCTGGCTGTTGTATGATATTCCAAAACTCCTCACTGTACCTGAAGAAGACCTACACCAGCAATGCAGGGCACTAGAGACAGTGTTGACACCTGATGACATGCGCGATATTGATGCGAGTGATTTAGGTGATGAACTGAAAGCCCTTTCAAGATACATTTCAGCAGGATCAACTCCAAGGGCTGTTCGGGAATATATGTGCACAAATAAGATGACCACCCTCTTTCCAAATGTTTTGTTGCTCTGTGCATACTTCTAACACTTCCTGTAACAGTTGCCAGTGGAGAAGGCAGCTTCTCCAAGCTGAAGTTAATAAAAACACATCTATGCTCCACAATGACACAGGAGAGCTGATCAGCCTTGTAGCCATCTCAACAGAGCATGAGCTGGCCCAGACCGTGGACCTTCAGGAAGCAGTTCAAATCTTTGCAACCAAGAAGGCACAGAAAGCACCACTTTGATTATTCAAACAGCTAATAATCCCAGTGTTTACTATGCAGACAGGAAAAGTTGCATTTGCTGGTCAGGCATTTGAAAGTTAAGTGTTACTTAACATTTTTGAACAAGGCATTTTAAAGTTGTTAGTTCTCCTTTATTGGGGTAGGTAGCAGAGCAGTACCATGAGAGGAGTAGAACAGGAAGAAGGCAGAACTGAGACCTTTCAAAGTTTTGGCCCAAGTGTGGGGACATGGAGGCGACATTTGAGCTTCTTGCCTCAGATCCCAAAATATTGTGGGCTGGCCTGTCTGTAGAACTGCACAGTGGTGAGATCAGGACAGCACGCTACTTTGTAGACAAAGATGTGCTCAAGCAAAGTCTGGTGGTTTTGGTGAAGGACAATGGGCAGCCACCTCTCTCTGCCACGGCCACTGTCACGGTGGTGGTGGCTGACAGCACCCCCGAAATCCTCTCCGATTTAAGCAGCCTCTCAGCTCCTGCAGACCTTCAGTCCAGCCTCTCCTTGTATTTGGTGATCGCTGTGGCTTCCGTTTCTTGCTTGTTCTTTACCTTTATCATAGTATTACTGGCCCTGAGGCTCCGCAGGTGGAGAAACTCGCAGCTGTTTAACTCCTCAGGTGTGACTTTCAGTGGAGTTCCCCTCTCGCAGTTTGTGGGGATCGATGGAGTTAGAGCTTTTCTTCACTCCTACTCACATGTGGGTTCTCTAACCAGGGACTCCAGAAAGAGCCAGTTAAACTTTCCCAAATCAAACTATGCAAATACTCTGACCAGTCAGCACGCTTGTGAGATAAAGGATCCTATTCTAATTACTGAAGAGTTAGATAATAACAGGGATCAGACGTCCATTCAGATCAGCTAATATTTGTTTAATCTTGTGATTTATATTTGTAAATGTAGCTAGCTGCTGATCGCTAGAGAATTACAGAATGCATCAAGTGTTTTAGAGAGAGAATGTTGGAGAGAGAGAGAGAGAGAGAGAGGTTATCGGTGATACTAGATGTTTTCCTTTCAAAGCTTTGATCATCCGAACCAGACTTTAGCATGCTATTCTGAATTGAGTTTGGAGTCAATGTTGTCCTCAGAGTACTGGACGGATATGTATATATAAATATATTTTATGTAATAATATTTACATTGTGAACCCATTTAGAAAACGGATTTCATAGTTTCCTTTTGCAGTTCTCATGTAACGGTGATTTGTTCAAAACTTGAGTCTGTCTTTAATCTGTGATACTATATAAATTACCTTACTTGAGATATTACAAAGTAAGGACATTTTCCTATATTTTTAGAAACATAGATTTTCAGAGAGAATAAGAATGTTACTGAAGGGCAAAATGTTTCAGTGACAGCACAGTTCTCAATATTAACGTATTTTTATAATATTTATAATATTAATATAAATATTGGATATTTAACACCAAATATGATTTCATCTGACTTTCCGTATTGCAAATAATACAGGGTAGAAACGCATAATAATGAAACTAAAGTTATGTAAATATTTGGTTAAGAAGAAGAGACTATTTCGACATTCTTTTAAATTTCCTGCAATAATAATGTTCTTTTGTCATTTCACTTTTCCATTCCTGTTTAGTTTTTGGAATGTGTGGAAAACTATCAAATTCTTCTTTAGCGGCAGTTCTATGAGAGAAAAGGACCTGGTTTCTCATTATAGTTCAACTCAAGAGAAATTTTCTTTGTACTTTTTAGAAACTACCTATGTATTCTGAATGGGCAGATTACTTTCGAATGAAAGATCACCTAAAAGGGACAATAAGGGCTAACCACGAAAATAGTTTTGCTCGGGAGTTTAGATGTATATTTTGAACGCGCAATCACTCTATTCGGTTGCTATTCACTCTATTCGGTGCTATTCGGTTTAAAAACTATTGCTTTCAGTCAATCGCTTTAGAGCTGCGCTTAGCTGAATCTCACCCATAGGAGTGTTTGCGGAGGATGTGGTTATTACATGGAAATTGTTGTTCTTGTACATATTCATTACACAGACACACACCAAGACGTACACCCACACATACACGCATATATATGCAAACAACGGCAAAGAAATCTCAATGATTTTAAGTTTTACACTGTCCGAAGATAGACACAAACACACACATATATTCAAAAAGCATTTAGATTTTAAATTTATACTTATGCTAAGAAACACAGCTGTTTATACTTCACGGCAATGCTTTTACTATACTACATGTTTTGCATTTCCATACAAATAAGAAGAGAAAGCACAAAACAAAACAAGCAAATCTACGTGATTGTGAGTAGTACTGTACCGGCGCCTTGATAAGATCGCTGCTGTTGCAGTTCTCCCGTTGAGACTCAGAGTGCCGCTGTTGGCCAATGCGGAGTCAGGGCTGGAGCTGGAGATCCACCGGAGCCTCCTGCAGTGCGATTGCTCCGTCACACTGCGCAGATCGCAGAGGAAACAACAGAGAGACCTTCCCAGCCCGGCTGAGAAAAGGGAACTGTCGTTAGAACACACAATACCGGAATGTTTATCCCTCTGCCGTGGATTCCTTTGCTCTGATGGGATTTGTAAACACCAGATGTAACCAAAACAAGGAAAGGAGAGAGCAAATCTGGCACAGACCGGGATGGAAATCAGGCGCCGAGAATCGAGCTGGGCAGTCACACGGCAAGTACTGTTGTTTCCCTTCTTATTGTCTTTGTTCTGCCGGGCGGTCTCGGAGCACTTTCGTTATTCCATACCTGAGGAAATGGCGAAAGGTTCCCTTGTGGGGAATCTCGCCAAGGATTTGCGATTAAATATCAGAGAATTGCAGCAGCGAAAGCTCCGTGTCAATTCGGAAAAGCAATACTTCAGTGTGAATGGGGAAAATGGCAACCTGTATGTGAATGGCAGGATAGACCGGGAGGAGATATGCCGGGAGACACCCATTTGTGTCCTGACACTCGAAACTGTGGTGGAAAATCCTTTGAATGTGTTCCATGTGAATGTAGCGATCCAGGATATTAATGATAACGCGCCGCGGTTCAAGGCAAACCATATTGATTTAGAAGTTATTGAATCAGCACTGCCTGGTGCGCGGTTTCCACTGGAATCTGCGCAAGATCCAGACGTTGTGGTCAACTCAGTGCAGAGTTACCAACTCAGCAAGAACCCGCATTTTACCCTGGCTGTAAAGGAGAGCCCGGATGGAAATAAATACCCAGAATTAATTCTGGAAAAATCTTTGGATCGCGAAAAGCAAAACTCTCAACACTTGATCCTGACGGCCGTGGATGGGGGAGATCCAGTCAGATCCGGGACGGCTTATATTAGGATTAATGTCACTGACGCTAATGACAATCCCCCCGTATTTAGTGAGGAGATCTACAAAGTCAGTCTGAGGGAAAACCTACCACGGGGCTCCTTAGTGCTTCAGGTGAAAGCCGCGGATCAGGATGAAGGGTTATATGCCCAAATCACATACTCATTCAGCAACATACCAGATAATGCACGTACATTATTTTTTTTAGATCCTGAGGAAGGAAGAATTACAAATACACGGATTCTAGACTTTGAAGACACACATAAATACATGTTGGGTGTAGAAGCCAGGGACGGGGGTGGCCAATCCGCTCACTCGAAAGTTCAAATAGAAATTCTTGACGAAAACGACAATGCCCCAGAATTGACGTTTACATCCGTGTCCAGCCCGGTAGCTGAAGACTCAGTACCCGGGACAGTGATAGCTCTGATCAAAGTTCGTGACCAAGACACGGGAGAAAACGGAGAAGTCAGCTGTCACATCCAACACAATTTGCCTTTTAAAGTAGTGTTTTCGTCTAACAGTTACTACAAGCTCCTCACAGACAGCACCCTGGACAGGGAAAGGACCCCGGAGTACAATATCACAATCACAGCCACAGATAAAGGTTCTCCCCCACTCTCCACCCAGAAAGCCATCCTGTTGCAGATCTCGGATATCAATGACAACGCGCCTGTCTTTGAGAAACCTTCCTACACCGCCTATGTGCCAGAGAACAATCCCTCGGGGGCCTCTATTTTCAGTGTAAAAGCCTCAGACCGGGATCTGGACCGGAACGCCCGAGTCACTTACTCCATCCTGAGCAGCAACCTGGAGAAGCTGCCTCTCTCCTCCTACATCTCCATTAACTCCCAGACCGGAGCGATCTATGCGCAGCGCTCCTTCGACTACGAGCAATTCCGAGAGTTTGAGCTGCAAGTGAAAGCCCAAGACGGCGGGTCCCCGCCCCTCAGCAGCAATGTCACCGTCAGGGTGTTTATTGTGGATCAGAATGATAACGCCCCTCGCATCCTGTACCCTTCGCTCGGAGCCGATGGCTCCGCCTTGTTCGAGATGGTGCCTCGCTCGGCCGAGGCAGGTTATCTGGTGACTAAGGTGGTGGCGGTGGATGCTGACTCAGGACACAATGCCTGGCTCTCCTACCACCTGCTCCAGGCCACGGACCCGTCGCTCTTCAGCATGGGGCTGCAGAGCGGGGAGATCCGGACAGCCCGCGCCTTTGCGGACAGAGATGCCGTGAAGCACAGGCTGGTCATCCTGGTGAAGGACAACGGGCAGCCGCCTCTGTCCGCCACAGTGACTCTCAACCTGGTGTTTGCCGAGAACTTCCAAGAGGCTCTTCCAGAAATGAGCGACCAATCGGGTGACTCGGCATCTCAGTCTGATTTACAGTTCTACTTGGTGCTGGCTTTAGCCCTGATCTCATTTTTGTTCCTCCTGACAGTGACACTGGCCATTGTGATGAAATTGCGAAGGTCAGGAAATCCCAAATTGCTTCAGTGTTTTCGTCCTAACCCTTATCCAAAGACCGGCTCTGTGTTCCCACCAAGCTATGAAGATGGGTCTTTGCCTTACACCTACCAGCTGTGTTTGTCCTCAGATTTAAGGAGGAATAAATGTACCTTCCTGAAACCCAGTGCCCAGACGGCAGAGAATATTCTGTTCAGTGACAGCTCTGGGATGTCATTTCTGGGCAATGGATGTTTACAGGCTGAGTCGGAGACTACTGGAGAGGTGAGCTTCTTTTTTCATGTGTAATCTGATATTTTTACATTTTAGGCAGTCATTTTGAAATACTGCCTTAATGTTTGTAGGTGTATCTCTTGCTTTTATCTCCATAGTGGTTGAAGTATCACATATATAAATGAATTTGTTTTCAGAACAAAAATCCCTGCATGACAGAGAAAGATTATCTCCGTTTATAGATGACGAAATGAGAGGCAAAGGATATAAGTTATTTGGGTATGTCACAGAGGAATTCTGCATTTGAATCTAAGATAAAACTCAATCTTCCCAATTCCCTATCCACTTCCTTAATTGCACATCCATTCTTACTTTCCAAATCAGAGCCTCTTTCGTCTCATTACAAAAGGTTTAACTGAAATAAGTACGTTATGTGGAAATATTTATGCAACTTAGGTAAGATGTCTTCTTTGGAAGAAGCACAAAACTATTAAAGTCATCAAATTGTAATAAGCAAATTTTCTTTAATACTCTTCTGTATGCTTTTCTGAGCACCTCTTCTTTAAGATTTTAGGTGGTTGTTGTAATCATAAATAATGAAATATTTGACCGACTTCTCATCTTTTTCTTGAGACTTTTATAGGATGATATTGGGGTATGGTGTCATATAAAGATGTTATTGGCATATTTTTGATTATTTTATTTCCTACCAGTGGTAGAGTCATGACATAATTATGCAGGTCAACTAAAACAAATGATGATAAAAAAAAACCCTCACAAAATGTCATAATGTATTCTGCATATGCCACACAATTTACATGGTGGAAATATTTTACAAATAGTTGGGAGATTTAAAAATGTTGTAGAGTATTTTTCTGTCTTTATCTGCTCTTGTCAAGCCAGGTTTTCTTGGGTACCGTGAATCCAAATATTCATAGATCATAGGGGCCATAACAATCCTTAAAATGCATTTCTGTACGTACACATGATATGTTCTGGAGGTGGCCCTCTTTGCACTTTCCAGAGCTAGGAGCAAGTGCTGAATTCAATGGACATGTTAAACACTTACTTTTCGATAGCGTAGATCTACTAATAGCCCTCCAGAATCTCGAGATATCGATCCTTAGAATTGTCCCTGGAGCATGACTAAATATTGACTATAATGGCTCTGGGGTTAATTTAAATATTTTAACGGGGGAGGAGCATATTCCACAACTGAGGGGAAGTAGGAAACATTTCCCTCTAATGCTTATATTTCAGAATACCTCATTTTTGAAGGACTCAGCGGTCTGGAAATCTTAGAAGTTAGAACATAAGAACATAGGTTGTCCTCAAAGGCACACAGTAGTGGTCAAAGTGCAATTGAAGTGTTCAAAGATGCATGCCAAATTGAAGAAACATGTGATCTTATTCATCTCATGGCTCTGTAATTTATCAAATGGATATTACTACTACATATGTGGTATCTACCTATGTATATGTGTATGTTGTGTGTATATATATACACACGTGTTCCTTTCATATTTTGACTTCATGCATTATCGGCATATATATTCCTCTTGTGGTAGCATTAGCAAGGAAAATTAGACTAGATATTACAAAACTGAACTGGGAAATACACAGACTACAAATTGTTTTATAGTACCCATTTGACAAAGCCCACCCATAGATAACACTTACAAATTTCATTTCATCTACTGATTTGGTAATGAATGTTATGAATTAAATGACGAATCTGGCCAAGTCAAAATATCTGAAATGTGAACAAAAGATTACTTAATGCTGCAGATGTATATATCAAATATAAGGTTACTAAACAAGGATATTGGTATATAACATAGTAAGTGAGTGAAATTCTAAAAAAGTCACTTATATTTAAAAGCTACATATATACATTATAACTCCCAGGGAAATGGGAGTTATGTTTAATTCATATGCAGCAAGATTAAAATTACAAAAATATTATCAGTAAGTCTTTATAAGGAAAAAAAGTTTAGTCACTGACAACAATTTTGTGGATTTCCTGTGCATATATCACACTCATATTTACCTAATAAAAAGAACACCGATTATTTTAAAAAAATTAAGTGTCAAATATAAATACAAATCTACAAACTCCAGCACAGAGCTTCTGCAGTAATTGGTTGAGACTCTGAGCGCCGCTGTTCACCAATCAGGGAGAAGAAACGCGATGAGAGATCCAGCCAGCCCAGCACCGCTGTGAGATAGCACAGAACACAGAGATCAGACTCTCACTCAGCGGGTCTCTCCGGACTAAGCATTAATGGACGATACTGGCTGAAATAGGCTTATGATTTAACACCCGATATTTTCGGAAACATTTGGCAGACATTCCCTGGCGGAGAATCTGCGGCGTTTCCACATTACCATGGGAACTGCAGATGCACAAAGGCTCCGGGATTGCAAAGGGCGAGCCCTGTTCTGCATGATACTGGTTACCGTTTGGGAGGCAGTTTCTGGGCAGATTCGCTATTTTATTCCGGAGGAAATGAAGAAAGGGTCTTTTGTTGCGAACATCGCAAAGGATCTGGAGCTGGATGTAAAGCAGCTCTCAGACAGCGGAGTCCATATTGTTTCCGGAGGTAAGACTCAGTACTTTGCTTTAGATTTCAAGAGCGGCCATTTATACATCACGGAGAGAATAGACAGAGAGCAGATCTGTGGCCGGGTGGAGAAGTGTGTGTTAAACTGTGAGGTTATAGTGGAGGATAAAATGAAACTTTTTCCGGTCGAAGTAGAAATCACAGATATTAATGATAATCCTCCCAGCTTCCAGTCAGAAGAATTCGATTTAAAAATCAGTGAAACAGCAGCCCCAGGATCACGGTTTTCTGTGCGTCAGGCAGGGGACCCAGATATGGGACTAAATTCCATCCAGAGCTATCAACTCAGCAGTAACACGCATTTCTTACTGGATGTAGAAACGCGATCTGATGGAATAAAATGCGCTGAATTGGTGCTGGAAAAGTCTCTAGACCGGGAAGAACAAGCCGTTCACAAGCTAATCCTCACAGCCACTGACGGGGGAGATCCAGTCAGATCCGGCACTGCGCAAATCCGCGTAATTGTTCTCGATTCTAATGACAATGCCCCAGTTTTTAGCCAGCCTGTCTACAGAGTGAGCATTTGGGAAAACGTGCCTGAAGGTTCCCTGGTTGTCACAGTAAAAGCCACTGATCCGGATGAAGGAGTCAACAAAGAGGTGAAATACTCTTTCCAAAAAATCACAGACAAAGCTTCCCAAATATTCCACTTGGACCCTAAAACTGGTGAAATAACAGTCGTAGGCAAACTGGACTTTGAGGAAGCTGCATTATATGAAATTGAGGTGCAAGCGCATGACGTGGGAGGTCTTTTCGACAAATCGAAAGTTATAATCGTTGTTCGCAATGTGAATGACAACGCTTCGAAAATCGCTCTCAGGTCTCTCATCAGCTCGATTCCCGAGGACTCTCCCTGCGGGACTGTCATCGCCCTTTTAAATGTGCAAGATCCAGACTCAGGAGAGAACGGGGAGGTCACGTGCTCCACACTCGGCAACCTCCCCTTCCAGCTGAAGAAACCCTTCGAGAATTATTACGGTCTGGTGACAGACCGAGCCCTGGACAGGGAGCAGGTGGCAGCATACAACATCACGGTGACCGCCACAGACAATGGGACTCCTCCTCTTTCTACAGCCACCATGATCCAACTCCGGATTTTAGACAGGAACGACAACTGTCCTCTTTTAGATAAAAGGTCCTACACCGGCTAGGTCACGGAGAATAACCCGAGAGGAGTCTCTGTTTTCTCCCTGAGGGCGAGTGACCCCGACTGGGGGGACAACGCCAGAGTCACTTACTCCATTATTGAAGGAGTCAGAAGCGAAGTGCCTTTGTCCTCTTCCATCTCCATTAACTCCGAGACAGGGGCTCTCTACGCTCTGCGCTCCTTCGATTACGAACAGTTCCGGGAGATTCGGTTCCAAGTGCAGGCTCAGGATGGGGGTTCCCCACCTCTCAGCAGTAATGTCTCCGTCCTTCTCTTTATACTGGATCAGAATGACAACAGCCCGCACATCTTACACCCCTCCTTTCCCACCGATGGCTCCACGGGAGTGGAGTTGGCCCCTCGCTCCTCCGAGCCTGGTTACCTGGTCACTATGGTGGTGGCGGTGGATGCAGACTCCGGGCAGAACGCCTGGCTCTCCTACCAGCTGCTGAAGGCTACAGAGCCGGGGCTCTTCTCTGTGGGACTCCACAGCGGTGAGATCAGGACAGCGCGCTCTTTTGTAGACAAAGATGCGCTCAAGCAAAGCCTGGTGGTTTTGGTGAAGGACAACGGGCAGCCCCCTCTCTCTGCCACAGCCACTGTCACGGTGGTGGTGGCTGACAGCATCCCCGAAATCCTCTCCGATTTAAGCAGCCTCTCAGCTCCTGCAGACCCCCAGTCCAGCCTCACCTTGTATTTGGTGATCGCTGTGGCTTCCGTTTCTTGCTTGTTCTTTACCTTTATCATAGTATTACTGGCCCTGAGGCTCCGCAGGCGGAGAAGCTCGCAACTGTTTGACTCCTCGAGTGTGACTTTCAGTGGAGTTCCCGTCTCGCAGTTTGTGGGGATCGATGGAGTCAGAGCTTTTCTTCACTCCTACTCACATGAGGGTTCTCTAACCACGGACTGCGGAAAGAGACAATTCAACTTTCCCAAATCAAACTATTCAAATACTCTGACCAGTCAGCAGACTTACGAGATAAAGAATCCTATTCTAATTACTGAAGAGTTATACATTAATAAAGGGGATCAGACCTGCGTTCAGGTGAGCTGATATTTTGGCGCTTTCTTATTTGTGTTTAGATATAAGGACTTTTGAGTATATAGCAGTATTCTAAATATATAGGGGAGTGAATGTTATATTCAGCATAATGCTCTTGGAATTAATTTGGAAGTGTTTTGGAAGCCATTGTAGTCCCCGGAGCATTTGGTCAGAATTTATAAGTTTTGTTTTGTGTCACTTTACGAGTTCTGATGAATAACGGATAACGGATTCTGTGATAACGGATGCTTTTCATTGCCTGAAATAATATAAAGGTGTTCGGGAATAATTTAAAAAAAAAAAAGATTGGCAGAGAATATGAACGGTGTTGTAAAGCAGGGTGAATAGGTATCGACTTGGCTGTCAATATTATTTTAATTTGCAAACCAGCTTGCTTGAATTCCAACTTGATGTAATTGCAAACTATATGCATTCAAAATCCATAAAGAGGAAATTAACTTTATGTTATTCTGAGAGGTATTGGTGACTGCATCAATCATAATCCTCTTTGAGACTGGGTGTGAATACACCTTTCAAGTAACGTAGCTGTCAGGATAAGTTAATGGGAAGCCCCTCCCCTAAGACAAAAGGGGGTTGTGAACCCACCCGGTAATTTGGAGTGAGTGGGGGGAGGGCTGTTGCTGAGTAATGTTTGTGTGGGGGGTGCAGGAGAGGCATAACGCATAGGCACAAAACTGAGGGAGTGTTGGGTCTGGTGTTGGCTATGAGTCTTGAGTCTGTAAGCTGAGAAACTACTCCTTTGGGGGGGGGGTTCTCCTGTCTTCGGGGAAGAAGGTATTTGTACATTCACTGTACATAAACAAGACTGCATCAAAGAAAATACCAGACTCCATCAACTTCTGCTTCCAGCTGGAATCTCCCCAGGGCCCAGAAATTTGACCAGCAGCTTGAGTGAAAAGCGGGCAACCGTTATATAGTATTTATTTAGGATGAAGATACTATTTGAACATTTCTTTCATTTATTGTAAAAATAGTAGCCTTGTGTCCTAGTTTGGCGCCCTGAGAAGTTGCCATATATGTGTGGCAGATTATACTAATGCTTTTAAACACAGCTAGTATTAGAAGAAATATTCTAACATTTCTTAGTCATGTTTATCGAGGAAGCGAGATGTTTTTCAACAGCACATGGATTAAAAACAATTTAAAAATGGCTAACTGGAATTTCCTTGGTGAGTGGACCTATAATTATAGATAACTTATCTGTCAGTGGTGTAGGGATATTTGACAGTCTTATTTTATCTTTGCATCGTAGGACAATTTTTAATATACGGATTTACTAGGACTGATTTTACCTTTCCAGAGATGCTTCCATTTTGGAACATTTCAGGGTATGTTTGGGAACCTTTTACTGTGCTTTTTAGGGCAGTTCTGTCGGAGAACTCTGCCTAGTATGTACTTATAGTACAATTCGAGAATGGAAACTTTCCTTTGTTGCTTTAGAAACACTCTGTGTATTGTGAGTGGACCGAATAGTTTGAAGGAAAAAGAGAAGCTAAAACGGACAATAAGACTCAAAGCTAACTCAAAAAATGGCTCAGTTCAGAAGTTTACTTTGAGGGTTAGAGCCCGCGGCTACTCAAACGCGCTCATGTCACTCACGTGTTAAAAATGCTACACTCTGTCAAACACTATTGGCTGTGTCTCACGGGTATTAGTGACTGTGGTAGATGTGATTCTTTGAATAGAACTTGTGAATATTGGAAAGTTTTCCTGCCTATTCATATTCATATATACAGATATAAATATACTGAAAGAATCATTGTCACCACATACACACAAACGATACAGAAAACTCAGGAATGTCTTAGGTTTGCACGATTCATGGATGGCTACACACAAACATACGTACACACTATTTACAGTCGAGATTTTTACATCTCATCTGTGATTCACTTGTTTACCATTAAGAGAAATCATTTTACAACACTGTACACTTACAATACGTTTTGAATAGAAAAAAAATATCTCCCATGAGAGTCCTAGAGCTGCGTCGTCGCCCATAATAAAATCGTTGCTCTTGCAGTTCTCCCGTTGAGACTCAGAGTGCCGCTGTTGGCAAAAGCGGAGCCAAGGCTGGAGCTGGAGATCCATCCGAGCCTCCTGCAGTGCGATTGCTCCGCCACACAGCGCAGATGGGAGAGGAAACGGCAGAGAGACCTTCCCAGTCCGGCAGGGGAAAGGGAACCGTCACAGGGCGCTCTGTACAGCGAAGAAGACAATCCGGACTCTATTTGCACTACGTGATCGCACATGTCTTCAACCTGAAGTGATTAATGAAAACAAAGAAGACAGCAAGAATAGAGCAAATCTGACAGGGACCGGGATGGAAATCAAGCGCCGAGAGCCTATCCGGGCAGTCACACGGCAAGTACTGTTGTTTCCTTTCTTATTGTCTTTGTTCTGCCGGGCGGTCTCGGAGCAGATCCGTTATTCGATTCCCGAGGAAATGGCGAAAGGTTCTCTTGTGGGGAATCTCGCCAAGGATTTGGGGCTCAGTGTGAGAGAACTGCCGAACCGGAAGCTCCGTGTTGTCTCTGTAGATAAAAAGCAACACTTCAGCGTGAATGAGGAAAGTGGCAAAGTCTATGTGAATGACAGGATAGACCGGGAGGAGATTTGCAGGACATCTCAACTCTGCATCATAAATTTCAAAACTGTGCTGGAAAATCCCTTGAACATTTTCCACATAAATGTCGCGATCCAGGACATTAATGATAATGCCCCGCGTTTCTTAAAAGATAATATCAAACTAGAGATGAGTGAATCTACTTTACCAGGTGCCCGCTTCCTCCTGGGAAATGCTGAAGACCCTGACGTTGGGGTGAATTCTCTGCAGAGTTATCAGCTGAGCCCCAATCAGGATTTCATCCTGGAAGTCAAAGAGAGCCGGGATGGCAATAAATATGCAGATTTAGTGCTGCAGAAACCCCTGGACCGGGAAAGCCAGCGCGGCCTTCACTTGATCCTCACGGCTGTGGATGGGGGAGAGCCGCGGAGAACTGGGACTGCCCAGATATGGATTAATGTCGCCGACGCCAATGATAACCCCCCCATCTTCACTCAGGAGCTCTACAAAGTCAGCCTAAGGGAAAATGCACCGACGGGCTCCTTAGTGCTTCAGGTTAAAGCCACCGACAATGATGAAGGTTGGTATGCTCAGATCAGCTACTTCTTCAGCCACATTCCAGAAAAGGCCCGTCCGAAATTCAGGCTGGATCCAGAAACCGGGAAAATCACCGGAAAGGAGCCCTTGGACTTTGAGGAGACACGTGACTACACCCTGGTAGTAGAAGCAAAGGATGGAGGCGGACTAGTGACACACTGCGAAGTGAAGATCGAGGTTCTTGATGAGAACGACAATGCCCCCGAAATGACATTCACATCCATGTCCAATCCAATCCCAGAAGACTCACTTGCTGGGACGGTGATAGCTCTGATCAATGTTAAGGATGAAGATTCTGAAGATAATGGAAAGGCCTCCTGCCATTTGCAGGATGATTCGCCTTTTAAGATAATATCGTCTGCCAATAATTATTACAAAATTGTCACAGACAGCACCCTGGACAGGGAAAGGACCCCGGAGTACAATATCACAATCACAGCTGTAGACAAAGGCTCTCCCCCACTCTCCACCCAGAAAACCATCCTGTTGCAGATCTCGGATATCAATGACAACGCGCCTGTCTTTGAGAAAGCTTCTTACACCGCCTATGTGCCAGAGAACAGTCCCTCAGGGGCCTCTATTTTCAGTGTAAAAGCCTCAGACCGGGATCTGGACCGGAACGCCCGAGTCACTTACTCCATCCTGAGCAGCAACCTCGAAGAGGTGCCTCTCTCCTCCTACATCTCCATTAACTCCCAGACCGGAGCGATCTATGCGCAGCGCTCCTTCGACTACGAGCAATTCCGGGAGTTTGAGCTGCAAGTGAAGGCCCAAGACGGCGGGTCCCCGCCTCTCAGCAGCAATGTCACCGTCAGGGTGTTTATTGTGGATCAGAATGATAACGCCCCTCGCATCCTGTACCCTTCGCTCGGAGCCGATGGCTCCGCCTTGTTCGAGATGGTGCCTCGCTCGTCCGAGGCAGGTTATCTGGTGACTAAGGTGGTGGCGGTGGATGCTGACTCGGGACACAATGCCTGGCTCTCCTACCACCTGCTCCAGGCCACGGACCCGTCGCTCTTCAGCATGGGGCTGCAGAGCGGGGAGATCCGGACAGCCCGCGCCTTTGCGGACAGAGATGCTGTGAAGCACAGGCTGGTCACCCTGGTGAAGGACAACGGGCAGCCGCCTCTGTCCGCCACAGTGACTCTCAGCCTGGTGTTTGCCGAGAACTTCCAAGAGGCTCTTCCGGAAATGAGCGACCAATCGAGTGACTCGGCATCTCAGTCTGATTTACAGTTCTACTTGGTGCTGGCTTTAGCCCTGATCTCATTTTTCTTCCTCCTGACCGTTACACTCGTTATTGTGATGAAATTGCGAAGTTCAAGGAAACCTAAATTACTTCAGTGTTTTGGTCCTGACTCTTATTCAGAGGCTAGCCACAGGTTCCCACTGAACTATGATGATGGAACTTTGCCTTATTCATATCAGCTGTGTTTATCCTCGGATTGCAAGAAGAATCCTAATGTCCAGATAGCAGAGAATATTCTGTGTAGTGACAGCTCAGGGATGCTATTTCTGGGCAGTGGAAGTAGCATCTTACATACTCAGAAGGAGACTGCTGGGGAGGTAAGTTTCTAATTTCATACTCATCTTTGTTTGCAGATTTTTAAAGTATATGTTTACGTCTTTAAGGAGTGTAGGAGGTCATTGTGAAATTGAACGTGAGTAATTTTTCGGCTATTATGTTGTACACATCACTGGAGTCTCTGAAACAGGAGAGAAAAATGTAAGACCGGCAGGGACCTCCCAGCCCTCTCTACCGAGTCAGGGCCAAGAAAACCTATGCCATCCATAACGGGTGTCAAGCTGTCCTGCAATGAATCAAGAGCCTGGACAGACTGTTAGGAAACAGGGCACAACTCCCCGCTCCTACCCATTGGCTGTGAATTCTATATATAGTTTTCACCAACCAATTATCCAATTAACCAAGTGTAAACTCCTTAAGTACTTTAACAGCATTAACATGTAGTCACGGACAGTCCCCTTGGATACTCCAATCGGTCTCACCACCAAGGTAAGCTTGCCGTTGTGATTTACCGTCCCTTCCACCAAAGATCAGAGCAATAGTCAGGTTACTCCCAGTCCCAAAGGATTAGTCACTTACCCCAGGTCCATTGCACTAGAGGTCTCACATCAAAGACAAGGCTAGTAGCCAAATCTATAATAAAGTATCTAAGCATTTATTAACTAGGAAAAGATTAAAACGGCTAAACATACACACTTAAATGAGTTATAGTCTTAAATTTCAAAAGGTAGTAGATTAGAAGCTTCTCTAATAAGCAAGTTCTATGTGTTCCTTGGGTCTAACACTAGCTAAGCACTTGGGATCTTTTGCTTATGTTTCTTAATCCTGGCCCCTTAGAGTTTAATTAGCATAAATATACAGTTCCTCCTTGCTAGGGCTTCTGATTCCTTCCTCTCTTCTGCTTCAGCTTGCAAAATTAACTATTGTGAGGAATTCATGTGCAGGTTTCCTACTCATGGGGTACGGGGGAAGAGTAATAAACAGAGTCTTTTGTCTTCTGATGTTTCACAATAGTTGTTCTGGTGTTGATGGGCCTTCTTTGCCAGGCAGGACATAACATCTTTTGTTGGAGGCTAGTATTTAACACGAGTTAATGTTTCTGTCCTGTCTGGTGATTTACAGAGGCTTATAATACAAATGCTTAAATATTACCTTACAATGTTGGATACAGATTTTATAAGTGAGATTAATGCACGCAGAAACTTACAAGCATTCAATAAATTCTAAACACTAAGCACATTTTTATAATTCTGATACCTGTTTTAATAATACTAACACTCAGGTGAACTATACTGATTCCAGCTACCTGTTTGTTAATATTCAAATGAGGCATGGGGACCTTGGCAGAAGTTGGCACCTAGTTTGCCAGCATCACAACAGGTGTTTGTCCAACCCCTTTCTTTAAAACCTCCAATGATGGGGATTCCACAACCTCCCTTGGAAGCCTAGTCAAGTGTTTTGCTGCCCTTATAGTTAGAAAGGTTTTCCTAGTCTAACCTAAATCTCCCTTACTGCAGATTAAGCCAATTACTTCTTGTCCTTCAGTGGACATAGAGAACTACTGATCACCATCCTCTTTACAACACCCTTAACATATCTGAAAACTGTTATCAGGTCCCCTTTCAGTCTTCTTTTCACAAGACTAAATATGCCCAGTTTGTTTAACCTTTCTGCATAGGTCAGGTTTTCTAAACATTTGATCATTTTTGTTGCTCTCCTCTGGACTCTCTGCAGTTTGTCCACATTTTTCCCAAAGTGTGGTGTCCAGAATTGGACACAGCACCGCAGCTGAAACCTCAACAGTGCTGAATACAGGGGGACAATTATCTCCTATGTCTTACATATCACACTCCTCTTAATACACCCCAGAATGTTATTAGCCTTTTCCACAACTGCATCACACTGTTGATTCATATTCAATTTGCAATCTGCTATAATCCCATGATCCTTTTCAGCAGTACTACTGCAAGGTTTTGGGAAGTATTTTGGGGGGAAAGACGCGTCCAAACAGCTCTTCCCCAGTAACCAGTATTAGTTTGGTGGTGGTAGCGGCCATTCCAAGGATAACGGGTGTAATATTTTGTACCTTGGGGAAGTTTTGACCTAAGCTGGTAAAGATAAGCTTAGGAGGTTTTTCATGCAGGTCCCCACATCTGTACCCTAGAGTTCAGAGTGGGGGAGGAACCTTGACATGGTGGCATAGTGGTGGGATTAACCTGAAATCATTTTGAGATCCAGTTGAGATTTTTTGAACTAGAAATACAGATTTTAAAAAGGAATTTTTAGGAAGTCCAGAAAGCAGCTTTGAAACTGAAAACAGCTTGGTTTCTCTCTGCTTTGTGGCCAAGCAGAGACAAAAGGGGATTATCTTGTGAATTGCAGGTTTTCTTTGCCTGGAGGCAGGGTACTTAACTCCTGCAGGGAAATTCACAGTCTTCCAACCCAGAGGTTTTTTTTTCTTTTCTTCCTAAAAGTAAATAGGGGGTGTGTGTTCTACCCATTTGCTTTTTCTTTGGGCTGGGTAAGCAGGTTTCCAAGCAGTTGGAGGTTTTTTGCTTTAATTTGGGCCCAGAGCAGAGACAAGGGAATTGTCTTTTTCTGTAGGCTGACAATCACTATCAGAGAATAGGTATTCTATTGCAGCACAGCAAAATTTTACAGCCAAGTTTTGTTTGTTTATTTCTAAACCTCAGGTGTAAATTTAGTTAAAAACAGAGAGGTTAGAATGACCAAATCCTCAGCTCGACTACAGCTGGAATTAGCCAAATTTCAGGCTGAGGAAAGACAAAGGGAACATGAAAGACAGATAGAACTCATGCGGCTGGAGAAGGAGGTACAGGAGGCTGCCCACAAGAGGGAAATGGAGGCAAGGAAGCATGTGGAGGAGGAGAAGGAAAAAGAGAGGAAGCATGTGGAGGAGGAGAAGGAAAAAGAGAGGAAGCATGTGGAGGAGGTGGAGAGGATAAAGGCCCAGCAGAATATACCAACAAACCCTAGCAATCCTTCTCCAGGTACCACTTCCCATCCCAGAAAGTTCCCCACCTACAAGGCAGGTGATGATACTGAGGCCTTCTTAGAAAACTTCGAAAGGGCCTGCCTTGGGTACAACATCTCTACTGACCAATACATGGTAGAGCTGAGGCCGCAGCTCAGTGGACCCTTAGCTGAGGTGGCAGCTGAAATGCCTAAAGAACACATGAACAAGTATGAACTGTTTAAATCCAAGGCGAGAGTCAGAATGGGGATAACACCCGAGCAGTCTCGTCGGAGGTTCAGAGCCCTAAGGTGGAAACCAGACATGTCATTTACCCAACATGCCTACCACATTGTGAAACATTGGGATGCCTGGATATCAGGAGCAAGTGTTGAATCTCCAGTAAATTTGCCCTTCCTAATGCAAATGGAACAATTCTTAGAGGGTGTTCCTGAGGAAATAGAAAGATACATCCTAGACGGGAAGCCCAAAACTGTAATCGAGGCAGGAGAGATTGGAGCCAGATGGGTGGAGGTGGCAGAGAAGAAGAAAACTGGTCGCAGTTGGATTGGAGACCAGAAGGGACCACCCCAGACCACACCCTATTACCGGGGGCCGCCCAAAGCCCCACCTACCTCCCAAAGAACCCTCCAGACCCCTTATCGTCCCACCACCCCGTTCTCCAGCAACCCTCCTCGCCCCAGTGACCCATCAGCTGGACGATGTTTTAAATGTAACGAGCTGGGGCATGTAAAGGCCAACTGCCCCAAGAACCCCAACAGATTACAGTTCATTGCACCGGAATCACACCAGAGGTCCACAGGCCCAGATACCTCCCAGATACCCTTGGAGCGGAGGGAAACTGTGAGTGTGGGCGGGAAGAAGGTCACCGCGTGGAGGGACACCGGAGCACAAGTGTCAGCTATCCATGCTTCCTTAGTGGACCCCAATTTAATCAACCCAGAGATCCAAGTGACGATTCAACCCTTCAAGTCCAACTCTTTCAATTTGCCTACAGCCAAGTTGCCTGTCCAGTACAAGGGCTGGTCAGGAATGTGGACTTTTGCAGTCTATGATGATTATCCCATCCCCATGCTGTTGGGGGAAGACTTGGCCAATCATGTGAAACAGGCCAAGAGGGTGGGAACGGTCACCCGCAGCCAGGCTAAACAAGCCGTGAGGCCTAGCTCTGTTCCGGAAACTTCTATCAGGACCCGGTCAGAGGTGATGGACCTGGACCCCAGGCCAATGTCTGCAACAGCAGTAGTGGATCCAGTCCCAGAGACCCAGACGGAACCAGTCCTAGAACCGGAACCAGCCGAACAACCAACACCAGACCCCGTGTCAGCACTGAATCCAGTACTTGCAACCTCAACACCAGAGGGCCCCACCGAACCTGAACTGGCAGCAGCCGATAACCCTACACAAGAGGCTCAGCCGGAGCCTGAATCCCAACATAGTGCACCAGCGGAGAGCGGTTCACAGTCAACAGAAACAGCTCCATCCCCTATATCGCTTCCAGAGGGACCAAGCCTAGGTCCACAATCCCATGAGGAACTGATGTCTCCAGCATCAAGGGAACAGTTCCAGACCGAACAGGAAGCAGATGAAAGCCTCCAGAGAGCTTGGACGGCGGCACGGAGCAACCCACCGCCTCTCAGCTCTTCTAATCGATCCAGGTTTGTTATAGAAAGAGGACTTTTATACAAGGAAACTCTTTCTGGTGGACACCAGGAAGACTGGCATCCTCAGAGACAGTTGGTAGTTCCAACTAAATACCGGGCCAAGCTCTTGAGCTTAGCCCATGATCACCCTAGTGGCCATGCTGGGGTGAACAGGACCAAAGACCGTTTGGGGGGGTCATTCCACTGGGAGGGAATGGGCAAGGATGTTTCTACCTATGTCCAGTCTTGTGAGGTGTGCCAAAGAGTGGGAAAACCCCAAGACCAGGTCAAAGCCCCTCTACAACCCCTCCCCATCATTGAAGTTCCATTTCAGCGAGTAGCTGTGGATATTCTGGGTCCTTTTCCGAAAAAGACACCCAGAGGAAAGCAGTACATACTGACTTTCATGGATTTTGCCACCCGATGGCCAGAAGCAGTAGCTCTAAGCAACACCAGGGCTAAAAGTGTGTGCCAAGCACTAGCAGACATTTTTGCCAGGGTAGGTTGGCCCTCCGACATCCTCACAGATGCAGGGACTAATTTCCTGGCAGGAACTATGAAAAACCTTTGGGAAGCTCATGGGGTAAATCACTTGGTTGCCACTCCTTACCACCATCAAACAAATGGCATGGTGGAGAAGTTTAATGGAACTTTGGGGGCCATGATACGTAAATTTGTAAATGAGCACTCCAATGATTGGGACCTAGTGTTGCAGCAGTTGCTCTTTGCCTACAGAGCTGTACCACATCCCAGTTTAGGGTTTTCCCCATTTGAACTTGTATATGGCCGTGAGGTTAAGGGGCCATTGCAGTTGGTGAAGCAGCAATGGGAGGGATTTACACCTTCTCCAGGAACTAACATTCTGGACTTCGTAACCAACCTACAAAACACCCTCCGAACTTCTTTAGCCCTTGCTAGAGAAAACTTACAGGATGCTCAAAAAGAGCAAAAAGCCTGGTATGATAAGCATGCCAGAGAGCGTTCCTTCAAAGTAGGAGACCAGGTCATGGTCTTAAAGGCGCTCCAGGCCCATAAAATGGAAGCATCGTGGGAAGGGCCATTCATGGTCCAGGAGCGCCTGGGAGCTGTTAATTATCTCATAGCATTCCCCACCTCCAACCGAAAGCCTAAGGTGTACCATATTAATTCTCTAAAGCCCTTTTATTCCAGAGAATTAAAGGTTTGTCAGTTTACAGCCCAGGGAGGAGGCGACGCTGAGTGGCCTGAAGGTGTTTACTACGAAGGGAAATGTGCTGGTGGTGTGGAAGAGGTGAACCTCTCCATGACCCTTGGGCGTATGCAGCGACAGCAGATCCAGGAGCTGTGCACTAGCTACGCGCCAACGTTCTCAGCCACCCCAGGACTGACTGAACAGGCATACCACTCCATTGACACAGGTAATGCTCACCCAATTAGGGTCCAACCTTACCGGGTGTCTCCTCAAGCTAAAACTGCTATAGAACGGGAGATCCAGGATATGTTACAGATGGGGGTAATCCGCCCCTCTGAAAGTGCATGGGCATCTCCAGTGGTTCTAGTTCCCAAACCAGATGGGGAAATACGTTTTTGCGTGGACTACCGTAAGCTAAATGCTGTAACTCGCCCAGACAACTATCCAATGCCACGCACAGATGAACTATTAGAGAAACTGGGACGGGCCCAGTTCATCTCTACCTTGGACTTAACCAAGGGGTACTGGCAGGTACCGCTAGATGAATCTGCCAAGGAAAGGTCAGCCTTCATCACACATCTCGGGCTGTATGAATTTAATGTACTCCCTTTCGGGCTGTGAAATGCACCCGCCACTTTCCAAAGACTTGTAGATGGTCTCCTAGCGGGATTAGGAGAATATGCAGTCGCCTACCTTGACGATGTGGCCATATTTTCGGATTCCTGGGCAGACCACCTGGAACATCTACAAAAAGTCCTTGAGCGCATAAGGGAGGCAGGACTAACTGTTAAGGCCAAGAAGTGTCAAATAGGCCTAAACAGAGTGACTTACCTTGGACACCAGGTGGGTCAAGGAACTATCAGCCCCCTACAGGCCAAAGTGGATGCTATCCAAAAGTGGCCTGTCCCAAAGTCAAAGAAACAGGTTCAATCCTTCTTAGGCTTGGCTGGTTATTACAGACGATTTGTACCGCACTACAGCCAAATCGCTGCCCCACTGACAGACCTAACCAAAAAGAAACAGCCAAATGCTGTTCAGTGGACCGGAAAGTGTCAGAAGGCCTTTAACAAGCTTAAAGCGACACTCATGTCTGACCCTGTACTAAGGGCCCCAGACTTTGACAAACCGTTCCTAGTAACCACAGATGCATCTGAGCGTGGTGTGGGAGCAGTTTTAATGCAGAAAGGACCTGATCAAGAATTCCACCCTGTAGTGTTTCTCAGCAAAAAACTGTCTGAGAGGGAAAGCAACTGGTCAGTCACTGAAAAAGAATGTTACGCCATTGTCTACGCTCTGGAAAAGCTACGCCCATATGTTTGGGGACGGCGTTTCCACCTGCAAACCGACCATGCTGCACTGAAGTGGCTTCACACCGTCAAGGAAACTGACAAAAAACTTCTTCGGTGGAGTTTAGCTCTCCAAGATTTTGATTTCGACATCCAACACATCTCAGGAGCTTCTAACAAAGTGGCTGATGCACTCTCCAGTGAAAGTTTCCCAGAATCAACTGGTTAAAATCGTCCTTGAGATGTGGAAAATATTGTTAGTCTTTATGTACTTGGTAGTATATTTAGAGATGCATGTGTCTTATTAACTCTGTTTTTCCTAGAGCTCCAGGAAGAAATCCCAGCCAGTGTTTCACCCTAGCTGAGATTTGGGGGGCGTGTCATAAATGTAAAGGGAAGGGTAGGCCCCTTTGAAATCCCTCCTGGCCAGGGGAAAGCTCCTCTCACCTGTAAAGGGTTAAGAAGCTAAAGGTAACCTCGCTGGCACCTGACCAAAATGACCAATGAGGAGACAAGATACTTTCAAAAGCTGGGAGGAGGGAGAAAAACAAAGGGTCTGTGTCTGTTTGTATGCTGCTCTTGCCAGAGACAGAACAGGAATGGAGTCTTAGAACTTTTAGTAAGTAATCTAGCTAGGTATGTGTTAGATTATGATTTCTTTGAATGGTTGAGAAAAGAATTGTGCTGAATAGAATAACTATTTCTGTCTGTGTATCTTTTGTGTAACTTAAGGTTTTGCCTAGAGGGGTTCTCTATGTTTTGGAATCTAATTACCCTGTAAGATATCTACCATCCTGATTTTACAGGGGGGATTTCTTTATTTCTATTTACTTCTATTTTTTATTAAAAGTCTTCTTGTAAAAAACTGAATGATTGTTCATTGTTCTTAAGATCCAAGGGTCTGGGTCTGTAGTCACCTAGGCAAATTGGTGAGGCTTTTTACCAAATCTTGTCCAGGAAGTGGGGTGCAAGGTTTTGGGAAGTATTTTGGGGGGAAAGACGCGTCCAAACAGCTCTTCCCCAGTAACCAGTATTAGTTTGGTGGTGGTAGCGGCCATTCCAAGGATAACGGGTGTAATATTTTGTACCTTGGGGAAGTTTTGACCTAAGCTGGTAAAGATAAGCTTAGGAGGTTTTTCATGCAGGTCCCCACATCTGTACCCTAGAGTTCAAAGTGGGGGAGGAACCTTGACAACTACTATCTAGCCAGTTATTCCCCATTTTGTAGCTGTGCATTTGATTTTTTCCCTCCTAAGTACTTTGCACTTGTCTTTATTGAATTTCATTTTGTTGAATTCAGACCAATTCTCCATTTTGTAGAGGTCATTTTGAATTATAATCCGGTATTCCAAAGTGCTTGCAAGCCCTCCCATCTTGGTGTCATCAACAAATTTTGTAAGCATACTCTCCACTCCATTATGAAAGTCATTAATGAAAATATTGAATAATATTGGACCCAGGACTGACCACTGCAGAACCCCATTAAATTCATCCTCCCAGTTTGTGAATTAACCATTGATAACTACTCTTTGAATAAGGTCTTTCAACCAGTTGTGAACTCATCTTATACAAATTTCATCTAGACTGCATTTCCCCAGTATGCTTATGAGAATGTCATGTGGGACTGTGTCAGAAACCTTACTAAAATCAATATATATTATATCTACTGCTTCCGTCCACTCCCCAAAGCCAGTAACCCTGTCAAAGAAGGCAAATAGTTTGGTTAGCATGTTTTGTTCTTGACAAATCCATGCTGGCTATTCTTTATAATTCTGTTGTCCTCTAGAACCTTACAAAATGATTGTTTAATAATTAGTTTCAGTATCTTATAATTCAGTATCACTAATTAGTTTCAGTATTGTTTAGTAATTAGTTTTAGTATCTATCCTAGTATTGAAATTAGGCTGACAGGTCTATAATTCCTCAGGTTCATCTTTTTCCTCTTTTAAAAGACAGATACTATGTTTGCCCTTTTCCAGTCCTCTGGGACCTCATCTGTCCCCTAGGAGTTCGCAAAGAAAATGGCTAACAGTTCTGAGATTGCTTCGCCTAGTTTCTTAAGTACTGTAAGATGAATTTCGTCAGGCCCTACCAACTTATTTAAACATTATTTAACCTGCTCTTTCCCTATTGTGGCTTGTGTTCCTTCTGTATCGCTGCCTGCAGTGACTCAAGAGAGTAAGTACTAAAGTCAGGCCAGACTGTTAGGAACCATGGAACAAACCCCAAATTGGTTGTGAGTTCTATACTTAGATTTTGCTAAACAAATATCAAGTGTAAACACCTTAGGCACTATGACAGCCTTAACATGGAGTCACAGATAGTCCCCTTATTACTAGTCTGTCTCACCACCACCATGAGCTTACCTTTTTAATAGATAGTACCTGACATCAAGAATCACAGCAATATTCAGGTTACTCCCTGTCCCAAAGGACCAGTCATTTACTCCAGGTCAGTTGCACTTTGGATATCATGCTAAAGACAATGCTTCTGTCCAATTCTATAATAAACTTTATAAAGATTTATTAAATAGGAAAAGAAAATCCAAGATTTATTTAAAAAGTTAAAGCAGGTAATCATAGAAACACAAATGAGATGCAGTCTTTATTTTCAAAAGCTAATTGAAGCTTCCATAATAAGTAAGCAGCATATGTCCTTTAGGGTAACCCAAGCAAAGCAGCTGGAGATCTCTTGCTTATGCCTAGAAACACTTTGCACCCAGAGTTCAAGCAGCATAGAGATAAAGTTCTTTTTATTCCCCTACTGGCATGTACTCTCAGCTGCAAGCTCAGCCGGTGGGAGGGTGCTATGGAATACACCCCTGTATTCACACCCTACACATTATTGTAATAATCTTTGTACAACATATGCCTTGAAAGGTTTCATATGAAAACTCATAATTTGCTGGTCAGTAATGTACTGGTAAAATATGTGTGGCAACATTGCATGTGAAAGTATAAAATTCCCCAGTATGATGTTATGAACACGTGTTCTACAGCCCTGCCCAAGCAGAAATCAGGTCTGTCCTAAAGAAAGGAAGGAATGTGTGCTTGCCTTAATTTGCATTTAAGCAGCAAACAGAGTCATCAAGCAAGGAGGGAAAACAAAGGAAGTTCAAACAGGTGGAAAAAAACAACATGGAATATTCTTCCACATGTACTCTTTGTCTCCTGGTCTCAGCTGGAAATATTTTTCAAGGGGTGGGGGGACTGAAATTATAAAAAGAAGGGACAAACTGCCCAAGGGATCCCTCTTTCTCTCCCTGCCCACATCATTCTCAGCACTTGAGAAGACAAAAGGAAACAGCCATTGGACTCTGGGGGAGGGGTCCTGACCTTGGTCAGTAATCTGCTGGAGCATGTGGTGAGAAAGTGTGCTTTGCTACTAAGATAGTTTCTTAAGTAGATACTAGTAAGCTTTTTATCTTTGTTTTTCTTGTAACCATTTCTGACTTTGATGCTGCAATACTTGTTCTCACTTAAAATCCATCTTTTTATAGTTAATAAATTTGTTTTACTGTTTTATCTAATCCAATGTGTTGAAATAGAAGTGTCTGGGTAACTCCCTTTAAGATAATAAGATTGCATACTATTTCCTTAAAGGAATTATGAATTTAATATATTTGTACTGTCCAGAAAAGTACAAAGATTTCTCACCTCTTCAATATCACCTATATAGCATGAAGTTATGTTCTGATATGAAGGTTTTATCTGCATAAATTTGTGATGGCCACTTTACTCAACTGCGCCAAGGCCATTAGAGAGTTAAGTATGTCATTCCAAAGAAGTGATGACAAAACCATTGAAACACCTCTTCCTGTAACTGTCCATGCCACATGTCTAATAAGGGGAAAATCTGTAGTACAAATATTTTAGAGAGTTTAAAACAGTTTGCTTGGCCTTCTCTCTCTCTCTCTCTTTACCTGCCTCTGTCAAGCCAGACTCCCTTAGTTACCATGAGTCCAAATGTTCAGTGGTCATGTGATGCCTTAAACATTTAGATAATATCTTTTAAAAAGTCTTTGTATATAAATGTGTATATGTAATATTCTAAGGGTTAGTTTCCCTACTCTTTCCAAAACGAGAAGCAAGTACTGAGTACCACTGGAATGTTATGACTCCTTTTCTGTAGCACAGACAGTGCTCCTATTTCTTGCAATTCAAGATATGGGCTCTTCAAAGTAGCACTGGTGTATGACTGACTATTGACTACCATGGGTCTAGGCTCCGTGTTTTAATTTTATTTTTGTAGACGATAAAGGCATATACCACTGTAGAGGGGGAAAGGAAATATTTATTTGCCTGTTTGATAGTTTAAAATACCGTTTTAAGCTTCTCCTAGGTTTATAATATTAAACACTACCCTGGAAGAGATGCATTAGTGGTCAGAGCTTTCAAAGGTGTATAACCAACGATAAAATTAGGTGATTTTCCTCACCATCTGTGTCTGCAATTGATCACATTGTATGACTACTACCTGTGTGTTGTGTTTATATGATTTGATATTTGAAATGTGTGCATTATAGGAATATATATATACTTCTTAAAATAGCATTCTTTTAGCACCATTTCCAATAACCTCCCATTGTCTTAAATATTATAAAACTCAATATGAAAATTGCCAGATTGGTAAAAATTATTGTATATCACAGAATAGATATAGCCAACTCATACACAGCGCTCCTGATTCGTTTATTAATATTTGATCCATAGTGCAGTAACTGAATATATTGGCTTGAAGGACAAAAATGAACAAGTCAAATATAGAAAAAAATTGAAATACATCTAGTGATGTAAAAATCAGAAATAAGATTACTACAAGGATGTTAGCATTCAACAATTGCACAACGCACCACCAAGGTCGAATGCAGAGAGGCGAATCAGATTGGAGAAACATATCCATATACACTTACAATATGCATAACTCTGGACAAAGCTATGTATGTGTAGTTCATAATCAATCATGGTAAATTTAAACAAAATTTTAATCACTAAATCCTTATAACTAATAAAGTCAGATTCAGTACAACAAAAATGCTTATTCCTTGTGTGTACCTCAGGCGAACACATACATATTAATGAGAAAACAGAATATTTACAGTGTTAACCATCCAGTGAAAAAGCGGTCAAAAATTCCACCAAGGAGATTCTGCAGTTATTGGTTGAGACTCTGAGCGCCGCTGTTGACCAGTAAGGGAGAGGAACGCGACGAGAGATCCAGCCAGCCCAGCACTGTTGTTACACAGCACTGAACACTGACAGAGCAGAAGCACATTCAACGGGTCTGGATTGAACATTGCAAAGGCAGATATTCGCTAAAACTGACTCTGGTTTAACAATCAACGTTGCCGGAACCAGGGGGTCCAAATACAGAATCAAGACACGTTTCTTGACATAGAGGCGTGTCCACATCAGCATGGGATTAGCAGAAACTCAAAAGCTCCGGCACTGCAAAGGGCGAGCCCTGTTCTGCTTTATGTTGGTTACCGTTTGGGAAGCGGTTTCTGGGCAGACTCGCTACTCGATTCCCGAGGAAATGCAGAAAGGCTCCACTGTGGGGAATATCGCAAAGGATCTGGGGCTGGATATAAAGGAGCTCTCAGACCTCGGAGTCCGCGTTGTATCAAAAGGTAGGACGCAATATTTTGCTTTGAATGTTAACAGCGGCCATTTAATCACAACGGAAAGAATAGACAGAGAACAGATCTGTGGCCGGATGGAGAAGTGTCTGTTAACTTTTGAGATTATTGTTGAAGAAAAAATGAAGCTTTATAGAGTTGAAGTTGAAATCACAGATATTAATGACAATGCTCCCAACTTCCAGGCGGAAAAATCGGAAGTAAAAATCAGCGAGACAACAGCACCGGGATCTCGGTTTCCCCTGCAGGAGGCGCAAGACCCAGATTTAGGGATAAATTCTCTGCAGAGCTACCACCTCAGCAGTAATAGGCATTTCTCTCTGGATGTGCAAACTGGATCAGATGGAGTTAAATATGCAGAACTGGTGTTGGAAAAGTCTCTGGACCGCGAAGAACAAGCTGTTCATGATCTAATCCTCACAGCCACTGACGGGGGAGATCCAGTCACGTCCGGCACTGCGCAAATCCGCGTCATTGTTCACGATGTTAATGACAATGCACCAGTTTTCAGTCAGTCTGTCTATAAGGTTAATGTTTTAGAAAATATGCCTGCGGGGTCCACGATGGTGACAGTGAAAGCGACTGATCCGGATGAAGGGATACACCAAGAGGTAAAATACTCAATCAGAAAGATAACTAATAAACCTTCACAGATATTCCACTTGGATTCATGGACGGGAGAATTAACAGTCGTGGGGAACTTGGACTTTGAAGAAGCTGCGTTGTATGAAATTGAAGTTCAAGCTCATGACGGGGGAGGCCTTTTTGACAGATCCAAAATTGTGATAGTTGTTAGCGATGTGAATGACAACGCTCCAGAATTAACAATCACATCTCTCGTCAGCTCGATCCCCGAGGACTCTCCCCCGGGGACTGTAATCGCCCTTTTAAATGTGCAAGATCCAGACTCAGGAGAGAACGGGGAGGTCACGTGCTCCACACCTAGCAACCTCCCCTTCCAGCTGAAGAAACCCTTCGAGAATTACTACAGTCTGGTGACAGACCGAGCTCTGGACAGGGAGCACGTGGCAGCATACAACGTCACAGTGACCGCCACAGACAATGGGACTCCTCCTCTTTCTACAGCCATCACGATCCCACTCCGGATTTTAGACACGAACGACAACTATCCCCTCTTCGATAAAACATCCTACACCGGCTACGTCATGGAGAATAACCCGATAGGAGCCTCCCTTTTCTGCCTGACGGCGCATGACTCCGACTCGGAGGACAACTCCCGAATCACTTACTCCATTACTGGAACTCAGATCCAGGAAGCTCCGCTCTCCTCCTCCATCTCCATTAACTCCGAGACTGGGGCTCTCTACGCTCTGCGCTCCTTCGATTACGAACAGTTCCGGGAGATTCGGTTCCAAGTGCAGGCTCAGGATGGGGGTTCCCCACCTCTCAGCAGTAATGTCTCCGTCACTCTCTTTATACTGGATCAGAATGACAACAGCCCGCACATCTTACACCCCTCCTTTCCCACCGATGGCTCCACGGGAGTGGAGTTGGCCCCTCGCTCCTCCGAGCCTGGTTACCTGGTCACTAAGGTGGTGGCGGTGGATGCAGACTCCGGGCAGAACGCCTGGCTCTCCTACCAGCTGCTGAAGGCTACAGAGCCGGGGCTCTTCTCTGTGGGACTCCACAGTGGCGAGATCAGGACAGCTCGCTCCTTTGTAGACAAAGATGCGCTCAAGCAAAGTCTGGTGGTTTTGGTGAAGGACAACGGGCAGCCCCCTCTCTCTGCCACAGCCACTGTCACGGTGGTGGTGGCTGACAGCATCCCCGAAATCCTCTCCGATTTAAGCAGTCTCTCAGCTCCTGCAGACCCCCAGTCCAGCCTCACCTTGTATTTGGTGATAGCTGTGGCTTCCGTTTCTTGCTTGTTCTTTACCTTTATCCTAGTGTTACTGGCCCTGAGGCTCCGCAGGTGGCGAAACTCGCAGCTGTTTGACTCCTCGAGTGTGACTTTCAGTGGAGTTCCCGTCTCGCAGTTTGTGGGAATCGATGGAGTCAGAGCTTTTCTTCACTCCTACTCACATGAGGGTTCTCTAACCACGGACTCCAGAAAGAGCCAATTCAACTTTCCCAAATCAAACTATGCAAATAATCTGACTAGTCAGTACGCTTATGAGATAAAAGATCCTATTCTAATTACTGAAGAGTTAGCCAATAACAGGGATCAGACGTCCATTCAGGTCAGTTAATATCTGGTTAACCTTGTGATTTATATTTGTAAATGTAGCTAGCTGTTAATCGCTACAGAATTACTGAGTGCATCAAGTATTTGGGGGCCTGTATTAGAGAATGCTGAGGGGGGGGGAGAGATTATCGGTGATACTAGATGTTTTCCTTTTAAAGCTTTGATCATCCGAACCAGCATGATACTATATAAGTTACCTTACTTGAGATATTACAAAGTAAGGACATTTTCCTATATTTTTAGAAACATAGATTTTCAGAGAGAATAAGAATGTTACTGAAGGGCAAAATGTTTCAGTGACAGCACAGTTCTCAATATTAACTTATTTTTATAAACCAGTGTATTTAACTCCAAATATGATTTCATCTGACTTTCCGTATTGTAAAGGAAATGCATAATCATGAAACTAAAGTTATGTAAGTATTTGATTAAGAAGAAGAGACATTGTTTAGAGACAAATATTTAGACATTCTTTTAAATTTCCTGCAATAATAATGTTCTTTTGTCTTGTAAATGAGCCTTGAGAATTTGAGAGAAATTCATGACACATTACAGTCATGAGTTTTTATAGCATGTAGTTAGCATTACAGAAAAGATTCTGTGCGCGGTGTTGTAGCCGAGTTGGTTCCAGTATATTGTCTTTTATTGGACCAACTTCTGTTGGTGAAAAAGACAAGCATTCGAGATTACCCCGAGCTCTTCTCGGTAAATTCGAAACCGTGTCGCATTCACCAACAGAAGTTGGTGCAATAAAAGAAAAGATTCTAATATTTATTGTATTTTCTTAAATTAAAACAGTAATATATGTTCCCAAAGTACATTGTTTAAAGCAATCAAAGAAAGGCTAGGAAATATTTTTGTATAGTGGGCATGTGATTATACTTACATGATTTGACGGTCTCCTTTGTCTTTGTATCTCTGGGAAGACTTTGAATACATTTGCTCACGAGGACTCATTTCACTTTTCCATTCCTGTTTAGTTTTTGAATGTGTGGAAAACTATCAAAGTCTTCTTTAGCGCAGTTCTATGAGAGAATAGGACCTGGTTTCTCATTATAGTTCAACTCAAGAGAAATTTTTTTAGTACTTTTTAGAAACAACCTGTGTATTCTGAGTGGGCAAGATTACTTTCGAAGGAAAGATCACCTAAAAGGGACAATAAGGGCTAACCACGAAAATAGTTTTGCTCAGGAGTTTAGATGTATATTTTGAACGCGCAATCACTTGTGCTATTGGGTTTAAAAACTATTGCTTTCTGTCAAACGCTTTAGAACTGCGCTTAGCTGAATCTCACCCATAGGAGTGTTTGTGGAGAATGTGGTTAATACATGGAAATTGTTGTTCTTGTACATATTCATTACACAGACACACACCAAGACGTACACCCACACATATACGCATATATATGCAAACAAAGGCAAAGAAATCTCAAGAATTGTAAGTTTTACACTATCAATAAATAGATACCCACACATCTATATCTATATCTATCTTTCTTTTTATCTATATTGAAAAAGCATTTAGACTTTACATTTATACTTACATTAGAAAACAGTTATTTATACTTCAAGGCAATGCTTTTATTATACTACATGTTTTGCATTTCCATGCAAATTAGGAGCACAAAACAAAACAAGCAAATCTACATGTTTGTGAGTAGTACTGTACCGGCGCCTTGATAAGATCGCTGCTGTTGCAGTTCTCCCGTTGAGACTCAGAGTGCCGCTGTTGGCCAATGCGGAGTCAGGGCTGGAGCTGGAGATCCACCGGAGCCTCCTGCAGTGCGATTGCTCCGTCACGCAGCGCAGATCGCAGAGGAAACAACAGAGAGACCTTCCCAGTCCGGCTGAGAAAAGGGAACTGCCGTGAGAACACACAATACCGGAATGTTTATCCCTCTGCTGGGATGGGATTTGTAAACACCATATGTAACCAAAACAGAGAAAGGAGAGAGCAAATCAGGCAGAGGCAGGAATGGAAATCAGGCGCCGAAAGCCGAGCCGGGCAGTCACACGGCAAGTACTGTTGTTTCCTTTCTTATTGTCTTTGCTCTGCCGGGCGGTCTCGGAGCAGATTCGTTATTCCATACCTGAGGAAATGGCGAAAGGTTCCCTTGTGGGGAATCTCGCCAAGGATTTGGGATTAAATATCAGAGAATTGCAGCAGCGAAAGCTCCGTGTCAATTCGGAAAAGCAATACTTCAGTGTGAATGGGGAAAATGGCAACCTGTATGTGAATGGCAGGATAGACCGGGAGGAGATATGTCGGGAGACACCCGTTTGTGTCCTGACACTCGAAATGGTTGTGGAAAGTCCTTTAAATGTTTTCCATGTGAATGTAGCGATCCAGGACATTAATGATAACGCCCCGCAGTTTATCAAGAGTAACATTGGTTTAGAAATCAATGAGTTAGCACTGCCGGGTACACGATTTCCCCTACGACGAGCGCAAGATCCAGATACCGGGATCAACTCAGTGCAGAGTTACCAAATCAGCAAGAGTCCGCATTTTACCCTGGCTGTGAAAGAGAGCCCGGATGGAAATAAATACCCAGAATTAGTACTGGAAACATCTTTGGATCGGGAAAAACAAAGTTCCCATCACTTGATCCTGACGGCTGTGGATGGGGGAGATCCAGTCAAATCTGGGACGGCTCAGATTAGGGTTAATGTCACTGATGCCAATGACAATCCCCCTGTGTTTACTGAGGAGATCTACAAAGTCAGCCTTAGGGAAAACCTACCACGAAGCTCCTTAGTCCTTCAAGTGAAAGCCACGGATAAGGATGAAGGATTAAATGCGCAAATCACATACTCATTCAGCAACGCGAAGGAAAATGCTCGTACAGTGTTTCACTTAGATCCTGCGAACGGAAGAATTACAAATACAGAGTATTTAGATTTTGAAGAAACAAACACATACATGCTGGAAGTAGAAGCTAGGGATGGAGGTGGACAAACTGCTCACTGCAAAATACAAATAGAAATTTTTGACGAGAATGACAACGCCCCGGAAGTGACATTTACATCAGTGTCCAGCCAAATACCGGAAGACTCAGCGCGCGGGACCGCGATAGCTCTGATCAAAGCCCATGACCGAGATACCGGAGAGAACGGACAGGTCACCTGTTACATTCTAAAGAGTCTGCCATTTACAATAGTGTCCTCCTCTCGCAATTATTATAAAATCGTCACGGAATCTTCTCTGGACAGAGAAAGGACCCCGGAGTACAATATCACAATCACCGCCACAGACAAAGGCTCTCCCCCACTCTCCACCCAGAAAACCATCCTGTTGCAGATCTCAGATATCAATGACAACGCGCCTGTCTTTGAGAAACCTTCCTACACCGCCTATGTGCCAGAGAACAATCCCTCTGGACCATCTATTTTCAGTGTAAAAGCCTCAGACCGGGATCTGGACCGGAACGCCCGAGTCACTTACTCCTTCCTGAGCAGCAACCTCGAAGAGGTGCCTCTCTCCTCCTACATCTCCATTAACTCCCAGACCGGAGCGATCTATGCGCAGCGCTCCTTCGACTACGAGCAATTCCGGGAGTTTGAGCTGCAAGTGAAGGCCCAAGACGGCGGGTCCCCGCCTCTCAGCAGCAATGTCACCGTCAGGGTGTTTATTGTGGATCAGAATGATAACGCCCCTCGCATCCTGTACCCTTCGCTCGGAGCCGATGGCTCCGCCTTGTTCGAGATGGTGCCTCGCTCGTCCGAGGCAGGTTATCTGGTGACTAAGGTGGTGGCGGTGGATGCTGACTCGGGACACAATGCCTGGCTCTCCTACCACCTGCTCCAGGCCACGGACCCGTCGCTCTTCAGCATGGGGCTGCAGAGCGGGGAGATCCGGACAGCCCGCGCCTTTGCGGACAGAGATGCTGTGAAGCACAGGCTGGTCACCCTGGTGAAGGACAACGGGCAGCCGCCTCTGTCCGCCACAGTGACTCTCAGCCTGGTGTTTGCCGAGAACTTCCAAGAGGCTCTTCCGGAAATGAGCGACCAATCGAGTGACTCGGCATCTCAGTCTGATTTACAGTTCTACTTGGTGCTGGCTTTAGCCCTGATCTCATTTTTCTTCCTCCTGACCGTTACACTCGTTATTGTGATGAAATTGCGAAGTTCAAGGAAACCTAAATTACTTCAGTGTTTTGGTCCGGAGCCTTATTCCAAGACCGGCTCTAGGTTTCCACCCAACTATGAAGATGGGACTTTGCCTTATTCCTACCAGTTGTGTTTGTCCTCAGACGCCAGGAAGAATGAATTCACTTTCCTGAAATCTAATGTGCAGATGGACAGGAATATTCTGTGCAGTGACAGCTCAGGGACGGTGTTTATTGGCAATGGAACAAGCAGTTTACATGGTGGGACGGAGACTGCTGGGGAGGTGAGTTTCTGTTTTAATGCCTCATATACTATCTTTATAGAGAATACGCAGTCAGTGTGAAATACTGCCTTAATGTGTTTAGGCTTTTCTTTTGTACCCATTTCCATAATATTTGTGGCCTCAGACTTTGTCCTCAGGTGGAGGACAGCGAAAGTTATCCCCATTTTATAAAGTATAAAGCTCACCACAATGGGAATAAGTGACCTGGGCATTTCAGAGAGGAATTCTGCGGTTTACCACAAGATAAAACTCAAATTTTCTAAGGCCCTATCCACTTCCTTAACTGCCAATCTCTTCGCTCTTTCCAAAGAGCTCTTTTCTCTCATTTGAAAATATTTAAATTAAATTAAATTAAATAAGTGCATTTTGCAGCGATATTATGTACCTGCTCGCCAATATGATGTGCTTCTGCTAACGACAGAGAAAAATAGGACAACCTTTTAATTTTAATATGTAAAGTTCCATTAATACTCTTTAATATGCTTCTTTTGAACTGTTTTTGTTAAAAGTGCATAAGTTAAAACTGCCAAAAGTTTTGAAGTTGTTATAATCACAAATATGGAAAGTGCGCTCATGGTTTGGCCAATGTCTTGCCTCTTTCTTGTGAATTTTATAGCATGATATTGGGATATGGTGTCATATAAAGCTAGATTTTTTATGACTTTATTATTCACCAGTGGGAAAGCGATGAGGAAATTTTGTAAGTCATCTTAAATAAGTGATGATATAACCGTAACACATTACCATAGTGTGTTCTAGATATGGCACATCATTTACATGGAGGAAAGTATTTTACAAATATCTGAGCGATGAAAAACTATTATAGGGCTATTTTTCTGTCTTTATCTGCACTTGTCAGGCCAAGTTTTCTTAGCTACCGTGAATCCAAATATTCAGGGGATCATAGGGAGCCATAAATATTCGTAAAATTATATTTGAAAGCCTTTTTATACATACAGCTGGCATTTTGGGGGGACGGCTCTCTGCACTTTCCAGATCCCAGAGCCCTCCTAAGCAAGTGTTGAGTCCACTGGAAATGTTAAACTCCTCCTTTGCAATATCCTAGATCTACTTATAGCCCTCCAGGATCTAGAGATATGGACCCAACTGTCCCAGAGTTATGACTGAACTGAATATTAGCTACCATGAATTTCGGGCCAGTTTAAATATTTCAAGGTAGGGGAAGGCGCATAGTCCATAATTTTCCTGGAAAGTTTATAGTTCAAAATTTCAGACTGTTAAAGCATCTTAGCGGTTTGGAATGTTAGAAAATTTCCTGGGGGTGGGGGTGGGTGCAGCAGTGGCCAGGGTGCAGCTGAAGTGGTCAAACATGCATGAGAAATTGAATAATCATGTGATATTATTAATCATATTGCTCTGCAATTTATTAAATTGATATTAACACCACATATCTAGCATGTGTCTGTATATATGTGTTGGCTGTGTACGTACATGCACTCGTGTATCCTTTCATATTTGGACTTTATATATATTCCTCTTGTGGCAGTATATCCAGGAAGCTAACAGCCTCTTATTGTCATAGATATTATAAAGCTGAATGTGAAACTTTATTGTACAATTTTTGTATCACCCTTTTGACGAGCCCACCCACAGATAGCGCTCGTATGGCTCCTATATTTCTATGTCATCAAATGAGCTGATAATGAATATAGTGAATTAATGACAAATTTGACTGAGTCAAAATATCTGAAATATGAACAAAATATTATTTAATGCGACAGATGTACAAGTCAGGTATAAGGTTAGGAAACGAGGATATCAGTATATTACAACTATACAGTTAGTCAGCAAAATTCTCATAAAATTCACAGTTATATGGAAGTGCCACATATAAAGAGAGAGTAATAACTCTGGCAAAATCGATGTATGTTAGATGTATGTTAATTCATAGAAAACATATCAAAATTGCAGATATATTATCAGTAACTTTATAAGAAATTGAGTCAGATTCGCCTCCGACAACAATGTATTTGTTTTCTGGAGATATATTGGACTCCCCTATTTACCTGCAAAACAGAACGCAGCATATTTTAAAAGGTTAAATGTCAAATATAAATACCAACGTACACACTCCAGCACAGAGCTACTGCAGTAATTGGTTGTGACTCTGAGCGCCGCTGTTCACCAATCAGGGAGAGAAACGCGACGAGAGATCCAGCCAGCCCAGCCCTGCTGTTACACAGCACAGAACCCGGAGATCAGACTCTCACTCCCCGGGTCTCTCTGGACTAAGCATTAATGGACGATACTGGCTGAAACTGGCTCCTGATTTGATACCCAATATTTTCGGAAATATTTGACCAAAGATAAAATCCAAACGGAGACATTCCCTGACAGAGAATCGGCGGCGCTACATCAGCAAGGAAATGACCCGGCACTGTACAGCGCGAGTCCTATTCTGCGTGATATTGGTTGCCATTTCGGAGGCAGTTGCTGGGCAGATTCGCTATTCCATTCCGGAGGAAATGCAGAAAGGCTCTTCCGTGGGGAACATCGCAAAGGATCTGGGGCTGGATGTAGAGCAGCTCTCAGACAGCGCCGTTCGCATTGTTTCCAGAGGTAGGACGCAGTATTTTGCTTTGAATTTTAAGAGCGGCCATTTATACATCACGGAAAGGATAGACAGAGAAGAGATCTGTGGTGGGATGGAAATGTGTCTGTTAAATTGTGAGGTTATAGCTCAAGCTAAAATGAAGCTTTTTCCGGTCGAAGTAGAAATCACAGATATTAATGATAATGCTCCCAGCTTCCTGTCAGAAGAATTCGATTTAAAAATCAGTGAAACAGCAGCCCCAGGATCACGGTTTTCTGTGCGTCAGGCAGAGGACCCAGATATGGGACTAAATTCCATCCAGAGCTACCAACTCAGCAGTAACAGGCATTTCTTACTGGATGTAGAAACGCGATCTGATGGAATAAAATGCGCTGAATTGGTGCTGGAAAAGTCTCTAGACCGGGAAGAACAAGCAGTTCACAAGCTAATCCTCACAGCCACTGACGGGGGAGATCCAGTCAGATCCGGCACTGCGCAAATCCGCGTAATTGTTCTCGATTCTAATGACAATGCCCCAGTTTTTAGCCAGCCTGTCTACAGAATGAGCATTTGGGAGAACGTGCCTGAAGGTTCCCCGGTTGTCACAGTAAAAGCCACTGATCCGGATGAAGGAGTCAACAAAGAGGTGAAATACTCTTTCCAAAAAATCACAGACAAAGCTTCCCAAATGTTCCACTTGGACCCTAAAACTGGTGAAATAACAGTCGTGGGCAAACTGGACTTTGAGGAAGCTGCATTATATGAAATTGAGGTGCAAGCGCATGACGGGGGAGGCCTTTTTGACAGATCCAAAATTGTAATCGTTGTTCGCGATGTGAATGACAACGTTCCGGAAATCGCTCTCAGATCTCTCATCAGCTCGATCCCCGAGAACTCTCCCCCGGGGACTGTCATCGCCCTTTTAAATGTGCAAGATCCAGACTCAGGAGAGAACGGGGAGGTCACGTGCTCCACACTCGGCAACCTCCCCTTCCAGCTGAAGAAACCCTTCGAGAATTACTACAGTCTGGTGACAGACCGAGCTCTGGACAGGGAGCACGTGGCAGCATACAACATCACAGTGACCGCCACAGACAATGGGACTCCTCCTCTTTCTACAGCCATCACGATCCCACTCCGGATTTTAGACACGAATGACAACTGTCCTCTGTTCGATAAAACATCCTACGCCGGCTACGTCACGGAGAATAACCCGAGAGGAGTCTCTGTTTTCTCCCTGAGGGCGAGTGACCCCGACTGGGGGGAAAACGCGAGAATCACTTACTCCATTAATGAAGGAAACAGAAGCGAAGTGCCTTTGTCCTCCTCCATCTCCGTTAACTCCAAGACTGGGGCTCTCTACGCTCTGCGCTCCTTCGATTACGAACAGTTCCGGGAGATTCGGTTCCAAGTGCAGGCTCAGGATGGGGGTTCCCCACCTCTCAGCAGTAATGTCTCCGTCACTCTCTTTATACTGGATCAGAATGACAACAGCCCGCACATCTTACACCCCTCCTTTCCCACCGATGGCTCCACGGGAGTGGAGTTGGCCCCTCGCTCCTCCGAGCCGGGTTACCTGGTCACTAAGGTGGTGGCGGTGGATGCAGACTCCGGGCAGAACGCCTGGCTCTCCTACCAGCTGCTGAAGGCTACAGAGCCGGGGCTCTTCTCTGTAGGACTCCACAGCGGTGAGATCAGGACAGCTCGCTCCTTTGTAGACAAAGATGCGCTCAAGCAAAGTCTGGTGGTTTTGGTGAAGGACAACGGGCAGCCCCCTCTCTCTGCCACGGCCACTGTCACGGTGGTGGTGGCTGACAGCATCTCCGAAATCCTCTCCGATTTAAGCAGCCTCTCAGCTCCTGCAGACTCCCAGTCCAGCCTCACCTTGTATTTGGTGATCGCTGTGGCTTCCGTTTCTTGCTTGTTCTTTACCTTTATCCTAGTGTTACTGGCCCTGAGGCTCCGCAGGTGGCGAAACTCGCAGCTGTTTGACTCCTCGAGTGTGACTTTCAGTGGATTTCCCGTCTCGCAGTTTGTGGGGATCGATGGAGTCAGAGCTTTTCTTCATTCCTACTCACATGAGGGTTCTCTAACCACGAACTCCAGGAAGAGCCAATTCAACTTTCCCAAATCAAACTATTCAAATACTCTGACCAGTCAGCAGACTTGTGAGATAAAGGATCCTATTCTAGTTACTGGAGAATTAAACATTAGTAACGGGGATCAGACCTCGCTTCAGGTGAGCTAATATTTTTGGCCGTTTTTATGGTCTAAATACATTTGTGGAGCCAGTAAAGGCACTTGTAATTCATTTGGAATTAGATTATGTGGTATTGTAATCAGCGGAGTATTTGGTCACTACATATAAATAAAATGTTTGTGGGTACAGTAAGGTTTGTACTGAGCTATAAAGAAGAGATATTCTAAATCACTTTATCAGTTCCTGTTAAATAGAGATTGATATAAAAACCTGGCACTACCTTTGTCTATTTTTGGTGATGTGGACCTATAATTATAGTTAAATTTATCTGTCATTGGTGCAGGGATATTTCAAGATTTTTTTCATTGCATCATAGGATAGATTTTGAGCACACGGGTTTATTAGAACCAATTTTAACTTCCCAGAGATGCTTGAAATTTGAGACACGTATGACTGGCAACCTTTTACTGTGTTTCCTTAGGGCAGTTCTATAGGAGAACTTTGTCTAGTGCGTACTTACAGTTCAGTTTATGAGACTGGAACCTTTTCTTAGTTGATTTAGAAATACTTTCTGTGGTGGACAGATTTTTTTAAAGAAAAAAATTAATCTAAAAAGGACAATAATGCTCTACATGTAAGTAAGAAAATTGTTTCGCTCAGAAGTTTTCTTTGAGGCCCGTGGCCGCTCATGTCATTCTCGTATTAAAAATATTATCTTGTGTCCAACAATAGGTAAGTATCTTTGGGTGTATTTCAGGTATGTGGTAGATGTGATTCTTTAAATAGAAATTGTGAAAAATTTTGGAAAGTTCTTACCATTATTCATATTCATACATACATACACACATACATACAAATATATATTTAAAGAATCAGACCCACCACATGCACAAATATGGCACAGAAAACTAAGGCCTGGCACTATCCACAGATGGATAGATACACGTGTGCAGAAGCAAATAGCATTCACGGCTATTTTTTATTTTTCTTTATTATTTATTTATTATTATTTACATCTATTTTGTGATTCACTTGTTTACAATTAGGGACAATCATTTTAAAATGCTGTACATATAGAATACATTGTAAGCAGAAAATAAAACCTCCCATGGTAGTCACTTGAGCTCTACTGGCACCTGAATAAGATCGCTGCTGTTGCAGTTCTCCGGTGGAGACTCAGAGTGCCGCTGTTGGCCAATGCGGAGCCAGGGCTGGTGCCGGAGATCCACCGAAGCCTCCTGCAGTGCGATTGCTACGTCACACAGCGCAGATCGGAAAGAGCATAGCAAAGAAACCTTCACAGTCCGGCTGAGAAAGGGGGACGTCCTCGGAGCTCTCTGTACACATAATCAACAGGCAATCCGGGCTCTGTCTGCGATAAGTTACTGTTGATTCCCTCTTTTCTAATGTAATGAAAACAAAGAAAAAGAAACAGGAAGAAGAGAGGAGTTCTGACCGGCATTGGGATGGAAATCAGCGGCCGAGAGCCGGGCTGGGCAGTCACACGGCAAGTACTGCTGTTTCCCTTTTTATTGTCTTTGTTCTGCCGGGAGGTCTCGGGGCAGATCAGTTATTCGATTCCTGAAGAAATGGCGAAAGGTACCCTTGTGGGGAATCTCGCCAAGGATTTGGGGCTGAGTGTGAGAGAACTGCCGCGGCGAAAGCTACGAGTCGTGTCTGGAGCTAAAAAGCAATACTTCAGCGTGAATGGAGAAAGTGGGAACGTCTATGTGAATGGCAGGATAGACCGGGAGGAGTTATGCGGGACATCTCAACTCTGCCTCATAAATTTCGAAATTGTGCTGGAAAATCCTTTGAATGTTTTCCACATAAATGTCGCGATCCAGGACATTAACGATAATGCCCCGCTTTTCCTAAAAGACAGCATCGATCTACAAATCAGTGAATCCAGTTTGCCAGGGGCTCGATTTCTCCTTGAATATGCTGAAGATCTTGACGTTGGGATGAACTCTCTACAGAGTTACCAGTTGAGCCCCAATCACTATTTTATCCTGGAAGTCAAAGAGAGCCAGGATGGAAATAAATATGCAGATTTAGTGCTGCAAAAATCACTGGATCGGGAAAGCCAGCGCAACCTTCACTTGATCCTCACGGCTGTGGATGGGGGTGAGCCGCAGAGAGTTGGGACGGCCCAGATATGGATTAATGTCACCGACGCCAATGACAACCCCCCCATCTTCTCTCAGGAGCTCTACAAAGTCAGCCTGAGGGAAAATGCACCGACGGGCTCCTTAGTGCTTCAGGTTAAAGCCAACGACAACGATGAAGGTTCAAATGCTCAGATCAGCTACATTATTAGCAAGGTATCAGAAAAGACCCTTCAGAAATTCAGCCTGGACTCAGAAAATGGAGAAATCACAATAAAGGAGCCCTTGGACTTTGAAGAGACACGTGACTATACCATGGCAGTAGAAGCAAAGGATGGAGGCGGACTAGTGACACACTGCAAAGTGGAAATAGAAGTTATTGATGAGAACGACAATGCCCCCGAAGTGACATTCACATCTGTGTCCAATCCTGTCCCAGAAGATTCAGTACCTGGGACAGTGATAGCTCTGATCAGTGTTAATGATCTAGATTTTGGAGATAATGGAAAGGTCTCATGCCATTTCCTGGATGATTTTCCGTTTACTATATTGTCGTCTTCTAATAATTACTACAAGCTCCTCACAGACAGCACCCTGGACAGAGAAAGGACCCCGGAGTACAATATCACAATCACTGCCACAGACAAAGGCTCCCCCGCCCTCTGCACCCAGAAAACCATCCTGTTGCAGATCTCGGATATCAATGACAACGCCCCTGTCTTTGAGAAACCTTCCTACACCGCCTATATGCCAGAGAACAATCCCTCGGGGGCCTCTATTTTCAGTGTAAAAGCCTCAGACCGGGATCTGGACCGGAACGCCCGAGTCACTTACTCCATCCTGAGCAGCAACCTCGAAGAGGTGCCTCTCTCCTCCTACATCTCCATTAACTCCCAGACCGGAGCGATCTATGCGCAGCGCTCCTTCGACTACGAGCAATTCCGAGAGTTTGAGCTGCAAGTGAAGGCCCAAGACGGCGGGTCCCCGCCTCTCAGCAGCAATGTCACCGTCAGGGTGTTTATTGTGGATCAGAATGATAACGCCCCTCGCATCCTGTACCCTTCTCTCGGAGCCGATGGCTCCGCCTTGTTCGAGATGGTGCCTCGCTCGGCCGAGGCAGGTTATCTGGTGACTAAGGTGGTGACGGTGGATGCTGACTCGGGACACAATGCTTGGCTCTCCTACCATCTGCTGCAGGCCACGGACCCGTCGCTCTTCAGCATGGGGCTGCAGAGCGGGGAGATCCGGACAGCCCGCGCCTTTGCGGACAGAGATGCTGTGAAGCACAGGCTGGTCACCCTGGTGAAGGACAACGGGCAGCCGCCTCTGTCCGCCACAGTGACTCTCAACCTGGTGTTTGCCGAGAACTTCCAAGAGGCTCTTCCGGAAATGAGCGACCAATCGAGTGACTCGGCATCTCAGTCTGATTTACAATTCTACTTGGTGCTTGCTTTAGCCCTGATCTCATTTTTGTTCCTCTTGACAGTGACACTGACCATTGTGATGAAATTGAGAACGTCAAGGAAACCTAAATTACTTCAGTGTTTTGGTCCTGACCCTTATTCCAAGACCGGCTCTATGTTCCCACCCAACTATGAAGATGGGACTTTGCCTTATTCCTACCAGCTGTGTTTGTCCTCAGACGCCAGGAAGAATGATTTCACTTTCCTGAAACCAAATGTCCAGGTAGCAGATAATATTCTGTGCGGTGAAAGCTCAGGAACGGTATTTATGGGCAACGGATCTAGTAGTTTACATGCTGAGACGCAGACTGCTGCGGAGGTGAGCTGGTGAACTTATAATTTCATATTCATCTTTGTTTGAAGATTTTAAAGTAACTCTTTTCATCTTTAAGAAGTGTAGGAGGTCGTTGTGGAATTGAACCGTAGTCGTTTTTAGACTGTTCCATGGCGCACACAATTGGCATCTCTGAAACACTGATGAAGTTGTTTCCACAATACTCCTGCCTTTTAGAGTAGCTTCATTTTACCCATTTTACTGGGGAGGAGCTGAGGCACAATGGGAACAACTGTAAGATAAAGGTGGAAAAAGAAACGATTAAACTGCTTCTCTTGCAGCAGTCTTTTCTAAGAGTTCGATAGGAACCTGATAGGTTAATAGAAAATGAGTACTTGTGGCACCTTAGAGACGAACCAATTTATTTGAGCATAAGCTTTCCTGAGCTACAGCTCACTTCATCCGATGCATACTGTGGAAAATACAGAAAATGTTCTTATACATACAAACCATGAAAAAATGGGTGTTTACCACTACAAAAGGTTTTCTCTCCCCCCACCCCACTCTCCTGCTGGTAATAGCTTATCTAAAGTGATCACTCTCCTTACAATGTGTATGATAATCAAGGTGGGCCATTTCCAGCACAAATCCAGGGTTTAACAAGAAGTCTGAGGAAGGGGGGGGGGAGGAAAAAACAAGGGGAAATAGGTTACCTTGCATAATGACTTAGCCACTCCCAGTCTCTATTCAAACCTAAGTTAATTGTATCCAATTTGCAAATGAATTCCAATTCAACAGTCTCTTGCTGGAGTCTGGTTTTGAAGTTTTTCTGTTGTAATATAGCAACTTTCATGTCTTAGTTATATATATATATATATATATATATATATATATATATATATATATATATATATATATATATATATATATATTAGTTAATATAGACACAAACATATAAATATTCTATTGGTCCACGGATGACCCACCCCTTACGTGTCCCTTATGTAACATGATTTTGTGGTGTGATATAAAAGTTTTATTGGCATAAGTTTGTGATGGCTGAATTACTCAACAGTGGCAAAGATATTAGAGCGTTATGCGGGTCATTCAAAGGAAGTTATGACAAAATCGTTACAACACCTCTTCCTGTAGTCTGTCTATGTTCATATCTTACAAGGGGGACATTTGTTTTACAAGTAATGTACAGAGTTTTAAAACATTTTAATTGGACCTGTTTTCTTTGTAACTGCTCCTTCAAGTTAGGTTTCCTTAGTTATCATGAGTCCAACTGTTCAGTAGGGGTGTAAAGCCAGATACTTTAACATTTAAATGATGCATTTAAAAAGTCTTTGTATATAAAAGTGAATGTATAATTGTTAAGCTGTCTGGGGTGGCTCAAAAGCCCAAGTACCAATCACAGGACAGGCTGTTAAGATGCAGGGCACAAACTTCTAACTGGTTGTGAGTTCTATATTTAAATTTCACCAACCAAATAGCAAGTGTAAACTACTCAAGCATTATTATAGTTTGAACATGGAGTCATAGACAGTCCCCTGGGGTACTCTGGTCTGTCTTGCCACCTAGGTAAGCTTACCTCTCTGATAGATAGTCCCTTATCCCAAAAATCATAGTCGCTTATCCCAAAAATCATAACAATATTCAAGTTACTCCCGGTCCCAAAGGACCAATCACTTACCCCAGGTCAATGGCACATTGGATCCTTACAATGCAGACAGCACTTGTAGCCAGGTCTATAGTAAATTAACTAATGATTTATTAAATAGATTTATTAAATTTTATTAAGAAAAATAAATTAGAGTGTTATTTACAAGATTAAAGCAGATAAACGTGCACTGACAAATGAGTTACAGCCTTAGGTTTCATAAGGTGATAGAAGCTGCTCTAATATGGAAGCTCTATATATCCTTTAGGGCTAACCTTGGCTATGCAGCTGTGGATCCCTTGCTTATTCTTAGAAATCTTGCCCTCCCAAAGTCCAAGCTGCAAAGAGATTCAGTTTCTTCTTGTCAGAGGTCTCCATGCCCTTCCCCCAGAGTTCAAACTGATGGGAGGAATCCACATGCATGTCTGCTCTTAATGCCTGTGAGGGAGGACCAACAAATCAACAAAGTCTTTTGTCCTCTGATGTTCCACAGTGGTTTGTCTGATGTCTATAGGCCTTCTTTGTTGAGAAGGAGCTAACATCTCCTGTGGTAAACTAGTATTTCACGCTTGCTTCTCTTCTGACTGGGGGAGTTTACAGTTTCAGAACAAGCACTTTTACAGTTACAGAGCAAATGCTTAAACATTACTTTATAATATGGGGTAGAGAGATTATAAGTGAGATTAATGTATGCAGCAATTTACAAGCATTTCATAAAGTCTAAACACTAAACACATTTTTATAAATCTAATAATACCTGTTTTAACAATACTAATACACAGATGAGCCAGACTTGTTTCCAGATATGCATTTATCAGTGTTCAGTTGAGGTCTACTGGCCGTGGCATGGTTTTTAAAAAACAGTTTTTCTACACTTTCCCAAAATAGAAGCATGTACTGGATACCACTGGAATGCTATAACTCCTTTTCAACAGCAACAGACAGTGCTCCTATTTCTAGCCTGCAAAAAGTGGACTCTTCCTATTCTCACTGGCTATTGACTACTATGGGCCCAAGGGCCAGTGTTTTTATTGTATTTTATTTCTTTAATTTTTATGTGAGGAAGGTCATATACCACTTTGGAGGGGAAAGGGAAACATGAACTTGTCTGGTTGGTAGTCTTAAAATAGTGATTTAGTTTTAGCTTCTCGAATATTTACAATGTTAGATGTTTTTGCCATGGAATAGGTGTATTACTGGTCAGAGTGTTCAAAAGTATACAACAAGCTGTAGTATTATGTGATTTTATTCACTATATGTCTCAGCAATTGATTACATTGACGTTAGGAGTATGCGTGTGTGTCCCATATGTGTGATTTGATATTTTAAATGTTTGCATTATTGGAATATATATTCCCCTTGAAGTAGCATTCTTCTAGTAGCAATTCCAATAGCTCTCCATTGTTCTAGATATTATAAAACTTTGTTTGAAGACCACCAGACTCATAAATATATAGAGTAAAAATTATTTTATCACCTAATAGATAAAGCCAACCCATAGATAGCACTCCTGAGTCCTTTATTTATATTTAATCCACAGTGCAAGAATGGAGTTAAACAACAAAAATGAACAAATCAAATAATAAAAAAATGTGAAATAGTACATCTACTGACATAGAAGTCAGGTATAAGTTTACTACAAAGATATAAGCATTTAGCAATTGCACAATGCATCATCAGAATGAAATGCCCAGAGGATAGTTGGATTTGAGAAACATGTATCTCATATATATATATAGATAACTCTGGACCAAGCTATTTGTAATTCATAGTCAAGTAAACAAAATAAACAAAATTAAACCACTAAAACTTTATAAGTAACAATCAGTCCTACAAACACAAATTTTATTCCTTGGGAATGCTTCAGATTTATGTACTTAATAATGAGAAAACAACATATTTATAATGTGAACTCTCAAATGAAAGTACTTGTCAAAAACTCCAGCGTGAAGGTTCGGCAGTTATTGATTGAGACTCTGAGCACCGCTGTTCACCAATCAGGGAGAGAAACGTGATGAGAGATCCAACCAGCCCAGCCTGGCATTTAGGCAGCACAGAACACAGAGCTCAGATTCACACTCACCCAGTGTTTAATTTGTGCCAGGGTTTGCCAGGACTGAGCCCCTGAACCTCTGGGCTTGATAGGTCAGTTATGAAAGTAAAAAGATTGCTTGAGCCCCAGCACCCCTTTTACTACAAATGAAGCATTGCACTCAAGGGATCTGGACTGAACAGTAAGGAACTATATTCTAGGAATGAATTTAGCTTTGCTTTAACTATCAACATTACTGGTAACGTTCTGCCAAAGACAGAATTAAAACACAGTCATTCAGTGGAGGAGAATCAGGAGCTCCACATCCACACTGGCACGGGGAACTGTGAGCACCTACCTCAGGGCAGACTGTCACAAGCAGGGCAGACACCCCCAAACTGGTGATGTGTTCTATAATTAGATTTCACCAAGCCAGTAACAAATGTGAACTCCTGGATAGGGTGACTAGACAGCAAATGTGAAAAATCAGGATAGAGAGTGGGGTGTGATAGGAGCCTATATAAGAAAAAGACCCCAAAATCGGGACTGTCCCTATAAAATCAGGACATCTGGTCACCCTACTCCTGGATCACAATGCCAGTTTTACCATGGAGTCACAGACAGTCCCCTCAGACTCTCCAGTCTATCTTGCCACCCCCACAAACTGGACTTTGTGATAGAAGGTCACTTAAACCAAAAATCACACTACATGAGGTTGCTCCCAGTTCCAGGAGACCAGTCACTTACTTCTCATTAATTGGTATTTTAGATTTTACACCAAAGATAGTGCTAGTAGCCAATTCTATAGTAAACTAATGAAAGGTTTATTAGCTAAGAAAAGGAAATAAGAGTTATTGAGCTGTTAAAGCAGGTAAAATATATCTGTGGGTGAGTCACTGTTTGGAACTCCAAATGGTGACAGTGATGTACTAAGCTGCCAGTTTCCCAAAGGTCTTTTCAATGTTCCCAAATTCTCTCTGGGGATCTCTGCTTTGCATCTGGTACACTTCCCTCAAAGAGTCGAAACAGTCCAGAGATGAAAGATCTTTCCTTGAATCCATACTTTTTGCTTCTTCTCACAGAAAACAAGTTGACAGTGTCACTAGTGTGGGCTTTTCCTTTGATGAGGGAGAGTGAGGAATGCATTTTGCATCTTTGACCTCTGATCCTCACACACAATGATGACTTGCTTTGAAATTAGCAGGTTTTTTGTTAAATTTCTTCATTTGCATTTCACAAGGCTTCTTGCTTGTTTGATGGTTCATTTGATAGGTTATTTAGTTACAGGAGTATCCACAATGTAATGTTTGCTACTGCACTCAGATACATATAAGAGAAAACAATGCAAGTAACGTCCCACTAGTTTTCAAGTAGTTTAAACTCCAAATACACCCTTATACATTTAGCAATTACATTGATCTATACTGGTACACAAGTGAATTCGCCAGGGGCTCTGGCATAAGCTGGCACCTGGTCTGCCAGCGTCACACTAGACAACTGAACATTTGGTCGATAGATACATCTAAGTCCATTATTGTTCCATAGAAAGGAGATCTCCTAATTCCCTTTTACCAATTCTTATGAAATATACGTTTGTTGCAAACCTGGTAGTTTATTTAATCAGCGAGACTGGAGAGTTTAATTGCCTGAAATATTACAAACAAGTGGAAATTCGTGTATATTTTTGGAAACATCGACTTCTAACGACTATACATTTTTAGTGCAAAGTAAAATGAATATTTTATAACAGGTCTCTAGAATATTATTCTGCAACCCAGTTTATTTCAGTCCAAAAAGGGGTTTTGTAAACTTTCATGACTGAAAGGCATAGACATTGAAAATTCATAAACATTACATTAGGCTATGTAAATACATATTTATGATGAAGGACAGTTTCGACATCATTTTAGGTTTCCTACAATAGTAATTTTCTTTTGTCCTAAATTTGAGCCTTGACAGATTGAGAAATATGTGTGACAGATTATACTTATGTGTTTTTCATGGAATTGTTAGCATTAGAAATTAGATTCTAAAACATTTTAGTAACGTTTAGCTAAGACAAATTATATGTTTCCATAGTATATGTATTAATAGTGATCAAATGGCTAGTTTAAATTCATTCCGTCTAGTAGGCATGTAGTTGTAGCTAGATTTACGTCACATTGGTGTAGGAATATTTGACAGACTTACTCTAGCTTTACATCGTAAGAAAACTTTTGAATACAGAGGTTTAAGGGAAATGTTTTTGCCTTTTCTGAGATGCCCTATATTTTGTATACCTGAGAGAGCTTCTGGGAATTTTTTTTTTACTCCGTTCTTTAGTGAGGTTCTATGGGGGAATATGGCCAACTGTATAATTACAGTAAAGTGTAGGAGAATAGAAACTTTTCGTAGTTATTTTAGAAACACTCTCTTCTGAGGAGATAGATTACTTTGAAAGAAAAAGACAAACTAAAGGCTCTAAAAGTAATTACTGAAATGGTTCCATTCAAAAGTTTAGACAGCGGTTTAGAACCCACAATGGCTCGTGTCATTCTAACTTTCGATTGCTTTTTGTCAAACTTGAAAGAACTATCCTTATCTGGATCTCAGGCATGTGTGTGTTCGCAGGGGATATGATTATTTAAAGAAGTCATTGTAAATGCTGAAAAGTTCTTTTACCTATTTATGACATATGTGTGCGCGCACGCGCACACACATATATACATACTAACAACGTGAAAGAAAAGTCAAGAAAGTATAAGGCTTACAATATTCACAGACTGATAGGTGCACAAAAAATACACAAAAAGCATGTCGAGTTGACATCTACATTTCTATACAAAGATACATTTTTGTACTTGATAATGGTTTCATTCTCTTCTATACAATTACAATATAACTTTTAGCTATACAGAATAATCCACAATAGTCACTACAGCTGTGCCGGCGCCTTGATAAGATCGCTGCTGTTGCAGTTCTCCGGCTGAGACTCAGAGTGCCGCTGTTGGCCAATGCGGAGCCTGGGCTGGAGCCGGAGATCCACCGGAGCCTCCTGCAGTGCGATTGCTCCGTCACGCAGCGCAGATCAGAGAGAAAGCAGAGCAGAAAGACTCCACACAGTCTGTGCGGAGAAAACTAAACACCCCTTCACAGCGCTCTGAACAGTTAAACAATCCGGACTCCAATTACTCTTACTTACCAGGGATTATATCAGCTTGATGGAGTTTTTCATTACCTGATCTGATTAAAAAAGAAGACGAGAGACAGCAAGAAGAGGGCAAAGGTGACAGGAATGAGGATGGATACGAGGAACAGAGAGCCGGACCTGGTCGTCAGACAACAGGTACTATTGTTTGCATTCTTATTCTCTTTGTTCTGCCGGGGGGTCTCGGAGCAGATTCTTTATTCGATTCCGGAGGAAATGGCCAAAGGTTCCCTCGTGGGGAATCTCGCCAAGGATTTGGGGCTGAGTGTGAGAGAACTGCCCAACCGGAAGCTCCGTGTCAGTTCGGAAAAGCAATACTTCTCTGTGAATGGAGAAAGTGGCAACGTCTATGTGAATGACAGGATAGACCGGGAGGAGATTTGCGGGACACCACAATTCTGCATCATAAATTTCGAAACTGTGCTGGAAAATCCCTTGAACATTTTCCACATAAATGTCGCGATCCAGGACATTAACGATAATGCCCCGCGTTTCTTAAAAGATAATATCAAATTAGAGATGAGTGAATCTACTTTACCAGGTGCCCGCTTCCTCCTGGGAAATGCTGAAGACCTTGACGTTGGGGTGAATTCTCTGCAGAGTTACCAGCTGAGCCCCAATCAGGATTTCATCCTGGAAGTCAAAGAGAGCCGGGATGGCAATAAATATGCAGATTTAGTGCTGCAGAAACCCCTGGACCGGGAAAGCCAGCGCAGCCTTCACTTGATCCTCACGGCTGTGGATGGGGGAGAGCCGCAGAGAACTGGGACCGCCCAGATATGGATTAATGTCGCCGACGCCAATGACAACCCCCCCATCTTCACTCAAGAGCTCTACAAAGTCAGCCTGAGGGAAAATGCACCGACGGGCTCCTTAGTGCTTCAGGTTAGAGCCACCGACAACGATGAAGGTACCTATGCTCAGATCAGGTACGTCTTCAGCCACATTCCAGAAAAGGCCCGTCAGAAATTCAGTCTGGACCCAGAAACCGGGGAAATCACCCTAAAGGAGCCCTTGGACTTTGAGGAGACACGTGACTACACCCTGGTAGTAGAAGCAAAGGATGGAGGCGGACTAGTGACACACTGCAAAGTGGAGATCGAGGTTCTTGATGAGAACGACAATGCCCCCGAGGTAACACTCGCATCCCTGGCCAGCTCCATCCCCGAAGACTCAGTGCCCGGGACAGTGATAGCCCTGATCAAAGTTCGAGACCGAGACGACGGAGAAAACAGAAAGGCCTCCTGTCGTTTACAAGAAGATTTACCCTTTAAAATTATATCGTCTTCCAATAATTACTACAAGCTTCTTACAGACAGCACCCTGGACAGAGAAAGGACCCCGGAGTACAATATCACAATCACCGCCACAGACAAAGGCTCTCCCCCACTCTCCACCCAGAAAACCATCCTGTTGCAGATCTCGGATATCAATGACAACGCGCCTGTCTTTGAGAAACCTTCCTACACCGCCTATGTGCCAGAGAACAATCCCTCGGGAGCATCTATTTTCAGTGTAAAAGCCTCAGACCGGGATCTGGACCGGAACGCCCGAGTCACTTACTCCTTCCTGAGCAGCAACCTCGAAGAGGTGCCTCTCTCCTCCTACATCTCCATTAACTCCCAGACCGGAGCGATCTATGCGCAGCGCTCCTTCGACTACGAGCAATTCCGGGAGTTTGAGATGCAAGTGAAAGCCCAAGACGGCGGGTCCCCGCCTCTCAGCAGCAATGTCACCGTCAGGGTGTTTATTGTGGATCAGAATGATAACGCCCCTCGCATCCTGTACCCTTCCTTTGGAGCCGATGGCTCCGCCTTGTTCGAGATGGTGCCTCGCTCGGCCGAGGCAGGTTATCTGGTGACTAAGGTGGTGGCGGTGGATGCTGACTCGGGACACAATGCCTGGCTCTCCTACCATCTGCTCCAGGCCACGGACCCGTCGCTCTTCAGCATGGGGCTGCAGAGCGGGGAGATCCGGACAGCCCGCGCCTTTGCGGACAGAGATGCTGTGAAGCACAGGCTGGTCACCCTGGTGAAGGACAACGGGCAGCCGCCTCTGTCAGCCACAGTGACTCTCAACCTGGTGTTTGCCGAGAACTTCCAAGAGGCTCTTCCGGAAATGAGCGACCAATCGGGTGACTCGGAATCTCAGTCTGGCTTTACTGTTATTTTGGTGGTAGCTCTAGCTTTGATCTCATTTTTGTTCCTCTTGACAGTGACACTGGCCATTGTGATGAAATTGAGAACGTCAAGGAAACCCAAATTACTTCAGTGTTTTGGTCCTGACCCTTATTCCAAGACAGGCTCTATGTTCCCGCCAAACTATGAAGATGGGACTTTACCTTATTCCTACCAGCTGTGTTTGTCCTCAGACACCCGAAAGAATGAATTCACTTTCGCGCAGCCTATTGTGCAGAGGAATGAGAATATTCTGTGCAGTGACAGCTCAGGGGCGGTATTTATGTGCGATGACTCTAGCAACTTAAAAGCTGAGACAGAGACTTTTGTGGAGGTGAGATTCTATTTTCATGCATTCTATATTTTCCTGTTCAACTTTGAATTAATAATTGTAAATGAAGACCAGACGTCTTCTAGTATAGGAACACATTGTGAAATAGGTGTTTGGGGGGGGGGGTTGTTTTGGTTTGGGTATGTTTGTTTGTTTTTAAGGCTTCTACCTATTTAAGGCTTCTACCTCATGTGGTATCTAGGCGTATCACAAACATGTATGAATTTGTACTCATGACATTCCTGCTACCTAGAGTAAGGTTACCCCCATTTTACAGATGATGAATTTAAGTAAAAGTAGACCTCCTGTTGATCACAAAAGAAGTCTGAAACAGAGTTCGGAATCAAACTCAAGACTCCTAAATCCCAATCCGCTGTTTTAATTACAAGATATTTTTCTTTCTTTTAAGAGTGAACATCCTTCCTCTCATTCAAAACATTTCCTTAGAATAACTTTATTCTCAATAAATATCTAGATACCTGAAGTAAAAGATATATTTTCTAATAGTACAGAACAAATGTTTCAATTCATTTTAATGCATAATTTTTTAAAAAATAACCACTCTACATACTGCTTATTTTGCAGAAGTCTTCTTTGATTAGTGTTCTACAATATCTTGGACAGATGATATAGTCATAAATATATAAAGATACCCTTTTTACTCCTCCAGTACCCCTGGAGGACTCTCTTTTATGTCGCTTGTATAGCCTGGTTTTCAGGTGTGATATAAAAGCTTTCAATTATGCGGATTTGTGATGGCTTCATTGCTCACCTGTGGCAAAGCCATGAGTGAATCTTGCAGCTCCTCCCAGACGAGTAATGATAAATCTCTTTTGCCCTACTGTCCTATATTCCGTACATGGCCATACATCCCGCAGAGAAAGACTGTTTTTCAAATGTTTTGGAAAGTCTGAAAAAGGTAATTGTGCCCTTTCCCCCTAACCCTATACCTATCAGGCCAGGTTGCTTTAATTCCCATTATTCCAAATGCTCTGGGATAATAGGGAGCCATCGAGTTTCTTAAAATGTGGTTTATAATTCTTGATATACAGAAATATATAATATTTTAAAACTTTCCAGACTCATTTACCAGAACTAGAAGCAAGTGCTGGGTCACACTTTGGAAAGCTGTAAGTGTTCTGCCCAGACACCCTGAGTCTAGCCCTCCCGGTGGCGAGATTTCGACAATGAGAATTGTCACGGCTGTATGAATTGTCACAAGTGTATGGTAAATATTGACTGTCAAGGGCCTGGGCCCAGAACGATTGTTTTTAGGAGTAGCGAGGAGGGACATATTCCTCATTTTGGGGGAGGGGAATTTCCCTTGGCTGGTTGATGTTTTAGTGATAGCGGATATTTGAAGCTGCTCAGAGGTCTGGAACGTTAGGAGTTGTCCAGGAAAAGGGAACTTTGTGGACAAAATGCAGTTGACGTGCTCAACCGTGCTGATAAACGAAGGATGGAGGATCCTGTGATTTTATTTCTCACACGGTTTTTTAGTTTATCACATTGACATTACTACAACACATGTCGTATATATATTACGTACACACACACATATATATAAAGGCCCAATTACCTATATATATATATATATATATATATATATATATATATATCTTGTGTGTGGTGTGTATATACATACACAAATATATGTACTTTTGTGTTTTCTGTTACTGAATTATAGTTACATATCTTCCTCTTGTGTTAGAGTTTTCTGGGAAGCCAATAGCGTCCCTCTTTACTAGGTATTAAATAACTGAGAGTGAAAACTGGAAAATATATGGAATACAAATAATTGTATATCCTCTATTAGATAGAGCTCACCCATAGATGGCACACCTGAGTTTTCTATTCATATTATAGCCATTGCGATATAAATGAATAACATGAATTAAGTAACGAACATGAACAGCCAAATATAACTGAAATATAAAAATATAATATTTAATGCTGCTAATGTACAACTCAATAAGAACTTTACTAAAAGAGCATATTAGTATATAGCAACTTAAGAGTGCATAAGTGCACCACCAAGGACAGTCAGGTGGAAAAGCATAGATTTAGACATAATAATCCTAGGCAAATCTGTTCACATGTAATTCACGCATAAACATATTAAAAACACATAAAATATTATTTCTACATATTTGTGCATAACAACCCAGATTCCTGACGACCAACATTTTTCTCCATTACTTGGAAGCATTTCAAGCTCTCACATATCCCTAACAAGGAGAAACCACCGAGGGTAGAATGTTGCCTATCAGATTAAAATTCCAACACACTATCAGTCTAAAAACTCCAGCAGGAAGCGTGTGAGGTTATTGGTTGAGACTCTGAGCGCCGCTGTTCACCAATCAGGAAGCAAAATGCGCTGAGAGATCCAGCCAGCCGAGCCCCGCTGTTTCACAGCACAGAACACAGAGATCAGATTCACACTCACCGGGTATGAATATTAAACGGTGATATTCGCTGCAAGTGGCTTTGGTTTTAACTATAAATATTTTCGGAAACATTCTGCCAAAGATAAAATCCAAACGCGGCGTCTCCAGACCAGCATGGGAGTGCCAGAAACACAAAAGCTACGGCACTGCAAAGGGCGAGCCCTGTTCTGCTTTATGTTGGCTACCGTTTGGGAGTCAGCTTCTGGGCAAATTCACTATTCGATTCCGGAAGAAATGGAGATAGGATCTTCCGTGGGGAATGTCGCAAAGGATCTGGGGCTGGAAGTAAAGCAGCTCTCAGACCGCGCAGTCCGCATTGCTTCCAGAGGTAGGACCCAGTATTTTGCTTTGAATTTTAAGAGCGGCCATTTAATAACCACAGAGAGGATAGACAGAGAGCAGATCTGTGGCGCGCTGGAGGAGTGTTCGTTAAACTGTGAGGTTATAGTGGAGGATAAAATGAAGCTTTATAGAGTTGAAATTGAAATCACAGATATTAATGACAATGCTCCCAGCTTCCAGAGAGAAGAAATTGAGTTAAAAGTCAGCGAGACAACAACACCGGGATCGCGGTTTCCTTTGAGTGATGCCCATGACTCAGATTTGGGTATTAATTCTCTCCAGAGCTACCAGCTCAGCAATAACAGGCATTTCTCTCTTGATGTGCAAACGGGAACCGATGGAGTTAAATATGCCGAACTGGTGCTGGAAAAGTCTCTAGACCGGGAAGAACAAGCTGTTCACGATCTAGTCCTCACAGCCACTGACGGGGGAGATCTAGTCAGATCGGGCACTGCGCAAATCCGCGTTGTTGTTCTTGACGCAAATGACAACCCACCGGTTTTTAGCGAGCCTATCTATAAAGTGAACGTTTTGGAAAATGTCCCGAAGGGTTCCACAATTCTTACAGTAAAATCAACTGATCCGGACCAAGGAATAAACAAACAGGTGATATACTCATTCAAAAAAATCACAGACAAAGCTTCCAAAATATTCCGCTTGGATTCGAACACTGGAGATGTAACTATTGTGGGAAATCTTGACTTTGAGGAAGCTTCATTGTATGAAATTGAGGTACAAGCGCATGACGGGGGAGGACTTTTTGGCAGGTCCAAAATTGTGATCGTTGTTAGCGATGTGAATGACAACGCTCCGGAAATCGCTCTCAGGTCTCTCATCAGCTCGATCCCCGAGGACTCTCCCCTCGGGACTGTCATCGCTCTTTTAGATGTACAAGATCTGGATTCAGGAGAGAACGGGGAGGTCACTTGTTCGTTACCAATCGACCTCCCCTTCCAGCTGAAGAAACCCTTCGAGAATTATTACAGTCTGGTGACAGACCGAGCCCTGGACAGGGAGCAGGTGGCAGCATACAACATCACAGTGACCGCCACGGACAATGGGACTCTTCCTCTTTCTACAGCCATCACGATCTCACTCCAGATTTTAGACACGAACGACAACGCCCCTTTCTTCGATAAAATACCCTACACCGGCTACGTCACTGAGAATAACCCGAGAGGAGTCTCCGTTTTCTCCCTGAGGGCGAGTGACCCCGACTGGGGGGAAAACGCGAGAGTCACTTACTCCATTAATGAAGCAGACAGAAGCGAAGTGCCTTTGTCCTCCTCCATCTCCGTTAACTCCGAGACTGGGGCTCTCTACGCTCTGCGCTCCTTCGATTACGAACAGTTCCGGGAGATTCGGTTCCAAGTGCAGGCTCAGGATGGGGGTTCCCCACCTCTCAGCAGTAATGTCTCCGTCACTCTCTTTATACTGGATCAGAATGACAACAGCCCGCACATCTTACACCCCTCCTTTCCCACCGATGGCTCCACGGGAGTGGAGTTGGCCCCTCGCTCCTCCGAGCCGGGTTACCTGGTCACTAAGGTGGTGGCGGTGGATGCAGACTCCGGGCAGAACGCCTGGCTCTCCTACCAGCTGCTGAGGGCGACAGAGCCGGGGCTCTTCTCTGTGGGACTCCACAGCGGCGAGATCAGGACAGCGCGCTCCTTTGTAGACAAAGATGCGCTCAAGCAAAGTCTGGTGGTTTTAGTGAAGGACAACGGGCAGCCCCCTCTCTCTGCCACGGCCACTGTCACGGTGGTGGTGGCTGACAGCATCCCCGAAATCCTCTCCGATTTAAGCAGCCTCTCAGCTTCTGCAGACCCCCAGTCCAGCCTCACCTTGTATTTGGTGATCGCTGTGGCTTCCGTTTCCTGCTTGTTCTTTACCTTTATCCTAGTGTTACTGGCCCTGAGACTCCGCAGGTGGCGAAACTCGCAGCTGTTTGACTCCTCGAGTGTGACTTTCAGTGGAGTTCCCGTCTCGCAGTTTGTGGGGCTCGATGGAGTCAGAGCTTTTCTTCACTCCTACTCACATGAGGGTTCTCTAACCACGGACTCCAGAAAGAGCCAATTCAACTTTCCCAAATCAAACTATGCAAATACCGTGACCAGTCAGCAGACTTGTGAGATAAAGAATCCTATTCTAGTTACTGAAGAATTAAACATTAGTTACGAGGATCAGACCTCGTTTCAGGTGAGGCTATAACTTTTGAGCTTTATCATTTTTTATCTGAAATTGTTGGTATCTGTAAAAAGAAAAGGCGTACTTGTAGCACCTTAGAGTCTAACCAATTTGTTTGAGCATAAGCTTTCCTGAGCTACAGCTCACTTCTGTAGGTCACGAAAGCTCATGCTCAAATAAATTGGTTAGTCTCTAAGGTGCCACAAGTACTCCTTTTCTTTTTGCGAATACAGACTAACACCGGCTGTTACTCTGAAACCTGTTGGTATCTGTGGATTTCTAGACGGCTCATCAGTAAAGATACTAATTTATATGTTCGTATATTGGAGAGAGGGAGGGAAGGGAGAGTGTGTGTGTTTCTCTATAATAAACCGAGTGATTTCCATTGAGTGCTTTGAGTGTCACCCGAAGGCCCTGGCATTTTCTTTGCTATTGTCTAGAAAGCCAATGTTGTGCTATTTTTAGGTTTGTAAAATGAATGATTTTCTGGAATTTGTGTTACAAACAGGTATCTTAATATCCTTCCCTTATTCTTAAGAAATAGAGGTTTGTTTTCACCCTGACACAGTCTTTATTCAGTTGTGTGGAATAGTGTTCTTTACCGGAAAGATTACATGGGCCTGCATAGCTGATTATTTTGTTAGAAATTTAGCTTTCAAGAAAGTATATTACTGTTAATCTAGGACAACATAGCTTTTAAAGAGAGAGAGATTAAATCAACATTTTTCACATTTTTCTCAATAATAATGTTGTTGTGTCCTAATTTTGAGCCTTAACAAATTACAATGGATAGTGGCATACCGTACTGACGCTTTCACATGTTTATTAATTAACATAGGAAAAATATTCTAAAATTTCTTAAGACCTTTTATTAAATAAGCATTATGTGTTTGTAAATCATGCGCATTAGTACAGAGATAAGTGAATGACTGAAATATCTTTGGAATTGTGGTTATATAGTTATAGATAATTTTGTTCTTTTTTATGTTGCCATCTTGAATTATTTAATTTATTTTTGCATCATGGGAAGGCCTTTGAATACAGGGATGTTACAGGAACATGGTCATGGTTTCAGAACGTTTCATGTTTGGAACACGTAAGCGTTCTTTTGGCAGCATTTGTGTTCCTGGGGTTGGTTCTGTGAGAGAAGTGCGCCTACTTTTTAAATATAGTGTAGTTTACCACAACAGGCCTTTTTCTCAGCTTTTAGAAGTGCATGCACTGTTCTTTCAATGGGAGGGGTTTTCTCTTTTTTTCTTTTTTTTTTTCTTTTCTGTGTTTGTTTGATGTACAGGAAAACGAGAATTTTTTAGCGGACAAAAAGGACCTTAAGGTAAACCACTCAAAATTTGTTTTGCTCACAAGTCTATACCGAACTACTCTTCTCTTTTACAATATTAAAATATTTCTGTCAATTTTTTCAGAACTATTATTTGTTGGCGCTCACAGAAATCTGGGTGTGTGGGAATTGTGATTCCATATGTGGAAACAATTGTAACTGCTGGAACGTTCTTTCCTCTTCTCAATAATAGTCCTGTGTATATAAAGATGTGCACAGTCACCCTTCGTACTGTTCCATTATTCCATTCCCCGTAAAATAGCGGTTTGGTATACTCTAAATTGAGTATATATATAAACTCACACACACAAAAAAACATGAAGTCCACAGTCAACTGGGACGCAACTGTTCACGTCTGGCAATGTTACAAGGCTATAGATTTAGAATATAGTGTTTAGCAAGGGGGGATTCTTTCATGATAGTCGCTAGAGCTGTGTTGGTGCGGTGATAAGATCACTGCTATTGCAGTACTCCCGTTGAGACTCAGAGTGCCGCTGTTGGCCAATGCGGAGCCAGGGCTGGGGCCGGAGATCCATCGGAGCCTCCTGCGCAGCGATTGCTCCATCACACAACGCAGATCGCAGAGGAAACTGCAGGGAGACAGTCACTGTCTCTCTATGAAAAGGAATCTCCTCGGAGCACAATGTACCCTTAAGCAGACAATCGGAGCTATATTTACTCTTCCTTACCGCGGATTACTTCAACCTGACGGGATTTCGAAACAACTAAAGTAATCAAAATAAAGCAAGAGAGGAGAGAGTAAAGTTGACAGAGACGGGATGGAAATCAGAGAGCCGAATCGGGCAGTCACACGGCAGGTACTGCTGTTTCTCTTCCTATTCGCTTTGTTCTGGGGCGCGGTCTCGGAGCAGATCCGTTATTCAATTCCCGAGGAAATGGCGAAAGGTTCCCTTGTGGGGAATCTCGCCAAGGATTTGGGGCTGAGTGTGAGAGAACTGCCCAGCCGGAAGCTCCGTGTTCTCTCTGCAGTTAAAAAGCAATACTTCCGCGTGAATGGAGAAAGTGGCAACGTCTATGTGAATGACAGGATAGACCGGGAAGAGATTTGCGGGACATCTCAACTCTGCCTCATAAATTTCGAGACTGTGCTGGAAAATCCCTTGAATGTTTTCCACATAAATGTCGCGATCCAGGACATTAACGATAATGCCCCGCGTTTCTTAAAAGATAATATCAAACTAGAGATGAGTGAATCTACTTTACCAGGTGCTCGCTTTCTCCTGGGAAATGCTGAAGACCCTGACGTTGGGGTGAATTCTCTGCAGAGTTACCAGCTGAGCCCCAATCAGGATTTCATCCTGGAAGTCAAAGAGAGCCGGGATGGCAATAAATATGCAGATTTAGTGCTGCAGAAACCCCTGGACCGGGAAAGCCAGCGCAGCCTTCACTTGATCCTCACGGCTGTGGATGGGGGTGAGACGCAGAGAACTGGGACCGCCCAGATATGGATTAATGTCACCGACGCCAATGACAACCCCCCCATCTTCACTCAGGAGCTGTACAAAGTCAGCCTAAGGGAAAATGCACCGACGGGCTCCTTAGTGCTTCAGGTTAAAGCCACCGACAACGATGAAGGTTCCTATGCTCAGATCAGTTACGTCTTCAGCAACATTCCAGAAAAAGCCCGTCAGAAATTCAGTCTGGATCCAGAAACCGGGGAAATCACCCTAAAGGAGCCCTTGGACTTTGAGGAGACACGTGACTACACCCTGGTGGTAGAAGCAAAGGATGGAGGCGGACTAGTGACACACTGCGAAGTGAAGTTCGAGGTTCTTGATGAGAACGACAATGCCCCCGAGGTGACACTCGCATCCCTGGCCAGCACCATCCTCGAAGACTCAGTGCCTGGGACAGTGATAGCTCTGATCAATGTAATCGATCAAGATTCTGGAGATAACGGGATCGTGTTTTGTCATTTCCAAGATGAGCTGCCGTTTAAAATAATATCGTCCTCTCATAACTACTACAAGCTCCTCACAGACAGCACCCTGGACAGGGAAAGGACCCCGGAGTACAATATCACAATCACCGCCACAGACAAAGGCTCTCCCCCACTCTCCACCCAGAAAACCATCCTGTTGCAGATCTCGGATATCAATGACAACGCGCCTGTCTTTGAGAAACCTTCCTACACCGCCTATGTGCCAGAGAACAATCCCTCGGGAGCATCTATTTTCAGTGTAAAAGCCTCAGACCGGGATCTGGACCGGAACGCCCGAGTCACTTACTCCTTCCTGAGCAGCAACCTCGAAGAGGTGCCTCTCTCCTCCTATATCTCCATTAACTCCCAGACCGGAGTGATCTATGCGCAGCGCTCCTTCGACTACGAGCAATTCCGGGAGTTTGAGCTGCAAGTAAAGGCCCAAGACGGCGGGTCCTCGCCTCTCAGCAGCAATGTCACCGTCAGGGTGTTTATTGTGGATCAGAATGATAACGCCCCTCGCATCCTGTACCCTTCCTTTGGAGCCGATGGCTCCGCCTTGTTCGAGATGGTGCCTCGCTCGTCCGAGGCAGGTTATCTGGTGACTAAGGTGGTGGCGGTGGATGCTGACTCGGGACACAATGCCTGGCTCTCCTACCACGTGCTCCAGGCCACGGACCCGTCGCTCTTCAGCATGGGGCTGCAGAGCGGGGAGATCCGGACAGCCCGCGCCTTTGCGGACAGAGATGCTGTGAAGCACAGGCTGGTCACCCTGGTGAAGGACAACGGGCAGCCGCCTCTGTCCGCCACAGTGACTCTCAACCTGGTGTTTGCCGAGAACTTCCAAGAGGCTCTTCCGGAAATGAGCGACCAATCGGGTGACTCGGCCTCTCAGTCTGGCTTTACTGTTATTTTGGTGGTAGCTCTAGCTTTGATTTCGTTTTTATTCCTTTTTACAGCGATATCGGTTTTAATTTTTAAACGTCGGAGACCTAGAATTCCCCCAGTTTTTGGATCTTACAATCCGGATCTTTATTCTAGTCTCGACCCCAAATTCTCCTGCAACTACAGCAATGGGACTTTGCAGTTACCCTATTCTTACGAGATGTGCTTAGCTGCCGATTCGGGGCAGAAGGAGTTCACCTTTCTCAAACCGGGCCAAAAGGCTTTGACCGACATTCTCCTTTCTGCGGAGGATTCTGGCATGGGGAATGACTCTGGCAGGGGAAACCTCAGCTCTGACAGCCAGGCACAGGTGAGACACCTTCCTGAAATGCAAGTCTTGCTAACCTAGAGAATATTTCTACCAGTAATCTAAGGGTTCCTGGGTAGTGCTTCCCTGTAGTTCTGCAGCAAGTATGTAGACTGCAAATAGAACCAAGTTTTACCTCATAAACACCTGTTCTAAGAGTTAATAGTGAAAATCCTGTGAAACTTTTCAGTTTCATTCTGATCAGCATCATCTGCATTATGATATTGGAGAAGTGAATGTTTCCATTCTCAGAATATATGGAAAGCTCTCAGTGTCCTTTATGGAAAACATTTTCATGGACTATTTTACTATTTTGAGTATTTTCAATGAAGAATACGTCAGAGTTTATTTGTTGTATGGGACCAACTACTACTTCAGACACTTTCCGTCTCTAGTGGTGGAAAGTCTGCAGTCAGGGAATTATTCGACTCCGAAGGGAACTATGGTAGGTTAGACCATTCCCCCGTATTGTGCCAATATTTTCCCTGCAGCATCCGTATTTTAGATGTGTCTTATGACAGCCTTGAACATCTCCAGATGACATAATTCCACAATCTACTTTAGCAGATTGTTTCAAATGTCCTTATACTAACTATATTGTTGTAATGCAGTGATGTTGTAGCCATGTTGGGCCCAGGATATTAGAGAGATAAGGTGAGTGGGGTAATATCGTTTATTGGACCAGCTTCTGTTGGTGAGAGAGACTGTCTTTGGATCTTACATACACTGGAAACCTTATCTCTGTCACCAACAGAAGCTGATCCTCTACAAGTTATTACCTCACCCACCTTGACTCTCTTACACGTATTAGCATTTTTTCTAATATTTAACCTGAGATTAACTTTCTAAATGTATTCCCTTTACTTCGGGTGTCCTTAAATGAAGACTCTTGACCGCCCTCCTCTTTGTGATACTATCTATATTTGTGTTGTATTATGTATTCCCGTCTTCGCTGAATATTGAAAAAAAAAAAAAAAAAGCACTGTCTGTTTCAGCTAGAATTTTAGTTTCTGTGGCTTTGAACGTATTTACCTTTTACAATTTTGAACAGAATGTAGTTCTTGTGAAAGGTGCTTAACAACAGTCTTGGAGACTCAAATCCTCTTTTCATCCTCAGACCCAGGGCAGCAGAAGTGGACATTGCCCCTCCCCCCCATGCTGTATCCATCAATGTGCTCCAGCTGCGAACTGGAGGAGCACATCTGGGGATGAAAGGGTAATTTTGTCTCCATGGCTCTGTCTGGACTTGTCTTGCTTGCTGATTCTGCCAAATGTGTCAGTTAGAGTCAATTGTGATGATGGCTTTGATGAAAATGTTAAAAGGGAATGCAGTGGACATAATATACCTGGGCTTTAGCAAGGCTTTTGACACAGTGCCACATGACAGTCTGATAAGAAAGCAGGAGAAATGTGGGGCTGGCTGAACTATCATTAAGTGGATACATAATTGGTTAAGCAACGGCAAACAAAGAGCAACTATGAATGGAATGATGTCAGATTGGAAGGGTGTCTCAAGTGTGGTTCCACTGGGCTCTGTTCTGGGTCCTGTGTTATTTAACATCTTTATTAATGACCTGGATATAGGAATAGAAAGCATGCTGATCAAATTTGCAGATGACATAAAGCTAGGGGGCTGCAAACACTTTAGATGATAGAGATAAAATTCAATGGGATCTTGACAAACTGGAGAACTGAGCTATAAACAAGAAAGGAAATTCAACACAGATGCATATAAGGTGCTATACTCAGGGAAGAAAAACCAAATGCACCAATACAGAATGTGGGATAACTGGCTTGGCAGCAGTACTACTGAAAAGGATCTGGGAGTTCTGGTGGATCACAGCATCAGCATGAGTCAACAATGTGATGCTGTTGCAAAAAAAGCAAATGCAATTTTGGGTTGCATTAACAGAGGCATAGCATGCAAGTCATGGGAGGTGATAGTACAGCTCTATTGGGTGCTGGTTAGGCCTTAGCTGGAGTACTGTGTCCAGTTTTGGTCACCAGTGTATAGAAAGGATGTAGAGAAACTGGAAAGGACCCAGAGGCAAGGGACAAATATGATCAAAGGGATGGAATGCAAGCCATCTGAGCAAAGGCTGAAGGAACTGAGTATGGTTAGCTAGGATAAGAGGAGATTAAGGGGGAACATGATAGCGGTCTTCAAATTCTAGAAAGGCTGCCATAAAAAGATGGAGAAAAGTTGTCCTCTTTTGCCACAAAGGGTAGGACAAGAGGCAGTGGGTTCAAACTCCACAATAACAGATTTAAATTAAATCTCAATAAAAATTTCCTAATGATAAGAACAGTAGGATAATGGAACACACTGCCTGGAGAGGTTGTGGAAGCTCCTTCACTAGAGGTTTTCAAAACGAGGCTAGATCACCGCCTGTTTTGGATGGTTTAGACTCAACAAATCCTGCATCTTGGCAGGGGGTTAGACTAGATGACCCTTTCGGCCCCTTCTAACCCTATGGTTCTATGATTCTGTTAAAATAAAGCTGGTATTTATGAAAATACGGTATGCGCCCTAGATGGTAGCAAAGACTTATGAAGTCATTTTATGTGGCAGATTTATATAAACATACCGCTGTGTCCCCACTAAGCTTCTGTATTACAGATATCCAGCTACCAAAATATCTTCACAATGGCACAGTGAGCAGGAAAGATATGTTCAGCTGGTGTTCTAATATGTGAGCTTGTACTGAGGTCTGGGATGGCATGCTTTCTCATCTATAGGTAATTTGTACAATTTGACTTCTCTTCCTCTTGCTAGCACAAGTGGTAGACTTTCAGGAGCTTAGAAACTTAAATGAGAAATAGAGATAAAGAACGTTGAGAATGGGGTTTTCTATTGGAAAGAATTAGAGCTCACCTCCCTCATTCAATCAAAATACAGACTTTTGAAATATTGTGATTATGCATTTAATAAAAGAGTGTCATAAATATAAAGGAAAGGGTAACTACCTTTCTGTATACAGTGCTATAAAATCCCTCCTGGCCAGAGGCAACATCCTGTTACCTGTAAAGGCTTAAGAAGCTCAGCTAACCTGGCTGGCACCTGACCCAAAGGACCAATAAGGGGACAAGATACAGTCAAATCTTGGGTGGGGGGAAGGCTTTTTTTTTTTGTGCTCTTTGTTTACGTGGTTGTTCTCTCTTGGGACTGAAAGAGGCCAGACAGAAATCCATCTTCTCCAACCCATCCTAATCCAAGTCTCCAATATTGGAACCAGTACAGGTAAGCCAGGCAAGGTGGATTAGTTTATCTTTTGTTTTATGTGAATTTTCCCTGTGTTAAGAGGGAGATTTATTCCTGTTTTCTGTAACTTTAAGGTTTTGCCCAGAGGGGGATCCTCTGTGTTTTGAATCTGAATACCCTGTCAAGTACTTTCTACCCTGATTTTACAGAGATGATTTTTACCTTTATTTTCTTTTTAAATAAAATCCTTCTTTTAAGAATCTGACTGATTTTTCCATTGTTCCAAGATCCAGGGGTTCAGTGGGTCTGTGATGATTTTGTAACCAATTGCTTAGGATCTTATTCTCAAGTCTCCCCAGGAAAGGGGGTGTGTAGGGCTTGGGGGGATATTTTGGGGGCGGGAGAGATGTCTCCAAGTGGTCTCTTTCCCTGTTCTTTGTTTAAAACACTTGGTGGTGGCAGCATACTATTCAAAGACAAGGCAAAGTTTGTAGCTTGGGGAAGTTTTTAACCTAAGCTGGTAAAAATAAGCTTAGGCGGTCTTTCATGCGGGTCCCCACATCTGTACCCTAGAGTTCAGAGTGGGGAAGGAACCCTGACAGGTATAAACCATAATTATATGAAATACTTCCACTGTTCTGTCATCTTCTTATTGCTTCTACAGATATTATGTAGAAAAGCTACTGAATAATTGTTCTTTTTGTGTATATATATATATTAAGATTAAAGGTGCTTTTTCAGAATTGCAGTATATACATTGGAAATGAAAATTGTTATTCAGTAAATAAAAGTCAAGAAATTGCCATAAATATGCTTGAAAAGTAGTTAAAGGTGTTTCTATAAAGTCAGAATATTTTGCTGTTTCCAGCATCAATTTTACTTGAGGTACCATCTAAATCTTTTGTACCGGAGCAGAAAAATGGTGAGAACATTCAAGTCTACTTTGAAAAGGGTGACTGTGGTTCTCTCTCTCTTAAGTCATCTTTGGGGGGGGGGGGGGAAATAACAGCAAGTTGTCTGCAGAGAGGCCTGTAAGAAAGGATGTGAGTATAACTAGAAGAGACAGAGGTAGATTACAGTAAGAAAAATGAAGATGTCAATACAGTAGTTGACTGTCTCTTTTAGGGAAGAATGACAATGAACAGACTATTGTAAAAATTTGTACATAGGACCATAAAATACCTGTGGCAGTAATCCTTCCAGAGTTAAAGGTGCATCATTTCCATTAGACACCTTGTTTCCAAGTGTTTTCATGTCAGTAGTAAAAATACACTCCCAACATAAACTTCACATAAAAGGATGACTAATTTTGTGTGTTTGTGTGTGTGATGGTGGGGAAGTTACAGATTTTTTTTAAATATCAGTTTGTTCACTTTATAGTGAGAACGGAACAAATGTATTTGTGATCAAAATCTCTCAAGTGGCTTCATGCACTTTTGGCAGAATTTAATGCTCAAAACAGATTTGCAGGTATTAAAGAGAATAGCTGAACAAGTGTGAGCAAACTAACATCCTCATCTATCACCCATGTTTAAAACAAAATGAATGGTAAAGCTTTTTAAAGCTTTTGAAATATGTAGATAGTTTTTTTTTCACTTCGGCTTTCTGTTCAGGCCTGGAATTGAAAGCACATGTGAAAGTCTATGAGCACAAGGGACCTGATCCTCTGTTGTCCTGACCTTTGCATTGGTCATTTGCATTGGTGACAGTATTGGTAGCATTTCATAGCCACTTTACCCAGGTGTAAATTTCCAGCCAAATTTTGCAGCCTAAAGAGATCCAAATAGTTTAGATAAGGTTCAGATAAGCCAATGAACATCCAGAATTGCATTCATTCTGGGTCTGCTGAGGGCTGCTCATTACTGATTAGTTCTGTGATGTAAAGTAATTTGTGAAAAATACATTGGAAATGGCCAAAACTTTAATGTTTATTTATCATGCCCTTTGTACAGCACATTTTCTGCTCAGGTTTATTTTATTTTATTTTTTGCAGTATCATGATTACATAATTACATGTTGCAGTTTTGGGTACTAATTGGGTACTAATTGGGTACTAATTGTATTACTTACAGTAATTCTGTTCTGACACATGATTAAACTAACTCACTCAATATGAGACAATAAAATCACAAAGTATTGTTATCAAAAATACCATATCAAAATAAACAAAAAAGGCAGCCAGAGATTAATTTGGTCAAAAATGTGGTAGCACAGTAACATGATCCTGGTGCACCTGGTGTATCATGATGGGGTTAATCAATTTGCAAGTGGCCTATTGAATTAGATCAGGGTTTCTCAGACTTCATTGCACCACAACCCCCTTCTGACAACAAAAATTACTACACGATCCCAGGAAGAGGGACCAAAGCCCGAGCCCCTCCGTCCCTGGGCAGGGTTGCCAAAGCTGAAGCCCGAGCCTCGACCCCCTGGTGGAGGGGGGTGAAGCCAAAGCTTGAGAGCTTCAGCCCTAGGTGAGTGGGGGCTGTAACCTGAGCCCTGCTGCCCAGGGCTGAAGCCCTCAGGCTTTGGCTTCAGCCCTGGGTGGTGGGACTCGGACTTTTGGTGTCAGCCAAAGGCCTCAGCAAGTCTAAAGCCAACCCTGGTGACCCCATTAAAACAGGGTCGTGACCCACTTTGGGGACCCAGCTCACAGTTTGAGAACAGCTGAATTAGATTATCTAGTCCAAATATCTGACACCCACTCTACACCAGTAGATTTCAAATGTGTTATGTTGGTCAGGATTTAAGTGAGGAAACCAGATGCTCTGTCTGACAAAGGCAAACAGAGGACTGGCAGTTAGAGTTGAGATGGAAATTGGTGGGCATGAGTGGGGGACTGGGAGTTTGGGGTTACATGAGTGGATCTTCCTTATTAAGGTCTATGCAGTTGAAAATGTTGTGAGGTATATTTTTTGCATCTTACTCCTTATATACAGTCCTTAAACTCACCCTGAATGGCTTTCAAATAATTTGCCATGATTACCTCAATAAGCAAAGGATTCCACTTTAAATTCTCCTTGTCTGGCAGGGATTTTCTCTTCGTTTTCCCCGTTGAATTCATCCTCCTTCCCCACCCTTTTTTTCTTTTCTTTTTTAATGTATTATTTACTCCTAATGGCCAGTTTACGCAGACCTTTTCCTTCGGATACAATCGCCTTTGAATATTAATGGAATGATCCTCATCTCAGAGGTTTTGGTCCAATCATCCCCTCAGTTTAATGGCAAGTAGACAAGAAAAAAGAAAAGGTAATATACCTTATCCGCCAAAGAAGGATAGCCTACATGAAAAGAGGGATGATTTGTAGCTTCTCTTTGGGAGTAAAGTGTGACCAGTTCAGTATGACAGATGCACACAGCTGGCGCGCCCACAGAAAAGGGGCATGGAACCCAGAAAAGAGGGTCTGGTCAGAAGGTAGAACGCAGGCTCCCATCTGCTCATCCCTGGGTGTGGGCTTCACAGGCAACAGAAGCATAAACTAAATAAGCCAGGGTCAACTGCCAAGTACCCACATGATGAAAGCTGCCAGCCAGACCTGAGGTGCCTGCCTACTGCTTAATGCTGTATGTGCGCCATGGGTGATAAGTGTGACATTGCCATAAGATCCCACAGCTCTGCAGTTACACGGTTGCAGTTTTGCACAACCCCGCTTTCTGCAATACCCATTCCACTGCTCGGTCCAGTTTACCGAATGATTGCTTTGATTTGTACGGGGCCAGCTGCTTCCCACCTCCACGTGTGGAGGTGCTTTTAGGCTATTTACAGCCCTTTATCCAACACCTTACCGGAGCACAGTGCTCGGAACGCAAATCCGATATTCAGTGACTGTGCTTCTGGCTCTCTTCACCCTTGGCGGATGACTTTACCTCTTGGGTAGTAGAATGACGGAAGCTAATGGAAAACCTAAGGTTTATAGATAGACCGAGAGCACTAGAGAGGACAGATATCAGCTGCAAGATATGCCCCCCTTTTACGGGCATTTCTCCTTGCAGTTTTAAGCTAGCTTTCTTTTCTATTGGAGTGATCACTCCTCCTGCCCTTATTCAGGCTAAGTCAGTTAGTTCCTTTAATCTTTCCTCCTAATTCATGTCGGGATAGTTAAATAGGAATCTCTGCGTTTTTGTGGGCTTGCCTAATAGTCTTCACCTCGGTTTGCTGTATTGTTTGTCCTGTGATTATAACTGTCTGGAACGAAGGGGACAGGGCAGGTGCTAGGAACGTCTCCTAGACGCCTATGTTCTGGCGTCTTGTGTAGCTCAGAAATGGTAATTTACGGAGAGACCAATGGGAGGAGATGAGAATCATAGTGACTATTGGGCCGGTTGATGCTCTTGGCTATGAACGGTGACTGGCTTCCTAAAGTCAAAGTGAGCGTCCAGTGCGAGACCCTTTGTAGAATTTGGCCCATCATTACCGTTATTATCCTCCTATCCACGTGGTAGTTGCTGGTTTGTTGACAGTCAAATCATGTGGTGTTCAAAGCAAGCGCGCCATTCGAACTAAAATCTGCAGAGCCCTCCGGAAGACGCAATGGGGCGAGGTCATCCGAGAAAGGGGAGGGACAGGAGCTCGGTTAAGACGTTCCCCTTTGAAACCGCTTCGAAAAGATGCTCAAATAGCATGTACGATAATATTGATCCATTTCCACTTCCAATTCAGAGACAGGCAAAGGCGAGGAATGTGTTCACAATGGATCACCTTCCGCGCTACAGCAGTTGCTCTCACTGGTTCTTCATGTCCTCACTGCTGTGACTGTAATGAGAGTTCTGCTGCCTCTCTTCCCTCCCCACCCCACTCCGCTTCTCTGTGGCGTCCCACTGCCCTTTCCAACTCGTAAGCCACTTGCTCCTCTCCTTTCCCTGCCCTGCACACACCCGTTAGCGACCACTCAACCCCACGCTCCGTTACTACTGGCGTCTCTCGTTCCTTGTTATAAGCGGACCTGTCTTCTGCGCACCACAAACGCTTTGGTTCACTTCGTCGCCCCTGCTTATTTTTACCCTTCGCTGCTGCCTGCATGTGGTTTTCTGTCCCACCTGGAAAAATAGCCCTATGAGGTTAGGCTGACATGTTTTTTTTGTTTGTTTGTTTGTTTGTTTGTTTTGGTTGGGTTCTCTGATGAGATATCTAGTTTAAGTAAAAACAACAAGGAGTCCGGTGGCACCTTAAAGACAAGCATATTTATTTGAGCATAAGTTTTCGTGGGTAAAAACCCCACTTCTTCAGATGCATGGAGTGAAAATTACCTCCATTTTCACTCCATGCATCTGAAGAAGTGGGGTTTTTACCCACGAAAGCTTATGCTCAAAAAAATCTGTTGGTCTTTAAGGTGGCACAGGACTTCTTGTTTTTGTGGATACAGACTATCAGGCTAGCCCCTGATACTAGTTTAAGTAAAGGATGTGTGTGTGTTCTTTTGTTTTGATCCCAACGATGTCAGTGGGAGATCAGCATGTAGGAGTAGGAGGAGAATATTTCCTTGGCTTTCAGAACTATGATACGATGTGTTATGGATCTAGGAAATGTGCCTTCTTAGGACATACACAGAAGTGCGAAACCACTTAAATCCCAAATTCCCGTGTACCTGGGTAAATGCGTTTTCTTCTGAAGTGTTTAGTTTTGTATTAAACCCTAACTGTGACACCGCGTTTCCATGAACGCTGGGTTGCGATGTGACAAGTTAGACAAAGCAAATTCGACTGCGCACGCGCAATAGTAGGGAGCCTGCTAGAGCATTTCTCCGTGTAGTTATTGGCTGGGACTCTGTGTGCCGCTGTTGGCCAATGAAGGAGCTGGGGATCTGGCGGCCCTTTCTGCTGTGAACCGGGATGAGGCAGAGACAGTGTGAGCCTAGCGGGAGGGAGTGCTGTGCCGGAAAGCAATGCCCGAGTCTCAGCCACACAGCCCAGTCCCAGGACTCACCAGGTCTCGCTATGAAGGGACGAGCTGAGGATTTTTAAGGGAAATAGACCGTGCAAACGCCTGGTTAAGTAGCTGCCCGACAGTGACATGAAACGCGCTGCTGGAAGGAGCCGCTGGGTAACTGAATGGCAAGTACTTAGTTTGTTGTTACTGTCTGGCGTTTCGGAGTGGGCTTCCGCAGCAATTCGCTATGCCATACCCGAGGAAACGCAAAAAGGCTCCGGGGTGGGGAATGTGGTAGCTGATCTGGGCTTGGAGCTCAAGCGGCTGCCGGATCGCAGGCTCCGGGTGGTGTCTGGAGGCAGCAAGAGGTACTTTGAGGCAGATCTGAAGAGCGGGATGTTGTTTGTGAAGGAGCGGATAGACCGGGAGGAACTCTGCGGGACTCTGTCTCCGTGCACCTTGGGCTTTGAGATTGTGCTGGAGAACCCGCTGGAGCTCTACAGCGCTGTCGTGGAGATCCAGGACATCAATGACAACGACCCAGCTTTCCCGTCCAGCCTAATGAGGCTGGAAGTCAGTGAGTCAGTGGCGCCTGGAGCGCGCTTCCCACTAGAGAGCGCGCAAGACCCGGATGTGGGGAGTAACTCTTTGCAGACCTACCACCTCAGCGCCAACCAGCATTTTGTGTTAAATGTGAAGACGCGAGGGGATGGCAGCAAATATGCGGAACTGGTGCTGGAAAAGGAGCTAGACAGGGAGGAGCAACCAGAACTGCAGCTGGTCCTCACAGCGGTGGATGGGGGGAGCCCTCCGAGATCTGCCAGTGTGCACATCCACATTGATGTTCTAGACTCGAATGATAATGCCCCGGTCTTTAACCAGACTACCTACCGGGCGAGCGTAAGGGAGAACACCCAGACAGACACTCTGGTGGTCAAAACCAGCGCCTTTGATTTGGATGCGGGACCCAATGGAGATATAGTTTACTCCTTTAGTAGTCACACCCCTGCCAAAGTGAGAGAACTCTTTGCTCTGGACTCTGCTACTGGAGAACTGAGGGTCAAAGGACTCCTGGATTACGAAGAAACGGTTTTTTATGAGATTTACATACAAGCTAAAGACAAGGGCTCTAATCCGGGAGTGGCTCATTGCAAAGCACTGGTGGAAATCATTGATGTAAATGACAACGCCCCTGAGATCACAGTGACGTCCGTATACAGCCCAGTGCCTGAAGACGCCGCCCCAGGAACAGTGATAGCTTTGCTAAGCGTCACTGACCTGGATTCTGGAGATAACGGCCTGGTAAACTGCTTTTTGCCCATGGGCATCCCTTTCACACTCAGTTCCTCCCTGAAGAATTACTACAGTTTGAAAACCAAAGCAGCTTTGGATCGGGAACTTGTGTCTGAGTATAACATCACCGTCACCGCCAGGGACTCGGGATCGCCTTCGCTCTGGGCGGAAAGCCAGATACTAGTGCAAGTGTCAGATATCAACGACAACCCCCCCAAATCACCCCAGCTCTCCTACCAGGTGTATGTGGCGGAAAACAACCTCCCCGGGGCGCCAATATTTAACGTAAGTGCCTGGGATCCAGACCTGAACCAGAACTCTCGCCTCTTCTTCTCCATCCTGGAAAACAGCCCCTCGGCCAATGTCGTTGGCAGGTATTTCTCTATCAGTCCGGAGAACGGCACCATTTGTGCCCTGATCTCCCTGGACCACGAAGACATCATGGAGTTCAGAATGACAGTGCATGTCCGCGATGGCGGCCTCCCGGCGCTATCCACCAAGCTCACTGTCACTGTGTTTGTTACGGACCTGAATGACAACGCGCCCAGCGTCTTATACCCGCCTCCAAACGCCAGTTCCTTGCACCTCGAGATGATCTCGCCGACAGTCAGCGCCAGGCACGTGGTCGCCAAGCTCGTGGCCTGGGATGCGGACTCGGGATACAACGCTTGGCTCTCCTACATCCTTCTGCAGGCCACCGACACCAGCCTCTTCTCGGTGGGACTGCACAGCGGGGAGATAAGCACAGCTCGCCAGCTGCTGGAGAGCGATGCTCCTAAGCACACTTTGATCATCTTGGTCAAAGACCATGGGGAGCCAGCCCAGTCCTCTAGCGCGACCATCACCATAGCCGTAGCGGAGACTGCTAAGGAGGCCCTGACGGACCTCACTGATGTGTCCCCCACGCAAGACAAAAAGAAGCAGTTGATTTTCTATTTAACCCTGGCTGTGATCTTGGTCTCCGTGGCCTTCTTTGTCACGGTGATAGGGGTGAGCATTGTTAAATTTTACAAATGGAGGCAATCGAAGGAGATTTTCAGCTCCTCCAGGAGCTCCCTTTACGGAACGCCGGGGCCTTTCACCCGCATAGACGCCGTCCGGGGCGGATATGTGCCTCCGAACTTCTACCAGCAGGTGTATCTTACCACGGACTCCCGCCAGAATGACCTTCTGTGCACAAAGCCCTTCGCTCCCAGCCCCACTGGGAGCCGTCAGAACACTGTGAAAAACTGCGAGTCCGGATTATATCATCAGAGAATAGGCTCAGCTAGCAGGTGTCCGGCTCCCGGCGAGGTAATGTAGCCCTCTCACATGTATTCGGTAATGTGTGGTGAGCTCTCAGCTCGAGATAGATACAAACTTTTACCTGTCTGCTGCAGCTGTGGCGGTCAAAGCGACTTTATGTCCCTGTGTGTTGTGTTGGCATTTAATCCCCACCGTTCCGACACGTTTTATTCCCTAAATTAAGTGACTTTGAAAAGTGTCATAGTTTGTCCAGTGCCTTCTCGGAAGTAGATGTCCGAGATGTAAATGCTCCTTAGCTTTTGGTTTGCATAAAGGAATCCCGGGGATATCTCTCATTAAAGTAATAAAGTTGAACAAATGTGTATTTAATTCAGTGTTCTGCCTCAAGAGACCATGGAATCGCTCCACTGTGGGGGAGGTATTGGGACTTTATACACATTAGTGGTTGAAGTCTTGGTTTGTGAGACGCGTGTGTAACCTTCAGAGGCTGCTAAAGTTAATCTAAGGCCCATTGTAACTTTTCCTCGGCTAATCTAGTTTAGCTGTTTTTATTTTACTTTATAATAAGAATGTGGGCGAGAGGTTCACTCTGCACCTTTGAGAGGGATCAAATATCTTGTATTGGAACCGAATGTTTTTTCCCAATCACTATGCAAGTGCTTAGGTCTCATAGTTGTGTAAAGTGCTGAACTCCCGCAGCTTTCAATGTGGTCAGTGGGAAATAAGGGCAGTCCTCACTCTGCAGATTTGCAAATAGTCTTAGAGTCTCCCCAGTATGGTTTTGTATCAATATGGTGGGTGGGTAAGTGAGAACTGAGGTGCCTCAGAGTCAGAGAAAGAAACTATTGGCTCCTATACTTTAGAACAACATCTCATTGCCATGGTGTAGTATTACATCTTCATTATTTCTGAATTAATTGCACCTGTTATTATATTGATTAGGCTATTATAATTTTGTATGATGATTTCATCTGAAAAATATGACTCTGAAAACAAATACGGTCCCTAGGAACTTGCTCTTGGTGCAGTTACTGGTTATGTAAGAAATTAGTGCCATATCATGGGCTCTTACCTTTTTTTAAATTTTAAGCTATTATAATGGTCAGAGAATGGACTTTCAAGAACACTAAATACCAACCATTTCATACTAACGCACTCTGTGATTGTATTTTAACACGTAATAACAAATGCAGTGACTATATGATTGTGGTATAATATTTCATTGTCTTTCTCATTTTCCATGCCATTTTATTTCCCCCTTAAATAGATCAGGGTATAACATTTGCCTTGACTGTCCTCTGGGTATATAATAGGCCGTGATTATATATTTCAGTTATTTTCAGCATTTGAATGAGTTGGATAGGTTTTGCTATAGACTCTGGTTTGGACGAGAAGTCAAGAATTAAATCCACCTGCTTTGGGTTTTTTAAATACTTGAAATGGTATTCATTTTGCACCTCAGTAAGCAACAAATTGGCAGAAGTTTGAGTGTTGTTGATTATTTTCGTTGTTCTTACTAATTAACCCTTGTGCGGTCAGAATAACATAGGAGCTTTCAGTTCCCTAGAATTGTTTGATCATGAGAAATAAAACAATGTGGTAAATCCCTGAACTGAGAAGAGCCTACCGTTTCTGTGACAGGTGTTATATGTAATTTATGAGACATATACATTAATGCACATATGTTTCTACACAAGAACACAAAAGTGTTGAAAATGATAGGGTGGGAAATACAGTATTTTGTAGTCTTGAAGGCAGGGAGCAGGAAATATTACATATGTAAAAGCAATGAAAAATTGACCTTGTAGCTTTAAGAGCGTCTCTGCTGTGGTTATTGGCTGAGTCCTTGTGGCGCTGTCTGCCAATGAGGTGCTGAAATGAGAGTGAAATCAACTCTACTACCCCAGAAAGTACAGCGTCACCCTTCCAGCGCTGGCCAAGCAAAGGCAGAGAAAGCAGAAGCAGGGAGAGAAACCTCGCGCTGGCTGCTGCAGGTTAGATTTTTCCGTTATCATTATTAAGGATCTGCACCCTCAGCCAGACCAGCTTGTGCATCCAGTAGCCAACCGTGGAAATGGGCGATGGAAGCCAGGGCAATAAATGGAAAAAGGCTAAGTCGTTTCTTTCTTTTTTCTCTTTTGCCATTTGGATTTAATCTCTGGGCAGATTCGATATTCTGTCCCAGAGGGATCCCAGCATCGTGCCTTTGTGAGGAATATAGCAACAGATTCGATGAGGGATATTGATTCCTTGGCGGCTCGGCTCGCATGCTGCAGGTCTCTGGTGAGGCGAACAGGCAGCGTTTTCGAGTGGATCTGGGAAGCGGGGCTCTGCTTATAAAGGATCCAATTGACCGGGGAGCGCTTTGTGGTCTGAGGTCTAGCTGCGTTATGCAGTTAAGAGTTCATGATTGAAATTCCCTTGGAAATGTACCGAGCAGAGGTGGAGATCGCTGAGGTTAAGGACAATCCTCCCAGCTTTCTGAAAAGAGAATTGGATTTAGGAATAGGGAGTCAGTGTCCCCGGGACAACGGATCCCACTGGAGAAAGCAGGGGATCCTGACGACGGCGGTAATTCCGTCATCGGCTGCAAAGCCCCAAGGATCACTTTGCTCTGAAAGTGAAGATGAGCAGCGATTGGAGTCTCGTGCCAGAGCTGCTGCTGGGAAGGGCTTTGGACAGAGAGAAACAAGTCGATATCACTTGGTATAACAGCTCTGAACGGAACCGGGCTAGCCACGATCGGGGCTAGGAAAGCTCAGGGTCTCTGCTCTGGACGCCAGTGACCATGCGCCGCTCCTTGATCAGTCTGCCTAAAGGGTCAGCCTGCTGGAGAGCACCACCTGCACCCTTGTGCTGCAACTCAACGCCATTGACACAGGGTCACATCACCTGTTCACTCAGCAGCCAAGCTTCCCAGGGTGTTTTAACAACTGTTTGCCGTGCACTGAAAAGCAGAGAGGTCACACTGCTGCTCAGGCTGGATTTGGAAACCGGTATACTTTAGGAATTTGACATCAAAGGAAAGATGGGGGTCGCCTGCCATGGAGGGGCGCTGCAGCGTTAAGGCGGACATCTAGGACGTCAGTGATTACGCTCCAGGGATCAGACTGTCCCTGGTGCTGGGCTCCATCCCCGAGAGCGCCGAGCTGGGGGCTGTGGCAGCGCTCAACAACGCCAAAGATCTGGATTCTGGGATTATGGAGAAGTGACTATCCGCATCGCTGAGCACCTGCCCTTCAGACTGAGATCCTCCTTGAGAAACCAGTTCTCCTTGGTCACTGCAGCTCCCAGGCCAGGGAGGCGTGTTCCGGCTACGCAGTTACAGTCACTGAAGCCGCCTCCTTCCGCCGAAAGAGCCTTGGCGCTAAATCTTTCCCCTGTGAACCGCAATCCGCCCGCGGTCCCGGAATCTGCCTCCGAGGTGCTTGTGGAGGAGAACGCCGGCCCCGGCGCCCTGGGGTTCCCTGCGTCCACGACGCACCCAAACTCAGGCCAGAACTCGCTCAGTGCCTACTCCCTGGTGGAGACCCAGCCACAGGAAGCGCCCATCTGCTCGTACGTTTCCATCAACTCCCAGACCAGCAGCGTCCACCCCCCTCCGCTCCTCTGACCGCGAGCAAACGCAAACTCTCCAGCTCCAGGTGCAGGCCAGAGACCTGGGAGACCAGTCTCTGCGGCAGCGCCTCTGTTCTCCTCTCCTGGACTTCACTGACAAGGCGGGAGGAAATCAAACACTCCAGTGGAATTCTCCGCACACAACTTGGCGCTGAAGAGCCAATGAAATTCATTGACGTAGGGGGAAATGCCCACACGTCCCAGACTCACTACTACGGATCCTTTGTTTCTTCAGCCTCCAGGAGCAACAGCTTCATGTTGTTGAAATTTTTCAATAAATCTCCAGCGGTGGACGTTTCCAACCCAATCTACCAATCAACAGACTTGAGCCCGACCAAAGAGGTGAGAAGCACTTTTGAGCTAGGTGAGGGTGGCCGAACCCCTCAGCTGCAGGGAGAGATGATAGAACTCCTGGGGCATGTGGCTCAGAGCGTGTGGATGAGCCTAGCTCCCAACCGGGGATTAAAGGAGAACAGTAAAAAACGGTTATCACTCCTTCCCATTCTATCCAGCTGCATCCTCTACAAGGGTTTAGCAGAATACTCTGTGCGCGATCTTCACATAGCGTTTAAACGAACTAAGAATGATCACAAGTAAGAGGAATAAAGTTTAATTTGGTAATAATTTATATCACTAATGTTAGTGTTCGCTTGTTTATTTACCGGTCTGCACGAAATGTGCAATTCCCCAGACTGTGAATGGTAAATTTGGCCTTTGGAACAAACGGATACCCGTGACTAAGTTTAAACGCTTCACAAGCTTTCGGTGAGTTATTACTTACAGTTCAGTTCTTCCGCTGCAGAGTGCAATTGTTGGCTGTTGGTAAATTGCCTCCTATCGCTCTTACCAGTGCTGGCCCTTTAAGCATTTCCCCTCACTGCCTATAGGCGGAGCGTGGGTGATTCTCTTCTACCAATCTGATGTTGCAGTTGCGGTGGTGATCGAGTCTCCTCTGACTGACAGTGGGACTGTCCCACCCCCTTCCTCCAGGCGAGCCACAGTGCGGCTTTTTGCTGCTCTGCCGGGAAACAAAGCAGAGATGCTGGCGCTGCGCCGCTCTGCTCGCCTGCGGGGTCTGAAACTCGCCGCCGGCCGCTGCTCCCACCCAGTGGCCTCCTTGGCTGTGCCGGAGCGGAGAGAGCTCCGGGAAAGGCAAGGAGGTTTCCCCCTGCTTGGGTTGCGCCATGAGCTCAGCGGTGGGGAGCAGGGGGTTCCTACAATGGCAAATAGGCGCTTTCCTTCTGGTTTCCTTCCCGCTGCTGCGTGGGGGGCAGGCGGCACAGATCCGTTACTCCATCCCGGAGGAGTTGGTCCCGGGAGCCTTTGTTGGGGATGTGGCTAGGGACCTGGGTCTGGATGCTGCCCGCGTGGCCTCCCGACAGCTGCAGATCCTGCCCGGCTTGGCTCAGAGGCACTTCAGAGCAGAGGCGCAGAGCGGTATCTTGGTGGTGGAGGAGTGGATAGACCGAGAGCGGCTCTGCGGCTCTAGCCCGCGCTGTCTGCTGTACCGGGAGCTCCTGCTGGCCAACCCGCTGGGCTCCCACCGCGTGGAAGTGGAGATTCTGGATGTGAACGACAATACTCCGGCGTTCCTTACTAGCCTCACCCGCTTGGAGATTGCCGAGTCCTCAGCGCCAGGCGCGCGGTTCCCTCTGGAGCGTGCAGAAGATTTGGACTTTGGAGCCAACTCCGTCAGCACCTACCGGCTGAGCCCTCCTGGATGTTTCACCTTGAATGTGAAGAATCCTAAAGACTGCAGCAAACACCCCGAGCTGGTTCTGGAGAAGGCGCTAGACAGAGCAGCAGGAGCAGCTCCGGCTGGTGCTCACAGCCCTGGATAGTGGGCTTCCTGCTAAATCCGGAACTGCTGAGATTGTCGTCTGTTATTGAGGCCAACTACAACTCGTCCGTCTTTGATCAGCCCGTGTACAAAGTAATCCTGCTGGAAAATGCGCCATAGGGGACTGTGGTGATTAAATTAAATGCCACCGACCAGGACGAGGGGACAAATGGAGAGATCACCTATTCCTTCAGCAGCCACGCTCGCCAGAAAATTCGGCGGTTGTTTAGCATCCAGGACAGGACCGGAGAGGTAAGAGTCCTGGGAAATGTGGACTATGAAGATGGCACAGTGTACGAGGTCGATGTGAGAGCCAAAGACCAGGGCTCTCCCTCCATGGACGCCCATTGCAGCGTCTTGGTGGAGATAACGGATGTCAACTACAACGCCCCTCGCATTAGGTTCACGTCGTTCTCAGCCGCGGTTCGAGAGGACGCGCCAGCGGGGACGGCGGTGGCTCTTCTCAGTATAAGTGATGGAGACTCCAAGGAAAACGGAGAGGTTCAGCTGCAGCTCCCGGCAGACATCCCCTTCCAGATCGTACCGTCCTTCAGGAGCCACTACTCCTTGGTCACCAGCGGCCTGCTGGATCGGGAGGAGGTATCGGAGTATAAGATTGTGATTACAGCTACAGATTCTGGATCGCCGCCACTTTCCAGCCAGAGCAGCCTCCTGATAAACATATCGGACCTGAACGATAATCCACCACGCTTTTTCCAGCCTGCCTACCAAGCGGAGGTGCCTGAGAATAATGCTTTGGGCGTTCTCATCTGCTCCGTGTCCGCCTTTGATCCCGATCTGGGCCAGAACTCCCAGCTGTCCTAGTCCATCGTGGATAGTACCGTGCAGGGGGTGCCCGTTTCCTCCTATGTCTATGTCGGCTCCGAAAACGGGACCATCTACAGCAGCTCTTCTTTCGATCAGGAGCAAATCAAACAGATAGCTGTGCAGATACAAGCCAGAGACGGCGGGTCACCGCCTCTCAGCACCAACGTGACTGTCTCCATCTTCATCCTAGGCCAGAACGATAACGCTCCTCTGATTATCTATCCTGTGGCTCAGAAGGGGTTCCTGGCCCAGCAATCCGTCCCTTTCTCTTCGCAGGCGGGACACTTGGTGACCAAAGTGACAGCTGTGGACGTAGACTCGGGGCGAAACTCAGGGCTCTCCTACAAACTGCAGCGAGCCACAGACCCAAGCCTCTTCAAAGTTTGCCCATACACTGGGGAGATCAGAACTACCCGAGCTCTCCTTGATCAAGACCCCCCCACGCAGAAGATTGTCCTTGTGGTCGAAGACGCTGGGGAGGCACCCATGTCTACCACGACCACTGTGATCATGAACATAGAGCAGGACCCTGACCGGAGCTCAGCAGACTTCAGGAAGTCTAACCTGGAACAGGATGGGCTTCCCCACCTGACAGTGTACCTCATCATTGCTCTGGCATTAATCTCAGTCCTCTCTGCCATGGCTTGCTATTTTTAGCCGTGAAGTGCCTTAGAAATGCGAGAGCCAGAAACTCCGATACAGCTTGGACTACTTATCCAAAGGGAGGAAATACCCTGCAGGGGAGGAGACACTTTGATAGACGTCTTCAGAGCGTGGACGAGAAACTGGAGTTCCCCACTGTCTTTGGGGGAGATTTTCTTTCTCGATGTCCTCTCTAAAGGCTTGGTCAGACTCTATTATCAGAGGGGACTAGTCTCCTGTTTGCAAAACCCGATAGTCAACCGGACATCAACAGCCCAAACAGTCTTCTGGCCAGCAATAACCTCAGCGATCCCAGTGAGGTGAGAAGTGAGAGACAATTACATATTTGGGGGTTGAGTTAAGTCTTCTTGTGATGTCCTTAACATGTTGGTTAATTGCTTTATTTCAGATGACTTGTGATTTGGAAAAACATCTATTCACTTTGGTTTTGAGTGAGGGATTAATATTGGAGTCCCTGGCGAGGACGGCGAGGTATTTCTCTCAGCCTCCACAGCAGTAATAATTGTACTGTTGTCTTTGTACAGTAGCTTTTAAAAAGTGTACAATGGATTGTGAGCCTCTGGAAATACACTGCAAGGCCTCAAAATAGTGTGGTAAATGTGAACATTCTACTCTCTTGGCGGGTAAATTATCGCAGTTGTGTTGGAAGACCCTGACAGATTTCTAAGTCTTGTGTTGAAAGGTGGCAGTGGCTAGGTGTTTAGAAAGTGCTCTGATCTATCTGGTTACCCTGAGGCTTCAAAATAATATTGGGGATATTTCGCCAGACCAGTGAAATGTTTGATGTGGAGGGTTCATCGGGCTTTAACAAATACCTTTTCATAGCGTATGAAAACATTGTATACAGAGATCAGGGTTCTGCATTCATCACAGCTGAGGATTTGTCCTTTGTTGAGATGAGATGGGTGACATCTGAAGTCACGACTGTGGTTGCCAAAGCAAAATAATGAGGATTTGTACCTTGTATGCTTCCACGACGTGCTGTTTCCTTGAGAACAAAAATCTGAGCTGCTAAATTTAGCTGCCATAACCACTGACTAACGCTTGTGAAATGTAATTCTGGGGGAGTTAGTCCTCCTGACGCTGGCTTGCGGCGCTTGTCTCTGTAGCTTTAAATGTTTAGGAGGCGTTGTCATTGGCCGAGAGTGGATGGAGCTGTCATCCAATGAGGTGCTGATCTAGGCTGTGGGGATCTGCTCTTCCTCTCTCTACCCCCCTCCCCTTTTTCCTCCGGCTCTGTGGCTATGATTCAGCTCCCCTCCCCCAACCCACCCCCTCCACTCAGTGACTAACAATCGCTGCTGCAGCAAGGCAAACCCGGGCGCCGTTCTATCAGCTGTGGAGGGGAATACCGGGGATTTTAGAAGCTCGTATCCAGACCCCGGTGCCTCCCGTGTGCCGGGACAGGACAAAGACTCTTTCTAGGGGGAGGATAGCTCAGAAATGGAGCCCAGAAGCCCTGGGCAACCCGCTTGGAAATGGCAAGTACTGAGTTTGCTTTCCCTGTGCGGCTGGGGCTGGGTCTCTGGGCAGATTCGCTATTCAGTGGTGGAGGAGTCGGAGCTGGGAACAGTGGTGGGGAATGTGGCTCAAGATCTAAGCTTAAAGGTGGCGGATCTTTTGGGTCGCAGGCTGCGCTTGGGCTCGGCGGAGAGCAGACGGTACTTTGCGGTGAGCCTGGCCAGCGGCACTCTGCTGGTGAATGAAAAGATAGACAGAGAGAGCCTGTGCGGAGCCAGCTCGGGGTGTGTGCTGCCGGTGCAGGTCGTTATAGAAACCCCCCTTGAACTTTTCCGCCTGGAGGTTGAGATTCTGGACCTGAATGACAATTCGCCCAGCTTTCCCATTGCCCAGCGCACGGTGAGGATAGCGGAGTCCGCCACCGTGGCTGCGCGCTTCCCTCTGGAGAGTGCCCAGGACCCGGATGTGGGGACCAACACTGTCAGCTCCTACCGGCTCAGCCCCAGCCCGTACTTCTCACTGGACGTGAAGAAGCTTAAGGACGGCAAACTCTTCCCTGAGCTGGTGCTAGAGCAAGCCCTGGACCGAGAGGATAAGCGAGAACACCATCTGGTACTGACCGCCATTGACGGGGGAAATCCGGCCAGGTCAGGCACTGCGCAGATAACCGTGGTTGTTGTGGATATCAATGACAATGCACCTGTGTTCGACCAGTCTGTCTACAAGGTCAGCTTGCCGGAAAACACCCCTGTGGGCACTCTGCTTATTCAACTCAATGCTACTGATCCTGACGAGGGCCCCAGCGGAGAAGTACAGTACTCCTTTGCAGTTCACACTTCCGACTCCGTCCGGAAGTTGTTTGATTTGGATCCCCCCACTGGCGCCGTCCGCGTTCAGGGAGCTGTGGATTTCGAAGAAGCGGGTTTCTATGAAATCCACTTAAGAGCCCGAGACAGGGGCTTCCCGGAAATGGAAGGCCACTGCGTTCTCCAGGTGGAAGTAGAAGACGTCAATGACAATTCCCCAGAGGTCCTGCTGACCTCCTTGGTGAACCCAGTGCCAGAAAATACCCCCTTGGAGACCGTGGTGGGGCTTTTCAATGTGCGAGACCGAGATTCGGGTGCCAATGGGGAAGTAAGTTTAGGAATAGCATCAAACCTGCCCTTCAAAATTAAATCATTTGAAAACCACTATGCGCTGATCACCCGCGACAAACTGGACAGAGAATCGGTCTCTCAATACACCATTGAGCTGACTGCCAGAGACGAAGGATCACCCTCTCTGACCACCGAGACCACAATACTTCTGAACATTTCGGACGTCAATGACAACACCCCTAGCTTTTCTCAGACTTCCTACAACGCCTTCCTGAGCGAGAACAGCCCCCCGGGCTCCTTGCTCTGCACCGTGTCGGCTTCCGATCCCGACGAGGGAGAAAATTCCCGCCTCACTTACTCTATAGCGGGAAGTGAGATCGAGGATGCGCCTGCCTCTTCCTTCGTTCACATTAACCCGGACAATGGCAATGTTTACGCGCAGCGCACTTTTGACTTCGAGTTGCTTCAGGTACTACAAATCCCCGTGGCTGTGCAGGACTCGGGGTCTCCTCCTCACAGCTCCAATGTTACCGTCTACGTCTTTATTCTGGATCAGAACGATAATGCCCCGGTCATTTTGCACCCGGTGACTGGCAGACCGGTCGCAGCGCCCCAAAGGATACCCCAGTCTGTTCCCGCTGGCTACCTGGTCACCAAAGTCACAGCAGTGGACGCAGATTCTGGCCATAACGCCTGGCTCTCCTATTCGCTGCTGCCACAGTCTACAGACCCCTCCTTGTTCCGAGTGGCTCCTTACACAGGAGAAATCTGGACCGCCCGGGGCTTCCAAGACACAGACCTGGCCGCGCAGAAAATCGTTGTGCTAGTCAAGGACAACGGGGACCCAGCTTTGTCCTGCACAGTCACCCTTATGGTTTCCTTAGAAGACAAAGCGTCGGAGGAAAACTCCAAATCTCGCGATTTCCTAACAAACCCCAAAGAAAAGCCCGACCTGACTCTCTATTTAATTATTGCGCTGGTGGCAGTAAGCATGGTGTCTCTTGTTACTTTCATCGTACTGTCTGCAAAGTGCCTCAGGAAAGGAGACAGACACTCTTGCTACTGCCTGAGCAACTCACCCTCCAGGGACATTTTCAAACACTCCAGCCCAAAGCTTCAGCTGAACACGGATGGCACGTTGAAATACATGGAGGTGACACTCAGGTCCACAGACTCTCAGAGCCAGTGCTATAGGACCTGCTTTTCTCCAGGCTCAGACAGAAGTGACTTCACTTTTATGAGACCTATGAGTTGTCCCCCGCCCAGTGCCCTAGCGATGGAAACTGACACTTTCTTATCTGGTACAAATACATCGAATGAATCCGGTCAGGTGAGTTGGCACTTTTGCCCTTCATTCCTCACAAATGACACGGGTGTCTTGAAGCGTGTTGCCTATGTGACCGAGGACAGAGCAGCACATGGGATTTGTGTCTAGGGATGAACTGTGAAAATGTATCACCATCATGAAGTACGCTCAGGCACCAAGGGTTTCTTTTGTTTGGTTTATGTAAAATAACACTCCAGATGTTGCGTGTAAGGCAGGTATTCCAGACACACTCGTGCTCACACAATGAGTTGTTCATTAGTTTGTGAGTCAGGAAATCAGGAATTTAGTTCACTGGACTGTACCTTAAACAATGACAAGTTTATAACTTGGTTATGACAGGAAGTGTGCAAGCAATTAATTACATGAGATGAATCTGGAAGCTCTAATAAGGGAAGGGAAGGGAGGGGAAACGAGAGGAAAGGAAATTGATTATTTGTTCTTATTTAACTAACTTTCAATTCCAAATGAGACCGGCTGAACCTATCTCTGAACCTAATTTAAAGGGTTTCAGTTCATGCAAAATATCAGTGTGTGTTTTCAAGAAAATGCTTCTGTTTTGCAAACAGGTAATCCGGATCACATGTCTGCAAGCTTTGTTGCTGACACTCATGCTTAAATCACAAAGAGTTCGCTTTGTTCGTCATTGTCTGCTGTTTGCCTGGTGTCTCTAGGTTAAAAATTGCAGATTCCACGGACCTTTGTTACACAGCAGCCACTTCCGCCCATGGATTGGTGCTTGTGTTGCTGTCCCGGTAAGGAGGCTAGTGATTGGATAAACGAGAAGACACTCTTAGCCAATGAATAAGAGGCTAATACTGGAGATCAGCGTGTACCCCTCCCCTTCCCCGCCAGAGCTGTATCTTTCTCTTTCAATAGGTGCCCAAAACAATGAATGAGAGAGATAAACAGTGAGCGCAGACCCCTTTCTCTCTGATACTTTATTACAGATCCACAATTCATCGTCCAGCAGTTTAAGCAGACACGCTTTCTTTGCTGTGCATAGCTTCTTACTGTGGATTTTAGTAAGATGCTAGGAGCAGGAAAGTCTGCCTGGTCCCTGGGACTCCTGCCTTTCTTTTCTCTCTGTTTGTTTTTGCATAGCTCTTCCGCCCAGATCCGTTACGCTATCCCAGAGGAACTGACTCGAGGTGCCTTTGTGGGAAATATTGCTAAGGATCTAGGGACAGATGTGGCAAAACTCGCGGCTGCTAATCTGCAGGTTCTTTCTGATTCTGATTCCCAATATTTCTCTGTGAATGTGAACACTGGGATTATAGTGGTCAATGACAGAATCGACAGAGAGCGGCTCTGCGGGCAGAATTTGCGTTGCTTCTTGCATCTCAAACTCGCTATTGAGAATCCAGTGGAGTTCTACCGCATTGAAGTGGAAATATTGGATATAAATGATAATCCTCCTGCATTCCCGAGCAGCGAGATCACTTTACAGATCTACGAATTGGCCTCTCTGGGCGCCCGCTTTCCTATCCATCAGGCGCAGGACCTGGACGTGGGCTCTAACGCTTTGCAGACCTACCACCTCAGCGCCAATGAGAATTTCAATCTCAACGTGAAGGCACGTGCAGATGGCAGCAAATTCCCGGAGCTGGTGCTGGAAAGAGCGTTAGACAGGGAGCACAGAGCTGTCCACCATTTGGTTCTGACAGCTGAGGATGGCGGCTCTCCCCCCAGGTCCAGCAAAACACGAATTGCTGTCCAGGTTCTAGACGCCAATGATAACCACCCAGTGTTCGATAAATCCTCCTACCAAGCTCGTTTGGTGGAAAACTCTCCCTCAGGCACGCTAGTAATTAAACTGAATGCCACAGACGTGGACGAAGGGCCTAACGGAGAAGTACGCTATTCTCTGGGCAGCCACAACTCGGAAGCCTTGCGCAGGATATTTTCAATAGACGATCAAACGGGAGAAATCCGAGTTCAAGGGAATCTAGATTTTGAAGAAGCGTCTGTCTACGAGATTGAAGTTGAGGCCAAGGATATGGGCTCTCCCACGATGGAGGAGCATTGCAGCGTCACTGTAGAGGTCACGGATGTGAATGACAATCCTCCGGAGGTGGTCCTCACCTCCTTCTCCAGCTTCCTGAGTGAAGATGCCCCTCCTGGGACTGTGGTCGCTGTGATACACGTGAAAGACAGAGACTCCGGGGAGCATGGGAAGGTCCAGTGCCATCTGCCCAGAAGCCTTCCCTTCAAACTTCGGAAAGACTTTGAGCACCAGTATTCCCTGCTCACCAGCCAGGAGCTGGACCGCGAGAGCGTCTTCCAGTACAATGTCACCATCTCCGCCTCTGACCTGGGAATCCCCTCTCTCTCCCGATACACAGTTCTCTCCATCACGGTTGCAGACATCAATGACAACACGCCACAGTTCGAGAGAGCTTCCTATGACGTCGTCCTGAAGGAGAACAACCAGGTGGGGGAAATATTGGTCACGGTGTCCGCAACCGATCCTGATTTGGACCAGAACTCGCGCCTTTCCTATTCTGTTCTGAGCAGCCCGGGGAAAGGTCCAGCTACGGATCCCTCCGCATACATCTCCATAAACCCAACAAGTGGGCAGGTTTCCGCGAAGTTGCCTTTTGATTACGAACAAACCACTTATTTCCAGTTCCAGGTGGAAGTCTCAGATGGCGGCTCTCCAGCTCTCAGCAGCAGGACAGTGGTCCACGTCTTCGTCACAGACCAAAATGACAACGCCCCAGGGATCCAGTTCCCTTTGACCGGGAAGGACTCAATAGTCCAGCTCAGGATTCCTCGCTCTACCAGCCCCCAGGCCTTAATAACGAAGATCACAGCGGTGGACCTTGACTCTGGACGAAATGCATGGCTCTCCTACCATTTAATGCAGGCAACCGATCCCAGGCTTTTCGGGGTGGCCCTGCGCTCCGGAGAAATCCGGACCACGCGAGCCCTCCAGGAGCAGGATGCTGCCACACAGGAACTCTCCTTGGTAGTCAAAGACTCAGGCGAGCCGCCCATGTCCACCTCGGTCACCGTGTTGGTGTTGCTGGAGGAGAATGCCCCCGAAGCCTTCCTGGGGTTATCGGCTCACGCGGCGGAAAGTGAGAGCGTCCCCAGGTTAACGCTGTATTTAATCATTTCATTAGCGACAATCTCAGCGTTGTCACTGGTTGCTTTGGTGGGGCTGGGTGTCCGGTGTGTGAGGAGGGATGCACGTGCTACGGTTGGCTGCTGTGTGAAAGCGGACACGCTCCGGGTGCCCCCAAACACCTTGCTCGGACACGTACAGCCCAGCCAGCGGGACGCCACGGTCGACGTGCAGGTGACCGCCACGGCCCCCCCTGCCCCGGGGTATAGATCCTGCTTCTCTCCAGTCTCGGACATCAGCGAGTTCATGTTCATGAAACCCTCTGTGAGCCACGGAAACGGCTCGGGCAACAGCCCGCCTGATCGCAGCTGCTCCACTGAGGTGAGCTCCCTGAAGGTGCCAGGTCACTGTCCCCAGCTGACCCCGCCGTGTGACCTGCAGCGTGTCTGGCTGGGTCCGTGTGGCCCAAAGGCACCAGACGCGCTATAGGACAGCGCTAAATCGCAGCCAGCTCCTCTAGTGCCGGGCCAGGGGAGAGGACACGGCCGCTCTCTGTACCGCGTCTGTCCCCCCGCCCCTTCCCCCACCCCGGGTTCTGTGTCAACTCACAGCTCTCCCTGGGCGCTCTGCTCAGCACTTGCCCTTTCCATTGGCCACCCCGTCGGAGCTGAACGCACCCCCAGGGTTTAGGGTATCCTTTGCTGGTGACTCACTGCCAGCGTCCCGGCGGTGCAGAGCTGGTGGGGAGGGGGGTCTGACGGGGCTGTGTGCCTGGAGTTCAGGCCGAGTGAGTTTTGGGGAAGGGTCACTGCTGTCGGGAGGAGGGATTGTCACTTGTCAGCACCCATCGCCCGCCGACTTTCTGCGCCGGTCTTTGCCGGGGAGTTGAGCGTTTGAGATCGGCTCCCCTCCCGCCCCTCCGGCTGCAGCTCTTCTTCCCCCCCTCCCCCCCGCCCCACCCCCGCCCCCACAGCAGCCGCTAAGCCCTGCCGGGCAGCCGGGAGCACCCGAGGAGCGGACTTTGGGGACACTGGAACCGGCGGCGCGAGTTCCCGGGCGGCAGCGAACGGGGCGGGAGCCAGGGAGGCGGCACCGAGTGGCTTCAGACACACACAGCAGAGCGCGGCATGGCCGGGAGATCGAGTTTGCGCTGGCAGCTCCTGCTGCTCGGTGCTTTCCTCTCTCTGCCGGACCCGGCTCCCGCACAGACGCGCTACTCAGTGCCCGAGGACCTCGAGCCGGGCTCCTTTGTGGGGAACATTGCCAAGGATGTGGGTGTGGACGTGCGGAGCCTCTCGGCCCGTAGCCTGCGGCTGGTCAGCGAGGGCGGCCGTCAGCACTTCCAGGTGAACCTGGCCGATGGAGTCCTGCTTGTGAATGAGAAACTAGACCGGGAAGCTCTGTGTGGTCGCAGCTCCACGTGCTCTCTGCAGCTCCAGCTGGTGCTGGAGAGCCCGCTGCAGCTGCACCGGCTGGAGGTGGAGATCCTGGATGTCAACGACAACGCGCCGCAGTTCCCGAAGAAGGAAGTTTCTTTAGAGATCACCGAGGTAGCGAACCCAGGGACTCGCTTACCCCTGGAGGTAGCAGAAGACCCAGATATGGGCTCCAACTCCATCTCCACCTATGAACTCAGCGCCAGTGACCACTTTGCCCTGAGCATAAATGTAAGGGGAGATGGTGTGAAAATGCCTGAAATCGTATTGGAGAAAGCCCTGGACAGAGAGAAAGTGGCGGCCCATCAATTAACCCTAACAGCTCTCGATGGTGGGGACCCGGTGAGATCAGGCACTGCCAGGATCACAGTTCATGTCCTGGATGCCAACGACAACCCCCCTGTGTGTGATCCGCCGATTTCCAAAGTGTTTCTAGAAGAAAACGTCCCATCAGGGACGCTGGTTACACAGCTGAACGTCACTGACTCGGACGAAGGCCTGAATGGGCAGATTGAATATTCGTTCAAAACCAGCAATAAGGCCCCCGATACATTTCTCAGACTGTTCAACTTGGACCCCCAGACAGGGCAGATCACAACCAAAGCCCCTCTGGATTACGAGGACTCCAGTGCTTACGAGATCGCCGTTCGAGCCAGAGACAAGGGCTCCCCCGCAATGGAGGGGCACTGCAGCCTCCGGGTGGAACTGGTGGACGTGAACGATAACAGCCCGGACATTGTGCTGACCTCCCTGTCCAGCCCCGTGCAGGAAGATGCGCCCCCGGGGACTGTGATAGCGCTAATTGGCGCCAAGGACAGTGACTCCGGGGAAAATGGACATGTCCACCTGCAGATAAGCAATGATCTTCCCTTTAAATTGGTGAGCTCCTTCAAAGGGCATTACTCACTGGTCACTGCTGGGCCTCTGGATCGAGAGAAGGCTGCTGGATACAACATCACTGTTATGGCCACAGATGCCGGGTCCCCTCGAAGGTCCACCGAGCAAACCATCTTCCTCCAGATCTCTGATGTGAACGATAACGTGCCCAGGTTCTCCAGCCCCTCCTACACGGCCCACATTGAGGAGAACACCCTTCCTGGGGCCTCTGTGTTCTCTGTATCTGCCTCTGACCCTGATGTGGGCACCAACTCCAAGCTTTCCTACTCCATTCTGGACACCGGCATGCAGGATGTGCCCATCTCAACCTACTTCCACATCAACCCAGAGAACGGCACCATCTATGCCTTACGGGCTCTTGACTACGAGCAGGACAAAGTGTTCCAGGTGCTAGTGGAGGTGCAGGACGCTGGGTCCCCTGCCCTGAGCAGCACCACCATGCTCCACCTGTTCGTCCTGGATCAGAACGACAACGCGCCCACCATTGTGTACCCACCCGTCCCCAGGGGCTCCGCCTTCCAACAGACAGTCCCCTCCTCGGCAGAACCTGGCTATCTGGTCACCAAGATTGTGGCTGTGGATGCTGACAGCGGTCACAATGCCTGGCTCTCCTACCAGCTCCGGGAGACCAGTGAGCCATGTCCCTTCCGGGTGGAGCTCCACTCTGGAGAGATCCGAATAACTGAGGCACTTAGGGTGTCAGGAGCACCCCATAGGCTGGTGGTCCAGGTGAGGGACAATGGGATCCCCTCCCTGTCCGCCTCAGTGGCTCTAGTCATCTCTCCCGAGGAGAACACTGTTCAAGACTTTGCCAAGGCCTTGGACCTTCCCAAATCGACTTCCAGAGCATCCAGCGTCACTCTCTACCTCGTCATCTCCCTGGTAGCCATTTCGCTGGTGTCATGTGTGATGCTGGCTGTCCTAGGCACCAGGTGCCTCAAATCGGGCCGCGCAGCTGCAGGCTGGCCCCTCTCACGCTGTTGTAGGAGGACAGGCCACAAGTCCGCATTGAACTTCCCTGGGCAGTTGAATTCGGAAGGTTTCATCAAGTATCTGGATGTAGGTGGAGCTGGGCTGGTGTCCCAGGCACAACACTACAAGTCTTGTTTCTCTCCAATGTCTGATCAAGGGGATTTCCTCTTTGTAAAACCTTTCAGCCATTCCACTACCGGGGAGAGCATGGCTGCCTTTGATCAGGTGGCCAGTGCTTTAGTGAGTCCCTGCGACAGGGTAAGCTCTGTGTGTGTCCTGCTGTCCTTTCTGTTCAGAGTCACTGTTCATAAATATCCACTCTTCTCCTTCAGGCCTTTCAATACACTTTGGCCTCCTGGGGAAAGTGCATTACCTCTACCTGTCCAGCAAGAGATAGGGGGAAAAGTCGGGGCTTGGCATAATGGAGGTAGGATGCCTGGGTGCGAATAGAATCCAACACATCAGGATCAGAGCCCTAAATTGAGAGTGACTGGCCCAGGTAGCTGCAGCTTCTCCTTAGACCATTCCTTGTTTACATACCCTAAGTTTTGTAAGTGACACATTGCATTGTTATATGCAGTGTTACTGTAGCTGTGTTGGTCCCAGGATTAGAAAGACAAGGTGGGTGAGGTCATATCTTTTATTGGACCAAATTATGTTGGTCAGAGAGACAAGCTTTCCAGCTTTTCTTCAGGTTAAATATGAAGTTTTTTGTATTTACCTCTTACTACTTTATTCCACCTATGAAGCCGGACTTGGAACTGAGTAGTTTGCTAAAACAAAGTTTATCTGTTTTGATCTTTTTGTATTTTGTAGGTGTGTGGCAGAAACTTTTCACTTGGTGATGTATTGTACTACACGCTGATCGCACCAGGATGACAACTGTGGCCAACATTTTCAAACTTGGAAACATAAATACGTAGCCCCAGTTTTAGAGGTGCTGGGCACCTGCAGCTCTCACTGAACTCAGTGAGATGGGAGGGTGCTCAGGACAGTTGAAAATAAGGCTATTTTTATGTAGATGCCTAGACATGAATATAAATGCCTGAATTTAGGCATCCAGGTTTGATCATTTTGGGTTCCAGCTCTAAAATTATTTTTGTCAGTAACTGTATGTCCTAAAATTGAAAGTGACAATTACGGTAACATTTCAGAAAATAAAGAGAGAAGACCTCATTTACAAAATGTGTGTGTATATATGTATTGTTGAGTGTGTGTAAATATTTTTAAAAATAGAAGTCAAAGATAGATACTTTTTAATTTGCATACATACAGCTTGGATGGCAATGGGACTCCTTTGTGGGGAAGTCAGTAGTTATTCTGAGGCTTTTCTTTACCATAATCATTAAAGTTATGAGTAAATTAGTAATATCACAACTTCTGCTAAATAAAAACTAGGTCAGCTGTATCTGTCTTCCATTTTCCTTAGTAACTGTATATACAAGCAGAATAATCCTGTTCTGCTTTATAAAGCCTAAACTGCTCATTCCCAAGATAACCCAGGAGACATCTTTAGAGCGCTAAAGGAGGTACACTATTACTGCAGAGTTAATTAAGAAGATAGCTAGAAGTCTATGATTTTTGGAAGTACTTGTGTTTCAGACAGAAAACAGTTCTCCCTTTTAGCTCTCCTTACAAAGACTTAATACATAGAGCTGTTTCATGTATTTCTTTATTTACAAACTGCCCCTTGTCTGATAATGAATCAATGTGGGTGGAAAGTGATACAGGGCCCACTAATCAAGTTCCACAGTGGTCTGTTATGTCTATAGTCTGTTGGGTCTCCTAAACAAATAATACATTTTGTTGTGGGAAGTGAATTCTTTTCTACATAGACAGAAAAATACTGTCATGCACCAAGGACACAGTATCCAGGAAAAGATTAATTAAAATATAGAATGTGAAATCAAGACACTGTGCAAGCATTTTTAGAAAGGGAGAAAGGACAAATTAGGAAGTTCTGGTACCATTCCAGCTGCATTAAAACACACCTTTCTCAGTATCAATTAACTCTGCTTCTCCCTCAGCTCATTATTTCTGGTACTATAGAGTTCTTCCGATTAAACTGATGCCCTTATCAGTCTATAACATGCTTCAGTTCTTTCACAGCTTGGTTTCCTGAGCTTATTCTGGAAGATTATTCACTGAATTGTTTTGTCATGCTTTTTTAGCAATTGTCTTGATTCAGGAATATTCAAGAGGGAGGGGAATCTTCTTGTTTTGTGTCTTTGTTTGTTTGTTTTACATCAATGGAGAGATATATTTCTGGTTACTCCACTGAATTTTAAAATTATTCTCTTTTATCTACATTTTTAGCTTCTCCTAAGCATGGATGTATTTCCAGGCTGCAATAATCCTGAATCAGTTTGCTTTGATTTCCAAAGGCAAGAATAGAGGCATTAAAATACTTTTCTGTTTCCCTTGCAGCAAGCTCAGCCTAACCCAGACTGGCGTTTCTCTCAGGCCCAGAGACCTGGAACCAGTGGGTGAGTGATTCACTTTCTGTTCCTCTGCACACATGCTGGCTTTTCTTATTTTTCTTGTTGATTTCATGATTTCAGCCTAGGAAGCAGGGCAAGCTTCCTCCACCCCCAGACTCATGTCCACTCCCCTGCACCCCGACCCTGCCTCTGCAGCTCAGGCTTGACCTGGAGGGGAACACTCCTGGCCAGAGAGGGGAGTTTAATCTTGTGGGCAATTTAGTCCCTGCCTTCTCTGCTGAAACACCGCAAAAGGGGTTGTATTAGTACCAATTCTGCTGATGTTCTTTGCAGCATCGTCTGTCTAGCTCCCTACAACTGGCTACTGGGAACTGGAATGAGGCCTTGTCTGCATACAAACTTGCACAGAACTAACTCAATGGGTTAGAATTAATACCTTTTGTTTCTCAGTGCAAGCCTGCACATGTGGACACTCCTATTTTGGAACAAGAGTACTGTAGTTTGCTTTTGCTTAAATCAGTAAAAAATGGCTCCAGTCAAATCAAAATCAGACACATTTATTCTAAAATAAAAGTGTTTACACAGAGACTTTCACTTGGTGGGTTAATTATTTCAGTGCAAGTTTGGAATCACTGAAAATGCCAATATATTTTACATTGGTGTCAAATTTTGATTACTGTGAGTCTGGGCTGGAATTAAACTTCTGACTTATAGGTGAAAATCTCCATATCATGCTAGCAATCCCCTGAGTTTTCAACTCTCCCTAGCATGCTATTTGTTGTTGCTAGTAGTAGTAGGTAATAGTATTAATTTCAAAATTTGACATATGAGTCTCCCCAGGTGCTAGCAAATAGGACAGGTACTAGGTGCTACCACAATGCAAATAATAATGATTTTAAATTCTCACATGATCTGAAATATGAAAGAGGCAAGTCATGGGCGAATAGGAGTGTGCAGTGAGGGCTGCTTTCTGGGAACAGAGCCAGGTGGGATCATTCATGGAAACATGCTATAGAGTCAGCCCTGTCACTAAGTAATTTGGCTCAGAATTTATGAGATTAATCTGGTTAGTCAGAATTAATCAGGAGACTAGCTTGGTTAATTTAATATGATTTATTTTTGGATTTATTAAAATGCATCCATCATAATCTCTAGGCACATGTAAATTAATATAAAACACCAACTAACTGCAAACACAATTTATATTTAAAAAAAATCAAATCAAGCTCCCACTTCCCCATCCCAAATATCTTGGATTGGAAATTATAATGTTTAAATATTCAAAATAAAATTTATAATCAGACCGACAATCTAGGAGTAACACAAGATGCTATGTAGGAAAGTGACAATGAGATTTCAGGTGGTTGCTTTGCTTCTGGGCCAGTAAAGCCAATGACACAGTGGATGCAGCACTCTGCCCTTGGAAAATGGAAGAGACTCTAGTCATCCTGTACTTGTGACCCTACTTGCTGATTCTGCAAAAGTCACCAAGGTGTAGAGCAGGGCTTTGGAGCAGAGCCCAGAGCTGGAGCGCGGAGCAGCTCTGGAGCAGTGGAGCTGCAGGTTTTTGCCTGGAGCTGGAGCGGAGCCGGAGCACAGCTCCAAAGCCCTGGTGTAGAGATACCAATATTATCCCCTGCACATTCACACACTTGCCCAACGGGTCAGCTCCTGGCATGGCCTACAGGAACTATTCTTTAGAGGGAGCTTTGATTTGCTTCTGCTTGTTCTTCTGGGCCTGAGTTCAGCAAAGCATTAGGGTTTAAGCACATGTTTAAGTGTTTGCCAAATTGGGCCCCTACTCATAGACTAGGAGTAAGCCTAATGAGTGTTGTACAGATTACTGCTCCTGTTCAGTCATTGACCTAGCAATGTTACAATTGCCTCCTCGAACCCTGGGCTGTCAACCCCATGCCACATGGTGGGGAGAAAGAAATAGAACTTTGCAATGGGACCACACTTGCTTTTAGCCCTGGAACTGACTGAGATTGACTGAGTCTATAGAAAAGCTATTGGGGTTATTTTAGAGGCATTTTCTATTATTAGTTATGTTTTATTCTCTCCCTCTGAACTCTGTGTAGTTGGATTCCTGGTACTAAGCTTTGCAGACTTTGGCTTTGCAGACAGAAGAATTTTTTTTTTAAAAGTCCCAAAAGAACCTTTTTAATACTCTCAGAAACATTATTAGCTGTACCATTTTCTATAAAATATGTGGCATTTACAGAGTGCATGAAGGTGTGGTGTGGCACAAGGGTGTTCCTGGCACTTATGTGACCTGCATAACTCACTTGTGAATTCATTGCTCCTCAGTAAAAAGGAAACTCTACATTCATGCCAATAAAAACTTGATACCACTCCACACCATCAGCTATGTGAATATGATATGTATGTGGGTGGGATTTGCAAGACCATGCACGTGCACTCTCTCGCTCTCTCTCATACACACATACACACATTTTCAAAAACAGAAAAAAAGTTTGTTGATTGCTGGCTAATGTAACCAGAATAAAAACTCTATAGCAAGAACTCTGCAACTAATTAAATCATAAGTGTTAAAAAGTCTGCAAATATTCCGTTAAGGTGACGTAGCTATAGATGCCAACAGCTTTGCCTTTCATCCATTCTCTTTGCAAAAATCAAAATGTGTAAAAATTCACATTACACACACCAATAACAGCTTCAGGCTACATTTACTCCTGCTCCACTGCGGGCAACTGCACACCAAGGGGATTCTTTCTGAGGAAGGGTAGGTGGTTGTACTTTTGGGACAGAGAGGACAGAGTTCCAGACTGAGCTTCATAGTCAGTGGCAACTGTTCAGGAGTCCCTGCTCCCTGAGATTGCCCTACCCCTGCTTGCCTGTTACAATGAAGTGTAGATTATCAATGTAATAAAAATAATGAATAACCCATGTGGCATATGTCAGTTAAAGTATACAGAGAACAGAATTTTGACCATTACATTGTAGAAGATGTGCTTTAAAGATATATCTTAGTTATGCAGCAATATGAGAAACAAAACAGCATAGTTTGGGTAATGTGTAAATAATTTGATCATTAAAATATTTTACATTTATTGGTGATGGTTTCTGGTGAAAGTACCGAGGACCTGGAGCTCTACGTCCAGCTCCCAGTGTCTCTGAACTAGAGGGCAAAGGTCAGAGAGGGTGACACATACAGATCAAGATCCACTCAATGTGCAGCGGCAGTCAAAAAAGCGAACAGAATATTGGGAATCATTAAGAAAGAGACAGATAATAAGACAGAAAATGTCATATTGCCTCTATATAAATCCATGGTACGCCCACATCTTGAATACTGTGTGCAGATGTGGTTGCCCCCGCTCAAAAAAGATATATTGGAATTGGAAAAGGTTCAGAAAAGGGCAACTAAAATGATTAGGGGTATGGAAAGGCTTCCGTATGAAGAAAGATTAATAAGACTGGGACTTTTCAGCTTGGAAAAGAGACAACTAAGGGGGGATATGATAGAAGTTTATAAAATCATGACTGGTGTGGAGAAAGTAAATCAGGAAGTGTTATTTACTCCTTCTCATAACACAAGAACTAGGGGTCACCAAATGAAATTAATAGGCAGCAGATTTAAAACAAACAAAAGGATGTATTTTTTCATACAATGCACAGTCAGTCTGTGGAATTCCTTGCCAGAGGATGTTCTGAAGGCCAAGACTATAACAGGGTTAAAAAATGAACTAGATAAGTTCATGGAGGATAGGTTCATCAATGGCTGTTAGCTGGGATGGGCAGGGATGGTGTCCCTAGCCTCTGTTTGCCAGAAGCTGTGAGATGGAACACTTGATGTTCTATTCATTCCCTCTGGGGCACCTGGCATTGGCCACTGTCAGAAGACAGGATATTGAGCTAGATGGGCCTTTTGTCTGACCCAGTATGGCCACTCTTACGCTATGTTCTAACATACAAACTTCTCACCTTCAGCCCTTCTCTTATAGTTGGAGCTGAACCATCACACCTGATTGTAACTCTTGAAAACTGGGGAAGATTTAGATCCAGATCTCAACCCCAACTGTTCATTTGGAGTGAAAATATTTTAAGTCTTTTAAAACAGTCTTTGTAAACTTATATGAGACATTCAGTGATATAATCTGCCTCAGAATTAAAGTTCTTAGCAGAATGTCTAATGTGAATTTTCACCCATCTAGGCTTCTTAAGTGAATTATGAATTATACGACTTTCATAATCTTTGGGCCCAATTCACTAATGCTGTCTGCTTTGCACCACTCTAGTTATGCAAAACACCTAAGTAGCTAGCCTAACTGATCCCAGATGGCTCTTACACTACTCATAACATAAAGCAGCTTTCAGATTGCTCTTATTCATGTCAGGAATCAGGCCAGCCCAAAGAACAGGAGAATGTAAAAGTGACTTACAGTCTCTTTTGTCCTTTGCCATGGCCATTTCTGCTACTTGTGTATGCACATTAGCATACAAATACGCGCATCCTTTGCACATGTAATTGAATATCTGAAAATCTATTAAATGTTGTTTAATGTTTGGAAGCAACTGTAATCAGAGTGAAGTACATGCCTGTGCTCTCCCACCATCATTACCATCTAGTGCTGCATAATGCAGATTGTGGCGTTAGTATCCAGTGTAAGGATGCCCATGGGCACAGTAATAATAATAACTAATAATAAATGTACTGGACTTTTCCTAGGACAGTCACAATGAGGTTTTGGACCTGGTTAAACCTAAAGGGGCTGCTTATCCTAGGGCAAATGTTACAGCTTTATCATGTGTCTGAGAGACTGAGACAGGGACATAATGGTTTTTTTTTTAATATTGTCTCCTCCGTTTCCTAGCAAAGTGTCCATGTGGCCATTTTCTGGACAATGGCCACCCCTCCATTGTCTTCTACCCTCATCCCAGCCATTGTGTAGTTTGCTTGTTACACAAGAAAGATGTTATGAAGGAATAACATGGGCACAGCGGGTCCAGATAACTGTGTTTATTAACTACAGATAACATGTGAGGCCTAGTTTCAGATACTGCTGCTCTGGCAGGGTTCTGGTGGCCCTGAAACACACAGAATATTGTTAGGGATACTAGAAGGCTCACAAACTATTTGAAAGGATAGTACCTAATTCCTAACACTATACCAGTATAGGAGCTGCTTCCACAGTACTGCATGTACAGAACGCTACCATGGCATTACCCCCGGTGCGAGGAACACTGGAGTGCTCTGAGCTTGTGTTCTAATGGAAGCAGGCCCCGTACTGTACATTGCACATGTGATGCAATGCATAAAGCCTTTGTGATGAGATCAGGACAGTGCGCGCAGAGTGCTGCCACTGAAGCAGGTCTTACGCTGGGAGCAGGAATGCGGATGTTGGAGGAGGGCACAGTCTTTGCACACTGCCACCTAAAGCAGGTCAGCACTGGCATACTGGACAACATGCTCAACAGAGAGGGCATTTTCTTTTCTTTTTTGTTGTTGTTAAATAAAATTAAAGCCCCATGACATGTGTCATGTTGTCTGGAGTGGTTCACAACCATGAGTGCCTACTTCAGGGCAGACTGTCAAAAACAGGGCAGACGCCCCAAACTGATGGTGTGTTCTATCATTAGACCTCACCAAGCCAGTAACAACTGTGAACTCCTGGATCACTATAACACAGAGGTTAGCAATCTACAGCCATCTGGATGGCGGGCTCCTCCTGCCCGGCCCCTGAGCTCCTGGCCCAGGAGGCTAGCCCCTGGCCCCTCCCCTGCTCTGCCCCCTCTCCCGCAGTCTCAGCTCACTGCGCTGCTGGTGCAATGCTCTGGGCAGCGGGCTGCAAGCTCTTGCCAGGCAGCGCAGCTGCAGACCGCGGCCTGACCTGGTGCTCTGTGCTGCGTGGTGGCATGGCTGGCTCCAGCTGGGTGGCGCAGTGGTGGCGCAGGTGGTGCCTGTCCTGGTGCTCTGGGCAGTGCGGCTGCCGCCAGCCACTGGTGCTCCAGGCAGCGTGGTAAGGGGGCAGGGAGTGGGGCAGGGGGGGTTGCATAGAGGGCAGGGGAGTTCAGGTTGATGGTCAGGGGGCTGGGGTGTGGATAGGGGTCACGGTGTTCAGAGGGCGGGGAACAGGGGGGTTCAATGGGGGCAGGGGTCCCAGGGGAGCAGTCAGGAAGCAGAGAGGGGGTTGGATGGGGCAGCGAGGAGCAGTCAGGGGCAGGGGTTCTGGGGGCAGTTAGGGAGAAGGGGTGGGTGGATGGGGCAGAGGTCCCAGAGGGGCAGTCAGGAATGAGAGGAGGGGTTGGATGGGGCAGTGGGGGGCAGTCAGGAGCGGGGGGCAGTCCGGGGGGGGGTCAGGGGACAGAGAGGGGTGGATGGGGCAGGGACCCCAGGGGGGCCATCAGGGGACAGAGAACGGGGGGGTTGGATGGGGCAGGAGTCCTGGGGGGGCCAGCAGGGGGTGAGAAGTGGGGGGGTCAGATAGGGGGCGGAGGCCGAGCCACGCCTGGCTGTTTGGGAAGGCACAGCCTCCCCTAACTGGCCCTCCATACAATTTCGGAAACCTGATGTGGCCCTCAGGCCAAAAAGTTTGCCCGCCCCGCTATAACAGTCTTACCATGGAGTCACAGACAGTCCCCTTAGACTCTCCAGTCTATCTTGCTGCTCAGACAAACTGGACTTAAGATAAATGGTCACTTATGCCAAAAATCACACCACACAGGTTGCTTCCAGTCCCAAGAGACCAGTCACGTACCCCCAGACCAACTGGTACCATAGATTTTACACCAAAGACAATCATAGAATCATAGAATCATAGAATATCAGGGTTGGAAGGGACCCCAGAAGGTCATCTAGTCCAACCCCCTGCTCGAAGCAGGACCAATTCCCAGTTAAATCATCCCAGCCAGGGCTTTGTCAAGCCTGACCTTAAAAACCTCTAAGGAAGGAGATTCTACCACCTCCCTAGGTAAATGCCTGTAGCCAATCCTGTAATAAATGATCTAAATGTTTATTAACTAGGAAAAAGAAATAAGAGTTATTTACAGGTTAAAGCAAGCACACATAGACATACAAATGAGTTATCATTTAAATCCTAAGAGTGACAGAGTTTTAGTGAGCTGTCTATTCAAAATGTCTTTCAGAGCAGACCCAGGAGGCAGCACCTGGGGATCTCTGGCTTCAGTTTAGGCCCTGACTACACTGGCAAGTTTCTGCGCAGTAAAGCAGCTTTCTGCAGTGTAACTCCTACGGTCTACACACCGCCAAGCCACTTAGTGTGCAGAAACTGCTCAGTTGCAGCGCTGTAAAAAACCCACCCCGAGAGGTGTACGGTTTTCTGTGTCAGGGCTACAGCGCTGCGGGGCCAGTGTAGACACCATGGTTGATTACTGCGCTGCGAATGGCCTCCGGGATGTGTCCCACAATGCCTGTTCTTGCCTCTCTGGTCATTGGTATGAACTCTACTGCCCTGCCCTCAGGTGACCCACCATCATCCCCACCCCGTACATTCCTTTGGAATTTTGAAAGTCCCCTTCCTGTTTGCTCGGTGATGTGTGCACTGGTCTCAGCGCATCTTTCCAGTTGGCCATGCCTGCTCCATGCACCAGGCGATCCGCTGCTTGGAGCAATGCCACGCTGCTGGATCTCATCAGCATTTGGGGAGAGGAGGCTGTCCAGTCCCAGCTGCGCTCCAGCCGTAGGAATTATGATACCTACAGACAGATTTCATGATGCATGACAGAAAGGGGCCATGACCGGGACACACTGCAGTGCAGGTTCAAAGTGTTGGGCATGAGGTAACACCTACCCTGGTAAACTAGTGTTTCACAGTTGGTAATGTTTCTCTCCTGACTGTGGAGGTTTACAATTTCAGAGCAAAACACTTTTATAGTTACAGAGGAAACATTTAAATATTATCTTATAACATGGTATATAGATATTATAAGTCAGATTAATGTAGGCAGCAACACACAAGCACTCTGTAGAGTCTAAATATTAAATACATTCTTATAAGACTCAAACCTGTTTTGAGCAAACTAACATACAGGTGACCTGGTCTGGTCTCCAGCTACAGTGTTGTCAGTTCTTAGCTAATGTCTGCAGCCTTGGCAAAAACAGGCATCTGGCCTGCCAGCATCACAGTGACCATCCCAACTTCATGCTGATAAAAACTTTACACCCTTCCCATCCTACCATTTTTGGCCTGATGACCAATGGATGCTAAGGGACTGCCCTCTCTGCTGACATTAAAGTGCAGTATCTCAGCACCTTTCAGCACTAGAAGCAAATGCTGTGTCCCCCATTGGAAAGCTGAGAATCTCCCATTGCCAGGATTATAGAGTTCTAATTATTATCTCTGCAAGGAGTGGGTGAAGTTTTGTGGCCTGCAATGTGCAGGAAGTCAGATTAGATGATCATGATAGTCCCTTCTGACCTGAACATCTGTGAGTCACAATCTTAAATTTGTGATTTGTCTAGTACTGAATATTGCCCATTCTGAGTCTCAGGCCAGTGTAGTTTGTTTACAGGTGGGGTGTGTGTGTATGGGGACTGGGGGAAAGGGCGGGTTTCTCATTTAGGGGAGAAAGAAGGAAACTGGCAGGTTATTTATTTTAAATGGCAGCCATTGGAAGTTGCTCCAGGGTTCAGAATGTCAGAAGGAATCCAGCTTATATGGCTTAGTGGCAAGAGTGGTCAAAGGGACATGATGAATTCCGGAACCATGTGCATTTTATTAATCATCACCAATATACATTATTGGCCATCCAGGTATTGCTGTCTCTAGCTAAGGGGTCCTGACACTTCTCCTTATAAGACCCTGTTTCTAGTTGCTCATAATGTTGCCCAGTTTAAACTATTCAGGTTGAACTCTTTCATGGTTGGTGTCTGCCTTGGGCTGAATTTCTATGGGAAGTTACAGCAAAAATGGTCCAGCCATTTCTGAGAACAAGATTAGTGGAAAATGCATTGTTTTCCCCAAGTAAACAAACAGGAATATTTTTAGAAGCTCTAGTGCCCCCATGCTCTGAAACAGGGACTTGAGATTTGGTAGGGAGGTGTCCCTGATGTTCCTCAAATTTGGCAAAGTTCCAAACACCTGGAAATGGCAGTTCACACAGTTCAGTAGAGACTTGTTAGAGTTTGGCAGCTACATTCTCTGGAGATTCCATCATACTCCAGCTCAGGGATACAGGGGCTGAGCAGGACTTTCCCTACAACTGTTCTTCCCAGATTCCAGGGGCCATTGTGGGGCCAGGCATAGGAACAGAGAACAACGAGACTGTTTTCTGTGAGCATTAAAAGCCCTCCTGCTGTGCCCAGGCAGTATGGAGGAGGAAACCACCTGACTCAAATGCAGAGGGACAAGAGCTGGTCCTGAGGTGGGGTTGGGAGTAGGATGGGACAAGGTGCTTGGGGGAGTGGGTAGAGGAGAACTGGGACTTAGAGCTATCAGGTAGAGTGAGAGAGAGAAACTGGGACCTGGGAGGGGAGACGGGGGACTGCAGAACCCGTGGGGAAGGTGGGAGACTGAGCTTGCCAAGGAGCTGGGAGGAGGGAGACTGGGATCTGAGGAACCAGTTGGGTGGGGCAACTCAGAGCAAGTGGTGGGTGAGGCAGATCAGATGAGGAGCTAGATTGGGTGAAGCTCAGACTGGCTGGACAAGAACCCTTGGGCTAAGACTGGGATGAGGAGCCCAAGGGGGCACTGGGACTGGAGGTATCCCCAAGGCAGAGAGTTGGACTGGCTGGGCAAGGAAACAAGAAAAAGGATGAGAAGTCAGTGAAAGGGGAGGAAGACTGAGCCAAGGAGTTGGTGGTGGGGAAGCAACAGGACAAGTACAAGAAGAAACTGAGGGGACAGGGCAGAAGGGGTCAGATGTTGGACATGGGGGAAGGGGCAGAAAGGCCTGTGACCACTGGAGATCTCCCTCTCCAGAACCTGGAATTGAGTGCTCTGGGAATGACTCCGTATTGTATAGTGAAGGAGACAGTTGTCTGTAGGATCCTGCCTCATTTGTTGCAGCTGTTTGATTGCAGGAAGAGAAAGGACGGTTAAGGCAATTGAGTGAAGCCTGGAGAATTGAAATCTATCCCTGCCTCTTCCATAAAGTTCCTATGTGATATTAGAGAGACAAGCTCGGGGAGGTAGTATCTTTTATTGGACCAACTTCTGTTGGTGAGAGAGAAGCTTTCAAGCTTACACAGAGCTCTTCTTCAGCTGTGGGAAACTATACAATGTGAAACAGATTGTTTAGCATAAGTAGTTAATACATATCTTAAGGGACCATTCAAGGTGAAGTGGCCCGTTAACACCCCTCCAGTCATAGGGAGGAAAGGAAGGGGAAGAGGACGGAAAGCAGCTGGAGAAGGGGGTTGTTAGTGGGTTGCAGATTGTTGTAATAAGCCAGAAATCCAGTGTCTCTACTCAGTCCATGATTTTTAGCATCTAGCAAAGTTATGAGTTAAAGCTCCCAGGCTCATCTGTTGAAAGTGTTGTGCAGGTGCCCTTTGAGGATGAGGACTGACAGCTCAGATATGGAGTGATCGCTTTGTGAAAAGTGTTCACCCGCAGGTGATGTGGGGTTTTTGTCTTTTATCATTTTCCTGTCTGAGCTAATTCAAGAATGTAGTGATGGTCTGCTTTCACCCCTGTATAGTGGCTACTGGGGCATTCAGTGCAGAGGTGATACATGGAGGGCATGTGGGGTCAGATTGGCCTCCCGAGAGCGGGGAGGGAGAGGGGTTCTGTCCTTCTCTCCCTGTGTGTCCCCCCAGGGACAAGGGCTGAGCATGCTGGGTGGGCGAGAGGGGGGATCTGGCTCACTCAGCCCCTGTCCCCAGCAGCCAAGCCCAGGCAGGGAGCTGGCCACTGCTGCCTCCCAGCCAGGCTCTCTCAGGGAGAAGTGATTCATCCTGGGGGAAAGGCACAGGGAGAGAAGGATAGAGCCCCTTCCCCCTCACTTGTAACTTCGGTGGGGTGGGGAGAGTGCCATGGCCCTGGGCTGGGCACAGGGCAGGGGGGTCACTGGGCAGAGGAGACACATGGGGCGGTCACATGTCCTTCCCTTTAGATTGTGCCCCCCGCCCCAGTATGGGGAGACATGAGTTGTCTATGATTTAGTGCACTGGACAAGGTACACCACATGTTGTGATAGGCATGTGTAGGATTCATGGAACTTGAAAGGTGTTTTGTGGTGTTGGGGTGGGCATGTTGATTATTGTAGCAGCGGAGATATGTTTGCGTCTCTTGTTCTGTCAGGGTCTGGTGCTGTTTTGAATTGGTGTGTCCTGGTCTGTGGAAAGCTTTCTTGTGATGATGATCTTGGAGAGGTTGAGGAGTTGTTTGAAGGCCAGAAGAGGGGGATCAGGAAAGATTCTTTCAGGATGGACTGACTATGGGTTGTAGTTGTTTGATGATGACCTGCACGGGTTCCAATGTGGGGTGGTAGGTGTGCGGTTGGAGGAGGGTTTATTTCCATATTGAAGCAGGTTCTCTCGGAATATTTGAGTGGCCCATTCCATGGTGCAATCTACGTCTCTGGTGGAGTGTCCCTGTTTGGTGAAGGTGGTTTTGAATGTGTTAAGATGCATATCCTAGACTTTCTCCCCAGAGCATATTCTGTGCCTGACTGTCGATAGCAGATTTCTTGGTGTGTTTGGGGTGGTTATTGGATCTATGAAGGTAGGTGTGGTAATCTGTGGTTTCTTGCATATAGCTGTCTGTAGGGTACCATTGTTGAAGCTGATCGTGGTGTCTAGGAAGTTGGTGCTGGTGTGGGAGTGTTCCAGAGAGAGTTTAATGGACAAGTGCTGGTGGTAGAAGTTGTGGTGGAAGTCTATGAGGGAGTTTAAGTCATTTAGCCAGAGGATGAAAATATCATCAATGTATCTTATATCACCATGAATGGCTGGACTCTTAGTAATGACAGCACCGGACTTCCACATGGAGAAATGCAAAATATAGTTCAATCACAGTTTTTGAAACTCTTTAAAGCATTTCTAAAATAGCTCTTCTGTCAAATAGGTGATGTACACAGAGCACTTGGTATAAACGTTTATCAGAACTTATTTAAAGAGGCAACATAGAATAGGGCAAGGAACTAGGAGTCAGGAGACATGGATTATCTTCCCAGCTCTGCTTGCGCCTTTTGTCTTTACATAGATTGTAAAGTCTCTGAGGCACGGATTGCCTCCTACCGAGTATCTGTACAGTGTCCAGCAAAATGGGGCCCTAATGCTGTCTGGGGCTCTCTGTGCTACTGTAATACAACTAAATAATAGTAACAAACAAGTCAGGGTGGCCTTCATAACTCACTTGTGGCTTGCTTCACATCATCATGTAGTCAATAGGTTGATGTGGATAATGAGCTTTTGGGATACCCCAGATTTCACTAGACAGCAAATATTGCAAAGGCAAAATCCCTGGATACCTCCTACTTGGGCTTCCTCTGCAAATTACACAATAATTTGCATACTGCTCAGAAGATAGTTTGCAATGGCCAGTCCCGCTATGTATATTAGTGGAGTAATATCGAAAATGGAAGGGCATGGACTGCAGGTGAAACCCCCATTCAGGGAGGCTACCCCTTGCCTTGCCCCTTCCACCAGAGGCTCTGCCCATGCCTCACCCCTTCCATCTCCCCCTGCCTGCCGGAGCCCCGAGTCCTTCCCACCTCCTCTATCCCTCCCGCCCCACCGGTAGCTGGAGGACCCCTGGCCAAACAGCCCTGATCCCTGGACCCCAGCCAGCCTGAGCGCTGCCCTGGGCTGATGGCCAGCCCAAGCTGATGGCCAGCCCAAACTGATGACCTGCCCTACCACCAGCCCAAACCACCCAAGGCCACCAGCCAGCCTGAGCACTGGCCCAAGCTGCCCGAAGCCACTGGCCCAAGCCACCCTAGGCTGCCGGTCAGCCTGAGCCACAAGTGCCAGGCTGCTGGCCGGAGCTGAGCCCCTGCCAGCTTCTGGGCAGAGGGGGGTGAGGAGGGATGCAACAGCCGGGGAGAGGGATGGGGAAGGGCTTGGGGGAGTGGGTGTGTGCAGGAGAGGAGGGACGCAGGGAGTGGCGGGTGGTGGGGGCCTCATGGGGGAATGGAGTGGATGAGAGGATGAATGCGGCATGTGGCAGGGACCTCCAGAGAGGGGGGTGAAATGGAGAGAGGAGGGACTCACCAGGCAGTGGCAGGCAGTGGAGGCCTCGGGGAAGAGGCGGTGCACAGGTGGGGCCACCACGGCCCAGACATCCTGCGGCAGATCCGTGGTGGCACCTATTATACCCGTCACCTGTGTGGAAGGGGAAGATGATGTCATGGCTAAGGCATTGGACTTGAACTCAGCAGATTATGGTCCAACTCCTGGCTGTGTCAGAGGCTTTGTGTGTGACCTTGGGCAAGTGGCTGAGGGCCAGCTTTTCAAAGGAATTTAGGTGTCTAAAGATGCAGATAAGTACCTGGACACCTAAGTCCCACAGGCCTGTAGTCTCTCAGTACCTCAGTGTCCCATCTGTAAAATGGGGATAATAATCCTTCCTTTGTCTGTGCTGTTTATTCAGACTCTGATGTCTCTGAGGCAAGGCTGTTTGTTGCTATGTGTTTGTACACAGACTACATAAGGAGACCTTGATGTTGGTTGGGGCCTCTAGCTGCTACCATAAATAAATAATAATAACTAATAATTTAATATGAAGAGGATCTTGGGGTTCTTGGATTGTTTCATTGGACCCCTTTGGGGGACAATATGATTGCAAATCAATAAACAAACAATGTTAAACACAGCTGCTGGCCATCTGGCAAACATTGAGAAGCATGTTGTACTGTATCTAAGAATATAGATTGCAGCCTCATTTAACCAAAACTCCAGGTTAATTGAAGTTCGGTTGCAGCCCCTGAGATTTGCAAAGCTGACTGACAGGTCTGTAGTGCTAACAAGCCATCCATCAGCTTCCATTGAGCCCTGCAGTTGGGGAGCCAGACTTTAAATGTTAGCTATCCTCCTTTAGCCCCCTCTCACTTTCTCACCCTATTGCTGTAAGAAGATAGTGGTAGCATGCTATTTTCTCCCCTGCCTCTCAGGTTCTGCAGAGCTAGTGGGTGGTATATCTCCCCTCTGCTCTGGGTTTGTGCTTTTTAAGCACTGGTCAGATGTCTTCCCACTCCACACCCTTAATCCAAACCCCTGTTAATCCATAGGCAAGTGGTTCCCAAATTTTTGCTAAGGTGACCCCCCCAGCCCCCCACAACTGCATTCCCCCCCCTTTTTTGGGGGGGGGTGACTCACCTTTACATGTATGCACCCTCCGCCCTGGCACTGCAATCTTAATTCTGGTCTGGTGTTGAGGGGAGAGCCCAGGGCAGCAGGGGGCAGAGAGTGAGCTAGATCTGCACTCACCCCACAGCAGCCTGTTCCATGGGGCTGGGCCTGGCTTCCCATTCTGGGCATTGCAACCAGGCACATGTGGTCTCAAAGCCACTCAGGTTTTGCCCAGCAGCCCATCCCTCAATCCCTAGGCCTCCTCTCCCCACCAGGTTAGGAGAAGTATATGTATGACTATATCAGGGCCCAACCCTGGACATGGCAACCCATCTACAACCTTCCCGCGACCATTTGGACGCACCATTTGGAAAACACCCCCATAGGCTTTGGGTGTCCTCTGAAACCTTGTCATGAATGGGATTACACAGTGTAGCTTATCTGAAACAACCTAAAGGCCTTCACCTTACATAGCCTTCAGATGGGAATGCAGGGCCCAATCTTGCAAACACTGATGGATATAAGTGATTTTCCTCAATTACATTCACACATGTTTGCAGGATTGGGCCCATAGGACCAAATTTTTAAAGGCGTTTAGGCACTTAAAGATGCACATAGGTGGCTGGGGGTGCCATGTGAGTTAGGCACCTAGGCCCAGATTCACAAACATGCTCAGGCACTAAACTCCCAGACTTTAGACACCTAAGTCCCATTTTTAGGTGACACTGAGATCCACCAAGCACCTGTGCAGCTGCTGTCTAATCTGTAAGCGCCCAAACTCACTCGGTGCCTAAGTTTTTGTGGTACCTAGGCACCTATATTTCTGCCTCGGCGCATGCACAGTGCTTCCTCGCTCTGGACATCCAGGCGCCTATTTCCCACCTATAGCCCAGTGCAATCCATGAATCTGGGGATAGGCCCTGTAACCGAGCCTTAGTGGGTCACAACTGAGGATGCCAAATTCAGGATGAACTGCTGAGAAATTGGGCAAACACAACCCAAAACTGGTGGTTATTCTTTTATAAGATATACCAAACCAGCCACAAAAGGACACTCCTGTTTTACCACACTGGCTAACAAGAAAACATAAAGGCAGTTTCCTCAGGCATTCTAGTTCTTATATCACCACCAAAAACACTGGATTCATAGATGAGTGGTTCTTTACAACCAGTCTCATCAAATAATAGGTTCTTCTGATCCCAAAAGACCAGCCACACACCCAGGTCAATATATTACGTAGATCTTACCCAAAAATCATACTGGTGCCAATCCTTTAATATCTAAAATCTAAAGGTGGAAAGAAAGAAAGAAAGAAAGAAAGAAAGAAAGAAAGAAAGAAAGAAAGAAAGAAATATGAGAGTTAAAAATGGTTAAAGGAATGAATTACATACACTAATGGCAAAGTTCTTGGTTCAGGCTTGTAGCAGTGATGGAATAAACTTCTGGCTTAAGTCAAGTCTCTGGAGTACATCCACAGCTTGGATGGGTCATTCAGTCCTTTGTTCAGAGCTTGTTTGTAGCAAGGTTGCTCCAGAAGTAAGAAGCAGGATTGAAGACCAAATGGAGGTGTTTCCAGGGCCTTTTATAGCTTTTGCCATGTGGAGGGTATCCCATTGTTCTTACTGTGGAAAATTACAGCAACAAGATGGAGTTTGGAGTCACATGGGCAAGTCCCATGTCCATACATTTTGCCTAATCACAGCAGGACATTCCATTAAGTGTAGATGGGCGTCTCCCATGGTCCATTGTTAGTTAAATGTTCTTGATGAGCCACTTAATTTGAACAGTCCCTCCAAGATGTGCTGGGCGTTAACTTGTGGGCGTTACCCTAGGAGCAAACATTTGAAATCCAAGTATAGGGCCAATACTTACAACTTACAACTTCAAATACAAAAATGATACATGCATACAGATAGCATAACCATAAGCAGCAAATCATAACCTTTCCATAGACACCTCACCTGACAACCTTTGTACAATATTTGCTGCAAATACATAACAGTGGTTGCAACAATGATCTATATGGTCATATTTGAATTAGATAATGTTGCAGGCCGTCCTCCACCTAACCCATATGCAGGGCCTGATCTGATAGGGGTGCTGAGAGTCTGCCTAAGTCCACATAAAACATCAAGGAGAGAGAGCTGGACCTCCCTTCTGATCTTTAGCTAGGGTGAAGAGATGGCAAGAGTGAAAAATTGGGATGAGGATGGGGGTAATAGGTGCCTATATAAGACAAAGCCCCAAATATTGGGGCATCTGGTCACCCCACCGTTAGCCCAGTAGTTAGGATACTCTCCTGGGGGATGTAGACCACTGCTTCAAGTCCTCCCTCTGCATGATAAGTAAGAGATTTGACCAGACACCTGTTACCACTCAGGTGAGTGCTGGAACTATGGGATATTCTGGTTTGGGTCTCCTCAGTTTTTCCCGCTGAAGTTACTCCACTGTAATTAAATGTTAATTGGACCAGAGAAAGAATGAGACTCCCTCTTGTAGTCCAGAGGTAAGAGCACTCCCCTGAGCGGTGTCAGATCTCTTCTCCTTATCAGGAGAGCCAGTGTTTTTTCAGCAATGAAAACACAGTAATTTTACAAAAAGAAAAGGAGTACTTGTGGCACCTTAGAGACTAACCAATTTATTTGAGCATAAGCTTTCGTGAGCCACAGCTCACTTCATCGGATGCATAAAAGTGGAAAATGTAGCTCACAAAAGCTTATGCTTAAATAAATTGGTTAGTCTTTAAGGTGCCACAAGTACTCCTTTTCTTTTTGCGAATACAGACTAACGCGGCTGCTACTCTGAAGCAGTAATTTTAGATTTTCAAAGCTGTATATTTCATAAATTTTGGATATGCTTTATATTAATATAAAAATACCATATTGCATTGTAATACTAAAAGCTAAAGCCAGCTGTGGAGTGGGGGACAGATGCTGAGCACTGAGAGCTAGAGCCAGCTGTGTGCTGGGGAGATGAGCAGGGGAGAGGCGCTGTGGACACTGTCGAGAGCAGGTGTGACCTTATAATAATCAATAGTATTAACTTTCTTTACAGAGCATGGTACTTCTACAGGCAATATCTGACAGAATCCCACCCTCTCTGCTGAGCCTTTGGTAACTCTTTGTTTATTTTCTTTTCCTTAGCTCTCAGAATGGAGAAGAAGGTGGAGCTTGGCCAAACAACCAGTTTGATACGGAAATGCTTCAAGCCATGATCCTGGCATCAGCAAATGGTCAGTTTCCTTTAAGCACAAGATAATTGCATCATTTGTAATGCTGTAACATTTAAAGTGCATGTAATTAGACAGGATTTTAATATTATCAGTGGTTCAGAGCAACTGGCAGGGATGATGTGGCTTCCTAAAGTACTTCTTAAGCAAATACCATCAGAATACCATTGGTACTTGTATTACTATGCAAAAGAGACATGAACAGGGGCACTGGAACAATCTGTACAGTGGGGGTGCTGAGAGCCATTGGATCAAACTGTAAACCCTGCATATGATGGAAACCACTTCAAGCAGCAGCAACAGCACCTCCCACCCCCGCCACACACACCCCCCCTTAGTTTCAGCACCCATTATATGAATAGGTTAGGATATGAATAGGATATGAATGGCGAATTAACAACATGGAGCAGGGTTTGCGGTTGATGTGAGATAGTCATTCTGTTGTGTAGTAAGGCAGGAGGGTAAAGGCTGAGAATCTCCAGCATCTGCATTCTTGAGAGAGTGGTATCTGGCTCATAATATGGTGATATAAATAGAAGAACCTGTATTTGGAGTGTCTCTCTCGCTTTTTTAAAATGTATATGTGTAGTTGTATAGAAAGTCTGATCCCAAAATAAAACAAATATGCAATGTCTGATCTGATACACCAGTACATGTGAGGGTGAATTTGAGAAACGGAGCAAGTTGGGAGACTTGGCTGTGGACAGGACATGGAAACATAGTATTGGAAACATAGGATTTGCTGTACTGGATCCCAAGGTCCATCTACTCCAGTATCCTGTCTCCAGCAGTGACCGGCACCAGATGATTCAGAGGAAGGTGCAGTAGACAGATGTGGGATAATCAGTCCCCCTCTGTCCCATTCTCACATACGAGGGAAGGAATAACATGTCAGTAGCAGAAAAGAGACATTTTTTGGTTTTGGAACAAAGGGCCAGATTTTTAAACAAGAGAACTCCTTTTTTACAGGAGCAATTTTACATCCATGAAAAACTGTGATCACAAATATTAGTTGGTAGATCTTTAATGACCAGGTTGTACCCACACAGCCAAGAATTATTCTAGCTGCTAGCTCATCTTTGGTAGCAAAATGCAGACACATTTTTAGTGCTGACAGCAAAAGAGAGGGCTGAGGCATAACTGAATATCTCAACTTTAAAATACTTTCTTTGCAATTATTATGACTGTGGTTTGTGGATATTTTTTTTTAACTTTTACCATCTATTGTTATGTGAGAGTGACAGGAAATACAGAAGAGTGTTTGTAGCTCTGTGATCCTGGTGCACTTTTGTTAATGAATCATAATAGACAAGTCATTAGAATACAGAATTCAAGATAAAGAGGCTAGCTGTTTTACATAGAGTCTTTGCTTATAAATACCTTTAAGTCTATTCCCTCTAAATTTTAAAGATAGAAAAAACAGCATAGCCATAAAACACTGACAAAAATGCTTAGGATGTTTTCTCTCTGCTCTTGGCAGAAAAAAAGTCTGGAGTGAGGATTTCAAATTGGTATTTCTTCTTTGGAGAGCTGCTTTAGCCTGAACTTTGTCACCCTGAAAGTCTCTCTGTAGACTCTGAGCAGCCCAAGCAAACAGCTGCCACAGCCAGTTAAGGAGATGAAGGTCTTGGACATTAGAGTGTTTTCTTTTATATATATATTTTTAAGAATAGAAACAATGTGAAAATGTGGTTCTACTCTGTAAATGGACTCTGTAAAAATAGCCACGGTGGCCATATGTTTATCATTTCTCCATGACTCCAGCTAACATGTCCTCACTTTACAAATAACATGATTATTTTTCTACTTGCCTGCCCAGCAATCCCTGGGATCTAAAAGCTGAATGGGTTCTTTCTAAATTGTTCATCAGTTTACACTTACCTGTGAGGGACCCTTACTCTGGCAAAACTCCTCCCTACCCACGTGATAAGTCATGGCATTTTTTTGCCACTGCCCAGATTGGTGATGCCCTGCCCTGATGTGATGCCCCTCTGCAGGGTTTTTCTATGCTCCTGGGGATATGTGAAATCTGTTCAGTCCATTAGACTGTAACAAATTGCTCTCCCTGATGAGTCATCTCCACTCTGCAGAATGGAAGATGGGCAGAGGGCCGTGACTGTCTCCTCCCCAATCCTCCCCGCCCTGTTTTCTGTATCTTGCTGTGGGAGGATGGGGAACAGAAGCCACTGGTCTCTGTTCTCACCAGAGTGTAGAGAGACCAGGACTGCTCTTGTGAGGGGCTCTTGCACAGCCACCATATTGATCCAGTTCGGCACAGTGCACAACCATGTGCTGATCCTTAAACACATTAATAGTGTAATTGACTTCAACATCACTCTTCATATGCTTAGGTGCTGGGCTGGATGGAGGAAAGGTTTCTTGCACCTCCCGTTTGCCGCATGCCCATGCAAGAGCCACTTACATTCAAGCCAGAAGGGGGACAGTGATACCACTGCTGCACCATTTCCCCTTTTTCAGCCTGGGATATCACAGATGCCCCTCCACTGAGTGTGAGGAGACAGAACAGGAGACTGGCTGTGCTCTCCAGCGCCATGCCCTGCAGATCCAATCTGTTTGGGAGTTAATACAGTTACCAGCGGCATTGACTGTCTGGATCCTGTTCAAGGCTGCCAGTGAGCAGCTGCAGGCAGACCCAGCTAATAGCAATAGGGCTTCTTCCAGGGGTGAAGTCATTCCATTGCAGCCCAGCTGTGCAAAGGTGAAGCTATCCCTGGAGCATGGCTCCTGTCTTTATGGTTCTGGGTTCCCTTCCCCATAAATCCTCAGGACTTCAAGTTGGGAGACCTCACTCTCTGCAAACTCTACAGCTCCCAAATGCCTCTCTTTTCTTGAAGGGAGGCTGCTCAGGAACCTGCAAGGTCAGCCTCCTGGAGTTCTCTTTCCCCCCTCCTCCCTTTCCATGGGTTTCTCCCTGGGACAGGCACCAATCCTGTCCAAAGTTTCATCAATTGGAACTCAGTTAAATTCAGTAACAATGCTATTGCGTCTTCTCCTTTCATTTGGCCACTTTGCTAATCATACTGGGAGATCGACAAATCAATGTCCAGTAGCATTTTGACCATGTTAGTTCTGTTAATCATTAACTCGTAACGGGAGCACCACATGATGATTTTCATCTTGCCGCCAATTCTGCTGATGACAGGGAAGCAGACGAGCCACCAGCTCACTCTCCCTAGCTGTGTGGGATCTGCAGGGCTGCCCTGAGGGCAGGGTATAAACACCCACCTTCCGTCAGTAAAGGCAGCAGATCTAACTCACTGTTGAGGAAGAAGGTGCCATTTTTATAATCTCTTTTCTGACAATAAGAGCCAGAGGCGCTGAATTCCCCAGTTCCCAGAGGGAGCTTGACCCCTGCTCTCCCCAGACCCCGCCCCACTCCACCCTTTCCCCCAAACCCCCTTCCCACTTCTTCCCGCCCTGTCCCTCCCCGACCGCTTCCTGCACCTGCTCCATCCCTGCCCCACCTCCTCCCAATCCCTCGCCCACCCACACCCCCTGCCTCTTCCTGCCCCCAGTCCTCCTCCTCCCACATAGCACCTTCTGCACACTGCTGAACAGCTGATCGTGGTGGGTGGGAGGGCTGGGAGGGAGGGGAAGGAGCTGATCATAGGGCTGCTGGTGGATGCTGAGCACCCACTATTTTTTTCCTCCAGCCCCAGAGCACCCACGGCGTCAGTGCCTATGATAACAGCACCTCAGAGATTTCATGCCTTCTTTTTGTATTTTCTCTCTCCAGCATATGGAAGTTTAGGTAGGGGTGAGGGCAGGGAGGGGAAGACTAATCGAACCATCAGTCCCTGCCCCCTGGTGCTGTGACACCCGAGCTTTGCTAGCCAGTTGAAATGCTTCCATTTACACACCCAGTCTGAAGGGCCTAAAGCTCTTCAGCAGTTAGAAAAGTCAGGGCTTCTGAGAGTCTGAAGCGATTTACCCTTTTGCAGACTGAGGAATACCCAAGATCATTTTTAAATCAGGGACTAAATGCTAGACACATGATGGCATCTAATTCTAGGAACTCTCCCTTTAAAAAGAACAGGAGTACTTGTGACACCTTAGAGACGAACAAATTTATTTGAGCATAAGTTTTCATGAGCTACAGCATCCGATGAAGTGAGCTATAGCTCACAAAAGCTTATGCTCAAATAAATTGGTTAATCTCTAAGGTGCCACAAGTACTCCTGTTCTTTTTGCGAACACAGATTAACATGGCTGCTACTCTGAAACCTCCCTTTAAAATGTTGTGGATAAAATCTAAATTGATACAATGCAATGTGTAGAGGAAGAAAAAGCTGGTTTGATTTGTGGTGGTAGAAAAAGTGAGTGAAATAAAGCACAAGATAGTCCTGCCTGGATTTTCAGACACCACCTGTCTGCAAGCCAAGGCATGGCTTTCTGTGCTGCTCTATACATTGTTAAATAAAGGTCTCTATATTTGGTTTACTGAAAGCCCCAACAGCAGCCGCAGTCTCAAGTGCTCAAGTGCTAAGCCCCCCAAAGCTTGTTATCTTAGCCAGAGATGAGCTCAGTTTGTAAAAGAAACAGAGACATGAGTTGGTTATTTTTGTCTAATCTAAGATCCTGGATAGTTTAATTTATTTTCCTCATCTTACTTTGACCATAAGAGCCTCCAGACAATTTACCATAAGTGGCAGTATAAAGGGAGGTTACCTTACAGGAGTGTCAGGGAATCTGAAGCTATATAGTTTCAGAGTGGTAGCTGTGTTAGTCTGTATCAGCAAAAACAATGAGGAGTCCTTGTGGCATCTTAAAGACTAACAAATTTATCTGGGCCCAAATAAATTTGTTCGTCTCTAAGGTGCCACAAGGCTCCGCATTGTTGAAGCTATATAGACAGTCTATTATGTATGTCTCTGTACAAAGTTATTCAGACCTGCAGCAAGCTTGAATTAGTATTGATAAATGACTTTAAGACTAGTTACTAGCCAATAGGGGTTGAAACCCTGCCTGCAGAAAAGCAGCTTAGTGCTGAATTAAACATATCTGTTGTCTTGCTCTTCACCTGTAATTTCCTGTTAACTAAAAACAGCACATTGAGCTCATCGGTGATTCTTAGGGTATGTCTTCACAAGCACCAAGCACTTTAACGTGGCTGTGTAGTCATGGCACCAGCACTGGGAGAGCTAAAAACCACCCCCACGAGGTGAGTAGCTGCCAATGCTGGGAGCGCAGCTTCCAGCGCTGGTGCACTGTCTACACTGCCAATTTATAGCGCTGAAAGTTGCAGTGCTCAGGAGGGTGTTTTTTCACACCCCTGAGTGAGAAGGTTGCAGTGCTGTAAAGTGGCAGGCTAGACAAGGCCTTAGACTGGGCAAACTGGCTCCTCAGGCAGCCAGTGAACTTCACAGACACTTTCCTCACTGGAAACCGTGCTGATTCCTGATGTTTATTTCAACTAGGAAACCTGTTCTGCAGCCTGGTTACAGCCCCCCCCCCCCCCCCCCCAGTCCCCCCGGCCTGCCATACTGTGCATTTTCAACAGGCAGCTGGGGTGATTTCTCTTAGTAACATTATGACACAGAAGTGGGTTGGTAGGTCACTAGCAATGACTTGATGACTGAGGAGACAGATTGCTGTGTCCTCAGTGAATGCTCTATTTAAAGTGATACAGAAAAAACATACAGTACTTAAAACTGCAAAGTCCCCTCCCGCAGCCAGTCTGTCGCCAGATGAAATTAAGTGAATCAGCACAGAGAAAATTCCCCACCCTCACCGTGAAATGAAATAAGAATCAAACTGCACGCAGTTATCTCATCTGCAGTCAAATCCGAGAACATGTCTAAAGTGTTTAGTTCACCCATGCACACTTTGAAGCACCCTGAAGGATGTGTTAATGAACTAGTGCAGTGTTTCCCAAACTTGGGATGCCACTTGTTCAGGGAAAGCCCCTGGCGGGCTGGGCCAGTTTGTTTACCTGCCGCATCCGCAGGTTCGGCCAATCGTGGCTCCCACTGGCCGCGGTTCACTGTGCCCGGCCAATGGGGGCTACGGGAAGTGGCACGGGCCGAGGGACATACTGGTCGCTGCTTCCCGCAGCCCCCATTGGCCGGACACAGCGAACCGCGGCCAGTGGGAGCTGCGATCAGCCAAACCTGCGAACACAGCAGGTAAACAAACTGGCCCAGCCCACCATGGGCTTTCCCTGAACAAGCAGCATCCCAAGTTTGGGAAACACTGAATTAGTGTATTAATTGTTGTTGAGATTAACAATTACAGGTCTCTGGGTACATTTTAAAACAATGAGAGGCAGAAGATGTTTAAACACTCTCCATGGGGTGAACTATAAAACCAAGGAATAAATAGTATCAGAGGGGTAGCCATGTTAGTCTGGATCTGTAAAAGCAGCAGAGAGTCCTGTGGTACCTTGTAGACTAACGGACGAATTGGAGCATAAGTTTTCGTGGGTGAATACATGTATGCGTCTGAAGAAGTGGGTATTCACCCACGAAAGCTTATGCTCCAATACGTCTGTTAGTCTATAAGGTGCCACAGGACTCTTTGCTGCTTTTAAGGAATAAATAGTTAGCTTTGTGGATTAGCAATAAATATAATTAAAATGTATATGCTCCCTGCCCCTATATAGACTCTTAAAAGCAATCCTACCCAATTTCAGGAATCAGTTCTAAAGAGAAATGTAGCCAAGTATCCCAAGACTATATAATCCAGCTGGGAAATCATAAACCGTTAGAGAGCCTGACCAATTTCACTCCAGAGTCCAAAATGGCATTTCCGTGCAGCATGGTTTTGTACTTTACAAAGCCCTGTGAGCTTCCACTAGCAGTTCTTGTGCACTGTCCCTTGGGCCCTTACACCGTGTTCCTCTGACACCTCAAGCCTCTTCTCCTTTTACTTCTAAAAATCAACAAGAAAACCCATTGTTTAGAATGCTACAAATGAGACCCTATTTGGTTCAGTGCAAATATGTCCCATTGTTATGGTACTGTATTACAGGGGAGCAGGGAATCCACAAGTAGGAGCTGGCTGGGTGCCAGCATTAAGGTCTCCATCACCAGCTGATCGTCTTCAGTAGCAGAACACAGATCATTTGCACAATTTTTTTTTAAAAAGCAAGGCAAATATTTTAAATTAAAAGAAGATTAAAAATACAATTTGAAAGAAAGATTAAAGAAGAAAGGAGAACAATGAGGGTAAAATTCTGGGCAGGACAATCATATAGTGCTCAGTCTTGCTCTATCACCCCCACTGATCTCTAGTCTCCAGATCAGATATATGCTATTGAATGCAAGGTCAGTAGTTCCCATGCATGATTTATTTAAGGATAAGCACCTAATACTACTGGGTTGGGTGATAGTAGACCCATTATTAACCCAGTGACTTCAGCAGTAATCAGGAGAGAGTCAGGGAAGTGGTGTGGCTGTGCTGATTCTATCCCTAGGAGGTTTCTCACCCCAAAACTGATAAAGTATGTCCATCTTGCATGTGATTCCTGAGCTAGGGGGAAGATTGAGCTAGTGCAAGGGTACAGATTGCCTTACTGCTCCAAGGTGTTCTTGAGCTAACAGAATTCTTCTCCATGGGGCATTGGAGTCACCAGCATCAGTGATTATCCATCTTTTTCATTCTGCAGACTATTTTGTTAGAAAAAAACTTTCCCCCTAAATACCCAGTCCCCCAGTGCATAGATCTCAGAATTTTCCGTGGCTAATCAGAAAGGATTCCACAAACAAATGATGGTCCATGGGCCACTTTTTGAGAACCTCTGATCTCGATCACTTCTGATAGGTAACTTCAGTGTCCATGCGCATGGTGACTCCTGTGAATTAGCCACTCCTTGAACTATTACACGAATTCCCGGCTTGCCCAAGTCCTCTCTATGCTCTGTGACTCGCAGCCTGCATTACAGAAGTTCTTCCCCCTTTTCCCCCTTCCATGTCTCTCTCCTGCATTCTCTTCACGTCAGCATTACAGCATGAGAGGAGTGCCCTGCTTTGCTCCTGTAATATCAGCACTACAGGAACCTTCTACTTATCTACCTCCCTCCTATGCTCTGCTCCCCAGCTTAGAATTGCAGCACAGAACCATGACAGAAGCTACTGCAGCTGTATTTACCACATTATGCTCAACTCCCCCAGACCACTCAGTACTGCTGCATTATAGGAATTTCCTATTACCCCACATATTTTACTCTCCACATTAGACCCATGCTACAGCAATACTGGGGCCAGGGTTAAAGTGGTTAGAAAGAACTGCTACATATGACATTACCCAGTGATGGAATTTTCTTAGTGCATAATAGTTATGGCTTGAGTAGTTGGTTTAAATACCTTTATACTGCTCTGGTTTCTCTGGATGGGGAAGGAAAGTATTTTGAATATTAGGTGGCAGATGTATACCAAGGTGAAAGGTACTGAAATTGTCAGGCAGGGATCAAAGTGTGACTACGTTAGCCCCTTGAGGCTAGCTAGTGATGGGTCTAGAGCAGCCATGCAGCAAAGACTGAGGTGCCAATACCAGACTGGCAGATGGTAGGAGTACCAAACCTAAGAGTTCAGCAGTAAGATCAGATAAGCCCATAGGATTTCTTTCCATCACCTTCCTAGTGCGCTGTCCTGAACATGTAAATGACAGCACCATTACTAGCAGCAGCGTGTTCTGAACAGAAACAGGGTTGGGATGATCAGATGCTGCACTCCCCATTTAATCATGGGTTTCAGAGGAACAGCCGTGTTAGTCTGTATTCGCAAAAAGAAAAGGAGTACTTGTGGCACCTTAGAGACTAACCAATTTATTTGAGCATGAGCTTTCGTGAGCTACAGCTCACTTCATCAGATGTTTACCGTGGAAACTGCAGCAGACTTTATATACACACAGAGAATATGAAACAATACCTCCTCCCACCCCACTGTCCTGCAACTGTTGCAACTCCAGGAACTGACCTGCCCCTCTCTTTTGAGAGTGATTTTTTGGAGTCGGAGAAGTAAGGATTTTAACTGTTGATAGGAGTTCTCTTGCTTTCCCACCGTCCTGGCCCTGTGCCCTGCTCCCCATTCTTAGATATGCATTACTGGCACTGCTGCTTCCCCCTATGCCTTCTGTGCTCTATTCCTGACACCCATGCCACAGCAAGTCTTGTGCTGCTCTGATAAATTGTTATCTTTCTGTAATAGAAGGCTCTGATATTTTGGTTTAGAAAGTTACCTCTGTTTAGCCAAAGAAACTCATTTTACTGTCAGTGTAGTGGCTCATCAGTAGTAATTCATTTGTGTTCCCATTCTGTTCCCATGTTGTAATCACCCCCTTTGTGCCAAGAGCCTTTGAACAGATCTGCTCCTTCATCCTCTTATGAAACATTACAGTTTTGCACAATCTAAGGATGATCTTGTGACTGAAGCTCTGGACTAGCACTCAGGAGATCTGGCTTCACTGCCTGACTCTCCCACTGACTCCCGTGTGACATTGTCTTGCTTGTCTGTGTAGATTGCAAGCTCTTTGTGACAGGGACTGTCTCTCACTATATGTCTGTGGAGCGCCTGGCACAAAAGGCCCCAATCTTGGTTGATGCCTGAAGGCTCTATTGTAATAGGAATAATTAATAATAAGTTGAAAATTTACCCGTGTAGATATTAATGGTCTTCCCTCCTGTGCCCTGTGCAGAAGCAGCTGATGGGAACTCTACTCTGGGAGGAGGAGCCGGCACTATGGGCCTCAGCACCAGGTATGGCCCCCAGTTCACACTGCAGCACGTCCCTGACTACAGGCAAAATGTGTACATCCCCGGCAGCACTGCCACCCTCTCCAACTCCTCAGGTAAACGAGATGGGAAGAGCTCAGGCTCTTCAGGTGGAAACAAGAAGAAGTCTGGGAAGAAGGAGAAGAAGTAGAATTGGCAGACCATCAGCAGCTTAGACCTACAGGGCAGACCCCTCCAGCACTCCCCCAAATCACAGCCTAGGATAGAGGATGAATGTGAATTTTGTGATGAAAAAGCAGGAAACACTATGAATGTATGTCATCATCAGAGCTAGGAGTAGGGGCTCCTACTATTAGTCCTCATGATGAAAAATAATTGGAAACAAAACAAAACAAAAAAACAAGTGCCCTGTTAATACTAACTAATATTTTATACTATCACTTGGGTAATTTAATGTGCAAGGATGTAAAATCTTTTAAACATGTCTTTGGATTTGGTTTGCTCCAGAATGGTCCAAGAAAGCCATGAGGCTTGTTCTTGGCTTTGCCCAGTGTAAATAATTGTAACATGGATTTTTTTTTATTTATATACTTTAGATCATTTTCAAAAAAAAAAAGTTCCCCAAATTAGAACCCATGTTCCAGATTTTGATATTTAATTTTCCATTAGTGAATCTGACCCTGAGGAACCTTGAAATGGATTCCTAGTTACGAAGTTGGTAGGGAGTGCTTCAGTTCCTGTTTACCTGTTGTCCTAAAAGAAATAAGTGTTTACACTGCATGAGCCGATGGGAATAAGGCTAAGATGCATTTTAAACATTAATTTTTTTTAAGTGTGACCAGTGATGGCCTGAAATATGAAACAAAAATCATGATGTCTGAGAGACAGGGAATGCATTCAATCTGCAGTGGAAAAGATCTAAGTGCACAGCATGCCACTAGCATTATTGAGCTATACAAAACCTGTCCATATTGATTTAGAGGCCTCTAAAGAACAAATTCATCTCCTCAATTCTTTGCAGTAAATATTTATATGTACAGTTAATGTTTTCCTGGAACTCAAGTTAAGAAAGTCTAAGTCACCTGCTGTGAGAACAAGGAGCTGCAGCTCCTTAAAGCAATGAAAGGCTAAGCTAAGCAAGGAATGATATTATCAGAGAATAAACTCTGATCTATTTGTATGGAATAGAGACTGAATGCTTCACATTTCTGCACATTGAACTGCATGCAAAATACTCACCTCACATCTACAGTAGGACAGCGAACTCTTCCAGATCTAGGGAAGTCATCATTGCATGCATGTACAGCATGGTGTAAATACACTGTGAGATAAGTGAGTCTCAGTGCTGGCCAAGCAGTGTCTCTCTGGGAGTGGGGTTCAGTAATAAGTGGCACAATGTGTTATAAAGAGTCATTGCTCTGGCCAAGAGCAGTGATGAGATTTGCACATTCCATGTCTATGCAGAGCAGCCAAGGACAGCCTTTGTTCATTAGCCTTCAGAACTGGATACTCAGTAACTGACAGTTGATTTGATGGGACCAAGGGACCATACTCACAAATAAGGGATCCAAGAACTGGAGCTGAGCACATGCCACTGACTGCAAAGCCAGTGGGCCTGAGAGCTGCTCTGGAGATGCTCACAGGAGGGCCCAGGTCAGTCAGGTGACCAAGAGGAAGGATACTGCCAGACCACACGCTCATTCCAGTCCAAACTGTAGCTGTACACAAGCTATTAGATGTGACTCAAAATCCACTGGATTTAGTCAGAAATATGGACAAGACTTTGCCTTGTTTTTGGTACCACTGGTATTGGGATTTTTACCACATTGATAGAATAGGATTGTCAGGAAGAAGGGTCTCTCCACTATGTGCCCTTTGTAACTATGTACTCTGCTCACTGTTGGTCCAGACACAGCAAAGAGAGAGCGTGCAGTGTGCCCTTAGCATCAAGTCAGCTTGGCATCGAGTCTCCACAAGCACCTACTCAGTGAGGAAGGCTGTATTGAACCCTTAAGCCCCTCTTTAGCTAGAGAAGTGGGATGCCCTTTACACTGGGCCAGCTTCCTATATCAAAGTAAGTGGAACAGACCTGGGAAGGCAAAGGCAAAGATACAGGGATAGCTATGCCAGGATTGTTTTAATTTGTAATGAATAACTCATCTGAGAAGATCCAGCCTTCTGTGATCACTCAGACTAAACTTTCTCCAAGCAGCCAGGGTGCTTGCCTGGCCTGATGCAGCACAGCGTCCGGCAGTATTCACCAGAGCATTGTGCACTAACTGATGCCTCGTTAGCCAATTGCTATCTCCTTGTGTCTAGAGAAACAGGACTTGTCTATGCGAAGAACTTGTCTGTGTATGATTTTTGTACTGATCCCAGTCACCCTCTACGGTGGCTGCACTAGAAACAGTTTACACAGTTAGTAAGGCTTATACAAACTAATGTAGTTATTATGTGACCCTTCTAGAAGTACTGTAGATGAATTGTAGTGTTTATATTTCCTTTTAATCAGCAATCTGAGTTAGTGTAGAGAGTGTTTTGTACTAGTGGTGTGTTACTTTTATCTCAGTAAATAACTTGTGGACATCAGTATTTTCAATTTCTCTTTATCTTCTTTCTGTGTGATCTGTGCTCTAAGTGTATGTGAAATGAAACACACTCGTCCTTTCAATGTGTCTAATATTGAATTATACTTATATATTATATAAATGCTTATATCCTCTTATATCCATATAGACCAATGTTCAATGTGCTACACGCAAGTTTTATACTCTAATATTTATATTGCTTTTTTTCTTTGGGAAAAAATAATAAAATGGTTTCTTCTGAACTGATTGTAAAGTTGTTCCTAAGAGAGTCTGTCTGCCTGTCTGCATGGCTTTCTATGTGACTGCTGTGTCTAGGCTGCAGACTTAGATGACTAGCATAGGTATAGTAAATTATCATTCAACCTTCAGAAAGTGATACAGAGGCTCATGCTGCAGGGTTTATTCCCATGTAATGTAGTGAAAACTGTGAATTATCCCTTGAGCACCAGTGCTTGGTCTCCTGGCCTCTGTGGCCCCTGACAAAGCATGGCTAGGAAGGATGCAGGCAGCCCCCTGAGGGGAATCCATGGCATGAAGGGAGTAACAGCATTCTAAGTACTGCAAACTTAGGGCTAGTCCACACTGGCAGTGTGGCTGTATAGTCACAGCTCTCTAAAAAAACCACCTCCACAAGGGGCATAGCTCCCAGTGCTGGAAGCACGACTCCCAGCGCTCCCAGTGCTGGAAGCACGACTCCCAGCGCTGGTACACTGTCTACACTGGTGCTTTGCTGCGCTCAGAGGAGTGTTTTTTCACACCCCTGAGCGAGAAAGTTGCAGCACTGTAAAGTGCCAGTGTAGACAAGCCCTCAATCTGCATACGCTTGCTCCTGTTTGGGGTTAAGTAGCAGAGCCCACACAGAAGTCTCTGCAGGCTTGTGGAGAAGAGAGAGTGTGCCATAGAGCTGGCAGTGGAGAGGAGTATGGGCACATACATTCCACAGATGGGAAATCGCTTATGTTTTAAGGCCAGGGAATTGAGAGATTAGAAGAGAAATGTCCCTGTTTTCTGTCCCCACCTCTCCAATCATTCTGACAGGGCCCAGTGCTCCCGCACCAACCCCACAGTCATCCGTGACAGCGCCCATTGCTACCCCACCACCTCTACCACCAGCAGTGAAAAGGCGCAGTGCTATTTCACCAACCCTCTCCCGTCACTGACAGGGCCCAGCATTCGCCCACCACCCCATACACATCAGTGACAAGGCCCAACATCCCCCACTCCCCTCCCCCGTCACTGACAGAGCCCAGCATTCCCCCAGCCCACTCCCCCATCAGTGACAGGGACCAACATCCCCCCTCCCCTCCCCCATCACTGACACGGTGCAGCACCCCAACACTCCAATCCCCATCAGCCCTCCATCACCATCTCAACCTGTCAGTGACAAGGCTCAGCACCCCCCTCAGTCATCACTGACAGGCCCCAATGTTGTCCCACCACAACACTCCACATCAGTGACAGGGCCTAGTGCTCCCCATCACTGACAGGGTGCTATTCTACCCCTCCCACATCACTGACAGAACCCAACGCTCCTCCTCCCCCAACATTGAGAGGGCTCAGTGCTCCCCTCCCCAGGTAATGAAAGACCCAGCAGCCAGCACTCACCTTACTCCATCTCTGATAGGGGTCAGCGCTCCCCATCCCCCATTAGTTACAGGGCCCAGGCCTCCCCATCCTCATCAGTCACAAGGTGCTTTCCTCTCCCTCTCCCACATCATTGGCGAAGGCCAGCCTTCCCCCTCCTCCACCACTGATGGGGTGCTATTCTCCCCCCATCACTGACAGAGCCCTACACTTCTGCTCCCCCAATATGGAGAGGGCTCAGCACCCCCCTACTCTGTTAATGAAAGACCCTGCACTCCCTTTCTGCCCTCTCTGACAGGCGTCAGTGCTCCCCATCCCCTATCACTAACAGGGAGCTGTACTCCCTCCTCCCCATACCCATCCTTGAAAGCATCCTCTGCCCACCACCCCCATCACTGTCAGGGGGCTTTTCTCCCCCACCCCTCATCAGTGACATGACATGGCCCAGCCTTTTCCTTCCTCATCTGTCATGGGGTACTTTTCTCTCCCCCCACCCCCATCACCGAAAGGACCCAACCATCCCCATCCATTTCCCCTCTCAGTCACAGGGTGATTTTCTCTCCCCCTCCCTCATCACTGACAGGACCCAGCCCTCCCCCTCCCCCGTTAATGAAGGACCCACTGCTCACTTTTCCCCATCTCTGACAGGCCCCAATGCTCTCCCTCCCCTCTCACTGGCAGGTTGCTTGTTTCTCCCCTTCCTCCACCACTAACAGGGATCTCTTCTCCGTGCCTCCAATCACAGAGGGGCCCAGCGCGCCCCATCCCCCATCAGTCACAGGATCCGTCATAGGATCCACTGAGCCCCCCCCCCCCCCCAAGTCACTGACACACTGCTATTCTCCCCACCCCCATCAGTGGCGGAGCACAGCACTCCCCTTCCCCCATCACTGACAGGACTTACACTCCCCTCTCCCCCATTACTGGCAGGATGCTGTTTTCCCTCGGCCCCTCCACCTGTATGACAGAGTTCTGCCGCCCCCGCGCCCGCCCCATCACGGCTAGGCGCTGTTACAAGCCCCCCCACCACACACACACACACACTGTTCCCCGCCTCTGTCCCTAAGGCGCAGGGGCCTTGACACCAGCTGCACCTGGCTGCAGCACAGGCCGGGGAGGGGGGACCCCCTGCAGCAGGACCCCTCGCGGAGTGAGCCCTTCCTGTGGGTGCAAGGAAAAAGCCCTCCGGCCCTGCCCTTGTGCCACCGCTATGTCCGGGCAGGCTGAACGCGCGGGAGCAGGTGCATGGGAGCGGGCTGCTGCTGCAGCTTGCCGGGGGCTGCGTGTGAGGGGGCGCCCAGGGCCCGGATTAGGCCGCAGCGCTTAGGGCAGCCGGGGCGCTAGAGCTGAGTCGCTCGCTGCAGATGTGCGCAGCGAAGCCGAGGGTGGGGGAGGGGAACCTGAGCCTCAAAGCTCCGGCTGCTCACAGGCGCCAGCCTGAAGCATGGAGGCGAGTGAGTGCGGCTGGGCTGCAGGGACGGGAGGACTCGGTCGATAACTCATGGCTGAGCTAGAGCAGAATTAACGTCAGAGGCGAGTCTGCGTCGTGGCGGCCATTTAAACTCAGAGGCACAGCAATGAGCTGGTGCCAGGCTTACGGGGGCAGTAACCATTAAAAAGGGCGCCGGTCCCCAGAAGACCCTTCCCTGCCACAGATAAACCTGCGGGGGCGGTGGAGAAGGTGGGGTTGGGCTCAAGCTGAAAGACCCAGATCCTCAAAAGTATGTGGGAACCTAATTCCCATTTATTTCATTGTCCTGTAAGAGCCTAAGTGCCTGGGAGGCTCTGGACCAAAGTCTCCACGTGCCTGGATCTACCCTCAAAGGCACCGTAGGTGAAATAAAGGTAACGTGAGGGGCACAGGACCCCACCCACACCTGTGCCCCTAAGGCACTGACTGTAACAGTGTCTAACTCCAGAGCACACCAGGGACATTTCACAGGCGATCAGGGCTGGCATTAGACCCCCCTCCGCCGGCAGAAACTAAGAGGTGTGCCTCCCGCCCCGCCTCCCCTTCTGGCTCCTACATTTCTGAAGCACCGAGCACCCTCGCGCCCCTGTAGCTTGGGGCCCCAGCCAATTGCCCCAGTTGCTACACCCTAGCTCATAAACCCTCTGAGAACATCTGGGTGGGATGGGCTGTTAGCACCCCTGGGTGGCTGGCTCCTTTCACAGCCTATCCCCAAGCTGGAGGGGGAGCTCCCCGAATTAGGGCCTGGGCTGGCCACAGGGGGACAGTCTCTGACGGGCTAGCTGGGGGGAGAAAGGAAGCCCCCAAGAAATGTCAGGCTCTTTCTCTTCTGCTATCTCAAGTGCGCCGTCTTGCCCTGGCTGGCAGCCCCTTTCCCGTGTCTGAGTGCGCCTGTCCCTCTGAGCTCAGGAATCCTGGTTTGTACTCAGCGCACTGGGCTCGCTGGGCACCGGGCTGGTGGGAGTGGCGGATGGTGATGGTCATTGCCGGCATTGTGTCGTGGCTGCCCTGGCTCTGACTCTGCCCAGCCACAGCAGAATGGTGTAAGCTGTTGCGAAATGCCGATGGTGCTACAATTTAAAGCCGGAAGGCGCAGGCTCCATTTGTCCTCAGCTGATCTCGCTGGTTTCTTTCCTTAGCCGTTTATACGTGTAACCCTTCTGCCCGTCAGAGTTGGCAGCAACAAGGGCTGGGTTCAATATCTAGGGGATCCAGTCCAATAACACAATGCAAACCGGCTCGAGCCCCCACCCAGTGACCTGGGACAAATATATACCACCCCCGCTGGGCGCCTCCAAGAGGCAATACTTCCCCTCTCGCAAGCACATAGTCTGAGTGTAGTAAAAAGCCTTTTAATAATAGAGAGAAACAATGTGGCATTATGTTGGGGAAACACCACCAACAGGATTCATAACACAACCCATGAGCAAAAAAAACCCACCCCAAGCAAATTGGGACAGGCCCCTTTCCCTTTGGTTCTTGAGTCCAGCAACCCCAAATCACCCAAAGTCCCAAAAGTCCAATGACCCAAAAGTCTCTGTCCCTGGTCAGGGCAGCCCCAGAGTTCGAAAATTTATCTGCAGAGCTTTACCTCCCAACCTGGGTGGAGATGGGAGGGGGGTAAGAGGCACCTTACATGATCTGAAGCTGACCACCCCACAGCTCCATAGGCCTTCACTTTGCTCCGCCAGCCGCCCCACGAACTCAGCTGCCCCACAAACTCCTTCACTCAGCTCCGCATCCCACCGTCCCACGAACTGCTCCACATCCCACCAGCAGCTCCCGCCCTCCAAACTGCTCCACCAGCCTGTCCACAAGGCACTCCAGCCCTCCCGCAAACTGCTCCACAATATATCTTCAGGCTCCCCCCCTACTTAACACAATGCTCAGTGATTTCAGCTCTTAGTCAGTTCAGCTCTTTGGTGAATTCAGCTTGTAGTAGGGGAGCCTCAGTGCTGGTGCACCATTAGCCCCAAGTGAGCTCAGCAGCCTGTAACTACACTCCTAATGGAATCAAAATTAGCTCTGATATTTCACAGTGGAGAGAGGAGGAAGTGCAATTAGCATGTAAGACCCTCACCAAGGGGCCCATACCACCAAGTATTAATGCTTGTCCCCAGCCTCTCTCAATTCACAGTTTTAAAACCCATGAATCTTGCCTAGCAAGTGCTACTTAGTTGATGGTGAGTCCCTCCATCATAACAAAAGGCCAAGTACAGTTCCAAGCACAGTTCCCATAATCAGGGTAATAACAATTTATTCTTCCTGCCCCAATAACAGAGACACTGGGGATCCCACAGCGCCAAAGTGACCATTTGGGCAGCTATGGCCTCATTCTAGGTGGGGTGGGTGTGCCTATGCAAATAAGATCAGCCCCTGAAGTTCTTTTCCACAACTTGCCACACCTCACCACCAGATGTCAGGGTGGAGCTCATCCTGACACTGCTTACATACCGGTCACCCACCTCCGACTTCTCTTCCCGGCTGCGCCTGTATAGCCCCTCTGCGCCATGGCCCTGCCCTCTTGCTCTGCTTTGGCCTCAGATTTGCGGTTGCTTCATAACAAGCTCTAAATCGCACTGATGCAGGGGGATTGGCTTCTCCCAGCTAAAGGTCAAGGGAGCTGATTGTGTCCAGCCAGAGACCCGAGAGTTTAGAGGAACGGGGACATTTTCCGTCTCCTGCACACTGCAATTTTGTCTCTCCGCACAAACCCCCCCCCCCCCCCCCCCACACACACACACACTTCAACGGAGTCCAGCTATGGTCTCCTGGCCTGTCACGTGTCTGTGGGGCAACGGGCAGTCTGACGTGGGGACTCAGCAGGCTGGTGTCTGGAGTCCCTGGGGGGGGGGGTGTCTTTACTCCTCGCTGAATTCCGTCAGGGGCTGGACGAGGCCTTTTGCTGCCATTTGGTCTCCCAGGTGCTGTGAGACGGGCTCCGCAGCCCCTCCCCGTTTCACACTCCCACTGGGCTCGCTGCGGCTGCCTGCCCCTCGTGCGGCTCCCCGGGGCCTGGGCAGTAAATGGAACGTGGATACTGGTTCACTCCATTGACCGGCCTTGAATGCGCCGCTCGCCTCCAGTCCCTTTAAGTCCCATTTAAAAATCTCCTGCCATTTAATCTGCATCATTTCCTGTCGATCCCGGCAGTGTTGTGCTGACTAATGACATCTTATTTAATTGTACAGGAGCTCAGCCTTCCCTCAGCTGGAGTCAGCCCTCGGTGGCAGATCTCCGCGCAGGGGGTGGGTGCGTTAGGAACAAGACACATTATGCTACACAGACATCATCAAAGCTTACACTTCCACAACCCCTGTCGCTCTCCAAATTTTGGCACACTATAGAGACCCCCGAAATGCAGCCAGGTCTGGCTTGGCAGGCACGGGCTTGTTGGCCCAGGACAAGCAGGAAGGCCTGCTATTTTAGGAATGGGGTTCTGGGGGGTCTGTGAGGCCCAGGAACAGCAGCCAGAACTTATGGGTGTAGAACATTGTCAGCAAGCCATCCAGTAACCTGCCTGGACCGATGGCACATACCGGGTAGACATCTGATTTCAGGGGTGGAGGGTTGAGGCACTGCTGAGAGCTGTAAACCCGTCTGGCAACTGCTCCTAGGATCATGCAACCCTTCAAACTATATTTTAGGGCCACCGCTTTTGCCTTCCCCCTCAAAACTATTGTTGTCTGACCCCTCACACTTCGCTCTTCTTGGTCTAGTGCCTTTAGCAGCCCAAGTTGTGACGCAGCAGCGAGGGGGGAGTGTTGACCTGGGGATGTGGCAGGGGAGCTTCACTGGGAATGGGAGACCTGAGAGCCTGTAACCTGAGCCAGGAGGGGGAGGGGGAGGTAACACCTCTGCCTGGGAATGTGGACAGAGGCTGCAAGAGAGAGCCTGCTGGGGGGGGATTAGTTTTCAGTTTGGTGCTGGGTGGTGGAATGCAGGGAACCCCAGGGCTGGGGTCTCAGCTTCCTGCCCCCCAGAAGGACTTGACTGAGGGGTCCTGTTTGTACCCACAAGCTCTGTTTTAGACTGTGTTCCTGTTGTCCAATAAACCTTCCATTTTACTGGCTGTCTGAGAATCACAGTGAATCCCAGGAAGAGGGGTGCAGGCCCCGGACTCCCCCACACTCCCTGACACAAGTAAAACAGGGCTCTGCGCCTTCTGCCTGGGACACCACGCAAAAGAGCCAGGAAAGGAAAAACATAGTGTGACTCAGAGAAGCTTATTACCGGATAATGGTCATGACCACAAAGGCAGCAAAAGGAAAACACATCACCCAGCTTTGGCTGCGGCTGAGACAGACCGGGAGGGAATGTAGGACACTAAGCAGAGGTGGCAGGGGTTGGAAGAGGGAGCAGGAAAAACATGAGGACGAATGAGCGCAGGCTGCTGCGTCCCTTGTCTCCAGGCAGAGGAGAAGGTGCTGAAGAAAGGCTGAGCTCATGGTTTAATCAGGTAGTGCGGAAGCGGAGAAGGGAAGTGTTAGAAAAACAGTCAGAAATATCACGCTGCCTTGGAGCTTGCAGGGTCGAGATGAACTCATTCGGGAAGCTGCGGTTTGCCGGCGTTGCTATTCCGAGGTGTCTCTTGGATACACACCTTCACATTTCCGCACATTCCTAGTGAGAAAACCCAGGCCTCGGCAACAGGGTCACATGCCTGACTGCTCCCCGCGATCACAGCTGGGCCCCTGCGTGACAGCTCAGCTCAGTACCCTGGCGCCTCTCCTTTGCCAGAGGGCAATCCGGACTGTGCGTGGCAGGCGGGTCTGCCGCTCAAAGGGTTATTTCGGCCTAATTAAAAGGCTGCTGGCATGAGTCTGAGAGAAGCATAATTACTGTGCACCCCAGAGAACTCCGAGTAATACATATTTCGTGTGCGATGGGCTGTGGCTGCCGGGCCGAGCTATGTGTGACTGGGAGGGGAGCTGGAAGCTCTCCAGCGAGTATTTCTGGAACCTTTGTTCCAGAGCCCAGACTGTCTCCCTGAGAGGGACTGTTTGTGGCGAAAAGATTTCTCTCCACTTCTCGCTTTTAAACCATCGTTGTCATAGCAACAAAATCTTCCACTCTCCAGTGCCAATGACTGTCTAGAAAAACGTGGGCATCTCTGAGACAGGGCTAACGCCTCCCCTCCCCCGCAGCAGAGCCAAGAATGGGGCTGTCTCTGTTGGTTGGAATTTGTGTTTTTGTGGAAGTGTGAGTGTGCGCGTGCAGGGCAGGGATCGCAGGAGAGCAGAACTGAGCAGGACCCTTGGGGAACAGCTGAGCAGGACATGCGGGCACTAGGTCCATAGGGCAACGCTTGTTCCTGGGATTCCTGCGGAGAGAACATTTCAGCAGCCGGCTGCAGACCTACGGCGCAGGCGAGGCTCTGTGGAGGCGGTGCAGAAAAGGGAGATTCTGAAAAAAAACGCTCCGGCTGTGACAGGAAAAGCAAACGGGGGAGGGGAAGATCAGGGTTCCATTCGCGCTCGGCTGGCGGCACTTGGGTTTGAGACATGAGGCTCCGGATCATGGGCTTACCTGCATCTCAAGTGGGGAGCTGCGAGCGGAGCTGCCATGAATTAACCATGGGGATGCCGCAATCCTTGAAGGCAGCAACGGCCTCTGTCTCCATGCAAAAAGAAAAGGAGTACTTGTGGCACCTTAGAGACTAACCAATTTATTTGAGCATGAGCTTTCGTGAGCTACAGCTCACTTCATCAGATGTTATACCGTGGAAACTGCAGCAGACTTTATATACACACAGAGAATATGAAACAATACCTCCTCCCACCCCACTGTCCTGCTGGTAATAGCTTATCTAAAGTGATCAACAGGTGGGCCATTTCCAGCACAAATCCAGGTTTTCTCACCCTCCACCCCCCCACACAAATTCACTCTCCTGCTGGTGCTAGCCCATCCAAAGTGACAACTCTTTACATAATCAAGTCGGGCTATTTCCTGCATAGATCCAGGTTTTCTCACATCCCCCCCCCCCCCCCCCACCCCCATACACACACAAACTCACTCTCCTGCTGGTAATAGCTCATCTAAACTGACCACTCTCCAAGTTTAAATCCAAGTTAAACCAGAACATCTGGGGGGGGGGGGGTAGGAAAAAACAAGAGGAAACAGGCTACCTTGCATAATGACTTAGCCACTCCCAGTCTCTATTTAAGCCTAAATTAATAGTATCCAATTTGCAAATGAATTCCAATTCAGCAGTTTCTCGCTGGAGTCTGGATTTGAAGTTTTTTTGTTTGAAGCTATTACCAGCAGGACAGTGGGGTGGGAGGAGGTATTGTTTCATATTCTCTGTGTGTATATAAAGTCTGCTGCAGTTTCCACGGTATAACATCTGATGAAGTGAGCTGTAGCTCACCAAAGCTCATGCTCAAATAAATTGGTTAGTCTCTAAGGTGCCACAAGTACTCCTTTTCTTTTTGCGAATACAGACTAACACGGCTGTTCCTCTGAAACCTGTCTCCATGCAGAAAAGGGGGGATGGGTGGAGCGCATCCACTCTGAATGGCTCTCTGTGCTTGCAGGAGGCGGGGGGACATGTACAGAAAGAGAGACCCAGAGGTGCCAGCGGCAACCGGGGAGGGGAGCGCAGAGAGGCTGCTGTTACATTTCCCTTTGAAAAGAAAAACACAGAGCCCGTGTCTGGCCGGGAGCACCGTGCGTCCATACTTTCCTGATGGGATCATCCCGCAGCCTCTGCCATGGGAGGCAGCAAACTCGTGACAGCCCTCGGCTAAACTCACCCACCAACTGCTGAAAAACGGGCCATTCCCACTGCGGGCCAGTGCAATTTAGATCAAAGATGCTTTTGTCTGCCAGGACCCGAGTACCCCCTACCCACCCGAAGCTACTGAAAGAAAGGGGAATTCCTTTAAGATCCACCAGCCAGGCCGCGCAGGGGCCAGCCCCTTGAGCCCAGATGGGGGGAAGGGTTCTGTCCTTTCTCGGAAAAACAGGTGGTGTCTTCCCTTATGCCCAATAGCTCAGTGGTTAGCGCGCTAACCAGCAGGCCAAGGCGTATCCAGGATTCGGTGTGTTTCCAACTCTCCTGAAGAAGCTGTTCAACTTTGTATAAAATACTTCAATGTTCATTGGGTCTGGGAGAGCGCACAAGAGGAATCCAGGGCATAACCCAGTGCCAGGACACTCCCCTAGGATCCAAGTCCCTGCCAAGGAGTATTTAAGTATTTTTATCAAGCATTTTCAATAATAGAGATAGAGAAAAAGTGGGGGTTTTGCCCGCAATCTTATGCCCAAATAAATCTGTTAGTCTTTAAGGTGCCACAGGACTCCTCCTTGTTTTTGTGGATACAGACTAACATGGTTACCCCTGTGAGAGATAGAGAAAGCTCTGCTCCAGCATACCCCCTAGGTCGGTGGTTAGTGAATTCTTGTGGGAGGCCTGGGGTCAAGTCCCTACTCTACATTAGACAGAGGGCATAGGAATCTGGCTGAGGGCTCCAACTACTGGACTATTGGGTACAATGGTGTGACGAAGTGGGACTGTTCTTAATGTTTCCTCTGAATAGTGTGGGGGTGCCTCAGTTTCCCCCAGGCAGTTCTTAAGTATCTAGGGGGTGGAGTAAGGGTGTATGATCATTGCAGAGCCCTAGAGGGCATGTGTGTGCAGGAGTCTGGACACAGAGAATGGCCGACACCCTGTTTCCTGGCAACTGATGGCCTGGGCCCTTCCCCCCCTGCAAGGTGAGAGCTGAAGGGTTGGAGAACAAAGGAATCAGGTGACCACCTGGCCCGGGAAAGGAACAAAGCCCAGAGGAGGAGGGGCTGGAGGGAGTTTCAGTTTGGGGCTGGCTGGGACATGGAGTGAAGTGCAGACGTGGTTGTCTGGCTCACTACCCCCCAAAATGGACCCAGCTGAGGGGTCCCGTTCTCTGCACCTGCAAGCTCTGTGTTAGACCATGTTCCTGTCGTCTAATAAACCTTCTGTTTTACTGGCTGGCTGAGAGTCACGTCTGACTGCGAAGTTGGGGTGCAGGACCCTCTGGCTTCCCCAGGAGCCCCGCCTGAGCGGACTCGCTGTGGGAAGCGCACGGAGGGGCAGAGGATGCTGAATGCTCCGAGGTCAGACCCAGGAAGGTGGAAGCTGTGTGAGCTGTGTGTCCTGAAGACAGGCTGCTCACAGAAAGGCGACTGCCCCAGAGTCCTGACTGGCTTCATGGGGAGCAGTTCCAGAGCATCGCCCAGGGACTCCGTGACAAATGGGGATTAGGGTCTCTGCCTCTTTCGTGCGCCCCATCTGGTAGGTGCACTGAGAACCCGAGAGGATTGGGCCTCACAGGGGCGGCAGGTAGCGGAATTGTTTGAGGAGCCCACCAGGGCCTAGGCATGAGCTAGGCACCGCAGCTGGGAGGGAGGTGGCTCTGCCCATACCCACCAGGAGTAATTTAAGCACCATAGGGACTTTACAAGTGGAAACTGAGGCACCTAAAGGATTTAGGTACCTAGAGGATTTAGGCACCTGCAGGGTTAGGCAGCAGCTAAGCAGGGGGTTGAGAATCTAAATGTTGGATTTAGGCACCTAAAGTGACAGTTAGACCCCTAAATCCCATTGCGAGTATAGCCCTTATTGTCTCCTCTCTGCCTCAAGGAGCTGCAGACGGGGGGGAACGGTTAAACCCCGGAAACTGTGACAACAGCTGGCAAACAGGTAGCACAATCCCAACCCTGGCGCTGCTGGCGGACTGGGAAGGAGGAATGGCGCCGGACAGAGGTCTGGCCCCCTACCGGAGGTGCTCGCCAGCAGTCCCCGCTGTGTGTGCCTGACATCAGGAAATCCCGGCTCTCCCACCGACTCCCAGGGGCTTGGCCGAGTCACTGCGGCGACAGTGTCAGTAAATCGCACCCCCTCCCCGCTGGAAGGGGCTGGCAGTTGGACAGTTACGGGGCTGTGGGACGGGCGGGGGCTATACAGCGCCTCCTGGGGCACGTGAGAGGCACAAACCAAAGCAGCCCGCGGGGCAGAGTGGAGCGACCGCAGCACAGCCCCGCTCCCTCTGGGCAAGGCCGGGCCAGGCTAGCCGGCGCCGAGCGGCTGCTCCGAGCAGCCCACAGAGTCGCTCTGTGCCGGGAAGCAGCATGACTCAGGCGCACCAAGAGCGTGTATGGCAGGAGCAGAGCCACCGACCCAGGACTCCAGTCCGCGCCCGCAGCGCCCGGTGCCGGAGCCCAGGCCTGTTGAGCAGGGCGCTGCGGCGGGGATGGGGGCAGAGCCGCCCTCCACCCCGTATGCTCCAACTGGGGCTCCGCTCCGCTCCGCTCCTCCCGCCCAGCCCCCTTCCCCGCTGGAGTCACGGTTGGTTTAGTTCCTAAAGCTCTGGCGAGCACCGCTGCAATGAGAGCGGGAAGCCCGGAGACTGTGACGCGGGGGCGTCACACCGGCAGTTCGCGCGGGCCTGCAGTATTCGGGGGCTCGCTGAAAGGGAAAGCGAGGGGGAGACTCCAGGAGCAGCCGAGACCCCGCCCCGCCCCCCAGCGAGCGACCGACCGACCGACCGACCGACAGACAGACAGACCAGGCTCGCTGCTCTGGAAGCCTTGGAGATGGACAAATTCTTCACTCCCCCCCAACCCCGGCGCACAGGTGCGCACACCACACCCCGACACTGCACGGCTGCACCCCCAGCTCACACTCCCCCCGACATCGCCCCACCCAGACGCAGGCTGCTGTCCGTCCACACGGCCACACACCCCCCCCCCAGCCCATCTAGCAGGCTCAGGCACTAGAATCCTCAGGCAGGATTCGGTGTGTTTCCAACTCTCCTGAAGAAGCTGTTCAACTTTGTATAAAATACTTCAATGTTCATGTTCAATGTTCAAATTCTTGGACAAATTCAATGGACAAATTCTTCACTCCCCCCCAACCCCGGCGCACAGGTGCGCACACCACACCCCGACACTGCACGGCTGCACCCCCAGCTCACACTCCCCCCGACATCGCCCCACCCAGACGCAGGCTGCTGTCCGTCCACACGGCCACACCCCCCCCCCCCAGCCCATCTAGCAGGCTCAGGCACTAGAATCCTCTATGTCCTCTGTCTATGGCAGAGCACCCCTCCGCCATAGACACACTGAGACAGACTCGTCCCCACCCCCACATGAACACACCTGCCCCTCCCTCCACATACACGCTCTGTGCGGACATCAGTGCCCTTCTCCCACCGCCCCTACCCCCGCCCGCACCTGCGCTGAGTTGTGCATACACAATCACCGACGGCAAATCTCGACGCGGGGGGCGATACTCGCTGCTGGCAGGCGGGTGCCCCGGTGCTGGGGTATGGGCAACGCGGCTAGGCACAAAGCCCTGGCTGTGTCCAGAGCCGCCCAGGGAGATCAGAGCCGGGTGATTTGTTCTGCGGGGCCACCAGGTTAATCGGCTCCAGACTGCCCGGGGAACCGTAGAAAGTCCCTGGGGCTGCGGTGGGTCAGACTAGGGGCGGCCGGGACACTGAAGACAAACTCTGGAAAATATTTGCTGTACTCCTGTCCCGGCTCTGTGCTGCCCCCCTCCCCGGGGACCCGGCCTTGGCGGGACGGAGCCAGCTGGAGTGAATTCGGAGGGCAGGTTCAAAGCGATCCCTGCTGCGCACATGGGGGGAGGGGAGTAATTAAACGCTTCTGCTTGTAATGAGAAACAGTCGTGTGGGAGATCAAAGGGCCTGGACCCGCTGGACTCGTGTCTCCCAGGCTCTACAGGGGCTAGGGGGCACTCTGGCGAGGCAGTGTCCCGGGCGGGCCTGCAAGGAGCCGGTCTGCCCAAGGGCAGCCGTGCCCGCCCGCGCACGCAGACACCGTTCAGCCGGGCTGGGGTGTGACTCCGGAGCTTTCCAGGCACCCAGCTCAGCGCTCTGCCGAGAGGTGATGAAAACCGAAGCGATCTTCTCCCTGGCTGGGGGAGGAGAAGGCAGCTCTCATACGGGCCAGTCTGCCTGCTGGGATCTGCACCAGCCACGGCCAGAGCCAGAGGCTCCCGTGGCCTGCAAACCCTTTTCCCTTCCCCAGTTCCTTCCTGCCTGCCTCTCCCGCTCTCTGAGCAGTGGTGTTGCAGCACCCCAGGCCTTGAAGTAGTAATAACAAACACCACATACATGGTTTCTATCATCAGCACCCCTGTCTCTGACTGACCGGGGGTGGGGAGTTGGAGCCGGTGCAAACAACGCAGGGAGATACAACAAGGTCGCCTGCTCCTGTAAGGCTTGGCACCCTCCCTCCAACGGGGCTGGGCTCTCAGGGGCCAGGAATATAGAGGCGGATCCTGGGGAGCTGGAGATCCCAGAATTGTCGTTTATGTGCGTGTGACCGTTAGGATCGGGTCCTGTTTCTCCCACTTCCCCTCCCCTCTCCGGGACCTGCAGCGTTCCTCTGGCCCCAGAGTACTGCCCCTCCGCCGGGCCCTTCATTGCCCAGGAGTCAGCAATATCTCCCTCCCCTCTTCCTCCTCCCTGCAAGACTTCGCGGATGCCCATTGTTCCCCCTCCCCCTTCTATTTCCCTATTTAGCAAGGTAAAACTAATCTCAGCTTCCCCCGAATTCGGGCGGAGCCCCCGGGCCTTCTCCTGTGGCTCTGGGATTCAGCAAATCTGATGAGCCCAACTCAATGCACCAAAGCCAAGTGTCTGCAGAGAATTCACTCCCTAAATAAATCTGATGTCTGGAGTGTCGGGGGCTGTGGCTGGAGTGTGCATTTGGGTCCAGTTGTTTAATTGAAAAGGAGCTGGAAGCAGGTATTGGCCTGGCTCGCGATGGATTTTGCCGTGGTAGTTTCAGGTGTTAAAGTAACCTCTGGGTGATATTTTACTCCTGAGGCCATTCTGTGCCAAAAAATTAAAAATTCTCCACCAAAAATTTAAAAATGCTGCACACAATATTTTCAAATCCTGCAAATGTTATTTGGGTGAGACTGCACCCAAACCTGACACAGCACAAGGACCGGGCCTGCCCCAGAAACACACCAGGGCCCTGCCCCTCTGTGCCAGGGGCACCAGGTGTGGGCAGGCAAGCTCAGCAAGGCAGAATCCAAGCATGGAGGGGCTTAGGGTGGGGGGATCCAGGAGTGGGATGAGAGGTGTCTGTGTGGGGCAATCTGGGTGCGGGCAGCTCAGTGGGGGATCTGGATGCACAGGGGCTTGTTGGGGGGTTCTGGGTGCAATAGTAATGGGACTGTGCAGGGGCGGTCCAGGTAAAGGTGGTTGGGGCTCAGCAGGGGGTGTGTGTCTGGGTGTGGGAGGGATAGAGCTTGGCAGGGGGGTCTGGGTGTGGAGGATTCAGTGCGGGGTTCCAGATGCTGGGGGAGTGGGACTCAGTGGTGTGGGGATCTGTGTGCATCTGGTTGGGGCTTGGTAGGGTGGGGATCCAGGTGTGGGTGGCTTGTCAGTGTGGTTCTGGGTGTGGGGGTGACACTTGGTGGGAGGGTCTGGGTGTGAGAGGGTCTGGATGCATGGGGTTTGGGCAGATAGGGGAGCAGCTCACTGTACAGTGATTCCTCCCCCTGCAGCTGAGGAGCAATGGGTGCAGGAAGTGTGGTGGGTGGGGAGAGCTTGCAGAGCTTCCTACAGCCGGGGGAGAAATCTGGGGGTGGGTCTGACATGGCCCTGGATGCCATGCAGGGGAAGAGGAAGTCCCGTCCTCTCCAGCCCAGCCGGGACTAGCAGCTGAGCCGGGCACAGGGTAGGAGACACCAGCCCGGTCTTCTCCAGTCCCTCCCCCTGCCCCACACTGATTTACCTCTCTGAAGGCTGCCCTGGGCACCTGAAACATACTACTGGGGAGGGTCAGCCAGGTCCCCTGATTCCCCAAGCTGGGATGATGTGGGATGTGCCTGTATCTGATGTGTGTGCGTTTGGGGTGGGGGGTGTTTCTGGGCAGTGAGTTATGTTCCTTTGTAAGGTGTGTGCAGGGTGTGTTGGAGAGCTAGGAGCGCATGTCCTAGTGAATGGCAGGCATGTGCCTAGAGGGGTGAATGGTCTGCACTGGGACAGGGTTGTGGGTATAGGACAGGCGCATGGGAGATGCAGTGTGCACAGGGGAATGGGAAATGTGAACCTGGAGTGTGTTGGGTAGAGATTTTCTGTATCATGGTGCTGTGTTGGCTGGGAAGTGAATGGGAGAAGGGGTGTGTATATGTGGGTGCATCTGGCCCCTGGTATGGCAAATATAGGGCCCATCTTTAAAAAAGGGAAGAAGGAGAACCTGGAGAACTACAGTCTCGCCTCAGTTCCTGGAAACATCATGGGCAGGTCCTCAAGGAAACCATTTTGAAGCGCTTAGAGGAGAGGAAGGTGATCAGGAACAGTCAACATGGATTCACCAAGGGCAAGTCATGCCTGTCCAACCTGATTGCCTTCTAGGATGAGATAACTGGCTCCGTGGATATGCGGAAAGCAGTGGACGTGATATATTTGGACTTCAGCAAAGCTTTTGATACAGTCTCCCACAGTATTCTTGCCAGGAAGTTAAAAAGTATGGGTTGGATGAATGGACTATAAGGTGGATAGAAAAGCTGGCTAGATTGTTGGGCTCAACGGGTAGTGATCAACAGTTCAATGTCTAGTTGGCAGCCGGTATCAAGCAGAGTGCCCCAGGAGTTGGTCCTGGGGCCAGTTTTGTTCAACATCTTTATTAATGATCTGGATGATGGGATGGATTGCAGCCTCAGCAAGTTCGCAGGTGACACTAAGTTGGAGGGAAAGGTAGATATGCTGGAGGGTAGGGATAGGGTCCAGAGTGACCTAGACAAATTGGAGCATTGAGCCAAAAGAAATCTGATGAGGTTCAACAAGGACAAGTGCAGAGTCCTGCACTTAGGATGGAAGAATCTCATACACTGCTACGGGCTGGAGACCGACTAAATAAGCAGCAGTTCTGCAGAAAAGGACTTGGGGATTACAGTGGATGAGAAGCTGGATATGAGTGAGCAGTGTGCCCTTGTTGTCAAGAAGGCTAACGGCATGTTGGGCTGCATTAGTAGGTGCACTGCCAGCAGATCGAGGGAAGTGATTATTCCCCTCTATTCGGCACTGGTGAGGCCACATCTGGAGTATTGCATTTTGGTCCCCCCACTACAGAAGGGACGTGGACAAATAGGACAGAGTCCAGTGGAGGGCAACAAAAATGATCAGGGGACTGGAGCACATGAGTTACGAAGAGAGGCTGAGGGAACTGGGTTTGTTTAGTCTGCAGAAGAGAAGAGTGAGGGGGGATTTGATAACAGCCTTCAACTATCTGAAGGGGGGTTCAAAAGAGGATGGAACTCAGCTTTTTCTCAGTGGTGGCAGATGACAGAACAAGAAGCAATGGTCTCAAGTTGCAGTTGGGGAGGTCTAGGTTGGATATTAGGAAACTCTATTTCACTAGGAGGGTGGTGAAGCACTGGAATGGGTTACCTAGGGAAGTGGCGGAATCTCCGTCCTTAGAGGTTTTTAAGGCCCGGCCTGACAAAGCCCTGGCTGGGATGATTTAGTTGGTGTTGGTCCTGGTTTGAGCAGGGGGTTGGACTAGGTGACCTCCTGAGGTCTCTTCCAACCTTACTATTCTATGATTCTATGTCTCACTCCCCAACCATGGGGAGTAGGAACAAAGAGGCTGTCTCTGGCGGCGAGGCCAGCAGCTGGCCTGTGTGCGGATGTGGGTCAGATTTCAGGAAACCATGAAATCTCCCTCTGCTCTCAGCCTGAGCTGTGCATTACGGCTTCATGGCGGGCAGAGGGGAGGTGGGAGGAGGGCCTCCAGGGAGGAGAGCTCTCCGTGGCTCACCAGGCGCCCAAACTCCCATCAGTCATTCAGGAGACCTGCCAGTGCGATGTGAGAGCTGGCCCTAAAGCGGGGATGGGGGGGGGGAAGACCTCTACATCCCCAACCTAGCTCCTCCGCACTCCCCTGCCCTTTCTCCTCCTCATGGTGCCCCCCCTTCTGCTTCCATCCAAAGGGGGAGGGGAGCACAACACGCAGTGATGTGTCTCATAATTTAAGAGCTCTGTGCTTCTCCCGCCAGAAGGGAAACCCCACAGAGTTCCAAGCCCAGCAGGGGCAGTGCAGGCAGCTCTCCCTCCTGGCCAAGCAATCGACAGCCCCAGAGCTTGGGGTCTAATGGGGGGGGTGTCAGGAGGCCCCTGTTGCAGGGAGGGAGCTCTGGAAATGGTGCCCCTAGGCCAGGGGTTCTCAGCCTTTTCTGAATCAGGCCCATCTTCCTACTTTTTTTTTTTTAACTTGGATCCACCACCACCCCCTTACAATAGCCAGAAGCACACTGCCTGGCACATGGGGTGGCATCAGGGCTCAAATTCAACCCCCACCCCATGAGGGGCAGGTATGTATACAGGTGCCTTCAAGATAAAGATGCAGATTAGGGGGCCCCTCAGGACAGAAGTGGTGGTGCAGGTGCGTGTGGGCAGCTTGTGGGGTGCAGGAAAAACTCTTGTTTTGTAACTGAGTAGTAGGTGAGTTGGCCGCAGGGTCCTTTACCCTCCAGCAGGGCTGAATTCTCCCCCTCCCCTCAAAACCCTGTAAATAAGCAGAACCCATCACTGCAGGAGCTGTCTCAGCTCCAAAGGGCTGCCTCTGTGCAGAAGAAAGTTCCAGCAGTCATGAGTGCTCCTATTCACCCATCTCACAATATGAGGAACAAGGGAATGTCCAATTACATTAAAGAAGCAACAAGTTTAAAATATAAGACTTAAAAAAACTGCAGTAAATTATCCCATGGAATTCACTGCCACAAGATTCTGTTGAAATAGTGCTACTGGATTCACAAGGCTTAAAATATCTGGAAGATGCATGAATCACAGGGTGAAATCAATGGCCTGTGTTATGCAGGATTGAATTAAATTATGCAGATTAAATTATCATAGTAATTATCCCTTCTGGCTTTAACCTCTATGAATTTTTATTTCAGCAAAGTCAGAGCTTGCCATGTGAGCTTCTTCACAGCAGTGCCCTGACTACAACACTGTCATGAGAAGGACTCTAAAATGCAGCACGCCTCCCTAATAATTCATGCAGCTTGTCCGGACCTCAGGATATTTGAAATGAATTTAGTTCTGGTGAAAGGGGTTAGATTCATGGTGTCCAAGGCCAGAAGGGGCCATTGTGATCATCTAGTCTGACCTCCTGGCCAGAGAAGGCCACAGAACTTCATCAAAATAATCCCTAGAGCAGATCTTTTAGAAAAACACCCAATTTTGATTTTAAAATTGTCAGTGATAGACAATCCTCCCCCACCCTTGATAAATTGTTCCAATGGTTAATTACTCTCATGGTTAAAAGTTTACTCCTTATTTCCAGTCTGAAGTTGTCTAGCTTCAACTTCCAGCCATTGGATCATGTTAGATCTTTCTCAGCTAGATTGAAGAGCCCATTATCAAATATTTGTATGTTCCATGTATGCACCTATAGACTGAAATCAAGTAATCCCTTTACCTCAGGGGATCTCAAACTGGGGGTTGGGACCCTTCAGGGGGGTCATGAGGTTATTATGTGAGGGATCGTGAACTGTCAGTCTCCACCCCAAACCCGGCTATGACTCCAGTATTTATAATGGTGTTAAATATATAAAAAAGTGTTTTTAATTTATAAGGAGGGAGGTGGCACTCAGAGGCTTGCTATGTGAAAGGGGTCACCAGTTAAAAAGTTTGAGAATCACTGCTTTACCTTCTGTCTGTTTAACTAAATAGACTGAGCTTCTTAAGTCTATCACTATAATCTTTTATTCATTCTCATGGCTCTTCTCTGAACCATCTCCAATTTATCAGCATCCTTCTTGAACTGTAGTCACTAAAACTGGACACAGTATTCCAGCAGTGGTTGCAACAGTGCCAAATACAGAGATTCCCTTGGTATATATAAGGGTAGGTTAAGAAAAGAGCACTTAAAAACAATAAAAGAAAAATATAAAGATAGGTTAAAAAAGAACACACATGACCTCCCTTAATGCCTTATTCTTATCTAAAAAAACTGAGCTACTGTTAGCAAAAACAGCATCTGTGAGTCAGTGGATCAGAGATTAGAAGTCTGCTTCTTCCCCCACTTTTTAACAAAAGCAAGTAAAAGTTATATTAAGTTTTGTAAAGAAATAAACTCTTGAAAAGACAAATCTATATGAAGACACATCCCTTTATTTAACATTTTTACAGGTGTGTTTCAATAAAATAGAGCATTCAGAAACACCTCAGATTTAAAACCACAGGTCCTTAGTAACTGCCAGTTTATATTCCCCTTATTCTGTAAACCAGTGGATCAGAGAGAAGTTTGTTTCTTCCCCCACTTTTTAACAACTAGAGGTGAAAGTTATATTAAGTCTTGTAAAGGAATAAATACTTTAAAAGACAAGCCTATATGAAGACATCCCTTTATTTAGCACTTTTGCATATGTTTCAATAAAAAGTGAGCATGCAGAAACATCCCAGGGTTAAAAACACAGAGAATCTGTTTATAAAAGTAATTGATAGTGATAAAAAAGTTACCCCCGAGACTTTAGACTAACATCGGTCATTTTTTAGTAAGGACAATCTGAAGCAGCATGCTTTTTCAGCAAACCCACTGTTAGCAAAAACAGCTTTTGTAAGCCAGTGGATCAAAGATAAGAAGGCTGCTTCTTCACCTGCTTTTCAACAAATACAAATGAAAGTTATATTAAGTTTTGTAAAGGAATAAACACTTTAAAAGACAAGCCTATATGAAGACAGAGCCCTTTATTTAACATTTTTACAGGTGTGTTTCTATTAAAAAAAAAGAGCATGCAGAAACACCCCAGAGTGAAAACCACAGAACCTTAGTAACAGCTAGTTTATATTCCCCTTATTGTGTAATCCAGCGGATCAGAGAGAAGTTTATTTTCCTCCCCACCTTTTAACAAATCCATGAAAAAGTTATATTAAGCTTTCATTTTCTTAGGACTTTTAGATTTAAGTACGAATTTTTCTGTTGCATTCCCCCCCAGACAGCTTTCTCACCACCATGGCCTGATCTCTGTGGCTGTGGCTTTTTTTAAAATGTGTTTGTCCTCCATTTAAATTTTAAAATCCAAATTTTAAAAGCAATCTTGTTTCTTTTTTGTTAATTTTGTTTTTTATTAAAATGCATATGTAAACTCCCCTCAATTGCCAGTTTGCATGTTCTTACGCAGTTGCTGTTTTGGTACTTTAAAAACACTATTTTTAAAAGGATAGGCTAGTATCTTAAGCCTTTTTAGTTCACAAAATATCCCTAAGAGTGGCCTTGTCTTGTTACAGCTCAGTCAATACTGCTTGTCAATGAAATATCAAAACTTTTTTTAAAACAAACAAACAATTCTTCAAATAGGCCTCACTGCATACAGAATATCATTTAAAAAGGTCATGTTATGTTACATCTCAGTCAATGCTGTATTTTCACGTTAGATGTTAAAAAAAACTTTATATAATGAAACACTGCATGTTTAGGAAGTGTTAAAAGTATGGGGGAAAAGTCGAGGGGTGTTCTTCAGAATGGCTATCTCTGAGCTTCATGCAGTCACAAAGAGATGGTTTTTGTCTTTTACAATCAGTAAATGGAATAAAATACTTGTTATAACTTTCACAAAGTATCTTTCAATGCAATCTCACCATTATTAAAATGTTAACAGCGTTTAAAAAGTTAGGAAAGAAGTCTGTGTGAAAAAACAAGCAAACTGAAGGGGTGACCCCTAGAGCCTTGCTAAGGCAGACTACAGTGCATGGATCACTGGCTAGCCTAATTAGTCTTATCTGTTTTTAAAATGTAGAGAAAGCCACAGCTCCAGCCTGTGCTGTATTATTTTAATAAAATCTATGGACCCAAAACAAACACAGGGGTTCGTACCTGTGTCTCAGCATATGGTTTGCAAACATTTAAAAACAAAGATATTCTGATAAATAACTTCTTTACTCCTGCCCAAGATTCCCTTGTTTATGCCTCCAAGGATCACATTAGCCCTTTTGGCCACAGCATCACACTGGGAGCTCATGTTTAACTGATTATCTACCAGGAACCCCAAGCCCTTTTTCAGAGTCACTGCTTCCCAGAATAGAGTCCCCATCCTGTAAGTATGGCCTACATTCTTTGTTCCTAGATGTATACATTTGGCCATGTTAAAATGCATAGTGTTGGCCTGTACCCATTTTACTAAGCAATCTAGATTGCTCTGTATCAGTGACCTGCCTTCTTCATTATTTGCCCACCCCTCCCAAATTTTTGTATAATCTGTAAACTTTTTCAGTGAAAATGTGATGTTTTCTTCCAGGTCGTTGATAAAAATTTTAAATAGAATAGGGGCAAGAACCAATTCCTGCAGCACCCCACTATAAACACACCAGTTTGATGATTATTTCCTATTTACACGTAAATTTTGTGACCTATCAGTTAGCCATAATTTAATCCATTCAATGCGTGCCATGTTAATTTTATATCATACTGGTTTTTAAATCAAAATGTCATACCTTACAAAGTCAGCCCCCTTACAGAAGTCTAAGTATCTTATAGCAACATTATTATCTTTATCAACCAAATTTGTAATCTCATAAAAATATCAAATTATTTTGACAGGATCTGAGTTCCATAATACCAAGTTGATTGGCATTTACTATATTTGGAGTGCTGCCTGCAGTGATTCTAGAGTGGGAGTGCCAACCTCAGGGCAGACTGTTAGGAAGCAGGGCACAAACCCCAAATTGGTTGTGAGTTCTATTCTTAGATTTCACCAATGAACTGTCAAGTGTAGACTCCTCAGGCACTGTAACAGACTTACCATGGGATCACAGACAGTCCCCTTGGGTATCCTGATCTATATTGCCATGCAGGTGAGCCTGCCTTTGTGATAGCTGGTCCCTTACACCAAGGATCACAGCAATATTCAGGTTACTCCCAGTCCCAAAGGAACAGTCACTTACCCCCAGGTCACTTGCACCTTAGAGCTCACACCAAAGACAGCACTCATTGCCATTCCTATAATAAACTATATAAAGATTTATTAAATAGGAAAAAGAAACCAGAGAGTTATTTATAGGGTTAAAGCAGGTAAACACATATACACAAATGAGTTCCAATCTTAAGTTTCCAAAGGTAATAAAAGGTTCTCTAATCAGCAAGCTTTCTATGTCTTTTAGTGATAACCCAGGCGAAGCAGCTGGGAATCTTTCACTTATGCCCAGAAACACTTTACCCCCAAGAATCCAACCAGCAGAGAGATCCCTAGTTCATTTTGTTTGGGGATTTTATCCCGCTCCTGCTGGGTGCTCTAAGCCAGGGGTTCTCAACCTATTTCTTTCTGAATCCCAGACAGTGGGTCATCCCGTTTACCCTTTTTAAATATTAGCACAACATTAGATTTCTTTCAGTCTTCTGGACTTCCTCAATGTTCCAAGACTTATTGAAAATCAACATTACTGGTACAGCAAGCTCCTCAGACAGCTCTTTTAAAACTCTTGGCTGCAAGTTATATGGACCTGCTGATTTAAAAATGTCTCACTTTAATAGCTGCTGTTTAACATCCTTCTGAGATATTAGTGAAATGGGAAGGGTATTATCATCATCATCATATGCTATGACTACAACATATGTTTCCCCCCCAAATACAGAACAGAAATATTGATAGAACACTTCTGCCTTTTCTGCATTATTATTGTTAATTCTACCATTACCATCTAGCAATGGACCAATATCATTTCTGGAAACTGGAATCCTCCATTTACATCCATAGGAAAATTATACTACAAGATTTACATCGTGTCTGGAAGTGCAGACCACCCCTATTGTCTTATCAATGTGACCCAGCCCTGTTCAATATGTCAGGGAAAAGAGTTCAGCCTCCATAGCCTTAGTGTGGCTGTGCATGCGCACACACACACACACACACACACACTGTGGATACATACATAGACACACACACCACCTGTGTGCATACATAGCATTGCATCCATATGTATACACACACTGTGACCACATATGGCTATAATAAATCACGTGCACATGCACATGTCACCATGCCTTCATGGGTCACAACTGAGAAGACAAAATTCAGGACAAGCTGCTGGGAAAAAGGGCAGACACACCCCAAAACTGGTGGTTAATCTTCCATGAGATATACCAATCCAGTAACAAAAGTAAACTTCTGTCTCACCACACTGGCTAACAAGAAGTCAGAAATGCAGCCTCCTTAGGCATTCCAGTCCTGGATTCAACACCCAGACACTAGACTTAATGATGAGTGGTTATTTAAAACCAATTTCATCAAGCAAAAGGGTTCTTCTGATACCAAAGGACCAGTCACACAACCAGGTCAATATGTAACTCAGCTTTTACCCAAGAATCATGCTGTTGCCAATCCTTTAGTATCTACTATCTAAAGATTTATTTATAAATAGAAAGAAAGAAAGAAAAGAATTAAAATTGGTTAAAGGAATCAAATACATACAACAATTGCAAAGTTCTTGGATCAGGCTTGTAGCAGTGAAGTAATTAAACGGCTGGCTTGTTAAGTCTCTGGTTGCTTCCAAATCATTGGAAGGACCTCAGTCCCTAGGTTAGAATGCTCCCATTAGTATAAGTCCATAGTCCAGAGATTTAAGCAGGAAAGAGGCAAAATGGAGATGTTTCCAGGGCTTTTAATAGCTTCTGCCAAGTAAAGGGAAATCCTTTGTTCTAGTTTGTGCAAATTTACAGGTAACAAGATGGAGTTTGGCATCACATGAGGCAAGTCACATGTCCACGCCTGCTTCGCTTAGTCATAGCAGAGGCCATTACCCAAACTCTAGTTAGAATGTTCACAGGAAAGTCCATTAAGTGTAATTAGGCATCTTCCATGGTCCACTGTGAGTTAAGTGTTCTTTGATGGACCGTTCAACTTGAATAGTTCCCTCACAATGTGCTGTCTAAATACCTTGTTGGTGTTACCACAGGCGTAAACATTTGCAATACGGCTACATAATTATATTCATAACTTCAGAGACAAAAATGATACATACATACAAATAGCATAATCATATTTAACAAATCATAGCTTTTCTATTGACAGCTTACTTGACACATTTTGTATAAGATTTGTTGCAATTATATAACAGCAATATAGCAACAATGATCTACCTGGTGTTTTTTAAATCATATAATGTCACTACACATTTACACAGTTGCATGCTCATACCACTTGTGTGCACATATCTCTTCTCCCTCCCTCTCCCCTGCTGCTCAAACATATCTGCTCTGGGGCAGAGCCAGAAGTAAACTGCACCATAGAAATGTCTGGAGCAGCTTCCTTTCCCCATGGGGTAAGAGGGAAGTAGAGACAGAGCGTCACAATCCTGTTGCTACCCCGGCTCTTGGGGCAGCTCAGCTATGCACTGCCCTTTAGGCAGGCTGGACTGCACAGTGCCAAGTCAGACCCAAGTAACCTTCATATGGCCTGATGCAAACTTAGGCCATGTTTCTCCTGGCTGGATTTAAGGTGGCTACAGCTTGAAGATCTAAGAAGCTTTAAGAAAAACACTCAGATACATTTGTATTTGGAAAACTTTCCCATTAACTGAGTGTCTTGGCTTCCAGACATGTGGTTTCATTTAATAACTACAGAGTTGTAAGATTTCCCTCCCCCCAAGTTACTGCTCATTATCTGAACTCTTTGTGTGGGAATGATGAGAGTTAGTTTGACCTGCTTTCTGTGAGCACACATTTATCCTCCTGAAGAATGTTCAAGTTCCATTTCTGCTGTATTAGCCCCCCTACTAGTCCTTTATTATTATTTCTAGCCCATGGTTTCTAAGTGTTAGAAATCAGAATAAACTTGCTCTTTAATTTCTTAAATCTTGTAACTGAGGATTATAGTTATGAAGGACTGTACATTGGAGAGGGAAGGCAGCTAACATGAGTGTCCTTGGACAATATGCTGTAGTTAAATGGATGGCCCTGAGCCTGCAAACACTCATTTGCATTCAATGGGACTACTCACAAGCATAAAGTTAAGTATGTGTGTGACGGATTCCCGGAGCTAGTCCTATATGCAAGAACTAGGGAGACACCCAGGGATGTCAGGTTTGTATAATTTTGAGTGGTGCCCAGAACAGGTCCAAGTCAACCCCCGCACACACACACACACACACACACACACACACACCCGCTGCTGCTGCCTAAGGCTCTGGGAGAGAGTTTGGGTGCAGGAGGGGTGCAGGCTCTAGGAGGGAGTTTGTGTGCTGGGTGTGGGCTCTGGGCTGGGACAGGGGTTTGGCGTGTGGGAGGGGGTGTGGGGCGTGGGGCTGGCCTGGGGATGAGGATTTTGGGGGTGCAGCAGGCAGGCTGCCCCAGGGCTGGGGCAAGGAGCCAGAGCAGAGGACTCCCCCCAGCCCTCTCCCTGTCAGCAGCAGTGAGCTCCCCCTGGCACAACACTCACCCAAGCCCCCCAAAGCTGCCGCTCTGGAGGTCCAGCCAGGATAAGTCATCCCCCACCACCCCCAGAGTTGACTCGGAGTCACCTGCTGGGGTGGGTGCCATGTGCCTCCTCCCCTCCTCCCTCTGCAGGTGCAGCAGCCACCTCAGCCTGCCCCCAGCACTGCTCCCTTGTAGCCAGAAGTGGCAGCAGCTGGTGAGGGAGTGCAGCATGGAGTGGCAGGGCAGCCGTCCACTGCCCAGAGCACAAGCGGGGATGCTCCGGGGGAGGCGCATGGGGGCAGCAGGCAGGGCTGGGGGAGAGATTGGGCCCAGAACATTGGTGGAGCTGGACCCCCCAGGCCCTGAATTTGCTGGAGCCTGGGCACCACAGGCCCATATTACTCACCGCCCCTGGAGACACCTTAGTGCTGAGCGCATTAACGGGGCTGGGGAGCGCGGGCAGCATCACAGGCCTGGCCATCCAGATTCTGGGTGGCTGCAGGGGCCAAAACAACCCACAGTGTCATTTAGGTAGTGCTGGTAGCTGCTCTAAATTATAGCAGCCTCCCCAGTGCTGCCTATGGCCAGCTCAGTAATAGCCATAGCAGCATGCACTATAGACCTGGCACACCCCCTGGACTCGGGCTTTGCGGGTGGAGCAGGGCAGGGCAACAGCTTTGCGCCCAGCATTTATAATGGTGTTAAATATATAAAAATGTGTTTTTAATTTATAAGGGGGGGTGGCACTCAGAGACTTGCTATGTGAAAGGGGTCACCAGGAAAAAAGTTTGAGAGCCACTGAGCTAGTGGCGCAATGCAGTGCCTTTGCCAGTGAAATTCTCTCCCACCCCCTCGTGTGCTGTTTATACCTCCAAAGTGATGTGTGGCTGATACAGGGGGTGAGTGGTGGAATCCTTCCACTTGATTTCCCCCCTGATTTAACTATCAGTTCCTTTACGGTCAGTTTGGGAGTCTGCAGCAGTTAGCAGAGGCAATGCTAATCCATTGGGGGCCCTAAGCAGGAATATGTCGCCCTCCCTCCGAACACATAATAAAAAAACAAATAGAGGCCCCCTTGAGCTGCTCAGAGCCCTAAGTAATTGTTTAGTCCGCTTACGCCTGGTGCCAGCTCTGGCGGAAAGCAGTTACTTAACATTTTGCAAAGCCAGGGATGATGTGTCTCTGACTCAGCCAAAGCTTTTCTTGTTTTTCTAAGAGCCGCTACTGTACCTCCATATCCCGGCTGACTATTTCCCAAAGAAATCCAGCATTGTCCCAATAAATCCCCCTCCCATCTGCACATGCATTTCAGTACAGCAGCAAAGGCTGTGTTCTGCAGGCAGCTCTGGAGCTGCTCATGCATGCTGGTGGAGCCTCCTGGATTCAATCAGAGAAGATCTGTATCTGCTCAGCCTCAATGTAACAGCTGCAGCCAAAGCCATGAAATTATAGCTGTAAAGAGAGAACACATAATGGGGAGTGAACAGGAAAGAGGGGAAGAGAGAGAGGCAGACCAGGCATGGGAGAGAGAGAGAAAGCCAGAAAAAGAGGAGAGGAAAATGTTTGGATCTAATGGTTGGAGAATTGCAATAAAACCCTTCCAACCAGACCATGTTATACCGGGAGGAGAGGAGCCCTTAACCCAGGGCCAGCCTTATTGTTTGTAGGGTCCTAGGCAGGAGAGGGTGCCAAGCTGAGGTTCTGCCACCTCTTGCTCTGCTGCTGGAAGAACATTGTAAGAAGAGGGGGGTCTGGGTCTGGTAGACATTTGTTTCCTCTCTTTCTGGTCCCACTACCAGGCTGGGGGAGTCAGCTATGATGGGAGCTTGGATGCGGGTGTGGGATCCTCAGCTGCCTCCTGTTTTGTCTCAGGAACCAAACTGGCCCAATTTTGGTTCCAGGTAGTTACCCAGCCAATGTTTCTCTATGACAGTGAAGTCTGAGGGGACCAGCTTCAAACTATGATTGTTATACCAGACAAGACACCTTCCGAGAACTGTACCCTCTGGGTCCAGTGCCTGCACCCAGAGACAGCAATGAAAGTAAATATCAGACAGCGTTTCCATTAAGTGCAGCTGCCAAGCTGTGCCCTAACCCTGCAGCAATAAAACTAATTCCTCCTGTGACTTCCCTGATCCCCAGTGAGTAGCTGGGTTCCACCCTGGTAATAGGACCTAGCTGACTACAGGGGATATCAGCCTAGTTTCACATCTGGATACACAATATCATTGGCAGATATCGTGTCAGAAAGGCACTTGGGTTGAAGAATGGTGATTTCTGTGGACATTCCTTCCAAAGTGTACTGGTCCAGAAGGCTCCATTTCTTAGCTCGGCATGACTAGGCCTGTCCTAAACTCTCAGGTAGTGAACTCAGAACTATCCTCCTAGTTTCTAGATAAATCTTTAATTCTATGGAAAGGTACAAAATAAGTGTCCCCCAGTGTTATTTCCAATAGTCACTGTATCCACCGCCCAAGTTCAAAGCGTGTCCTCTGCTATGGGAGAGGGAGCATGGGTAGGAGAGGGGCGACATGTGATGTTATTGCACATCAGTTATATATCAGAGAGAAGAGGTGATCTAATGGTTACAACCTGAGACCTGGACTCCTGCACCAGGAACTGACTCACAGTGGCCTAGATTCACAAAGGTATTTAGGCACCTAACTGCCCCTTTAGGTGCCAAAAGCCAGCATTTAGGCACCACTAACTTTCTCAAAACCACTCTTCAGCAGCTCCCTGATCCTGTAGGCACCTCCGTTTCCTCCGGTCGGCATTTGCAAAGCCACCTGAGTCTTGATGCCACTATACAGCCAACAAGCTGCTCAGAGCCCAAGGACAAGCTGGAGCCTCAGTGGTCCTGAAGCAGGATTCTCAAAGCAGGCATTCCTCTGCCTATCTCGACAATGGGGCCTGATCCTGTAGGTGTGCTCAGGGCATGCCTTCAGGATCAGGCCATGCTGGCAAGCATGACCTGATAGACCCCCACAGCAGAAAGGCTGGCTGTAGGACACAGAGGTGGAGGAGCAGAACAACACCTGTACCTTTTGTATGTGTGCACGTGCGCATGCATCCATCTGTCCGTCCCTGGTGGCTGGGGTGCCCACCTGGGATATGGGAGACCTGGGTTCAAATCCTTGGTTTTAAGCAAATTCATTCAAAGGGATTCTCAGAGCCAGCCAGCTGGGTCGGGAAACATCTAAACTAGCAAGAAGTGAAATGGAGAGGAAAGGGGTGGAGCTTAAAGGCGTAGATCCACAAAGGTACTTCAGCTCCTAATTCAGCTTATCTGGGCCCTAGCACCTGCCTGACAGGCCAGAGAGAAGCATGGATCTCTGCTCAGGATTCTCAGCCTCTCCTGAAGTGTGGAGCTGTTCCACTTTGTATAAATACTTAAATACTCAGTGGGTGAGTCCCTCTCTAGCCCAGTGGTGAGGGCACTCCCCTGGGATGTGGGAGACTAAACTCTGCTCCAGTAGCTATCTGGTTATTCATACAAAGCAGAATAGCTCCAGCAGGGGAGATTGAGAAAGTCCCCATGCCAGAATAGCCAGTAGCCTGGTGGCCAGGGTACTCACCTCACATATGGGAAATGACACTTGAAGTCCTTGCTCCAAATCAGGCAGCATGGTGATTCAAACCTGGGTGATTTATGGTGATTCAGATCTGGATCTCCCACACCCTGGGTATTCTGACACACAGGCCTTCCAGGCAGAAAAATTCCCAACCTGCTCACCCCGACTGTCTTTTGTGCTGATTAGGTGTGACCTGAGCACAGCTACTGAGTCTAGTGCTGCGGGTGAGCTAGGCAAGGGAACGCTTAGTTTGGAAATCTCACCTGGTGTGAGCAAGGGCTCAGAGCAGCTCATTATCTATGGGGCAGCATCAGGACTTGCTTTGCACATGCCCACTGGCAGAAACTTGGCAGCAGCTGAGCAGAAGTTTTGAGGATGACAGTGGCATCTAAATGTTGGACTTGGGCACCGAAAGAGGCAGGTGCCAACATTCCTTTGTGACTCTAGTCTTGCACTCCTCCATGCCTTGCTTTCTCACTGCTAACCATCCATCCACAGTGGTTGTGAGGGCTACTTCATTAGTATAAGTAAAGCACTTCAGATCGCTGAACGAAAGGTGTACAGACATGCAAAGAGATATTGGTTTTCAACAGCCCTAAGAGCTCATGCAATTAAATGGGGATGCCACAGTGGGACTTTTAAAACACTTGTGATACAAAGGAAAACTAGGGAAGTCAGGAAACCAGACTTTTAGTGTCACCTGCAATCCATGCCCAGGGTGTGTATCAGACACTTGGGGAACCAGCATTGCCAAGTCCTTTGTCAAATGTCTTGCAGAGTATTATGTCCCAACCTAAGAAATGAGGCCTTAAAGGGTAGAGGGCGACTTGGCCATCCCTTCCTCAGTCTGCTCACAGCGGAGTGCATGTTGTTATAAGAACAACATTGCCTATTCACATTACCTTTTTCAGTGATACTGATCTCTTCTCCTGGGAATGAGATCGTGTCTCCATTATTCTGGGAGTCTGGTGTCCCCTGTTGCAAGTAAAAGAGGCTCCTGTATCAGCTTCTCTCTATAGCCTTTTCCTTGTGGGCCATGACAGTTATTACTCAGCAGCTGGCACATACCCATAATGTTACTGAAAGAGCTTCCCGCAGACTGAGCATAAATTACAGAACACATGCCTCCTATCCCAGTGAAAAATGTACCAAACTCACTGCCACTGCAACCAGAGTTAACCCTGAACAGAAGCCCAGAGCCTCTCTGCCTGGCTATTCAGAGCTCTGTAACATGGGAGACAGTTTTAAAAGCTCTTCTCAAAAACTCCATTGTGGAATCATCATGTAGCTGCCATCCAAGGGGTATAGAGATAAGTGAGTGGGACAGTGGTTAGAGCAGGGAAGTCAGAGTCAGGATCCCTGTGGTCTAGGCCAATCTTTGCCTCTGAGCCAGGGGGTGGCCCTGGACAAGTCATTGCCCCTCTCTGAGTTCCAGTCCCTCCCCCCACTAAAATGTATATGGATAAAAATTGCTGACTTGCCTTCTGCGGGCGGGGTGAGGCTTAGTTAACTATTGTAAAGTGCTTGGAGATCCTCAGCTGAAAGTGCCTCTCACATGCCATTTGGGAGCTTAAACATTTGCCTGCAGCAGCTCAGGATGGAGGGAAAAAAGCATCATAGCCCAAAATATGATCTTCTGACTTTATTCGGACGGGGCATGATCTCTGCCCTTGAGTGGGCTAGGAATGTGGGGTAAGAGGTGATACTGGGACCAATGTGACCTGCAGCAATTACCAGGGGACTGGGTTAGCCCCAAATTACATGCTATGCCATCCATTAATGCAGGGACAGCCTTTGCTCTAGACAAAGAGTCTAGGAGAAGGCTCGGCCCCTGAGACAATCTGGAAGGAATTCTCAGCTGGTCAGCAGCATCTCCATTGGTACTAGATATGTTTCACATTCTAACTAATACACACTGTATTATAGGCCTGTGAAGCCAAGTAGGGATGGAAGAATCCCATGCACCGCTACAGACTAGGGACCGAATGGCTAGGCAGCAGTTCTGTAGAAAAGGACCTTGGGGTTACAGTGGACGAGAAGCTGGATATGAATCAACAGTGTGCCCTTGTTGCCAAGAAGGCCAATGGCATTTTGGAATGTATAAGTAGGGGCATTACCAGCGGATCGAGGGACGTGATTGTTCCCCTCTATTCGGCATTGGTGAGGCCTCATCTGGAGTACTATGTCCAGTTTTGGGCCCCACACTACAAGAAGGATGTGAAAAAATTGGAAAGAGTCCAACGGAGGGCAACAAAAATGATTAGGGGGCTGGACTTATGAGGAGAGGCTGAGGGAACTGGGATTATTTAGTCTGTGGAAGAGAAGAATGAGGGGGGATTTGATAGTTGCTTTCAACTACCTGAAAGGGGGTTCCAAAGAATCATAGAATCATAGAATATCAGGGTTGGAAGGGACCCCAGAAGGTCATCTAGTCCAACCCCCCGCTCGAAGCAGGACCAATTCCCAGTTAAATCATCCCAGCCAGGGCTTTGTCAAGCCTGACCTTAAAAACCTCTAAGGAAGGAGATTCTACCACCTCCCTAGGTAACGCATTCCAGTGTTTCACCACCCTCTTAGTGAAAAAGTTTTTCCTAATATCCAATCTAAACCTCCCCCACTGCAACTTGAGGATGGATCTAGACTATTCTCAGTGGTAGCGGATGACAGGACAAGGAGTAATGGTCTCAAGTTGCAGTGGGGGAGATTTAGGTTGGATATTAGGAAAAACTTTTTCACTAGGAGGGTGGTGAAACACTGGAATGCGTTACCTAGGCAGGTGGTGGAATCTCCTTCCTTAGAAGTTTTTAAGGTCAGGCTTGACAAAGCCCTGGCTGGGATGATTTAATTGGGGATTGGTCGTGCTTTGAGCAGGGGGTTGGACTAGATGACTTCCTGAGGTCCCTTCCAACCCTGATATTCTAGGATTCTATGATTTGGTGCAGAGACATCACCCATGCGGGCTGCATAGGGGTCATTCAGCAGAGTGTATGGAAGCAGTTTCTGGGACCACCTCAAGTCCCATAACTTCTAGAAAGTTACTTTCAAAGTTCTTCTTGTGTGCTTGGGAGGCCCTTGAAATCAGCATGGCTGGTGGATGGGTTGGGAATCCCAGTGACAAGTTTGAACTTGTTAGCGTGCCCTGGCCAGCGCAAAGGAAAAAGGAAAGAAAACAGTGCAGTCAGAGTTGTATGGCCTCTAGGATCCGAATATGACACTCAGTCCATGCCTGGATCTGCCAAATATTCCAGACAGGTGGCTGTGAAGGACCCCTGAAGATCTAGACACACTGGAACAAGCAGTGGCTAGTACGTCTTCTACACTCAGAAAAGCCCCGGTCAAGACTCTGGTCAAGCTACATTATTCACATAGCTGAAGTTGCATAACTTAGATCGATCCCCCCCAGCATAGACCAGAGCTAAGTTAGCTAAGGGAATAAAAACATTGGATCAGGTTAAGGATCCTAACAGGAAACCAGTGAAAATCCTGCTGATGGGAAACTTTGCAGCTGCCCATGGTACAAAGACTAAAGCTACAGGAAAAAGCTAGGGCATCGCCTGTTCAAGGTGATAGCAATTCATTGCCCAAAACAGTACAGGGTGCAGCCTGAAAGCGATGCAGTAATAAAAGTCTATTGCAGAGTTGTGGCACAGGTTGCTAGAAAGAGGGATTCATCTGTGGGAATCTCAACAGAGAAAGAGCAAGATCCTGACTAAATGCAGAGTCACTCATCAGAACCTGGGAATGGAGAGACAAACAGAAAACATGAGATACTAATCTGTAACTTCAGGCAAAATGAGGCAAACATTTCCTCTTGCACTGTCCCAGCTACAGAACAGGGAGAGACAGACCCTCCTCCCCTCCATCTCTCATAAAACAGAAATTACCTTATGCAACAATGACAATCACACACACACAAATACATTCCACCGCTAGAGCAGCTGCATGGCAGAGTGTCCCGGAACACTGAACTCGCTCACTAGGGCCAGCTGGAAGGAGGGCTGCAGAAAGATACAAAAGCAGTTGCATCATAGTCACAAACTGCTCAGTTAAGGCTTGCTAAATATTTTTGGCTAAAGTGATTCACTGGCCAAGCAACAACAAAGATGAGAGAGAGAGAGAGTTAGGGGGAGGACAGAGCAGACCAGCCAGGGCCATCTGAACAAAGGAAAAATTATAAACAGTGAAATTTTGAAATTCAAAGAGCAAAACCCACTTTTAAGGGTGAGACACTTTAAAATCTGCCCTAACATTAATACAGAAGGAAGGGATCCTGCTACATGAGTGAGACTGAGCAGGCCCAGAGATGGGAAGAGAAAGCATTAAGAGGGAGAAGGAGGACTAGACAGGGAAGAGAGGGAAAGGATGAGACAAAGAACTTTGGTAGCAGGAAGTATCAATGACAGCAAGGATAAACACAAGATATTCTAGAGATTAGAGAGAACCTGGGGCTGGGGAGGGTATATGAGACTGGACAGGTGGGCGGGGGGAAGGAGATATAGTTGGGCTTGGAGGAGAGGAGAGGCTGAGAGGAACAGTGAGGATGGGACAAGGGCTTGGAGGAGTGTAGCTTGGACTGGCTGGCTGGCCGGCTATGCTGAGTGGCTGCATTTTGCTAGCTGATACCTTTGTGTGTACGGTGGAGTCTGGCTCGCGCTGTGCAAAACGTATTAAGAGCTGCTTGACACTTTGATAAAACAAGGAAACAGAAAACAAAACTAATTCATCCCCAAACGGTTCTAGAACAACCATCCCTCATTCAAAGGCTCAGCCCATATGTTGCTGGCCTGTGTACTGCAATGGTGCCGGCCGAAGTTATCGCTGACTGGCGTGGGCAAGCAATAAGGCTGCCATTCCCAGAAACCTTCAGGAGAGGATTGCAGGGCACCTCCATGAAAATTTAATCGAGCTCTCTCAGGAGGATTCCCGGGACATGACAGCGTGGGGCACAGGTCACTTGCTGGAGGATTCTCTGCACCTTGAAGTCTATAAACCACAATTTGAGGACTTCAATAGCTCAGACATAAGTTAGGGGTTTGTTATAGGAGTGGGTGGGTGAGATTCCGTGGCCTGCATTGTGCAGGAGGTCAGACTGGACGATCATAATGGTCCCTTCTGACCTTAAAGTCTATGAGTCTATGACATCCCTGCATACAAAACCAAACTGCTCTGCATGGCCTAAGTCCACAGGGGAATGAAAAGCAGAAAGCAATGCTACCGCTCAGCATGGTACCTCTTCTGTACGAGTACATTAATGAAAAGTTGATATCTGTGTCCTGTGTAGTTGGGGGGTACCACCAGTACATCACTGTCTTGGGAAATAACAAATTACACACTTACCTGAGGTTCCTTCCGCTGCATCTGGCTTTCCAGTGCTTGACTGCTGGGACTGCAGTGGAGTCACAAAAGGGTCCTAGCTTGTGGCATAGCTGGACCCCCATGGTTGCATGTCCCCCAGCCTGCTCTTCCTTCTCCACCTCCTCCTTGTCCTCGCTGTTCACAGCAGGGCCTGTGACTCAGGCTCCTGAGAGGTATCTCCTCTGGTCTGTGGGGGTGGTAGCAGGGTCTCTGCCAAGCATGGCATACAGCTGTTTGTAAAAGCAGCAGGCCTGGGGCTTGGCACTGGATTGACTGTTTGCCTCCCTGGCCAACTGATGCAGTTCCTTCGCTTTCACGTGACACTGCTGCTGGGCCCTGTTGTATCCCTTCTCCTGCATCTCCCAAGCTATCTGCTAGCAGTTGTCTACGTTTCTACAGCTGGTCTGTAGCTGGTCTTGCACAGCCTCTTCTCCCCACAGGTCCAGGAGATCCAATGTCTCCTATCTATGCCAGGCCAGAGTGTGTCTGGAGTGTGTAGCCAGCATGGGCAGCTGCGCACAACAATGGAGAGCTGCTACGTGTGCTCGCCAAGCTGGACACACAGGAAAAGGCATCTCTGAACTTCCCGGGACTTTAAAGTATCTGGGACCCCTGGGCAGGAGAGTTCACAGTTGTGACCACAGCGGTCCATGTCAGGCATTATGGAACCGCTGCTGGAGGACTGTTAGGGTTGACGTAAGTAACCCAGTGTCTGCACTCGTGCTACACTGACCTCAGTGCAGCGACTACAGCTCAGCGCCGCTTGGGAAAGGTGTTACTGCATCGCTGTAACAAGGCACTGCCATCAGTGCGGGACAGATCTACATGCAGACACATGCACAACCAGGTAGATGCAAGGTGGCTTATGTAGCCCTATCTTTGTAGGGGGTCTTAGACAGGAGAGTGAAGCTCATACAATGTATGGAGTGAGGAGTGAGCATTAAGGGTTTGAGGGGCCTGATCGGCAGTGATGTAAAACAGCATAGGTCTATTGATTTCAGCAGAGCTACACTGATTTACACCAGCTGAGGATCTGGTCCTGTGTGTGTGTTGGGGAGAGGGGTGTGTGTGATGACGGGAGGGGGTGTGTGTTGCAGGGAGGTGTTTACCTGGAGGGACAATTTATCACAGATGAAAAACAAGAAGGTGACTTGGGCTTTCTTTTTGGAAACTTCACTGGGCATGTTTTTGCTTCTCAGCATCCAAAGCCCTGGTTATTTGGTCTTGGATTCCCTGCCCACGGGCCAGCTTGTGACCACCACATGCCCCCAACAGTCCTGGCACTTCCTCCCCCAGTAAACCCAGTGAGTCACTGTGGGTTGCCAGTCGAGCCCAATGTCATGTAAAGAGTTTCACACTTTTCCCCATTTCCGCTGTGACTCAAAGGGAAAGAATCGATTTTTCACTCTGAAATAAAGTCACACTCTACTTCTCGGCTTGCCAGGGGAGTGACAGTAACACACACAAACAGCATTAGCTTTCCTAAGGTTAGTTAGTCTGTGCAGTGAACCAGCCTTACAGAAATCAGAACGCAGGTCCAGGTACTAACATTACAGAAATCTATACCAGAGCAGGTGATGTCCCCCTCCAGGCTAGCAGTACTGAGATGCATGCATCAGACCAGAACCAACGGTACAAAGATCCACACATCAATGGAGAACCTCCAGCTGTTCAGTCTGGCACAAAGCAGTGTTCCCTGGTTTGCGTAGGTATCTGATCACTGCAAACCTGCCAAGGTCTCCTCCAGTCTCTTTAGGTCCTCCCATCTCCCACAGGCCCTGCAGCCTTTGTCCTTCTATCTGATGGCGTCATCTTGAGGATGGGGGAGGACCAGGGACTCCAACCTCTATTGTCTTTTGTGGCAGATGATGGGCCCAATCTTCCCTCCATCATCTGCGGGGATGGATGAGCTGGGCCCAATTCCTCGGCTGAAAATGCTTGGTTCCCCCACCCTTGTCTAGTGGAACCTTCTCCCCCGCCCTCACCCCCCCACGGTCTCCTCATCCTCTGTGCCTCTCTCTCTCTCATTCCCTCTCCCCACTAGCCTCTGGTCCCACCTGCTCCTTCCTTGAGGTCCTCTCTGAGGTCTCTCCTCTGCCGCAGCGCATTCTTTTGTACACATGCACACACACATGCACACACACACACCTTGGGCTCAGACAAGGCCCTGGTGTCAGGTCCCCAGCGCCTGCTTTGCAGCCCTTGAACTTCAAGTTTCTTTGAACCCAAAAACGTCAGTGAACCTGGGAAAACTCACCTGCTCTCATAATAAAACCAGTGAATTTCATCTCAGATCTCTTCACTTTCCAGCAGACAGCATCCTTTCCCGCCAACAGGCCCAGACCTCTGCTCCCGTCGCCTGGACACTCCCAACTAACCCAGACAACCCCTCTACCAGCCAGAGATCTCAGTGAGGCTGCACCTCCCCACCCAACACTCCCCATGTCTTACCTGACAGCCTTGGGGGACCCCACTGGCCACTGTCATTCCCAAGCCTTCCAGGAGCAGATGGCTGGACCTTTTTGTAGTAGATTCAAAGGGGGGGGGGGAGTAGCAAAGAAGCTCCCTGCAACCCACTGTGCACCCCCAGCTACAGGAAACTTCTAGGATCACAACCAACAGCAGAGACACAGCAGAAACTTCCATATTGCCCTGCCAGCATAATCACGCCAGCCCCATAGTGCTGGGACAGAGATCCAATCTCCTAGGGACAGGAGACCCTCAAGGGGGGATGAAAGTGAGTGTCCAGGAGAGGGAGGGGGAGGTGATCAGGTTAGTCGGTGAGGCAGTAACAGGAGAGCAACCTGGCATTAGCTCAACTCAATGGGGTATTGTCAGGGCTCCTCCCTCAGGGAGCAAGCCCAGCTCCTGGGCAGACCTGGGGGTGCCTTGTGTGTGGCTGGCTCCTGTCTGTGCCAGACACACTGGTGGCTCCTTGTAGTGATCTAGAAGTCCTTGCAGGAGCAAGCTTCCTCTTGTAGATGCCCCCCTGTTCCTCCTGCAAGGCACAATGGGGTGTCCCTTCCTCAGCTCACCGTGGACCATCTTAGCCTTGGTTCTTTGGAGCTGCACTGGGGACTCTGCTAGCATCTTTCACAGGACACGGGGCCCGAAAGTCCCATTTTGCTCATGACAAAAGATTTGATGCTTCTGATAATCCCTGCTGAAATAACAGCTCCCTTGCAGCAAGTGAGCTATGCAGGGAGCAGTGGTACACAGCAGCTGATTATTATTCACAGGAGATTTCATGCTGGACCATAAAATATTGATATCACAGAGCAGCTTCCTTAAGCCTGGGACAATTGCTGCAGTTCTGTGCTGCATTTCACAATGAGATTTATTCCCTTCCCCTGCTCCTGCCAGTTGCAACATAAACCATGTCACAGGCCTGGCCTTGGCTCATGGCACAAAGGAGCAAGAATTCACCACACACAATAAACACAAAGCTATTCTGTCACTCGGCTCTTGCTGGTCACAAAAACATCCCTCAGCAGCTGAGATGTTTCTTCTGGCAGAGGAACCATCTGGCCATATCTGGATTCACTCCTTTTGACAGGGAAGTCAGTGAATCTATTTTAGGAGTCCAGGAAATTGAGGATTGTTTTCTTAGCTCTTTCCTGCTTCTCCTATTTCACCAGTACAAAAAGAACCTTGATCAAGGCTGGAGACAAAGCTTGTGGGGCAATTGCCCTGCTCACTGCCGTCGGGTGTAAGCAGCCTTCGCAGCAGGAGACTGAGGGTCTGCAGAGCTCATTTCGCACACACACCCCCCCAGCTTGAGACAGCTGACACAGAGACTGTTCAATTAGTAACTGGTTAGTAGTGAGCTAATTTTGGGAAGTGCTTTGAAGGTGACATTCTATAGCTTTGTGTGATTGTTCTACCTGAATGAGAGGAGTCAAAGTAGGGCAGGTCTCTGCTTTCCTCACTTTAAAATTATCTTGTAACTGCCATCTCGTGGGATCAGCTCTAGAAATCACTGCTGTAACTTTCTTCATTGATTGTAACCCAGCAGCAAGATTTTGCCTCAGCTCGGCTGAGTTCTCTCATCTGACAGCGTCTCACTCATGGCTTGGGTAAGGTGCTAACTTGTGCAGCCCACACGTCCTGTTTATGTTCAGGTAAAAAAATAAAAAAGTAGGAATTAAAAGCAAGGGAATATGGAGAGGACAGGACATACCATCTGAGCTGTTTGTTTCCTGCAAAGGGAAGACATCTGCAACACTCAGGGGGAAGAAGATCAAAGGGAGGAGAAGTGAGTGCCAAAATAACACTCAGCAAGGGGTGATGGAGAGGATGTGCTGAAACAGAAGGAAGTGGGGATGAAGAGGACCAGCAGCATGCTGGCTCCTAGGGGGACCCAGAGGGCTGGATCAGACAGAATGGGCTGATTGGGCTGACCAGGTTTTCCCGTTCCTATCACGTCTCCTGTGCCAGGGGGCTGCAATGCACCCACAGAGGGCTACACACCACTTCAGTCCCACACAAGCTGGTGAAGGATGTGGAAGATGCCTGTAGCATTGTGTTCATGTTGTGTACAGTTGTGTGTGTGATGGTGACTGTGTTTGCTGTGTGACTTAGGGCTAATTCAGGCAGGGCTTAGGGTGCAGTAGGCCAGAAAGTGACCCAACGCTTCTGAGAGCCATGCACCCTTCATTAAAGGACAATGCAGAGAACCACCTGCTTGGAAACCTCTCTTTCACCCCCACCCCCCAGGCTGCATACACTGACCAGACTGAAGAGATACGTGCAGCCAAAGAACTTTGGGTCTGATAAAAGGTCGGCCTCTGAAGCCAGGGAGACGGACCTACGGGAGTTCCAGGAAGCAGCCTGAACCGCGGTCCCCAGAAGGTAGGGTGGCTGGATAAGCTAGACCAACCTAAGCATTAGGTGAGGCAGAAGTGCAGACCATGGGTTTGGTTACAAACCCTTTGCTCCTGGTAAGCCGTGACCCTTCTGTCGGGATCAAACACCACTTTGGAAAGGCTGTTCTATGGCACTGGACAAGCACATGGGTCACCACTCCCAAAGGGGAGACAAGCAGGGCATGATCCCCCCACCAGGCCTGCTGAGGAATCCCAGTTCGTACACAGGGCTCTGCACTCTGAGTATCACCAGGACAGGGGAAGGCAATCATACCTGGGTGGGGGAGGGGGTGTTGCACTCCAAGCATAAGTAGGGGCAAAGGTGCAGCCAGCCTTGAACTATGACAAAACCCACCAAAGATGGGGCACAAGTGGTGCCCAGGCCTCGGGCCCTCCACGCGGGATCAGCCAGCAGGCCTGCCAGACTCTCTGACATTTGGGCTTTGGCTGACCCCACAGAACACCTCTATTTGAGAGCCTAGACAGAACATGACTGGTTGAAGGGAGCCTGAAACATGACTGAAATACTCAGCTACCCACTCAGTAAGGCCAAGGATTAACCAGGAAAGGGCTGCAGCCACTTTTACTTGGACAGTCTGGCACCATGTGCTCTTGGACCACTTACTCTGCATAACAGTAATTTGAGTAGTTTTGTCATACAATCTTCCACCATAATTAGCCACCCTCAAAATACCCTCCTCAACTGCTGAGGTGCTAAACCCAGCAAGGGCCTCACCATGCATCCCTAAATTGGGGCCCAGATTCCAGCTTTAATGGCTTAGACTGTTCACTTGAAACTGGAGAGGAGCCAGGAGCTGCTGCACCAGGTTTTCTCTCACTGGGACGTGCTCAAGGGAAGGGATTCATTATCTTTGTTTCCAAACAGCAGGTACTGTCAGCCCCCTGCCTTCCTCTTCTGTGGGAGCTGGCTGGGGTTTCCCCATCATCAGGGCTGCAGAGACTGCAAGAGGGTTGGGTCTCCAAGCCTAGTAAGTGTGAGCTGCACGCTTTGGGGCTGACTGATTCTCTCTAAGCAGGGCCAGCTCTAGGATTTTTGACGCCCCAAGCAAAAAAATTTTTTGGCCGTCCCCGCTTTTTTTTCATGCCCCCTGCCCTGGGCTCCACCCTATCTCCGCCCTTCCCAACCCCTTCCCCGCCTCCTCCCCCAGGCATGCCGAATTCCCCCCCCCCCCCATTGCTTCCTGCGGCTCCCCCCGCAAGCCCCCACCCTGGCTCACCTCCACTCCGCCTGCTCCCCTGAACACGCTGCCGCTCTGCTTCTCCCCGTCCCTCTCAGGTGAGGGAGAGGCAACGCGTTCAGGGGAGCAGGCGGAGCAGAGGTGAGCGGGGGGGGGGGGAGCGCAGGAAGTAACGGGGGAGAGGAACCGCTCCCGGCCCCAGCTGACCTCCGCTCCACCACCGCCACCTCCCCTGAGCATGCCGCCACTCGGCTTCTCCTCCCTCCCTCCCAGGCTTGCCGCGCCAAACAGCTGTTTCGCATGCAGCAAGCCTGGGAGGGAGGTGGGAGGAGCGGAGCAGCGACGGTGCGCTCAGGGGCGCAGGCAGAGGCGAGCTGGGGTGGCGGGGGCACATTTCTAGTGGTGGCAGGGCCGGTGCCAGAATGCCGCCCTAGAAACGTGCCACCCCAAGCAGCTGCTTGTTTTGCTGGTGCCTAGAGTCAGCTCTGTCTCTAAGGTCAGGTTGCAATTGTGGCTGATTGAACTCTCTGGTCATCATGTAGGGCTCATTTGGCTACACACTTCAGGCAACAGAGCACAGCTGTGGCACACCAGCCTATAAGAAGCAAATGACAAATGTATGGAGAGAGGAGGAGCATTTTACTGCTGCATGGTTCAGGGAAAGTCTTGAAACTCTCAGCCAACAGCATAAAAGGAGCTCACGTTTCTAGAGCACTTAAACTGGACATTACACCACTTCCCTTCCTTCCCTTCAGCTCTGCTGAATGTCTGTCTGCAGGGTTTCACCTTTGACAGCTCAGCTCAGTTTCTATAGAAAAGAGCTTGTGCACAAGCAATTGGGCCCCTTGGTTCAATCCTCTGTGCAGCACACAGTCTGCAGCAGCCTGGATATTTAAACATAGAGATCAGGACTCCGCTCGGGGACCCCTATTCAAAGATGCCGCAGCCCAAATCCTGCATTTGGGCATGACATTTTTCAACCCCTCCCCCCTACAAAATTGGAGACCCAGCTGTAGAGGTCATCTTTGAAGCATATCCCTGTGCCTGTATCAATTGTGATAGGTTCAGAAACCTTGAACATATGACTCCAACTGCATGGGCTGCGACCGTGTTGTAACCAGTCTGTGCTCTGCGTATATCTACACAGAAATATGTTGGCCAGCAGCCAAACTGCACATATAGCGTCGGGTGGAGTGGGAGCTGTTTGGCTACAGAAAGACTTTACAGCCTCTCTTAGCATATGCCTACCCAGCACTGCATTCCCAGGGTTAGTGGGACTCCAGTCAGCTGACCTGTGTCAGGAAACCCTGGGCTTGAGCATCTACACTGCATTTTAACCCTAAGTTAAGGATTTTCTGACCTGTGCTCAAATCTAAGTCTCTGGTGGCCACACTGCAGAGCACAGACTTGAATCAAAGTATCACCACGCCAAAGTGCCTAGCACCGCCCTGCGACACTCCAGCCCTGTGCATATTTTGCACCGTTGGAAAACTCTACTGCCCACCTTGTTTCCTACCTGTGATGGTGCTATTGGTGGGATTCAGGTGCCCATAAGGAGCACACGAGTACAAATGGAATAATTAGCTTTCTTGGAGGCTGAGGTGTGAGAAGGCTTCATACCAAACTACCAGCTAACCTGAGAACTGGGCTCTCCACCTCCAGGCTGAGTCACTCTGGCAGGAATATGCCCACGTGTCCCTGTTCTGAGGATAATTAGGACACCAGGCTCCAGGGCCATCAAACTACTCAAATGAAACTTGGCAATTTGTAACATGGGATGTTCAGGGAAGGGGTGGGCTGGCTAGTTTATTTTTGGCTGTTTTGAAGTTTGACACAAAATGCAGGTTTCAGTGAGGGGCATCCTTAGGGCTTGGGGTGCAAGGTGCTCCAGCACTCCCCAGGAATCCCTTATCCCTGCCCCAGTGCACCCTGGGAGGCAGAGATAAGGGATCCCAGGGAAGCTGCAGGGAGTCTTTGGGGCTGGCTCCCACTTGCTGCCCTGAGAGTGTGCAGCAGCCCCATGTGGGGAGAGGCAGGGAAGAGCAGAGCAGAACCAAGGGGCTACCCTGCAGGGAGGAGGAGTAGCCAGGATGTTGAAGGTCATCCTTCCTCCAGCTGTACTGAGCCAGGAGCTCTGCTGCTTCCACTCCCTGCAGGGCAGCTGCTGGGTCTGCTCTCCACCTCCACCTCCACCTCCCCACCCCGGGCTGTGTGTTCAGGGGCGCCTGGGCTGAGCACACTGTCAGGGTGGTGAGTGGGAGCCAGCCCCAAATCTTCCCTGCACTGAGGAGGAGCTGAAGCTGCCACTGCAGAAGGCTGCAGGGAAGTTTTTGGGGCTGGCTCCCACTTGCTGCCCTGACAGTGCACGCAGCCTGGGAACCCCTGAACTCACAGCCCCAGCAAGGGCAGGGGTAGGGGAGGAGCAGGGACTAGGAGCAAGGGCCAGAGAGCAGAGCAGGGACCAAGTGGCTGTTCTGCAGGAAGGGGAGTGGTAGAGCTCCTGGATCAGCATGGCTGGGGGAGGGATGTCCCCCCACTTCCCACCTGTCAGCCTTGCTCCTGACTCTGGGCAGCAGTGAGGAGGAGCCGAAGCTGGGATGATTTAGTTGGGGATTGGTCCTGCTTTGAGCAGGGTGTTGGACTAGATGACCTCCTGAGGTCCCTTCCAACCCTAATCTTCTATGATTCTATGAAGCAGAAACTGCTGCCACGGCAAGAGGAGCAGGAACAGGGAGCCCGCTCGGCCAGGCAGTAATGGTGCTTCCAGATGCTGCGCTGGCTGCCTGCGGTGCTGCTCCTCTGCCACCAGGAACTCTGGGATACATCTGGAGGACTTCTGTGTCCCAAGTCAAACTGGAGCCATGTGCACACAGGAAAGCAATAGAGCTCAGACCTTAGGTCCCAGCTTCACATGGGGTCTGAGTCTCCAGCCCTGCAGGGTCCTGGGACCCTGGGTCTGAGCCACAGATTAGCACAATTGGTGTGTGGACACAAGGGGGGTTAGGCTTGAGCCTGCCTTGCACAGTTGTGGAGACATACCCCTAGGCAGCATTAGAAGTAAAGCTTTTATCTGTGTCAGTGTCTAGAGGGCAAAGTACTCACCCACTTTTGAAGCCTGTACATTAGCATGAATAGTCCTGCATTTCCCATGCACAAGAAGTGTCAATGAGGCCTATTACCATTTGCTGTTTATAAGAACGGCCATACTGGGTCAGACCAAAGGTCCATCTAGCCCAGTATCCTGTCTTCCCACAGTGGCCAATGCCAGGTGCCCCAGAGGAAATGAACAGAACAGGTATCATCAAGTGATCCATTCCCTGTCGCTCATTCCCAGCTTCTGGCAAACGGAGGCTAGGGACACCACCCCTGCCCATCCTGGCTAATAGCCACTGGTAGACCTGTCCTCCATGGACTTATCTCGTTCTTTTTTGAAAGAAAACACTGAAGAAAGTTCATACGGTGCTGGCACCAGAGGAGCTTGGAACATGAGGCCTGTGGGATTGCGGTGCCTCTGTGGTCTCTCACCAGTGCTTGATGGAAATATCAGCTCATTTCTAGTGGTGCCAAATTCATCTAATCTAATATACAAACTGCCTGTTCCCCCCAGGAGAGAGACAGGACCCAGCCATTTCCAGTCTGTGGGGGTGAGCAGAAGAGCTCAAACTCCCTCCAGGCAGAGGAGTGTGGGCAGCAGCCATCTGCTATGCTGGCTGAGAACAGGGACTCCACGAGCTCTAATATTTTGGCCCCTCATACGGAGAGGGATTAAACAAAAAGCCCACCTCAAACCCCATCTCCTCCCTGCAGAGTGAAAAAGAAATAATGGAACTAACAATGTTATGAACCAGCTCTCTGCGTGAGTGCTGAATCCTTTTGTCTGTTTGTCTCAAACTGAAAGCTCTCTGGGGCATAGACTACTGTGTGTTTGTAGAATGCTGAGCACAGCGCTATTGTCAATACCAAACTGGACAGCCTTAGACTTGGAGGATCTAGGATTGAACAGAGACACGTGAAACTGGAGCGTAAAGGGCAAAGGTAACTTGCAAAATCACTTGTTGAAAACAGTTCCTTGCTACAGAGCCCTTGAGAACCAAGCAAACAGCATTCAGAATGTTCCGGCTCCAGGAATTCACCATGACACAGACTTTATGGCCAAGCTTTTCAAACTCCTGGAATTAGACACTGAACTGAAGGTGTCAAACAACCAGCGCTGCTCCACCCTGCCTGGTGCAGTCATACAACCTTGGGAGCATGTGCAAATTCTGCACAGTCTGAACATTCATGCTTATGAAGAAAATCTTCCTGTGATGACACACTAGGACTGATGGAGTAGGTCTGCCTGAATCTGCAGAAAGCCTGAAACAATGGCTCAGATGGTGACTTCTCTGCCCCCCCCCCCCATTTAGAGTCATAGAGTCATAAACTTAAGGTCGGAAGGGACCGTTATGATCGTCTAGTCTGACCTCTTGCACAACTCAGGCCACAGACTCTCACCAACCCACTCCTATAATAAACCCCTAACCTATGTCTGAGCTATTGAAGTCCTCAAATCTTGGTTTAAAGACATCAAGGTGCAGAGAATCCTCCAGCAAGTGACCCATGCCCCACGCTGCAGAGGAAGGCGAAAACCCCCCAGGGCTTCTGCCAATCTGCCCTGGAAGAAAATTCCTTCCCAACCCCAAATATGGTGGATCAGCTAAACCCTGAGCATGTGGGCAAGACTCACCAGCCAGACACCCAGGAAAAAATTCTCTGTAGTAACTCAGATCCCACTCCATCTAACATCCCATCACAGGCCATTGGGCATATTTACTGCTAATAGTCAAAGATCAATTAATTGCCAAAATTAGGCTATCCCATACCATCCCCTCCATAAATTTATCAAGCTTAGTCTTGAAGTCAGATATGTCTTTCGCTCCCATTGCTCCCCTTGGAAGGCTGTTCCAGAACTTCACTCCTTTAATGGTTAGAAACCTTCATCTAATTTCAAGTCTAAACTTCCTGATGGCCAGTTTATATCCATTTGTTCTTGTGTCCACACTGGTACTGAGCTTAAATAATTCCTGTCCCTCCCTAGTATTTATCCCTCTGATATATTTATAGAGAGCAATCATATCTCCCCTCAGCCTTCTTTTGGTTAGGCTAAACAAGCCAAGTTCTTTGAGTCTCCTTTCATAAGACAGGTTTTCCATTCCTCGGATCATCCTAGTAGCCCTTCTCTGTACCTGTTCTAGTTTGAATTCCTCCTTCTTAAACATGGGAGATCAGAACTGCACACAATATTCCAGATGAGGTCTCACCAGGGCCTTGTATAACAGTACTAACACCTCCTTATCTCTACTGGAAATACCTCACCTGATGCATCCCAAGAAACTGCATTAGCTTTTTTCGTGGCGATATCACATTGGCGGCTCATAGTCATCCTGTGATCAACCAATGCTCTGAGGTCCTTCTCCTCCTCTGTTACTTCCAACTGATGAATCCCCAGTTTATAACAAAAATTCTTGTTATTAATCCCTAAATGCATGATCTTGCACTTTTCACTATTAAATTTCATCCTATTACTCCAGTTTACAAGGTCATCCAGATCTTCCTGTTTGATATCCCGGTACTTCTCTGCTTTGGCAATACCTCCCAGCTTTGTGTCATCCACAAACTTTATTAGCACACTCCCACTTTTTGTGCCAAGGTCAGTAATAAAAAGATTAAATAAGATTGGTCCCAAAACTGATCCCTGAGGAACTCTACTAGTAACCTCCCTCCAGCCTGAGAGTTCACCTTTCAGTATGACCCATTGTAGTCTCTCCTTTAACCAGTTCCTTATCCATCTTTCAATTTTCATATTGATCCCCATCTTTTCAAATTTAAATAATAATTCCCTATGTGGAACCGTATCAAATGCCTTACTAAAATCAAGGTAAATTAGATCTACTGTGTTTCCTTTGTCTAAAAAATCTGTTACCTTCTCAAAGGAATCGGGTTGGTTTGGCATGATCTACCTTTTGTAAAACCATGTTGTATTTTGTCCCAATTACCATTGACCTCAATGTCCTTAACTACTTTCTCCTTCAAAATTTTTTCCAAGACCTTGCATACTACAGATGTCAAACTAACAGGCCTGTAGTTACCCAGATCACTTCCCCCCCCTTCTTAAAAATAGGAACTATGTTAGCAATTCTCCAGTCATACAGTACAACCCCTGAGTTTACAGATTCATTAAAAATTCTTGCTAATGGGCTTGCAATTTCATGTGCCAATTCCTTTAATATTCTTGGATGAAGATTATCTGGGCCCCCCGATTTAGTCCCATTAAGCTGTTTGAGTTTCACTTCTACCTCAGATGTGGTAATATCTACCTCCATAGCCTCATTCACATTTGTCATCCTGCCATTATCCCTAAACTCCTCATTAGCCTCCTTAAAGACTGAGGCAAAGTATTTGTTTAGATATTGGGCCATGCCTAGATTATCCTTAACCTCCACTCCATCCTCAGTGTTTAGCAGTCCCACTTCTTCTTTCTTTGTTTTCTTCTTATTTATATGGCTATAGAACCTTTTACTATTGGTTTTAATTCCCTTTACAAGGTCCAACTCTACATGGCTTTTGGCCTTTCTTACTTTATCCCTACATGTTCTGACCTCAATAAGGTAGCTTTCCTTGCTTATCCCTCCCATCTTCAACTCCTTGTAGGCTCTCTCCTTTTTCTTATTCACCTCTCTGAGATGCTTGTTCAACCAGCTTGGTCTACAACTCCTGCCTATGAATTTTTTCCCCTTTCTTGGGATGCAGGCTTCTGATAGTTTCTGCAACTTTGACTTGAAGTAATTCCAGGCCTCCTCCACCTTTAGATCCACAAGTTCTTCAGTCCAATCCACTTCCCTAACTAATTTCCCTAATTTTTCAAAGTCAGCCCTTTTGAAATAAAAAACCCTCGTCACAGATCTATTTTTGTTTATCCTTCCATTTAGTTTAAACTGAATTAGCTCATGATTGCTCAAAACAAGGTTGTCCCCTACAACCGTTTCTTCTATGAGGTCCTCACTACTCACCAAAACCAAATCTAAAATGGCATCCCCTCAAGTCGGGTCAGCAACTACTTGGTGAAGGAATTTGGATGTTAACTGCAGTACATTTTAGCAGAGGGAACAGGGTGGACTGGAGCCTACAGGGGCAGAAATTGGGAGCTGCTGCAGGGAAGGAAATAAGAGGAGACAGAGAAAGGATGATAGGGAAGGAGGAAAAAGCCCTGGATTCCCACTAAGCGATGTTAAATTAAGGACACACTCCCCTTGATCTTGTGCAAATTCCCATCACCACCTGTGGGAGTTCTGCTGTGAAATGTCACCTTAAATTTATACTCAGACCCACAGACCATCAAAACAAATGGAATTTGTCCCTCTGCTCAGAATGAGGTTGACACTCTGTGACAACTACGACAAAGTCCCACAATACCTGTGGGAGACCTTACTCTGTATTAAGTTTGCGTATCATTGTGAACCATGGCAAGTGTTATTAACTTCAGTGGACTGTACTGAACAGTAGGCCAGACAAGAAAGGACTTTTAGGACAGTCAAGTGGTTTGCCTGGGGAATCTCTAAGGTGAGATGAATGCAAATGCCCATGTCCCTACTTACGCAAGGAGGAGAGGACCACTGTCTAGTTACCTGTTCCAGGAATCTGAAAATCAAAGGCCCAAGCCATATAACGGAAAGACTAACCCATTCATGGGTATCCTAGTTCTGAGCAAAGGCTGTTCGGAATTTGAACCACAGAAAAACCCCTTGTTGGAATTTGAAGGACTGACTCCCACCAGAGCCCTTGCTGGAGTTGCGGTGACCTCTGGTGAGCTTATTAGCACATATATACATTCTTCTGTTGTTTTAGAGTGTTTTGTCTGTAATGCTTTCACCTTCAGAATAAATGTACTTGCCTAGAAAAGCCTGTGTGCATGGGCGGCCTGTGAACTGCCCATTGGGGAAGGCTAGCCACTGGCCCCTCCCCTTCTGTCTGGGCCCCGCCACTCCCCTACCAGAGCACAGAGGCCCCCCACTGTGGCGGCTGGCCCCCCAAAGCCCTCAGTCCCAAGTGGGTGGCGCAGCCCCAGGCTGCAGGCTGGCACATGCACCAGCCCCAGCTACCCGAGTCCTGACTGCAGGCTGGCCCGCTCCAGCATAAGAGCGGGAACTGGAAGCAGGTAGAAAAGAGCATGGGGGTGGAGCATGGGCAGGGCCACATCGGGTTGTTTGGGGAGGTTCAGACTCCTCTGGCCTGTGATATCTGCTGCCCATGGCTGTGTGGTAATTTATACTTGTGGGCAATTATGCTGTTCATAGCCTCTGGAAAGAAAGCAAAGGGCAGTTGCTGGCCTGTTCAGGCAGTCTGGCTTACTGGGAATTCAGTGTAGGTAGGGAACTGTGCTGCCTGGAAAAACCCTAGTGAGAAGGGAGAGACACATGAAGGCTGAGGAGCTCAGTGCCCAGAATGTATGCTCTTCCTTGGTGGAGCACAGAGTGGGAACACAGGTGCAGTTGCCCTGAACTGTGACACATCCCTCCTATAAACATGCCCATCTTGGGGAGTTCCAGGTGTGAAGTTCTGTATCTTGGGGGAACACCCTACAACCCCATGTTCATCCTTATGAGTGCGTAGTATCCAATGCAAAGTTTGTCATGTCAGGTGTCTTCGGAAGGCTCATGATGCACCGAGCATTGTTGTTATAGTAATGTTATGTTATAGGTTGTAATTTCATGTATATAGTTATGAGGTTAAAAATGTGTCCTGACGACTTAAAAGAAGCCCAGGCAAAAACTTTCCAAGAGCAGAGGGGCAGTTCACACCTCATCAGGGCATGTATGGGACAAACCCAGCCCAGCCTACAGGAACAAAGGACACTGGCCTAGGCAGCAAGAAAGCATCTGTTGGACTCTCGAGTGAGTCACCCCCCTTCCTTTGCTCAGTTTGGGACTACAATGAGGTAATGCTCACATGACCCTGAAGGTAGGGGGGCAAAGCCAAGAGGGAAGAAAGAACATGATAAAAGGGAGAGGCTTTGCCATGCTCTTCTTCTCTCTTCCACCTACATCTACAGACACCACACCAAGCGACTGAAGCACTGATCAAAAGGGAGAGCCTGGCTGAAGGGCAACCAGCCAGCCTCTGCTGAGAAGCATCTAAGTTTGTAAGGGAACTGAAAGTGTTAAGATCACCTTAGAATGTGTTTAGCCTTTATTTCATTTGACCAAATCTGACTTCTTGTGCTTTGACTTATAATCACTTAAAATTTACCTTTGTAGTTATTACATTTGTTTGTTTGCTTTGAAGCGTGTCAGAGATTCACCTGGGAATAACAAGCCTGGCACATATCAATTTCTTTGTTAAATTGACAAACTCATATAAGCTTGCAGCGTTCAGCGGGCATAACTGGACACGGCAAGATGGAGATTCCTAGGGGTGTGTCAGGGACTGGAGATATTGAATAATGTCATTCGGTTGCACAATCCAAGCAGCTTACATGCCAGAGGTTGTGCGTGAACAGCCCAGGAGTGGGGGTTCTCACAGCAGAGCAGGGTAAGGCTGGCTCTCAGAGTCAAGGATTGGAGTGATTTAGCAGATCACCGGTCCAGATAACACCAGGGGAACATCACAGTCGCACAGGGTGTATATGTGGCTTGTTACTCCAAGGGGAGTTCACATGTTAAGCACGCATATTTGCAATTTTAAGTGAGTCTTAAGCACAGTGGCTAAGAACAGTCAGGAGGAGGTCAGTTATTTTCTGTTTGCTTATTTTGGGAAAGGGAAGTAAGAACAGGAAAGGAGGAAAATGAGTGAAAGCAGTGAAGCAACTGCAAAGTTGGAGCTTTTTAGGCTGCAGGTTACAGAAAAGGAGAGGGAGCACCAGAGATTATTGCAATGGAAAGAACTGGAGACAAAAGAAAAAGAGAAAGAAGAGAGAGAATGCACCAGCTGAACCTGCTAGAGAAGTAGAACCAGAGGCCCCTGACCTCAACGACTCCCATCACTCCAAAAATCCACAAATGGGAACATTTATGTCCTGCATACAGTGAGGATGACGATATTGCTGAATATCTGACTACCTTTGAAAGACTGTGTGTAATACATGAAATCCCTGATAAGAGAGTTCCTACCCTGATTGCAAAATTAACTGGTAAAGTTTCAAATGTATTCAATGGAATGCCTATTGAAGATGCTTTAGACTATTGTAAATTTAAAGATACTGTTTTGCAAAGTTACCCCTGAGACATATAAAGTTAAATTTAGGAATCTTAAGAGGGATATTGGTATGAGTAATGGGAAATATGTAAACAAAATGAAAGATTTGTTGGGAAAATGGGTAAGGGGTAAAGAGGTGGCGAGTTTTAAGGGACTGCCTGATCTTGTTGCTCAAGAGCATTTCCTAGGCATATGTAAGGCCGAAGTGAAGCAGTGTCTATGGGACAAAGACGTAAAGACTGTGGATGAGATGGCTTTTTTAGCTGATGCCTTTGATTTAGTTGGGGATTGGTCCTGCTTTGAGCAGGGGGTTGGACTAGATGACCTCCTGAGGTCCCTTCCAACCCTGATATTCTATGATTCTATGCTCAGACTAAGGTGTCTATTGAGGGCAGGCCACAGAAAGAGGGGTTTAAAACTGGTGGGAAGGGAGGATCCCATTTTGCCCCTGGGAAGAGAGAAGGGGACTGGGAGCCTAAACATTCTCTTACCCAAAAACATTCCTCTACTGGTGACTCCTATCCCAAATCTCCTGTAAAAGCAGAAGAGCCCAAAAGGTGCTATCAGTGTAATTCCACTGATCACCTGAGGAATAAATGCCCTGTGCTAGGAGGAAGCAGGCAACCAATAGCTCATGTTACTTCTGCTGTCCTCAACACAGAACACCCCCCACCCCACCCCCAAGCAATTGAAACCTATCATACTGGTTTTGTGACATTAGCCTCTGCAGAACCCAGATATGGAGCAAGTTAAGGCTGTCCAAATTAATGGAGTACTTGGGGCAGAGGGATACAGGGGCCCAGATATCTTTGGTTAAGCAGAGTGTGGTCCCAAAGGCCAGTATGCTACCTGGCCAAATGGCAGAGGTTGTGTGGGTGGGAAAAAGCAGATTCCTCATACAACTAGCTAAAATCCATGTGGTTTGGGAAGGTTTGGAAAGTGTTTGGACTGTGGGGGTTATGGAACACCTCCTAGTCGACCTGCTCCTTGGTAATGATTTTTTCCATGTAGCTCAGGTTAAAGTATTTGCCTGCAGCAGGAAGGAGTTTTATGCTGGGACCCTCGAGGGAAAAGGTAAGGTCTCAGGAATTGCTGAGAGAATGCGAGAGAGTCTCCTTGATTCTTCTGCAGCAGAGGGAAGCCACATGTTTCCAGGTGGGAAGGTGGTTGAGACCAACTCCTGCACTGCATCTGGAGGCAACACCACATCTGGAAGGGATGGGGGTGTAATGCCTGCCAGGGAGAGAACTGTCCAGGTTGTTAGCTGCCAGCAGGTCGCAGCTGAACCAGAGACAAACCTGTCTCTACGGAGCATAGATAAATGTGTCTCAGAGGAGAGCCCAGAAAAGGGGTAGGGGATCTCAAAAACCACTTAGTTGGGTGAGGATTCCTGTGACTCCATAACCCAGGGAAGCACTGTGCTTCCAAGTATGGGAGGGGCTGAAACTAGCTCCTTTCCAGCAGAAGGCATCATGCCCTCAGGTGCAGGAGCAGGAGAGGTGTTGTCAGTGATTAAGCTGTTAGCTGGCAGAGTTTTGCAGATGAAGAAGAGATAGAACCCTTCCTAGGGAGCACAAAGAAATGTGTCTTAGGAGGGGGCCCAGAGGAGGAAACTGGGGAAGGAATGTCTCCCCACTACTGTAGTCGCTTGGGGCAGGATGCCCGGGACACTAGGAGGATGGCTGGGTCAGCATCTGTGCACCCAGGCACTCAGCCTGTGACCCAAGGTTTGAGAAGGAACTGTGTAACTGACCTCCTGGAGGGGAGCAGTCACACAGCTGACTTCTCAGGGACAGAGAAAGGGGTGGCAGAGTACTCCAATCCAGGTTCCAATTTTTCAGGACGCTATTTCTGATAAGTTTTTGGAAAGTAACTGTGTCTCTTTAAATCAAGATGCAGCTCCAAGGCCTGTGATAACAGAGGAGTTGGGACCAGGAAATTGCCAGGTGGTAGTTTGCCAGAGTACAAATGACCCAACTGACAGAGAAGGAGGTGTTTTCCCCCAGGCTGGTGATACCCAGAGCAGTTACGGGAAGCTGCTGGGAAAAGATGTATCTGATCAAAGGGTAAACACACCTAGCCCACAGAGCACAGATCATAGTCCTCTAGGAAAAGGGAGCAGGGAAGGACTCCGTGCTTGGGGCGGGGGGGGGGGGGGGAACGGGACACAGGGTAACCCCAAAAAGGGAGCTGGATTTTCTGTATATGTACAGTCCTGGGGTTGGGAGACCATTCCCAAAAGGGCCAGGCAATGTGCAGGCTCCTCCTGGACCCTTATCTTGCCGGACCCTGAGATACCAAAATTCCAGAAACAGGATTAAGAGCCCACACAGAGGGGAACACTGGAGGGAAAGAAAAGCCAGTGACTGATTACATGGGAGAGACTCAAAGGACATTGTGGGTAATGAACAAACTAACCTCAGACTACACTACCTGAACAGAGGGCGTGGTATCATAAAGATACTTGTAAACACCCATCTGTGATAAAAAAAAATTGGTATTAATGTTAAGTTTGGGGATAAGAATTTTGTAACTGATGTTAAACCTTATGGTAACACTAGTTCTCAGTTTATTCCTGTAAACAGATTTAAAGATGATCACAGCAGAGAAACTATAACAAACCTGGTTTGCTGTGTGTGAATGAGGAAACTGAGGCATACCGCTGCATGGCCTTAATGGCTGGATGCCAAGAGAACTATAACACAAACTGCCTTCAAGATAGTCAGTGACTAACCCTCTTGCAGTAAACTAAGGGGGAAGGCATGATGTTCTGTATCTCGGGGAAACACCCTAAACCCCCATATTCATCCTTATGATTGTGTAGTATCCAATGCAAGTTTGTCATGTCGGGTGTCTCTGCAAGGCTCATGATGCACCGAGCATTGTTGTTATAGTAATGTTATAGGTTGTAATTTCATGTATCTAGTTATGGAGGCTGAAAATGTGTCCTGATGACTTAAAAGAAGCCCAGGCAAAAACTTTCCAAGAGCAGAGGGGCAGTTCACACCTCATCAGGGTATGTATGGGACAAACCCAGCCCAGCCTCACAGGAACAAAGGACACTGGCCTAGGCAGCAAGAAAGCATCTGTTGGACTCTCGAGTGAGTCACCCCCCTTCCTTTGCTCAGTTTGGGACTACAATGAGGTAATGCTCACATGATCCTGAAGGTCGGGGCAGGGGGCGCAAAGCCAAGAGGGAAGAAAGAACATGATAAAAGGGAGAGGCTTTGTCATGCTCTTCCTCTCTCTTTCACTTCCATCTACGGACATCACACCAAGCAACTGAAGCACTGATCAAAAGGGAGAGCCTGGCTGAAGGGCAACCAGCCAGCCTCTGCTGAGAAGCATCTAAGTTTGTAAGGGCACTGAAAGATCACCTTAGAATGTGTTTTGCCTTTATTTCATTTGACCAAATCTGACTTCTTGTGCTTTGACTTATAATCAATTAAAATTTATCTTTGTAGTTAATACATTTGTTTGTTTATTTTACTTGAAGCAGCGTGTTTGCTTTGAAGCATGTCAGAGATTCCCCTGGGAATAACAAGCCTGGCACATATCAATTTCTTTGTTAAATTAACGAACTCATATAAGCTTGCAGCATTCAGCGGGCATAACTGGACACTGCAAGACGGAGGTTTCTCGGCTTGTGTCTGGGACCCGAGATATTAGCTAGAGTCATTCGGTTGCACAATCCAAGCAGCTTACATGCTGGAGGTTGTGTGTGAACAGCCCAGGAGTGGCGGTTCTCACAGCAGAGCAGGGTAAGGCTGGCTCCCAGAGTCAAGGACTGGAGTGACTTAGCAGATCACTGGTCCAGATAACACCAGGGGAATGCCACACCAGGATCTGTGCACAAAAGAGTGAGGAGACAGCCTTCATTGCCACCCTGTCCCATACACATGACTAGGAACAATCCTGGAAATAGGAAAGCCACTTGAACAAAAATAGGAAAGCCACATAAACAATCCCTCACCAAGGCCATAGAATATTGCTCATCCCTGCATGAGCCCCAACACACAGGGGAATTGGAAAGCATTTGTACCTCCTCAATGGCGATATGGAAACAGCTTTATGTCCTTGCAAAACTTCAGGTAGCTTTGAAAAAAAACAAAGATGCATGCAGCTCAGCTCAAGTCCTTCTGGAATAGATGCTTGAAGCCAGCTCCCTGGCATGTGTGGAGAACAACTTTTGCCTCCGGTCTTCACCCCTGCTTTGGGTTATCGTTGAGAAACCTCAGCTCTTTCATCACCACTTTCCTTGACCTGAGGGGTCCATACATTCTGTTCCTGGGGAATATGTGTCCATGACAATTTTGGTAATTTATGTTTTTCTTTAAGGAGTGGAATTTCTAATATTAATAGCATTTTGATACTGCAAGTAAAGGATAATTTGTTCAATATCTTCATTAATGATCTGGAGGATAGCGTGGACTGCACCCTCAGCAAGTTTGCAGATGACACTAAACTGGGAGGTGTGGTAGATGCGCTGGAGGGTAGGGCTAGGATACAGAGGGACCTAGATAAATTAGAGGATTGGGCCAAAAGAAATCTGATGAGGTTCAACAAGGACAAGTGCAGAGTCCTGCACTTAGGATGGAAGAATCCCATGCACCGCTACAGACTAGGGACTGAGCGACTTGGCAGCAGTTCTGCAGAAAAGGACTTAAGGGTTACAGCGGATGAGAAGCTGGATGAGAGTCAACAGTGTGACCTTGTTGCCAAGAAGGCTAACAGCATTTGGGGCAGTATAAGTAGGGGCATTGCCAGCAGATCGAGGGACTTGATCATTCCCCTCTATTCGGCACTGGTGAGGCCTTATCTGGAGTACTGTGTCCAGTTTTGTGCCCCACACTACAAGGATGTGGAAAAAGTGGAAAGAGTCCAGTGGAGGGCAACAAAAATGATTAGGGGGCTGGAGCACATGATTTATGAGGAGAGGCTGAGCGAACTGGGATTATTTAGTCTGCGGAAGAGAAGAGTGAGGGGGTATTTGATAGCTGCTTTCAACTACCTTAAAGGGGATTCCAAAGAGAATGGAGCTAGACTGTTCTCAGTGGTGCCAGATGACAGAATGAGGAGTAATGGTCTCAAGTTGCAGTGGGGGAGGTTTAGGTTGGATATTAGGAAAAACTTTTTCACTAGAAGGCTGGTGAAGCACTGGAATGGGTTACCTAGGCAGGTGGTGGAATCTCCTTCCTTAGAGGTTTTCAAGGTCAGGCTTGACAAACCCCTGGTTGGGATGATTTAGTTGGGGATTGGTCCTGCTTTGAGCAGGGGGCTGGACTAGATGACCTCCTGAGGTCCCTTCCAACCCTGAGATTCTATGATTCCTGGACACCCCACGCCTTGCTAGAGGGGTTCAGATGATGGGGATAGCCAGTCTCGAAGGCACCAAAAATGCTGTGCTCCAGCTCCTCAGCCCTAAAATAGAACATTGAGGACACCCAACTTTTCAGCGTGGCCTGCATTAGAGGGATTCATGATTCACAGAAAGGGGTTCAGTCCACTCCTAGGGGAACATCCCATTAGACTGAGCTGGTTTTCAAGAGCCAGAGGTCTGTACTTCAGGTATGTCCTATATCCAAATCTACACTGCGGACAGAGAAGGCATAGAAGAGAGAACAAATCACAAGATGCAAAAAAAAGTCAAGGTCACAAGCATCTTTTTGTACTCAAAATAACTTTTATTTTTTCCATTTTTCGTACAAATAAAGAAGCCCTCATGCGCGGAGAGATCATGGAGCTGCCAGACCAGCATCCACTCACAGATTCAAAACCAAGGAAGACAACTCTCATGATTCTAGTGGAGAATAAAAGCTCTTGGGCAAGTCTCCACTGGTCTGGCCCTGGGGGTTTGTTGAGCCCTTCCCTATTTGTCTATCATCTCTCTGGGTTCAATTATTAGCATTGTATCCAACTGCCAGGCATTTGCCCATGGAAAGGCAACATGGCCCCTCCTGGTGTCATTTTGCAATGCCCATGCTATCTTGGAGCCTGCTGCACCCAACATCTCTGACCATACCAGCTGCAGCAGGTAATACACAGCCCCACAACCATTATTAGCTCTAAGATGAACTCCAGGCCCAGGACAATTGATGGAGTAAAATGCTCAGTTTTCTGCCACTACCGTGAAGCTGCTGCTCCTCTCCCTCTGTCAGGCTTGTGGACGGGGTGGCTGGCAGAGGTAGAGCCGTCAGTCGATGGGGTCAGTCCTTGTCTCCAGCAAACTCTTGGGGAGGTGTGAGGTTAATTTACCTCCCTCACTGTCTCCAGGGTGGGGGTAAATCCCACTGTCTCTGGCGACAGCTAGATTGCTTCAGTCCCACACTTCCTCCTCTCAACCCAGGAACTCCAGAAGCTCCTCTCTCCTCCAGTGAATTTTCAATCACTTCTTTTCTCTCTTACAAGACTGAATTTCCAGAACATAAGGAGGCAGCTGCCTCCTCCCAAGGTCCTGCTCCATGGTACAAGCACCTCACTAACTCAAATTTCCAGCTTCTCTCCAAAGTGTTCACAAATCACATAACTGTGGGGACCAGGCAGGAGCCCTAGCATGTAAGACTAGAATAAAATGAGACAATCAACTGGGAGCATGACGGAGGTGGGTATTAGAGAGCATCCTCTAACAGAGCTCAGGCTTACTGCACACTGTCACAAGTGAGAGCTGCTGAGTCATGTGACAGCAATGGGAGTGGGTGTATCTGGGGATCAGGGTTCCTCACAAACTGACTGGGTATGGGGAGGAGAGAGCTGTCCTGAAAATGTCCCTCTACCTCTGCTCCAATCACATACAATGCAGCTGGAAAGGGCTGTGGAGGACAGCCCACGATACCCTTGGCCATTGCATCACTGACAAAGGGCCCAGCAGTGTCATGCTGTTAATAAAAGGAAGTGGGAGGCTGAAAATCCTGCACAGTTCCAATTTTTTATTAACATTTCAAACCAAAATAATCAGCTATGATCACAAGTCCCAGGAAATACCTCAACACTATGAAAATGGAATGTTGTTGTTATCAAACATAACCAAAGTAGATTTAAAAATAAAAGTTGCGAAGACTCCAGTGTGACACCTTTGGTTTGGGGAGGAGGTTGCAGAGGAGCACAGACCCATACTGCTGCTCGGAGTACCACAGGTAACTCCACAGAAGGGCCTCCACTCCTCTCTTGCAGCAGTCTTCAATTCCCGTTCCTCCAACCTGCACAAAACTTCAGGGGAATACTGGATACCAGAATGAGCTAAAATCAGAGCCTGTTTGGGCTGGTTCTCCTTGTTAACGTCCCTTCTGCTTTCTCTCCCCAGAGCTAAAGGCCCCAACCTGTTTCCTTCCCTGAATGCTGCAGACTCAACTACCTTTCAGGCCCCATGCTGCTACTTCTCTTCCCCAGCACAGCCGAGAGGCTCCAGGCCCAACACCCTTCCTTTGTGAAAGAGGAAGGCGAAGAGTGCCACAGGCAGAGCATGAATGGGGCAGAGGTCCTATAAGCTGAGGACAGTAGATGCCTGTAATTCACTATCTTTCAAATGCAGAAATGGGAGCCTATCGCTGTGACCCCAGCTTGTGAAGAGCAATCCCTAGGAAGAGAACCTCCTGCAAGGACTTGGGCTGGCTGTGCCTGCAGCTGGGAGGGGCACTCTGCTCTCAGGGTCAGACACAACAGGCAGGGTAGTTACACAGCAAAGAGTGTACAGGGCTTGGGGCACTAATGTTGGACAGGTGCATGCAAAGCCCACCTGCCCACCCAGTCCATGTGTGCAGAGAGCTCACAGGTGCAATAGCTGCAGAGGTGTGCGCCTGGCCCAGTCTGCACTGGGCCTTTACAGATCACTCCGGCCACATCACAAACGTGACTCCTTAAATATATTAAATTACAAGAATAGCAGCACCTCAGTACACAGGGGCCCGAAGCTGGGCCGAGCCATGGGCATTCCCAGCTATTGCGCCCACTGACAACATCGTGAGGCATGGGACAGGATTGCTCCCCGCACCCTCTGCCTTGGGATGTCGGGCACATCTCTGCCCTTCACAATCCCAACACCACTGGGCCAGGTTGGAGCAGGAATGCTGTGAGCTGCCAGAACCATAGGTGCTTAACTACACAGTATCACACATCATCTCACACCAGGGAGAAGGGGAGACACTAAAGCCAGTGTTTTCACTCCCCTAATTTCATGCCCATAACAGACAGGCTCAGCCAGTGCACGAGTGAAGCAGCTCTCTGCCCATGGGGATGGCACCCAGAGGCAGAGCAGCAAGTAGGCAGCCCAATCCCCCGGGGAGGACAGAGAGGGACAGTGCTGTGCTGCAGGCGGGCAGGCAATTCCTCCATCCTATAGTGGACAATGAGGGGCATACGGTGCAGGGAGGCAATTGCACAAACATGCAAATGTTTCTGATATTTTTATCTTACATTCAAATTTCCTTTTAAAACAAAATCTGATACAAAAATAGATACATTTGCAAAGTGATTTCTTAGCCAAAGAGAGGCTCCACCTGTCTGTTGCCATGGCAAGGAGGGAGGGGAGTTCCTCTGCATGGCACAACACAACAGCTGAAGCAAGCAGCCTCGAGGAAGTTGGGGCCCTTGCTGCAGCAACACGAGGGATTTGCCACAAAAGATTGGAAAATCGTGTACAATGGAAAGAGTCCTGTGCAGATAGAAGTGCAGCCTGGATTCATTCTGAGCAGATGCTGCCGGCGGGCTGCTGTGAATGCTTTCACTCAGGCATGTGACACTGGGTGGGAGGATGTCTCAACCTCAGGCCACTTAGTGATACACAACAATACACTTAACCTTTATTCCTAGGCTCCAAAGCATGCAGAGGCAGCTACTACACCAGAAGCAGCTTCTTGGCCCCAAGCAAACACTCACCTCTTCCTGTTGGGTTATCACTGCTATGACATAATTTCCACAGTGGCAGGAAGGGCTCTCCTAAGGGAATGCTAGCAATAAATAGAGCAAGCACAGGGAGGGCATGTGAAGAGCAGGAAAGCAGCAGGTCCTGAGGAAGGCAAGGGCACAGCTTCCCACCTCAGGTGTCTAGAGAGCCCCTTTCTCTCCTAGCACACAGTAGAGTCAGGGCGCAGGATAAGGTGCTCGGTCCAAGAACACAGCACAGCAGTTGGAGAAGTAGAAGTCCAGCTAAATTTACCTATAAGGTTTCCTCCCACATACACGTGATAAGGGAGTGGGCTGGGAACCTTGAGACCCGCTGGAGGAAAGTCACCCGTGGAACTGGTGCCTTGGCTGTCCTGGCCCAGCAGCGTCCCCCAAAGTAACAAACTAAAGAAGTCTGGGTTAAGGCAGCTTGTAATGTTCCTGCTTTGGCAACACCCAATGCAGGGATATGTTTGGGTGGGGCTGTGGCCTCTAACCTCTCCATCAATGCCCCTTTTTTCCCAGTACACTCTACCATCCCCTGCAGGGAAGGGAGAGCTTGACCCAGTGTCTCTCACCTTGCTCCGAGCATGGCTTACATTCAGGTAAAGCTTTTTGCTTTGTAATTTGAGAGGCAGAAAGATTGAAGCCTGGAGACAAGATATGGAACAAAAACCATAAGGCTAAAGCTGGCACAAGCAGCCCTAAGAGCAAGAAGGAAATCAGACTGCCCCTCAGATCCATGCAAAAAAGATTGCAAAGTGACCCAGTGTATTTTGCTTCCTCTGTAAAACTCTTTCAGTCCTGCAGGCTTCAGCCCTAGTCTGGGGCCCAGGCCTAGCTTGAACGGCTGATCATCTCCATGCTATCATCATGGGCCCCTCCATCCATTGATGCTTCGCTGCTCTTTAATGCCTTGCTTGATACTGCACTCAACGCATCGTCTTTCATCAGCTCCGAGGCTAGCAGTGAGGTGACAGCACAGCCGGCTTTTCTCTTTGCTGCAAGAGAAGAGACTGTGAGAAGTAGCCCAGAGAAACCCTTATGCAAGCTCACTCTGGCACAGCTCACAACCCTCCAGTGCTGGCTGCTCAGAGAGAACAGGCTCAGAGGCATGGTGGGTGATGCACTGACAACCCCCAAAAATGCTTGTTTAATGCTCCTGAAGCATTCAGTGTTCCTAAGGCACCAGGGGACCCTTCTCAAAGGGCTACGGTCCACACAGCATCCAGAGTTTGAAGGCTGTGAACACCAAGAAGTGAAGGGAACTGATTAAGAGGTGGGAATGGGGAAGTGCAATATGGGATACCCAGGAGTACAGGGATGGAATTAAGCAAAGGAAAATCTAAGCTAAATCTCAGAGAACACTTCCTGACAGTGACATCTATGAGGCTATAGATGAGCCACAGGAAAGTGGGAGCCCCATCACTTGGGACATTTATAAATAGACTGCAGAATATCCTGTAGAACATGGTGTAGAAAACCATGCTACAGGCAGAGATATCATGGTTATAGGCCCTTTAGAAATTAATAGAATACTTCTACACTGGCTTGGCAAAGTAGAGGAGAGTAGATGTCACAGATGGGAAAGACATGCTGAGTCCACATAATCAGCTTAGCACAGTATAGGTCATTGGGCTGCTTAGTGTATGAGCTAGACCATTCAGTGCACATGTTCTTGGACTTCTCTGCTTCTGCGGTGGTAGCCCAAGAAAGCCAGTTCCCAGTTTCTGTCCCAGAAGGCTAAGCTGTGGGAAGGGGCATCTACCCTGAGTTAAAAATCACAGGTTAAGAACTTCAGAGAGTTGAAGGTCCTCTCCACACATTAGCATGGAAACTTCCGAGAACAGAACCAAACTACAGGAATATGATCATCACAGAACAGGCAGCTCCCCATCCCTTGGGCTTGGGAAGAGAACCGAAGAGAACCTAAGGGCTTTCTATGGGGGCACTGTGCTCTCAGCAGAGAAGGGAGGCAGGAAAGGCACAAGGCTGAATGGGGAAGGCTGTCCCCACTAGACTTTGCATCCCTCAAAATAACTCCATGGACATAACAGCCAATAGTGCCTTGCAGCTGCAGATGAGCTGTGGTGTCCAGTAGCACAACACCCAGACAGCTCTTATACTTTAAGATGTTTCTTTACAGCTTAAGGCCTGAGCTCAGTCAGAACATGATGCTCTAGATTTCATTAGGATCACGCTTGAGGCTCAGCCAAACAAACAGCTCTGAATTAGGACAGCAACTATGCCCCGCTGGGGGCTCCAGCACAATGAATGGCTGAGGCTGGGGCACAGTACTAACGCAGGGAGGACAATGCACCAACACCACTGATATGCAAGTTCAGACAGCTCCATACGCTGAATATCCACACAAAGACCGTCTCTCACACTCACTCATTAGAACAGGTGCACACAGGAGAACTCACGCAATCAGACACCCTCGTGCACTACATGCTGTTGCACGCAGTCAGACAGACACTCAGACAAATGCACACACAAATTCATCTTATGGCCCACATGCAGGCACTTTCTCAGGCCTCTCTGTCCAGGAGGAAATCTGTTGGGAGGAGAATGCAGAAGGTGATGCACACAGAAATACAGAGCAGCAGCTGAGATGCTGCCTTGAGACACTGCAGTCACAGAGTTAACTCTTTACAAGACAGAAAAAATAAATCCATTTCTAATGTGAAGCTTCCCATGCAGCCTCTAGAACAGGGGTGGGCAAAATTTTTGGCCCGAGGGCCACATCTGAATGGGGAAATTGTATGCAGGACCATGAATGTAGGGCTGGGGCAGGGGGTTGGGGTGTGGGAGGGAGTGCGGGGTGTGGGCTCAGGGCAGGGAGTTGGGGTGCAGGAGGGGTGCGTGGTGCGGCAGGGGGCTTGGGTGCAGGAGGGGGTGCGGAGTATGGCTCAGGGCAAGGGGCTGGGGTGCAGGAGGGATTTGGGGTGCAGGCTCCGGCCTGGTGCCACTTACCTCAAGCAGCTCTGGGGTGGCAGTGGCGTGCAGCGGGGCTAATGCAGGCTCCTGCCTGCCCTGGTCCCATGCTGCTCCTGGAAATGGCCAGCATGTCTGGCAGTGGCTCCTGGGGGTGGAGTGGGGCAGGGCAGGCGGCTCTGCCACACGCCGCCCTCGTCTGTGGGTACCACCCCCGAAGCTCCCATTGGCCGTGGTTCCCTGTCCCCGGCCAATGGGAGCTGCGGGGGGCGGTGCCTGCAGGCGAGGGCAGCGCACGGAGCCCTCTGCCGCCCCCTCCCCGAGGGGCCACAGGGACGTGGTGCTGCCCGCTTCCAGGAGTGGCGCAGGCCAGGGCAGGCAGGGAGCTTGCCTTAGCTCCACTGCACCACTGGGCTGGCAATCCCGTGGGCCGGATTGAAAACTCTGATGGGCTGTATCTGGCCCACAGGCCGTAGTTTGCCCTCCCCTGCTCTAGAAATTGGGCTTCAAACACCAAGAACAAATACGCAACAGTATGCAAAGGAGACATGCAACCAGCAAGCACAATATGTAACTACAATTCCCAAGTGGAGGCTCCCCACATGTGGCTTAATCCTTTTTTAGGGCCTCCTATAGGACCCTGCTAAATACCTATCCTCAATACAACACCCACTCAAGGCTTTTCCCTGTGACAGCCACACCAGGCCCCTGCTTGCACCCTGGTTACAGATCCTTCTCCTCTGCAGCCCCTGGGCTTCCCCTGATACTGCTTCCCTGGAACTCTCCTGGCCCTAGGTGTTTATCCCTGTCCCAGGACCCCACTTCCCTGCCTGCACCCACCCCCTCTCTGTTGGAGATTTCACCCGCCCAAGCCCACATCCTGCAGCCATAAACTACCAAGCCTTTGCCTGCACCCCAATCCTAATCACTAAACCGTGTCACAAACCTCCACTCTGCTTCCAGTACCACCTCTTTGAGCTTTTCTCCTGTATGCTCCCTGCACCACCTCCTCCATCCTTATCCCTACTGTAGCCCTCCAAGCCTATGCCTGTATTCCATTCCTAAGGCTTATTTCCATCACATCTCTCCCCACCCAAGTCCACATTCCCATCAGTTTCCCATCAGCTGCCTCTACCAGAACCACCCCCAAACCGTCTCTTGTCTCAACTCAGATCAAATGGGAGGCACAGACCCCCATTCCCTGCCTAAATCCTTTTGCTCAATGGCTTATCCTTGCTACAGACTTCCTAGGTTTCTTCCTGCATTCCCTTCCTAAGGGCACATTTATACTACAGCCTGAGCCCTGGTCTACACTAGGAGTTTACATCTGCATAGCTACATCTCTCAGGGGTATCAAAAATCCACACACCTGTTAGACGCTGCTATACCAACCTAACACCTGGTGTAGACAGCACTAGGTCAACAGAAGAATTCTTCCATCAACCTAGGTACCACCTCTCAGGGAGGCAGATTACTTAAACCGATGACAGAATCCCTCCTGGTGTGCTGCTAAGTGTAGATAAGCCCTGAACTACCTGCACCTATGGTCATGGGCTTATCTCCATCAGTCCCTTAGTCCACTGCCTGCATCACCATCTTACAGGCCCAACCCCATCACAATCTGCACACCCAATCCGCTGTCTACACCCAAATTTACAGGAATATACAGGCAAAGCTCCCTAGTCCACTACCCAAACTTCTTGAGAAGCAATGATTATGGCTGTGCTTGGAGAGCTCCGGTGGGGGGTGGAGAAGAGAAGGAGGAGGAAAATGAGAATAACTGAAGCAGTAAAAGGGTAGACAGAGGTGTCAGTTGGCTGCATTCTCGTATGATGGGTCACTGCAGTACTAGAGTCAGGATCACTGGACATGCTGGCAGGAAAGGAGAAGAACGAGGAGAGAGACAGCAAGAAGAAAAGCCTGCTGTGGCCAAATCCGGAGAGCAAGGTGACCTGGCAAGCCCAGCTCTGTGGGCCAGCCCTAGGTCTAAAAAAGGCAACCAGGCTGGGCCATGCTTCACATAGGAAAGTAAAAGGAAGAACCAGTGCAAGATTCAAACACTTCCCTAGTTACCATTAAAGAAGGCCCATTTCAATTCACTACTGGGATACTGCAGGACCCACAGCCTCAGGCTGCATGCGTGTCTCAGTCTCCTCTTCTAACCCTCCCTGCCTGCGGCACATGAAGGGTTACACACACACAACGAGAGTTGGGGAGGGGAGAACAACATGCCCATGTGTTACCCGCTCAGGTGTATCCTCCTCCACCTCACAGAGTGACAGAAGAGAGTCTGGCAAGAGGAAATAAGAGAGGCACCAGTCAGATCCCACTAAGAACACTCCTTCAGCCCCAAGCCAGAGAACAGACAGCAACTGGGGGCCTCCCCACCACTACCAGGAGCTCCTCTCTGAATGAGGTTTTGTACCTCCAACCATTCCAGATGGCCTATGTTGTATATGGCCAGTTCACACCTCGGAGCGAGAGAGAGAGAGGGAGGTTCTGCTGGGATGCCAGACACAGGCCTGCTGATGGGGACAGCCATGATACAGAACCCCAAAATGCTCATCGGAGTCTCCTGGCCAGGTGGGAGCCCTCCAGCCGCCTAACTGGGTTCTCACAGCTAACACAATGGCGGAGTCAATCTTTGTTTCAAACCTATCAACATCTCCCTTCTCTCCCCTCCTTCCTGGGTCTGCAGCCCAAACACTAGAAAGACTCTTCCAGAGAACGAGGCAAGAAAGCTGAAGCCTGCATCTAGTACACCCACTGCGACCACCAGTAGGTGAGCCCCCTGCCCATCACACATACTCTTCCCCCCAAAGGAGACCTTGACAGGTTACCCCTCTCTCATGCTCCCTCCTATCCCTTGAGCAGGTTCTCTCTATCATGCAGACCCACTCCCTTCCTCTCACACAGACCTATCCCCATCCTCCTCCTTCTGGCAGGTGTTCTCTCACACGCAGACCCATCCTCACATTCAGCAGGTTCTCGTTCACACACACACACACACACACACAGTTCTCTCTCCCCCCTCTCAAGTTTCTCAAGAACTCCAGGGACCCGCCTGACCTACACTCTGGATTTTAACAGTAATTCTCATCAGTCCTGCCACCAGTATAGCTATGGTACCGATGGCAGTGCTTGGAGCTCCAGTGTAGGCAATATTCCAGGAGCTTCCAGTGTTTTCCCTAGCGTCAGTTAACTCTGCTTTGAGCTGCAAAGGCTTGCAGCATGCTACAGGGTCAGCCCAACAGAGCAGACCCTGACTGTTGATGAGAAGCTCTTTGGGTTTCTCCCACAGTTGTACCATAAGTTTCCAGCAGCTCTGCAAAGGATCAGTAAAGCATTCAGAGCCACTTGGCTATTAGTGTCTCCAACCAGAGAAATTAGGTTCTTGCCATGGATTAAGATGCAACCCCCAGAAACAAAATGTGTTGTGGAATGGAGTGAGGGATGGCAGAGGAAGGACTCATTGCCCATTACTAGTAAGTTCCCACCTTTATCAAGGAGGGCCATCTTTCTCTCTGCCACAAGCGGGACAGCATAGACACTGGCTAACAAGGAGACGGGGCCACTTCTCCGCCCCACATGCGGAGGCCTTGTCTTGCCTGAGGAAGGGAAGGCCAAGCCCCAATCCGAGGCCAGCACTGGTACACCACTGCCCCCTTGTGTTGGGACACGGCCTTGGACACGTGGGCCAGACAGCAAGCCTCACTGGTGGAAGCAGGATTCCTGACCGATTTCTTTATTCTCTTAATTCTATCCCAAGCAGCAGATGGCCTGAGCAACATCATGCGTACAGAAAAGGAGACCAGCTGAGTCACTCAAGTCACAATCCAACCCTGAATCAATGAGTTAAAACCATGACTACAGGACAATTGCACAGTCTCACTGCAGGAGGACACTGGGCTATTATGTGCACACATCCTGCCAACTACAGTGGCCTACACTCCTTTCTTAACAAAGTAGTTGGAAAAAAATCCCTCTTGCTGACCCTCACCCTCCCCACAATGAGCCCTTTAAGCTACTAAGCAGAGTCCCCAGAGGCCTGTCGGCTTTTCCATTCCTTTACATTCTAGCAAGGAGCTGCTAGCGCCTCTGAATAGAGACAGCTGCCTCCAAGGGAAGAGAGTCAAAGATCAGAGCTGACAAGATTTACACACAGTTCCTCTGCTCTTCAGCTGCTGCAGTGAGCTAGGGTGAGGAGCGATATGGGGCCAGGAAATGCCCTAACAGCTCACATAGTGGTGGGGCGGGGAGCACATGTCCCAGTGAGAATGCACTGGTAGTGCTGGTGGAATACACTAAGTTAGGGTAGGAGATTTATGGGAACATATGGAAATGCAGCACCTGGAGAGTTATAAATATGCCCCTGGAAATGAAGACCAGTAAGTTCCCCCACAGATACAAGCTACTAATGAGACTGGCAGAGATGCAAATGAGGTTCCAGCCCTGAGTACCTCTGCATACTACAGCATCATACACCCTGATAAAGAGAGCAGAAGAGGGATCCAGCCACAAGCCAAAGGAATACCCAGGGCAACATGCAATCTCTAAGCAGATAAAACTGAGCAATACTTCTCATAGCCAAGCCTACATTGCCCATTCCAGATGGCTTACCCCACACTGCTCCCTGGAACACCACTCTCTCCTGGGTACCTCCTGAGCCCCTTATTGCAAGGTTGAAAAACAATCAAAGGAGTTGGATGACAGCACTTACAATGGGCCTACGTTCCCCTGATGCAGCTGCAACATCGTCTCTGCAGAGCCCCAGTCTATCCACTAAAGCTGACCCAGGTCTGCTCCTCTTATTCCTCAGTCTTGCTTGGAAATGTGAGGCCAGCTGCATCACTACATTCTGTCTAAGCCCCAAACTCTTCTATGGCATAAGGCGCAATCCCTAACATCCCACAGACATGGAGTAATATTCCCTTCCTGTTCTTACAGGTACTGAAGGGGAAATGCTCCTCCTCCTCAAAAAGAATCCAAAGCCTCCTGTACAGGAAGCAGCTGATGCTCCATAGAAAGCTGACTGCCAGATGGCAATTCCCTGCCTGAATCCATTGAGCATGCTCAGAAAGACCAAAGTGTGTGGCGTGTGCAGGCACACTGCATCATGGAATGGAACATGGGAAGGTGAGAGTGGGCACTACTGCATTGTGGGACACTATTCCCATTCGCCCTGTCACTAACTCATGCCCATGGTTAAGGATACAATCTGGTCACCGAGGGCACGGATTCCAGGACTAACAGATCTCCGTGACTTCTTCAGCTTCAGTCCCAGGTGGCAGGGCTCCCACTGTCAGCCCCACTGTGACCATAGCCTGATTTTGTATATTTTCCCCATGATTGTTCCATGAATTTTTACTTAATTTTTCCACGACAAAATTGTATCCGTGTCCATAGTTATCCCCTCAGTTTCTTCAGCAGCCACAGCCTTCTCTGCTTTCCTCACTTACCCATGATCACTGAGGACTCCCTTATCACATCTGAACTCTTTTCTCCATTGGCTTGTCCTTCAGAAAGTTACCACAAAGCCCCTTAAATTGATATCTATAACCCTCTCCTGTCCCCTCTGATATTAAGACAGCTGGCTCCATGGGAACTTGCTCTCTCTTCTGCACCTGGAGCGCCCCCAGGTAAAAAGATAAACTGCAGACTCTGAAATTCACAAGTCCCACATATATGCCCTTTCTACCCAGCTCAAGAGCTGGAAATCTCAATATATACTTCTCATTTGCCCTCAGCATGGCAGACTAATTTCTCTTCCTCCCTTATTTTCAAAGCTGCTGGAGATCTGCCAGCTCTCCAATATCTTTAACTGTTTTCTCCACTCACCTGCCCCTTCTTTACCTTCCCATTTTTCAGGGGTGGAAATGGCTTCTTCTTTTCTATCCCCTCCCCTCTTCCTCATACCAGAACCTTAGGGGTTGATCATTCCTCCCTCCTGAGATTAATTCACAGCTATACATGTGTCTCTGGTTCCCTCCAGTCATAATTCTGCTCCTACCTAAGAAACCTCTATCTGTGGAGGTAGCTCCACCTCTGCCTCCAGACCCTCCTCTACGGCAGTGGTTTTCAAAATTTTTTTTCTGGAGACCCAGCTGAAGAATATTATTGATGCCCATGACCCAACAGAGGTGAGTATGAGGGGTTTGGAAGGGGCTCAGGGCTGGGGCAGAGGGTTGGGGAGTGGAGGTGAGGGCTGCAGGGTGGGGCCGGGAATGAGGGGTTCAGGGTATGGGAGGGGGCTCTGGGCTGGGGCAGGGAGGGCGGAAGGGCATCAGGGCTCTGGAGTGGGGCCGGGGATGAAGGGTTTGGGGTGCAGGAGGGGGGCTCAGGGCTGAGGCAGCGGATTGGGGCACAGGCTTTACCTTCGGCAGCTCCCTGTCAGTGGCACAGCAGTGGTGTTAAGGCAGGCTTCCTGCCTGTCCTAGCACCGTGCTGCGCCCCGGAAGTGGCCAGCAGCAGGTCCGGCTCCCAGGTGGAGGCACGCAAGCTCTTGCCTACAGTCACCGTCCCCGTCCCCCCCCGAGCTCCTAGCAAATGGGAGTGTGGAGCCAGTGCTTGGGGCAGGGGCAGTGCGTGGAGCCCCGTGGCCCCCCACCTAGGAGCTGGACCTGCTGTTGGTCGCTTCCGGGGTGCAGCACGGTGTCAGAACAGGTAGGGACTAGCCTGCCTTAGCCAGGCAGCATTGCCAGTTGTATTTTTAACGGCCTGGTTGGCAGTGCTGACAGGCGCCACCGCGACCCAGTGCCTTACATTCCGCGACCCAGTACTGGGTCACGACCCCCAGTTTTAAAAGCACTGCTCTATGGCATCTCACAGGGTTAAATTCTTGGCCTTCTGCTTTTATCACTAATGAGAAACCTTCACTATCATTTCAGGCTGACAGAACCGAGTTGTAAGTTTCTCTCAACACTTCTAGTGCACCCTCCTTACTGTACAGCTGCTTGTCTGACCCAGTGAAGTTGTGGCTTCATCTCAGCTTCCTTTCCCTTATGTCCACTCAGAAGTGACTCTGCTGGACAATGGAGTTTTCTCAAACCCAACAGCATCTCCTCTCTTCCCAGTCAACTCAGAGGTCCATTCTCAGTAACTATGGTAAAAAGAAAAGGAGTACTTGTGGCACCTTAGAGACTAACCAATTTATTTGAGCATGAGCTTTCGTGAGCTACAGCTCACTTCATCAGATCACGAAAGCTCATGCTCAAATAAATTGGTTAGTCTCTAAGGTGCCACAAGTACTCCTTTTCTTTTTGCGAATACAGACTAACACGGCTGTTCCTCTGAAACCAGTAACTATGGTGTCATTCTTAACTCAGCTTTCCTTCACCTCCCATACCTATCTGCCACCATCTTCACAACAATGACCCAGTACACTTGTCCTTGCTCCCACTTCATCCAGGTCTTCAGGTTCTCTGCTTGGATAACTGTAGCTAGCTCTCTTCTTTACAGCTTCCACAGATCCTATGTGCCCAGACTCCAGAACACCCAAAACACACTGTTCCTGGCACACTCTCAGAAAAAGCAGTTCAGCTACAATTCTCAAACAATTCTCTTGTAGCCCAGTTGTTTCTGAATCTGCTTCAGATTGCCTCCATTTTTTAAAACTGCCCAAGATAACCTCATTGTCTCAGTCTCTCCTCCTGCTTCTAGTATTAGATTCCTCTTCTCCACCCTCTGGCCACTCTTGGTACTCTGCAGTGCCTGCCATCTGGATTCATTCTCCTTGTACCTCGCCACTTCATCAACTCTCCAGATCGTCTCAAATCGCCACCTGCGAGCATGCCTACAATCCTGTCCTGTCTCAACTAGCCATTTTCATTTAACAGTGCAGTTGTGCTTCACCACTTCTGCAAGAAAGTAGAGCCACCATTGTGCAGTCAGGAGAAGTCCCACAGCTTAACCCATGCCATTCTGGTGAAGTGCTGCAAAAAGCATTTGGGGAACCAAAGACAGAATGAAAGACACTGTGTACAAACAACATTTGTTATCGATTAGTCAGAAAAACAATTTAGGAGAAGCTGAAAAGGCCTTGGCACGCAAAGGAATAGCATCTACAGTGACACTAGTTAGCAGTGCTGAGAAATTTTTGGCTTCAGGGTATTAGTTGATCATTAGCTGGGGTCAGGAAGGAACAACATTGCACAATGACGTGCCTTATGGGAGTTTTTACACTTGCCTCTGGCCACTGTTGGAGGCAGGATACTTAGCCACAAGGATTGCTTGTCATACAGAACAGACCAATTCTCATCACTCTCTGCACCAGGGCACTGTCTCAAGCAATGCTTACCCTGGCGAGGTCCTCTCTTCCTCCGGAACGCTGCTCCTGACTGCAGGGCCTCCATCAGGCTGTCCATCACCCCTGTCTCATCACCCTCTGCAAGGAAAACAGTAAGTCAAATGGGGACATGCAGTGTGCTCGATTCATTTCTGCCACCTCCAGTCCTCCCTCACCATGTGTTGGATTATATTAAAGAAGTTCTGTATTAAAATCACAAATGAGTTTGATTCCCCATAGTTTAAATTCCAGGGTATTACTAATTAAGAGGTCTCTTGGTTTTTGGTACTGTTTCACTCCCTCTATGTGTGAAACTTGCAAGCTGCTAATTGTGTTAGTACATTCTAAGGCAGAGTCTGTTCTCAAAGCAATTCTCTGTAACAACAACTACTCACACAGAGAGAGACTCAAAGCAATACCCTGTAACAACAGAAACAGCACCCAGAGACTCCGTGCCCTTTTGTTGTATTCATCTCGCTTTGTTAACAATTGTGATTAAAATAGAGATAGAGGATGTATGTGGATGGATGCTTGGTGTGGATAATAACTGAATGATTAAGGAGGTGCCAGCCTAAGAATCCAGTGTCCATCAACTGAAGAAGGCATCAAGTGGAAATAACCAGAGGACCCCCGGAGGGCAGACTGGAATCCACCCAACAGCCTCAAGAATGGGAGAACCAAAGAACAAGATAACATCTGGCAGCACGGAGCAGTCAGGAATGTGCCATCCGCTGATTGATTCAGCAACAGCATGATGAAGCAATTCCCACAGACTGGCATAGGAAGAAATTCCTATAAAAATGGACTCTAGAAAGTGAGAACTTTGGGGTCTGATTCTGCAAACCAACTTCCAGGAGCATCAAATGAGCATCTGACAAGGTCCTGCTCCCTCCTCATGTCCAGGCCACCTGGCCAGTGGCTTGGCATGAGCAACTCTGAGGCTGGTAACTATGATAACAACCTTGCAGAACCTGTGTGTGTTTGTGTATGAATGAATGTGTGAATAAATATGAAATTGAATGGAATGTTATAGCTATAACTAACTGCTTACTATGATTCTTTCTGTATTCACAATAAATGTGGCATTTTGCCTTTTCCCCTTTAATAAGATCTTGCTGGTTTTTATTTTATTGGTATAACACATGTGCTCCTGATCACAGAGAATGACACACATGCGGGAACAGTGGGAGTGTGGGGACAACAATCTCTCCCTTTCCCCTCCCCTGCCAGGAGAGCAAACAAAGAACTTCTCATACCTTTCCCCGCCCCCCTACAGGTGTGGGGAGCAGTGAAAGAACCATTCCTTCTCTGGGGGAGGGGGGGGAGGAGAAAATAACTGATTTTTCCCCTCCCTCCACATGCACAGGGGAGAGGAAGCTGGAAGAACACCCCTGTGCCTCAATACACACAGAGGAGGAAGAGTACCACACCCCAGCACAGACAAGGAACGTGCTGGCCTCTCTGGAATTTTGCACAGAAGCTGGGGAGATTGATTAGGGCACAGAACTGAATGGGAATACACTCCTCCCCGCACAGAGAAGCTGACTGCCAAAGCTGCAGGGGAATGGCTTGCAGGGAAAGCCTCTGAAGCCACAGTCAGCAGCAAAATAACCCAGCAGCTGGAGCCTTTGAGAGAATGGAAAACTTCAGAGAACGTGCCAGAAAGGCTGTCAAAGAATCAGCTCCCCCTCCTCCCCTGTCTCAGGCATTCTCCTTGTGCCTGCCTGGCTCTCTTGTTTTCTGGTCCTCTCTTTTTAGAGTCTCTGATTATTAGTGCCATCCACGCCCCTCTAAATCCCTTCTCACTCTCTGTACAGTGCTCTGACCCCTCGGGAGATTAATCTGGCCTCAGCTGCTCTCAATCCCTAGCAACAAGCGTGTCACTGCGTTCACAGAGCATGTTCCAGCAGAGCCATATGTGGCACCTGTGTAACAGAGGCCAGGCAGCACCATTGCCCCCTCCTGCCCAACAGGTAGCCCTGGCCCAGGATCCAAACAGCAGACGAGCAGCTCAGTCTTCCCTTCTCCAGCTGAGCACAAAGCTCCTGCAAAGGACCCTATTCCAACTGGAGGAAGCCCTGGGAGAGCCCCACATTCTGCTCCCATGAAGAAGCAGTGTTCAGAGAGTGCAGAAAACAGTCCCAGGACTACTATGCAGAGTGCAGACACACCCCTAATCTCCTCCATTGAGATTACACTCCACGGGCAGCGTAGCAGTAGCTGTAGTTTTTAAAGGGTTCTAGAAATGGAGTCCTGCGTGAAGTCAAATGCTCCTCCCTGAATCAGCTGGCTGTTCCCCATGCACCCAGCAACTGGGGATTTAGCTGGTACCAGTATTCCCTTTCACTCCAGGACTGAGACCCTGTAGGTATGCATTTAAGAAGGAAAGCCCAGCAGATGCCCTCACATTCCCTGCCTCACACTATGTATAACAAGAGGGGAAAGTGAGCTTGGGAAAGTCCCTTGCATTCTCCCTCTGCCCTCTCTTGAAGTCAGTGTGGCACTGAAGGAGTTAACCATGAATGCATGAGCACTCTGAAAATCTGTTTCCATGACAACAGCTCTGGATGAAACCTAAATCTATAAAATCACATTGGAACATCTGTCAGTGCTTCTGTGTGCTCCAGACATACTGCCCACAGCGCCACCTGCTGGTAGAAACAACCCACTGTGCCTGACCTACATTCTCAGCACCAAAGTAGCTGGTAACAGTACGTTTCCAGAAAAACGGCCAACTCCAAACTAAGCTGCAAATGAAAGGAGAGGCACTGCTATACTGGGGTGCGACCCCTGGGGCTTGTGTGGCTACCAGACCTCTAACACTAGTGTGAGGTGTCCAAGCAGCAGGAGGGTTGGGAGCATAGTGATACAAGAACACTCAGCACTAGTCACTGGGGCTGTCACTAGCATGAGCATGGCACTTATCATTGTGACTCAGCCCCAGGGATGGCTGAGGCTCTTTCTCAACGGATCACTTCATTAGGGCTAGCTGCTGAGCACACTGCTCTCACACAAGAAGCCATCCCCTAACATGAATCTTGCTAAATTTTGCTGCCTTGAACAGCATTTTCTGGGGAGGAGATAGTGATGGCAGTAGGAAGTCATTGCCAATTGCATCTGGATTCTTCTGGTTTCCCAGTTCCTTATCAGCCTGCCTCTAGGCTTGGGTATCACACAGAGACTTCATTGCTTTCAATGCCCACATGAAGGGGAGACTGCATGGCAGTCCAGTAAGTACGCTGACTACACCCAGCATTACTATTCGCTGAGCCTAGATGAGCTGAGATAGGGTCCTGGATAACAGCTGCCTGGTTTAAGTTCACCCCAGACTAGACAACAAGAAAACTGGAAGGTAGGGAAAGCATCCTGAGGAACTGACCGTCCCTCCTCTAGCTCAGTGTTTCACAGTCTTCCTTCCATTGCTGCTCCTAGGCTTCCAGTTGTCCATGGAAACCTAAGTGCCCTTTACCATATTCAGCTGGCCCACAAATTGCACCCTTTCCTCACTGATACAGCCCTGCCACATCCAGGCTTTTGTTACCTCCAGGATGGACGTGTGTAACAGGTGGAAGCTTCAGCTGGCATAAAACAGTGCTCTCTGGCCCCAGGGCCAATTCCATGGGGTAGACTGCAGGGTACTCTTAGCAATGGGCCAATGGCTTTGGAATTTGCTCCCTCTTAAAAGCTAACACCAACCAGGGTTTAGTAGACATGGGGATTCTATACAACTCATTTGTTTAAGTTGACATCCTCTGATCCAGAAGCTGGGAAGGGATCTATTCCTGCAGAGGGTGAAGGCAGCAGTGAGATGTGCAATATACAATTAAATACGTGTCAGGAGGCCAGAGTACTGGAAAAGGCACGGCACTATCAGTTGAGGGGAGGTGGAAAGAACTCCTGGAACAGGCATTGTACTAACTGGTGAGGAGGGGTTTACAGAGATGCACACAGACAGCACTAACAATTTGGGGGCGGGGTGGGGAGAGAAGCTCCTGGGACATACACAGCACTAACTGTCTGGGGACTCCAGACCCCTCAGGGGGTGCACTAATCACTGGGGCCCTCTGTGCCTTGAAATGATGGCAAATGCCACAGATGTTTATGGAATCTTTTACAGCAAAATATTGACAGCATAACCTTCTATTAACATGCTCCTCTCCTCCTGAAATCAGAGGCTCTTGTGTTATGACTATAGCCCTTCTTGTGAGTTTTGCTGAGCCACTTGGACCTTGAGAGAAAGAGTTGCACAGGGATCTCTTCCATCCAGTCACCAGGAGGGAAGAAAGCAGCAATTTGAGTCCTCAAAAATGTCTTATTCACTTCCCACCACCTCCTCCACTGCTGGGGGGAAGGGGAAGAAGGGGTGGGGTGACACCAGCAGCAGCCCTAGAAACCTCTGGCAACTACAAGAGCCAGGGGAATCCAAAGGGGACATGATTGAAGACAGATGTGAAAGGAACATGCTCTTGTTGAGCAGGGATTGCTTAGTACAGGCCTCTGGCCAGGCCTCCCCCTTCTGCAAACTGAAACGTGCCAGGGGAGGAGATGGAACTCATTAACTTGTACATTTGCTTATTTTAACAATTTTCTCCTCCTGCAGCTCTCAGATGAGTTCAAACTTTATACTAGAGTTCAAGCATTCAGCTGCTGCAATGCTACATTCCTGGGCCTCCCCCGGGACAGTGCACAGACAGCGGCCCAACTCCAGAGCAAAGGCATCAGACAAGAGCTAAGGGACTAACCAACAGAAACACTCCATAAACCTAGAGGGAAACACTGGCACACAGCTTCTCTGGGGAGCCCAGGGGACTTCATGAGAAAACAGCCAGGAAAGAAACCTAGCAGCAACCCAGAAAAACGAAGAGCAGCCTGCTGCCCATCACTGTCCTGCCTTGAATGCAGGGGCTCAAACATCCCAGCTTCTTTGGAGGGTGAGAGGGAGAGAAAGGAGGAGGAGAGAGCATGACAGTGTTACAGATGAAACAGTTGGCAAAAAGTAAACAAAAGATTGAGCTGGGAAGATGCTGAGGTGGGGTGGGGATCCCTCTCTGATGAGAGCTGCGGCACAATTAACCCTAGAAGACACTGAACATGCGCTTAGAGGGCTGGAAAATTTGTCTGGGGAAAGCCACCCTGAGATCTCATGGTCCACGAATTCATGTCTTCAGTAGAGCAGCAGTGAGAGTTCACAGTGATCAACACAAGCTCTGCGACAGGATTTGTTTGCTTGAAGAGCCCAAGAAGCTGGGAAGGATTGCAAGTGAGCCTGTCGGGCATTTTACTGCACGCAAATTCCCACAGGCAGAAGGAGGGGATAAGTTTCAGGAAATCATGTGAGAGGCAGGAAATCAATGGAAAAGAGCTGTAACTGAGTCCATATGCTGTAACAAAGGAATGTGTCTAGTAGAATAGAGCAGACTATGCCTGTTAATGAGGAAGCCCCTGCTGTGGGGCAGCTCCTAGAGAGGGCAGTTATTTGTTGGGCTAGAGCACTTAACAGAAAACCTGCATGAGCCTCTTGGTTCACAGACTGGCCACCCTGGTATAGAGTAAAGGTTTGTAGATGGGGTGACAAATGGGTTAAGAATGAGAAGGTCACTGTAAACAGCATATGGCCACTGCATAGAGTGTCACTCAACTGCATCTCAGGGGCTGGTCTTTCCAGGGCTGTGTCTGGCCTAGCAACATATGCCAACAACCATGTAATTAGACATCTCATTAATATCCTCATGATCATCTAACAGAGGGTCAAGGAGATAGCTGGTGAAATACCTACTGTATTACACAATGGGATAAGAAACTGGATGAAGCACCAATGAAACGGACTTGAGGATTCAATTTTAGCGTATTAATACAAAGGTGGGGACTCTTTTTTCACCGGTAACAAAGGCAGCTGACAGGTTCGAGTGCAGCAGATGGCTATGGTTCTGGGACAGCAGATCCGGACAGAGGTAACTGCAGCGGGCTGTATGAAGAATCAGCAGTATGCTGAACCAGTGTTGGTGAGGCCTCACTGAGGCAATGAGAATAACCCACACTCTGTCTTGTTTCACCTTTAGAAGGACTCTGTGGATAAGCGGTACAGGTGGAAAGGTGTACATTAACACTCCCGACCATGGGATCAGGAAGGTGTCTGACAGGGAACCCTCGTCCTCGCTGTATAGGGAGCAGAACACTTGGCACTCCCTGTTCTGCCTGGATGCAAACAGGTCCAACTGGGGAGTCCCCGACCGTCGGAAGATCAGGTCAATCACCTCTGGATGGAAGGACCACTTGTGGCAAGAGAAGAAGGTCCTGCTAAGGCGATCTGCCAGGACATTCCTGGTTCCAGGTAAGTGAGCGGCCACCAGGTGAATGGCATTCTGCACACAAAGGTCTCAGAGGCTGAGTGCCTCTTGACACAGGACCAAGGACCTGGCGCCACCCTGCCTGTTGATGTAGTACATAGCGGCTGTATTGCCCATGAGGACCTGCACCACCTTGCCTGTTAGGTGGGGCAAAAAAACCTGGCAGGTCAGGCGCACCACCTTGAGCTCCCTGATGTTGAAATGAAGAGCTAAGTCGTGCTGCATCCAGCACCTTGGGTGCAGAGCTCACCCAGGTAGGTTCCCCAACCTAGATCTGACACCTCCGAGACATGGGTGGGAGACGGTGACAGGGGCACAAAGGAAACTCCCTACAGCACTGCCTTGGGATGGATCCACCAGTTCAAGGACAAGAGGATGTGGTCCGGCACTGTGACCACTCGGTCTAGGGGTTGCCTGCTGGGAACGTAGACCGTTGTCAGTCACGTTTGCAGGGGTCACAGATGAAGCCGGGCGCGCTTAACCACATACATGCACGCTGTCATGTGGCCCATCAGCCGCAGGCAAGTGTGGGCCGTGGTGATCGGATGTCTCCTCACGTGGACAATGAGATCCACATTGGCCTGAAAGCGTGCTTCCAGAAGGAAGGTACTGGCTCGTGTGGAATCGAGAACCGCTCCGATAAACTCTATGCACTGGACTGGCCTCAACATGCACTTTTCTGTGTTTATTAACAAGCTCAGATCATTGTAGGTGGAGTGTACCAGATCAAGGCTTCTTCACACCTGTCCCGGAGACCTGCCCTTGATGAGCCAGTGTTGGTGAGGCCTCACTGGCGCAATGAGAATGACCCATGCTCTGTCTTGCTTCACCTTTGGCAGGACTCTGTGGATAAGCGGTACAGGTGGAAAGGTGTACATTAACACTCCTGACCATGGGATCAGGAAGGTGTCTGACAGGGAACCCTCATCCCCGCTGTATAGGGAGCAGAACACGTGGCACTTCCTGTTCTGCCTGGACGCAAACAGGTCCAACTGGGGATCTGGGAAGATCTGGACCCCCTGATGTTTGAGACAAGCCGCTACTGGCCATGCATTTTGTGAACACCGTAGGGGCTAAGGACAGGCCAAAGGATAGCGCTGTGAACTGAAAGTGGTGCCCCACCACTATAAAATGCAGGAACCATCTGTGTCCTGGGAATATGGAGACATGGATGTAAGCATCCTTTAAGTCAAGAGCGGCGTACCAGTCCCCCGATTCAGGGAGGGGATAATGGAGGCCAGAGAGACCATGCAGGACTTCAACTTCTTGAGAGACTTGTTGAGGCCATGTGGGTCCACGATGGGTCTGAAGCCCCCTTGGCCTTGGGGATTAGGAAGTAACGGGAGTAGAATCCTCTTCCTTTCATGTCCCGAGAAACCACCTCCACAGCCCCCAACTGCAGGAGCTTTTCAACCTCCTGAACCAGGAGTTGCTCATGAAAGGGGTCCCTGAAGAGGGATGGAGAAGCAGGGGGATGGGAAGCAGGGGTATCCATAAACTGCAGGGTGTAGTCCCGAGCTACTATGTCCAGGACCCAGCGGTCCGAGGTAATCTGCAATCAGGCCGAGTGGTAGGGAGAAAGGCGACTGAGGAAAGAACGGGCAAGATCCAGCCGGCAGACTGGGGCGTCGCTCTCGAGTGCACCCTCAAAATGATCGCTTTTGGCCCCCCAGGTGCTTAGCGGGTCCGGGTTGGGCCGGCGATAGAGAGGAGGAAGGACCACGGTGGCTAAACCCAGTGTCCCTTCTCCTTGTAAATCCCTGCTGAGCTTGCCAAGGCCTCAGTGCTGGCAGAGACCAGAATGGCTTTCTGGCCACCTGTGGGGTGTGCATACCCAACGAGCGAAGGGTAGCCTTAGCGTCCTTCAACCTGTGAAGCCTGGCGTCCGTTTGATCGGAGAAGAGCCCAACTCCGTTAAAGGGGAGGTCCTAAATTGAGGCCTGCATCTCCTGGGAGAGGTCCACCGTATGGAGCCAGGAGCTGCGTCGCACAACCACCGCTGATGCGACCACCGTTGCTGCTGAGTCTGCCGCGTCCCATGCCATTTGCAGGGAGCATCTGGCTGCTGTAGTCCCTTCCTCCACCAGGGTATCGTCGCCCGGAATTGTAGGCTAGCAGTTGAATACATTTTTCTGCCAAATAAATCAAGTTTTTTGGCTTCTTTATTCTTGGGAGTAGAGGCGGTGGGGACCTGCTTGTCCTCTTCATTGGCCGCAGACACAACCAGCGAGTCCAGGGGTGGGTGACTATAAAGGTACTCAAAATCCTTTGCTGGCACAAAATATTTTTTCTTGGACTATTTTGAGGTGGGTGGGATGGGGTCTGCCACAGTGATCTGGCAAGGCCTCCATCGTGTAAGGGCAAGGTGACCAGGGCGGGCATGGAGGCCGAGAGGACATTGAACAGGGTGTCCTCCTGCTCAGTCATCTCCTGCACTTCCAGCCCCAAGTTCTCAGCCACCCGCCTGAGAAGACCTTGGTGCTCTTTAAAGTCATCCGGGGAGCTGGCCCTGGAAGGTTCCGCGACTGCTCGTCCAGGGAAGAGGAGGCAGCCCTGGCCACCGGTGGTGTTGCTGGGGGCTTGGCCGCTGCTGGAGAGGGAGGTTTGGGGGTGGGCACTGAGTCCTCTACCCCAACCTCAGAGAGCTTCTGGTACCAGGCCTGGTGCCATCGATCTCCGCTCTGACATGGCCACTGATGCGTGCTGAGAAGGGGGCATTGTCATCACCAGAACGTCCCATGCTCCCCAATATGGTCACTGTGGTGCCGGGGATGGCAGGGCAGTTTCTGGTGTCCAATCCCGTTGCAAAGACTGTGGTGATGGGCTGAACTGGACCTCCGTGCCAGGGGAACCACTCTCTGGCGACCAGGGAGGAGCTGTCAACGCCTGGGTTTGCTTGCTAGTCATAGCTACCTGTGAGCGCTGACCAGGCGTAAGCAACCGGTAGCTATACTAGGGGGAGCAGTCCTGGAGCTGGGGAGATCACCATTGGGGAGAACCGCGTTGCGGAGACTGGTAACACAAGTGGGAGCAGTCCCACGGCGCTGGTGACTGTGACTGACATATAGACGCGGATCAGTGATAGGGCGAACAATGTCGGTCATAACATGGGAAACATCAACCCTATACTGGGGAATAACGTCCGGGGGAGGGTTTGGGTGACCGACGGCACGGTTGCAACCTGCCACGGGATTGCTTATCTGGCGATCTGCAGTGCTCCCCCGCCCCCGGAGGGGTCTTAACAGCTGGCTTGCTCTCTCGGGGAGCCTTAGTCTGGACCTGCGACACTGGAGACATCACAAGAGCAGGTGGAGACCTGTGCTCTCTCTGCTCCTGGGTCTGGGATGACGACAGTGCAGGTAGGGTGGTGGGTCCCATACCACTCACCAGAGTCCGTGATGGACCTTTAATGGGACTAAGAGCCCCAGCCACGGAGGCATGCTCACACTGCTCTGGAGAAGGCTGGCGGATAGGCCCAGTGCCTCTACTGGATGACCCGTGGGCCTTCTTGCTCGGTGTTGGTGTTGCTCGCTTCTTCGCCTTCTTCTTTGGCACCGGCGACAGTGAACGGTGCTGAGAGGACCCGGGTGCCGGCAGCGCACTGTGCAGAGAGGCCGAAGTACTCGGTATGGCCTGCACACAGGGCTTGAAAGCCGGACGGAGAGCGGACTCCGTCAGGAGGGCTCTGAGGTGAATGTCCCTCTCCTTCTGGGTGTGAGACGGAAAGTTCTTACCGATTCAGCAACACTCCTTTATGTGATTCCCCCAAGCATCTAAGGCAGCTGTTGTGGGGGTCACTCACAGACACAGGCCTACCACAGACCAAACAGGATTTAAACCCTGGAAGTCCCAGCTGGGACCCTAGCTAACAGCTAACTACGCTACTTAACTACTTAACACTAACTACAATTAAACAAAGGACCGAAGTCCAATGGAAAAACACTGCTAGCTCTTGATAAGCAAGAGAGAGGCGCTCCAACTGACCACCATGGGTGGTAAGAAGGAACTGAGAGGGCGTAGGCCAGCAGTGCCTAATATACCGTGGCACGGGCGCGGCACACTAGAGGGCGCTACAGTTGGCCCTACGGGTACTGCTAAGGCAAAAATCTCCAACAGCCGCACACGTGGGCATGAGCACACCTAGAATGCAATGGACACAAGCAAGCACTCAAAGAAGAAATTAAATGACACTCCCAGGAAGTGGCTCTCAAAGCTGTGGCCCACAGAGCCCTTCCTGCTGCTTTGCAGCTCGAAGCTGCAGATTGAGGTGGGGGTGGCGCCATGGCCTTGGAAGTTATTGCTGTTTTACAAAGTGATCAGCAGAATCATTCCACATGCCGTTCTGCGTCCAGTCTGAGGTACTTTATTAAATGGGCATGTAACAGTTCTGAAGAAGGCCAGCAAATAGCTACCAATAGATCAGCGGTCTGGAGGTCCACAGCTAGGAGGACAGACTGGCGATCTTAGTTTTCAATTTAGAGAATAGGTGTCTAGGGGAAGGGGGAGAATCTTACTGCTGCTGTGTAAAGTACAGTGGACGCCAATCTGGAAATGAGAGAGAGCAGAGCTCTTCTTCCTTTATCTACCAGCTGTCCCAAGAGACCGAGGGGAGAGACAGCACAGGATAGGAATACAGGAATTCCCTCCCCTTTTGTTCAGTGCCTCTCCCTGTGCCACGTAATTTGCCACATTTGACATAGGTGGTAAGCTCCTCAGCTCACTCTTTTTGGTCTGTGAAGAACTCTGCAATGCTATGGGGATGTATAAATCAGCATAAACCCAAAGCGTTCACACAGAAACATTCACTATGCTTAGTCAGAGGACCTCTCCATGTGCTGAGCTGTCTCCATCACTGAGACCCCAACCAGGGGCCCAAAGCCATTTCCCTTTTCTCTTGCACCTTACAACCCACAATATAGCTACAGCTTCACATTCAGACCAGAACCTCTACTGCCCCTCACTTATCACCATACTGCCTCTAGTACCTGCATTCATGTCTATCAGCTGCTCTCTCTTCTGCTGCTTCTCCAGTCTTTCCTTCTCAGCTTTCTCCTTCGCCAGTTTTGCTCGGCGCATCTTCTCCTCTGTCTCACGCCGCTTCTGATTCTCCTTGGCAGATTGCTGCAAATGAGAAAAACAGCTATTTGGGCGACTGATGATGCAAAGGTCTGAGAGGGGCGTAACTGTACAGACAGAGTTACTTTCCCAGTAGGAAAGGATGAGAAAAGATCACACCAGGGCTAGGTGCACAGGATGGAATGGTCTGAGCTAAGTGGTAGGATGAGGAAAGGGTCCCTTGGCTCACCAGAAACATGTTCCTGAAGTTGTGCAGATCCATGAAGAACTCCTCAATGGATATTTTCTTGGGATCAAACAGGAAGTACTGGCCCATCTCCTTAAAAAGGTTCTCCATATTTGAGTGCATCATTCGCAGCTTTTCATACTGCTCCTGAGCATCCTTCACAAAGATGTGAAATCTGAGAGTCAAGGATTAAAATCAGCTGCTCTGTGGAAACACAGGGGTGAGGGATAGTGTGTGCATGTACCAGAATTATCTGGTTAACCAATTGGCTCTTCTCTAGCTTGCAAGATTCCTCTGACAGCATAGAGAACTTCCCCTCCAACTGCAGTGATCCCCAGCATACTCATCTGGGTGCACCCCAGTATTCCCTGCTCAAGAGGTCAAGGGTTCAGTGTCTTATGTTAAAGGGGGAGGAGGAAGGGCTAGGTGTGAATATGCATGGCATGCACTGGACTTCCCACAGCACACTCCTGCCAGGGATTCCCTTACAAAGGGAGACCTTACAGTGCACCAGTGCTGCTCCTTCTGTATGGCCCCTACTACCTGTGATGTTCCCCTCTGGTGTTATCTGGACCGGTGATCTGCTAGGTCACTCCAATCCTTGACTCTGGGAGCCAGGCTTACCCTGCTCTGATGTGAGAACCCTCACTCCTGAGCTGTTCACACACAGCCTCTGGTATGTAAGACGCTCCTTCAATTCTGCAACCGAATGACACTAGCCAATATCTCCGGTCCCAGACACAACCCTAGGAACCTCTGTCTTGCAGCGTCCAGTTACGCCCACTGGACGCTGCAAGCTTATATGAGTTCGTTAATTTAACAAAGAAATTGATATGCACCAGGCTTGTTATCCCAAGGGGAGATTCTGACATGCTTCAAACCAAACAACTGCTTCAGGTAGAATAAACAAACAGATTTATTAACTATGAAAGATAGATTTTAAGTGATTATAAGTCAAAGCATAACAAGTCAGATTTAGTCAAATGAAACAAAAGCAAAATGCATTCTAAGCTGATCTTAACACTTTTAATGCCCTTACAAACGTAGATGCTTCTCTGGCTGACTGGTTGCTCTTCAGCCAGGCTCTCCCCTTTGATCAGCGCTTCAGTCGCTTGGTGTGGTGTCTGTGGAAGAGAGGAAGAGCATGGCACGCTGCAAACGTCTCTCCCTTTTATCATGTTCTTTCTTTCCTCTTGGCTTTTCCCTCGCCCCCCTTCAGAGTCAGGTAAGCATTACTTCATTGCAGTCCCAAACTGACAAAAGGAAGGGGGGTGACTCACTCAAGAGTCCAACAGATCCTTTTGTTGCTGCCTAGGCCAGTGTCCTTTGTTCCTGTTTGCTCCATACATGCCCTGATAATGTGTGAACTGCCTCTCTGCTCTTGGAGAGTTTTTGCCTGGGCTTGCTTTAAGCCATGAGGATATATTTTCAGCCTCATAACTATATACATGAAATTATAACCTATAACATTACTGTAACAACTACTATAACATCACTATAACAACAATGCTCAGTGCAATATGAGCCTTCCGAAGACACCTGACATGACAAACTTTGCATTGGATATCATAAAATCATTTTACAAGGATCAACATGGGGGTGCTGGGTGTTCCCCCGAGGTACAGAGTGTCACAGCACCACAGTACAGTGGGAGTCAACACAACTGCATCCCAAATCCATGCAACTCACCAGAATCCCCTCAGCCAGAGCAGACTACCTGTCAGCCTGACCATCACTCTGCAATGTGCCTGCATCTGAGCGCTTTTGTCCCCAAAACACATGCAAATACAGCGTATCTACATCCCAGTTTTGTCCCCCAACAGTAGCACAGGAATACTCTCACTCATGGTAGATGCCAAGTACCAACTCTCATCTCACAGAACATGGAATTCCCTTGCCTGTGGTAGCAACTCCCCAAGACAATGTAGCATACCAAATATTGCCCTCAGTAGAGGTACACCCTGAGTTCCAGCCGTCACCATACGGTGCACAGAGAATCCTGCTGTCTGTGGCACATAGCTGCAGACCAACTTCCAGCAAACTCGCAAAGTACCAAGCATTTTTGGCACCCAGACGAGTAACAGACACACGAGCCCACAAGGCACTGGGGATCCCCTTGCACACAGCATCCAAGGACCTGGAAGTAAGTGGAGATTCCTCTGCTGATGGCATAGTGCATCTAAACAATGAACCAGGGATCCCTTCAGTCATGCATGAACATGCCTTTTCCCAACACCATGTCAGAGATGTCTTCTTCCACAGGACATACCCATGTGCTAGCTCCCCACAACCTTGCAGTGCACTGGAGATCTCTTCTGCCCTAGCATGTGCCCATGTACAGGCCCCTCTTTCTTAGGGGTAAAGGATATGGTCATTTTTTCCACAAATTTGTCCTTCTCATCTGTGGCAGTGGGGAATTTCTCAACATCATGCTGCAGGTCTGAAATCTGTTTCCTCATCTGATCCAAATTCTTCTGTAAATTCTCAGCAGAGACTGAAAGAGATAGACAAAGATGGAGTATGATATTCCCAACATACACATCAAAATCAAGGCCTTGTCCACAGTGGGATTTTAAATACAACTGTAACTGCACCCATGCAGAGAAAAGGCACTATTTATAGAACCCTGCAAATCTGCGGATATCTGCTTTATATCCATGGATATCCACATCCACGGGGCCATGTTTGTGGATCGGATGTAGATACAAATTTTGCATCAGGGCTCTAACCATTTACACTGGTGTAGCTTAACCCAGTTCAATGCAAGGCTAGTTCCACCAGTACAATGGCGTTGTGCCAGTGCAGGCAAGACCAAAGCTCCCTGGGGTCCTTGGCAGCAGTTCATACCATAGACAGGGCCCTATATACTCATGGATGGTATCAGCTCAGGTGAAGGGCAAAGCGGACTTGTTTTCTACACCCAGCAGACGGACGATGTCTCTAGCATTCCACTCATTCCTCTTCCCCTGTCCAAATGGGCACAAGCAAGGGATGATGGGCCAGATTCCTGGCCCCACTATGCTGCCTTTGTGCCATTCTTGTAAGGGGCCATACACAGGCTGCCTGTGACTTCCCCCCAGCCTAGAGGTTCTACACCATCTTCCTTTGCAACCCCCGGCCTAGGAGATCCTCTATGGTTCAATGATTTCTGGCTGCCAGAACAGTTTCTTTGGGTCACAGATCGCTTGGTGGCACTTGTAGCAGCCCTCAGGCTAAACGAGGATTGGTGATCTACAAAGATAGCGTAAAACCACCTTTGCCCCCTTCAGCACGAAGCACAGTGCACTTGAGAAACAGGGTGTTTGTTTATATTAGAATTTCTATTGTGTGTGTGGTCAGAAGAGAGCTTGAGGGCTAAAAAGGAATATGTGATCAGTACTAATGGAAGAGAAACATGAGGCTGGTTAGTGAATGCAGAATTGAAAGGGGAGCCAGGACCCCAGACACTCTGCTGACAGCTTCCATTCCTGCTCTCTGAAGGAAGGATACATCTGCACTCTGCATCCTGCTGCTCTCCTCTTTCCTTCCTCCTTGGACACAGACTAAACACAGCCAGCCTTCCACAAAGGACAAACAATAGATATAACAAATGGAAGGACGGACACCTGGGAGTACAGGGAGCGTCCCTCACAACCCTACACAGCACAGCGCAGCCCTACTACTCAGTCCAGAGAGGCCTTCCTTTTATCATACTCACAAAACCACATACCACTGGGAACTAGCTTCAACAGCAACCTTTTGGCCTAATGTCCATTTACACAGAAACAAAAATGGTCTTTGTTCCACATGCTCAAGATCCACTCTCCCACTCCTACCCATACACAGAGACAAACCTCCACTCTCCCAAAAAAATATCAACACCCCACATGTAACCCTGCACCACCTTTCACCTATTCTGACACCACCTTCTGTAACACTCTCCACCCACACTACAATAACAAATACCTCGACTGGCTTTCTCCACGTGGATGAGCTCATCAGGGAACTTCATTACATCAGGGTACTGCTGCTCACACAGCTCAGTCAGGAAGTGCAGCAATGTTAACTTCTGATCAGTGGATTTTGTGTCTCGGAGCTGGTAATGAGAAAACTGGCTGTGAGAATGGGACAGCACACAGATTACTCGAAACTAGCCAAGAGTGGTTTGCTGCCCCAAGCACAGATGCCTGAAGGTTTCCCTGTGTGAAAAACACAGAGGAAGCAATGCCCTGACCTGCCCATGGAAAAAACACTCACCTTGCAGAGGAAGCTAATGTTGAAGCCAAAGGCACCAGCATTTCTAGAGCCTGCATTCATGAAGTTGCCCACCAGTAGGATTATCTCCAGCAGGTTGGAAAAGCTCTTACTTTTGCGTACTTCCTCACAGGCTGCTGTTACTGAGACAATCTCAGGCTTGATATTCTCCACCTGCTCATTAAATTGCAGCTTGAAGAGGATGGCATTGAGGCGGGGCCGCAGGCAGGAAACCGAGCTAATCTGAGAAGGGAAGGGGACAGGAACAGTGTCACACACAGGGGGAACGGAAAACAAGATGTTCTGAGAAGGGAAGGGGACAGGAAAGGAAGCCTACTTACCAGTGACGGTAGCTCTTTGCAGATCCACTCTCTAGGAGTTGTGTGCTATACCTTGCGAGTCCCAGAATCATTTAAGAGCAACTAACCATAGAAGATACACACACTGACATTCAGTCAAACATAAGGTACATTAGATTTTTTTAATTTAGGCTGTAATGCCCACATGCCTAACCATACTCAGTTCCACTCCATGTATGCAAAATCTAATTCTAGACCACAAAGATGAGGGGAAAATGGGCAAGGAAGCATAGCTCTGCAGAGTAAATACACATGGAGAACTTCAATTACTGGTAGGTAAACTGCCCTTCCCTTGCATACAATCGTCATTGCAGATTCCCACTCTAAGGCCACAATTCCAGAAAGCATGGAAATAGGCTCTGAAGTCCTGTTGGGTTCAAGCACATGAAGGCTGTGCTTTAGTGCTTTCCTGAATAGGGATTCTTTCCCAAATCAGAGTCTAACATCTGATTTGGGATGTAATAGCAATGAACCTGCGGCAGGGTTACTCAGAAGCATATATTTAAACAGAGACAGAAGCACTGGCCTCCCAAGGTGAACATCAAATCCAGATCCAATCTCAAGAGACTACACCCGAACGTAGCCATGACACAGGATCTTCATGGTAGTCTTAGTCTCAAAGAAGCAGGCCATTGAAGCAGCCATAGCTCCTTGACACTTGAACCCCTATCTAAGATAACATAGCTGAATGTACACTGTTACTGATCGAAAATTGCTTGTTGCTTGGTCTTCTTCCTTTCTTATGACAACCAGGCAATTTATTAAACTGTTTAGTTCTAGCTCAATAGTAGCTTCAAGGCCAGCTTGTGGGCTTAGAAAGAAGTTCAGAAAGGAAATGGCCTGGGATGAAACTTACATTATCTTGGTCAGGAATTGACTCAAGCAGATCATCCATGAGTCTAGGGAGGGTCAAGTTCAAATCCCAAACACTAGGTGATTTACAGATTGGTGGGTATACAGGCAAAAGACCCTTTGGAAATAGTTTCACCAAAGGATGAGCAATGACAATTACCATCCATGTGGAACAACTCATTCTAGGGACTAAATGTACCTTAACTATAGAAAAAGATAACCCAGATTTCATCAAGAACAATAAACGCCTCCAAAATGACAAGAACAGGCCATACCTGAGATGCCACATCCTCACTATAAGAACACACAGAAATGCTTCTATTTGAATAAATGACTCAAAGCGTCTAAGATTGTCTAAGGTTCCAACATCCGTGCCACTAGGTGAAGCGACTGGCTCAGAATTTCCTTCTGGAAACTCTGGTTAAGAGCACAGGTAGTTCTTTCATAAGCACAAGAATGCCCAGACACCACAGCTAATGGGTCCCAACCAAGATTATTAGGATTCTGTAATCCAATTCTTGTCTTGCTTTCTACAATAGAAAACAGGGGTGGGGAAGGACTAGAACCACATGTCTAAGAAATTAGATATCCTACCCCTTGGGTTTGGCTGTGGTCCAGTCAGTGAACTAGACTGGAAGGAAGGAAATAAATTATTATTGGTCTGGGCTTTCCATTGGCATTTCATGACCAGGTTTCACCCTGGGAATAAGATGTGGCTGAAGAAACTGGCTGATGCTGGTAACTGGTAGACACTGTGATGATCCCCTGCGTCTACTTACTGAACTACTGGAATGAAGGTAGTGCCAAGACTGAACACTAGACTGCAGTTGCTGATGCTGGTGGGATATTGAAGAATGGGACCTTCAGAGGCAGCACAGTGGGACCAGATGCTGCAAGGAAAACCCCTAAATTCCAAGACAACAATAATAATTCTACTGTCATGAAATATCCATATCCTTTGTTCTCATCCTCCCAGCCCCCACAAAAACCACCCAGCTATGACTAAATTGAAAATTCTTACTGATGTAAAATGTAAATGACTATTTTCCAGGATGAGTTTTGTTACTGTTCTCTGGGCACCCTGACTCTACTCTTTGGGCGTTGGCTCCTGTGATGCTGGCCAAGGCAACCCAGCTCAGAACCTCCTCTTCCCCCTATGTGCCAGGAAAGGGAAGGTTTTGGTAGCTGGCTGGCTTCAGCAGCTTTTCTCCCCAGCTTCTCAGGTCTCAGCTGCTGCACTGTTCTCCAGCCTACAATTGTGTCTCCTCCACTCCCTGGACCCTTGTTTCTTGCTTTCCTACCTGCTGCTGGTTGGCTCCATAAAGGAGCATGTACTGTGATCCAATTAACTTCCCTTTGTGGGGAAAGCTGCAGAGCAAGAGGAAGCTGCAGGCTGGTCCAAGCAGGGCAGGGTGACAGTCGGAAAACAAAATGTCAGGTGTAATAGATGAGAGACTTGGGAAGTGTAAGTGTTCAGTGACTATACTGAAACATGCCAGACAGGCTTGGACTTTTGCAACATTAAGTGTTAAGTGGGTTTCCTGGGGAATCCCTGAGGGTGCTTAAAGCAAATTCAACAATAGTACTTATACAAAAACCCAGGCTTTTGAAACTTTGTCCTTAGGAGAGCACATTGACTGGAGATACAGGAGATCAGAGATCAAAGGCCCAAATGCTAGAAAGAAACAGCTGGACTGTCCCAAGCTTGTTCTAGTTCTTGATCTGAAGCCTGACATGAACTTGCAACCAGGAGAACTAACCCTTTTTACTAAAAAGAAAAGGAGTATTTGTGGCACCTTAGAGACTAACCAATTTATTTGAACATAAGCTTTCGTGAGCTACAGCTCACTTCATCGGATGCATACTGTGGAAAATACAGAAGATGTTTTTATACACACAGACCATGAAAAAATGGGTGTTTATCACTACAAAAGGTTTTCTCTCCCCCCACCCCAGTCTCCTGCTGGTAATAGCTCATCAAAAGTGATCACTCTCCTTACAATGTGTATGATAATCAAGGTGGGCCATTTCCAGCACAAATCCAGGGTTTAACAAGAACGTCTGAGGAACAGTGGGGGGTAAGGGGGGGGAGGAATAAACAAGGGGAAATAGGTTACTTTTTATAATGAATCAACCATTCCCAGTCTCTTTTCAAGCCTAAGTTAATTGTATCCAATTTGCAAATTAATTCCAATTCAGCAGTCTCTCGTTGGAGTCTGTTTTCGAAGTTTTTTTTGTTGAAGGATAGTCACTTTGAGATCAGAAATCGAGTGACCAGAGAGATTGAAGTGTTCTCCGACTGGTTTATGAATGTTATAATTCTTGACATCTGATTTGTGTCCATTTATTCTTTTATGTAGAGACTGTCCAGTTTGACCAATGTACATGGCAGAGGGGCATTGCTGGCACATGATGGCATATATCACAGTGGTAGATGTGCAGGTGAACGAGCCTCTGATAGCGTGGCTGATGTTATTAGGCCCTGTGATGGTGTCCCCTGAATAGATATGTGGGCACAGTTGGCAAGCTTTGTTGCAAGGATAGGTTCCTGGGTTCCTGTTGTGTGATATGTGGTTGCTGGGAGTATTCGCTTCAGGTTGGGGGGTTGTCTGTAGGCAAGGACTGGCCTGTCTCCCAAGATTTGTGAGAGTGTTGGGTCGTCCTTCAGCATAGGTTGTAGATCCTTGATAATGCGTTGGAAGGGTTTTAGTTGGGGGCTGAAGGTGACGGCTAGTGGCGTTCTGTTATTTTCTTTGTTAGGCCTGTCCTGTAGTAGGTGAATTCTGGGTGACTTTCCACAGTATGTATCTGATGAAGTGAGCTGTAGCTCACGAAAGTTTATGCTCAAATAAATTGGTTAGTCTCTAAGGTGCCACAAGTACTCCTTTTCTTTTTGCGAATACAGACTAACACGGCTGTTACTCTGGAACCCTTTTTACTGTTTTTTATGTTCTCTGTAATGCTAGGATTTGCCCGATGGGACAGTGCCCTAAGAATAAATGTATTTTGTTTTGTGAAAGCTGGCTTGTAACTGGAATTTAAAAAAACAACAACACACAGATACCACTAACCATAGTTGAAGTGCGAAGCTGGGGAAAGGGAAATTATCACCAGAAAAACACTGCCGAGTAGCAGCATCATGAAGTGATCCCACCTGGAGTGCCCTCTTCGACAAGCCACACCACACCAGGTGCAGCTGCCTAAGTTTCCCCTTCACTGCTTCTGAGTACAAACAACCCTAGCAAGGTTAATTTATTACAAAAGAAAGGCCATTGCACATAAACCATAATGCAAGCTCCACAGCCATAGTTCAGATAGTACATCAAGTAGAGCCCAGCATCTCTCTCTATACTGAGGCTCTCCAGTGCAGCTCCAGCATCTCTCACATTGCGGGGGGAGGGATAGCTCAGTGGTTTGAGCATTGGCCTGCTAAACCCAGGATTGTGAATTCAATCCCTGAGAAGGCCATTTAGGGATCTGGGGCAAAAACTGGGGATTGGTCCTGCTTTGAGATGACCTCCTGAGGTCCCTTCCAACCCTGATATTCTATGATTCCTTGTCCCTAGCTTTCTGGCCCTCTGGCTTCAGCTAGCCAGCATACAGCCTCCAGCCCTCTCTTGGGCTCAGGAAGCTCAGCAGGCTAATCCCTCCGTTGGCTTTCTGACTAGTTCTCCCTCCTCCTCCTCCAGTCTCCTCACTCACAGATAGCTCTCATTTTCCCTTTTCTTAGTGCTCTCAAGCAGCTCTGAGTCTCCCTCCTACCTCCAGGTCCCAGGTGCCCTCGTTTAAGCCTAACTGGGAAGCAGCTGACAATTCCCAGGTGCTCTGGCCCCACTCCCTCTTGAAGGCCAGTGACACAGAAACTATCATTTGTAACCCACTGCGAGGGCAGAGAGGCGTCTGAGGATCAATGTGTGCAACCCTCCAAAGCTGTTTCAGGACTCAAGATAAAATGCACAACTCCCAGACAGTGGACATGCCAAGGCAATGCCACGAACACACTAAGTGGGAGGTAGGGGGGATCAGATCTGGGAAGGGAAGGGGACAACAGCATCACACACACTGCAGGCCTGGTGGGGAGACTCCACATGCTGTGCACATGAGCAGCTGCACAATGGTATCCTATCAAACCTGTCTCTGACTCCAAGGGCAGGGCACTCACCACAACACCAAACTGCTCAGACTCAGCCAGTTCATTGTACTCGTCTCTCAGCTCTGACAGCATTTTCAGCTGTTCTGGCTCTGGCATCTGCTTAATCAGGTTCTGAGGGAGAAACACGTGAGTCAGTGAAGCACAGTCATATGAATCAGGCCCCCTGGCAAGAGCAAGAGAAGGTGGGTGACTCCTACATGATGTGGAATGAAGGCAGCTCTGGAAGCCATGGAGCCTCCTACCCAAGAAAGGAGGCAATGCTCTTAGGAAAGACTGATATCCCATCAGCTCATTTCTCCAAACAGACCTCAGACCAGCAAATTCAAGGAGTCTCCACTGCAGGGAAAGATATTTGCCTCCCTGATCCTCACTCACCTGCACCATGGACTCAGTCAGCACAGCCTCATTCACCTCCATGATTACATTCTTGATCTCCTCGTAAGGCATACGGAAGGAGCCCAGGAAAATCGCTGCCAGAGTAACAAAAAGAAGCACAAATAAATCTGTGGGGACAGTGTTCAGCCAAGAAATACATAGAGACAAAGTCACTTTATGCCTCAGTCGGCTCTCTCTATTGAGCCCCATCAGGAAGCTTATGCACACCCCTGGACTCATGGGCAATTCCCTAATTCCAACATACTCACAGAGATTCTGTGCACTCTTTGAATCCAACACTTTCAGCTCTTTGACCTTTTTCTTTTGTGTACTCTTCTCCTGTCCGCCTTCCTGGTCTTGCTTTGCTGCGTGCACAGGAAATTAAGGTCAGTAGAGACAAAAGGAGCTTTCACCCACATCTTGGAAGCACAGTGCTTCTCCACACACCTGCCAAATAAAGCTGCCTGCTGCTCAGAGCTCAGTCCAGTCCATGTTCCACAAACCACTACACAGGCCACAGACATTTACAGAGGAGACGGAGAGAGGAGGGCGGCTACTCTCACTAGCCTTACCTTCCTGCTCAGGGACAGAGAAGCAGCCTTGACTCTCCCAGACAGAAGAGAAATATCCTAGCAATAGGACATTTGCTGCAATATGTACTGGGCAAGCAGACAGACCTCAGAGATGGGTGAAAAAGCCCATATTGACAGGGCCCTAACAGATTCACGGTCCATTTTGGTCAATTTCATGGTCATAGGATTTTAAAAAATTGTAAATTTCATGATTTCAGGTATTTAAATCTGAAATTTCATGGTGTTGTAATTGTAGGGGACTTGACCCAAAAAGGAGTTGGGGGGTGGGGGGGTATTGCAAAGTTATTGTGTGTGGGGAGGGTTGCGGTACTGCTACCCTTACTTCTGCACTGCTGCTGGTGGCCATAGGTGCTGACTTTTGGTTTTGCCGGTGGGTGCCCTCCCAAGGCCCCACCCCCGCTCCGCCCCCTCCCAAGGCCCCACTCCCGCTCCGTCCCTTCCCCAGTCTGCCCACCGCTCGCTCCTCTCCGCCCCCTCCCCCGAGCACCTCTGACAGTTTTGGAAGGAGGCTATTCACATTAGAGAAGAAAGGTGGATGAGGTAATATCTTTTATTGGACCAGCTTCTGTTGGTGAGAGAGAGAAGTTTTGGAGCTTTCACAGAACTCTTCTTCAGGAAGAAGAACTCTGTGAAAGCTCCAAAGCTTCTCTCTCTCTCACCAACAAAAGTTGCTCCAATAAAAGATATTACCTCATCCACCTTGTCTCTCTAATTTCCTGGGAACAACAGGGCTACAACAACACAGCATACAAAAATGCAGGATTCACATGAACAGCACAGAGTGACCATCACACCAGGGCACTATTTTCAGGATTCATCTTAGCATAATGTCATCATTACACCAAGGAAGTAGCACTACCAGCACAATGAGATAAATATAGCCACATGTGCATGCCAAAAATTCACTGTACAAGCACACTCGGATCCACACAGCAGGATAGTATCATAGAATCATAGAATATCAGGGTTGGAAGGGACCCCAGAAGGTCATCTAGTCCAACCCCCTGCTCGAAGCAGGACCAATTCCCAGTTAAATCATCCCAGCCAGGGCTTTGTCAAGCCTGACCTTAAAAACCTCTAAGATTCTACCACCTCCCTAGGTAACGCATTCCAGTGTTTCACCACCCTCTTAGTGAAAAAGTTTTTCCTAATATCCAATCTAAACCTCCCCCACTGCAACTTGAGACCATTACTCCTCGTTCTGTCATCTGCTACCATTGAGAACAGTCTAGAGCCATCCTCTTTGGAACCCCCTTTCAGGTAGTTGAAAGCAGCTATCAAATCCCCCCTCATTCTTCTCTTCTGCAGTAGTGTCAGTTTAGCTCTCAGTTTAGTGGGGCTATACACAGGGACTGAGTCCCAGGGTTCAGCTAAATACAAGGGCACCTGCAAATAGCTGTACTAACAGCAGGATCTACACTGGCCCAATAGGAGGAGTTGCACGTCAGGGCACTAATTCCCAATTCCAGTGCAAGGAATATGGGATCCCGGCACTAGGTCTTTAGTACCAGAATTTATACTCCCAGGAGAGTGGGATGGAATAACAGAAGTTCCAGGGGGAAAAGCCCTCTGTGATTGTCATAAATATAAAGGGAAGGGTAAACCCCTTTGAAATCCCTCCTGGCCAGGGGAAAGCTCCTCTCACCTGTAAAGGGTTAAGAAGCTAAAGGTAACCTCGCTGGCACCTGACCAAAATGACCAATGAGGAGACAAGATACTTTCAAAAGCTGGGAGGAGGGAGAGAAACAAAGGGTCTGTGTGTCTGTCTATATGCTGGTTTCTGCCGGGGAAAGACCAGGAATGGAGTCTTAGAACTTTTAGTAAGTAATCTAGCTAGGTATGTGTTAGATTATGATTTCTTTAAATGGCTGAAAAAAGAATTGTGCTGAATAGAATAACTATTTCTGTCTGTGTATCTTTTTTGTAACTTAAGGTTTTGCCTAGAGGGGTTCTCTATGTTTTTGAATCTAATTACCCTGTAAGATATCTACCATCCTGATTTTACAGGGGGGATTTCTTTATTTCTATTTACTTCTATTTTTATTAAAAGTCTTCTTGTAAGAAAACTGAATGCTTTTTCATTGTTCTCAGATCCAAGGGTTTGGGTCTGTGGTCACCTACGCAAATTGGTGAGGCTTTTTATCCAACATTTCCCAGGAAAGGGGGGGTGCAAGTGTTGGGAGGATTGTTCATTGTTCTTAAGATCCAAGGGTCTGGGTCTGTAGTCACCTAGGCAAATTGGTGAGGCTTTTTACCAAACCTTGTCCAGGAAGTGGGGTGCAAGGTTTTGGGAAGTATTTTGGGGGGAAAGACGCGTCCAAACAGCTCTTCCCCAGTAACCAGTATTAGTTTGGTGGTAGTAGCGGCCAATCCAAGGACAAAGGGTGGAATATTTTGTACCTTGGGGAAGTTTTGACCTAAATTGGTAAAGATAAGCTTAGGAGGTTTTTCATGCAGGTCCCCACATCTGTACCCTAGAGTTCAGAGTGGGGGAGGAACCTTGACAGTGATCATCCTGGCTCAGTCCATCTCCCTGCCAATGCAGGGCTGATCCTTACTGCATGTTTTGTCCAGTCTCCTTTTAAAAGTCCCAAGCGTTGGGGTTTCTAGCTGTGACACTCTATACCAGGGGTTCTCAAACTGGGTGTCGGGACTCCTCAGGGGGTCATGAGGTTATTACATGGGGGGGTCGCAAGCTGTCAACCTCCACCCCAAACCCCGCTTTGCCTCCAGCATTTATAATGGTGTTAAATATATAAAAAGTGTTTTTAATTTAAAGGGGGGGGAGGGGGTCGCACTCAAGAGGCTTGCTACGTGAAAGGGGTCATGTAAAAAAGTTTGAGAGCCACTGCTCTATCCCTTGGGGTAGTGGCATACTGTGCTCTTTAAGCCCCATATTTATCATTTGTATATATTCTTTATATTTCATATAAAGCATGCCATGTAAGGTATCATGGGAAAGGTTATGATTTGCTGAAACCCACTGTTCTGTCGAAATATGTACATCATTAAAGTGTATGAAATTATGAGATTGTGCTGTATGGTATTAATGAAATATGCTGCAAATTTGGGAGTAGCCCAGAAGGCAACTCCCCAGAAACAACAAGGCACTTGACCAAATGACTGGGTGGATGTTACACAACCATCACCAGCCATTGTGCAGCACAATTACATTACAATTAGCAATTCAATGACCATCACCAGAGAATTACTCAACCCTGGGATTCAGCAATGTCCCCCCTCCCCTCAACATGATGCTTGGACTTGTGTTTGCCAGAGCACATGGACTAAACAGGAGATAGTTCCAGCCCAGGTTGTACCCCAAGGGTCACACACTAGCCCTTCCCTTGGGAGAAAGAAAAGGAAGACTTGTGGCACACCCCAAGGCAGAGATTGCACTGCTAGGAAGGTTTCCCCTGGTAGCTTGGAGTTTCTCTCTCCCCCACCCCATCCCTTCCCCACTGCCTCTTCCCTTCCACCCCGCCACTCCCATAAGAGGCAGTCACCCAGATGCCAGGGAGGGGGACCAAGCGCACTGCATAGACATGGCCACTGTCCCTGAGAGGCAGGCGTCTCTGACTGGGCAGGGAGGGCAAGCAGGGGGGCACCGCATGCTACAGCAGCCCAGGAGAACCCCCCCATGCCCGTCCCGGTCCAGCTGCCCGGTGGGGGCTGGTACTCTCAGTCTCTCTGTGCTGCGGGGGTCCAGGGGATGTTTTTGGAGACGCCTCTGACTGAGCCCCCTGCCAGAGGCAGACAGCTGGGCAGCAGCCGGTGCCCCCCCATGCAAACGGCCACCCGCCAGCAGCCAGGTGCCGGCTCTCAGCACAGCCACCTGGGAAGGGGTTTCAGTCCCCCCCCAGCCACCCTCACCCCAAGACCCGCTTTGAAATACACTTATCAGCTGCTGCCACTGCCTTTAGCTGGCTGAGAGGTTGAAGCAAGGCTGGGAGCTGCTCAGCTGCAGAGCCACAGAAAGCAGCCTGCTGCCCATGAGAAGCAAGTAGGATGAGGAGGCGGGGTGGTGGGGTCACTCAGCCCCTGCCCCAGGAGCGGAATCCATGTCATGGATTGCCTGGTGGCCAAAAAACAGCTAAACAGCCCTGCTGGGAAGAGCTGTTTTGGCTGCACTGATCAGTGAAGCAGCTCAGAGCCGGAAACAGCTGATTGGTGGTGGCTCCCGGCTTTGCAAAAAACTGCTGATTGCCCCCCTCGACAGCCCCGCTGAACAGCTGATGGGGCCCACAGGCCTCATAAACAGTTGACTGGTGCCGGTGGGTGCTGAGCACCCACTAATTTTCCCCCGTGGGTGCTCCAGCCCCAGAGCACCCATGGAGTCGGCGCCTATGCTGGTGGCAGCGCTGCCTTCAGAGCTGGGCAGCTGGAGAGTGGCGGCTGCTGCCCGGGAGCCCAGCTCTGAAGGCAGCACCAGCAGCAGTGCAGAAATAAGGATGGCATGATGTGGTACTGTCTCCCTTACTTCTGCGCTGCTGCCTGCAGAGCTGGGGCCTCAGTCAGCAGCCGCCACTCTCGGCTGCCCAGCTCTGAAGGCAGCAGTGCAGAAGTAAGGGTGGCAATACTGTGACCCCTCCTAAAATAATCCTGCGACCCCCCTGCAACTCCCTTTTGGGTCAGGACCCCCAATTTGTGAAACGCTGATCTCCCCAGTGAAATCTGTATAGTATAGGGTAAAAGCACGCAAAAGACCAAATTTCATAATCTGTGATGTGTTTTTCATGTCCGTGAATTTGGTAGGGCCCTACATATTGAATCTTCCCCTTGGTGCACTGGCAAAACGTCTCACACCTTGACAGAGGCTCGTTTCTTATCTTTGACAGGCATTGTGTCACAGGCTCTTTTCTTTCTGGGTTGGGGGATCTTCCACTCATCACTCCAGGAATTTGCATTTTAGGGGTCTAAAAACACCCTAAAAGAGCCTGGCCCTGGCCCCAGGATCCCATCCCCCTCTGCCATCCTCACCTTCTCAGATATGCAGTAGCTTCCCCAAGAAGAGAGAAGACTGAGATGGCATGCTGTCCAGACACCTAAAAGCTCACTCCTTCATTGGCTGCGTGTGACATCATGGGTTGAAGTAATCCCATATTGAAAAGACTGCACCCCCCCATTGATCCCATGATCTCCCAAGGGATGGGAGCAGAGGATATACTAATTCCAGAAGACTAACACGGCTGTTACTCTGAAAGCAGCAATAGAGGCAAGCTGAAGGAACGAAGGAAAGGGTTATTAACGCCCTCAAACTGCAGCATGGCTATGAAGTCCTCTTGCGTATATTCACAGATTCCAAAGCCAGAAGGGACCATCATGATCATCTAGTCTGACCTCCAGTATAAAACAGACCAGAGAGCTGCCCCAAAATAATTCCTAGAGTGGAACTTTGAGAAAAACATCCAATCTTGATTTAAAAATGGTTAGTGATGGAGAATCCACTACACCCTTCGGTAAATTGTTAGGTTTCAGAGTAGAGAGCCGTGTTAGTCTGTATTCACAAAAAGAAAAGGAGTACTTGGGGCACCTTAGAGACTAACAAATTTATTTGCGCATAAGCTTTTGTGAGCTACAGCTCACTTCATCGGATGCACTGTTAGTTACTCTCACAGTCAAAGACTTACGCCTTATTTCCAGGCTGAATTTGTCTAGTTTCTATTTACACCCACTGGATTATGTTATCCTTTCTCTGCTAGACTGCAGTGCCCATTATTAAATATTTGTTCCCCACGCAGATACTTCTAGACTAATCAAGTCATCCCTTAACATTTTCTTTGTTAAGCTAAATAGATTGAGCTCTTTGAATCTATCACTACAAGGCAGGTTTTCTAATCCTTTAACCATTCTTGTGGCTCTTTAAACCTTTTCCAATGTATCAAAATCCTTCTTGAATTGTGGGCACTAAAACTAGATACAGTATTTCAGCAGCAGTTGCAGTGCTAAATATAGAGGTAAAATAACTTTTCTATTCCCATTCAAGATTCCAATTTATGCATACCAGGATCACATTAGCTCTTTTGGCCACAGTGTCTAGGGGGATCATGTGTTCAGTTGATTATCCACCCCACCCCCTCCAAATGTTTTCAGAGTCACTGCTTCCCAGGATACAGCCCCCTGTCCTGTAAGTATGGACAACATGTTTTGTTCCTAAATGTATACATTTAGCCATATTAAAATGCATATTGTTTGCTTGTGTCCAGTTCACTAAGTGATCCAGATCACTCAGTATCAGTGAACTGTCCTCTTCATTATTTACCACGCCCCCCATTTTTGTGTCAACTGCAAACTTCATCAGTTATGATTTTACGTTAAATAAACTGATAAAAATGTTAAATAGTGTCAGGCTGACAGGCTTTTAATTACTTAGGTCATCCCACCTACCCTTTTAAAAACTGGCACATTAGCTTTCTTTTGCTATTCTAGAACTTCCCCAGCGCTCCAAGACTTATTGAAAATCAACATTAATAGTTCAACCATCTCCTCAGCCAGCTCTTTTACAACACTTGGATGGAAATCATGTGGACCTGCTGATTTTAAAAAGTCTGACTTTAAAAGCTTCCATTTAACATCCCCAAGAGAGTGTAGTGGAATAGAAAGTGTGTTATCACCATATGATGAGACTATATAATCTGTTTTCCCCCCCAATTACAGAACAGAAATATTTATTGAAAACTTCTGCTTTTTCTGCATTACTATTGATAATTCTACCATTTCCATCTAATAATGGACCTATACCACTGCTAGGATTCTTTTTGTTCCTGATATATTTGAAAAACTCCTTATTGTCCTTAATTCTGCTGGCCATAGATTGCTCCTTGTGACCCTTCGCTTCCCTTATTAATTTTCTACAAATTATTAACTACTGATTTATATTCAATACTATCAACTTCCCCTTTCTTTCATTTGTTTTTTATTTATATATTAAAAAAATATATAAATAGCTGCCTTCACTTCCCCTTTGAACCAGGTCATTTATTTAACCAACACAGCCTTCTTTCTCAATTGTGGCTTTTGGGGTGGCTAGTGCAGTGTTCTTACATGATTCCTAATTATCATTCACATTTTTCTGATTAAATTCTTCCTCCCAGCTGGTTTGGCTCATAGGTGACTACAAAGGGCAGAACCAACCCCTCCACCTACTGAGGAGTGCATGGGACAGTATTAAGCTGCAACATTGATCTAAATAACAGATAGATTTCCTGAAAATATATTTGGCAGAAGGAACATTAACTGCCAATCACATTCTCTCAGGACTGCCCCCACTAGTCCCAATGCCCTGCTCTTCTTTCACATTGAGACTATACTGCCCATAGTAACATGGAAGGGAAGAGCAGCATCTCTCTCTCCTCAGAAGCTAACCCATGATGGTGCTTCCCCTTGGATTCCCTCCCCCTGTCATGTGCTCATATCCTAGGCTAAAAGCAGACAGAGCAGCGACTGAAAACACAGTCACTGACCTAATTTTCTGTGTGCACACATAAATGAAGGACACTGCAACTCAGAGAAGCTTAAAGGAAAAGCAGCTGCTATAACAATTCCCAGATATCAGAGAGGCTCTTAGGATGAAGGAAGCGCCCATACTATGCTCCTGGGGAGCTCTCTCATGAAGGATTTAGGGTGTGGGCAAAGATAACATGATTAAAGAAAGGGGAAAAACATAAAATCTATTAAACTGTGCAATCATGTCCCTAGGAAAGGGATAGAAGTCCCATTGCTTGGGACTTTAGGATTAAACTGTACAAAATACCCTGGAGAATAAATTGAGTCTTGGAATTGAGGAAGCAGACAGGAGAGGTGGAAGAGACCTATTAGGTCATTTTTGACTTACCATTCAACAGCACAGTTCAACAAGGAGGTACAAGTGTGAACTAAAAGTGGGGCTGAGCAGCCTAGACAGACAGACAGATGTGGAGAGTGGGGAACAGTGCTTAGGCCCTCAGACACTACAGAAATGGATGCTGTATAGACAGAGGATCATCAAGCCACTTTCTTGAACATGGCCCGTACAGGAAGCACATGAATCCATTTCTTACCAAATAGCTAAACCTACTATTCAAAAATAGCCTGTGTGGCTGAGGACATAGCGACCTCCCTAGAGCCAAACCCATCTGAAACCCTGAGCAAAACCACTGGGGAGATAGAGTAGCTGCACTAAACTTCTCTGCCCTTCACACCTTCCACACGAGTCATTGTGGTTCTCCAATGGGCTATGGCAAGTGAGGTAAAAAGGCAGATGACTGGAGCATCTATGGTACAAACCCAGATCAGCTACAACCAATTAATAACCTCAAAGCCACATACAGACACACACAGCACTTAAGCAACCTCTCTCTCTCTCTCACACATACACAGTCACATTAACCCAATCACAACCAGCAGAACTGTTCCACATGGGAAGTGGTTAATTGGCCCACAATGCCCGCATACACACAGATCAAAGCCTGACAATCACTAAGAGCTTCCCTCCAACTGTATAGATAAAAATCACTCAAATCAGAGAGAGAGAAAAAGACAAGGGAAACCTTCTCTGAACCTGGAATGCTCCCACCTCACCTGCCCTGATCCAGTTCAAACCCATCACCCAGTCAGAAGCCCTGGAAACTCTGACCCCCATCCTCTTCATGACTGACATAGGCTAGTGATGGTTATCAGTGATAAATCAGAAAGAATATCAATGCCCCCTTCAAAGGTGGGTAGGCTTCACCCACTCCTCTTAGAAGATGACCTAGCCAGAGATCAATGCTTTCATCACCTGCAGTTGGGACTAGTGTAACTCACTAGGCTAAGGTGCAACTGCTACAAAGAGGCTGAAGCAACATACCTCATTAGCAACAAAAGTGTATGCAAAATATCATGAATCTCATGGGTCACCATTAACTCCACAGCAGAATTCAAAGTTCTGGTCCCCTAATGTACAAGGCACCTGCCAGATGAAGACTTGGCTACCTCAAAGACTGTCTCATCTTTACAATCCCCAAAACAACTAAATTTCATAGGAACAATGTAGCTGGAGACACCCAGGTCTTGGGAACAGGACCCCCCGCTGTAGGACTACTTGCCTGAAAAAAACTCAAAACAAACAGACCGACCCCAAGGGTGACTGTGCTCAGACATAAATAAAGTCTCCCCCTACGAACCAACACTCAAAATAATTCCTCCAGGTACAGCATCACACTTCAGGCCAAAACACTTTTTGAGGCTCCTAGGCAGAGCTCAGCAATCATGCAGAGAGGGGCTATACAGAAAACCAAGGCCTGGGCTGCACTGAGGGGGTGAGGGGGGGTTGGAACTAACATACACTATTTGCGTAGCTGAAGTCGAAGTATCTTAGTTCGAGTTACCTGGCCGTCCTCACGGTGGCGAGTCAACCGCGGTGGCGCCCCTGTCGACTCCACTTACTCCTCCTGCCAAGGTGGAGTACAGGCGTCAATTCGGGGATCGATTTATCGCGTCTACACTAGACACGATAAATCGATCCCCGATAGATCGATCACTACTTGCTGAGCCAGCGGGTAGTTAAGACGTACCCTAAGACAAATGGAGCACATCCCCTTTCCCAGAGACACCCTTTCCCCTGGGTCCTACAGGGACAGAATACAGTCCCCTCCCCAAACACCTCTTCCCCCTGCATTCCTGGGTCCTACAGGGACAGAACACTGCCCCCTCCCCAGAGAGACACCTCTTCCCCACATGCCTGGATCCCACATGGACAGAACACAGCCCCCTCCCCAGAGATCTCTCTTTGCCAGATTAGGACAGAACACATTGCTCTGCTATGAGCCACAGACCCCAGAAGCCCCCACTTCTCTCTGGCATTCGGGTACAGAATTCAGCTGTTGACTTCACTACAAGCACAAGGCTGCTAGCATTACACACAGCACACAACTCCCCTGTGCTGCCCCCTCCCCCTGACTTGTACAGGATCTTGGGGAGAAGGGCTGGGAGGGGGGGGGGGGGAACAGATATCAGAGAGGAACTCCTGCAGCACAGCAGGCAGAATAAAGCTTCCCAAAGCTTGGTGCGCCACCTGGTGTCTGCTCCTGGGCTGAGCAAGCCCTGCCTCCTCAATCCCACTGTACAGCACTTGGGACACCAAGAGGGAGGAGCAGGACACCTGAGATATACACCACAAATTATAAAGAAAGCTATATCAACAGGAAATCATTGGTCACACATACTGTTACTTCTGCATGGGCTCCCACTGTAGCTGGGGAAGACAACCCCCACCCCCACGCCCGGAGCACCTGGTACAATAATCCAGCTCTTTCCCCCTCCACACACACACAGAAAAGGCAATAAAACCTTGTACTCCAAAACAGCTGGAACAGGGCAACTCTGCTCCCCAGGCAAAGCTGGGATAACACAGCAGCTGGAGGGGTAAGGCTTATCCCGACTGTGACTGCTTTGTACTCTGCACCACTTGTGGGGGGATAACCCCCAATCCCAGTCTCACAGAGAGGAATTCCTCTCCTCTCCAAAGGTGGGAAGACAGCCCCATATTGCAGATGTGTAAGCTCCTTCCCCTGGCACAGCTGTGGCATCCCTCTCCAGTAGCTGTACTGAGCAGGGTGCAGGAGAGGGCAATCTCTGGCTGTCGGGGGAATCTAGGGGATGGGTAATTCAGGCTGTTAACTCCCCAGACTCTAGGTAGCAGGGGGGTTTTCCACTCTGAGCTCCCTTCACATACAGCTCCCACTTTCCTGTCTTCCTCAGCACAGGCAAGGAGGAGCCTCTTGCTCTGGTCCCCACGCTATGCAAGTGAAGCCTTCCTGACTTTGCTTGCAGTCAACTTAGTGTGACTCTTAGGAATGCAGCACAGTGACAGCTCCAGCAGCAGCTTTGCCTCAGCTAGACTCCTCCCTTGCTCAGTCTTTTTATTTTCTGCGTCATAAAGACAAAATGGAGACCATGGGGAAGGAAAACACCCTGCCTAAAATGGCTGAATGCAGCAGGGAAAGCAAGCAAGCTGCATGACAGTGCAAGAGCACCCTCTGCTGCTGGAAAAGAGGAAATGAAGGAACTGCTTGGCCAGCTTGCCAGCTCTGAAACAATGGGCTCACTTCCCCGGGAAATCCTTTCTGGAGATGCTTCCTGCCTGCACTCTGCAGAAAGGAGACTGGGGAGAGCAAGCTCTGATAATCCCTGGGACAGAGCCCTCTGAAACTAGCCAGATGCTGCAATTATACACACAGGCTGTGCCTAGGAAAAGTTACAACATAGCCTGGCCTACTCTGAATCACTGAACCTGATCAACATAGCCCTAAGGTTGGGAGGAACAAGGGCATCACACACCCATGTTACACAAACTCAGCTACTCCAGGCCTCTATGCCCAAGATACAGCATGCCCTCGACACAGAGCGTGATGACTACTACACTCATGGTACAAGGCCATTACATTAACCTCAAACTCCCTCCTCCCTTTGAGAGCCTCTTAAAGATCACAAAGACTAATCCATGGCAGTCACCCCAACATAACAGAGAGAAGGGAAGAGAAGCTGTTTTAGAAAGGAAAAATATCAGAGGTAAGAAAAGCAGATTCTAAACAATAAGTACACATCTATTTAAAATGCAGATACAGCCACGCTGCACACACCACTAATCTCAGTAACTGCATCACCTTACTAGCACCACCCTCATCTTACCTTTGCTCTGTGGCCTCCCACACTACACCTTTTGACCTCACTCATTGTATCATGTCTAAAATAGAAATAAGATCCTCAGGCCAATGAGTGTGTTCCATTTGTTCTGTAACGGTCCCAGAACTTTCAGGTACTGCACAAATCGTAGCCATCCTTCACCTGAGTGCACCACCATAACTCCGGAGGTTCCACTTGCAAGGAGTACCACACTTCCATAGAAAGCACAAACTCAGAGTATCAGCACACAAATATTGTACCCTAACGTGAGAGAGGACCACACAGGTTATTTACAGTGTTGAGCCCAGGAAGTGAACTCTGCACCCTGGAAACACACTGTATAGCTCATTTCTTGATAGTAGCCTCTTTCCAATATACAGACCAGCTCAAATGAAGCCAGAGCTCTGCAGTCATGCCCGCATACCCACCCAACTGCACACACAAAATATATGGGCAGGCGGGGGAGGGAGGGTGGTACTCGACTCTACAGCCATTCAACTGACTGCACCAGTTGCAGGAATCATAGCAATATATTAGACATACAAAGAGAATCTAAGGATTAGTGATTCTATGCCTGGAGTAGCAGGGGTGCTGGAGGTCAGAACTGAAGTACCTGGGCAGATCTGGGCAGAGGGAATAGAACAGGAACAGTCAAGGATGTTGTAAATTAGGTGCTTTTACAGAATTACTGCATGGAATAGTGAGGGATGCAACAAAGCAGAATATTGGAGTTTCTGATTATATCAGCAATATAGGACTGTGTCTGAATGACTAAACACATCTTAGGGACTTGTAACTACTGGCCCAGCATATTCCCAGCACACCCTAGGTGACTCAACAAGGGAGTGCTGGGAAAGTGTAAGTAAGAGATTTGGGTGGGTCCAGAGAGTGCTGCAGGGCAGGAGTGAGGCACGCTGGCAGAGCCATGTGGGGAGCCCAGGACTGAACAGCTGAGTGTAGTACAAAGCAAGAGGGAGGTGCACTGAGAGTGCTGTGTGGGCATGGAAGACTGGAATATAGAGGGGGGTGCAGGGAGGGTGTCAGAACAAGAATGAGGTACACTGGCAGAGCTGTGGAGATCTTTAGGACTGATACAGCCAGAGAGCTGCAGGGCAGTAGTGAAGTGCAACAGCAAAAGTATCTCGGACTCGGGGTCAAGGACAGGGTGTGCATAGTGCCTTCCTGTACCCACTGTGCCTCTAGACAACTCTGTTTCAGTCACTAGCACAAAACCTACCAATTTCTCCTCTCAAACTGCGTAACAAGAAAGTGTCAAAAAGCCTGGAGGAGCAAAAGCTGCCTGTGTGAGTGCAAGTGATGTCCCCCCCTCACCAAGCCAGCCCCGCAGCAGATTGAAAAACTTCCCTGATTGTCATCTCAGATCACACACAGAAAAGGAAGGAGACAAATCTCCTGTGTCAGGCTCAGAAGACAAAGGGCCTCTAAAATGTGAACCAGGCTGCTCCTTCCCCATCCTGGCCAGGGGCTTTAGCATAAAAGAGAGGACCAGACGGGGAAGGTGAGAAGCCTGCCAACACCGCAAAGCCTTTGTCTGCATAAATCCTGCCTTTCCTCTCTTTGTCTCTGAGAAGGAGGCCAGCTGAAGGGGAGAAAAAGGGGGGTGTGGGTGGAGAAGGGGGCTGCACCATTGCCTGGGTTACAGATTATCAGGTGACTTCCTCCTCCAATCCAATTCCTCTGACATCATTGCTAGTAACCAGAGCCAAAGTGGCTCAACTGCGCACATCTGGTGGCTGCGAGGAGCAATGCAGGAGCTCTCAGTAAAGCATTAAAACTAAGGGAAACACATTTTCCAAAGAAAATAACATGGATTTCCCAAGCTAATGGGTCCTAGGAGGTGCCCCCAAAAGGCACAGGGCTAAGGAATCTCAGGGCAGAGTAAATTCCAGCAAGAAGTTCACTCAGGGTTCCTCTGAAGCCCCAAACTAAACGTTCTCAGTGCAAATCTTACAAACAATGGCCCTGATACCACAACACTGATGCCAATATTGGGCTCATCATTCTGGGTCACAGGTACCAAATTTCTATAGGCTGTCATGTATCTGCAGATGGAATTAGAATAATGCAGGGAGCTTTGCTCATTGCAGTAGGGAACTATTATTGGTGGTGTGAGTGGGACCTATGGATGACATTAAGGATGAATAGGGAGGAGTGCCCATTGAGCTGGATATGTTTACTATCCCTGGTGCCCATAAATCTAGAGTGTGTGCTGGTGAGAGCTGCTGCTATTACCAGCTTCTGTAGAGAAGGGAAAGAGGCTGATGCTTCAGTATTTTTTGGGAACCAGGTGGACCTGAGTCATGGACCTATCCCAGTCCCAGCTTCCCTCCTCTATTCTGTGCTCTGTACCCAAGAAGGTCCACCTCCACATGTAGCAAAATATTAGCATAAGGAGTATTGCCGCAACTGGGTTCTGTGTCTGGATTTGTGGCTACGTGAGATGACACAGTGTATTATAAGGAGCGCTCCATGCTGTGCTGACTCTGGGTGCCATGCCTAGATTCGGTGTGAGTGCTGTGTTTTAACAGCACTACAAGGGACTGGGTGCTATCCAGACATGAACATATTACACAATGGCAATGTCAGGGGCATGTAGATAGCATTGTAACTGGGCATGAGATGCAAGTGCTATGTGTTAGAGTTCTGTGTGACAAGGGTGGCACTATGGGAAGAGATAGCCTCTGAGCTACCTTCTCTCTCATCTATGGTATACCTGGCCAGGGGACTGAGAGGGGTACCATGGGAAGCACTGCCTGCTGGACCCTAAAGGTGCTAGTACTGGTGCTGAATCACTGGATTGTGTGCTTTAATGTGGACTCTCCTACGTCCCCAGCAACAGCAGACTGTAGAGTGTAGGGCTTGAAAAACAGACAGGGAATGTTTCCCTGGAACACTGTCCTAAGCCATCAATTCTGCAGAAATTAAGCCGTCATTTTAAAAACAGTTCCTAGCACCTGTGGTTTAAAAGAAAGCCTTCCAAATAGGACAGCCTGTGCTGGACTGTCTCCCTGTGAAAACACACCTGTAATTCTTTGCTGGCGGTAACAATGGTGAGGTCATATTGTACATAGGGCTCAGGCGTTTTTACCACAGTATTGCTTAACCCCACTCAAAGCAGGACTAGATATCATGATGGTAAAAACCCCCGAGACCACCTGCACTACTCATGCTGTTGCCCTCGCCATCAGAGAATGATGAATCAGTTTTCCCAGCATATGATCCCCGTCTTTGCAGACTGACATCTTTGCAAGCAAGCACCAAAGTGAAACTGACAAAATTCTGCCCATTTTACTGCTGCTACTCAGAATCCCCTGTACAGCAGTGAAAGTGACAAGAAATCATATTTGTATCACCATGTAGGTGCTTGGGGAAGCCATAGGCAACAAAGGCAGGAACTAGAGGACTCTCTAAAAAATAACAGCCAGAAGGGTGGTTGAGTATTGGACCATGTAACTAACAGTTGTGAAGTTCTGGGCTGGGTTTCAGTTTGATCAGACACCTTCCATGCAGAAGCAGATATAAAAGGCAGTTCCTGTCCTAGTAAGGATACAAACATTCATCTCTGCACAGCAGAGATAGGCTTCTCACTGAGTTATTCTCTGAACCTCAGTGGAGGTCTCTGCCCAAATTTTTGTATCAGTCTCCGGTTAGTTAGCAGGTGTCCAGGACAAGTTCAGTTACTGGCAGGGACTTCTATCCACTGGGTTCACTGGGTCAGTACTATCTTCTAACATTTTCTGAGCCAGAGTTGCCCAAATGAAAAGACTTGTGAGCAGGAGGGACTGGAACTAATGCCACCTATGCACTGTGTATCTGAGGATGGCACTGTTCCGGCATGTGGGAGCATGTGCTGCGCTCTAGGTTTAACATGTTCACGATCCCTGTACCCAGAGGACCAAGAGCAACCAGCTGAATAGTAAAAGCAGTGCTGCCATCTGGATCCAGATATTGGGCAAAATTTTCAGAAGCAGCTAAGTGACTTAGAAGCCTAAAATCCATTTTCAAAAGTGACTTAGGCACCACTGAGTTTCAGTGAGACCTTGGCTCCTTTGGATATTTTCCCTTCTCTGTCGCAAGGTTACATGTGCCTGGGAATGGCAGTGTAAGGCTATGCATGGATTGCTGCCCACATGGCAGATATTATCTTAGCCCAGCAGGGCAGCATAAGGATGTTGGTGTGATTAGTATGATCTGGGTCAATGTGCTTAGGACCACAGCATCCAGCTTGTGCTGGGTTAGCAGTGTCCCTGTGGCAGGTATTCTCTGGGAGTGTAACCAAGCAGGGGGGTGTAACTTATGCCCATGTGATTGAAGCTCCCAAGTGTCAGTGGAGGATGTAGTGAGGTGTGAGGATCACTGCCCACTAGACAGGTATGATTTGGGGTATAAAGCAGTGCTGCCCATGCTGCCAGAGCTATGAGTCGATGTAGCCCAGGAGGGCACAGAAAGGGTGTGCAGGGAACATCCATTGTGTGGTTGGCACAATGTGGGTGGCAGTAGCTGCTAGCTGAGGGACAGTGTAACTGCTGTGCCTATGTTGAGACTCACACAAAGATACTGTGATGGCATAAGGATTCAGTTAACAGTGTTTCTAAAGGCTGCCCTGGCAGGCTGAGTGGGTGCATCACAGTGCTGCCACCTCATTGTTTCATCTTCCTCCCTCTCCCCAGGATTCCGTTGTGGGGAGCATAGAAAGGAGTTCAAAACCTGGGGAAAATTAGCTCACTTCTCTGAATTGCAAAAAGAAAAGGAGTACTTGTGGCACCTTAGAGGCTAACCAATTTATTTGAGCATAAGCTTTCGTGAGCAACAGCTCACTTCATCAGTATGCATCCGATGAAGTGAGCTGTAGCTCACGAAAGCTTTTGCTCAAATACATTGGTTAGTCTCTAAAGTGCCACAAGTACTCCTTTTCTTTCTGCGAATACAGACTAGCACAGCTGTTACTCTGAAACTTCTCTGAATTGTTGCATCAACCTCAGTCTCCAACAGTGAAACAAAGGGTCAGGCAAAAAAACAAACGGATCCATGTGCCACCTGGTGTTCAAAGGGAGAACTACACTTTGCTCCTGAAAAGTTCTAAAGAGATTGTAAGATTCAAAAAGTCTCACTCAACTAAGTTTCAGAGTAGCAGCCGTGTTAGTCTGTATTCGCAAAAAGAAAAGGAGGACTTGTGGCACCTTAGAGACTAACCAATTTATTTGAGCATAACCTTTCGTGAGCTACAGCTCACTTCATTGGATGCTGACATGACCTACAGTCAGTAATGAGCTGCCAAAAACTTAACAACCGGTTCCCTATAAAAAGCTCTGATTTAAGGGATGTGCCCCAGTATGTATTTTTTGTACCAAGAGGGTTACCATACATCCGTATTTTCCTGGGAGGAATTTTTAACATTTAAAAATTCCTCCTGGACAGCGATTTAAGAACCAAAAAACCTGACCTGTCCGGGAAAATACGGATGTATGTTAACCCTGCCTAAAGTTCTTTTTTAAAAAGATGGGCCTGAACTAGAAATGAGCTCTGTTTCATATGTGTGGGTCCCCGCCACTCCCTGGGGGTGTGCTAGGGTGACCAGATGTCCCGATTTTATAGGGACAGTCCCGATTTTGGGGTCTTTTTCTTATATAGGCTCCTATTACCCCCCCACCCCCGTCCTGATTTTTCACACTTGCTGTCTGGTCACCCTAGGGTGTGCACATGTGTGGGTCCCAGCTGCTCCATGCCCCCCTCATTGAAGCAGGTGTGCAGGGTTACTGCCCTGGGGACTGCAGGGCACCATTGGACATGGGGCCAGCTGCAGACAGAGGTGTGGGGCAGGGCTAGCTGAAAGCAGGGGGTGCGGGGCTGGCTGCAGGCAGGGCAGGGGGTACAGAGCTGGCTGGATGCAGGAGGGTGCGGGGTTGGCTGGAGGGAAGGGGGTATGGGGCTGGCTGGAGACAGGGCAGGAACTGACTGGAGGTAGGGGCTGGATGCAGGCAGAGCAGGGGGTGCAGAGCTGGCTGGATGGAGGAGGGTGCGGGGTTGGCTGGAGGCAAGGGGGTGTGGGGCTGGCTGGAGACAGGGCAGGAACTGACTGGAGGTAGGGGCTGGATGCAGGCAGAGCAGGCGGGTGTAGGGCTGGCTGGAGACAGGGGCTGGCTGCGGACAGGGCAGGGGGTGCGGCAGGGGCTGGTGCGGGCAGGGGGTGCAGGGGTGGCTGGAGACAGGGGCTGGTGCGGGCAGGGGTGGCTGGAGACGGGAGCTGGTGCGGGCAGGGAGAGGTGTGGGGCTGGCTACGGGCAGGGCACGGGGTGCGGCGGGGCCGGCTGCGGGCAGGCTGTGGGCAGGGGGTGCGGGGGCGGCTGGAGACGGGCTGGCTGTGGGCAGGGGGTGCGGGGGCAGCTGGAGACAGGGGCTGGCTGCGGGCAGGGGGTGTGGGAGTGGCTGGAGATGGGCTGGTGTGGGCAGGGCAGGGGGTGCGGCGGGGTTGGCTGCGGGCAGGGGTGGCTGGAGGCAGGGGCTGGCTGCAGGCAGGGAATGCAGGGGTGGCTGGAGACAGGGGCTGGCTGCAGGCAGGGGGTGCGGGGGCAGCTGGAGACAGGGGCTGGCTGCTGGCAGGGGGTGGCTGGAGACAGGGGGTGCACGGGTGGCTGGTACTCACGGAGAAAACAGTAGGACGCAGCCCAAGCCCAGCAGAGCAGCCGGGGGACCCACCAGGCAGCAGCGGGAGCCCCAGGGCCAGGGGAGCAGCAGCAGCAACAGGGCTTGTGCCCAGGGCCAGGCGGCAGCCCACATGGCTCCCGCAGCGCAGCGCCCCCGGAGGCCGGAGGAGGAATTACATCACTTCCCAGCCGGAGCCCATCAAAGCCTCAGCGCCCCCTGCAGGGAAGCGGGTTAACAACCGGTTCTAAAACTGCTTCAAAATTTAACAACTGGTTCGCATGAACTAGCTCCAGCTCACCACTGCCTACAGTACAAGAAAGCAATTCTAAGGGCTGCTTTAAGTACAGCAGCCTGGCATTGCTACTCTACAGCCCAGAATAGCCAGAGTGAAAACTGCTCTGGTCACTGCCCCTTCTGCCCTTAATCTGTCCCAGAATGCCTACATATGCCAGGGGATGTACTGCCTGCACTGGCCTCTCACTGCTTCAGTGTGGGGAAATTTCCATTCTGCTTTGCTTTACAGCTCTTTTATACTGCCAGGCTATAGCAAGGGACAGAATCTGTCCCATAGATTTGACTACAAATATGTGAAAGATGCAAGCTAAAAGGAAGGAGAGGAACTGATTGTGGTGGATCATAGGGGTGTAAACTAGGAGTAACAGCAGACAACAGGAAAGCAAACACAGGCTGAATAATAGAATCTTTTCAAAGTGGGGAGAACTGTTAAGCAGCAGAACTCTCATCCCAATGGAAAAATGGCAGGCCCTGGCAAAAGAACTGTAAGGAATGATCCTGTGCTGGCCACTGAGGAGAGAGGAGAGAGGTAGTGAGATTACACCCAGTGGGTTTGTTAACTGTTACTTGGTTCATACACTCAGCACAAGAATGGAGGAGGCAAAAATGGCTTTAAGACACCTTTTCACTCTCCATATTCTCAGCCCTGCCCAGTACGCGAAGTAAAAGAGAATGCAGTAACAGTCTGGCTATGCCGCACATCTGTCCCTTGGCCTGCCTTCAACACACTCCCTATACCAGGGGCTACGATGCAGGGCACACAAAGTAAATATACCACAGGAGTCAATTCTACGCCTGTATTCTGCAAGAGCAATGTAAAGGAGCTGGGTACAATGGAGAATCTCAGAGATCTCCCCTCTACCTGAATTCTGCAAGTAAAGAGACAGCACCAGCATAGGTGACTGAGGAGTTGTACATGGGCTAGTGATTAAAATACAAGCTCAGTCTTTCCTACCTCTGTCAGTGTATTGCAAGCTACACTCCCCACTCCTCATGCCAATGGCAAGGGAAGCGTGGGGTCTCCTTAGATGCAGCTTAAATGAGTTCACTCTGCATAACCTGGTTAGAGAGCTACTAAAGGCCCAGGAACATCAGAAGGGTGTTAACTCTGAAGAGGGAGGGGAACTGCTTCGGATGATATGCAGAACGTGGCAGGGGGGCTAACCCAGCGAGGGAGGAGGGATTATTTAGGGTGGCATACAGGGTGTAACTAGCAGAGATGGGATGAAATTAAGGCTGGCCATCAGCCAGCCACTCCTTCAACGGTCTGCGAAACCATCTCCAAAGGAAAGGCTGGAGACCTTGTCCCTTGACACATTTCAACATAGATCAAAGAAAGCCCCAGAAAATGTGCTGTAGCAACCACTCATAGAATATCAGGGTTGGAAGGGACCTCAGGAGGTCATCTATTCCAACCCCCTGCTCAAAGCAGGACCAAGCCCCAATTTTTGCCCCAGATCCCTAAATGGCCCCCTCAAGGATTGCACTCACAACCCTGGGTTTAGCAGGTCAATGCTCAAACCACTGAGCTATCCGTCCCTGCCCCGCCCCCGTTCCTCCATTAGTGCCCATGAGACTGAGTAGGTGACCTAATGGGGCCTGTCCAGCTCTGTCACCCTTCAGAGAACATCATTTTGCTGAGCATTTACCAAATTAAGCAACTCATCTGGACAGTTTGCATCAGGAACAGCTAAAACCAAATCAAAGCTGTACAGGGCTGCTTTAGTGTTCCCTGATTATTTCTGAGGTATGATATGCTCTGGGCGCCATCTGCTGGTTGAAATGAGGAAGGTGAGGAGAGCTGAAATAGGTTCCACTAGCCATGCTGGGAATGAATTGTTAGCCTGGTTCCAGGCTCAATTTCTCTGCATGTGAGTGTGCATTCTGGGCAAGGAGAAGGGGTGTCACTTTCCTCTGAAACATTAGGTATCAGCCACTCCCAAAGGCAAAACCCTAGATTAGATGGATAGCTGGTCTGAGCCATACAACTATGTGCTATAGGTCTCTCTCCCACGCCCTGATCAGGGCCCCAATAATAAGAGTGCATTGAAGTCATATCAGTATGGAATTAATAGAATCATAGAATATCAAGGTTGGAAGGGACCTAGTCCAACCCCCTGCTCAAAGCAGGGCCAATCTCCAACTAAATCATCCCAGCCAGGGCTTTGTCAAGCCTGACCTTAAAAATCTCTAAGGAAGGAGATTCCACCACCTCCCTAGGTAACGCATTCCAGTGCTTCACCACCCTCCTAGTGAAAAAGTTTTTCCTAAAATCCAACCTAAACCTCCTGCACTGCAACTTGAGACCACTGCTCCTTGTTCTGTCATCTGCCACCACTGCGAACAGTCTAGATCCATCCTCTTTGGAAACCTCTTTCAGGTAGTTGAAAGCAGCTATCAAATCCCCCCTCATTCTTCTCTTCTGCAGACTAAACAAGCCCAGTTCCCTCAGCCTCTTCTCATAAATCATGTGCTCCAGCCCCTTAATCATTTTTGTTGCCCTCTGTCGCACTCTTTCCAATTTTTCCACATCCTTCTTGTAGTGTGGGGCCCAAAACTGGACACAGTACTGCAGATGAGGCCTCATCAATGCTCAATAGAGGGGAATGATCACGTTCCTCAATCTGCAGGCAATGCTCCTACTTATACCGCCCAAAATGCTGTTAGCCTTCTTGGCAACAAGGGCACACTGTTGACTCATATCCAGCTTCTCGTTCACTGTAACCCCTAGGTTCTTTTCTGCAGAACTGCTGCCTAGCCACTTGGTCCCTAGATTGTAGCAGGGCATGGGATTCTTCCGTCCTAAGTGCAGGACTCTGCACTTGCCCTTGGTGAACCTCATCAAATTTCTTTTGGCCCAATCCTCCAATTTGTCTAGGTAGATAGCATGAGTGACTCTGGCACTGGCATTTCCTTACACCTGAACGCTTAATAGGGCAACTCGAACATTTTCTCAAGGTAGTTTCTGTGGATTTTCTTTGGCAGCTGAAGAAATGCCTAACCCTGTACAGAACAAGGTCCTTACCCTGAGGAGCTGCCAGTCTTGTTGTTTGGCATCTTCATTTTACAGTTCATTTTTAGCAGAAGGACTTGTTTCTAGAAACAGTTCTGGGGTGGAGGCAATTTTATGTAACACTCCTTCCACTGGGAGAAGGAGTTCCTGGGCTAAGAGAACAGTAGATAACAGGTTACAAAGCTCTTTCCCTTTTAGCCAGTCTAGACTGACTAGAAAATAAGTTTTTTCTATTTTTTAGTTGAAGTTTTCCTAGACTATTTGGACCTATCTCCACATCATCTCCCCCATGGGACCCAGAGGTTCTTCTGGCAACAGCTATGGTTCAGTGCCCACTTTCTGTTAGAAAAACTATATCAGGTACATTGAATAGCTTGTACTTTCAGCCTTACAGAAAAGTGGGATTTGGAGTGAAGAGAGAACCAGAGTACTACTAAAACATCCCTTTTGCGTTGGGGCCCTCTGCCCCCACACATACAGAAATTGGTTAGTGGGGGTCTGGGCTGAGAGACAAACCCCCCGTCTCAACAAGCTCTGATTTTAATATGGGGAGCAGGGATGGGGGGAGTTTAGGGGGACCATGTCTTTCTCCCTTCCAGGCTGGGTAGTGGGTGAGAGGAACATGGGGTGCTAAATACTCTCCCCTGCACACACAGCCCTTGGTGAGAGGGAAATTCAGCAGTGACTTGGGGGTTTATCCCTGGTTTTGGTCAAGCTTAGCAGTCTCCCTTTCAGTGCAGTAACACTGATAATGAGCACAGATGACAAGGAAAATTAGTAAATCTCAATACTCTAAGCATGGTCTAACTTTTTTTCTGGTTGAAGTGTTCCCAGTGAGAGCACTGGGTTGAGGTGGCTTTTGTGGAGCTCTAAAGAGCTGCAGCTCCTCAGAGGGTAATTAGGGCAGAAGAGGAAGAAAGGCTGGGAGTTCTCCTTCCCCTGTGACCTTTGCAGCAGCATGAACCTGTCTGAATCAGAGCTGAGTCTGGTGATGGAATAATAAAGCTCCCAGAAGTAAATGTCTGTTCAGAGACAAGCATTTGACCCTCTTGAAGAAGAGGAAAAGGGTAGAAAAACTAGGGAGACCAAGGCCATAACTGTCTGGCTCGAAGACAGACAAAGCAGCAGGCAATACACAGGCCGCACAAGAGCAGGGCAGGCACAAAGATTCAGGTAGATTTTTATTATCTGAGGTAACATGATGTAGTGCTGTTCAGACAAGCAAGTGTAATGGTGTGTGTGCTGTCTAGCGTGGGGGCAGGAGTTGTGTTTGACAGGCAATGAAGCAAATAATGGAAGCTGAGGAAACCCTGGTGATCCGAAAAACTTCCCCACACACAGAAACACAGTCTTCCACAGTACTGACAATGTCTGTGCATATTCAAGCTGTGCAAAACAAGCATGCTGCTCCTAGTTCCCACGGAGCTCTGCAGCAGCTGTTCACAGCCAGTTGCTCTAGCCCTGCAGAGCCAACAGGATCCACCACAGGGCCCGCAGAATACCGACCCCCTCCCAGTCAATACCTTCAGGGCCCATCTATACACAAAATTTGGGAGAGCAGAGCAAGGGTTCAATGACTGCTTCAGAGACAGAAGTGCTTGAATGAAGGGCAGACAGATACAAAGCTTGTCTTCTCAAGCCCCCATCCTTACAGCATGGAGATGGCCCTGGAAATGGAATCCAGACCACATGTCTCCAGTGTTTGGGGTCTGTTAAACAGTTGGAAATAAACTCCTTTAACTCAAGTCTCACTCCTCCTGGCAGACGAACCCACATCTGCAGGGTGACACCCACAAATTTTCCCTCTAAAACACTTGTCACCCACATGTGGGAAATGACCAAGGCATGCATGATAGCCTCCCAACCCAAGAGGGCAAAGGAAGAGCAGGGAGGAGAAATCATGGTGAGGAGACAGGCAGAAAAGCCACATGAGAAAGAAAGAGCAAGAGGTTTCAGAGTAACAGCCGTGTTAGTCTGTATTCGCAAAAAGAAAAGGAGTACTTGTGGCACCTTAGAGACTAACCAATTTATTTGAGCATGAGCTTTCGTGAGCTACAGCTCACTTCATCGGATGCATATCGTGGAAACTGCAGCAGACTTTATATACACACAGAGAATATGAAATAATACCTCCTCCCACCCCACTGTCCTGCTGGTAATAGCTTATCTAAAGTGATCATCAAGTTAGGCCATTTCCAGCACAAATCCAGGTTTTCTCACCCTCCACCCCCCCACACACAAACTCACTCTCCTGCTGGTAATAGCCCATCCAAAGTGACAACTCTCTACACAATGTGCATGATAATCAAGAGCAAGAGAGCATTGGAGAGAGACATTTACAAAGAATGAAGTACTGGAGAAGCAGAAATGAAGGAAAGGGACACTGATGAAGCCAGTGAAGGCCAGTAGAGTGGAAGGGATGGGCTCACAGGGGCTGCCTCAAACAAATCTTTCTTTACTTATGATTGCATGCTGGTTTCACTATTTAAAAAAATGACCTGAAACTGCCCTGGCTATGGATAGAGAAGGGGCATTCTTCAAGCCTCTCTAGACCAGTTTTGTTTTCCTTTAAAAGAACCAGTAGGATTATTATTGAATCCTCATGCCAGAGCTACAATTGGAGCAGTACAGTGTCATTCACACTCAGCCTGAAGAGGATCACAAAGGGTCCACTCAAAACTACACTTAAACAGAAGTGGTTTGCTCATAGGTGTCTGACCCCACTTGACACCTGCACTAATGGGTGGGCTAATTCACCCCCCACATACGTGCACACACAGAGATTAAAGGCCTTCCTCTGCTGGGCTGGTGGCCACGGTATGTCAGATCAGACAAAGTAAACAATGCGATCCAAACAGAAGGACAAGGACAAGGGCTCTCCCTTTCCCCCACCTGCCAATAAGAGCTGAGCTGCACGGCAGGTACTGAAGCGTGAGCCACAGCTTTTGCGTTCAGCAACAGCAAGCACCAGCACTCCCCAAACACATTAATTTTTCGGCAGGTTTTCACAAAGGTGGATTGTGCTTACATGTGTTCGCAATTACCAGCTTTGGTGATGGGGCTGGCAGGGCTTTTACCACAGCGGTGTGACCAATGAGATGGGAGTGACCTGAAATATTAATGCTCAGGGATTGAGTTTGTCTCACTTTGGGAAAGTGGCATCAGCATCCCATCCACAACCCCTACTTTACCTTGAGGAGGGGAGAGTACACAGAACCCTACAATCCAAAGGGCCTTCCCTCTCCGCTTCCCCGGTATTCCATTGCTCAGACAGAGAGCAAAAGGGACTAATTAGAACACAAAACATCCCAGGAAAATTTGAATCCAAAGTTGAAGAGATTTGTGAGCAGCATGGTTCAGGATACATGGGCAGCAGCTGCCTCCAAAGGGTTTTATTAAGAAACTGTGTCTCTTCACGTTTTGAACCGCTGCCCATAGTTGTAGTATATAGAAGAGATGAGCAACAGCAAAGTCTCTAGTGGACTTCTTGGAGTCTCTGGCTTCTCTCACCTTTCAGGTAAAAGGAAAGACTCTGCTTAGGATAGGTATTTTTTTTATTTAAGGGTGGAGATTGCATGGTTGATATTGCAAGTGTCACTGTTACGGTGAAAAAAAAAAACAGTTCAGTTTCTGCATTTAACAACACCCCAAATAGCTTCTGTTTACAGGGGCTTAGAGCTATGAATGCTGTGCCACACTGGAAGCAGATTCCATGGTACCAGGTTCCTGTATGGCGCAGACCATTGTTGGTAATGGACTTCAGGAACAGCTCCAGAGTGGCAGTGAAACCTGCACAGCACATAGACCCTGATCTGTAGGAGAACAGACATTCAGAAGGCTGTATTCTGCAGTTACCTGCAGTAAAGAGAGCTCTCCTACAACTACTGACATGGAAGTATGCCCAGGACTGAGAAGCACAATCCTAATGTAAGCTCCTGAACACCTCTCAGCTTCAGTAATTTCACCCCAGCCAGGATACATTAACCTCCTCCTGTCAGAACCTCTCACTGAATTTTGTATCCGTTTTATTTGCAAAGAAAAAACCCATTCTCTTTTTTGGGAGAGGGGCAAAGGAGTACCCTGGGATCAGCGTTAATAGTCCTGCCAAGGCATCTAGCAAGTGCTTCCTGTTTGCATATCGCCTATGTTCACATGCTGTTGCAACAATAACTGTTAGGACGGAGCACAGCTACAAACCCTCTACTCAAAACAGAGGCAAATTCCCTGTAATAGATGGGAATTGGAGCTCCGGGAAGAGGGAGGGCAAGGAAACATCACTCAACACTCTTAGACAGGAGCTGTCTCCCACACACATCGGCTTCCTGGCTCTGCACCACCTCTTCTATCACACTGTGCAGCTCCAAGGAATTGTGACGTCCCAACACAAAATTATGAGAGCCCAAAGGGAGGAGTGAGGCTGACCCCAGGACACTGCTACCCTCAGCATTCCATTTGTGTTTCAGTTCATTCTGGAGTCAGCTGAGAAAGCAACTGATTTATCATGAGCAACCTCACAGTTCAAGCTTGTGAAATTTTCACAGGCTGGGAGTCTCTGAGGAGAAGAACCTGCCTTGGTACAGACAGAGGAGAGTGCTTTGCCTTCCATTTGCTTTTAGCTCCATAAATATTAAACAGTTATCAGAAAGATATTCTGCATTGAGCACTCAGTGAGATGGGGAAGAGAGCTTCAGCATCCACCTGTGAGAGCAGGAGAAAGGAAAGGAGAGATGCCAGCCACTGGGATGAGTGCCAGTTAATGCACACTAAACACTGTACAAACCTCTGCAAACTTTCTGAGGGGGAGCCCCTTCCATTCACCCTATTCTGCGTGCACCATATTTCAATTAGTATGGGCTGCCAACCAGAGTGGGGAAGTTGCAAAAATGAAGCATGGGATTAGAAAAGTTGATAGAAGGTCCACTGGGGCCCAGATCCCAAGCTCTGATAAGGTAGCCTATGCATGTTCAGCACACTGTCACCTCTCTGATTAACAGTGACAGGCACACCAGGAATGGATGGCAAGTGTCAGTGGGTACAAGCATGCTGGTTGGCCAGCTCAGCCATCACTCTTCCTGCCAAACCACTCACCTCCCTGAGAGAGATATTAAAAACAAGACCCCCAGTATTTAAATAATTGAACTGTCATCAGCTGTCTGACTGACTAATTGAAATACAAATCAGGGAAAGCCGGAGTCACTGAAGCATGGAAAGAAGAGAGAAAAGGGGAAAGAGGAAAGGAAAAGCCATTCTGCTGACATCTCATTCCAAGTCTCCTTTCACATACAGAGGAGAAATTCTTCTTTACCCTCTGGGTGAAAATGATTAAACTTTGAAAGAAAAGTGTGGCCGCTGAAAGGAAGAGCAGAGTTAAATATTTCACAGGCAAGTGCGGTGGCGGGGGGAGATGGCCAAGTGCAGTTTGTACCTTTCAGAGGGCAGGGCACAGCCTACTGCCAAACCCATTAAACAGAACTAAGTGCAGCTGTGTAGTTTTAATTGAAAGCCAGTTAAAAATTAAAGAGTGCCCTGCTCATATTAAAGTGGAGTCTACCTGTGGAGTAGTGTGTGAGGTGCCTCTTTGGGGAGCTTTAATGTCTAATAGAGATGTTGCAGCCTTCACAGCATTCATTCAGCACAGTTAGAAAAGTGGGGAGTAGTAACTCTTTCACGCATAGTTTACTCAAGCTACCCACCTCAGCCATTTAGTTTCCGCTCCCCAGAGGACAAATCCCCAACTTCGCAAGTAGGAACTGGAAGATGCAGAGTACAGGCTGTCACTCAGAGTGAGCATTTCCACAAGACAGCAGAAGTCCTTGAGACAGGGACACTAGACCACCAAACCCCTTTTCATCACTACAGTCCCCTGCTAAGTAACCCAATGTTTCAGCTTGAACTATCTTCAGACAGTGCCCACCCTAGTGAGAAAGGCAGCTACCCTTCCCCAGTCACTACCCTGGGGCCTCATTCAGGCTTTCCATCAGCACTGTACAACCTGCCTTTTACTGTTAACACTGCACGATACAGCACCAGCTGTGCTAACACTGCCCAGATTCAACAGTTGATCACCCTTCACTCTTCCCGAAATCACAGATACCTGGGGTTGGCCTGATTCTAGCTGTTCAGCATGAAGAGCATACTGAGGCTCTCATGGGCACCATCCACTGGTACTTAAAAACAGCACTTCAAACCTCTGATTTACAGTGGGTCCCTTGTGCACAGAGTCACCAAATTTGCCCAAACATGGGAAAACTGAATAGAAGCTAGAGAGCTGCACTGAATTGTCACTAGAAAGCATGCTGCACATGGCCTCATCTTTCATAGAGAAGGAGAGTCAGGCACCAATGGCCACACCGCTGAATCAAGAGAGTATGGTGGAATTGTGATCTGAGCAGACTGTGGCTCTGTATGGTGGCAGGAGCTGGGTACAGCAAAGAGCTCCACGGGCTGCACTTTAGCCCTGCACTTGGGTTTCCCTGCATGCTGGACCATCTGATTGCATAGCAGAGCCTAGGTTATGACCTCAGCACAGGTCATAGGTATTTGCTTGTCAAGACTGACCTACGCACTGCTTTTGAGGCAGTGGGCTCCCAACCTTCCCTAAACGTCAGACTCTGACTTAAAAGACTAGAGATACAATTGTTTCCTGACATGACAAGCCCTGAATGCTAGAAACAGAGGAACTGAGAAGTCTCATTACAACAACTACTTAAGGAGGGGAGGGAGTGTCCCTGCTGATTTCAGATCATTTCTAAAAGAGCTCTGAGGCCACTGGTGAAAGAGGGTCAGACCCTTTCAACAGAAGAGTCTAGGAATCCTTCCTAAAAGGCAGGGGGGGTTTCTGTACAAGAGAGCGGCTCAGTCAGGGAAAGAGTGCTTAGGAGATAGAAAGGGAAGGAGTGATTGCCACTGGGAGTACAGAATCTGCGAGCCTGCCACCTAAATGCCTGCAGTTACCAGACAAAACCCATGTGAAAATGAGGCTGGAACCCACAGGGGTGGCAGTGAGAGTTTGGGAAAATGGGCTAATAGAGATCCACAAGCACAACTGGGGAAGATTCATACAACAACCAAACCCTCCTCCCTCTGCCCAGAATGCACTCCGTGGTAATCATAACGATGAGAGAGCAGCCTGTCGGCCAGCACAAGGCTAACACTAATCCATTCAACTGCAGAGAAAGCATAAAGAGCCAGTATCACCCAGGTCAACGCAAGGCTTTGAGAGACAATCATCTGGGGGAGAGAGAAGATCAAGGAAAGCATGACACAACACCAATGGACTCCAGCAGTCCACTGCCACCCTCCCCCACCAAGTGTTGCTGTTCCTTCCTCTGACAGAAACAATAAGCAATCCTGGGAGGATTATCTGCCCTTTCCCTAGGTGGGACATAATCCTGGCCATGTGGCATTAGAAGAGCATCAATGACAGGAAAGAGTGGCCCTTTCTCTACCCTATCAACTGGTGAGGGTACCTCTTAGGGAAGGGAGGGGAGCTTCCTCATCGCCTCCTTCAAGGCAGTTACTCCAAACCTGTGCAAGGTTTTCACCCATTTGGGACCATGACTGCCCAGATGCTTTCGTAAGAGTAGCTGTGAAAGTTGTGCTCAGCTCATGCAGCTGCTTAGGGGGGAACGAAGGGAGAACATTTGAGAGTGGCATGCCAGCAGTAGGCAGCATCCTGAGTCTGCCCAAGTCTCCTGTGAGCAGCCAACGAGGTTGGATAGGGTCTGATTGCAGCACTGCGGGAACTTTTCTGTTATGCAAATGTGTGAGTCACTTCCTGAAAGCTGCCAGAGGCGCCTAGCAGCCTGTCAAGCTTCATATTGAAACAAATTAAAAGTGCAGCCTGGCATCATCAGATCAGCTAAAGAGGAAAAATTATACTGTCTATAAATATGCTAATTCTGCTGGGGAAGGGGAGAGGGACAGAGGGTTTTAAGCTGTGCTTATTAGCTTCACTCATCAGGGGTCGAGATGAACATCTAAATAAAACAAAAAAGCAGAGAGGAGATGAGGCAGCCAATTTATCAGCCAAGCTGCAATCTCGATCTGCAACATGACAAACCCTTTCACACACTGCACCCCATCCAGGCAGGGACCCTGCACTACAGACAAAGGTAGGTGAAAAGCTTCATCCCACACTTCAGAAGGGGATCTGGCACCCCAACTACAGACAAGAAGCCCAAAGAGGAGGAGGAAGAAGAGCAAAATTTCACCCTTACAAACAAGGAACCCATGACACTGGTAGGGGTGTGGGTGGGTGTGGCTTCACCCCTCAATACAGAGAAGGTGTTGCAGGGAGGGGAGAGCAAAGGCCCAGAACAAACAAGGAGACTAAGTTCAGGGTAAAGCTTCAGAGAGGACATAGTTGGAAAACACCTGGAGTTAGGTGAGTGCTGCATCAGTTAGACAAGGAACTCATGGTGGGGGAACCCTCTAACTACATAAAACAGTACCATCACTGCTGTACTAGACAGAAAATGGAGGTGGGGGCAAAATTTATGCATCCTGTTCTCAACTCCTTTAAAAGGATGAGAGCGGAGGGAAAGGGAGCCTGGGGCTCATGGAGGACCCCGACACATACTTGGGGGAGAGTATGAGAATTTCAGCTGTATTCAATGAGTAAATCAAACGCTCAGGAACCATCACTAATACTATTGCAGTAAGAGGGGAAAGGCCTGCTAGTGGGAGGAAACCACTTCCAGCATCCTCTTTTTGAGGTTCCCTCCTCCAGGCTAGTCACCCCATCCTAAGGATCCTTTTCATTGAGCAGGTTTCAGAGTAACAGCCGTGTTAGTCTGTATTCGCAAAAAGAAAAGGAGTACTTGTGGCACCTTAGAGACTAACCAATATATTTGAGCATAAGCTTTCGTGAGCTAAAGTGAGATGTAGCTCACGAAAGCTTATGCTCAAATAAATTGGTTAGTCTCTAGGGTGCCACAAGTACTCCTTTTCTTTTTTCATTAAGCAGTAATCACTTCCTCCCCTCAGCAAAATTGCTTTTCAGATGGTAAAGTCTCCCAAAGCAGTCTCAGACAGGTTGATGCTACTCACCCTTGGAGGCTGCAGGTAACGGCCCGATGAATCCACAGAACAGGAAGCAGGGCGGGGAGAGGAGAGGGGAAAAGAAAGTTAGACCAAGTGGACAATACCACATACTAGAATGGACTTCTCCTACCTCACATGTTCCCATTCCAGCACAGTACTCAGATGCCAAAGAAAAAGATCACAAAATCACTACGAAAAGACTGGCCTATGAAGGCATTCAAATGTCAACTGAGAAGTCCTCCTTGCCTAACTTCCCTCCCACTACACGGCAGATGGCCTCTTGGCAGCTAGCTCCAGTGTACTCCTTCTGAAGGCAGTTCAGTGTTCCCCCTATGCATTCCCAGATCCCTCTCACTCTTCAGTGCTGACTGAAGAAGCTGGAGTGACACTGCGCTCAGCACTTACACTTAGTCTGGGCAGAGAAGGTGAGTGTTAGCTTGGCAAAGAGCTCATCATTCTCAAATCGATCTTCTTTCACCTTGGTCCAGAAACAGTCCTGGGAGAGCTCCTCAGCCACAATCTGTAGGGGAGGCAAAGCATGATGCACAGTCAAAATTTGTGTGTACATATACACAGCTTACAGGAGATCTCATCCCACCTCTCTGTTTGTTCCTTTAACATCTTTCAGTTGGTCCAGATCCTCCCCTCTTACTCTTTGCAGGTGACCCACAGGCCTCTGTCCTTGGCTCCCTCCTCTTCTCCCTTTACACATTCTCTCAGGGTGATCTTTCTGCTCAGTTTCAACTACCATCTTGGAACAAATGACTCACAAATCAACTTGTCCACCCTACCTGCTTCCCTCCATCCAGCCCCTTAACTCAGTCTGTGTCCATCTCTCCCCGGATGTCTTACCATCAAACTTAAATGAAACATGGCTAAATATGAACCCCTCAGTTTTCCTCCAAAACCCTCACTAGGCTTTCTAGTCTTACTGTTGACAGTACAGTCATCCTGTTACTGAGGCCCATATTCTGCGGGTCATCTTTGACAGCTCCCCTGCCTTAACTCACACATCCAGGTTATGTACAGATCTTGCCAGGTCTTTCTCCATAACCCTCATAACCTTTCCTTTCTAGCCACACAGCTAAAATGCTCATCCTGGTCACCACCATCTTCTGCCCTGGCGATTGCAATCTCCTTCTCTCCGGTCCCTCTGAAACCCACATTTCACCTCTCCAGCCCACACCAAATGTAGCTGCTGAGATCATCTTCCTTGCCAGTCATTCTTCCCATGTCTCTCCCCTACACATACTGAATCCTTCTACTAGCCCTCTCTTTTCCACCAAACAAAATTCAGTCTTCTTAATCTCAACCTCAAAGACCTCCCTGTCCCTCTTGCTGGAGGGCTCTTTTCTCTTTATTACACTGCTTCCCACAACAATGCCAGCCTTGTGACCCCTTTTACAACAGCACCACCTTCCATGTCACTCTTCTCCTGAACTGACCCCTCAGAGCCTCTACATTCTCATTCAAATCACTTCTCAAGAGCTACTTCTACCGTGTCCTCTCTACAAGAAGTTAAATAACTAACATTACACTGAGAGGCCCGTGGGGATAGTTTAAAGCACATATTTGGACTGTATGTTTTATCCCTCTCCACCACTCATCTTAAGCTGCTTGACTTCTTATATTGTAAGCTCTTAAGGTCAGAGACTGTGTCCTTATGGAAGTGAGACAGCATCTGAAACGGTAAGGGCACTATCAAAATACAAGCAGTTGATACAATTACTACTACACCACCATCATCACCGGAAAACCTGTTTCTACTAGTAATTCTGCCTGTTTTATCAGCACCAGCACATTAAGCCGTAAAGCTGAAAAAGGACAACCCCAGCAACACTTCCACATTGTGGACGAGGAGCAAACAGGTTCAACATTTTTTACTGTTTTACCTACACACAGCTCTGCTAATGCTCCACCAATCCTGGCCTGTAGCACACCAGGATATCCCAGACCTTGGATTGCACACAGCTCTGCCAATTCACCTATATCCTGTTCTGCAGCAGACTTGTTTCTACTCCAGTCCTGGATCCTCATACTGCTTTGCCAATTCCAATTTTGGGCCTCTCCTGAGCAGATAAGGCCAATTGGGCTCAATTGCACATCAATTTTGTGATACATACACATGACCACTGAAACCACCAAACTTGGCTACAGTTCTGGCTGAAAAGGATTTGAATGCAGATCCTCCAAAGTGGAAGGCTAGTATATTAACCCACTGAGCTATTACATGCAACGTCTCTGTGCTAATAAAAGAAATAACCATGCAGCAGGAAAGAGGAGGTCAGCCTCCTTGCTATGCCCACAGGCTCTCTGGTGCCAGCTTGACCGGGCTGTGCACACTTGCTGCCTGCTTGTGGTAGACGTCTGCAGGGCAACAATTCTGCTCACATACACATTCATTGTCTTTGTCCCGGTTAAAAAAAATAACTCCAAACAGCTAGGAGAAAAAAATTAATTTAAAATGACAAAGCAGCCTAGTGCTTTCTAGAGCAGGGTAATTATCTACTGCTTGCATATTTTAGAAAGGTTGTGATTATTAAATTGGCTGTTACTATGGTGCTGCCTTCAAAACACTTCCTCCAAGGCAGAGGGCAGAAAACATTCAATAAATAATACAAGTGAAATTAAATGAAATTAAACACCACAGAGTCCATTCATCAGCAGCTGCAGGCTAAAGAGGAAACAGTGTGTTCCTTGGCATCACAACTCCTGTGATGACACTGCTACATTGCAGGGGAGGCCTGACCCACAAAGAAGCTCTTGCCCTCCGTTAGCCACCAGGCACCACTGTTCCTCAGGTGGTTTCCTCTCCCCTCCCCACATGCACCACAGAGGACCCCTGATAAAGTCACACATTTCTAAAGGATGGAGAGAATATGGAGTGGGCAACAGCACCTGACATAGGAAGGCGCTGGAAGACAGTTAGCAGGTCTTACCTTAGACCAGTTAGGTCTCCGCAGTTGCACTTCTGGCTTATACGGTTTCTTTGGAGCCAATCCAAAGGGGAGAGCTGGAGCTGCAGGGGCTCCCCAGCCCCCAAACCCAGGGGGTGGAGGAGGAGGGGCACCCATTCCTGGAGGAGGAGGTGGGATCCCAGGACCTCCAGGGAGCGGCGGGGGAGGGGGCGGGATCCCAGGACCTCCAGGGAGCGGCGGGGGAGGGGGCGGGATCCCAGGACCTCCAGGGAGCGGCGGGGGAGGGGGCGGGATCCCAGCCGCCCCAGGGAGCGGCGGGGGAGGGGGCGGGATCGCAGCCGCCCCAGGGAGCGGCGGGGGAGGGGGCGGGATCGCAGCCGCCCCAGGGAGCGGCGGGGGAGGGGGCGGGATCCCAGCCGCCCCAGGGAGCGGCGGGGGAGGGGGCGGGATCCCAGCCGCCCCAGGGAGCGGCGGGGGAGGGGGCGGGATCCCAGCCGCCCCAGGGAGCGGCGGGGGAGGGGGCGGGATCCCAGCCGCCCCAGGGAGCGGCGGGGGAGGGGGCGGGATCGCAGCCGCCCCAGGGAGCGGGGGAGGGGGCGGGATCGCAGCCGCCCCAGGGAGCAGCGGGGGAGGGGGCGGAATTGCAGCCGCCCCAGGGAGTGGCGGGGGAGGGGGCGGAATCGCAGCCGCCCCAGGGAGCAGTGGAGGGGGCGAGGCAGATGCAGCTTTAGAAGAGATAGCAGCCATTTCCCTCTTAGTATCTTCAAGCTCCTTCAACAACTTAGTGATCTAAAGAAAGAAGAGCAAAACAAGCAAAATTAGCAGAGTATCCAATTCCTAGCCCTGTAGGGCAGACAGGAGACCATATCTAAAACAATATCATACCTGTAGACTAGTAATTTTTTAAGGTACTACTCACTTCATCACAGGTCATTAGCTTGAGAATTATTGGTACCTTGCTGAATGCTGTTACCTATGTGTTTTCTCCATATACTGGACCTTTGAGAGAGTGGATGTAAGTCCTCCTACAACCAGATGGATGCAGGAAAATGTAAATCTGATGTGATACTACTGTCCTCTAAGCAGGTTGCACTGTAGTAGCGAGCAGAATCGGGTCACCTAACAGTGCAAGTTACAGTAAATAACAAATAAAAACTAATAGTAGAAACAAGCCTCAGAGACACAGTACTGAGTGCTGTTATAATAATCGGGGTGGAGCAGGCCTACTCCAGTTGTGAGCTCAATTGCTGGAAAGTAGGTGAAAGTTCATAAAACATCACAATAACCTGTAACAATTAACGTTGGTAGAGCAACGTACAAAAAGGAGACAAAGTCTGGATTAGTTTTTAACATAGTGATAGGATGCAAGGACTGTGTTGATGTCATGAATTATAAACAAAAATGAATCCTAAATTAACAGACCAAAATCGGTGTGTTGGAAATTAAGTCTAACTGGTGCTGAAGAGTCCTGAGAACCTCAATAAAAAAAGCCATATTTTCCCAATCTTTTCTAACCTCCTCTCTCCTTTTTATGTCTGTCTGCTGAGAAACACTGTTGACGACAACAACGAACTCAAAATTCAGTGACAGAACTAACCCCTTCTTCTCCACTAAGGAGGATTATTAGCCTCTCTCTGAAAAAGGGACTTTTGCTAAGTTTGGATTAAGTTTGGGTTGTAGAACTACTCTAGTTAAGTTTAAATGCTTTATGTTTTGTTTCTGATTCTTTTTCCCTTGTGTATCCCAATCAAAAAATATTCCAAACCTTGGCATGAAGTTTCGAACATGTTTGTGATGGGACTAGGCAAGCTGAGGTCTCTGCACTCAAAACCCCAAACCAAACCATGTATAACTGTTCAGTATTTTACAGTGACAGATTTCTGTTAAAACCTTTGACTCTTTGGGCCACCTTATTCCATCGACATTAACACAGCAGTTAATTTCCAACCCAAGGGGAAGGAGGGCATGAGCTCCAGGTTAGTGGAAGGAGATCTAGCATGGCAGAGAGGGATCTGAAGAAAACTAATTAACACATAAAAATAACCTTTGCTAATGTTAATGTTAAGTGTTAGGATATAGATATTCAGGCCTGTCTGTAAAGGCCTATACTCTAAGAATTTAGGTGTATTCTTATTACTTGGCTAGTGATAGAGGTATAAAAGAAAGAAAGAATCAAAACCACTGTCTGCCAGTGTAAGGGCCTTCTCTTACTGTGACAGTTTGTGGCCCTGTGCTTAGGCTCAGGCCTTTGGCTAAGCAGCAGAGGCAGCCATAAGCTGGGAAGCGAACGGTCACATCCTCACATTCCAAACTGGTCACATTGAAATAAGGTGCTATTGGGCTGTTAGGCACTATCAGGACAGGATTGTATTCCTATCACCTCCAGAGGAAGGGAAGTGCCTAGAAAATGTAAAAGGAAACTTAGTTTGATAGCATCCTGTCTGGCAAGAACTCACTTATCAATAGCTGGGATGTGAAATCCTCACTTCTGTATTGTTTTGTCATTATAGTTCCCACTTTGCTGTTGTTTGTCTGTATAATCTCTGTCTGGTTCTGTGATTGTTCCTGTCTGCTGTATAATTAATTTTGCTGGGTGTAAACTAATTGAGGTGGTGGGATATAATTGGTTACATAATCATGTTACAATATGTTAGGATTGGTTAGTTAAATTTCAGGAAAATGATTGGTTAAGGTATAGCTAAGCAGAACTCAAGTTTTACTATATAATCTGTAGTCAATGAGGAAGTGACGGGGTGTGGGTGGGGGTGGGCATGTGGGTGTGTAAGATGGGAATGGGGGTAAGAAAATTGGAATCCTGTTTTGCTAAAGGGGGAAATGGGAACAGGGAATGGGAGTAAGAAAATTGGAATCATGTTTAGCTAAAGGGGGAAATGGGAACAGGGAATGGGAGTAAGGAAGTTGGAATCATGTTTTGCTAAAGGGGGAAATGGGAACAGGGAATGGGAGTAAGGAAGTTGGAATCATGTTTGGCTAAGGGTAGGAATGGGAACAGGGACACAGGTGTAAGGCTCTGTGGTGTCAGAGCTGGGAAGGAGGATACTAAGGAAGGAAACTGGAATCATGCTTGCTGGAAGTTCACCCCAATAAACATCGAATTGTTTGCACCTTTGGACTTCGGGTATTGTTGCTCTCTGTTCATGCGAGAAGGACCAGGGAAGTAAGTGGGTGAAGGAATAAGCCCCCTAACATCTTGGTGCCGGTGACTCGGATGCATCGCATTGGATAGGTGAGTGGCAGCCTGTAAGTCCCCCTCCCCAACAGTCCGCGCAGCTGCTTGGAGGGGGTATCGCGAACTCTCGTGATGGTAGTTGCGGGTTCTGGCAAGCCAGGGTAAAGGATTTTTTGGATAAATGGATAAGGGAGGACCAGGGCCCATACCAGGTACAGGGGTCAACCTGGGATAAGATTAAAAAGGAAATGGAGGAAGTGTTAGGGGACCCAGAGGTATGGGGGGTGGCTGAGGAGCCCACCCTCCTTGGTATATGGGTAGGGGAAGAAGGTCCCTGCCCATGGGGACTGAATGCCTCCCAGGGAAAAGAGGCACTTCAGTCTGCTTGAGAGGTTTGAAGTAAGGGCAGCATTATGGGAAGCTGCCAGTAATCTTTCAAGTTTGGTGCTGCTTCAGCAAGGGCTGCTGAAGGGTTGTAAATTAGTTAGGGGTAGTGAAAGATGATTTGGCACAAAAGGGTTTAAGGTCAAAAGCAGAGTTAACAGGCCACCTTTAGAGACTGGATCTGAGACTTGGTCCTGGGGGAGTAGAGGAAAAAAAAGAATAAAAGTTTCAAAGTGCAACCTGCCTTTCCACACTCTTTTGTTTTTCTGAAGTTTTAATGGAGGGTACTTTGGATACTTATGTGAGATGTCAAGAAGGAAGTTTTTGTTTAATGATAAAACCCAGGTATATAAATGTAACTGTATGTGCAACTCTGTGCAGTCACATTGGATGGAAGCTTGGTCATTAAATTTTCCAAGGGGGTCAGGTAGAGTGGCTACTACCACCACTACGCTTCTGTCCCCAGAAGCCTTTACAGCTATTCTGAGGGAAAATGGGCCCTTTTCCCACAGAAATGGTCTATAAGGGACTGCTGCAGGCAGAGAGAGAATCTGAGCAAAATTATTTGACTATTGGGTAATGTAATCAAAATCACTAAAGGATGGAAGAGGTTTCTTTTGGAACTTAACTTGGCTGCCCCTGGTTGTGTCTAGTTGTACAAGATGGAAGTGTAATCGGGGTACAGTTGTGTAAAAAAGAGTAATCACAGTGCAAGGGATGTTAGGCAAAACAGAATTTTGTGTGTGTGTGCACAGGTAAAAGAAAAGGAAAAGGGGAGGAATGATGGGAACACTGAGCCTTGGGATGGCTCTGGGGGATTAGATTGTTGCTTTGGTGGGTTCTGCATGAAAACTCTGTAGGCATGGGGGAGGCAGTTATACCTTGTGTAAAATTAATTTGGCTAATATGATGTTATGGAGGTTAAACTATATGGAAGGAATTTGCATTTTCCCAGGACATGTGCAGTGTATATTGGAAAAGGAGTAAAAGAAATGCAAATAAAACATGGTACTTCATTAAAATCCTAATAGGGCTCCAAAAGGAGCCACAATAGGTTGTGCTTTCTTTTTCAGATCGCTGTGTTTTGGAGCAGGAGATGAAAGTGGAAAGTAATCAGAACTCTGGTGGAAGTAAAATGCTTCCCTTTTAAGACAGTGTCTGAGCTGCTAACAGCTTTGGATCCAGAAGCAAGCTAGTAATCCTCTGTGTAAATGCAAATTACCTAGCTGATGGGCACAAAGGAGCTGCAAATAACCAATACATCTGGTCAGCAAACAAGCTACTAGAAGACTCAGATTATGGCCCTTCAGGAAAGGGAGGTGAAAAAAAAAAAACAAGTCAAGCCTGAAAATAAGGGGGACAGGTTAACCTTAAGGGGTGTGTGTGTGTGTACAGTGCTAAAATCTGAAGGTGTGTCTCAGCTATTACCTGAGAATAAACTTACTTGGTACAGCAGAGAAACTATTGCAAACTTGGTCTGTTGTACAAGAGGGGAAACTGAGGTACACCATCTCATGAATTTCATAAATGACCAGTGAGTGGGGTAATTCACTAGCCTGACTATAGAACAAAATAAGGACAGTTGGAGGTAATTCTTCTGTTTTTCCTGCAAGTAGCAAGGACATTTGTAAAAGAAAGTGGTATTATTATTAAGCAATAATCTGTCCCCACCATGGGGAAGGAAATTGTTTCTTTTGTTTTTCAGACACTCTACAAGCAAGCTGGCGCCAGCGGGAAAAATAACCCAGAATACCATGGATCTATGTTTTGTGTTGTTTGTCTGTGGTGTTTGTCTTGTTGCTAGCATTGTTGTGTTTTAATGAACAGAAAACCTCATGATGTGGGTGGGGGATGGCTTCCAAAGGCTGGCCCTGGGGGGGAAGATGTGTATGGGAATGCAAATTCTCAACTAGGAGGCCAGCACCTGTGTAATAGCTACCGTGGTACCTGGAAATGGAATGGCAACTAAGGTGGCCCCCACAAGCCCTATGGAAATAATGAAAAGGGGAGGAGCTCACTGGGAATTAATGGAGGGGTGTGTAAAATAGTGTAAATCAATAGAAGATGTTTGGATGTGCCCCTCTCCTATGACTATAGAGGAGCAGGATCAATGGCCTATGCAAGGGGTGGACAATTGGATGTACTGTGTATAAGGTGTTTTGCTGGGAATGTACATATTACTGGGGGCACAATTACACCAGCCCATAACCAAACTACACCCATCTACATGCTGCTATATGGACTTTGGTGCACAAATGGATCTGTGAATCTTATTGCTGTGAATAAGCCAGGGCTTACTGCCTGATTCCATACCAAGTGGTCAAGCTGGTTTGGACAATATCCCATTTCTCTGTGAACATTCAATGGACTTGTGATATGGACAAAAGCATACAAAACTTGCAGGAGCAGCTTGTTGCAACTGCCAGCAACTGGACACAAGATCGTGACCCCATCGAAGGAGGAGAGGCAGTATTTTGGGGGTGTTTCGGATGTTGGACCATACTGCAGTGGTCAGGACTCGGTGTTGCTGTGGATTTTGTATTGTTAACTGTACTTGTGTTACGTTGCATAGGGAGATAACCTATTAGGAATGTAATAAGCCCTCCAAACCCTGCAGTGTACTAGACAACCCGGACCCAACCTTCTCAGGCCCACTCTAATGGGAAGTCTGGAACACTAATTGGAATAGGTGTGGTATGCCCGTATGAGAGAAGGTGCAGGGCACAATACTACACAAGGGGCAGTGGGACAAATGGAATATCGACACCTTCCACCTTGATGCCTGGCCCTATCAGGAAATGTGTCGCCATATGTCCTATGCTTTTCCAGGGATACCTGGGCAGGAGGATCCCAAAAGGAAAAGAAAAAAAAGGGGTGGAGTGTTAGGATATAGATATTCAGGCCTGTCTGTAAAGGCCTATACTCTAAGAATTTAGGTGTATTCTTATTACTTGGCTAGTGATAGAGGTATAAAAGAAAGAAAGAATCAAAACCACTGTCTGCCAGTGTAAGGGCCTTCTCTTACTGTGACAGTTTGTGGCCCTGTGCTTAGGCTCAGGCCTTTGGCTAAGCAGCAGAGGCAGCCATAAGCTGGGAAGCGAACGGTCACATCCTCACATTCCAAACTGGTCACATTGAAATAAGGTGCTATTGGGCTGTTAGGCACTATCAGGACAGGATTGTATTCCTATCACCTCCAGAGGAAGGGAAGTGCCTAGAAAATGTAAAAGGAAACTTAGTTTGATAGCATCCTGTCTGGCAAGAACTCACTTATCAATAGCTGGGATGTGAAATCCTCACTTCTGTATTGTTTTGTCATTATAGTTCCCACTTTGCTGTTGTTTGTCTGTATAATCTCTGTCTGGTTCTGTGATTGTTCCTGTCTGCTGTATAATTAATTTTGCTGGGTGTAAACTAATTGAGGTGGTGGGATATAATTGGTTACATAATCATGTTACAATATGTTAGGATTGGTTAGTTAAATTTCAGGAAAATGATTGGTTAAGGTATAGCTAAGCAGAACTCAAGTTTTACTATATAATCTGTAGTCAATGAGGAAGTGACGGGGTGTGGGTGGGGGTGGGCATGTGGGTGTGTGAGATGGGAATGGGGGTAAGAAAATTGGAATCCTGTTTTGCTAAAGGGGGAAATGGGAACAGGGAATGGGAGTAAGAAAATTGGAATCATGTTTTGCTAAAGGGGGAAATGGGAACAGGGAATGGGAGTAAGGAAGTTGGAATCATGTTTTGCTAAAGGGGGAAATGGGAACAGGGAATGGGAGTAAGGAAGTTGGAATCATGTTTGGCTAAGGGTAGGAATGGGAACAGGGACACAGGTGTAAGGCTCTGTGGTGTCAGAGCTGGGAAGGAGGATACTAAGGAAGGAAACTGGAATCATGCTTGCTGGAAGTTCACCCCAATAAACATCGAATTGTTTGCACCTTTGGACTTCGGGTATTGTTGCTCTCTGTTCATGCGAGAAGGACCAGGGAAGTAAGTGGGTGAAGGAATAAGCCCCCTAACACTCAAGTGTGTCAGGCCAGAGGGGAAGACAAGAATGCTCTGGGGTCTCAGGATTAGGACACTGGATTGGAACTCAGGAAATGAATGCTCTAGTCTAAGTTCTGTCACCAAAAATGGGCAATTTAATGGTATGATACTAAGCATCCCTATATTCACACCCTACACAATATTGTAATAATCTTTGTACAAAATAGGTCTTGGAAGATATCCTCTGAAAACTAATAGCTCATTTATCATTAATATTCTTGCGTGATGTATGTATGCAATGGGCATTAAGAGTTCTGAATATGTGCTGGAATTTTCAATAATGTGTGTGTAAATCAGGTGTATTTGGGGAGTTGTTAATCAGTTCTATTCTAAATGAAGAAATGTGTGTTTACCTCAATTTACATATAAGCAATAAACAGACCCAGCAAGCTAACAGGGGATGGAGGCAAACATCACACTAACAAGAAGATAGCATGGAGTCTACATCCACCAGGAGAGAAGCAACTTGGTCTACGTTTTACTTTTCAGAAGGATTCATTTCAAAGGTTTACTTGTATATAAAGATGGGGGGCTGAACAACAAGTGATAAGCAACTGAATCAACTAATTGTACACAATATTACTGTATTATAAAATTGTATAGAGGGAGGTTTTTTTCTCAAAGCTAATGACACACTGATTAATATTGTGAAATGTATGTATTAACACCATATAAAGAATTATGGATACTCCTTAATATTAGGCGGTACAGTGTGCCCAGACACGAGGGAATGTCACAGCTATCTCTCTCTCTCCTATGTAAATTCAGCATAGTGGAATCAGAAACAATGAAAGCCCCACTTCACAGAATCATAGGACTGGAAAGGACTTTAAGAGGCCACCTAGCCCAGTCCCCTGCACTCATGGCAGGACTAAAGTACTATCTAGACCATCCCTGACAAGTGTTTAACCTCCTCTTAAAAATCTCCAATGATGGAGATTCCACAACCTCCCTAAACAATTTATTCCAGTGGTGCTGAACCACCTGACAGTTAAGAAGTTTTTCCTAATGTCCAAACTAAACCTCCCTTTCTGCAATTTAAGCCCATTGCTTCTTGTCCTATCTTCAGCAGTTAAGAACAATAATTTTTCCCCTCCTCCTTGTAACCACCTTTTATGTATTTGAAAATTGTGACCATGTCCCCTCTCAGTCTTCTCTTTTCCAGACTAAACAAACCCAATTTTTTCAATCTTCCCTTATAAGTCATGCTTTCTAGATCTTTAATCATTTTTGTTGTTGTTCTCTGGATTTTCTCCAATTTGTCCACATCCTTCCTGAAATGTGGTGCCCAGAACTGGACACAATACTCCAGTTGAGGCCTAATCAGCACGGAGTAGAGCGGAAGAATTACTTCTCGTGTCTTGCTTACAACACTCCTACTAATGCCTCCCAGAATAATGTTCGCTTTTTTTGCAACAGTGTTACACTGTTGACTTATATTTAGTTTGTGGTCCACTATGATACCAGATCCCTTTCCTCAGTACTCCTTCCTAGGCAGTCATTTTCCATTTACATAGCAATCATGCAGTGAGATGGGAAGCGCACAGGAAGGGAAGAACAGCATGAGGTCATCCTGCCTGTGATGCTGTATGGAATATGTGGAACACTTTATGATATTGTTGATACCAATATTACAAAATTGCAAGGAATCTGACCAGATAGGCCATGTAAGGCCTTTGTGAGAATGTTAAGATTTGCCAAGTATGATAATCTTGTTTATATGTTTGTGTCACTTTTGTATTGTGAGTTATAGATATGTAGGGTATAGCTATATTTCAAAACTTGTGCTGTGTGTCTGGGTAACACCCCCAGACATACTAGCATCAGCACTGCCTAGCGTGTTTGATGGCCCAACAAGGGTCATCAACTGTACAATGAACCTATTGAAAAGCCAGGGACTACACCTTATGATTCCGCAAGGCAGGTAGGGGCATACCTATGGACAAAACTCTAAGGCTTTTCCATGCCCATGTGCTGTGAAGCTTGTATTTGGGACAAAGAAAGTACCAGCCATGTGGAAAAGGAAAATAAAAGGCAGTTGCATCATCTCCATTTTGTCTTCATTCCTGCTTCGTACCTCTGGAGTAAATTTTCTACAAACAAAGCTCTGAACAAAGGACTGAATGATCTATCCAAGCTGTGGATGTGTTCCCGAGGGACTTTCAAGCCCGCAAACTCACTAATACTCCTAGGGTTGCCAATCCTCGAGGATTGTCCTGAAGGCTACAGAAATTTAAAGATTATGTCATGTGATAAACCCCCAGGAATATGTCCATCCACAACTGGCAACCCTACATACTTCTAAGAACCTGATATATGGACTTTGAAGTCTCTAAATTTATGTGAGTGCTTTATCATTTAACAACTCTCTTCTTGTCCTTTTTTCCTTATAATAAACCTTTAGTTGTAGACACTAAAGGATTGCTGGCAGTGTGGTATTTTGGGTAAGATCCAAACTAATATTGACCTGGTAACGTGACTGCCCCTTTGGGGTCAGAAGAACATTTTGTATATGTGAGCAGAGTTTTTTAAATAACTTCTCACTATACTGGACCTAGGTGCTGATTGGGAGCCAGAGAACTGGAATGCGATAAATGGGGCTACGTGATTTCTTTTTTAGTTTCTTGATAACCGGTGTGGGGGAAATCAGAAGCACAGTTTGTGACTGGTTGGTGAATTTAACTTCCGTGGTAAACATCAGTTTGGGGAGGATCTGTTCTCCCTTTTGCAGCCTGCGCTGACCTTGGCATTTTCAGTGAGGCCTGCCTCAGGCACCCTCTGGGCCACACTGCCTCTTGAAACAAGTTAACTGGACTTTAAGCAAGGACAGAAGCCATCTTTGGCATTCACCACTAGACATACACAAGAGGCCAGAGCTCTTGCAAGCTGATAAAGATGGGTCCTTCAACTAAAGCGTGGAGGGGTGGGGGGTTAAGTCAAGTCTCTGGAACTGAATATAGGTGATAAACATGCTTAGGTAAAGATCTTTCACCTAAGACAGGGGAAGCCAGCACTTTGTACTTTTGTAAAAAGTCCTGACTGAAGAAAAATCAGCCTTGGCTGGGAAGAAGAATGACTGGTGAGAAACCATCTTGAACCAAGCCTGTATCTTGCTAGATTAAGTTTGAGACTTTTAGATGCATGTTTTCACTTTTATTTGTCTTTAACGCAGGTGGTGTCGGAGAGAAGGCTTTGGATTCTTTGACCATGGGATGGTGTTCTAAGAAGGAGGAGTGCTAGGCAGAGACGGGCTCCACCTAACAAAGAGAGGGAAGAGCATCTTCACAAGCAGGCTGGCTAACTTAGTGAGGAGGGCTTTAAACTAGGTTCACCTGGGGAAGGAGACCAAAGCCCTGAGAAAGAGGGACGATCAGCGAGTTATCTCAAGTGCCTATACACAAATGCAAGAAGCCTGGGAAACAAGCAGGGAGAACTGGAAGGCCTGGCACAATCAAGGAATTATGATGTGATTGGAACAACAGAGACTTGGTGGTATAGCTCACATGACTGGAGTACTGTCATGGATGGATATAAACTGTTCAGGTAGGACAGGCAGGGCAGAAAAGGTGGGGGAATTGCATTGTATGTAAGAGAGTAGTATGACTGCTCAGAGCTCTGGTATGAAACTGCAGAAAAACCTGAGAGTCTCTGGATTAAGTTTAGAAGTGTGAGCAACAAGGATGATGTTGTGGTGGGAGTCTGCTATAGACCACCTGACCAGGGGGATGAGGTGGACGAGGCTTTCTTCCGGCAACTAACGGAAATTACTAGATCGCAGGCCCTGGTTCTTATGGGAGACTTCAATCATCCTGATATCTGCTGGGAGAGCAATACAGCAGTGCACAGACAATCCAGGAAGTTTTTGGAAAGCATAGGGGACAATTTCCTGGTGCAAGTGCTGGAGGAACCCCCTAGCGGCAGTGCTCTTCTTGACCTGCCGCTCACAAACAGGGAAGAATTAGTAGGGGAAGCAAAAGTGGATGGGAACCTGGGAGGCAGTGACCATGAGATGGTCGAGTTCAGGATCCTGACAAAAGCAAGAAAGGAGAGCAGCAGAATATGGACCCTGGACTTCAGAAAAGCAGACTGACTCCCCCAGGGAACTGATGGGCAGGATCCCCTCGGAGAACAACATGAGGGGGAAAGGAGTCCAGGAAAGCTAGCTGTATTTTAAAGAATCCTTATTGAGGTTACAGGAACAAACCATCCCGATGTGTAGAAAGAATAGTAAATATGGCAGGCGACCAGCTTGGCTTAACAGTGAAATCCTTGCTGATCTTAAACACAAAAAAAGAAGCTTACAAGAAGTGGAAGATTGGACAAATGACAAGGGAGGAGTATAAAAATATTGCTCTGCCATGCAGCAGTGAAATCAGGAAGGCTAAATCACACTTGGAGTTGCAGCTAGCAAGAGATGTTAAGAGTAACAAGAAGGGTTTCTTCAGTTATGTTAGCAACAAGAAGAAAGTCAAGGAAAGCGTGGGCCCCTTACTGAATGGGGGAGGCAACCTAGTGACAGAGGATGTGGAAAAAGCTAATGTACTCAATGCTTTTTTTGCCTCTGTCTTCACGAACAAGGTAGGCTCCCAGACTACTGCACTGGGCAGCACAGCATGGGGAGGAGGTGACAACCCTCTGTGGAGAAAGAAGTGGTTCGGGACTATTTAGAAAAGCTGGAAGAGCACAAGTCCATGGGGCCGGATGCGCTGCATCCGAGAGTGCTAAAGGAGTTGGTGGATGTGATTGCAGAGCCATTGGCCATTCTCTTTGAAAAGTCATAGCGATCAGGGGAGGTTCCGGACGACTGGAAAAAGGCTAATGTAGTGCCCATCTTTAAAAAAGGGAAGGAGGAGGATCTGGGGAACTACAAGCCAGTCAGCCTCACCTCAGTCCCTGGAAAAATCATGGAGCAGGTCCTCAAGGAATCAATTCTGAAGCACTTAGAGGAGAGGAAAGTGATCAGGAACACTCAGCATGGATTCACCAAGGACAAGTCATGCCTGACTAATCTAATTGCCTTTTATGACGAGATAACTGGCTCTGTGGATGAGGGGAAAGCAGTGGACATGTTATTTCTTGACTTTAATAAAGCTTTTGACATGGTCTCCCACAGTATTCTTGTCAGCAAGTTAAAGTAGTATGGGCTGGATGAATGGACTATACGGTGGATAGAAAGCTGGCTAGATTGTCGGGCTCAACGGGTAGTGATCAATGGCTCCGTGTCTAGTTGGCAGCCGGTATCAAGTGGAGTGCCCCAAGGGTCGGTCCTGGGGCCGGTTTTGTTCAAAGTCTTCATTAATGATCTGGAGGATGGCATGGATTGCACCCTCAGCAAGTTTGCAGAGGACACTAAACTGGGAGGAGTGGTAGATAAGCTGGAGGGTAGGGATAGGATACAGAGGGCCCGAGACAAATTAGAGGATTGGGCCAAAAGAAATCTGATGAGGTTCAACAAGGACAAGTGCAGAGTCCTGCACTTAGGATGGAAGAATGCCGTGCACCGCTACAGGCTAGGGACCGTATGGCTAGGCAGCAGTTCTGCAGAAAAGGACCTAGGGGTTACAATGGACAAGAAGCTGGATATGAGTCAACAGTGTGCCCTTGTTGCCAAGAAGACCAATGGCATTTTGGGCAGTATAAGTAGGGGCATTGCCAGCAGATCGAGGGACTTGATCGTTCCCCTCTATTCGACATTGGTGAGGCCTCATCTGGAGTACTGTGTCCAGTTTTGGGCCCCACACTACAAGAAGGATGTGAAAAAATTGGAAAACGTCCAGCAGAGGGCAACAAAAATTATTAGGGGACTGGAACACATGAATTATGAGGAGAGGCTGAGGGAACTGGGATTGTTTAGTCTGCGGAAGAGAAGAATGAGGGGGGATTTGATAGCTGCTTTTAACTACCTGAAAGGTGGATCCAAAAAGGATGGATTTAGACTGTTCTCAGTGGTAGCAGATGACAGAACGAGGAGTAATGGTCTCAAGTTGCAGTGGGGGAGGTTTAGGTTGGATATTAGGAAAAACTTTTTCATGAGGAGGGTGGTGAAGCACTGGAATGTGTTAACTAGGGAGGTGGTGGAATCTCCTTCCTTAGAGATTTTTAAGGTCAGGCTTGACAAAGCCCTGGCTGGCATGATTTAGTTGGGGATTGGTCCTGCTTTGAGCAGGGGATTGGACTAGATGACCTCCTGAGGTCCCTTCCAACCCTGATATTCTATGATTCTATGATTAACCCTTTCTAACTTTATTCCTTTTACTTAGCATCTCTTAACCTATGTCCTATTGTTAATAAAGTTGTTTTATTTTACTATAAAACAGCTCACTGCAGTGCTTAAAGAGAAGGGTGCTGTGGCCCCAGTTAAGCTAATAAGATGTGATATGTTTTTGTATCTTTAAGAGGAATTAACAAATCATATTGTTTCTCTGAACTTTCCATGAGAGGGCTGGACATTGCAAGGTACACGCTTTTGGGGGAAATCACCACTGTCATATGATTATGATACATTCTGTACAATGCATGCATCGTGAGGTATCATTTTAAAAGTCTTGATCTGTTGAAGCATAGTATCCTGTTGAATTGTATGTACTATTATTGTATGTGAAATTACGAAGTATTGTTATATCTGTCACTGAAATATGTTGTGAGGTTGGGAGACAACCACAGCTGGCCTTTCAGTAATGACAAAGGGGTTACCATCATGGACCAGACAGACATTAATCGCCCATCAAGAAGAATCCACTCTACCAGAAGCTCTTTTGAGGGCACATACACAAGGAGGATTGCCTGACCCCACAGTCACAGCAAAGATCTTTCTAGCAGCTGAAAGAAAGTATAGAAGTGACATAATCACTTGGCCTCTCTCCTCCCACATCTCAACACCTGGAAGACAAAGACTTTGAACTGGGAAAATTGATCCCAGGCTGGGAAAGGAATCCAGCCTGTGCATTGAGAATGCTGAGCTGCCTGCAACATCTAGTAGGGTGAGAGACTGCGTGATTCAAATCTTGCTTAGTCTGTAGAATTTAGACTGCAAGTTCATTCTTATTTCTCATGTAATCAACTCTGATCACTATGCCTACTACTTATAATCACTTAAAATCTGTCTGTACTTAACAAATCTGTTTTTATATTTTACTTAAAACTGTGTTTTTGGTTGATGTGCTTGGGGAATCTTAGCTGAGATTACAAAGGCTGGTGCATGTCCACTTTTCTTTGTTGAAGTGATTAATTAATGAGCTTGCACTGACCAAGGGAGTCTTGAGCAGTGTAAAATGGTATATTTCTGAGGTGCAAGGCTGGGAACTGGGGTGACTGGCTGGTGCCTCTATCAGTATGATTCATGAGTGGCTCAGGGAGCATTCATGTAATTTAGCTGGGTGTGGGGCTCCACATGCTGATGGCTGAGTGATCACAGCACCTGGAGGGGTTTGCTCATTGTCACTGGCATAGCTTTGTGAAAGACAGCCCAGGCTGGAGAGTTAAGGGGGCACAGCGGTCCCAAAGTCCCAGGTTGTACCCCGGGGATCTCATTACAGAGGATAATACTTTCCTCCTTCCCAGGTAGCATATGTGGGATGCTCAGGTACTCTGGTGACAGAGAAATATAAAAAAGCCTTCAAAAATAGACAATGGAAACTTCAGCTCCAGAGCAGACATATGAGAGGTAAAGAATAATACAGTAACGCCCAGCAGGGTGGAGCTGGTGCTCACAGAATGAACCTTAACAGAAGGTGGCTGCTGCCTCCATACACCATAATTATCTTAGACACAAACCGTAGGAGATTGTTTATCTTTTTGCAGCCTTTTGAAGAAAAGGATTGAACTGTTGAGGGACTTCTGGAGCTATATGGAAAGAGGAAGCCACCTTGGGGAAGAAATAGGAAACTGCTCGATGGGCTGATGTTAACACAAGAAAAGACTCCAGAAAACCAGCTAACGAAGCTTCCCCACTATTTATGAAGGAGATGGTGAGTAGCAAGACAGTTTTCAAAGTACAACACCTCTCTAGAGACCTACTTTGTTGATTCAAAAGAAGCCCTTCAGCTAAGTGTGCGTTTAGCAACTGTTCCAAGTCCCACACCTATACTGGAAAGAAGGGGGAACAGTGATGGTGCAGTGGAGAAAGGGGGAAGATGAATGGCTCCATTCACACAAAGACTAGGCTGTAACTCTATGTCTGTTAGAGCATATGAAAGCTCCAGAGCATACCGCAAGCAAAGAAAAATAAACTCCTCCCTAGGAGACACCTGGCCAAGAACAAAAGATTTTTTGGAGGTGGGGAGAATCACCAGAGAAACAAAGGTGAAAACCCGAAGTCTAGTTCAGCCAGCCACTGTCTGGAAGAGTGTAACCAGTGACCAGCTGTTCTATTTCTCACAATTTAGTGTTTTTCCTGCCTACAAGTAGTGATGTGAGGGGTTATACGCACTGTGGGCCAATCCAGAGGGATGTTTTGGAAAGACCAGATGCTATTTGCTCTCCAAGTAATCTCTATTTGTTGAGACCTGCTATGCTCTAGTCTATATTCCTGTCAGATAAGAAAATATGAATGGATACACTGGGTCAGACCAATGGTCCATCTAGCCCAGTATCCAGTCTTCTGACAGTGGGCCGGGCCAAGTGCTTCAGAGGAAATGAACAGAATAGGGCAATTATCAGGTGATTCATCCCATTGTCCACTCCCAGCATCTGGCTCTCAAAGGTTATGGGACACCCAGAGCATGTGGTTGCATTCCTGACCATCTTGGCTAATAGCCATTGATAGACCTCTCCTCCATGAATTCACCTAATTCTTCGTTGAACGCAGTTATAGTTTTGGCCTTCACAACATCCCCTGGCAATGAGTTCTGCAGGTTGACTGCATTGTGTGAAGAAATACTTCCTTATGTTTGTTTTAAACCTGCTGCCTATTAATTTCAGTGGATGATCCCGGGTTCTCATGTTATGTGAAGGTGACAGTAACACTTCCTTATTCACTTTCCCCACACCATTCATAATTTTATAGACCTCTATCATATCCCCCGCCTTAGTCATCTCTTTTCCAAGCTGAACAGTCCAGTCTTTTTAATCTTTTTTCACATTGAAGCTGCTCTAACACCCCTAATAATTTTTGTGGCCCTTCTTTGTACCTTTTCCATTTCTAATATATCTTTTCTGAGATGAGGACACCAGAATTGCATGCAGTATTCAAGGTGTGGGCATGCCATAGATTTATATACTGGCATTATGATTTTACTGTCTTCTTATCTATCCATTTCCTAATGGCACCCGGTATTCTGTTAGCTTTTTTGACACTGCACATTGAGCAGATGTTTTCAGAGAACTATCGACAAAGACTCTAAGATTTCTTTCTTGACTGGTAACTGCTAATTTAGACATCATCATTTTGTATGCATGATTGGGATTATGTTTTCCAATGCACATTAGTTTGCATTTATCAACACTGAATTTCATTTTTGTGAGATCTCTCTGTAATGTTTCCCAGTCTGCTTTGGACTTGACTATCTTGAATAATTTTGTATCATCTGAAACTTTGCCACCTCACTGTTTACCCCTTTTTCCAAACCATTTCTGAATATGTTGAGCAGCACTGGTCCCATTACAGATCCCTGGGGGACACTGCTATTTACTTCTCTCCATGCTGAAAACTGACCATTTATTCCTACCCTTTGTTTCCTGTCTTTTAACCAATTACTGATCAATGAGACGACATTCCCTCTTATCTCATGACTGCTTACTTTGCTTAAGAGCCTTTGGTGAGGGATCTTGTCAAAGGCTTTCTGACAGTCCAAGTACACTATATCCAGTGAATGACCCTGGTCTATGTATTTGTTGACCTCCCCCCCGGCCCAGAATTCTAATAGATTCGTGAGGCATGATTACCCCTTACAGAAGTCATGTTGATTCTGCCCCAAAAAATCATATTCATCTATGTCTCTGATCATTCTGTTCTTTACTATAGTTTCAACCAACTTGTCTGGTACTGAAGTTTACTGGCCTGTAATTGCCAGGATCGCCTCTGGAGCTTTTTTAAAAAATTGATTTCACATTAGCTATCCTCCAGTCATCTGGTACAGAGGCTTTTTTAAGTGACAAGTTATATACTACACTTAGTAGTTCTGCAATTTCATATTTGGGTTCCTTCAGAACTCTTGGGTGAATACATAGAATCATAGAATATCAGAGTTGGAAGGGACCTCAGGAGGTCATCTAGTCCAACCCTCTGCTCAAAAGCAGGACCAATCCCCAATTAAATCATCCCAGCCAGGGCTTTGTCAAGCCTGACCTTAAAAACTTCTAAGGAAGGAGATTCTACCACCTCCCTAGGTAACGCATTCCAGTGTTTCACCACCCTCCTAGTGGAAAAGTTTTTCCTAATATCCAACCTAAACCTCCCCCACTGCAACTTGAGACCATTACTCCTTGTCCTGTCCTCATCTACCACTGAGAATAGTCTAGAACCATCCTCTCTGGAACCACCTCTCAGGTAGTTGAAAGCAGCTATCAAATCCCCCCTCATTCTTCTCTTCTGCACACTAAACAATCCCAGTTCCCTCAGCCTCTCCTCATAACTCATGTGTTCCAGACCCCTAATCATTTTTGCTGCCCTTCGCTGGACTCTTTCCAATTTATCCACATCCTTCTTGTAGTGTGGGGCCCAAAACTGGACACAGTACTCCAGATGAGGCCTCACCAATGTCGAATAGAGGGGGGACGATCACGTCCCTCAACCTGCTCGCTATGCCGCTACTTATACATCCCAAAATGCCATTGGCCTTCTTGGCAACAAGGGCACACTGCTGACTCATATCCAGCTTCTCGTTCACTGTCACCCCTAGGTCCTTTTCCGCGGAACTGCTGCCTAGCCAATCAGTCCCTAGTCTGTAGCTGTGTATTGGGTTCTTCCGTCCTAAGTGCAGGACCCTGCACTTATCCTTATTGAACCTCATCAGATTTCTTTTGGCCCAATCCTCCAATTTGTCTAGGTCCCTCTGTATCCTATCCATGCCCTCCAGCGTATCAACCACTCCTCCCAGTTTAGTATCATCCGCAAATTTGCTGAGAGTGCAATCCACACCATCCTCCAGATCATTTATGAAGATATTGAACAAAACCGGCCCCAGGACCGACCCCTGGGGCACTCCACTTGACACCGGTTGCCAACTAGACATGGAGCCATTGATCACTACCCGTTGAGCCCGACAATCTAGCCAACTTTCTACCTACCTAATAGTGCATTCATCCAGCCCATACTTCTTTAACTTGCTGACAAGAATATTGTGGGAGACCGTGTCAAAAGCTTTGCTAAAGTCAAGAAACAATACATCCACTGCTTTCCCTTCATCCATAGAACCAGTAATCTCATCATAGAAGGCGATTAGATTAGTCAGGCATGACCTTCCCTTGGTGAAACCATGCTGACTGTTCCTGATCACTTTCCTCTCATGTAAGTGCTTCAGGATTGATTCTTTGAGGACCTGCTCCATGAATACCATCTAGTCCTGGTGACTTATTACGGTTTAATTTATCAATGCATTCCAAAACCTCTTTTATTGACACCACCACCTGGGACAGTTCCCCAGATTTGTCACCTAAAAAGAATCCTCATGTATGGGAATACCCTCACATCCTCTGCAGTGAAGAATGATGCAAAGAATTAGTTTAGCTTCTCCACAATGGCCTTATATTCCTTAAGTGTTCTTTTTGCATCTTGATCATCCAGAGGTCCAAATGATGGTTTGGCAGGCTTCCTGCTTCTGATGTACTTAAAACATTTTTTTGCTGTAACTTTTTGAGTCTTGCTAATTACTCTTCAAATTCTTTTTTGGCCTGCCTAATTATACTTTTACACTTGACTTGCCAGAGTTTATAGTCCTTTCTATTTTCCTCAGTAGGATTTGACTTCCAGTTTTTCAAGGATGCCTTTTTGCCTCTAATAGCCTCTTTTGCTCTGTCATTTAGCCATAGTGGCTTTTTTTTTTGTTCTCTATGTTTTTTAATTTGGGGTATACATTTAATTTGAGCTTCTATCACACTGTTTTTAGAAAGTTTCCATGCAGCTTGCAGGCATTTCACTCGTGACTGTTCATTTTAATTTCTGTTTAGCTAGCTTCCTCGTTTTTGTGTAGTTCCCCCCTTTTTGACGTTAAATGCTAGTGCAATGGGCTTCTTTGGTATCCCACCCAAAGGATGTTATATTTAATTACATTATGGTTGTTATTGCCAAGTGGTTCAGCTACATTCATCTCTTGGACCAGATCCTGTGCTCCACTTAGGACTAAATCAAGAATTGCCTCTCCCTTTTTGGGTTCCAGGACTATTCCAAAAAGCAGTCACTAATTGTGTCTAGAAATTTTATCTCTGTATCCCATCCTGAGGTGACACATACACAGTTAATATGGGGATAGCAGAAATCTCCCATTATTACTGAGTTTTCTATTTTTGGAGCCTCTCTAATCTCCCAGAGTATTCCACAATCACCATCAGGGACAGGTGGCTGGTAGTATATTCCTACTGCTATACTCTTATTATTCAAGCATGGCATTTCTGTCCATAGAGATTCTATAGTACCATTTGTTTCATTTAAATTTTTACTATATTTGATTTAGCTTTTTTTCCCCACTTATAGTGTTACTCCCCTCAAGCATGACCTACTCTGTCATTCCTCTATTTTGTACCCTGGTATTACTGTGTCCCATTGATTATCATCATTCCACCAAGTTTCTGTAATGCCTATTATACCAATATCCTCATTTAATAGCAATTCACCCATCTTAGTATTTAAACTTTAGCCTTTGTACACAAGCACTTACAAAATTTGTTACTATTTAGTTGTCTGCCTTAGAATCATAGAATATCAGGGTTGGAAGGGACCTCAGGAAGTCATCTAGTCCAATCCCCTGCTCAAAGCAGGGCCAATCCCCAACTAAATCATCCCAACCAGGGCTTTGTCAAGCCTGACCTTAAAAACCTCTAAGGAAGGAGATTCCACCACCTCCCTAGGTAACACATTCCAGTGCTTCACCATCCTCCTCATGAAAAAGTTTTTCCTAATATCCAACCTAAACCTCCCCCACTGCAACTTGAGACCATTACTCCTTGTTCTGTCATCTGCTACCACTGCGAACAGTCCAGATTCATCCTCTTTGGAACCCCCTTTCAGATAGCTGAAAGCAGCTTCAAATCCCCCCTCATGCTTCTCTTCTGCGGACTAAACAATCCCAGTGCCCTCAGCCTCTCCTCATAAGTCATGTGTTCCAGTCCCCTAATTATTTTTGATGCCCTCCGCTGGAGGCTTTCCAGTTTTTCCACACCCTTCTTGTAGTGTGGGGCCCAAAACTGGACACAGTACTCCAGATGAGGCCTCACCAATGTCGAATAGAGGGGAACGATCACATCCCTCGATCTGCTAGCAATGCCCCTACTTATACAGCCCAAAATGCCATTAGACTTCTTGGCATCAAGGGCAGAGAATGCAACCATGGAGGTCCTGGACTTTAATCTCTTACTTAGCAGCCTAAATTGGGTCACCAGGACCTCTCTCCTACTTTTCCCTATGTCACTGTCACCTGACCACCAGCTCCTCCCCAGCACTGGCATATAAACTGTCTAGATGTCTCAAGAAATCCACAACCTTCGCACCAGGCAGGCAATTCACCATGTGGTTCTCCCAGTCATTACAAACCCAACTATCTATATTTGTAATGATTGAATCACCCATTGCTATGAGCTGTCTCTTCCTAATAGTTGGGGTTCCCTCTCCCAGAGGGGTATCCTCAATGTGAGAGGCTACCACATCATCATCTGAAAGGAGGGTCCCAACTATGGGATTGTTTCCCTCTGCTCCAGTTTGCTGTTCTCCTTCCCCATCATCCTCAACAGCGCAGAGGTTGTCAGACTGGGGGTGCAACCACTCTACTGTGTCCTGGAAAGTCTCATCTGCGTACACCTCTGTCTTCCTTAGCTCCTTCAGTTCACACACTCTGGTCTCAAGAGCTGGTACTTGGTCTCTGAGGACGATGGGCTGCTTGCATCAAGTGTACACATATGCAACCTGCCCAGAATGCAGGTAATCATACATCCTGCATTCGGTGCAATAAGCTGGATAGCCCCACCCTGCTGCTAAACTTCTGCTGCATTATTTTTACTCCTGCCGCTTCTTTTTTTTTTTTTTTTTTTAACAAGGAGTGGAATTTTCTGTAATATTTTAGGAAGACTATATGTGCCTCACTTTCCCTCTGTACTTTGCATTGCTATGCTGTGGAGCAAAAGGGTAAATTAAGTTTGCTCTTGGAGCAGTGCAGGACACATGAGGTGTGTATGCCAACTAGCTGTCTGGGTGGAATGAATGGGTCATTAAAGAACTAGTTAAAACCAAACCAAATCAGAGAGACAATGGAAGAATGGAAGTGCCAAATCTGAACACTTAACAGATACAAGCTTTGTCAGGAGGGGAATATGAACACAGCTTGGCTCTGCCTGAACAAAGGACTGAGAGCTGACAGGAAGGGGAGAAGAGTCGGCTTTTTGGAGCAGCTCAGCTGCTCTTGCCTGGGATGGACAGAAAGAAAGAGATTGACTGGAATGGAGTCCATAGCAGCTTGGCTAGCTGATTGCTCTGGGTTGGCCCGATGGACTACGTATTAACATTTATTTCTCTATGCTAACCTAAGAACTTCCAGTGCTGTGTCCCAGTTGACTAATAAAACCTACTCTGTTTTGAAAAGGCTGCCAAGTGTCCCTGCAAATACTTGCTGAGGTGAATTGGTCCCTGAAAAGTGTACAAGTCTCTGACTAGGAGACTCTCTCAACTGGACTCGCTGAGCAGAGCTCACTATGTAAAGCAGGAGTGCTAGAGCCCAGAGGTTGAATCTTGGGCATGTTAGGGCCATGTGGCCTACTCTGAAGGAAGAGTGAAACCCCTTGGGGGTATGCTACACAGAAGAGGTTTGTCCTAGGGACTGTTCAAAAGCTGGGAAGAAGCTCACATCCTGTGGATCCATGATAATTCCCCACTTTCCCACCCCGCACATGCCAGCCTGAATGTTTCCTCTGCCCAGTTGAAAGACAGAAATCTCCAGAGTGCTGTAGGCTGTTTAGCGAGATGGCAATGCTCTCCAAGGTACTATAGTCCATACCCCCAGTCCAGATCCCAGCTTGACCATTACCTCATTGTTCTTCTTGGAGACTTCGCTTTCCAGACTCTGATTTTCTAGGGTAATTTGTTGTTTCTCCTTGTCCAGGAACTGCTTCTCTGCATCTAAATCCAGGAGTTTCTGTTCAAAGTCACTTTCCATCTTCTTCATTTCAACCTGAAGCTCATGCCGTGCAGTGAGTTCTGAGTCCAGCTGAGGGACAACGTGCATTATGGGTTAGGAGATGATGTGCATAAGACAATTACTTCCCCTTGCTTTCCCTTCAGTCTTCTCAAAGTCCAGAACCACCCCCAACACACAGACATTCCTCACATTACAAGAGGATAGGATTTATTCTATTGCACAATCCAAAAGGCCAAGGAGAACAGGGAAGAAGTCACTGGCCCTGAGTCTCCAAGTGAAGGAGTCCATATTTACACTGAAATGCACACAAATAACTCTTCACATAGAGAAAATGCATTACAAATTCTTGGCACTGTCTGAAGGCAGCTGTTTTCATGGCCGTGACAAGAGGTGAACCTTTTAATTACATCCAGTCACAGCTTCAGTTGACAGTCATCTGCAGGTCCTGATTGAGAGTGAGAAGTGTGTGGGCGCACATACCCAGCAGCACAGCCCTGAACACTGTCTCCCCTCAATGTGAAAACTACATCCTTTTTTAAAATTAAAAAGTAAACATGTGGCTCTTCCCCAGAGATAAAGGTCAAATGCAGAGCTGAGTGGCTATTAACCACAGTTCTGCTGCATGAACTAATGGAAGGCACTGTCTGATGGCACCTACAGCCCAGTCTCTAATCACAGTGCTCAGAGGCCTATACCACACACCATTCACCTCCCATCCCCAGCCAAACACCTTTTTCTCCAGCTCCACTGCTTTGGCCTCACTTTTCTCCACCTTCGTTTGATCAATCAAGTTATCTAAAAAAGGGGAAAAGGGAAAACAAAATTAGGCACACAATAGTGTCCAAAATTATTCCTTCTCCCCTTCCCCCACAAGGCACATAACCCTTACATGCCCTGCTAGAGACAGTCCTCCGACCCCCAATACCACTTTCCCCAGTGCAATACTTAGTCCTGGATGGAGCTTACCACTCACACCCTTGCAACACGATCTGTACAGTACCCTTTGCTGAAAACAGACCTTTCTTTTTACTCAGTCAGGCACATAAAACAAAAACCAGTTATTTACCTGTCCTGTAACTGTTGTTCTTCAAGATGTGGGTGCAGACATGTATTCCACTCAAGTGTGTGTGCACCCAAATAGTTTTCTTTAACAGTACCTAACAGGGTGGCACTTGCATCCTCTGGCACTCGGAGCCTCTCCCATGGCTATTTAAAGGTGGTCCCACCATGACCTCCCTCAATTCCTTTGCACCAGACTCTCAGATGGAGAGACTGACACAGAAGGGTCAGAGGGTGGGAATACATGTCTGTACCGATACCTCAAACAACAGTTACAGTACAGGCAGTAACTATTTTTTCCCCCTCTTCGAGTGGTTGCAGACATGTATTCCATTTAGGTGATTCTTAAGCAGTAAACAATGGAGGTGGGGCTCAGTGTCCACTTAAATAACAACTGCAGAACAGCCCTTCCAAAGTCTAAGTCAATCTAGACCAGGGTTCTCAAACTCGCGGCACATGAACCTCCCCAATGTGGCCCGCAGGGCTCCAGCAGTTTTGGGGCTGGATGAAGCCCTAAGCTTCTAAGAGGATGAAGAATCTCCCTGAATCTTAGAGTGACTACAGTCAGTTTTATGAGACTTCTGTCTTGGGAGAGGAGAGGAAGAACAACAGTCTGTTCTTCTCCTTGGAGAAAAGTTAAAGCCTCATGGTGGCACCGAAGGCCTCTGAGGGGCCAGACGATCAGATCCTCCCAGGCACAACAAGAACTGAGTATTGGAATCACTACTGAGGATAGCTATCCCACATGAGGGACAGTATTTGAAACCTGGTGAAGGCATTGCACCAGGCAACAACAAACTACTAAAATACTCAATTAACTAATCTAACACTAAGGTGGTACTACTAGTACTCCTCAGAGTTTCTCTTGGCTTTTTTGTATATAGTTAGTACTGCTAACTATAAACTAACTACTGTGACAAAGTTCCTCCTCTGCCTTGGTGGGTCCTGCGCTTATTGGCGGATTTGCTCACCTCAGAGGTTCAAGACAGCCCTCAGTTTGGCCACTTTCGTGGCTCAAATCTGCCGTTCACTCAGTTAGCCTCATCACTGGCCAGCATGGGGAAAAGGAAGAACAACAATCCCCACAGTCTCTGCTGATCCACCTAGTGGATCGGGAAATAGGCCAGAGACCTTCCCCTCTGGTAGAACCCACAGTCTAGGTCAATTCCTCTGGTATCAAGTCGGGAGTTGGGGGGATGGGGGGAACCCGGGCCCACCCTCTACTCCGGGTTCCAGCCCAGGGCCCTGTGGATTGCAGCTGTCTACAGTGGCTCCTGTAACAGCTGTGTGACAGCTACAACTCCCTGGGCTACTTCCCCATGGCCTCTTCCCAACACCTTCTTTATTCTCACCACAGGACCTTCCTCCTGATGTCTGATAACGCTTGTACTTCTCCGTCTTCCAGCAGTACGCCTTCTCACTCTCAGCTTCTTGCGCCTCTTGCTCCCAGCTCCTCGAACGCACACCACAAACTGAAGTGAGCTCCTTTTTAAACCCAGCTGCCCTGATTAGCCTGCCTGTCTTAATTGATTCTAGCGCTTCTTGATTGGCTGCAGGTATTCTAGTCAGCCTGTCTGCCTTAATTGTTTCCAGAAAGTTCCTGATTGTTCTGGAACTGCCCCTGTTACCTTATCCAGGGAAAAGGGACCTACTTAACCTGGGGCTAATATATCTGTCTTCTCATTGAAACCCACTACCTGGATGAGCAGGTGAAGTCCATCAAAGAACTGGGTGAGCATATGACCAACCTGCGCAAGATGGGAGCACCCAAATATGGGATGGCAGAGTACCTCTTTTACAAGCACACCCTGGGGGACAGTGAGAACTAAAGCCTCAGCATAGGCCACCCATGGGTTTCAGTAGGTCTCCTAGCTTTCTGCCCAGCAGTGCATGTATCTACTGTTAGATAATGTCATTCTGTACCAAAAAATCACACCTTTGTTTTTTTGTGTTTGTAACACCTTACATCCAATAAAGTGACTTGTTTAAAAAAAAAAAAAAAAAAAAAATCACTCTCCTGTAACCATCTGGCCTGATCCTGTCATACTACATACATACAAAAAAAAACAGACAGAAACTCTGAATAGTAGTAGTAGTACCACCACCTTAGTGTCAGATTAGTTTAGTTGGGTATTTTAATAGTTTGTTGTTGCCTGGTGCAATGTCTTCACGAGGTTTCAAACACTGTCCTTCGTGTGGCAAAAGAGTGAGGTAAATACCACCCAGAATACTCCAATTCAAGCCGTGGGCAGTGAGAAAGAACTGAGTGGGGTCAAGGCCGCACAATAGTTAAATATCCATGAGAGGGTCTATGGGGGCCAGATGATGCGAGCGCCACCCTGATGTGAACTGCTAAGCAATGTTATCTTGCTTTGATGCACTGGGCACCCACTCCTGAGTGGAATACATGTCTGCAACCACTCAAAGAACAGTTTTTTCTGGAAGTTCTCCTTCCTCACAGAAAGCATAATGTACCCCTTACAGTCTTCCCTCACTGAGTGAGGCAACAAGTGACAGCACTATGGACTCAGTACTAGTTTCCAGGAGACATACCATTGGCTCTACTTCCACTTACAATGCCCTCTGCTGGCCACAGCATGAAGTGCTCATGGTGGCCCAGGGGGAAAGCTGTAAGTGATCTGTCTTCTAATCTAGTCTGATGGCAAGATACCCAGCCGAGCACAGTACAGGGCAGGGGGTGTGTGGTGAAAGGCAAGCCCCAAATGAAGATGTATGGAATGGCCCACATACAGACTCCCAGTGCAGAAAGCAACAGAAAAGGCACCTCAGAAAAAGGGCTCCAGCTGAGCGTATTAGTTGTGATTGCAGAGCCCATTCTCAAGGAGGAAGAACCAGAGAAACAAACAGAGAGGCAGGAAGTTCTGTTGGTCAGAAGCTCAAAGTGCAGTTGAGGGACTAAATAATGAGGTTGTTCTGGAACCACATCAGACTGGGTTCGTTTTGATTGTGATATGAACAGCTTCAAGACTTACCTATTAGCCCCTCAATGTCAATGTTGAGGCGCTTGCATTTGAAGTCTGGATCAGCACCATTCTTATGCAGAACTATCTGGGAAATGCATTCATCAATTAGCTTATAGTACTGAGCCCTATGGAAAGAGAAGAAAAGGAAACAGTGTTAACATGTTAACTCTATAAAGTCATACACCTGAAAACCATGGGTACCATGCACTCAGGGGCCCCACAGAGAAGTTTACAAAGGCTCTGTAACAAATGTAATGTCTGAAGATCAAAACTTGGTCTCTTCAGCAAGTTAGGTCTCCAGGTAAAACATCTTGGTATGCCACGTGGCCTCTGTTACAAGCTGCTGCCAAAGAAGAATCAAGAGCTACATACCCACCACACCATCACATTATATACCAAGAACATTGTGGGCTATGCTCCGAACTGTCTATTTCTTTACTCCTGTCTGCCTTGTCATTCTCACAAACCTTGGCAATTAGCCTCTCCATCACTCCATAGAAACTCTATGAACTAGTCTCATGTCCTTCTACTCTCTACCCTCCATTATGAGCCTATCTTCTTCGATCAGAGCTCCATCCTTCTTGTGGCAAGCTACCTGCTGGCAGCAGACTACTTTAATTCCAAACCAACAGGAGCTGTTCCCCAACAGTGAGTTTGGGAAACAAATTCTAGACAGATTATTAATGTATACAATGCTGGTTAGTGAGACAATTAGTTTGGTTGTTTCGATTTGCTCCTAACAAACTTCCTTCCAACCTAAACTTTTTTTTTTAAATTGTGTATCTATAATGAATTACCTTCAAGTTAGGCGTGATAGCCGCATTAATATCACATCACATTCAGAAAGGGGATCCGATGTCTCTTTACTTGCAACACACTACATAGATATCCCAAAACATAGGCACACTCAAGGTTAAAAATAATTAATTAAAACAGATTATTTAAGGAGGTGGACTCCACAGTTCTGTTGGCTGGGAAGGTGGAGTCATTTATTGGAAAATATGAATATCTACAGCTAGAGAAGTTTACTCAATATCAAATCCTTCAGTATAAATACACATAGCAAAGGCTATGTTGTAGAGCAGTGGTTTTCAAACTTTTTTTTCTGGAGACCCAGTTGAAGAAAAGTGTTGATGCCTGTGACCCAACGGAGCTGGGGATGAGGGGTTTGGGGTGTGGGAGGGGCTCAAAGCTAGGGTGGAGGGTTGGGGTGTGGGGATGAGGGTTGCGGGTTTGGGGGGGCTCAGGGCTGGGGCAGAGGTGTGGGAGGGGGTCCGGGCTCTGGGCTGGGGGTGCAGGTGGGGCCAAGAATGAGGGGTTTGGGGTGCAAGAGGGGGCTCAGGACTGGACCAGGGGATTGAGGCGTGGGGTTGGGGCACAGGCTTACCTCGGGTGGCTCCCGATCAGCAGTGCAGTGGGGTCCTAAGGCAGGCTTCCTGCCTGTCCTGGCACCTCGGACTGCGCTGTGCCCCGGAAATGGCCAGCAGCAGGTCTGGCTCCTAGGTGGAGGTGTGCAAGCAGCTCCGCACGGTTCTCGCCTACAGGCTCCCCCCCAGCTCCCACTGGCGAGTGTGGAGCTGGTGCTTGGGGTGGGGGCAGCACGCGGAGCCCCGTGGCCCCCCCTGCCTAGGAGCCAGACCTGCTGCTGGTCACTTTCAGGGCGCAGCGCAGTGTCAGAACAGATAGGAATTAGCCTGCCTTAGCCGGGCAGCATGGCCAACAGGACTTTTAAGGGCTCCTGACCAGAGCTGCTGTGACCCAGTACCTGGATTGCGACCCGCAGTTTGAAAACCACAGTGGTAGAGGATATACACAGATACAGCGCAACACTGCTGGGGCCTCATTTAAATGTATTTGGTGGTATTATACCAGAATAGAAGTCTTCTGGTAAGGGATTTTCTAACAGATACCAAAAGCCATAGAACACAGTCAACTTTAACTTGTCTGTCACCCTCCAGTCATTTTCTCCTAACAACAAATCAGAACCTTCGGACAGGTTAATTTAGAGTATGCTTGCGTCTTTATGGCATAATCTTTTCATTCCCACCTCTAAGTACCAGACTGAATACAACCTAGAGCATTTTCGAAACAGCAAAAAAAAAGAAATCAAGCTGTTCTTGAAGCTGCATTAGCTGATATCAAATTGTCACAGGGCACAAGATTAGCTCTAAGGGTTAAAGTTGCTGCTTATTAATTTCATCAGGTGACCTCTGGTTTTTGCATTGTGGGAAAGGGTACATAACACTTCTCCACTCACTTTTTCTATACCATTCATGATTTTTTTCTATCATATCCCTCCTTAATCATCTCTATTATAAGATGAACAGCTCTAATCTTTTTAGTCTTTCTCCATATGGACAATGTTCCATACCCTTGATCATCCCTGTTGCCCTCCTCCGAACCTTTTCCAGTTCCACTATATCCTTTTTTTGAAATGGAGTTACCAGAACTAGACACAGCATTCAAGGTGTGGGTATACCGTGAATTTATATAGTGGCATTATCATATTTTCTGTCTTATTTGCTATCCCATTCCTAACAGTCCCTAACATTGTTAGCCTTTTTGAATTCTGCTGTGCATTGAGCTGAAGTTTTCAGAGAACTATCCATGATGATTCCAAGATCTTTTTCTTGAGTGGCAACAGCTAATTTAGAAAAAATTAGGAGTCCTTGTGGCACCTTAGAGACTAACAAATTTATCTGGGCATAAGCTTTCGTGGGTTAGAACCCACTTCATCAGATGCATGGAGTGAAAATACAGAAGCAGGTATAAATACATGAAAGGATGGGGATTGCTTTACCAAGTGTGAGGTCAGTCTAACAAGATAAATCAATTAATAACAGGATACCAATTCAGCAGGATACCAAGGGAGGAGTTTTTCCTGCTGAATTGGTATCCTGTTGTTAATTGATTATTCTCATTAGACTGACCTCACACTTGGTAAAGCAACCCCTATGCTTTCATGTATTTATACCTGCTCTTGTATTTTCTCTCCATGCATCTGATGAAGTGGGTTCTAACCCACGAAAGCTTATGCCCAAATAAATGTGTTAGTCTCTAAGGTGCCACAACGACTCCTTGTTATGTTTGCTGATACAGACTAACACGGCTACCACTCTGAAAGCTAATTTAGAACTCATCATTATATATGTGTAGCTGGGATTATTTTTTCCAATAAAGTGCCTGTTTCTCCCACACACTGCCAGCATCTCTTCCAGCAGGCCTAGCACAAAGCTCCCCTCCTTACCTGGCTTCATAATCATTGCGGATCAGCAGAAGGTGCTGCAGGATAGAGAGGAAGAATGGCTCTGCTTTGGAATCCTTTACTGTGTTGAGGAGAATCTGGAAGACTTCACTGAAATCAGTGAAGAAAGGGTTAAGGAAACAGAAGGGTCTCTGGGGAGACATCCAGGTGCTCTACTTACTCTTTTGCTCTGTAGAGGAAGGTATTAGCCCTTCAAAGTACTATCCTCAAAACTTTATCAATGCATATTCCTCTCATACAGAAAGGGGAAGAGGACACACTGCAGGAGACTAGCCAAAAATGGGACTCTAATTCCTTCTCCCTGAGCCTTTCTAAAGCCCAACCAGTATTTGCTAGGTGACATTCTCGTCCCTGATTGGAGTGGTGGTAGAAAAGGGGAAGCTGTTGGTAGCTCATTCATTCCATGATCACAAGACGGCAAATTTCTCTGTACCCCTCCCTTATGCACCCCCAAACAGTATCCCCAGTCTCCACTTTGGGGATGAGGGCAAAGTCACATGTCTCCCCCACTCCAAGTAACACCTTTACCATTATGCAATGACCCTTTGGCTCCTTCTGCTTCAAGAGACCCTTTTTCGCCCTCAGATCAGCCAACCTAACTTCCCTGGAAACTAAACAAATCTAAGTTTTTAAAAAAAAGAGGGGATTGATGGGAAGAATAAAAATTAGAAATCCATTTCTTTTTCCCATCATTCATGGGGTGAGACATATGAACAGGACAACTTATTCAGTGTGGGGGTTTTCTGTTTGTTTGGTTTGTATAACATTTTCTAGGAGAAAAACAACACAAAGGTGTATGCAACATCACAGGCACAGAGAACTGTACAAAATTATGCAGCCCACTCACACCCCCATGTGCAAGGAGGGAGCCCTTAGTCTCTGGGCCACAAGGCATGCTCACTAGAGGGGAAAGTGAGGGCCCACATACATAACAAATAAATTTGTTAATCTCTAAGGTGCCACAAGTACTCCTTTTCTTTTTGCAGATACAGACTAACACGGCTGTTACACATATATAGAGACACACAAACTCCTATTTCGGGCAGCCCCCAAGGTGGAGGAGCACAAACTATCCTATTGCATGTGGCCAGGAATCTGCTGATTAAAAATTTTAGTGCCTCTGTGTGTTAACACCATAGCCAGTCCTAATGAAGAAAAGCGGCATGTGCCACTTTCCAAGTGATGAAGGTTTCAGTCTCCTGTTAGCAAGGAGGGATCAGTAATCAGCCCTCACCCCTCCAAACAAGGCCTGGACAACCAGCATTTGGCATGACTTCTCCAGCCTAAGTTCTCACGAATAGAGAGATCAACTCTGGTGGGGGATTTTCCATGACATCTGACCTCCAGTTCCTGAGCTCACATCTTTCTCTCTAGGATGTGGAAAAGTTGTTCAGGCTCCTGACAAAATACCCGTCATATCTGTTCCTAAAAACTGCAAGCAATACAATGGTAGAGGTGCAGCTACACATGGCAGATGCTATACCTAAGGGATATATATGCCTTTGTATAAAAAGGGGACATTCCCTAGTACAAGGCTTGATATGGCTCTGTCTAGGTTTTCATTCCATGCTGGATTGATGAAGGAAAATATTCTACTTCGTTTTTGCAAAGCAGCGGTTATTCCAGGTGCCCTCTGGTGGCAAAATCCAAAACAGCCAAATCTTTTGGAAGGATTATATACCTGTTTTGGTAAATGTCAGTAAACAGCAATTTCACTAGATAAGCAAAAACTGACAAAAATATTTCCATTGATAACAGAAATTTACAGTTAGGCAAAATAAGAAAAATGCTGCTTGAAAACTTAATTAGAGTTTGATATTTACTTTGTACATTTTGACATTCGATGTTGACATTTTGTGTTTTAATGGTTATGAAGCTTTATCTTTTTGAATCTCAAAACCTATCACCTGACCTTCACATAATTTCCCATAACTGTGAAAATTTAAATAGATAAAAATTAAAAAATGCTGAAAAATAAACCAATATTATCCATCAAAACTATAAAAAAATAAAAATCAAGTTCTGCCACACCTGCCTATTTATTGCACACAAAACAGGGACAGACAAACTACAGTGTCCATAAAAAGTCAAGTCTGAACAGAAATCCAAAACTAAAGTTTCTGGAAGCGTCAGACAAGCTGCATCCTCCCAAATGACCAGGGTCTGGTCTTCTTCTTTTTGCTAATAAACTGCCAAATCCCTAATAGAGGATCGGCATACCTGCCTGTACTTCGCTCACTGATGTCTTCAGACTTTGTCTGATGGATCAGAGGCATCCTACAATGTATTGGGCAGCTCTGACCCAAACAAGCCCTGGAACCCATGTGACCTAATGACAGCAAGCTGTGCTCGGCCCAGACATTACTTGACCAGAGGAAAGACCATCAACCTCAGTCCCTCTCCCTACATGGAGGTAGGGATGGTACAAAGACTGGCGGTAAGAAACTTCCTGGGGATACTCCTGCCCCAAACGCAACCCCTGCCGAATAAGCAACAGAAGGATATTCCATTTCAATGCGAATGTCCTCAAGGCGGCTCCTGAGGTCTTCAGAATCCTCCTCACCATGTTCTTCAAATACACTCAGCTGTACCTTCAGTTCCTCATTCTCCAGTTTCCGCAGCTCCTGCCAAGAGCATGAGTACATCATAGAGAGGCCATCAGAAGCTATACAGACTCTGGTGGGATCACTTGAGAGCATACAGTTTTTCAGATGGGAGCTAAACAAGGGCTATGTTAGAGCACAAAGGAATGTAATGAGGGGCCAACATACATTAATGTGCAAACAAGTCTGCTGGAAGCCCCAAGAGAGCCCAGGCCAGCATGGAGCCACAGGTAAGAGGCCCACCAGTGATGATATCAATTCACAGTCACAAGAAGATAGGATCATCATACGCTCCAGGAGAGTGCACAGTCACATGGACAGGGCCAGTATACATAAACGGCAAAGGGAGTGTGATCACCATCCAACTGACCCTGGGAGGCTTGGTAACTAAGAGAGAGGAAGCACTGAGCAAGAACAGGGCTGCAATACAGCCCACGTCATTCCTGCAGCAAGGGTTTGAACATAGAACAGCCATACTGGGTCAGACCAATGGTCGATTTAGCCCAGTACCTTGTCTTCTGACCGTGGCCAATACCAGGTGCTTCAGAGGAATGAACAGAACAGGCAATCAATTGTCCCTATTGTCCATTCCCAGCTTCTGACAGTCAGAGGCTAGGGACACCCAGAGCATGGGGGTGCATCCCTAACGATCTTGGCTAATAGCCATTGATGGACCTCTCCTCCAGGAACTTATCTAATTCTTTTTTGAATCTCATTATAATTTTGGCCTTCACATCCCCTGGCAATGAATTCCAGAGGTTGACTGTGCACTGTGTGAAATACTTCTTTTTGTTTGCTTTAAACCTGCTGCCTATTAATTTCAGTGTGTGACCCCGGGTTCTTGTGTTATGTGAGGGAGTAAATAACATTTTCTTATTCACTTTCCCCACACCATTCATAATTTTATAGACCTCTGTCATATCCCCCCTTAGTCATCTATTTTCCAAGCTGAACAGTCTGTGTCTTTTTAATCTTTCTTCATGTGGAAGCTGTTCTAATACCCCTAATAATTTTTGTGGCCCTTCTTTGTACTTTTTCCAATTCCAATATATCTTTTCTGAGATGGGAACACCAGAACTGCATGCAATATTCAAGGCGTGGGCGTACCATGAATTTACATCCTGGCATTATGATTTTACTGTCTTCTCATCTATCCTTTTCATAATGGCTCCTAACATTCTGTTAGCTTTTTTGACTGCCGCTGCACAATGAGCAGATGTTTTCAGAGAACTATCCACAGTGACTCCAATATCTCTTTCTTGACCGGTAACCAGTAATTTAGATCCCATCATTTTGTATGTATGATTGGGATTACGTTTTCCAATGTGTACTAATTTGCATGAATTTCACATGCCCAGTCATCTAGTTTTGTGAGATTCCTTTGTAACTCTCTGCAGTCTGCTGTGGACTTAACTATCTTGAGTAATTTTGTATCATCTACAAACTTTGCCACCTCACTGTTTAACCCTTTTCCCAGATCATTTCTGAATATGTTGAACAGCACTAGCCCCAGTACAGATATCTCTGGTAGACACTGCTTTTGTTGTTTCTTGTCTTTTAACGAGTTACTGATCCATGAAGGGACATTCCCCCTTATCCAGGGGTTCTCAGACTTTTGTACTGGTGACACCTTTCATACAGCAAGCCTCTGAGTGCAACCCCCCTTATACATTAAAAACCACTTTTTTATATATTTAACATCGTTACAAATGCTGGAGATGAAGCGGGGTTTGGGGTGGAGGCTGACAGCTCTTGACCCCCCCCCCCCATGTAATAACCTCGCAACCCCCTGAGGGGTCCCAACCCCCAGTTTGAGAACCCCTGCTCTTATCCCATTACTGCTTACTTTGCATAGTAGCCTTTAGTGAGGGACCTTGCAAGAGGCTTCCTGAAAATCCAAGTACACTATATCTACTTGGTCACCCTTGTCCACAATTGTTGACCCCCTCAAAGAATTCTAATAGATTGGTAAGGCATTATTTCATTTTACAAAAGCTGTGTTGACCCTTCCCCAACAAATAGTGTTTATCTAGGTGTCTGATAATTCTGTTTTTTACTCCAGTTCAACCAATTTGCCTGGTAATTAAGTTAGGCTTGTAATTGCCAGGATTGCCTCTGGAGCCTTTTTAAAAATTGGCATCACATTAGCTTTCCTCCAGTCATCTAGTACAGAGGCTGATTTAAGTGACAAATTACATAGCACACTTAGGAGTTCTGCAATTTCATATTTGAGCTCCTTCAGAACTCTTGGGTCAATACCATCTAGTACTGGTGACTTATTACTGTTTAATTTATCAATTTGTTCCAAAACATCCTCTACTGATAACTCAATATGGAACAGTTCCTCACCTAAAAAGAATGGCTCAGGTATGGAAATCTCCCTCACATCCTCTGCGGTGAAGAATAATAAAAAGAATTCATTTAGCTTCTCCGCAATGGCCTTATCTTCCTTGAGTGCTCCTTTAGCACCTTGATTGCCCAGTGATTGTTTGGCAGTTCGTTTTGCTATTAGTTTTTGAATTTTGCGAGTAGCTCTTCAAATTCTTTTTTAGTCTGCCTAATTATACTTTTTATACTTGACTTGCCAGAGCGTATGCTTCTTTCTACTTTCCTCAGTAGCATTTAACTTGCAATTTTTAAAGGATGCCTTTTTGCCTCTAGCCACTTTCTTTTATTGGGAAGAGCAATATTACTTTGTCACTACCAGAGCCTTTTAACAGTATTAGGTACTTTCAATACGAATACAACTGCTGAGATGGTGGCTGTTGCTTCTCTCATGGAGCATGATGGTGCCCCATAGGAGGAGATGATTGCTTCTTACCGTAAGGATGTGCTGCAACCCAGAACGCATCAGCTCACTTCGAATGTGAACTCGGAAGTCGAGCTCATCAGCAGGGATGATAAGGGCATTGATCAGCTGCATACAGGCTACCTAAAATAGGGAGACAGACAGTTTCTGTATCAGAGTGAGCCAGGTCTCTATCCCCTCATCCAAGACTTCTAGTCAGGCGCTCAGAATGCCCAGAACACTGTACCCATCAACCAGGGAAGTGCTACAAATAGGGAGATATCAAAAAGATGGTATCTTACACCCTCCCTCCTGTATCCTCCTCACTACAGAGAGCAGTCAAACTGCTAGAGTAGACCAATCCTCTCTTGCTCCTCCCCTAGAACAGACAACAGTGCCCACATATACTGAGGGTTGAGGTACCTTCAGTACCACAGAGGTTCCGCCCTTCAGGCCATCCAACAAGGGACCGAATCGCTCCACCTCGTCCACTTCTGCTCGCTCTGTCAGTGCCTCCAGAACCCGCTCATGCCTGAAACAGTAGGAAGAGGGAATCAGCAGCAGTCTCAATTGGGGGTGGGGCGGAAAGGGAAGAGGTATGCATGCGTGTCATCATTGTAAAACAAAGAGACAAGGAGAGAAGTGGGGACTCCAGAGAGGCAAATGAGAGCGACCTCAAGAGAGATGAGTGGTTGAATGAATCCCATAGACACGTACATGTCCTCGGGCTGAGGCAGGATACAGAGAGCTGACAGCAGTTTCACAGCATCTATCATCATGGAAGGGACTTTGGGGTCAACAGCTCTCACCAACAGCAAGATCCCCTCCTCTGTTTCCAGCATTGTCTTGATTCCAAACTGAAGGGGAAAGAAAGGATGAGTTAGTATATTTGACTCAGCTAGCCCACTAAGGAGCATACTGCGAACTGTTTATGCCTCAAACCTGAGACTGCTTTAAGGCTAAAGGGAAGCAACTTCACCACAAACAGTGCAGATGGCAAGACGCTTGTCCAATGTCTGTCCACACATCCCTTCTATTATTTCAGAGGGGAGACCAAGGAAGGACAAGGGGGTAGGAGTTGGGGTGTCCTAAAGGGTCAAAGCCAGCAAGAAGAAAGGTACTTAGTGGGATCCTGACAGGTGTGCATGGATGTGCACAATGAAAGGAGAGTCCCTGTGAGAACAGTATCAGAAAGGAAGGAGTCAAAGAAGCTAGAAAGGAGAGATAGAGATCTCACAGCGTATGTGAGTGAGAAAGGAAGGGTGAAGAGAACCAAAGGGACAGGGGAGTTTAACAGAATTAGTACTAGGTGTCCCAGAATGCCTGCAAATGAGAAGGGAAAGTAGGTCAGCCTGGGGCATGAGTGAGAAAGAGAGAAGGGGAGGCTGGACAGAGGGCAGAGATGTAGAGTACAAACAAACAGCAAAGGAGACAGGGATATTGGTGTCCTCAGAGTGCCCACAGGTGTGCAGAGGTATAGCAGAGAGGAGGACACAGATTGAAGATAGCACAGTACCAAAGTGTCCCCAAATGTCTGAAAGAGAGTATGGCAGGATTGAGAGAAAGTATACAGTGGGCCCAGAAGAAGTAGGAGTAGTACAGGACGGAGGTGGGGGGGAGGGGAGGGAGGCAGAAGTGCACAGGCTGAGGAAGGGGGTGAGAAGCGTGAGTGAAATGTAAGCAAGGGTTTACTGAAGAGTCAGGAGCCTTCATCCCCACCTCCCCTACCACTTTTGGGGATGGCCCCATGCCACCAGAGCAGAGAGCACATGAGGAAGAGGAGGTGGCAATATACGGATGTATCTAGGGAAAGGACAGGGATCTCACCTTGTTGTTCATGAAAGCCTTCAGGCATCGGATGATCTCATGTTTGCTCCGAGTGTCATAGGAGCTGTGAGGAAGGAAAGCCAGCTGATGAATAGTCACATGGAGCATGATAAACGGCATCATGCTTCCCCCAATTAAAGGACAGTAGGCCCACAACTCTCAGGTGGGGCCAGGAGAGGTCTTAGGTGTCCAGTGCTGCACTAAGACTCCAACCCCACACACACACCTGAATTCAAAAGAAACACAGGGAAAAGGCTGCTACATCTCCTGCGGGAAAACCTCCACGCTCATCCCACCATAACCCACCAACACACACACTCCCTACCCAACTTTAGCCTCTGCCCTTTAGCCCCCCCATGAGTCACCCCCACGTACTCATACCTGTTCATCTCACCCCACTAAAGACCTCTTCTGGCAAACCCTAGCCACAAACCACTGCCCCATAACTGAACTGTACTGGAGCAATGCCCCCTCCTCCCCACACCCACACACTTCTGACCATACAGTGAAACCTCCCTGCCCCAATACTTTCTTCTTGTTGCCCCCCACCACCACCTTCAATTAGCCAAACAATATGTATATGCAGTAATAATCCTGTAGCCTCCTCACAAGCCCTTTAGGATTATGAAAGCTTGTAAACGTAACAGGACAGGATCTTACTTGACTCTAGCTATAGAGAGCTATGCATAATAAGTTACCACTTATATAGCTCTTCAGCCACAGACCCCAAAGCACTTCATAAAGATGGGTAAAAGTACCACCATCCCCATTTAATAAATGGGAAAACAGACAGAGGGGGGGTGTTACAGAGCCAGGAAAAGAATCCAGGTTTCCTGCTTCCCAGACTCCTGCCCTAACCATGAAACTTTGATGGATTTGGAGGTGCCCTGTGATAATTTATGAATATTGTATGTTAGCTTGGTGATTGGGGTATTTTCTGTATGACTTTACAGATTTAATTCAACAGGAGTGTGTCTGTAAAAACAGGCAGAAAGGAGAAAGAATAGCTGAAGATAGCCACCACTCAGCACACACACTTGACAGTTGTTAGTGGACAATGCCAGAAACGTTAGCTTTGATGATTGGCTGGCAATGGAGGAACAACCGACAAAACTGGTTGTGACCAGGATGAGAAAAGACCTATGAACACAGAAGAACAAAAGCACTTCTCTCTGTAATGCTTTGTTCCTACTACTAAAATGAACACTCCCCTTGGCTTTAAGAAGGCTGCCTGCTCACTGGACACCACTGGCCATAGACTTGCAGAGGGAAGAACAGCAAGTGCTCAGACTCGGTCTGACCTTAGGATACACAGGATGCTGCTCCCCAGGGCCTGGTCTAAGAGCGGGAAGATTGTGGAAAAAGCTCAAAGTTTGATGGCTGAGGGGCCACACTCAGAGAGACCAGCTAGGGGACAGATGTGCAGCTAACCCTGGAACCATAACAGACACACTTAGTACACTTTATAAATAGCTTCCATTCAGTTTGTCCCTCACCTGGGTGCCTCGTCCTTCTCATCATGGAGCCTTTTTAATATGTCCAGCAGGCAGTTGAGGCCCTCAGCCCCAAAATTCTGTACCCAGCTGTAAGAAACACAACAGAGTCATATTAGCAGCACATAGAAGGACGGAAAGTCACAAAACCCTCAACCACCCCCTGTCCTCTCTCTTCTCTATTCAATCACAATGCACCATCCGCAGCCACGATAAGCAAGCACCTAACCCCCTTGCTTATAGCTTCAGCTCCCTGCCTGATCTCCTTTGCTCCAGCCAGCCCTTTACCTGACAGGATTGTTGTTGAGCGACACTCGCAGAGACTCCAAACAACCGAGCAATTGGGCATCCCTGAGATTTGATTTCAGCTCCTGGATATAAATCATGGCCGACTTAGAGCTCTCCTTCTGACTCATGCCCTACACAGGGAAGAAAGAACAGGCTATTAGGTAAACTAACTGTGGCTGCAGCACCAGGGCATAGAAATGGGTTTTCAAAATGGTATTTTTATGTTGTGTGAGTGGGCACACACATACATGCGCCCTCCATTTCAAAGAGCTTCAGAGTGAAGCTAGCCTAGCTGAAGCATTAACCGCTAAATTAGCTGTAAAGTTTAGTCATCCTCAAAACTTGAAACTACCTAATTTAGTTTAGTGTTCAAAGTAAATATAAGTTATATTTAATTGGCTTTCTCAATATACACTCACGAACACAGACACACAACTGAATTAGAATGTTGGAGTTATTTAAAAAAAAAAAAAGTTTGAAGGTCAGAGGTATTTCATAGTTACATTTCTGATCCCTTACCCTGACCCTCCATCCATCAAGCTTACAGGCAATCAGTACAAGTCATATCAGTAGGCTGTAACTATAGTGGGGGAGGTGGCAATCAGTAGTTGGTGAGTGAGGCAGATTTGGCTCTCCAGCTCCTATAGGAATGGTGCCCAAGTCAGTTCTGTTTGTGGACTATATACAGATGGATAGAAGGGGAGATGTTGGTGTTTGGCACAGTTGTTGGAGACACTGGGCATGGCCACTAGGTAACTCAAGGGGATGGAAGACCACGAGTGCTGATGAAGCTCCCTTGCACTAGGCCCAAGTGTCCTTGGCCCCCCTGCCTGGAGGCACTTGCAGCAGTTATGCTGAGGATCTGCAACAATATGTTGCAGAGTCAGACTGCCTGAAACTAAACAAGGCCAAACAGGGCAGATATGGAAGAACAATATTGAATAAAGCAGCTTTATGTATGGTTTAACAGATGGTACAAAGATCAAGGGAACTAGCTGGTAACCGGATTGGCTGGCTATATGGATACTTAGGGCAGCTTGCTATTGGATAAGTATGCTGAAGAAAGGACGTATAAAAGCCTGTGTAATTTCCAGCTCTGTGTGCAGGATTTGAGATTCTATTCTTCCTGTACCTTGTTTGCAGCTGCAAATAAACTTTTCTGCTTCTCCACCCCATTGTGATTATTGGGTGACGCGTACCGGGCAACGAACCTTGCTGTTGTTCGCCTCTGGCACTGCGTGCCGGCAACACTGCTGATGGATAGGTGAAGCGGAAGAGGACCTGTGTTTGGGCCAGTGGCCCTTTGTACATCAGTGCATTCACATGCTTTTCACTGGAGTATTTCAGAACACAAGTAGGGCCTACCAAATTCATGCTCCATTTTGGTCAATTACACTCATAGGACTTTAAAAATTGTAAATGTTATGATTTCAGGTATTTAAATTAAAATTTTACTCTGTTGTAATTGTAGGGCTCCTGACCAGTGTTCCCTCTAATTTTTCCCACGAATGTGCGGAATGATTTTTATTATGCATACCAATATGGAGGTGATGTGTGACACATCACCTCCATATTTGTGGACATAACAAAATTCATATGGCAGGGGTGGGGCTGCGGGCTCTGGGGTGGGGTTGGGGATAAGGGGCTCGAGCAGAAGGTTGGGGTATGGACTCCAGCTGTGGGTGCAGGCTCTGGAGTGGGGCTGGGGATGAGGCAGAAGGTTGGAGTGCAGGGGGGTGAGGGCTCTGCCTGGGGGTGAGGGCTCTGGGGTGGGGCCAGGGATGAGGTATTTGGGGTGCAGGCTGCCCTGGGGCTAGAGCGGGAGAGGCGACTCTCCCCACCACAGCAGCTCCAGGGCGGGGCTGGGAGAGGGGAGTCTTGGGGGCCCAGCACTAAGGTCTTTGAGATTAGGATTCAATTCCTTGGATCACAAAGGCAGTCATACACTGGTATGAGGTGCCCTCTGTCTGCCTTGTGGAAAAGGTGGGCTGCTGCAGTTTGAATGAATGGGAACTTGTATACGCCCTTTAGTGCCATTGTTAAGTAAAAAGTGTTGCTGTAATTAAGCCTGGAGGCCATTCATACATTCTAAGGCCAAAAGTTGCCATCATTCACCCTTGTGAATAAACCGATTATTGTGCCAGGGATCACATCTGACCAAAAACTGATACTAAACTGGGAGGAGTGGTAGATACGCTGGAGGGGAGGGATAGGATACAGAGGGACCTAGACAAATTGGAGGATTGGGCCAAAAGAAATCTGATGAGGTTCAATAAGGATAAGTGCAGGGTCCTGCACTTAGGACGGAAGAACCCAATGCACCGCTACAGACTAGGGACCGAATGGCTAGGCAGCAGTTCTGCGGAAAAGGACCTAGGGGTGACAGTGGACAAGAAGCTGGATATGAGTCAGCAGTGTGCCCTTGTTGCCAAGAAGGCCAATGGCATTTTGGGATGTATAAGTAGGGTCATAGCGAGCAGATCGTGGGACGTGATCGTTCCCCTCTATTCGACATTGGTGAGGCCTCATCTGGAGTACTGTGTCCAGTTTTGGGCCCCACACTACAAGAAGGATGTGGATAAATTGGAGAGAGTCCAGCGAAGGGCAACAAAAATGATTAGGGGTCTGGAACACATGACTTATGAGGAGAGGCTGAGGGAGCTGGGATTGTTTAGCCTGCAGAAGAGAAGAATGAGGGGGGATTTGATAGCTGCTTTCAACTACCTGAAAGGGGGTTCCAAAGAGGATGGCTCTAGACTGTTCTCAATGGTAGCAGATGACAGAACGAGGAGTAATGGTCTCAAGTTGCAGTGGGGGAGGTTTAGATTGGATATTAGGAAAAACTTTTTCACTAAGAGGGTGGTGAAACACTGGAATGCGTTACCTAGGGAGGTGGTAGAATCTCCTTCCTTAGAGGTTTTTAAGGTCAGGCCTGACAAAGCCCTGGCTGGGATGATTTAACTGGGAATTGGTCCTGCTTCAAGCAGGGGGTTGGACTAGATGACCTTCTGGGGTCCCTTCCAACCCTGATATTCTATGAAAAGAGTACAAGCTTCTGAATCAGCGAAAAAGGTACAGGCATTTCTACTACTAATGCTGTCTGGGTGTCCAGGAGCAGTGGTGATTTCAGCAGGATTTGGAGACCGTTACTCACCTGAGATCAGGGTCAAGACAAGCCCTAATTTCAGCTAGTAACTTGAATTTCTTCCTTCTTCCTGCAACTACAACCTCAATCTTTAGCCAGCTGCATTTTATTCACGTCCTTCATAGTTAGGTGAAGACACTATTAGCGTGTGATGAGAAGGTGATAGAGCTGAGCATCAATAGCATGGTACTGGCAATGAAGTGCACAGTGTTTCATGAGCTCCCCTACAATATAGTAGTTGACATCTCCAACTGGAACTGGCATCAAAAGTACGTAATGTCAATAGCTCCACGTTGGCACATCTTTGCAGTATGGCAGGGGAGGGTTATATTAGAAATGTGAATGAGTAGGTTGGGTGCAAGAGGATATCTGAAGACAGGTGAAAGGAGGATTCACATAAGGAATGAGAGTTAAGGTCAAGGTCTTTTCCTCAAAGATTAGTATTTACAAGAAGAAAGTAAACAGAATCGCTCTCAGCTTGTGATTCTAGCCAATCCTTGAAGCACGGTGTGTGAATTTCTTTAGTTGCCCCAGGCCCAGGATAGGATGCATTCCATAGCAGGACTAGAAAAGCTTTCCCTTGAACTCCTGAGGTACTTCTTCTGTTGCTCCTAGATGAAGGAATCCACCTTCTTCCCTCAGTTGTTTCATGAGATGGGTCACTGAAGCGGGAGCAGGGTGGGAGATTAGCAAGGACTTGAATTATATAGAGTGACCTTTGGTACTAATTTCACAATACCCATTGGTCTGAAGTTATCCCGGCCCATGGTTGAGAAAAATGGGAAAGACAACAACCCAAAATAGGGGTGAGAAGAGGAAGCTCTGGTGGCATCAATGCATGGTTCTTGACATGAACGTCAAACCTGCAGTTTGGAAGATAATGTCAGGCAGGCGGTAGGAGAAGAGGGAGCGGCTCTCTTGCAGGAGATGAGACTACCTCGTATAGTAGTTAGTAGCTCTGCGTTGTTGAAAAAAGGAAGTTCCCTGTCAGAACTGGCTCTACTATCTAGAGGATTTTCTCCTGGTAGTAAGTGTATAGATACCCTAGGACCTCAGAATAGCTTTAGAGTCCTTAGAAGTTTTGGAATAGCCTTCCAAGGGAAGCAATGGGGGCAAAAGATCTATCTGGCTTTAAGATTAAACTCGATAAGTTTATGGAGGAGATGGTATGATGGGATAACATGGTTTTGGTAATTAAATATTCATGGTAAATAGGCCCAATGGCCTGTGATGGGATATTAGATGGGGTGGGATCTGAGTTACCCAGGAAAGAATTTTCTGTAGTATCTGGCTGGTGAATCTTGCCCATATGCTTAGGGTTTAGCTGATCGCCATATTTGGGGTCGGGAAGGAATTTTCCTCTAGGGCAGATTGGAAGAGGCCCTGGAGGTTTTTCACCTTCCTCTGTAGCATGGGGCATGGGTCACTTGCTGGAGGATTCTCTGCTCCTTGAAGTCTTTAAACCACGATTTGAGGACTTCAATAGCTCAGACATAGGTGAGTGGTTTTTCGCAGGAGTGGTGGGTGAAATTCTGTGGCCTGCGTTGTGCAGGAGGTCAGACTAGATGATCATAATGGTCCCTTCTGACCTAAATATCTATGAATCTATGAATATGTAAGCTAAACGAGTCTGGCCCTTCAAAGCCAGTTTGGATCTCTTGAGGAATCCCAGAGGACTATAACCAAGATGTGCCCCCCAACCCTCCCAGTAATGCCTGTGACCTCTGCCACCTCCTCATGTTCTCTCTTTCTCATTCCAGTGGGCTAGTCAGGCACTTAACTGGTGAAGGAACGTCACACATGAAGCTGCACAAAACTTCATTTCCCCCCCCAAAATCAATTGCTATTGCCTCCCCTTCCCCAAAAATGGGGCGAGGAATTACTATTCATTACTTCCCCATTCCCAGAGGGGAAAGGGATTCCACACAAATGACCTCTACATGCAGGGAAGGGGGCCTGAAGACTGTCCCTGGCTTTGATACACAGGGCTGGAGAAAAGCCCTCTCTCAGTGTCAGGAGTTTCCCCCCTGCCCATACATGGGAGGGAAATCCCAACCTGCTGGGGGAGGGGCTTTCCGAGCTTTGCCTTTCGAAAGCTGGGGTCTAGAACTCAGCCGATTAAGCGTGGAGCTAGCTGTTCCGGCCCAGCAGGAAGAGGGGAGGTGCAATTCCCATGATAAAAGTGGTACTCTAAGTTTCCTGTAAGCTGTGCAGCAGCCTATTAAGCGCCGACCTGTCATGGCTAGGGGAGAGGCGCCCCTCCCCCGGCCCTAACCTAGCCCGGCCCCCAACCTGCCGTGGCCTACAGCCTAGCAAAAGATTCCAATCTTGCACATGAGGTGCATGTACAACACAAGTGGGATCCACCTAGACAAAGACTTGAACTACTACATTCTAATTGTGATGTAACTGATTTCTATTTTCAATTTAAAGTAGCTGAAATGGTTGCGTGAAAGCATTCCCTTAGGTTTTAAAAAGGAAAGTATTTTAAAACACTTATATTTGGAAACCCTCTTTAAATTATATACTTCCTTCCTACATATTCTGTTTTGCCATCATTATGTTCTATGTGAGGTATAAAGATAATGCATGCTATTCAATGAAAAAAATACAACATAGTATTTGAATGAAAATCTCTCAGCAAAACTCAATGTCCTTAAATTGAGGCAGTACAGCAGATAGAGCTGGAGACTGTAACTTCCTTGAACCCAAACGTCTCTGCTGATGGAGTTACCAACTCCACTGCACTGGAACACTCAACTGGCCAACAAATCATCTACATTCCGACAGACCTTCTAGACTCATTGACTGGTCAAGTCAAGGTAGGATGTGGCTTAGTACCTTGGACTCAGAGGCACAGATGCAGAGAAATACCCCTTCTACCACTCCAGCCCCTTCAAGCAGCATAAGTAAGAGGCATGTTTTCTGGTGTCTAAAGTCAACAGTTTAAAACTCTGGTGTCTAAACCTAGGCACCTAAGCCCATCTTTAGGCAGTTAAATAATAGTGGCCTGATTTTCAGAGGTACTGAGCACCAGCAGCTCCCACTGTAGTCACTGTGTAGCTAAGTGGACTGTGCACGTGGTGAAGAATCTAACTATTACTGCCTGCCTCCTAGTGGGGGAGGGAAAGAAAAGGAGATGATGCCCAGAAATAAAGATGGAGCTCTGGAAGCTGGTCTTGTTAGGGGTAGTCAAAAGCGCAGCTGGAGCAGGACACTAGAGACTGGGCTTTTGTTTTGTTTTTGGTTGAGAAAATCACTTTGGTAAGACTACCCACATGATGAGTTTACATTTTGAAGCCTTTAAGCAAGGAAAAGGAAAATGCAAGTGGAGATCTCCAGCAGACACTTGGGGAAGTTTAAAACTCCATGAGGACCTTATGGTGTGTCCAAAGATTCAGAAATTTTTTTGAATAATTTCCCATATGTGCACCCAACTTTGTCCAATATTGTTCTATGCACTAGATCTCATTAGGACTCAAATGTGAAGTTTGTGGTGCAAACCATTCAAAGAGAGGACTTGAAAGAAGAGCAGGAGTAGGATTTTCAAGAAGTATAATACCAGCTACGTATTTTCTAAGCCCTATGTCTCAGAAATGACTTGGCAGATTCACCACACATTTTGATTTTTTTAAAGAATAGAAGAGTCTCCTGTAGCCAAACATCACACTTTTAAAGTGGAAAAGATCTTTTCTGGAAGTGAAGACCAAAAATCGAGCTTATAATGGAAGTTTATTTACAGCTTTGGTTAAAGAGAGGCTCTCCCCCCCTACAGAGGCAATGTCAGCTTGAAACATCATTGTAGAACTTTAGTACTTAATATAGTTACTTATAACATGCACATATACTAAAACAAAACATTTTGTTTCAAAAAGGCCATTTTCATAGAAAAAATTTCAAATGAAAAATTACTTTTTTTAGAAACAAACTTCACAGAAAATTTGTTTTTTCAGTTTTGAGTTTTCAACAAAAAAGGAAAATTGAGAAACTGAATGTTTGTCCCCCTGCCCCTCATCCCTTTATGCCATTTTTAAAAAGAGACCCTTCCCCCAAAAAATGGATTTTAGGTTTCAAAAAATGAAAAGGGTTGGGGGTTTTTTTGGAGAATTTTTTGAAGATTTTCATAAAACACACTTAGCATTTTCAACCAGTTATAAAATGTACTATAAATGAAAGAAGTTACCAAAAAACAAAACAAAAAAATTTCCCCCCATTTTATTTACGTTGTCAACTGACAACACTCTCAGCTAGTTTCTCCCTTGCTGAGGAGCCCTTTATAAACACCAACAGGGGAGCAGAATAAAACCTTAAACACACTTTTAAAAAGAATGTTTTTAAACAGTCAATACTATGTCCTGAAATAATGGAGCACTATCAGAAACTGGGTATTTTATTTTAAACTAATCATTTAAAAAATGATGGTTACTGTAATCTTTTAATACTTAGCCATACAAAATCTTTGTTCATTCTGCTATATTAAAATATAGTTATGAAAATAAATAATACAATATGATGAATTTATGAGAAGAAGGTTTATGAAAACTCAGCATTGGGCTAATTTCAGCCTCTTCAAACACTTCATTGAGCCCTGGTCTACATTAAGAGTTTCGGTTGAATTTAGCAGCGTTAGATCAATTTAACCCTGCACCCGTCCACACGATGAAGCCATGACTTCGACTTAAAGGGGGGATTATCAGCGCTGAAATCAACCTTGCTGGGTCAAATCTGGGGTAGTGTGGTAGCAATTCGACGGCATTGGCCTCCGGAAGCTAACCCAGAGTGCTCCACTGTGACTGCTCTAGACAGCACTCTTAACTCAGATGCGCTGGCCAGGTAGACAGGAAAAGGCCTGTGAACTTTTGAATCTCATTTCCTCTTTGGCCAGCGTGGCAAGCTGCAGGTGAGTGCAGATCTCACCAGCAGACGTGACCATGATGGAGTCCCAGAATCGCAAAAGAGCTCCAGTATAGACCGAACGGGAGGTACAGGATCTGATCGCTGTATGGGGAGACGAATCCATGCTATCAGAACTCTGTTCCATAAGACGAAATGCCCGAACATTTGAAAAAAATCTCCAAGGGCATGAAGGACAGAGGCTATCACAGGAACCCACAGCAGTGCCGCGTGAAACTTAAGGAGCTCAGGCAAGCCTACCAAAACACCAGAGAGGCAAACGGCTGCTCGGGGTCAGAGCCCCAGACACGCCGCTTCTATGATGAGCTGCATGCCATTCTAGGGGGTGCAGCCACCACTATCCCACCCCGTGCATCAATGGATAATCACACAACAGGGATGCGCGTTTTGGGGACGAGGAAGATGATGAGGAGGAGGAGGTTGAAGATAGCGCACAGCAAACAAGCGGAGAAACAGGAACTGTTTCTCACCCTGGACCTGGAGCCAGTACCCCCCGAACCCACCCAAGGCGGGCTCCCGGAACCGCCAGGAGGAGGAGGAGGAGGGACCTCTGGTGAGTATACCTTTGTAAATATAACACATGGTTTAAAAGCAAGCGGGTTTAATGATTAATTTGCAGCCAATACAGCTACTAGAAAAGTCTGTTAACGTGTCTGGGGATAGAGCGGAAATCCTCCAGGGACATCTCCATAAAGCTCTCTTGGATGTACTCCCAAAGCCTTTGCAAAAGGTTTCTGGGGAAGGCAGCCTTATTCCGTCCTCCACGGTAGGACACTACCACACCAGGCCAGTAGCACGTAGTTTGGAGTCACTGCATAACAAAGCATGGCAGCATATGGTCCCGGTGTTTGCTGACATTCAAGCAACATCCGTTCTTTATCTCTCTGTGTTATCCTCAGGAGTGTGATATCATTCATGGTCACCTGGTTGAAATAGGGGAATTTTATTAAAGGGACATTCAGAGGTGGTCGTTCCTGCTGGGTTCTTTGCCTGTGGCTGAACAGAAATCTTCCCTGCTGTTAGCCACGTGGTGGGGGGAAGTGTGAAGTGATCATCCCAGAGAATTGGGCGTGGGTGTGTGAGTATGTGGGGGGGTTAGTTGACTTTGTGCTACACGTTAACGCAAAACCGCAGCCCCTCCTTTTAAACTGCCAGTCCATTTTAAATAGCCAATCCAACAGCTGTTCGGTATGGGAAATGAGGGCACAGCTGTTTGAAACCATTCCCACATGTTATGAAGGTTAAAGAAGCCAAAAGACTGTGGCTTACCATGGCTTCCTGCAAGCCGAATTCTGTTGCCCGCCGGCTCTGCGTGTGTGATCTCACACACCAAACTGGCAGACCCTCAATATAAAAGGCAAAATGTGACCTTGTAACGAATGTACATGTGCTATGTAATGTTAACAGCAAGGTTTAGCCTGAAAGAGTCTACCCATTGTTCTCTAAAATGTGTCTCTTTAACGACCCCTCTCCCTTTTTTTTCTCTCCCACAGCTACAAATGTTTCAACACTCCCCCTATCATCTCCGTCCCAGAGGCAGCGAAGATTAGAAGGCGAAAAAAATGCACTCGCGATGAAATGTTCTCTGAGCTCATGCAGTCCTCCCACACTGAAAGAGCCCAGCAGAATGCATGGAGGCAGACAGTGTTAGAGTCCAGAAAAGCACAATATGAACATGAGGCCAGGTGGCGGGTTGAAGATAAGAAGTGGCGGGTTGAAGATGATAGGTGACATCAGCTTGCTGACAGAAGGCAGGAGTCAATGCTGGGGCTACTGGAGGATCAAACTGATATGCTCCGGTGTATGGTTGAGCTGCAGGAAAGGCAGCATGAGCACAGACAGCCACTACAGCCCCCGTGTGACCAGCCGCCCTCCTCCTCAAGTTCCATAGCCTCCTCACCCAGATGCCCAAGAACGTGGGGGGCACAGCCTCCAGGCACCCAACCACTCCACCCCAGATGACTGCCCAAGCAACAGAAAGCTGACATTCAATAAGTTTTAAAGTGCAGTGTGGCCTTGTCCTTCCCTCCTCTCCCACCCCTCCTGAGCTACCTTGCAGTTATCCCCGTTTGTGTGATGAATTAATAAAGAATGCATGAATTTGAAGCAACAATGACTTTATTGCCTCTGCAAGTAGTGATCGAAGCGGGGAGGGGAGTGTGGTTAGCTTACAGGGAAGCAGAGTGAACCAAGGGGCGGAGGTTTTCATCAAGGAGAAACAAACAGAACTTTCACACTGGCCAGTCATGAAACTGGTTTTCAAAGCTTCTCTGATGCACACCGCATCCTCCTGTACTCTTCTAACAGCCCTGGTGTTTGGCTGCGCATAATCAGCAGCCAGGCAATTTGCCTCAACCTCCCACCCTGCCATAAACGTCTCCCCCTTACTCTCACAGATATTGTGGAGCACACAGCAAGCAGTAATAACAGTGGGAATATTGGTTTCGCTGAGGTCTAACCGAGTCAGTAAACTGCACCAGCACGCTTTTAAACATCCAAAGGCACATTCTACCACCATTCTGCACTTGCTCAGCCTATAGTTGAACAGCTCCTGACTACTGTCCAGGCTGCCTGTGTATGGCTTCATGAGCCATGGCATTAAGGGGTAGGCTGGGTCCCCAAGGATAACTATAGGCATTTCAACATCCGCAAAGGTTATTTTCTGGTCTGGGAAGAAAGTCCCTAGCTGTAGCTGTTGAAACAGACCAGAGTTCCTGAAGATGCGAGCATCATGTATCTTTCCCGGCCATCCCACGCTGATGTTGGTGAAACGTCCCTTGTGATCCACCAGTGCTTGCAGCACCATTGAAAAGTACCCCTTTCGGTTTATGTACTCGCTGCCTTGGTGCTTTGGTGCCAAGATAGGGATATGGGTTCTGTCTATCCCCCCACCACAGTTAGGGAATCCCATTGCAGCAAAGCCTTCCACTATGACCTGCACATTTCCCAGAGTCGCTACCCTTGTAGCAGCAGCTCAGTGATTGCATTGGCTACTTGGATCACAGCAGCCCCCACAGTAGATCTGCCTACTCCAAATTGATTCCCAACTGATCGGTAGCTGTCTAGAGTTGCAAGCTTCCACAGGGCTATCGCCACTTGCTTGTGAACTGTGAGGGCTGCTCTCATCTTGGTATTCTGGCGGTTCAGGGCAGGGGAAAGCAAGTCACAAAGTTCCATGAAAGTGCCCTTATGCATGCGAAAGTTTTGCAGCCATTGGGAATCATCCCAGACCTGCAACACTATGCGGTCCCACCAGTCTGTGCTTGTTTCCTGGGCCCAGAATAGGCGTTCCACGGCATAAACCTGCCGCATTACCACCATGATGTCCACATTGCCGGGGCTCGTACTTTGAGAGAAGTCTGTGTCCATGTCCACATCACTCTCCTCACCTACTCACCTGCTTTTGCAGGATCTGGTTCTGCATATACTGCTGGATAATGTGTGTGGTGTTTAGAACGGTCATAACTGCCGCGGTGATCTAAGCGGGCTCCATGCTTGTCGTGGTATGGCGTCTGCAGGAAAGCAGGAGAGCAGAGTGGCAGCGGAAGTGGCGGGTGGATGACGATGCTGACAGCAATATGAAGCCCGCACAGAAAAAGGCATGAAACGATTGTCGGCCGTTGCTTTCACAGAGGGAGGGGGAGCAAGGGGTAGCTGGCAGCAGATGATGCAGTACGACTGCTAGCTGTCATCATCTCCTGGGTGCTCATGGTGCTACTGGCTGCGAGAGCAGCCTGAGGCAGAATATCCCCCTCAAGGAGTGAACTCACAACCCTAGGTTTAGCAGGCCAATGCTCAAACCACTGAGCTATCCCTCTGCCAATATTCCAGGCAGGACTGACTCTCCATTAGACAAAACTTAAAGAAGAGAATGACCTGAGTCACTCCCATTGATGTCCAGGCGCCCATGACAGACCTCACCAAGGTCTGCCAGGAGAACCCAAGAGATGACGAGGAGGGCTACCAGTTGTAATGCACCATCTGCTGACACAAGGCAATGAGCTGCTGCTGTGTAGCAATGCAGTCCCGCGTCTGCCAGCACCCAGGAGACGTATGGTGACAGTGAGCTGAGCGGGCTCCATGTTTGCCATGGTATGGCATCTGCATGGGTAACCCAGGAAAAAAAGATGCAAAACGATTGTCTGCCGTTGCTTTCACGGAGGGAGGGCGGGGCCTGACGACATGTACCCAGAACCACCCGCGACAATGTTTTTTGCCCCATCAGGCACTGGGATCTCAACCCAGAATTCCAATGGGTTGCAGAGACTGCGGGAACTGTGGGATAGCTACCCACAGTTCAACGCTCCAGAAGTCAGTGCCAGCCCCGGTACTGTGGACGCACTCCGCCAACTTAATGGTCTTAAGTGGGGGCACACACAATCGACTGTATAAAATCAATTTCTAAAAATAGACTTCTATAAATTCAACCTAATTTCGTAGTGTAGACATAGCCTAAGAGTTCATTGGAAAACTTAAATTAGCAAGTAAAAATGAACTAGGAAGTCATTGGGATGGTGGCTGTGCATCATTTGTGCACAGTCTTTAGGGCTTTTATTGTTAATGTATATTTTTTTCAAATTGTTCATGAGATTTGTGTTTCATGTCAGATTTTCACTTAAGAACCTATGATGTGAGGAGTTCTTTGCAGTGTTGCTATACAACACCATATCCCTACCTCCCTCAAAGCAGCTTTCTGTACTCAGAGCAAGAGTACTCACAGCTTTAGAGGTATGTAGATACTGGGACACCATCTCCCTCTTGATTATTATGTCCTTCTCCCTCAGAGGCTGCTGCTTCTCCTCATTCAGATTCATATCAACCTGTGGAAGAAAAGCAAGAAAATGTTCAGTTGTGCACAGATTCCCTGATGCTCGAAACATCCCTCACACAGAAACATCATTTGCTACATGGAACACAATCTCCTCAAGGCAACAGGAAGCTTGCAGCCCAGCCACAGCAAGCCCTGAAACGTGGTTCAGTGAGCACATATCAGAATCTCAGAGGGAATAGCCTGCACTTGTGTTTAAATCCTGTCAAAGGAGACCCCTGAGATAAGAAGCAGACAGGAGCAGTCTCCCCCATCCCCTGGCACACACTTCCCAAAGGAGATTATGGTGCTCTGAGGAGAGCTAGAGAAAGTTACCTCCATCACAGGGGGATGATGCTAGCATTCCAGTGGGACAGAGAGGAGCCCCCAACTCCTAAAGGGGTTTGTGGAGCCCAGTGGAATCTCTCAGCATACAATTTACGAAACCAAGAGCCAACTGACTAACCACAGGAGTTCTCTGATCTGCAGAGCTGCTTCTGTCACAATGATTAAGCAGCTGTCAACTGTCAAGCAGTGATACCTTCTGCTACTTATTATCCAGTCTGGGCTCTTAGGGTTTCCAGTGATGTTTTATTCAATGGAACGAGTTAGCCTCCTTCTCAAGATGTGCCTGTCTGTTTCATGTTTGCTGGGTTTTAATTTGTTGTAAATTTAATTGCTGTAAAGTTTGCCAATAACACAAACATCTGTGTAGCAGCAAACAAGGAGGCGAGAACTCAAGAGAAGAGGGCCCAGAGATGAAGATGTAACCATACAGCAAATCCCAAAATATTAAAGCAAGGTTTATTTTCATCTTCTCTCCTTAATCCTGTCTTACTATCACTCCTAAAGTACTAAAACTGTTATGGGGAAGGATTGGGACTGAGAGGCAAGAAGGAAGAAGTCTACACAGGAAAACCCTGAGAACCATTGTCTTATACTATCTGTGAAAAATGACAGGCTAAGGAATCAAAGCAGACCACCCTTCATTGGAGAGTTGTGAGGAAACAGAGCAGGCTCTACAATGGTGATGGAGGTAGGAGGTGTAGGTTGACATAAGGCATCGTGGTTATGAGGTGTAACACCAGTCATCTAGGATACTAAGAGGCACTACAGTCTCCACCTCTTGTCCTGGAAAATGGAAGATAAACACCCAGAGAGCACACAGTGAAGGAAGGAAGGGCATTTGCATTGGGGTCATTAACTTACCAGCATCTGTTCAAAGAGGCCCAGCACATCCTGATCTGTGATTTCCTGTAGCATCTGGCCTGCACTAGGAACATCCATATAGGAAGCAGAGGAATTCCTATGAGCAACATTGGATTTTTCCTTCTCCTTTTTTATCCGCATGCTAGTGAATCGCTCCAGCTAAGTGAGAGAAACAGAAATCAAACTCAGCACAACTTCATTTCGCACCTCTCAACTCTGGTGATCACCCTCAACCACACATGCTGTCCCAAAACCAATGCCAGGCATACTACCCTAATTGCATTCCTATATTTGGCATTCCCACGCTTGCACTGCTGGCAATGGATAGAGAAAGCACAACCGGTCTGGGGGTACTTCTGACACCAAGAGGCCGTAACTTGTGATCTGTGGACCTACCAGGTGCACATTAGTAGGGAAACTTTTGAAACTTCACAGACCAGAGACAAAATTCCCTGTAGACCCTCCAAGTGGTAGATAAGGGTTTTTGTACCCCTGGAGCACCTTTACTCAATGTGTCTGACAAGTCACACACTGCAAGGTTAGTCAGTGTTCTCCAGATGTCCATGTACCATCACCGGCAGAGGATAAGTAGAAATCTGCTGGTACTGCTAATGCCAACTCCCATGTGAATTCAATGCCTCTCCAGGGAAATCTAAAAATCTAAAACACCAAAAACCTGGGTGCCAACAAACAGGGTCTATCCCTGCAGTCAGCAGTCTTGCAAAGCCAACCCTCTGGAAAATGCCAGTGTTCAGATTGCCTACTAAACCAGTGCTTATGAGGAAAGAGTCAGCAGAGCATGCAAGGTCATAGTTTGAGAAGCAGAGTTAGAGAATCCTAGAGAAGCAAATGCCTTATGAGAGAGACAACACACACAGAGCAGCCATGTGACAGCAAGGGCTGAAGCCTTCAAACAGTAAGACTAGAACAGAACAAGCAGAGGAACCAGAAACAGCCAGGCACAGGAAAGTTACAGCAAGTAGGAGACATCACATGCAGAAGAAAACCACCATCCTTACCTCATCCGCCATGAGCCGCTTCAAAGTCTGTGGGACAGAAAGAGGAGGGAGAAGAGGAGAAACAAATCAGTGATACAAGGCACACCTCCAAACACAGAGCGTGTGAGGGTGAGAAGAAAAAATGGGTAGTGACAACCCAGCTTGTTCCACTCCTGTTCAGAGTGAACAGAACACAACAATGCCAAACTCCCATATCCTGCACACTACCACTGGGGAAAGATTTAACTCACCAATGCAGACATACAGCAGTTCCACAGATTTGAGAGATGAGAACATGAGCAGTGGGAAGCAATTACTGCACGAAGCACAAGCTTCCTTCTCTTTCCTCTTTGACTTAGTTTTGTCTCATACTCAAACCTTTTCTAGTAATGCACATTGACTCAAGACTTCAAGAATTCCTTTTGGGGAAAGCAAAACCAAATCCACCACATGGATCTAGTCCCCAGCCAGAAGGGGACAATCTATTCCAATATATGATTCCCTCTTTCCTTACAACAGAAGGCAGAGGTATGGCCTTATCTCCCATCCGGGACAAGGGACAGGATTAGTTATGCTCTCACCAGATGGAGGGACATCGTTGCATGGTGGGACCATAACTAATCCTGTTATATTGCAGCCCTTGCTCCCGATCTCAACAGCCAAGACAGTTTGTTTTAGACTTGGCATTGTACATAAGAGGAATGGCCCAGGCAAAGGAAAATCGGGCCCTTTCAGATCAATCACGTCACTGACAACCACAGGTCTTGCCATCCCCTCAGCTTTGTCAGAAGGGGATCTGTCCTCTTAAAGGGCACTTTGGACCTCAGTATTCCATTTCAGGTGGAATCCTGGTTTTGGGTATGTGCGTCCCAGAATATACAGGTGATGACTTCAGAAGCTGGGACAGTTTGCTTTCAAATTATTAGGAATGTTAAAGAGACACCAAGTTCCCTCTCTCCCTCCCTGCCACTCTACACAGACACACAAAAGGTTGAAACTAACTACCTGAATTACCTATGACCCTTCCTCTGTGGATCATCAGGGGTGTTTAGCAGATATAAAGAATGGATCACAATGTATTCCATAGGGGCAGGCCACCTTAATGCAAATCCCCTTTCAGGACACTCCATGACAGGTTCTCATCTTTTCCCATCTTTAACTGAGGGAGTAATTCTGTCTGCTATGCGAAGTTCATTACTCTTGCTCCCTAGTTTTTTTATTATCTGCATCCAGAATCCACATGACTGTAATTTCCACTACTGCAGCTTTTTGATTTGTCATAAACCAGAGACTCCAGCAGAGGGCAGAAAGAATCAACATATGGGAATAACAAGGAGCAGATCTGCTGCTGCTCTAATGACAGAGAGAGTGTAAAAACACAGTCAATGAAGATCAGGCCCCCTGGAAACAGATGTTAAGAGCATCACAGAGAACGTGGATTATAGCTCCTTTCCATACCCATCCCTTGTACTACAGCATCAAATGCAGAATTGGGGTAAAAAGAAAAGGAGTACTTGTGGCACCTTAGAGACTAACCGATTTATTTGAGCATAAGCTTTTGTGAGCTACAGCTCACTTCAGTGCACCACAATTTAAGATAATGCCATAAAGGTGAACCACCTCCAACATATCACATAGTTTAAACCCTTAATAGGGCTTTGGGATGGCCCACACTACACACAAGAGTTCCCTTCCTTCCCATCTCCAAAAGTTATCCAAAGATCACATGATTCTGAGAGAACCAAGACAAAAGCTCCTTTGACACCACTAAAGGTCCCTAAAGGGCTCAACGTATTTCAAAACTCTGCAGCTGTGAAATTCATCCTTTGCTGTTCAACTGTACTCCAGAACCTCAGCTTTCATTTAAAAATTTTTCTACTAGCCCTTATGGCTGTAGAAATAACCTTGAAAACATTATCTGAATTTAACCAACTCAAGTGTCTGCAGAGAGCCTGAAGAAAGTAACTTTAAGAGGTGTGAACTACAATCCTTCATCTCAGTCAGGGCACCATGGACTTTGATTCTGTGGTTGTGCTATTTGGCATTTTCTCAAGATAATTGTGTTTGCCAAGGAATTTCCTCCTTGTGCTGCAGCTAGGCAGCTGATATTTTGCATTCTCTCTCTCTGCCCTCCCAGGACCTGCCTGGAGCCACCTCTTGCTCTCCAGCTGTTTCCCCACAAGAGTGAGTTAACTAGATTACAGGGCACACTCCCTGCTTTTCTGTTCCATGGAGCCAGAGCTGGAATCCAGCTTGGTCAAGGAACAGAGGGAGCCACGTGTGTAAACTGGTATGCTGGGCCAACGGCAGAACAGCAGAAGCGACCCAGGGAAGTGAGCTGCTAAAGCGGATTACAAATTCCCCACTTCTTCATCACACATTGGGATGGGGGAAGGAAGCTCTGAGTCAGGCCACCTGGACAACATTAAGGCAGCTGAGGCCCAGGAAATGGATCTGGATACTTAAAGAGTATAGCAAAAAGCTCAACCTCAAAAAAAATCTCTGTTGAAAATAATCAGATAGTTTTACATCAGCTGCTATTTTCAACTCTGAGCCATAGCTGTGTGTGTTTGAGTGGGGGTGATGATGAAGGATGTTTCATGGTGACAGGATAGATATTGCTGTGAAACGTAGACGGTGCTGTGTGGAAGTTGCTCCCATTGTGCAACGGAGTACACACCACACCAGTACCAGTTACATGTTACCAATATTCCTAACTCCCTCACCTTGGGGGAGTTCCAATGGCAGAGCAAGGAGGCATTTTGTAGGGGCCTTTGCAAGGTAAAGGGAGGCTACTCATCTGTAACTGGAGTTCTTCAATAGATTTTTGCACATTCTTACCCTTAGGGCATAGCAACAGTACAGCTTGTATGGTGGAACCCTTCAGTAGTAGTTAGTACCTCTTGCAGCACTCTCACATCCCCTACCCCTCCAAACATTTGAAGGCGGGGCTATAAAAGTGGGATGTGGCACGTCAACCATTTTAGTTGGAGATGACAGAGGTCTATAAAATCATGACTGATGTGGAGAAAGTAAATAAGGAAGTGTTATTTACTCCTCAGAACACAAGAACTAGGGGTCACCAAATGAAATTAATAGGTAGCAGGTTTAAAACAAACAAAAGGAAGTATTTTTTCACACAACACACAGTCAACCTGTGGAAATCCTTGCCAGAGGATATTGTGAAGGCCAAAACTATAACAGGGTTCAAAAAAGAACTAAATAAGTTCATGGAGGATAGGACCATCAATGGCTATTAGCCAGGATGGGCAGGGATGGTGTCCCTAGCCTCTACCAGAAGCTGGGAATGGGCGAGGGTGATGGATCACTTGATGATTACCTGTTCTGTTCATTCCCTCGGGGGCATCTGGCATTGGCCACTGTCAGAAGATAGGATACTGGGTTAGAAGGACCTTTGGTCTGACCCACTATGACCGTTCTTATGTTATGTTCCTTCCACCACCTCGTCAGATCCAAAGCTGAAAACAGGACTTTTAGAAAAAGGGGAAGGTGGATGGGGAAGAGTGAACGTGCAGAGGTCATCTTGAAGAACTCTGGTTATAGATGAGGAACATTCGTTTATTCCTGAATGGCTTCCACACATTCCCACTTTTGAGAGTTTGGCAAGCAGTTCTCCCCCCTCTGGATGGTGGGATGAAGAGACCTGGTTATACAGAGTGCAATACCGCTTTACCAAATTATGCATCAGATCTACCTGCCAGATCTAAGGAATGTCATATGAATATATGATTTGAGCTCCTAATTGCAGCTCTACGGTTTCTCCAATATGGGGATATGTCTAAAACAGGCCATGTAAGTGACCTTCACTCTTGCTGAGTGCACTCTAAGCCATGCTTGAAGAAGAAAATAGGTGTGTTTATAAAAAACAGAGTCTAACCCACTTGGAAAGTTGTTCGGTTAGACTGCCTGACTTTTACTCTTTTCCTCAGAAGAGAGGAAACAGTCTACGTAATCTCCTGTATTCTTTAGACCTATTCTAAAAGGGAAACACATCAAGGTGTGTAGTGATGCTTTTCATCTCCTGAGCGAGACCTAAAGAAAAATGCAAGTTTATGGACTGATTGAGATGAAATTCTGTTATCACCTTGAAGAAATTTTGGGTGTGGACAAAGAACTACTTTATCTTTGTGAAAGACCATAGAAGTGGGGGCGGGGGGGGGGGGAGGGGGATCAGCCATGAAAACGTGCAGTGTGCTCACTCTTCTAGCAGAAATAATAGTTACCATAAAGGCTGTACAAATTGAGAGGTGAAGCAGGGAACATTGTTCCGCGGGTTCAAAGGGAGGTTTAATGAGCTAAGTACTAGAGGTCCCATGTCAGTGTGTGTTTCCTAACCAAAGAGTAGACGTTCATTAATCCCTTCAAGAATCTTTTTACTATATTGTGGCTAAATACAGTATTTTGCTCAATTAAGCTGTGATGAGCTGAGATGTACTTTTACCAACAATAAGAAATGCCCAAGGATTTTAAATGAAGTAAGTACTACAGTATAGATTGAATAGGCACTGAAGCTAGGTTTGTATCACTGTTGGTTGTTCACAAAAAGAATAATTTTCCACTTATGATCACAGCACAGACAAGCTGTCTGCTTCTTGTAGTTTAACAGAATCACCTGTACTTTTCCCAAGCAGGACAGCTCCAGATCTGTCAAAGTCCTATGGTACATGCTGTAAAGTGGAGAGTCTGGGTTTGGATGACAAATCCAACCTCTCTGCTGGGTCAACAGGTCTGCAGTTGTGTGGAGAGACAAATAAACCTACAAGTGGGAACCACCTCTCCCCACTATGCCCAGAAGTGTGTAGGGGAAACTCCAAACACTCTAGGGGCATTGGGACCCATGTGGCCTTGGGACAAAACTACAGAGCGGAGCCAGCCACAGCTCCATGTAGTAGGGGCAGAAGCAACCAAAGCATATCTTTGGTCCTTTAGACACAGAGGACTTTCTACAGTTTTAACTGGACTGTCTCTGCCCGGCACTGATTGGATGTTTGCTCCAACCTTCCTCTTCCTGTGTCTTCCCTTCACACCTGCCCCCTTACCCTTTTCTTCTCTGCCCTGCCCCCTTCACTTCCCTTTCCGTTCAGCTCACTCCCCCTCCTAACTAAACCCAACTAAAATTTTTTTTGGTGAAATAAGAATGACCTCTGCTGTCATTACATAATTCACTCTGCCTGTGTGTTACATTCCCTCCCCGTGTCAGTATTGTCCAGATAAACCGGGGTGACCAACCTGCGGCTCTTCATAAGTTAATATGCAGGTCCTTGTATAGGTACAGACTCCGGGGCTGGAGCTACAGGCGCCAACTTTCCAATGTGCCTGGGATTGCTCATTTCTCAACCCCTGCTCTGCCACAGGCCCAGCTCCCACTCCACCCCTTCCCGCGCCCTCCTTTGAGCCTGCCATACCCTTGCTCCTCCCCCTCGTCCCGTCCCATCCCCCGGAGCCTCCTGAACTCCATGAAACAGCTGATCGGGAGGTGCAGGCGCTGATGGGGGGGCTGCTGATGTATTAGTGTGGCTCTTTGGCAATGTACATTGGTAAATTCTGGCTCCTTTTAAGCTCAGGTTGGCCACCCCTGAGACAGACTGTAAGCTCTTTGGGGCAGGGGCCATCTGCTACTCTGTTTGCACAGCACCTAGCCCCATTCTTGGTTGGCTCTAAGGCACTACCATAATAAACATGATTAATAATAGCAATAGGTGATAGTTACGTTCTTGCACAGACCAAGGCACTCAGAATAACTTTGTCTTCTTTGACTGTCCACAAGAACTCTCTGTATTACAAGAATTGGGGGTGAACACACAGAGAACTACTCTCCCAGACTAGAAGAAACACATCCAACAGGGTCTGGTTATCTGCTCCTGCACTGGAGCACTGATATTTGGAGTTGTGTCTTGTCGCAAAGGAGTCTCTCTCTGTATATCTCTCTAGTAGATGTTATTTGCCAGAGTTCTTAAGTGACTCTTGTAACAATCATGCAAGACAAGGCTCAGCTGATCTGACAGTGCATTACCCTTTCCTAGAAGCCATATCAGAAGAATTGAAGGATGCTCTCAAGGTATGCTTAGCAACTGACCTATCTTTGGTAATAAGGGCTTTGGAAAGTTTTATCTAGTCTTCTGGCCATGACAGGAAAAAAGAGCTTTTTTCCTTCCACAGATCTTATTGGTTTCTGGACATTACTAGCTGATACTTTGCCACTTTAATGCCCAGTGACAGAAGAGAACATCTTTCTATCCAGAGCACCTAGCTTCTTACCCTCTCTATTGGAAGAGTTAGAGTGGACTCCAGTCCCTTTAGCTCTTTGAAGGGCAGCTGCCACTGCCAATGAAGCACTCAGGAGGCAGCTAGTATAACTTGCTCTTTTTTTTTTTATTAAAGAAATTCCTTATCCAGATGCTGGATTTAGCTAGGTATTTGTTTGCCATCTGTAATAACCTGCCTAAAACTGGCAGTGTAATCTTATTCCTAGAGAGTGAACCCAGCATATAAAAAAACCTAGGTGCGCAGTGTCCTCTAAGGTTTCCTAAGGGATGTTTAAGATAGTAGCTATCCTTCCTGAGTTTGTGAAATTAGAGCATATTTTCTGCAGGGGCTGAAGTAGTAGATGTACCTACATTGTTATCCAACGAAGTTTGAACATCCAGATCTATTGCTATATCCAGAGGTTCAAAAGGCTCTTCTAGTCCTTCTTCAGACAGTATGCCTGGGACAAAAAAAGAAGACTGTCCCCTCAGGACCAGTGAGTGAGATTGCTGGGTTAAGTGAAAAGCCAAAAGGTGTATAAGACATTTACCTGGGGAACCAGTAGGGAGTCCTAGAGGGAGGGTCACATATCTCAAGAGAGGTTTACATAGCTTAAGAAACAGGTTTTGCCTTGTATTTTTTTTTCCCTTCCCAGACAAAGAGGAGAAACTGCTTCACCACCTTATCCTTTTTTCCTTTATCTGTAACCAATGAGGATAACATATTCTATGCTACACAGAGGGTCCCATTGTGAAGACGGATCCGAATTGTGGGTGTTCCAGGTATTTTACACAATGAACCTAACTCACTACAGTAAACAATGTCTTTAAGGAAGCATTGGGGACCTTATTGGGCTTACAATGAGGTTCTGAACATGGAAATGATGGCCTTGGATTCAGGACATGATGTTGATCCATACTACAGGTTTGGCTTCAAATACCACCCTTTGCTGTGACTCTGATTTCAAATGCTAGAGCCCTATGGGTACTCTTTTGCATTTCTTCAGCAAGAAGCAGCTCAAGGACTGGATTGTTAGCTCTCAAAGACTGGCTCTTTCAGCAGAGGCGGACACCTGTGAGGTCAAATGTTTCTGTTTGGTTGGATCTGATCTTTGCAGATTCATAGTAACCCGCACTGGTGTCTGTCTTCTTCACTGGAACTTTGCAGGGCTTTTTGAACCCTTCAAGGGTCGGAGCACGGCTGATCTCCCAGCACCTATGGGTCCCTGTTTTGGGCTCAGAAGATTTAGCTGCTAAAGTTTCCTGCAATTGTAACGCTCACAGACCCCAGTCGTCGGCGGATCAAACTGGGGACCTCTGTAGCTTCGTGCATGAGCCTCTACAGCATGAGTTAAAAGCCAACTGGCTCTTAGCTAAGGCTGTAGAGCAGACTTATTTAACTCTCTCTAAATGGTCTCAGTGCCACTAGATGGGACAGAACCCCACACCCAGAAGGTGTGTGGGTTACACAATATCATAGCTTGGAGGAGATTCTGATACTCCTTTCTGGCCTTAGGGATGAAGGTGCTGCATATGAAGCAACAAGGAGGTAAATGACCTTCCCACATCTAGACCTAATACTACATGTGCATTCAAAGCAAGAAAAAAGGCAGGGCTACAGGCACATCTCTTGAACCCTGATTTCTTTTTTTATTATTATTATTCTGACATATCAGAATCAAGGACCTGTGCCAGGATTCAGATCCTTAGTCGAAGAGAAGAGAAGAGAATAAAAATTGAAGCTGTGGCACAGGGAACAATCCGTTCCAATAAATCCAGGTCCAAAGACATAAGAACATAAGAACGGCCACGCTGGGTCAGACCAAAGGTCCATCTAGCCCAGTAACCTGTCTTCTAACACTGGCAAATGCCAAGTGCCCCAAAGGAAATGAATAGAACAGGTAATCATCAAGTGATCCATCCCCTGTCGACCCAGCAAGGTTCCTAGTCCAACTGCAGTTGGAAGGAATGGAGGAGGTTGGCAAATAAAATTATTTTTTAGTTCCACCCTCTAAACATTTGTAGCTGTGACAACACTCCAAAGGTCCAAGCTGCATCTTTGTCACATCCCAAGAGTAAGTATATACACAGGCCACTCGAAGAAGAATATGCATGGCCCCTTCCTGCTTCCCTCCTGGCTCCAATCTCTCTGGCTTCCCAAAACCAACCCCTTTTGGCTGGCTCTTGCAACCCTCTGCAAGAATTGAATGTACCCATTATTCATCCTAAAACAGTTGTTTTGGAGATGGGGAGGAGAGTTAGGATAGGCTTGCAAAGGCATTTTCTGCAGTGAGTACATCCTGATAAACAAGAGGCAGTCTCTCCTCTTGGTGAGTAGAGGTGGGTAGAAAGCTGGCTAGATTGTCGGGCTCAACGGGTAGTTATCAATGGTTCCATGTCTAGTTGGCAGCCGGTATCAAGTGGAGTGCCCCAAGGGTCGGTCCTGGGGCCGGTTTTGTTCAATATCTTCATAAATGATCTGGAGGATGGTGTGGATTGCACTCTCAGCAAATTTGCGGATGATACTAAACTGGGAGGAGTGGTAGATACGCTGGAGGGGAGGGATAGGATACAGAAGGACCTAGACAAATTGGAGGATTGGGCCAAAAGAAATCTGATGAGGTTCAATAAGGATAAGTGCAGGGTCCTGCACTTAGGACGGAAGAACCCAATGCACAGCTACAGACTAGGGACCGAATGGCTAGGCAGCAGTTCTGCGGAAAAGGACCTAGGGGTGACAGTGGACGAGAAGCTGGATGTGAGTCAGCAGTGTGCCCTTGTTGCCAAGAAGGCCAATGGCATTTTGGGATGTATAAGTAGGGGCATAGCGAGCAGATCGAGGGACGTGATCGTTCCCCTCTATTCGACATTGGTGAGGCCTCATCTGGAGTACTGTGTCCAGTTTTGGGCCCCACACTTCAAGAAGGATGTGGATAAATTGGAGAGAGTCCAGCGAAGGGCAACAAAAATGATTAGGGGTCTGGAACACATGACTTATGAGGAGAGGCTGAGGGAGCTGGGATTGTTTAGCCTGCAGAAGAGAAGAATGAGGGGGGATTTGATAGCTGCTTTCAACTACCTGAAAGGGGGTTCCAAAGAGGATGGCTCTAGACTGTTCTCAATGGTAGCAGATGACAGAACGAGGAGTAATGGTCTCAAGTTGCAGTGGGGGAGGTTTAGATTGGATATTAGGAAAAACTTTTTCACTAAGAGGATGGTGAAACACTGGAATGCGTTACCTAGGGAAGTGGTAGAATCTCCTTCCTTAGAGGTTTTTAAGGTCAGGCTTGACAAAGCCCTGGCTGGGATGATTTAACTGGGATTTGGTCCTGCTTCGAGCAGGGGGTTGGACTAGATGACCTTCTGGGGTCCCTTCCAACCCTTATATTCTATGATTCTATGATTCCTGTTATACCTGCCAAGAGTAAGTCTGATGGGATGCCACTAAGGATGTGGCAAGGGGGTTCCTATGGCAGAGAAAGAAGGCTGTAGACAATGAGATAACTGGCACCGTGGATATGGGGAAAGTGGTGGATGTGATATAACTTGACTTTAGCAAAGCTTTTGATACGGTCTCCCACAGTACTCTTGCCAGTAAGTTAAGGAAATATGGATTGGATGAATGGACTATAAGATGGACAGAAAGCTGGATAGATCGTCGGGCTCAACGGGTAGTGATCAACGTCTCGATGTCTAGCTGGCAGCCATTATCAAGTGGAGTGCCCCAGGAGTCGGTCCTGAGGCCGATTTTGTTCAACATCTTCATTAATGATCTGGATGATGGGATGAATTGCACCCTCAGCAAGTTCGTGGCTGTGGAGAGAGGTAGATATGCTGGAGAGTAGGGATAGCGTCCAGAGTGACCTAGACAAATTGGAGGATTGGGCCAAAAGAAATCTGATGAGGTTCAACAAGGGCAAGTGCAGAGTAGATCTACCTGGTGTAGATATGGCTAGGTCAATGGAAGAATTCGTCCATCAATCTAGCTACTGCCACTTGAAGAAGTGGATTAACGACATCAAAGGAAAACCCCCTTCTGTCACTGTAGGAAACATCTACCCTACAGCATTACAGCAGCACAGCTATAGCCCTCATAGTGTAGATATGGCCATAGCCAAAGATGCATTCCCACACCAAGGGCCAGACATCCACCTCAACTGTGCCATAACCCCTGAAAACAGCTCAGTTAGTTTGAACCCCAAAACTCCAGGGGCCTACAGACCTATCTTGAAGTGAACCATGAAGAGGCTGCCAAGGGCATACAGCAGCAGAGCAGCTGCTCCAGCTCCCAGCCCTCAGGGCATTATCCAATTAGAGAACAGAGTGCCATTCAGGGGAGGTTTCCACCTCATCAGGGAAAGAGTAAGCCCATAACACACACATGGCCCACACTAAATCAACAAGTGGCACATCCAGTAAACATATATCCCTCTTCTTCTGTAGGGACAGACTGAGCTCCCATACTAGGAACATATGCAGAACCCAAGAGACCCCCACATACAGGGCATGGTAAGCAACCCCTAGAGTTCTGCCACAGTCCCCCTGCACATGGCACCACAATTAAACAAACAACACCCCCTCTTGGAAGTCTTCAAATTTTCAACTGGTGGAGCATATGGAGCAAACAAAGACCAGATAGGAGAGAAGCAAAGGGAAGTGGAAATGCAAATGCAAAACAAACATGGTCCAGCTCTGAACAGAATACAAGAACAGACAGTAAAACATTTTCTGCTCCTCCTTCTAAACCAGGCAAGCAGGCAATAAGCATCTCTCTTCCACGTAGTGGCCATATACTGTAGAATAGCCCACATCTACTGCTGAGAGCATCCTGTGCCAAAAGATTAAAAATTATGCACCAAAAAAATGAAAATTATGTGCACAATATTTTAAAATTCTGCAACATTCTGCAAATTTTATTTGTCAAATAAATGTGGAGGCTCCAGCATGGCAGTGGGGAGCACAGGCCACCGGCTACACAGAGGTAGGAGATCACTGTGCAGCTCCCCCCAGGGACACGGACTCAACGGTGAGGCTGCACCCAACCCTGACATAGCGCAAGGACCGGGCCTGCCCCAGAAACATCCCAGGGCTCCACCCTTCCGTGCCAGATCTGTGCAGGCAGGCTCAGCAAGGCAGGATCCAAGCATGGAGGGGCTTAGTGTGGGGGGATCCAGGTGTGGGTTGAGAGGGTTCTGTGTGGGACAATCTGGGTGTGGGCAGCTCAGTGGGGGATCCAGGTGTGGGGGGATCTGGATGCACAGGGACTTATTGGGGGGGTTCTGGGTGCAATAGTAATGGGACTCTCCAAGGGAGGTCCAAGTGAATGCGGTTGAGGCTCACTCGGGGGTCATCTGGGTGTGAGGGGAATAGAGCTCGGCAGAGGGGTCTGGGTGTAGGGGGCTTGGTGAGGGGTCCAGATGCTGGGGGAGTGGGGTCCAGATGCAGCTGGTTGGGACTCAGTGGGGTGGGGATCCGGGTGCAGGTGGCTCATTGTGGTGGTTCAGGTGCAGAGAAAGTGGGGCTCATCGGCGGGGGGGGGGGAGTTCTGAGTGTGTGGGGGTGAAGCTTGGTGGGAGGGTCTGTGTCTGACGGGGTCTGGATGCACAAGGGTTGGGCAGGGATCCCTCCCCATGCAGCTGAGGAGCAATGGGTGCAGGAAGCAGGGGGGAGGGCGAGTTTGCAGAGCTTCCAGCAGCCGGAGAAATCTGGGTGTGGGTCTCACCCAACCCCGGATGCTGTGCGTGGGAAGAGGAAGTCCTGTCCTCCCCAGGCCAGCAGGGACTAGCAGCTAAGCCCAACACAGAGCGGGAGGCACCAGCCAGGTCTTCCCCAGTCCCATCTCCTGCCCCACAGTGATTTACCTCTCTGCTGGCTGCCCTGGGCACCCAAAACATACTGCTGGGGAAGGCTGCATGACTGCTCTTTTGGATTCCCTTGCTTCCCCATCAGAAAGTCATTTGTCTGAGGGGAAGCAAAGAAATCTGTGGGGGACATAAATTCTGCGCATGTGCAGTGGCGCAGAATTCCCCCAGGAGTAAACACCTTAACTCTGCTAGTCTTGAACCTTTCCACAGGTGCCACTAGAAAACCATGCTAAACAGGGATCTTCTATGATACTCTGCTTAGCTTGTGAGGTCAGAACCCAGCATTGAACCAAGTCGATACTTGGACAGGAGAACTTCATGAACACCCTGGGCTGTGCAGGAAGCAGTTCTGGCAATCCAGCACTGCATTCTCCCTTAGCTAGTACTGTACTCATTACCTCAGAGTGGTGCTAGGAGGTACTCTGCAGCTAGAACTTTTGACCTTACAAATAAGATACTAAGGCAGAGGCAAAGGGGACTAATATCCTTGCAGACTGAGGAAATTAAAAAAAAGATTAAATGTAATTTCCAAATGATACTCAACATCTCTTACTCTTTCCCCCCTTCCTATCTCCTGCTCATATTTCACCACCATCCATTCCAATTTGGGCATGAGGCAGCTCTTGGACCTTGCAAGACAAATACTCCCCCACAAGGCTCATCTGTCTGTCCTTCCATTCAGCTATAAACCACCAGACATAGCCCTCCTCCTATAGCTCTGCTGCTGTTAGGGCATGGCTACACTTGCAGATGTAGAGTGCTTTGAGTTAAACCAGCCTTCGTAGAGCACAGTTGGGAAAGCGCTGCCGTCTGTCCACACTGACAGCTTTAAGTGCACTGGCGTGGCCACATTTGCAGCACTTGCAGCGGCATTGGGAGCGGTACATTATGAGCAGCTATCCCAGCATGCAAGTGGCTGCAACATGCTTTTCAAATGGGGAGGTGGGGGTGGAGTGTGACAGGGAGTGTGTTGTATGTGGGGGGAGAGAGTGGGTTTTTGGGGGGCTGAGAGCATGTCAGCATGCTGTCTTGTAAGTTCAGACAGCAGCAGACTTCCCTTCCCCCCCACCCCCCCATACACACAGCATTCCACAGTAATGGTTGCTTTGTCTTGGAGAAGATAAGCAGCCGGCTGTCAGAAATGGAGCTTTCAACGGGCATTTCCCCATTCCTATATCCAATTCCAAACAACGACAAGAGTGGCCACTTGACTTAAGGGGATTATGGGACATTTCCACAGGCGGATCAGAGCCTCGTTCACACTGGCGCAGTGGCGCTCCAGCGGGGGTGCAGCAAAAGTTATTCCACTCGCTGAAGTGGAGTACCAGCAGCACTGTAGCCACAGAGTCAGAGCGCTCTACGTGCCTTGCCAGTGTGGACAGGTAGTGAGCTAGTGCGCCCGGGGCTCCTTTATTGCGCTATAACTCGCAAGTGTAGCTAAGTCCTAAGAGACACAAGTAGCACAGAGAAGTAGCCACATTTAGTAGGATTTAATGAAGGGGGCATGTAGGGTGCAGAGTAGACCTTGGGGGGAAAGGGAGCACGAGGCTGCTGCCAAAGAAAGAAAATTGTCCCATGCCACCCCTGGAGAGATGAGTGAGGGCAGAGGTAAAACCCAGGTAAGAGAATCTTAACAGCAGTGAAGACATACCCAGTTCTCTCACATGGAGCCATTAGAGCAGCTGTGGCTGAGCTTAAAGAAATGAGGTCTTGAGCCACATCCACCATTCCTCCTGCTCCCAATCTCCAGACAGCCAGTTGTCTAAAGAGCTAAGTTGGAGCACCACAAAACACCATGGACTCAGCCAGCCCTGTAGGTTAGTAGGATCCTTTTACTCAGGAGATTGGTAAAACTGCAGGGTGTCCTAAAAGTGCAGGATCACCACTATCGTTCACTGAAATCAAAGCCCTGAAAGATCCTATGGTATAATTTATAAGAGAATAGTATTAATCTTCTGGGATGTTCCCGCCAAAATTTAATCCAGGAAATTACACTCTTCCTAAATTCCCTCTGCAGTTTCAGTTGCTTTAAACTGTCATGCAGTGTTTAACAGCTACACGTGTACTTCAGTGGCAAGAATCATTCATACCGGGCTTGAAAAGTGTACCTCACACACATTAACCAGAGGCTGATGCAAAGATGGCTCCCAACCCTCAACAGTAAGAGAAACCCAGTCCAATATCCACTTAACCTCAGCTACTGGAATGCAGGAGATTGCTGTGATTTCTAGGATGCTTTCTCTGGCCCCTTGCATAGAGACTTAATTTATGTACTTTCCTCTAGCTAGTAGCTATCTAATATAATCCTCCACCAACTGCTGGAAGGAAAGAGTTCTTTCCCCCACGCCTCTAATGCTTTCCTGGTTGTTGGAGAGGATTCTCTGATATATTCAGGGCTTTGGAGTAGAGCCCGGAGCTGGAGTGCGGAGCAATGGAGCTGCAGGTTTTTGCCCAGAGCTGGAGCTGAGCCGGAGCACAGAAAATCTTGACTGCTCCAAAATTGAGCAAACAAACCTTGACTCATATTTGAAGTCCTCAAAGGTTACAGTCACCATGGATGCCAATACTTCCCGTGAAGGGCTGATGGAAATGAGTTCAACAGCGTTCACTACCTTCAGGCTAAAGAACAAAGGATTCCAAAAAATTGCAGGTGAAATGGGTCGGCAGCTTGGCGTTTCGATGGGGCACAATGCAGTTAGTCATTTAGTGGTCGCAAAGAGCTCAAGCAAGCTTTGGAGCAAAAATTGTGCTACCTGAAAATGGATGCGGCAACCCGTGGAAACAGCAATTTCCTTGCAATCAATGCTCAGTACTACGAAGAAGGAAAAGATAAAGCTGTGGTAAAAACATTGGACATAAATCGACACTGTGATTGTGAAACAATCACAATTGTTTGTACGTGAAAAGTCAAGTAAAAGCTATTTTAGAAAAATTTGGGATCAGGGAAATGCAAGTCCTGAGCATCTGCATTGACAATGCAGCAAACATGACATATGCCGTCAAAAATTTCAGTGACGACAGTGAAACCATTTCTACCTCTGAGAACAGGGATGTGGACAGAACTGAAGCTATTTTGCTTGATGAAGGAACTAAAGGAATGGATGAAATCGAACTCAACATGGATGCTGCTGCACAATGAGTTAATGACCTAGCCTCATACTTCCAACATGGCTTCATGAGGACGACTCAAAAGTTCAACTGATGAGGTGTGGTATTCACACTCTTCAGTTGGCAATCTGGGATGGACCGAACAAAGAACATGAGAAGAAATTTCTGGCAAAAATTCAACAACTCATTGTCAAACTATGAACCCCAAGTATTCGAAGTGTTCTGCTTGATCTACATGGGGTGACTCAATCATTGGATACTGTGACTCACTGGGGTTCAACATTTGCGATGACTGATTGGCTTCTCGTTTTTCAATCTTACTGTGAACAAGCGGCTGCTGCTGGAACAAGAGAACTCAAGTTAACAAAAGCTGAATGGGATTAAGTGAAGAACCTGCGAGACCTCTTGCCAAAGCCAAACCAAACAACCATGAATCTTCAAGCTGTCGATCTAACCCCGGGAGTTTTAATGAAGGAATGGTAAAAACTGTCAAAATTCTTGCAAGAAAATGGTGGACCAATTGCAGAAGGAATTCTATCCTCCATGCAGAAACATGAAGTGAAGCCTTTTTGACAATATTCATTTCCTTGCTGAAGTTTACGTTGACCCACAGTATTGGATACTTCTTACCTCAAAGGAAATACCAAAGGCAAAGGAAGGGCTCCTTGATATTGCTCAACGACTCGAAAAACAAAATCTATTGCTATATTTGAACTCGGCGAAAGAGACTGAAGAAAACAAAACACAACAAAAGGAGTCATCAACAATCGAATTTTCAGTTTTGGAAAGTTCACATCCTTCAGAAATAGCAGGCTGTTCTCAAACTTCCGTCTCTACTCTGAACTTGTTTGAGTGTCCATCATAGAATATCAGGGTTGGAAGGGACCTCAGGAGGTCATCTAGTCCAACCCCCTGCTCAAAGCAGGACCAACCCCCATTTTTTACCCCAGATCCCTAAATGGCCCCCTCAAGGATTGAACTCACAACCCTGGGTTTAGCAAGCCAACGCTCAAACCACTGAGCTATCCCTCCCCTCATTCCTGAGACGTCTTCAACCATCACAGGGAAATGGAGATAATTCAAGCACTAATTCTTCAGAAGATGACACCCTCGAAAAGGAATTGGATAAACAAGAAAGAAGCCAGAGAGTTTCTGCAATTCATAATTGAATAATGAAGCATTATTCGAGAAAAACTCTCGGGAAGACTGTGAGGCGATGGAGTTTATCGGTAGGCTAAAAGTTAAGTCTGTTTTTGATGCCATTCACAGCTACCCACACTGCATTCAGGCTGCCTGTAGAATTGCTTCGAGCATACCAACAACTCAAGCTAGCATAGAGCAACTGTTTTCAGTTTTAAAGTTAATTTTAAATTATTTGCAGCAGGCTATGAAAGATGACTTGATTGTTGCAATAATTTTTTACAAAATGAATTATGAATTATTCTAGTTTGTATCACTGTTGATGACATCTAAATTGTTTTAAAAGTCTGATTAAAATAATGTTTTTTCAAAATTACAGTATGCACTTTTTTATTTAGTTAAAAATTAATTTGAGTTGGAGCGCGGAGTGGAGTCGGAGTGGAGCTGGAGCAGTCACAATTGATGCCAGAGCGGAGCAATTCAAAAATATGATTGCTCCAAATCCCTGGATATATTACCTATTGTATGCATCCTCTAGTCCAGGGGTGGGCAAACTATGGCCAGGAAGCCGCATCCGACCCTCAAGCTCCCGCCGGGGAGCGGGGTCGGGGGCTTGCTCCACTCCACATGTGCTGTGGCTCCCAGAAGCAGTGGCTTGTCTCCTGTCCCTCCGGCTCCTATGTGTAGGGGCAGCCAGGGGGCTCCGCACACTGCCCCCACCCAAACCACCACCCCCGCAGCTCCCATTGGCTGGGAAACATGGCCAATGGGAGCTGCAGGGGCAGCACCTGCGGACAAGGCAGTGCACAGAGCCGCCTGGCCAGAGCCTGCACCTCTGACCCCCTCCCACCCTCTGAACACCTCAGTCTCAGCCCAGAGCACTCTCCTGCACCCCCAACCCCTCACCCACAGCCCCATCCCAGAGCCTTCGTCCCCAGCCAGAAAGCTCACCTCCACACCCCTGCCCCAGCCCGGAGCCCCCTCCCACATCCTGAACTCCTCATTTCTGGCTCCCCCCAGAGTCCACATCCCCAGCCGGAGCCCTCACCCCCTCCCGCACCCCAACCCGCAATTTTGTGAGCATTCATGGCCCACCGTACAATTTCCATACCCAGATGTGGCCCTCAGGCCAACAAGTTTGCCCACCCCTGCTCTAGTCCCACAACACTAGTGCATGTTCCTCCTGATGCTGCTATTCAAAGTTTTCGCAAGCAGCAACAAATTGATACGATTCCTATTGGTTTCACTGCTGGCCCAGGATTCTAAAGAACAGCAATGAAACTGACCAGAAATGAAACTGCTCTGTTTGTGCTAGGCAAGCACCAGAAGAGACACTGGAGCAATCTGTCTGCAGATTCAGCAAAAGCATCAATAATGGCTAGAAACGTACTCTGTTTTTAACTAAAGCTTATATTCCACAGCAGTGGTTTTCACCTTTTGTACATCTGTGGACCCTAAACAATTTCGAATGGAGGTACGGGACCCTTTAGAAATCTCAGACAGTCTGTGGACCCCGGACCATAAATTTAAAACCTATAGTTTTATAGTATACTGTTCTATAGTAACAGCAGCCTTTTGCAGATCCCATAGACAGTCTGTGCCCAGACCACAGGTTGAAAACCACTTTTCTAAACACTGATGTCTCGCTACTCACCATGGAAAGTTCCCTACAGTCAAATGGATATTTCAAGATCTGTCTGTATACATATATATGTTTGTATTTGTTTGTAAAATATTTTAGAATAGATATATAAAACTTTAACACCCACAATTTCTGACCTTTCCCACATTTCTCTCCTCTCAAACTGTGTGAATTTTACAAATATTCGCCTCCCACTCACTGTGAAACAAAAAATCATGAGTTGCCTGAAACCAGCTTTGACATCACATGGCAACTGGCCTAAGGCTGGGGGCACAAGACGAATCATCCCATCTTCTGACAACAGAGATGAGACACAAGTCACTAGCTTCCAAATCCTAGCTCTTGTTCTGCTGCCTGCAACCAGCCCTTTGGTGACCCTGAATGGCCTATAAATAAGCAGTTTTGGTTAATGGCTGAACACTGCTGCTGCATTGAGATATGGTTCCCAGACACTGCTGTCCCTTCGAATCCTCCAATGGTCATTCACAAATACAGCAAGAACCTTGCAGCTTTGAGCAACAAATACACCAGAGGTGGGCAAACTATAGCCCGTGGGCCACATCCAGCCCATGGGACCGTCCTGCCTGGCTAGCCCCCAGCCCCTCCCCTCTGTCCCCTCTCCTCCGCAGCCTGAGCATGCTGCCAGCCCTCTGGCATGGCTGCAAGCTCCTGCCGCTCTGAGCGGTGTGGTAAGGGAGCGAGGGGTTGGATAAAGGCCAAGGGATTCCAGGAGGCAGTCAGGGGATGGGGAGCAGGGGGGTTGGATGGGGGTTGGGTGCCGGGGGGCGGTTAGGGGCAAGGGTCCCGGGAGGGGACAGTCAGGGGACAAGGAGCAGGGGGGGTTGGATGGGTCAGGGTTTCTGAGGGGGGCAGTCAGGGGGTGGAAAGTGGGAGGGGGCAGATAGGGAGGCACAGCCTTCCCTACCCGGCCCTCCATAAAGTTTCGCAACCCCAATGTGGCCCTCAGATCAAAAAGTTTGCCCACCCCTGCGATACACATTTCCTAAAAGCTACTCAGAAAAGATTCAGAAGGCTTAGTCGTTGAAAAATATCGCTCTTCCTGCCAAAGCACAAGGTGCAAAGAGAGGCACTTTTAAAAGCTACTTTTGAAATCTTTCTGTAAGTGGATTCTCTGAAAATACACTGCCATTTAGTGTCAAGTCTCTAGTGAGTGGTTTCAGAGTAGCAGCCATGTTAGTCTGTATCCGCAAAAAGAAAAGGAGGACTTGTGGCACCTTAGAGACTAACAAATTTATTTGAGCATAAGCTTTCGTGAGCTACAGCTCACTTCATCAGACTTGTGAGCTGTAGCTCACAAAAGCTTATGCTCAAATAAATTTGTTAGTCTCTAAGGTGCCACAAGTCCTCCTTTTCTTTTTTCTCTAGTGAGTGTAACCCTTTGCCTTGTGTACTAAACCAATGGGGATGCTGGAATCTGTATCACAGGCCAGACACCAGAAAGGCAGCATGCTTGTTTTTCAGTCCACATAAGGCACAAGCAGAAGGCAGAAAGCAGTGTCAGAAACATCTGATTCCTCCCACAGGCCTTTTCACAAACCATCAGCAGACCCATGAAGTGCAAGGAGATCACACTGCAGACAACACATTATCAGGGAAAACCAACTATGAATACAAACCTCACTCCAGTTAGACAAGTGATTTTAGCATGAATGACAAACTACTCCACATGGAGGGAAGCACTGAGACTGAGGCTTGGTGCCTGATGTCATACTCAATGAGACACAGATATAAGGGATTTCACAGCAAAGGATGTAGTATCTAGTTGCAACATTTGGTCAAATACATAATAAACTAAAGTGTTTTTGTTAAAGCCAAATAACATTTATTTCTTCAGATACTGCAGAAGGATGTGAATATCAAAAAACTAATAAATATTACCTTTTGTGAGGGTAAGGCTGCCTGTTTTTAGTAAACTTATTGGATGTACCCATCATCTCTCTTTGGCCTAAGTTAGCCCAGACTTCTTGATATACAGGATATGTTGCAAAGCGTATCTATTGCCAAGTTTTCCAGGACAGACTAGATTTAAGATGAAGTTATTTCTCCTGGCTTATAGTATTCCTTTTAAGACATGGATGATGTACCAAGAACTGCGAATGGATGTGTTCATTAAAAAAAAGTTATGTTTTGTTACTTTGCTTTTGTCATAAGAACATTATTGAAATCATTAAAGACAGAACATTACTTTGGAGTACGCAGGCATTGAGGAAGTTCAGTTTGGAACCCCTTGTCAGAATTAAATGTTTCTTATGCCCAGTCTCTACAAAGAGGTTAAACATTTTGAAAACAATAATTTGGACACTCAATAATAGACTTAAAAGTGGCAATTCTTCAAAAAACAAACAACCTTCAAAAACAGACTTCAATGAGAAACTGCAGAACTGGAATTAATTTGCAAAGTTGACACCATCAAATTAGGTCTGAATAAAGACTGGGAGTGGCTGGGTCACGAAAAAAAGTAATTTTCCCTCTGTTGATACTCACACCTTTTTGTCAACTGTTGGGAATGGGCCACATCCATCCTGACTGAATTGGCCTTGTTAGCACTGACCCACACTTGGTAAGGCAACTCCCATCTTTTCATGTGCTGTATATTTATACCTACCTACTGTATTTTTCACTCCATGCATCTGACGAAGTGGGTTATAGCCCACGAAAGCTTATGCCCAAATAAATTTGTTAGTCTCTAAGTGCCACAAGGACTCCTCATTGTAATAACTTTTAAAAGTGACCCTACTGTTTTGTTTCTAAAAATTACTCCAAACATACTTTAGCTTAATCCTCTATGTTACTAGTATAAGCTAATCAGTCCGTTTCCACAAGAAGATTTGAATCTGTCTTGGAAGCAAAGTTTGAGGATAGTGACTGAATAGATTTAAAATACAAATTTGTGAAAATGAAGAATGACAAGTAGCCTCCCTAGGCACTACAGGAAACTCTCATAAGAGATCCAGAGTTTACTTCCATGCAGGAGTGAGGTCCAATACTGAGGAGACATCTGGGAGAGGAAAAGCAAGTAAGGCATCAAACATGAAGATTTGAAGAGCACTGCTTTCTACATCTCCCATGACGGGTCACTGTTTCAATCCTGGCCACAGTGGAGGGAGAAAGAAGCAACTGTTAACCTGTTCCTGCCACAGATCTCGTGGGGAAGAAGCAACACTTTCTAACTGCTTTGCTTTATATGGGTATTTTATAAATTACTCAGCAAAAGCCAGATCTCAACACTTTGGCTGAATACAAATTTCAAGAGGAATTTTGGTGCAGCCCTATGTCCAACACCCCACATCTCCTCCACTAGATGGGCAAAACTTTGGCTATTTTAAGTACTGTTTTAGCGAGAGTCACATTTATCCAGAAACACAGGGCCAGCCCTGGAAAGAATGGTTATTTTCCTTGCACTAAATATGGTTCTTCAGGATGTGTTGTCCAAACAGATTTCACTCTTGATAGTGCACATGTGCCCCGTATGCTCAAGGTCAGAATCTTTTGGCGAGCAGTGTTCATTGGGGCTGGGGCTGTGCCCCAAATGACCTTTTGCTCCCCACCTGAAGGTATAAAGGGAAGAGGAGGGCCAACCAACCCTGAATTCTGTATTCATCAATACAGAATCCAGGTTTTATAGGACTCCGTAGTTGTGCGAAAGAGGGCAGGAACATATATTGAAAAAAAAACGAATCTCAAAGAACCATGGTTAAGTAACTGTTCTTTATTCTTTGTGTGCTTGTCCACATATATTCTCTTCTTAGTGACTTGCAAGCAGTAACCTGATGTATCAGAGATGGGTGATCAGAGTTTATCTGAATAAAAACTTTAAAGCAGCTTTGCCAAAAGAGACATCTACCAAGGATTAGCATTCAGTAAACGCATAAACTGATCCCAAGTAGCTACTCTACATATTTCTGAGATAGGAACACTTTGGAAAGAAGCTTCCTGGCTGCAGAATGAACTGAAGGACCTAAACTAGCTAGCTGATCTCATGCTGTACTAAGGTATGCTACCCATTTAGATAGGCTTTGAGATTATATGGCCTGGTCTTGGGGTGAAAGTAACTTGAAGGACTTACCGGTATGCCAGAGTCCTGAGAAGGGGGGGACGGGGCCTCAACTGGAAGCGGCGGGGCCTTTAAATACCCGGGGCCTTTAAAAAGGGCCCAGGGCTCCGGCTGCGGGAGCTAGGAGCCCGGGCCCTTTAAATCACCGTTGGAGCTACCAGCTGCGGAGGCAGCCTGGAGCCTTGGGGCTCAGGTGGCGATTTAAAGGGCCTGGGGCTCCAGCTTTGGTAGCTAGGAGCCCCAGGCCCTTTAAATCACCATTGGAGCTACCAGCTGTGGAGGCGGACAGGAGCCACGGGGCTTGGGGCTCCTGGCCACCACTGCTACCCCTTTAAATTGTCGCCAGAGCCCCAAGCCACTGCTACCCCAGGGCTCCAGCAGCGGGGCTTGGGCGGTGATTTAAAGGGCCTGGTCTCCAGCCGCCGCTACCGCAGCGGAGTCCCGGGCCCTTTAAATTGCCGACAGAGCCCCAGGGGCTCCCAGCTGCTGCCACTACCCCGGAGCTCTGGCAGTGGGGCTCTGGCATCAATTTAAAGGATCCAGGGTTCCGGCTGCTGCTGGGAGCCCCAGGCCCTTTAAATTGCCAGCCTGGGGAAGCCGGTATGGTTGGCAGTGTAGCGGCTCTTGCCAGTACGCTGTACCAGACCGGACCGGCTTATTTTCACCTCTGCCTGGTCTCAACATTCTCTCTGCAAAGGTGACAAAAAACGTAGGTGAGACTCTGAACGACCTAGCTCTAGCCATGGAAAAATTAGAGGGTTCTACATCTACCCCAATGGTGTAATCTTATCTCCCCTGGGTTTGAGTGGGGCTCCGGGAAGAATACTGGTAAGTATTTCATCTGGTTTAGGTAGAAATCAACAATCATGCTGCCGAGTGGAAATCGAGTGATGACACACCCTGGAGCTATGACACAGGAAACTACTGCAATTTATCTCCCTGGAGATTTTTGCTCAGCCATAAGGGCTGAAGCCTGCTACCAGCTAAACGATCTGGAACAGAAGCCTATAAAACCCAACTATCCTAACTAACTAGTTAAAAAAACAATTGATTGTATATAGTTAAGATTGCAAGTGCGCAAAAGGAGCGACACTGGTCACAGTTCTGTCTCATAGCCATGGATGGTAAGAAGGAACTGAGGTTAGGGTTGGCCCTGCTCTGCCCTTTATGACCTTGGGTGAGGGCATGAGGATATAAATGGCACAGGCACAGCCCCAACAGACAGGGCTGGCCAAAAGATTCTGATCTTCTGCACATGGGACACACATGTACTACCAAGAGTGAAATATATCTATGGACAAGCACCTGACGAAAAATGACCACTTTCTGCAACAACAGGCAGCAGGATTCCAGAGACTCACTCACTTGATTATTTGTGTTGTGGTAATGCCTAGATACCAGAGGTCTACTGTGTTAGACACTGATGATAACTATGTCCCAAGTGTCAGGAAGGGCAGTACCTGTTGCTCACAAGCACAATATGAAGCAGAACTTTACCATGTTCCTATAGAAACAAGTAAACAGTATTCCTTGGTCACTGGGACAGTGTTGTTTTTTTCCAGAAAACCAAACACCCGTTAAGAACCATTAGGAAAGGGATAGATAATAAGATAGAAAATATCATAATGCCACTTATATAAATCCATGGTGCACCCACATCTTGAATATTGCATGCAGTTATGGTCACTCCATCTCAAAAGAGATACGTTAAAATTGGAAAAGGTATAGAGAAGGGCAACAAAAATGATTAAGGGCATGGAACAGCTTCTGTATGAGGAGAGATTAAAAAGACTGGGACTTTCCATTTTGGAAAAGGGACAACTAAGAGAAGATATGATAGAGATCTATAAAATCATGAATGGTGTGGAGAAAGTGAATAAGGAAGTGTTATTTTCCCCTTCACATAACACAACACTCATGGAAATTAATAGGCAGCACATTTAAAACAAACAAAAGGAAGTACTTCTTCACACAATGCAGTTAAGCTGTGGAACTCATTGCCAGGGGACACTGCGGAGGCCAAAACTATAAGGGGGTTCAAAAAAGAATTAGGTAAGTTCATGGAGTATCGGTCCAAATGGCTAGAAGCCAAGATAGTGAGGGATGCAACCCCTTGCTCTGGATGGCCCTAGCCTCTGTTTGCAGAAGCTCGGAGTGGACGACAGGGGATGGATAACTTGATGATTGCCTGTTCTGTTCATTTCCTCTGAAGCACCTGGCATTGACCACCGTTGGAAAGCAGGACAGTGGGCTAGACCATCAGTCTGACCCAGAATAGTGGTTCTTATGTTCTAACAAAGGAAGTCTGAGTCAGCACAGGTACACATTCACAAGTCCAAGATATTGGAGTTACCTCCCATTCCACTAATGGGGGGGGGAAGGCAGAGGGGGAGGGCGCGGCACAGAGGAGAGAGGACTCTCTCCACGGCCTGAGCTAAGGGGCTGCTCCAATTTCTACCTTCATCCCTGAAGGACTTTTCAGACAGAGGTGTTGGTCTGGTTTTCTGGAAAAAACAAAACAAAAAACTGTCCTAGTGACCAAGGAATGCTATTTACTTGTTTCTATAGCAACATGGTAAAACTCCCCTCCCATATTGAGCTGTGTGCAGCTGGTTCTGTCCTTCCTGACAAATGGAAATCAGGTGGTGACACACCCTGAATCTGTGACACAGGAAATTCCTGCAGCTGGGGACCTGCCCCTGTTTCTGTACACAAGCGTCAACCCCAGAGCAGGAAGGAAGTGCACCCAACTCCCATGACTATACGTTAAGGGGCGGGAGGAGAAAGAAGTACACAGGGAGTGGAAATAAGTCAGCAAGTAACAATTAATGCAAGCACACTGAAAGCCTGCTGTAGAACAGGACTATTTCAGAGGAGCTCCTTCCTTCCCTGACCCCTTCTCCTCATCAGTCTCCAAGCTCTTCCACACCCTGCTAACTCTTCCAACCCAATCACCAACAGCCAAGCTACAGGCAGCCAGATGATTACTGCCATTGCCAACAGACCTAGATACAGGCTGTCTACTTCCCCAAACCTTGACTAGTCAAAAAATTATGGTGCTGATTTGCTTAATGCGAAAGTTCTGATGAATAGCTACATTTGAAAACAAGCTGCAAAACTACTAAACTGAGAGGCCGTTTCCTATGGGTAGCTCAGAAGAGGAATTTTTCCCTACTTTTCTCTCCTGTCATCTTTATTAAAGCATGTCTGGCCCCAGGATTTTTTCTTCCACTTTACCCCTTCCCTACTCAAACTTGGCACACAAAGAAAGAAGCACTAAACCTCACCGAGCTCTATGCCAAGGGAACCTGCATATGTCATTGACAAAGCAGCCACTATGTGTTTAAGAGAAGTTCCAATGAAGGAGCAGTGCACACAAACTGAGGTGCAGTTACTCTACAGCACTGGGTGGGACAGGGGTTGAAGGAAAACATAGGTTACAGAGGGGATGAGGGGAAGCAGGAAGAAACAGCATTTGGAAGCAGAAAGAATAAATGATAACTCAAAGCTACTGTGTAAGCTTCTAAAATCTACTAACTCACCAGTAAATGGAGAACAGGATTTTTTCCTCGGTGACTGCAAACATCTAAGACATCAATTACGGCAGAATTTAAGCTTCTTTTTTAATTAAGTTTCTAATCCTGATGGTTAAGAAAACCTTGAAATATGAAATGAATCATAGAATATCAGGGTTGGAAGGGACCTCAGGAGGTCATCTAGTCCAACCCCCTGCTCAAAGCAGGACCAATCCCCAACTAAATCATCCCAACCAGGGCTTTGTCAAGCCTGACCTTAAAAACTTCTAAGGAAGGAGATTCTACCACCTCCCTAGGTAATGCATTCCAGTGTTTCACCACCCTCCTAGTGAAAAAAAGTTTTTCCTAATATCCAACCTAAACCTCCCCCACTGCAACTTGAGACCATTACTCCTTGTCCTGTCCTCTTCTACCACTGAGAATAGTCTAGAACCATCCTCTCTGGAACCACCTCTCAGGTAGTTGAAAGCAGCTATCAAATCCCCCTCATTCTTCTCTTCTGCACACTAAACAATCCCAGTTCCCTCAGCCTCTCCTCATAAGTCAATGAATGTAAATAGATGCTGTACTGTCTGCCTGAGCCTTAAGATAGACCGGTCCAATGCCTCCCCTGCTACTCAGAGTTTGGGCAAGAAAAAGAGCAAAATTAACAAGACTCTTGTCAATTTCACCACTACTATTCAAAAACCCATAGGCAGTTGTAAATCCTGTCAATTTTATGCTGCTACTCTAGAAAAGTCTAGAAAAGAGCAGCAGCAAAGATGGTTAGAGACAAAGGGTAACAAAAAAACATTCTACAGATATATTAGAAGCAAGAGGAAGACCAAGGACAGGGTAGGCCCATTACTCAATGGTGGGGGGGAGGGGGGGGGAAGATAACAGATAATGTGGAAATGGCAGAGGTGCTTAATGACTTCTTTGTTTCGGTTTTCACCAAGAAGGTTGGTGGTGACTGGACGTCTAACATGTGAATACTAGTGGAAATGAGGTAGGATCAGAAGAGGCTAAAACAGAGAAAGAACAAGTTAAAAATTACTTAGACAAATTAGATGTCTTCAAGTCACCAGAGCCTGATGAAATGCATCCTAGAATACTCAAGGAGCTGACTGAGGAGATATCTGAGCCATTAGCGATTATCTTTGAAAAGTCATGGAAGACTGGAGAGATTCCAGAAGTCTGGAAAAGGCCAAATATAGTGCCCATATATAAAAAGGGAAATAAGGAGCACCCAGGGAATTACAGACCAGTCAGCTTAACTTCTGTATACAGAAAGATAATGGACCAAATAATTAAGCAATCAATTTGCAAACATCTAAAAGATAATAAGGTGATAAGTAACAGCATGGATTTGTCAAGAACAAATCAGGTCAAACCAACCTGATAGCTTTCTCTGACAGGGTAACAAGCCTTGTTGATAGGGGGGGATACGGTAGAGGTGGTATAACTTGACTTGAGCAAAGCTTTTGATACTGTCTCACATGACAGTCTCATAAACAAACTAGGGAAATGCAACCTAGATGGAACTACTATAAGGTGGTTGCAAAACTGGTTGGAAAACTGTTCCCAGAGAGTAGTTATCAGTGGTTCACAGTCATGCTGGAAGGACAGAACAAATGGGGTCCCGCAGGGATCAGTTCCAGGTCCGGTTCTGTTCAATATATTCAATCAATGATTTAGACAATAGCACAGAGTACACTTACAAAGTTTGCGGACTATACCAAGCTGGAAGGGATTACAATTATTTTGGACGATAGGATTATAATTCAAAATGATCTGGACAAACTGGAGAAATGGTCTGAAGTAAACAGGATGAAATTCAATAAGGACAAATCCAAAGTACTCTATTTAGGAACGAACAATTAGCTGCACACATACAAAATGGGAAATGACTGCCTAGGAAGGAGTACTGTGGAAAGGGATCTGGGGGTCATAGTGGACCACAAGCTAAATATGAGTCAACAGTCTAAGGCTGTTGCAAAAAAAGCAAACCTCATTCCGGGATGTATTAGCAGGAGTGTTGTAAGTAAGACACGAGAAGTAATTCTGCCACTCTACTCTGCACTGATTAGGCCTCAACTGGAGTATTGTGTCCAGTTCTGGGTGCCACATTTCTGGAAAAATGTGGACAAACTGGAGAGAGCCCAGAGAAATAGTGACAAAAATGATTAAAGGTCTAGAGAACATGACCTATGAGGGAAGACTGAAAAAACTGGGTGTGTTCAGTCTGGAAAAGAGAAGACAGAGGGGACATGATAACTGTTTTCAAGGATGTAAAAGATTGTTACAAGGAGGAAGGAGAAAAATTGTTTTTCTTAACCTCTGAGGATAGGACAAGAAGCAATGGGCTTAAATTACAGCAAGGGAGGTTTAGGTTGGACATTAGGAAAAACTTCTTAATTGTCAAGGTGGTTAAGCACTGGAATAAATTGCCTAGGGAACTTGTGGAATCTCCATCATTGGAGATTTTTAAGAGCAGGCTAGACAAACACCTCTCATAAATGGTCTAGATCAGGGGTCAGCAACCTGTGGCACACAAGATGATTTTGAGTGGCACTCACACTGCCCGGGTCACGGCCACCAGTCCCGGGGGCTCTGCTGCCGGCCTGGGGTCCTACCACCACCCCCTGCCACCCGGGGTCCCGTCCACCGGCCCCCGCTCAGCCTGCTACCAGCCCCGGGTCCTGATCACTGGTCCCAGGTGCTCTGCTGCCATCCTGGGGTCCCAGCCACCGGCCCAGGGCTCTGCAGCCACCCCCCAGCTGTGACCCACTGGCTCCAGGCTGGGGCAGTGAGGGGTGCAGACAGGGGCAAGAAAAAAATTGTTCCAGCCCCACTGTACTGAGACATTTTTAAATCCTGATTTGCTGCTTACATCACTATCACGTCACGTGGAACAGCATATTGCGTTTGACATTGTGTGTGCCATCTGTCGCGATTTTTCCCCCACTGTAAGTTGAGGGGTACATTTGACAAAATGTCAGCTCCTAAGAAATCAAAGTTAGATGTCTGTTCATTTCACTTCACAGCAACGTTAGGTGGCTAAGTCGTTGCAAAGTTTTGGTGTGCTTTGTAAACTGTTTTGACGCAATCAAGGCCATTTTGTTGGAAAAAAGACAAAACTACCTCGAACTGGATGGTGACAAATGGTTGTGTAAGCTCATGTTTCTAACTGACATCATTTGTTGAACCGTTTGAACTTCAACTTTCTGCTACTTCCAACACATAGAAGAGCTATCGACACTTTGCACTGTCAGTGTCGATGAGATTGGAATGTACATGAAAGAACTGGAATCAATTCTCTGACAGATTTCAAGATTTCCAGTGATTTGGCCCAATACTTTCTTTTCCAATTAAACCTGAAAAGTTCAACAAAAGCGACTTGGATTTGTCTGTATTTCAGTGGATGGGTGTTGAAGATTTCGAAATGTAGCTCATTCAGTTAAAAAGCTCAGAATTGAGGGCATCAAAGTTTGGAGATCTGCGGAGGGCACTTGAAGCTACTGAGAGAGATCACGGGGCCTCTAGTCTGATCTGCTCAATGTCCCTGCCAGTGAAATTTAACTGTTTGAAGAAATTTGTGTTTGCAATGCTTTCAGCATTTGGATCCACATAACTGTGTGAACAGGTATTTCACACATGAAAACTGTCCTCTGTCCCTCTCGGAGCCGGTTTACAACTGATCATTCAGAAGCCTGTGTGCAGCTTAAACTATCCAAATACGTGCCAGACATTGGAAAACTCAGCAAGGAAAAGCAAGGGCAAGGATCACACTAAACTGATAAGATCTGCATTTTAATTTAATTTTAAATGAAGTTTCTTAAACATTTTAAAAACCTTATTTACTTTACATACAACAATAGTTTAGTTATATATTACAGACCTTCTAAAAACGTTAAAAATGTATTACTGGCACGCGGAACCTTAAATTACAGTGAAAAAATGAAGACTTGGCACACAACTTCTGAAAGGTTGCCGACCCCTGGTCTAGAGAATATTGAGTTCTGCCATGAGTGCAGGGTACTGGACTAGATGACCTCTCAACGTCCCTTCCAGTCCTATGGATACTAAAGCTATTCACAGGAAAGAACCACCCAGAATGGAGGTTGGGGAGGTATACAGTAGTGTAGGCTTCTTCCCCTCCCTATAATACAGCAGTCAGGAAGCTTGAAAAAAGCAGTAGAGAAAGACCCTTCCACTTCCTTTAAAGCAGTCAAGAAGCTCTGGAGCAGGAAAGACAGAAGGCTCTGCCCTGTAGCTAGAATGGGGAGAAGCTTCAGAAAAATATATATCAGACACATTAGCCAGATGCTAATAAATATAAAAAAGTAGAGCCCTGTTACCTGGTCCCATGGTCAGCACCTTGGTAGAAATCACACACACAGGGCTTGCCAACATGAGGAAATTTAAGATTATATCTCTACAGACACAGCAGTATAACCACACCCACTCCCATTCTGGAATAAGGGTGTCCCCATGTATAACTATAGTGGTAGTTTAACCGGTATAACCATAGTGGTACAATTATGCCAGTAAATTTCCCCATAAAGAAAACCCCAGGTCACAGCAATTGGGAACAGGGAGGAATTTGGGCTTCTCACCTAGACCTCAGTGGCCCCCAAACACCCCAACACACACACACCCTTGCTTTTCCTATCTACATCTGGTTCATAGGTGTCTGGTAAAGTTTTCACAATGTAACTAATAAAGGCACCCAGCCTAGGAGGAGTAAAACAGCTGCTGCTCACTTCAAATATAGCATATCTGACTAAGACAGGCACCACTTCTTGTGGTTTCAAGCACAGGAAACAAACGTCACTCACAGGCCTACAACTAACGGAAGAAACCATAGCGATGCAGCAAGTCTCCAACAAAGTTAAACGCCAACATCCACCTCATGCAGCTTAGCAAACAGAAAGCAGCAGCTTCTATCATATTAGTGGAGTCTACATGGAACAGCATTCTCACAGCCTGATGGCAACCCACTTATAAAGGCCAGCAGTTATTACATTAATCCAGATTCTCCAGACACTGAAGCCAACTAGGCATCTTCAAGAATGCTACAGAGGAACAGGATGGTTCACTGCCATTGGTAAAAGAAAAAAGCTTTTCACCTCTAAATCACTAGGTCACTACTGACTTTGGTTTGGATTTGAACGAAAGCCTATGTTTCCTGATGCATGTTGAGTGGCCTGTGTGAAATGTGTCTCAATCTTATTCCTGATGGAACTACCCCCAGATATCTACAACACTATACCACCACCACAGTTGGTATTATCTGGCTACCAGATTGGTAGTCTGCAAAAAATACACCAAGCTGAATGGCCCAGGGAGATTTATATCCTTGCCAGACCTCCATGAGTGGTCCCTTCACTTAAAGCGTATTGGGAAAGCAATATGGGGAAGTCTGCACTACCAGCATTCCAGCTGGGGATAAATATAGGACTTTAAGCATATGTCTACAGAGGAACTAGACACCCACGGCTGGCCCATGCTAGCCAACTCAGGCTCACGGACTCAGGCTGCAGGGCTGTTTCATTGATGTGTAGACTTCTGGGCTCAGGGTGCAGCCCGGGATCTAGGGCTCTGCAGGGTGGGGGCCTAGAGCCTGGGCTTCAGCCTGAACCCAGAAATCTACACGGCAATGAAACAGTCCCACAGCTTGAGCCCCATGAGCCTGAGTTGGTTGGCACAGAACATAACAGCCATACTGGGTCAGACCAAAGGTCCATCTAGTCCAGTATCCTGTCTTCTGACAGTGGCCACAGCCAGGTGCTTCAGAGGAAATGAACAGAACAGGCAATCATCATCAAGTGATCCATCCTCTGTCACCGATTCACAGCTTCTGGCAAACAGAGGCTAGGGACACCATCCCTGCCCATCCTGACTACTAGCCATCGATGGACTTATCCTCCAGGAACTTATCAGTTCTTTCTTGAACCCTGTTATAGTCTTGGCCTTCACAACATCCTCTGACAAAGAGTTCCACAGGTTGACTGTGCGTTTTATGAAGAAATACTTCCTTTTGTTTGTTTTAAACCTGCTGCCTATTAATTTAATTTGGTGACCATTAGTTCTTGTGTTACGTGAAGAAGTAAATAACACTTCCTTATTTACTTTCTCCACACCGTCATGATTTTATAGATCTCTATCAAATCCTCCTTTAGTCATCTCTTTTCCAAGATGAAAAGTCCCAGTCTTACTAATCTTTCCTCATATGGAAGCTGTTCCATACCTCTAATCATTTTGTTGTTCCATACCCCTAATCAAGTTAGCTAAAAACTAGGGAAGCCAAGACAGTTTGTAGTTTTCACCTAAATTAGCAGGCCAAGTTAAAGACGATGGGAAAGCCTAGTCATTAACTCGACCTGCTAACTGCCTTTTCTTGACTAGGGTTTTAACTTGAGTTGAGAACACACCTTTCCCCCCCAGTGAAGACCAGACCTAAGACTTTAGTCCTGCTTAGAAGATCAGCACTTGCAAAACAGACTCTCTCCCCCCACTACGACTTCCAAGACGTTAGATGCCTAAAGGATGAAAGTGTTTAGCTAGGTGTAAGCTAACCACAGCCCTATAATCAAGACTTTGTTTACTCCAGGATGAACTAGACAAACATTACAGCAAGGTCCCTGGATTCTGCACTCTGGCGCAATGGAGTGAAAATTCCAAAACAACTTCATTTACAAGAGAATTTGAAGTTGTAATTAAACTAAGTATGAAAATGAATAATACACAATTAATTCAGTAGAGTCCATGTTATTTATTTTGACAATTAATTATATTTATTGTACTGTCCCCACATTTTCAGTTTTCAATGTGCTGCAGATTTTACAACAATGTATAATTGTCAAGTTTTGGCATTAGGTACAGATGCGGCTTTGGGAATACGGAATAGCCACATTAGCTGGATGTTTCTGCTAAAATAGCCAGCAGTGAGGACTAGATACTTTTAAAATAAATAAATAAATAAATAAAAGCTTAAGGCCCTGCCTAAGGTGGTTTTACTATATAGAGAAGGTAATCATCCTGTCCATGGAGAAACTTTCTATAGGCTCCCTCTACACTAGTGTATTTTGGTGCGCTAACTACCATTTGCAACTTCTGCTATATGCTTCAACACAACCAAGCAGCAACACAAGATTTTCCCTATAGCACAAAGAAGACAATCATACTAACATTTGAAGTAGACTTACTTCAAGCAGGGCTGGCTACGCCAATCTCCATCAGTGTAATACCATAGTAGGTGGCTAGTATTGGCATTATAGCCTGTGTGTGCAAATTATCCTCCCCTGACTGTCTCACAGTACGTCCACTGCGTAGGCAATCTGTCTGGTCTACATTCTGTACTCTAGTGGCCTGTTTCAAACTGAAGTGTTTCTATAACTGAACAATTTGTATTTCTGCATAGCCACACTAGCCAGCCTTCCTTCACTGTGTAAACTATTTTCTGGGCCACACCCTTTCTCCAGTCCTTATGATGTCATTGCACTCTGTGGGTTCACCTGAGGTATGTATCCCACTGTTCTCAGCACAGCTCCCTGAAGCATGAATTTTTGGGAGTTGAAGTCCAGAGATGGAAAGGTGTTATTGCAAATTTAAAATATAAATATTTTGATGTGCAGTACTGCCTATTTTTAAGGTTGCATAACACCTTCATTATAAGATCCTGTTTTCAGCTGCTCATAACTTTGCCAAACTTTAACAGTTTGGCCTGAAGATTTCCATGCCAAGTGTCTGCCTTAGGCTGAATTTTTCTGAACGTTTCAGCCAAGATGGTTCAGCCGTTTCTGAAAACGAGTCTAGAGAAAAATACCTGGTTTTGCAATGTTAAAAAAAATTCTTGCAACCTCTTCTTTGAGAAGTTCTAACAATCCTATATGTCAGTGGTTCTCAAACTTTTTTTTACTGGTGACCCCTTTCACATAGCAAGCCTTTGAATGCAACCCCCCCCCCCCCCGCCCTTATAAATTAAAAACACTTTTTAATATATTTAACAACATTATAAATGCTGGAGGCAAAGCGGGGTTGGGGTGAAGGTTGGCAGCTCGTGACCCCCCCTGTAATAACCTCACGACCCCCGAGGGGTCCCGACCCCAAGTTTGAAAACCCCAACTATATGTGATTCCTTGAACTATGAGGAGGGGAGGCTGACATTAGCTAGTTAAGGAGACTAGAAATGGAAGCTGGAGGCGAGAAGGAGAATGATTGGAGGCTAGGAAAGCAGGGAGAGACAGATCACACAAGGAGTCAGAAGTGGGAAACTGGGATTGGCTGGGCAAAAAGACTGGCATGTGAAACCAGAGCAGCGAACACTAGAACTGACTGGGTAAGGAAGGAGAATGGGACTCAGAGGAGGAGCCAAGGGTGGGGACGAATCAGGACTGGAACAGGAGCAGATTTGAGGAGACAGGGCAGAAGTGGTCAAGCTTGGGAAAATGGGTAGAAGAGTCTGTGCCCATTAGAGCTCATGCCCTTCCAGAGCCTGGAATGCAACTCAAGATTCCTGAGTCTCACCACTCCTCTGCTGTCAGCAATTATCTCTGAAACCTACTAGGAAAGGATGTCTCTCATGCCTCTTTGGTCCACACAGAGGAGAACAATGTACCAATGCCATCAGTTACTCCATTAGAGCAAGTGGCAGAGGCATGTGTAGTGGATCTAAAGGTTCCAACCCTGTTGATGACCCATGTGGGTGTCAATATGCTGCCACATGATGGAATCTGTTTTTTCAGTTTGCTATTTTTAAAAGGAAATTACACACAAAAACTATGTCTAATGAACATTAAGGTTGTCTGTGCAATCTTAATTCAGCTCCCTTCTGCGTATACAATATAGTCTTTAATTTCATGCTATTTTCTACCCTGCTTTATTCAGTGCACAAGATGAACCTGCTCTGAATAATCGGATTCTGCCTCTGCCATAGAATTCCTATTAGAGACAGAAGGTAAGTAAGATATTTTATTGGACCAACTTCTGATGGTGAGAGAGAACTTCTGTTGGTGGGACCAACATGACTACAGCACTGTATACATAGAGTTCCTATGTGATGCTGGGCAAGTCACACCAAACTTTTCACAAGTGATCATTAAGTATGTGTTCCTCATTTTCTGAGTACCCAACAAGAGACTGTGGTTCTGATTTGCAAAAGAGCTGAGCACTTACACAACTGAAGTCAATGGGAACTATCAGGTTCTAGGTGTCTCAAACTGCATACCAAAATCAGCAGACACTTTTGACCTTAATCTCTCTGTGATTTATGTCCCCATCCATAAAATGGGAATAATATCACATGTGCTGCGGAGATTAATTAATGTTTATGAATCACTCAGATACTACAGTGATACATGTCATAGAAAAGCCAGTGAGGAATTAATAATTTTGTATCCAGAACACAGTTTGAACAGCGTACAGTAAATAAGACCTCGAGCCACACATTGTTCAATGAGGAGAAAATAAAATGCTAAATAGCTTCTCATTCACTAAACCCCATCCATCCTATGCACTGAATGTTACTAATTTGGCTCATAATTGTTTTAGCTTGTGAAACTGACCGTATTGAAGCATCAAGTATATATATTACTGGTCTGGACTTTAGTTTGCTTGCACATTATAAACGTGATCAAGTCATGATCATTTGTATCTAAGATATCACAGAATTAAAAATTAATGGTCAGTTCCTCTTTATCTGTTAGGAGAAAGTCTAATATAGAATTCCCTGTGCTGGCTGCAACACTTTTTGAATTAGGAAATTGTCCTCTATTATGTTTAGAAATTCTAAGGATGTTTTAGTACTGGTAGCATGAGACCTCCAGCATGCCACTCAAAATGAAGCCCCCCATGATCATGCAGCTTTTTTCCCCTACATATTGTAGATAGGTGCATAAGGAAGCAGTCATCCCATTTCCTAGTGCAATTTGGTGGTCTATAGCAGACACCAATTAGGACCCCATTATGGAAGAAGGAATGATGAAAGAAATGGGAGAAAGAAATAAAGGGGAGAGTGAAACAGGTATCATTGGCCAAGTGAAGTGGGTAACAACAAGAAACAAGAACTGAGATGTAGGCCAAGGCAAAAATGACAAGACCTTGAAAGTGAGCAAAAGTAATAGGATAGGCAAGGGGGGAAACCAGTGAAGGGACTTCATGAGGAGAATTTATCATCTGCTCTACGCTAGCAGTTAAGCCTTTTTCAGGAACAGTCAACTTCCAACTATGATTCAGTTTCTTAGTGTAAACTGAACTTCTCATGTCTGACCCCCTACATTTCTTTTGATCAATGGACAAAGAAGATAATTATAGCAGCTGCACTTTGGATAGAATGGAGCAACAGAGGAACCCATGAAGCCAACAAGGAGAAGGCTGCAGTAAAGAATTTTGGAGATGACCAGGGAATAGATAAGTATTTTAGTCACTGAGACAGGAAAGAAAGGTTAGAATTTGGATGTTGTGGAGGAAGACTTGGTAACAGCCTCGATGGGTGGGAAACAGAAGAGGGAGAAGTCACAGGGGAGGCCAAGGAGCAAGAAGTTTGATGGTGGCAGAAGCAGAGAAGGTTTGCAAAGAAAAATATGGGCAGTCAGTTTGGGCCATATTTACGCTGAGCTGTCATCCAGACAGCCACGATTGTCTCTCTGAAATACTATCAAATACACGTGCAAAACTAAGCCGTGGGAGACGGGTAAGTTTTGAAGAGAGAGATTTGTGAGTTATCAGTATACAAAGATACTTCCATGTAGATGTGGTTACTCCAGGACAAGTTGTCGAGAAAGACTAGGAAGGGCCCAAAGACAGAGCCCCATTGAACATCAAGTGAGAAGAAGGGAAGTTGAGAAACTACCAAAGTTGATGCTGAAAGAGCAGTCAGAAAACATGTCAATGGGGTCACAACTCAAAAGTAGTGACAATGTAAGTGGATAATTTAACTATGTTACTGCTGAGTCACAATAGCAGAAGTGTCCAGATAATATGAGTTCAGTGTTAGCAGGAGGGAGGGAGTTGAGGCAGCAGCCGGTTCCTGACTAGAACTGATGGAGCTGGAAAGTAGGAGCTCAAGCCCTTGACAAAAATGTTAAGTTACCACTACCACTGCGGAGAAGAGGGAGGGAAACAGGAGATGCACCCTCTTCCAAGCAGCAAAACTTTTCAGCTACCTCTTGAGTATCAAAAGCAAATGGTCTCCTGCCCTTTGTGTGTCAACAGTCCCAATTGCCTGCACCTCCAACTCTTCCTCTTCCCTGCTGTTAAAGACAGTCAGTGAAAAATTATGCAACACACTGTAAATCTGAAGGCATCATTAAATTCATACACGTTCCAAATTCGAGATTTTTAGCAATTGTAATACCAAAATGAACAAAAGGAATATTGTAGTGGCTGTTTCATTCTTTTTCATTTGAAAAATTCAACAAAAATGTGTTTCTTTTTGTTTGCTTGCTTTTTTACTTGGAAGTTTCAGCAAAAATGATTACATGCCACAGATCTGAGCATTACTATGGCACAGAAGTTGAGTTTTGCTGATTCCAAAGCACTCTAAAAATCCTGCTTTTATGGCTAATAAAATTACTTTAGGACGATAATAATGTAGGACAAAACTAACAGTGGCCTAGCAATCTGCTTTATAGACTAGCTAGTATTTCTATCTGCTCACTCCACTCTGAGCTGCGGCATCATCAACTCCCAGAGACAGGGGATCTTGCTGGCCGCAACATAGAGATTGAAAGAAGTAATCCAGTTCTCCTGACACACAATTATCCTAGATCTGTAGGTAAGGTGAGGAGATCCCCTAATCATAAAAAGCAAAAAAGCTATTAGAGCATTTAAGTCTATTTGTGCTTCCAACCAACACCCATCTTTCTTCAAAGGCCAGTTCAGAACTGTTCCCTACTCTATTTTCTCCTGGGCAACAGTCCCAGTGTAAACAATGAGGAGTCCGGTGGCACCATAAAGATTAACAGATTTATTTGGGCATGAACTTTCATGGGTAAAAAACCCACTTCTTCAGATGCATGGAGTCAAACCTCTGAAGAAGTGGGTTTTTTACCCATGAAAGCTTATGCCCAAATAAATCTGTTAATCTTTAAGGTGCCACCAGACTCCTCATTGTTTTTATGGATACAGACTAACACGGCTACCACTCTGATACTTAGTCCCAATGTACCTGGCCCCCAGCAATGGGGGTTTCACAATATTCCCCTTAAGAGACTATTTCACAGACTAGAAGATCTTATCATTCACAAATGTTTCCTGATATTCAGCCTTCTTTTGTCTTTTCTTAAAAAGGGAGAGAGCTGGGTTTTTGTTTTAATTCCTAAAAAGGAGATTTTACATATTTCAATATACATAAATGAAAAATTAATTAGATTTTAAAAGGTTTTCCAGTTTAAATATCTTAAGTTGTGTTAGCAAGGGGAGGGAGTTTGGTTTTGTTTGCATTTTTGAGCTGTGTTCTTTGTATTCTCTCCATACCAAACCACAGTTCATACTTTCTTCTTACACCCTTCATAATCTTGTAGACCGTTCCCCCACCTTGTTGTCACTTGGCCAAGCTGAACTACAGGCTCCTAATTTTTCCTCAAGTCAGCCCCTCTAGCCCCTTATTCATTCTGGTTGCTCTTCTCTGAATCACCCCCAACTTGGCTTCATCCTTCTACAGACAGAATCTGCTATGCCAGAACAAACCTCTAACCCATCTAATACGACTTCATTGCATCCAGCAGCAGCCAATACCTACTACAGACGGGGGTCTGTGATATCATCTTTTCTCTGATATCACAATCCTAGCTCATACCCACACCACAAACTCACTTGACACCTAACCACAAAGAATTAAACCCACTGACAAAACTGAGGGCCACCCAACAGGGTAAAAGGACAGCATTTGCTTAGTGGCAAGCAAACAGCAAAGGACCCAGAAGCACTCCAGAGGTGAGGTGAGGTGAGGGTATTGCCCTACACCAGTGGTTTTCAAACTTTTTTTCTGGTAACCCACTTTAAGAAAATTGTTCGTGCCCACCACCCAACAGAACTGGGAATGAGGGGTTTGGGGTGTGGGAGGGGCTCAGGGCTGCGACAGAGGGTTGGGGTGCGGGGGTGAGGGCTGCAGGGTGGGGCCGGGGATGAGGGGTTTGGGGTGCAGGAAGGGGCTCCAGGTTTGGGGGAGCTCAGGGCTGTGACAGGGGCTTGGGGCACGGGCTCACCTTGGGCGGCTCCCGGTCAGTGGTTGTGCTAAGGCAGGCTTCCAGCCTGTCCTGGCACCACGGACCGTGCTGTGCCCCGGAAGCAGCCAGCAGCAGGTCCAGCTCCTAGATGGAGGCACACAAGCGGTTCCACACGGCTCTCACCCACAGGCACCACCTGCCGCCCCAGCTCCCATTGGCCGGTTCCTGGCCTATGTGAGTGTGGAGCCAGTGCTCGGGACAGCGCATGCAGCCCCATGCCCCTCCCTCTCCACCCCCCCCCCCCAAGCGGCCTAGAAGCCAGACCTGCTGCTGGTCACTTCCGGGGTGCAGCACAGTGTCAGAACAGGTAGGGACTAGCCTGCCTTAGCCAGGCAGCACCACCGACAGGACTTTTAACGGCCCAGTCAGCAGTGCTGATGAGAGCCGCTGCGACCTAGTGCCTTACATTCCACAACTCACAGTTTGAAAACCACTGCCCTACACTCCTTTCCACAGTCAGCCTGAAGGCATACTGGCACTTTGCTTCCCCCTTTTTCATAGCAAAGAGCACTTCTGTGATCGGTGTTTCCCTCTCATTTCGTTTATGCGGTTAGAGAGCAAAATGTGGACTGCCAAGCAGGAGTGCATTCATCACAATTCCACTGTCTATTGCAGTTTGGCAAGTGCACTATGAAGCCCTACTCATATCTAAATTTACCTGCAGATGATAATACAGAATGTTTCAGCAATAATGGCAACTCCTCTGTGATCAGTACTGGACACTCCCACCATGGTTCTTTAAATGGAAATTAGTTTCATTCCAAATATAAGAAATACAGCATGCTAGGGAAGGAAGAAGCCTGCATCCAACACGCTGGCATTTTCCAAAACCCCTAAACATTAGATATCCACCTCTCAATAAAGGCCCCAGTACATGCAATGCCTTAAGCATGGTATGAAATCTATAGGCACTGCACATCAAACATCACCCTGTCCTCCCTTCTCTCCAACTCTCACCCTTTGGGGATACTCTGCTTCTTGCAAGCACACAGAATTTCAGGAGCCATGGGATTAACAGCAGCCCCAATGATCTCTTTTCCCAAGAGCTCCTTCTGCTAATCCACATCTCTCTTGGGATTTGCCATCAGAACCTGCCTACAGCAGAGAAAGGTATGTACTACTGAACGGATTAGCAGCACCTCATAACTGGACAAAAACAATCACCAGTAAGAGACCTTAGTCTGCAGCACACAGGGCTCCAAAGGGCCTGTAATAAAAACCTAATTTAAACTGAGATTCCTTGTGGAGTTACTTACATGCCATGAACAGGAAAGGGACCCAGGAAGATCCAAGCAATCTGATATAGCACGCTGCTTATAGAGCAGTTACCTAATGCCTTCCACTAAGTTCTTGTCTTCACTACCACTACCAAAAAAATGTGCATTCTTAACTCTAGTTCACTAACTCAAGAGCACACTCTTTTTTTTTTTTTTTTGGTAGTAAAGACAAGGTCTAAAAAAAAAAGTTGGAATTTTCTCCCCAGCCCAAATTTGGAGGGGTTCAGACAACATTTTGATTTTACACACAGACACCCCTTCCCTAATAGAAATGAACTTCAATTAAAATTTTGCTGGATCTACATAGCTTGCCTACTGTAAGAGAAGCTTTTCCATGTGGTCACACAGGATGCTGCTGTCCCACTGGTCAAGCCTGGGCAGATGACATTTCACAATAAAGTAAAAAGGTCAAACAGATTGCATGCTTTACTATACAAAATCCAGATCAGTTCGGCCCACTGTCAGAGTTTCCCCACCAATGACAGATTTTCCTCAGACCTAAGAAATTGGAAACTGAGTTTTCAGCAGGGAAATAGTAAAGCACAATATCCCTGGAAGAAACACAGTGTTTTGCTCAACTCCACTCCTCCAAAATCAAAACAAATTCAAACCAATTTATTTCAGCATACAGTAACATGTGGTTATCCAAAATGTGTCAAGTAGGCCAGGATGGGAAGAAACTATTACGGTCCCACAGGCAGCTCTGCCTCCAATTCTACAGAATAACATACTCTCGCAAATCAGAGGAACACACCAGAGCTAGATAAACTACAAGAGTGGAGTGAAATGAACTGGAAAGCGAGAGAGCTGACTGAGGTCACTGGAAACTCAACACTGGCTGCAATTCATGGGAAGGAGACTGAAGGCAGTAGGACGACATGTTAGGAAATTTCTGTCCAGGGAGGGGAGCAAGGTTGAATAAGCCACCCCATCCCAGGAAAAGAGGACACCTCTTGTTAACCCCCCGGTTGCGCCCGCCACCTGCCGTGCCCCAAGGCTAACTCTCTACCCGGAAGGAGGGCACCCATGGGTTTGCCAGCTCCCCACGGTAGCGGGCACACGATGGTTTGGTAAGGGCGGGCAGATCCTGCCCCGGGCCCGCGATCCACAGGCTACAGGGCTCCGGCTAAGCGCCAGCCAGGGACAGGAAGAAGCTGCCTGCTCTGGCTAAGCTCGCACGAGGTGGCTGCTAACAGGCTGCGGGACCTTTACTCCGCTATGGCAATCCCAGCTTTGGGGCTAGCCGCCCGCGCCGCGAGCAGGTGCGCCAGGTACACGCGCAGCGCAGGTGAGGGCCGGGGAGCCGGCGCAGCCTGGCGGGGCCGCGCGCGGGGGCGGCGCGTGCCCGCACGGGGTGTGTGTGCCCCCCTACTCACGAATTTCTTGGACTTGCCGGGGTCCCCGGACCCCGCAGCCTCCTCCGGGCCCTTCCCCTTCTTCTTGTCCCGGCCACTGCGCCCCGAACCTCCACCGCCCTCCATGGCGCCGCCGGCTCCTCAGGCCCCGGAGCCCGCGCTGCCCAACCGCCCCGCACCGCTGCCGCGTCCGGCCCCGCCCGCCTCATTCCGCATGCAACATCTAATTAGCATACACAATAGGGAGCGGAATATTCATGAGGCGAAACTTCCGCTTCCGGCCTCCTGGGGCTGCGGCTACAAGCTCCGAGAAACGCCACTTCCCTTCCCTCTGCCCGCGACAACACCCGAAACAGCGTCACCTGCCGGCTAGAGCGGGCGGCGCAGCTCTCGGCTCCGAGACCGGCCTCTCTGGAGGAACCTGCCCCGCCCATCTGTTCCCGAGGGAGGGAGCAGTCAGCGGCGCTCCTCTGGCGTGTTGCTGCAGCGCTGGTGGCAGATGTCGTGTCTGCTGAAGGCACTGCCCCGCCACACCTGCTGCTGGGGCACAGCTGGCTGCTGGAGCAAGAGGGTACAGAGCTCTGCGGTGCCCCATCGCTGCCTTCAGTTAGATTGGACCAGACTGGAGAAGCAGTGCCTGTGTAAGAACTACCAAACCCAGGAGGGGCCCAAGTGTACCTGCTCCGCATCCCCAGGAAAGTTCCCATGCAATTTTCTGATTTGAAGGCTTTTTAGAGACTAAGTTTTATGGGGGGAAAACCCAAACCAACCTCATAATGAATCAGTGACTAGCCCATAGTAAGTGAATCAAAATATCAATGGCTGTGTGCTCCAAAACCAGGAAGCCCAACCAGATATGAAACCAAAAAGGTTATCTCCTATTGGGTTATCTCCTTCATTGCTGGCTAGCAGATCTGCTTCTCATCTGTTATTTTCAGGGGCCCACTCCCCACAGTGCAAGGTCTGCCACCTGTATCCTAAGGGGAAGAGCTAACCGCCCAGTGTACAGACTAACTTGACTGAGTTATAACTTCATCTTTCAGAGCCAGGGCCTGGGCAAGCTACCCAGATTTCTGGGCTGATGAATCCATATAACTGTTAGGGGGACAAAGAGTCCCACTGCTGAAGATTTCCCAGAACTTGGGCAGCGATTCCCCCACTCAGCACTACCCACCCAACCACTTTTGAGATTTTCTTTTTAAAAAATGTCAAGGAAGTTCTCAAGGAATTTAATTTAAACAGCATTAAGGTTGCTGAAATGCATTTCTTGCCACTACAATTATGAAAAATCAAGGAAGACACCAGACTGAGGGCTCAGCTCCCCTGCCCTTTTTTCCCTAAGGAAACCACCCTGACAATGATTCCAAGACTGAAAAACAGCTTATCTTCAACATTAGAAAACAACACTGTGTAAGTGTATATTAACTAACTTCCCCCATAAACCCATTCATAGAACATAAAAACAAGTTATCACTGAAATGAAGGTATAAATCATTCTTGCAAGTCTCCAATTACTCAGAGAAGAAAAACAACCAGGTATCAGATTCATCTCTCTCTCATCCAGTCACTGTTCTTACTACTGGCATTTTAACAGCAGCGAAACAAAAGAAAGGGCCCTTACAAAGTTTAAACTTTTATGGATTACTAGGGTACCATAGTACACAGCACCCTCCTTTCAAGGGCAGCGTTCAGTGATGTCTGCACATATAGCTTTTAGTATCTTACAAATTAGTACAAACTTGGTGTTTCTTTACCAACAAACAACATTCAAGGTACTGGAATGAAGGTGCAGAGCCCGGGTGCACAGTCCAGAAGTTGCCAATAGGCTCTGTGCATTTCCATCCTTCCCTCTTTCTACTTAGGATGGTCAGAAAAATTCAGCAGGAGAGGGCTGCTAGCTGCTGAGCCTTTTCTTTTCTACGAAGAGGCTGAACAGGTTCTGCTGCAATCCAGGAAACCTTCCACCAGGCATTCTTATGCTTTGAAGTGGAAACATTCCTAGAATTTGTCCACTCCTTTACAATGTTAATCATGTTATCTAACCTATTCTGATTATTTATTATTGTATGAAGGAAAACAATGAAATAAGAATACAAAAGATAAACACAATAGAGCCATATTCATAATCTCATACCCTGATATTTTACATACACTACAAGAAAGATGTGGAAAAATTGGAAAGCGTCCAGCAGATTGCAACAAAAATGATTAGGGGACTGGAACACGTGACTTATGAGGAGAGGCTGAGGGAACTGGGATTGTTTAGTCTGCAGAAGAGAAGAATGAGGGGGGATTTGATAGCTGCTTTCAAGTACCTGAAAGAGGGTTCCAAAGAGGATGGATCTAGACTGTTCTCAGTGGTGGTGGATGACAGAATGAGGAGTAATGGTCTCAAGTTGCAGTGGGGGAGGTTTAGGTTGGATATTAGGAAAAACTTTTTCACTAGGAGGGTGGTGAAACACTGGAATGGGTTACCTAGGGAGGTGGTGGAATCTCCTTCCTTAGAAGTTTTTAAGGTCAGGCTTGACAAAGCCCTGGCTGGGATGATTTTGTTGGGGATTGGTCCTGCTTTGAGCAGGGGGTTGGACTAGATGACCTTCTGAGGTCCCTTCCAACCCTGATCTTCTATGATTCTATGATTTGTTCACTGCTTTATGATGTAAGAAATCTCAAAGAAAAAGGGCCAAAGCAGAGAGAAAATAGAAATGAGCTATAGGAAGTGAGGGAAAGATGGCACTCAGAACAGCGTACCAATGAGAAGAAATGCCATGCAGAGCCAGGAAATTGTCATTATACAACACTATCCTCAGTCTATAAGTATTTCATCAGACCCATCCAGAGATCTGCCCATACACATCACCTTCCTGGAAAGACTTGTCAGATCACTCTAGAAATAAAGACCAAATGTCATCACATTTGTGGAACTCTTCCCTTCTTTTATATGCTACTGTTTTGAGCCCTGCTGTGTATTTTAGTCTACAGGGATCATTTTTCTGCCTATCTTGGGAAGCGTAAGGCATTTCCAGTGTTGTAATATCAGACATTTTGCTTTTAATGGGTCTCTAAGCAAGCAGTGTCCTTGTGAATTAATATGTGCCCGTTTTGGTAGGCCCCAATATAAACAAGTCTGTGTGGAACAAAAAGAAAAGTCCCTACTATTAAGTTAATTCTGAAGTGTACATCTTCCCAGGAGCGCTTGATTTTTAAACAGGGGAGCCAGAGATCACTGGACTGTAACTTCAACATTGACACTGAATGTATGATTGGAGTTTAATATATATGAAAAAAAGTGTTTGAGATGATCAAAAGTAAAGTGCTTCCATTATTTTTTTGCTACAACTTGTTGACAACAGTGCTACTACCCCTGAAATGGATCTTTACTGGCTCCCGGTGGAGCAGATTACTGTCATACCAGTGAAAAAGGTCCACAGTAATTATCTGCAATACACAGCAGTTTATTGAGAAGGAATTACACAAGCGGTAAAGGGTTATATTAAGTACATAACTCCTATGTTAGACATTAAGAGCTACACATTCCTCTTAGCAAGTCTCTCTTTCACAAACATACACAAACAGGCCCTGCGCTAGCCTCACGCAGTTCCTGCTTGGCAAACAGAGAAGGTGGTTACCAATTTTACAGACAGCGTCTTCTCTCCTGGTCTGTTCTTCTCAGCCCTCTGGTCTGTCTCGGATTCCCTTGAAGCAAGGCCTTAGTTGCCTTGAGACCCCTCTGGTTCACAGTCCTACTCAAGGCCACGGGGCAGAGTTTTGGCTACTCTGTCTGGCAGCATTGCTTCTTCAAGCGTCAATTAAGGAATCCCAACCACAGTAATTTACTTTGCTTGTGTGAAAGTAGAATGAATTATATTGAAATTATAATTCATTAAAGAAATGCTACTTGAAGGGTTTGTTGAAATATAGTTGTCAGGAAGAGAAACATTAAGGAGTGTGAGACAATGGGTCCTCAAATTAATTAACTTCAAGCTCCTACTGAGCTAGGAGATTGGTAAACGTTAGTATGCAAATAAGATATGTATGTATATTTGTCAGTTTCTGCTTCCTTTTGTCTCTTATGTTAAATTGGCTTTGGCTTAGCTGAATAAATAAGTTAGCTTGAGCCTCAGAGAGGGGCTCACATATCTGGGTGCATTGGCAAAGCGCTTTGCTAATAAACAGAGTGGTCTGACAAATTATGTGAGTGCTGAATCTGACTTCGACAATTTGGAGGTTCCACTGAGATGGCAACCTTCTTCACTGGGGCTGTGTGACTCCTGACTGTTCTTAGGACAGCCGTGGCAAGCTGGCACTTGGCCCGAGCGGTCCTCCGCCAGAATGGAAGGGTGCATGACCACAGTGAAGTCTACGCCATCGAACATGTTGGTTCCCACTCTGTTCTGGTAGGGATCCCAGGATCTGACATCAGGAATCTGGTCAGGTAATTATTTCTGTGTTTTGTCGGGACTGAGGACTGTCTTGTCTCTGTGTCTATCCGTTCTCCCTGTGGTGTGTTTGAGTCTGGGCGCCGTCTCCATCCGGGGATTGGCTGACCAAAGGGTTCCTGTCCCCATGGTCTGAATGAGTGAAATCTGCACCATCGGAGCCACACCACGCCTTGGGTAAAACGCTTGGTGTGAAAGCAAGGGCAATTGAGGCAGTAGCCTGTGGGCTCCTTTTGTGTGTTGCACCGGGCATCGCTCTGACGAACCCGACTTTCCTTCTTGTGTGATTGGTGTGTAAAGTCCTCCTGTATGGGTAACCAGATGTTTAAGTCGGGACAGTTCCCTAAAGGAACGCCGACTCATTTTATGTATTTTAGGAAGAGTCCAGACTCCTGTAAATTTCTGGAAAAATGGTCTAGGCTAACTCAGGAGAATCCCAAAATTCAGTGGCCACTGTTAGGATCTTGGGACAAAGACCAAGTAGACGTCTTAAAAGACAAACTCGGCCAACCTAAAACTAAATTGGCAAAAGAATCATACAATCATAAAATATCAGGGTTGGAAGGGACCTCAGGAGGTCATCTAGTCCAACCCCCTGCTCAAAGCAGGACCAATCCCCAACTAAATTATCCCAGCCAGGGCTTTGGCAAGCCTGACCTTAAAAATGTCTAAGGAAGGAGATTCCACCACCTTCCTAAGTAACGCATTCCAGTGTTTCACCACCCTCCTAGTGAAAAAGTTTTTCCTAATATCCAACCTAAACCTCCCCCACTGCAAGAAGAGGTTGATTGTTTCATGCAGTGGTGGGAAGAGGCAAATCATAGGTGGACAGAATCACAACTTGCCCCTCTCAAAGATTTCTGGTTTCTATCCCACCAGATGCAACTCATTTTACTGTTGTTGATTTGTGCTCTGCTTTCTTTTCTGTCCCGGTTCACCCTGACTCCCAGTTCCTGTTTGCCTTTTCTTACAAGGGACAACAGTACACATGGACCTCACTGCCCCAGGGGTATACTGAAAGCCTGTCATATTTTTCCCAAGCATTAGCCCAAGACCTTGCTGACCTTGTTTTCCCGTCCAGGTCCACACTAGTCCAATATGTAGATGATCTACTCCTCTGTTCCCCTTCATTGTCTGCCTCTGAAACTGACTCTTTAGTGCTCCTTACTGCCCTAGCAAATAAGGATCACAAAGCTTCTTGCTCTAAACTACAACTCTGTCAAGCTTCTGTCACATACCTTGGCTTTCTCCTCTCCCAGGGTTCCCGTGCACTTTCTCCCACCCGCGCCCAAGCTATCCTTAGCTTTCTCCGACCCCGCTCCCCATGCCAGGTCCGGAAGTTTTTAGGCATGGCTGGATTTTGCAGACAATGGATTCCCCAATATGCCTCCCTTGCAAAACCTCTCCAGGAACTCACTTGATTCTCTGTGCCTGACCCCATGCCATGGCCCCCTGAGGCCAATTCTGCCTTTGTTTCCCTCAAACAGGGTTTGGCTTCTGCCCCTGCCTTAGGGCTGCCTGACTATTCTAAGCCTTTTACCCTTTTCTGCCACAAACAATCTAGGTGTGCACTTGGAGTTCTCACTCAGATGCACGGAGAAAAGAACTGCCCAGTGGCTTATTTCTCTGCCACTTTAGACGCTGTTGCCCAAGGCTTACCCCTCTGCCTGCGTGCTGTGGCTGCTGCAGCACGCCTAGTCAAAATGTCTGATTCCCTTGCTCTTCGCTCTCCTGGTCCCTCACTGACCTCACCCTGCTCCAAGACTCTGCCCCAGAAACCGAGAAAGAATCCTGGGTTGCCCAAGGTTGCTCTCTACATCCCGATTCTTTTTGGCGCTCGCCTACTGGCGCCTTTGTAGCTCCCTTTTCACTCTACCCGTCTCTGGCCACCCTGCTACACAGTGTTTCGCATGTCGGAAAGGAGGGCATGGTCTCTGCTGTAACTAAGACAGGATGGTGGGGCCCCCCCATTTTAGCTCTTTTGCAGCCCACTACTGTGCAGCCTGTACCATTTGCCAAAGCCATAATATTGGTAAACCTGTAAAAGTGGCCCAGGGGTTCCGGGGCCTGCCTCAAGCACCGTTCTTGCATTGGCAACTTGATTTTGTACAAATGCCTAAGTGTCAACAATATGAATTTATATTGGTTATGGTATGTTTATTCTCTGGTTGGATTGAAGCCTTTCCTTGTCGCAAGGCTGACTCACTGTCTGTTGCCAAATGTTCATTAAATTATATTATACCTGCCAAGGGAATTCCTGCTACTCTGTCCAGTGATCAGGGTACACATTTTACTGGACAACTTGTTCAACACCTGGACCGTATATTGCATATCAAACACCTGTTGCACTGTCCCTACCACTCACAGAGTGCAGTTGCAGTTGAAAGACAAAATGGTGTACTTAAGAATAAGCTTGCTAAAATTTGTGACTCTACAGGATTAAGCTGGCCAGTAGCCTTACCATTAGCCCTTATGGACTTGAAATCCACTCCATCCCAAAGGCATAAATTAAGTCCCTTTGAAATTGTTATGGGACGCCCTACGAGAGCTATGACTACCATTACTCCCATTCCAGATTTGAACTTGACTCACTGTGCGCTCCTTCAGTATTGCAATGGACTAATGCAAGCTGTAAGTCACTTCCATTCACAGGTTCGAGCCGCCTGGCCCACGGAACCCACCTCCGACGCTTGCCACAACCTTGAGTCAGGTGATTGGGTCTACGTACGGCGCCATCATCGAAAGCATGCCTTGGAGCCCCGGTGGAAGGGTCCTCATCAGGTACTGCTAACTACACAGACGGCTGTTAAACTATCTGGCATCACAGCGTGGATACATGCTTCACAGTATAAGAAGGCACCATCCCCAGAGAACCAATCATCACCTCAGGATGACGCAGAGTCAATTTTGACTCCATAAGAAGACATAGAGGAACAGTCTGCAATATCTTACAATCTATGCTCTTGTAAGGGTTGGCAGAAGCAGACGCCGTTCCTCGACTGCTGGTATCTTACGATCTGGGGAGACCACAATGACAATTCTTTTATCCAGCAGCAGGTGCGGATAGCTCAGACCCTTAATATTTCTAATTGCTGGGTCTGCAGCCACATCCCAGCCCACTCTCAAACTGGTGTTCCTGTCCTGACTATCCCACTCAAGTCCCCAGACCTCACTGGAGGGCCTCGTCCGTTTAACAAAATATGGAACAGCAATGACACTTGGGAAGCAGTGGGAATAAATGCATCTAAATGGATAAGTGTGGTGGAGGGAAAAGGTCATTGGTGTTGGGTGTGTAATGGGACAGGGCTGGATCTGGGGAAAAGCTGTTGCCGTCAGCATATTGTGGCCAAGGGTGTACGGGATTATTCAAACAAAACTAAAAAGTGGCAGGCTGGGTATGGAGATATGAATTCAAACAGAGAAATCAATCTCATGTTCCCCCTACAGTCATGCAAATAACACCACTCCTCGTAAGGACAATTACCCTGTACCCTTTGGGGGATACTTCTCCTCCTTTGCAAACACCTATACGACAAATGGGTGCAACCAACCCTTCCCGGCCTTAATAGGCCATCACTGGGTGTGTGGGACCAGAGTTTATACCGCACTACCAGCTAATTGGTCAGGAATCTGTTATCCCACCCGACTCTTCCCACAATTCCGAGTGCTAGGAACCTTCCCTCGAGAACGCCTCCGCAATTTCAGGTGAAAAAGAAGGGACTTAACAGATGCTCAATGGTATGTAAATAACATAAGCCCCTTAACCTGGGAAGAGGCCACTGGTGGTTCCTTCATATCATTAGGGGGAGTAATACACCATGCAAAAAGGCTCCTAAGGTTACAAGCAGTAGTTGAAATAATGGCAAATGAAACCGGAGAAAGTTTAAGAGCCCTGGCCAAAGAAACAGGGGCAATCCGACAGATGGCCCTCCAAAACCGTCAGGCATTGGACATAGTGCTGGCGGCAAAAGGAGGGACTTGTGCTCTCATTGGAAAAGACTGCTGTGTGTATATACCAGACAACACCAATGAGGTAATAGATCGTGCTAGCCACTTAGAACAAATCGCATATCTTCCCCACAAAGAGCCAAGTTCTTTATGGAAGTGGCTAAGTAACCTTTTCTATTTATCTGGCATAGGAAACTGGTTGTTTCAGGGAACCCTAACTCTCCTGTTTGGAATCCTAGTAATTTTTGTATGCTTTCAGTTACTTTCCTGTTGTATCCAAAATTGTGTCAGGCATGCTACACAGATAGCTGCCCCAAACCAGAGTGCTAATTTGATGATTTTAAATATCACTGATGAACAAAGAGATGAAGAACGATTGCTATGTGGAACCCAGTCATTGTTGGTCATTGCGTAGCTTGACCAAAAGGAGGGATTGTGAAAGTAGAATGAATTATATTGAAATTATAATTCATTAAAGAAATGCTACTTGAAGGGTTTGTTGAAATATAGTTGTCAGGAAGAGAAACATTAAGGAGTGTGAGACAATGGGTCCTCAAATTAATTAACTTCAAGCTCCTACTGAGCTAGGAGATTGGTGAACGTTAGTATGCAAATAAGATATGTATGTATATTTGTCAGTTTCTGCTTCCTTTTGTCTCTCATGTTAAATTGGCTTTGGCTTAGCTGTATAAATAAGTTAGCGTGAGCCTCAGAGGGGGGCTCACATATCTGGGTGCATTGGCAAAGCGCTTTGCTAACAAACAGAGTGGTCTGACAAATTATGTGAGTCCTGAATCTGACTTTGACGCTTGATTCTTATGCTCTTTTTCCTCAAAGGAGTCACTTGTCTTAAAAGCATGCCCCGTGGGTGTGTGGTTACTAATTTTCACCTAATTAGTGTTTTAAAAGGGGCATGGGGGGGTGGTACTGAATGAAGATCACCCCACGTTTACTCACTTATCAATCATTCACTCTAGCTCCCTGTGTGATGTCCTTGCTGTAAGGTCCACCTGTGCTCAATTCTGGAACTTACATGTGATATTTACTTTTGCATGGGCCCATATTTACTGACCAATAGGTTCAATATCGATCGTACATGCAGACTTTGACAGTTCTTTATAAAATTTGCTTTTGCTTAAAGGGAACCTGCTCCCTAGATTCTCTGCAGCCATGCAGCCATGTTTAAGTCATGTCACGTTATGCTTTCACCATTCATTCAGTATGGCCACACCAATCTGACACAATCCCAATACAACTCTCTGTCCAGGAGCATAGTTCATCTCACAGCCATTGTAGTTTAACTTGCTCTCTCTCTCATACCTTGATAAACTGATTCTTTAAAGGGCTATTAAATTTGTATGCAACAACTAATAGATCTAGAATGTTGTGAGATGTGCATTTAATCCTGATCAAGTTTTTGGAAGCTCTTTTGAGTTTAAGCTAATGTTCTCTCCATGATCTTTCCCTGAAGGTTACATTTCTAGTGGCCATTACTTCTAGAATATGTGAAGTCCTTGTATCATTTTTCAAATAAGAAAAGGTAGTTTTGCAGCCTTTTTCCAGTATCCATACCCAAGATTGTTATAGAATTCCATCTCTCAAGTCTATGCAGTTCCCAGTCTTTTCTAACTAGGTGGAGTGCTTGATCTTCCCAAAGATGCTAGGTTGGATAGGCAAGCCGTTAAAAATGTACTTTAAATTGGGGCATCTAAATCCCTTAGGCACCTCTAAAAATCCTAGGCTATGTCTATACTGGCAATTGAATGACAAAACTTTTGTCTTTCAGCGATGTTAAAAAAATAACCCTGAAATAACCCAGCAAGTGCCAGTATGAATAGCGCGTTGTTGGCAGGAGCGCTCTCCTGACAACAATGCCAACACCGCTCGTTGGGGATAGAAGTTTTTTGTTGGCAAGAGAGCCAACAAACAGCGGCTACACTGCACAGTTTTTAGCGGTGAAGCTGTGGCAACATAGACATGTCACTAAAAGCTGTGTAGTGTAGACGTAGCCCTAGTTTCAGTTGTTGTAGAGAAGCCATAACATTTGCAAGTCACACTGTTTGTGACATGATAAGGAGCATAAAGATCAGGTGACTTCTGTCTGAGGTCAAGTTGTGTATTCAGCTGTTATGATCTAACTGCCATATCAGTGCCAGGAGGACTGAGCTTATTCCATCAGAGGAAAGGCAGCCACTATTGCTTGTTTAAGTAACGTCAGTTCCTAAAGCCTGCTAATAGGCTACTTAGAGTTTGCCTTAGACTTTTCTGAAATGTTAGTCTCTCAGTTTGGAAGCTGAATCAGATGCTCTCAGTGGGAGTGCAGTGCTTCCATCTCTAATTAGCACTTCTCAGGCCTCCCCCTGAAGTTTGTGACTGCTCACTAATTTCCTAAAGTGGGATCTGCAGAGGCAGTTTTGTGAGAGAAAAGAGGTGACAGGTGTTTCTCTGAATATATTGCCTCCTCAGTTCCAAACTGAATCCTGCTATCCTTCCTTTTTCAGAACGAGGTCCTAAGAGGAACCAAGGAACAATTAAGGGGCAAGGTTTTTCATACATGTTCTTTGTTCCAGAATGATTGGAGGATGCATGATGTAAATCCTCTAATACCACTTTCCACCATCATAGGTTCTCCCTGGCACAGAACAGGTGAGTCCTAAAGCATAGTTAGATCTGCAGAGGCAATAGATTCTGAGAATTCCATACTGGTAAGTAAACCTTCCTTTTTGTTTCACATTTTATGCATTATATGCAATTTTTAAACAATCATTCACACCCCGAAACTCATTTAAACCTTTTTTGTTGTATTTCATTGCTGAACTGAAAGTAAAACATTCAAACAGCCCCATGAAATGCATTCAGCAAACATGGCTGAGTCACCTTCTCTTTAATAACCGAGACACTGCCTCTTTGCTTATTCTGTATTTCATTGATGTTATCCATTATCTCATAGGACATGCTCATCCAAACAAGGATCCCCTTTAAAAAGGAAGCCAAACTCTCAGTGATTGCAGTCACCGTTTCTGCTGGCTGGAGAGTGAGACAGCATGTTTATGTACATGGAACACTGGTGAAGCATTGACAATGTTTCTACAACTACTTCTACTGTTTAGATTTTTGAGTATACAGAACTTGAAATGTTCAATGGGATGAATACCTGTCCCCATTTTCAATATCTACAGAAATCACTTGGAGAAATATTGTACTAAGACTCCACAGGCGGAGCATATGCCAATGACACTCAACTACTATCTTTCTCCTTCTCCACTACTGCAACCACCAGCACTGCTGAGATCTCAGAATTCATACAAGAGATTGGCTCCTGGTTAAAGGGCCGCTGGCTCAAACTCAACCCTGGCAAGACCAAAGTGATGCTGGTTGAAAGGGGAAAAAACACTTGGAAGAACTAGCCAGGACAGAGTCTCCTCTGCTACTGAAAGCACACTGGCTCCATTCATCAAAGTGGTTTGATGCCTCAGGCTACTGTTTGATTCATCTCTAAGGCCATGTATACACTACCAATTTTTGTCGACAAAAGTGATGTCAACACCCAAAAGTCAACACAATAAAATTCGGAATTTCATGTTCACACTTGCTCCTTCTGTCGGCAGATTGCATCCACAGTTGGGGCACCGTTATCAACAGTGTGAGCAATGCACTGTGGGTACCTATCTCACAGTCCAGCTCAACGCCTTCTGTCACTAGGTGTTGTGGCAAGACGGAGCAGATCGCCGCACATCTTGGGACCAGGTTAAATGTCCCGTGATGCATTGCTTTCTGTCCCAGCACTCCATGGGCTTCCAGCTTTCTTTCCCAGCATTTTTGCAACAGCCCTTCTTTGGTGTGCACCCCGGTTTCTTTGTGAGAGGGGATGGATACCACACTGCTCTCCTATGCTCTGTTAACTGTCATAAAGACATCGCGGATGGCAGTGCAGTTAATCGTGAAGTTCCTAACTGAAGAAGACTCGCAGGTGCCTGATATTCTGCATGCTATGGATAGGAGCAACTTGAGATTGCTTTTGGCATTCACAGAGCAGCTGCATAGGGTAGACCGTCGCTTTTGGGTTCGGGAAATAAGCACTGAATGGTGGGATCGTATTGTCATGCAAGCGTGGGATGACTAGCAGTGGCTACAGAACTTTTGGATGCAGAAAGCCACCTTCCTGTAACTGTGTGCAGAGCTTGCCCCAGACCTGCAGCACAAGGACACCAGAAGGAGAGTTGCCCTCTCAGTAGAGAAGCATGTGGCAATCACTGTGTGGAACCTGGCGACTCCAGACTGCTACCAGTTGGTCGTGAATCAATTTGGAGTCGGGAAGTTGACCACTGGGGCAAGTGTGCAGGACAATAAATCACATCCTGCTACGAAGGACCGTGACTCTGGGAAATGTGTGTGAAATAGTGGAAGGCTTTGCAGAAATGGATTTCCCTAACTGTGGAGGGGTGAACAATAAATTGCACATATTCCAGTTTTGGCACCAGACCACCTTGTGACAGAGTACATCAATAGGAAGGGTGTTGCAGGGGCTTGTGGATTACCATGGGCGTTTCACTGACATCAACGCGGGGTGGTCCAGGAAGGTACATAACACATGCGTCTTCAGGAACACTGGCCTGTACAGAAAGCTGCAAGCAGGGACTTTCTTTCCAAACCAGAAGATTACAGTGGGGGATGTTGAAATGCCCATAGTGATCCTGGGAGACCCAGCGTACCCCTTACAGCCGTGGCTCATGAAACCTTACAAAGGACACCAGGACAGCAGTAAGGAGCAGTTCAACAACAGGCTGAGTAGGTGCCAGATGACAGTTGAATGTGCCTTGGGCAGATTAAAGGCACGCTGGTGATGCCCTTATGGCAGGTTAGATCTTAATGAGGATAATATTCCCATGATCATAGCCGCATGCTGTACATTGCATAATCTCTGTGGAGCTAAGGGTGAAAGGTTTGTTCAGGGGTGGACTGCTGAGGCAGACTGCTTGGCCGCTGATTTTGAGTAGCTAGATACCAGGGCTGTCAGAGGAGCCCAGAGCGGGGCAATTTGAATCAGGGAGGCTTTGAGGCAGCACTTTGACAATGAGCACAAGTAATGTATATCTCTGTCAGAGATGCTTCAATGTTACATTACATGTAGTTTTCCTAGGGGGTAATGGTGACATTTGGGGCCTTATCTGCCAATAAGAAAATGGTTAAAATGCCTGTGCATGTATTCGTAGTGCCTGCAATCTCAATTTGTAGAAAAAAAGAAAGATGATTTACCATTATAAAACTTTGCTTTTATTGCACAAGAAACAGCACACACAAACACACAGATGCTTCGTGGAAAAGGAGGAACCTGTGAAGAGCAAATTTTCACAACTGTATGTAGATCCAGCTATCGTGAAAATTATCCAAGAGGGTGGAGTGAAGGAGAAACTAAGTAGTCCTGGGAAGTGGAAAGGAACGTGCGGGCGGAGTTTGGGGGAGGCATGGAAAAGAGTTCTGAATGTGCCGCAATGGAGGTTGAGCACAGATGCGCTCAGACTGCTGCATTATTAAGGACTTCAGCAGCTGCGTTTGCTCCTCCATTATTTTAATCATCTGCTCAGTTGCGTCCTTAACAAATGCCTGATTCTCTTTTTTGTCCTGTCGTTCACCTTCCCAGCACTCCTTGCGTTCCCTTTTTTCTGTATTGGAGCACTGCAGTACCTCCCAGAACATGTCTTCTTTGCTGTGTCTTGGGCGCTTTCTTATCTGGCTGTGATGTTCGGCTGGGGTGCGTGGGGTGTTCCTGGAAGCCACATCTGGTGAAGCACAAGGGACAATGCACAGAAGCGGGATTGTTAAATTCACACACAGCCTTGTAACATTTCAGTTAAATACACCTTTTGCAACATTGCCATCACTTTCTCACTGACCCTAGCCAGGCACACATCTCTGCGAACACCTAAAGCATGTTGTTGGTGGGGTGGGGGAGCCACATGGGGAAAAGAGCACATACTCTTTGCAAGGGTTGTGATACAGCATTCTAGGGAAAAAATTCTAAAATTCTCCCACACTTTTCCACAGGCAGGGGTCATTCTAGCAGACATCTCACTGCTAAAGGTAAGCAGGGAAACAGGGTACATCTACTCCATGCTTGTGGCTTCCGCCCTGCTCCCTATGCTGCTCACCTATGTGCCGCTTTGGTCCCTGCACAAGTGATTACCAAATGGTGCGGGAAAGTTTCCTACAATGGGGGAAGGAACAAAGCTGCTCTGGCATGGAACCTTCAGTAGAGGGTTACCGAGTACGTCCAGGAAACTTTTTCCTGAAGATCTCAGTGTGAATCAAAACTCTGTTCCGCCGTACCGATTAGCTACATAGGGAATTGTCCAGCTCACAGAAACACAGCCAGCCTCCCACATTTCTATACCCTGAACCCACCTCCGCACTACACAAGCCACAGCCACTTACCAGGCATCTCATATCCTGCTTCTTGCTCCCCAGAGAGCAACTGCTGAGACTGGCTAGACACCTCTGGAGTGGAGAGCAGTTCCTGGCTGCCTGCCCCACTGGGAGACCACGCTGGGAGCTGCACATCCTCGTCTAACTCCACCTCTTCATCAATAACTTAATCCTCCAGGTTAGGTCCTCTTTCTGTCACCTCCGTTCCCTCCGAAATATCCACGGGGCTCTTGGTGGTGGAGGTTGGGTCGCCACCAAGGATAGTGTCCAGCTCCTTATAAAATGGTCAGCTTTTAGGGAACACAGCGGAGTGACAGTTTGCCTCCCTTGCCTTATGGTTCGCCTGCCTCAGCTCCTTTAGAATCAATCATAGAATATCAGGGTTGGAAGGGACCTCAGGAGGTCATCTAGTCCAACCCCCTGCTCAAAGCAGGGCCAATCCCCAATTTTTGCCCCAGATCCCTAAATGGCCCCCTCAAGGATTGAACTCACAACCCTGGGTTTAGCAGGCCAGTGCTCAAACCACTGAGCTATCCCTCCCCCCCTTTATCTTTGCTCTGCACTGCAGCGTGTCCTGATCATAGCCCTTTTTGCACAAACTTCGAGAAATGTGCCTTTAGGTATCCCAATTTCTTTGGCTCAAGCGCAGCTGGGACTGCACAGACTGCTCTCCCCATATACTGATCAGATCCAACAGCTCTGCAGTAGTCCAAGCGGGAGAGCATTTGGTGCAATAACCCTCCATGGTCACTTGGGAAGATGCAATGAGACCTCTCCACTCCGAGCCAGCAGGAAATGGAATTTCAAAAATTCCCGGACTTCTAAGGGGGAGGGGCGGATGGTTGTTTACCTGGCTGCAGGGCATTGGAGTTCAAACTGCTGACCAGAGCAGTCAGGATGGGCATTGTGGGACACCTCCTGGAGGCCAATTAAAGTGATGAAATCAAGCATGGTGTCTACACTGGCACTTTGTTGAGAAAAATGTAGAGGAAAAAGACATAAGTCTCTCACCGGGGTGGATGTATTTAGTCGCCAAAACTGGGCATTTTTCCTGACAAAAGTTGTATTGCAGTGTGTACGCATTCACTGGTCGACAAAAGGCAGTTTTTGGTGACAAAACTTGGTAGTGTAGACAAGGCCTAAGCTTTCAGTGACTAAATACCCCCCTTCTTTCACCTCCAGCTTGCTAGGAAACATCACCCCTTCCTTCCTCCTGGGCGAGGACCTGGCCACAATGATCCATGCATTTGTCATCTCCGCACCAGATTACTGTAATTCACTGCATCTGAAGTTGATTTTAAAAACAATGTAAAGGTTCCAGCTGCTATAGAATGTGGTTGTCTGCCTTCTCCATGGTTCAGGCTGCTATGAACGCATCAAGTCCATGCTCTAGTCCCTCCACTGTCTCCCAGTCCAGGTCCAATGTCAGTTTAAGACAGTGGTTCTTAACCTGTGGTGCGAGATGCCCTTTCTGGGGGTGCAAGACATGCCAGATTTTTTTAGAAGGTAAACCATCGAAGACACAAATTAAGCACAGGCACGTAAGTACAACTTGTTTCATCAAACCTATGTATTTATTAACATTATACATTTAACGATTACTGTAATATACAAACAAAAATACATCTAGGTTTGAGAACTGACCTACTTCAGCGATTTTTGATAGGGGTGCGAGAACATAGTTTGAGAACCAAAGGAGTGCAGGCTGCAGTAAAGGTTAAGAACCACTGGTTTAAGGCTTTGGTCCTAATCCTCAAAGCAATAATGGATCAGGTCCAAGGTACATTGTAGACCACATTTTAATCTACAAACCATCAAGACAGCGTGCTCCTCTAGGGCAATGCAGATCATAAAGCCCAGAATAAAGTGAGAGATATCTGGGGACAAAGCATTTTCAAGTCAAAGGGATATGGTTCTGGAATAAACTTCCAGAGGAGATTAGATGAATTCAGGGTTTTATCATCTTTAGGAGGCATTGCAAAAATTGATAGTTTTCCCAGCATGATGAGAGTGACATTTGCATCATCAGCCACCACACCCAAAAGTATCCCATCTACCTTAAACAGAGCTTTCTATAACTAAAAGGGAGACGAGCCAGAGATGACAAGAATTCCCTTAGGGACTTCAATATTAAGTTATTCTATGTGGAAGGAGCTCACATGTGAAGGAGTAGCATTGCAAAACCTTAAGATAGATAAAACAGGGATTCAATGCATTTATTCAGTCTCTCTATATATCAGAAAGCTAAGTACATTATAAATTGTAATTGTTTTACCAATTGTTTGTCCTAAAGCGTTTCCCAAAATAATTGCGTCAGTCTTCATTTACTTTTAGTTGTTACCAGACCTTGGCCCCATCCTGTATTTCAGACCAAAGCCCTATAATCACACTGCATTACTTATTTAACCCAGTAACCTATTAGGGCCTCAATGTTTGGGATGGCCCTTTATTAAATACATACATTTGCCTCATTAGCAAATTGGGTTTAGCGCAGTGTTGCTGATATGACAGGCAAGATCAACCCAAGAACACACACCAATGGGAAGATAGTCTTGCCTTTCAAATGAGAGACTTTAGATGTGTAGAACCTGGCACTGTCGTCCAAATTCATTGCATCAATTCAAAACCTAGCAGTGGAGATACACAGTTTGCATTCTGGAAAAGCAAGAATGCCTAAAGTAGCCCAGTCTGTGCCTGTGATCTGCACCATGTGGTGGTCAGCAAAAAGTAGGTTATGTTTGTGTATGGAGTATGAGGAAAGGGGCTGAAAATACAGTGAATCAACCCCACACCTCACTTTATTCCATAATGAAAAGACAGTAAGGTACTCAATGAAACAGGAGCATACAAACTGCAGAATTCACTTCTGCACAAGAGCAAATAATCAAATTCTATGAGGGAAATAATTTTGACTGTAAGAAATGGCTGTTAGATTTCCAAGGTAAGTTAATTATAAGAGTAATCAGCGTGTCCTGTTGCAGTGAATAGGCAGATTGGCTGTAAGGGTCAGGAATGAATTTCACCATCATCTACAATACAGAATAACCACCAGTATCTTATAAAGGGAGGTATTACAGTCCTCTGAAGCAGCAAGTACCGACAAGTGCCAAAGTTGGGACACTGAATTCTCTTGCCAAATGGTCTGATACAGCCAGAGATAAGTTACTCTGGAGTAACTCTTTGATGCTGTGAGGTGTACTAGAAGAGCAGAATGGGATCAGCAGTCAAAAATTCTGGGTTCTGTTCAGGCTCTGACATTGACTCAATGTGTGATTTCAAGTAAGGCACTTCACCTTTTGGTTCCTCTATTAACCCAGCTATGAAAAGGGGCTAGTACCTACATTTGTAAAGCACTGGGTTTCTCAGCTGAAAAATGCTACATTAAATGCACCAAATGGTCTGATCGGGTATGTGCCTATTCAGTTGGAGGTGGAAAGGTTCAAAATAAATAAAACTTAAGTGTCAGAGGCAGAGATTTCTCTGGGTGTGCTGCTCCCTGACATATTTTGTATTAATGCCCACTGTGCATAGCTGTGACTCAGTGGTAAACATCAACCTTTATATCTCTCCCCATTATTCTGCATCTTTAGGCTATGAGTTGCATTAATGACACCTACTACAGGACAGGCCCAACAAAGAAAATAACAGAACACCACTAGCCAGCACCTTCAGCCCCCAACTAAAACCTCTCCAACGCATCATCAAGGATCTACAACCTATCCTGAAGGACGCCCCATCACTCTCACAAATCTTGGGAGACAGGCCAGTCCTTGCCTACAACCCCCCAACCTGAAGCAAATACTCACCAGCAACCACACACCACACAACAGAACCACTAACTCAGGAACCTATCCTTGCAACAAAGCCCGTTGCCAACTGTGTCCACATATCTAATCAGAGGACACCATCATAGGGCCTAATCACAGCCACAATATCAGAGGCTCGTTCACCTGCACATCTACCAATGTGATATATGCCATCATGTGCCAGCAATGCCCCTTTGCCATGTACATTGGTCAAATTGGACAGTCTCTATGTAAAAGAATAAATGGACACAAATCAGATGTCAAGAATTATAACATTCAAAAACCAGTCGGAGAACACTTCAAGCTCTCTGGTCACGCGATTACAGACCTAAAGGTCGCAATATTACAACAAAAAGACTTCAAAAACAGACTCCAACGAGAGACTGCTGAATTGGAATTAATTTGCAAACTGGATACAATTAACTTAGGCTTGAATAGAGACTGGGAGTGGATGTGTCATTACACAAAGTAAAACTATTTCCCCATGTTTCCCACCCCCCCCCCACCGCTCCTCAGACGTTCTAGTCAACTGCTGGAAATGGCCCACCTTGATTATCACTACAAAAGGTCCCCCCCCCCCCCCCCCCGGCTCTCCTGCTGGTAATAGCTCACCTTAAGTGATCACTCTGGTTACAGTGTGTATGGTAACACCCATTGTTTCATGTTCTCTATATATATAAATCTCCCCACTGTATTTTCCACTGAATGCATCCGATGAAGTGAGCTGTAGCTCACGAAAGCTTATGCTCAAATAAATGTTAGTCTCTAAGGTGCCACAAGTACTCCTTTTCTTTTTGCGAATACAGACTAACATGGCTGCTACTCTGAAACCTGTCATTAATGACACACATGTTCCTTTTAGCATGTTCACTCCTCTAACAGATCAGATCAAGTTGCCAGTTGTCTCAGGCCCTCACATCCCAAGCTCTGTGCCTCTTCTCAACATTCCTGTGTCTGCAGTGGCAAAGGACAGAAAGGAAAACATGATCCAGGAAGTTTTATTAGTGGACTGCTCCACAGACATCAAGAGAAACAACTAATGACTCTGGCTAGTGAGAGCTTATCTGGTGAATAAAAGCTGATAATATTTTAGCTAACAAAGATGACTCTCAACAATTGAGAGGGGCCCAATCACCATGCGGGGCAGTCGTGGAGGACAGTTAGAGACCCAGTAATGGGGAACTCAGCCTTGGGTGCTAGGGTTAGGGAAATAAGGGTGGGACACATAGCAAGGTGCAGAGACTCAAGGAGGTTTGTGGCTGGAAAGGACCATTGATTGTAAATGCCTTCTCCAAACATGCCCTTAAGAGCAAAGGCTTGTTGCTCCCTGCAAGGCGGTCAGTTCATCTGCACAGAGGGCACTAGCTAGAAGCCTTTGGTGCTTTCACTCAGAGGCATGGACAGAAGCAAACCATACATAAGCTTTTCAGACAAAACAGCAAATCACATACAAAAAATACCATCTTGGTTTATTGTTTAAAAACATTGGTAAAACAAACAGAAAACAGAGAGCAGGAGGCTGATGCCCATTCCACTCCCCAGCTAAGACAAAATTCTCCAAACAGAGACAGCACGAGCCCCCAGGCTCAGACCGAGCATTCGGGATTGAGGGTACCCCCTAGGAGAAAGGTCCCTACACTGTGGTAGGGGTAGAAAAGCTCATCTTTTCAGCTTCAGGCGCCACTTCCCTCACCACAGAACAGAATGAATTCTTCCAGGTTGTTAGTGAGGGGAAAGGCCTTCCACTTAGGGTATGTGATTCACCCCAAATTCTCTATCCATGTATAAAAGGACCTGGGCTAGGGGAGGGAAAGGTGTCTGAAGGTTACAACAGAAGTGGGAATGCACCACACCAAGTATGGTACAGCCCCCTGCAACCAACCCCTGCACCCTCTGCTCCAAAGTAATTTGAGCCTGAGGGAAAAATCTAGATAGGGAGCTTGGGACAAAACCAAATATGGCAAATAGCTGTGGTTCTTGTCAGCAGACACAGAACAAAGCTACTCCAGAGTAAGACAAAGGCTACACTCTGAATACGTTCTCCCCTCCCTGTTCCACCAGGTTGGACCCAGAACTGCCCTGTCTCACCCCTTCCCCAAGTCTCAAACCCAGAACTGATCTTGCCTCTTTACTGGGTTTCCCCAAATACAGTAACTTAGGATGGCTGGAAAAGCTGGCAGAAAGTGAACCTCACTGCAGGTTTCAGTGGACTTCAGATCTTTTGCCTGAGCAGAGGGACAAGGACACATTGAGTGGTGCTGATGAAGGGGACAGGGAGATTCTAGGCACCACAGCACTGACTCCCATCTCTCTGGCTGGAGCCTGAGCTGTATTGAGAGGAGCTGGTGAAGCCACTGCAGACTGGCCTCTGAAACTGGTTGTATGGCAGCAGCACAGAGACCATGGTGTGGATCCAAGTGTCACATGAATTTCCATTTGCCCTAGTGGTGAGAGTCAGAGCCCTGAGGGACTGGAGAAGGTAAGGAACCGGTTTCACTGTTCTATGACTCCGTAGATAGCCAGCCTGCCCCAGCAGTGCTGCTCCTGCTGCCACATGCATCAAATATAAAGGGGAGGTCCAAGAAGAGACCTTTTACTGGCTCATGTGTATCCCAGTCATCTCCACCAAGCACCAACGTCTTAATAGGGACCGCCCCACAGTTCAGAGTCCAACAACTCAGCCCTCAGATCTCGACATCACTTTCTTTATCATTATCGTGGTCACCATCATAGAACTCATTAGAAGCCTCAGGCCTAAAAGACAGACAAGAACATAAGGACAGGCAGCCTTTTCCAGCATTTTCAGAAGAGCAGAGTTTGTCTAGACAAAGGGATAAGAACACGTTGCTAGAAAGAGGGACACATCTCCTGGCCTAGCAGACATAGGATATGTCCTCTGAGGCATGTAACCACATGCTAGTAGAGAAGTTTCTCTGGATAGGAACTAGAGAATAAAAAGGGATGCAATATCTACTCTGGGATGTGGACAGTCCCCACCATATCTCCCCTCACTGGGATGGGATGAACGTAAGAGAGGAGCCCCTTTCCCAGCTCATCAGAACAAGAACCAGAGGTGCAGTACCTGTTGTAGTTCTCCTCAGAGCCTCTCTCCTCTGGATCAGGCTCGTCCGCACGGTCATAACTGAGCAGGTCAGAAGGAACATCATGGATCTGGACGCTGGGGGCATGGTTCAGCATTTTCAGATTCTCAAATATTGTCTGTCTGATTTGATCCAAGTACTGGTTAGGAACAGAAGGAGCAGATCAGCTTAGATTGAAGAGACAGTACCACAATTGCTGGCATTAACACCTGCCTGTACCATGCATGCCCTAAGGCCAAGCAAATGGGGGATGGATAGCTCAGTGGTTTCAGCATTGGCCTGCTAAACCCAGGGTTGTGAGTTCAATCCTTGAGGGGGCCGATCTGGAGCAAAAATTGGGGATTGGTCCTGCTTTGAGCAGGGGGTTGGACTAGATGACCTCCTGAGGTCCCTTCCAACCCTGATATTCTATGATTCTATGAAATGCCATCAGTGCAAATGGCTTTAAACTGTAGCATAGAACATAATATACTCAACCCAGGCACTGAGGGCTTGGTCTGCACTTAAAAGGATGCAGCTGTGCTGCTGTAGCACTTCAGCAAAAACACTATCTACACTGAAAGGAGGGCTTCTCCCATTGCCGTAGGTCAGTGGTTATCAACCAGGGGTATGTGTACCCCTAGGGGTTTCCAGAGGTCTTCCAAGGGGTACACATCAACTCATCTAGAGATTTGCCTAGTTTTACAAACAGGCTACATAAAATGAAGTACTGAAGTCAGTAAAAACTAAAATTCCATACAATGACTTGCTTATACTGCTCTAAATACTATACACTGAAATGTAAGTACAATATTTATATTCCAAATTATTTAGTTTATAATTATAGGATAAAATGAGAAAGTAAAAAAATTTTCAGTAAGAATGTACTGCGACACTTCTGTATTTTTGTGTCTGATTTTGAGTTCTGTTTTAAGCAAGTAGTTTAACTGAGGTGAAACTTGGGGTACGCAAGACAAATCAGACTCCTGAAAGGGGTACCGTAGTCTGGAAAGGTTGAGAGCCACTGCCATAAGGGTTATCCACCTCCCTGAGAGGCAGTAGCTATGTCAATGGGAGACTTCTCCTGTCAATTAGCACTAGCCTACACTGGGAGTTAGGTTGGTGTAACTGCATTGCTGAGCGACCTAGTTATATAGACATAAGTCTGACGTAGGACCAAGCCTAAGATTAAGGGCAGGGGCTTCAGAAGTGGAAAGGAAATTGTAAAAGGACCTTCAAGTTTCTCAAATATGAAGTATCTTTGGAGAGCTCCCTACATCTCAAAGATGCTGTGGGGCTGCAAACATAGGTGCCAGCTCCCAGAGAAAAATTATCAGGTGCTTAGCACCCACTGGCAGCCAAGCTTCCCTCCCTCCCGCTGCCAGCCCCCGCCAATCAACTCCTCCCCCTCCTTCCCACTGCCTCCTGCATGCCGCAGAACAGCTGGGTGTGCAGAAGGCGCTGGAAGGGAGGGAGGAGCGGGAATGGGGCGCGCTCAGGGGAGGGGCAGAGACAGGGAAGAGGTGGGGCAAGGGTGGAGTAGGGGTGGGAAGAGGCAGGGTGAGGGCTTAGAGGAAGGGATGTAGTGGGGGATGGGGAAAATTAGAAGCTGGTGCCTGTGGCTGCAAAGAAGAAAGCATGTTGTCCAACACTGTGATGAGCAGGAAAGCCTCTTGTTGCCCTGCCCTGACAAGTTTTTCCTGGGTGAGCTACTGGCTGAACTCCACCTGGTTTCACAGGATCTAGCATCAAGCAGAGACCTTTTCTTTTCAGACTACATCACATAGCTATGTTGGGTGATGCAGAGTAGCATGTCCAGGACAAGGCCAGAGCCACTCACCTGTCTAGAGTTCTGGTTCTCAATTCTTGTACTGACATCTGGGTGGAGGGTGAAGTCTGGAGCAAAGTACTCAAAGTATTCTGTGAGGGAACCAGTAAAGAGTTAAAGATCGGGGTGAGGGGAGTTTGAAACTAGTTTTTCTGAAACACTGTTCTGCAGAGATGGGAACAGCCTACCCTACACCATGCTAGCTGTCACCATACCATCAAGAGCACAGTGAGAGCCAACTCCGTCATCATGAGGGGTACGCTGCCAGAAAGAAAAGAGAAAGCCCACAGGAACATTGTGTGAGGAATTTAGAACACGATACTGTAATGCAGATATGTCTGCCCAGTGAGGCCCAACACAGATGGGGGATGTGTATAGTAGGAAGCAAGAAAGATCTAGAACACATGGGTTAGGATCAGAAGATACTACTGCTTCAGCCCCACTCTAGTTAACATTCATTAACATAGAGTGTGGAATCCAGCTAACGTCCCTGAAGCATTAGAACATCGAGGCACATTAGCTAAATTTATGAAGAGAGTGGGGAAACTCAGATTAATTTATTCCAAGGCTAAAAGGAACCATTGTGATCAGCTAGTCTGACCTGCTCTATAACAACATAGGTCAGAGACTTTCCTAAAATAATTCCTAAAACAGATCTTTTAGAAAAGCATTCAATCTTGATATAAAAATTGCCAGTGATGGAGAATCAACCACAACTCTGGCAACTTGTTCTAATGGTTAATTACTGTCACTGTTAAAAAATTATACCTTATTTCCAATCTGAATTTGTCTCATTTCAACTTCCAGCCACTGGATCGTGTTATACCTTTCACTGCTAGACGAAAGAGCCCATTATCAAATATCTGAAGGTACCCTGCAGGTATTTATAGACTGTAATCAAGTCATCCCTTAACCTTCTCTTTGTTAAAATAAATATATTGAGCTCTTTGAGTCTAGCACTATAAGGTGGGCTTTCTAATCCTTTTAGTCATTCTTGTGGCTCCGAACACTCTCCAATTTATCAACCTTCTTCTTGAATTGTGAACACCAGAACTGGATACAGGATTCCAGCAGCCATTACACCAGTGCCAAATACAGAGATAAAATAACCTCTCTATAGTTATTCAAGATTCCCCTGTTTAGGCATCCAAGAATCACTTTAATCCTTTTGGCCACAGCATCGCACTGGGAGCTCATGTTCAGTTGATTATCCACCACCACTCCTGAATCTTTTCCAGAGTCACTGCTTCCCAGGATAGAGTCCCACATCCTGAAAGTATGGCCTACATTCTTTGTTCCTAGATGTATACATTTACATTTAGTCATATTAAAATGCATAGTGCTTGCTTGCACCCAGCTTTCCACGCGATCCAGAGAGCTCTGTAACAGTGACCTCATCCTTTTCATTATTTACCACTCCCCCAATTCGTGTGTGTCATCTCCAAAATTTCTCATTGATGATTTTATGTTTTTTTCCCAAGTCATTGATAAAAATATTAAATAGCATAGAGCGAAGAACAGATTCCTGTGGGACCTCAATGGAAACACATTCATTCAATGATGATTCTCCATTTGTCATTGAGACCTGTCAGTTAGCCAGTTTTTATTCCATTTAATGTATCTTATGTTGATTTTATATCTTTCTAATCCAATGATACTCAGACTGCAGCTCACAAGCTGCAAGTGGGCTCTTTAAAACGCTGTGTAATATAATTATTAACCAATCTAAGTTATTAGCCAATCAAGATGCTCTTACTATGTTATCAATCAATTTTAGTTGATACAGTAAATACTTGGTCAGTCATTTTGACGTGAGAAATAATATATATATGATTAGAACAGTGATATTCAGGCCTCTGGTTCAGGAGCCAAATTAGCAATGAGTATTACCCAAAAAAGCCACAGTCATGGAATTAATTGTTTCATTTACTATAGTATTATCTATTCATATTTAAACATGGAAATATTTGGGGGGGGGGGGTGCGTGTGTGTGTGTGTGCATGCGCACGCACATGTCTGACTGACAGGCCTATACTTACCCAGGTCGTCCCACTTACCCTATTTAAATATTGGCACAACATGGTAATCTGTAACAAGATGATGCTGACTCACCACTGTATGGGAGTTCCTCACTAATTGCTTCATCCACAAGCAGCGACGTTTCATAGGTCCTAAAAACACAGAACATTATACTCAGTCCAGAAAAGATCAACTTTTCCCCCCATTACATAGTACTTACTGGCAGTCTGCCTGAAACTCAGAGCCAGTTACAGCTGAATAAAGGTCCTAAGAAGCACAAGCATTGATAACCCTCACGCCATCTGCAACAAATAGGACATTCTTCAACAAGCATATGAAAGACTCACCAGCATCGTGCCACATTACGAACGGTATAGCCACCTCCTCCCAGAACCAGAAGGGGGATGTTGAAACTCTTTACATACTCCACACACTCCCTAAAAACCCAAAGCAGAAGGGGAACCTGTGACTGTTAGCAGCTGATCTAAGCTCATCAATGCAGCACCATGCTCAACCCAGTAACATACCTAACCGTATGATACACAGAGTTCAGGGCTCCCATCAGTGAAACCCAAACCTTGCCCTGATGGGAGCTGTTCTCATGGCTTGAGAGAAATCTGAGCTTTGTTATTCATGCATTCTGGCAGAGCATTGCCGGAAGAAATGTTGTGAGATCCCAAATCTAGTCTGGGGAATCTGCTTCTGCAGAATCTTACTCCTTATTCGCTCTTCTGAGGAGAGCCTCCTATCACACAGGGAACTAGATTGCTCTCGTTGAGCTCAAGTCTCGCAGTGAAGGACCCAATGCATTCTTTCACAGACTGCAATGATGGTCCTTTAAATGCTCCATCCACACCCCTGCTGAACTTACCCATGTCCTCTTATACTGAGGTTAAAGCAACCCAGACGGTCACAACCCAAGGAGTCAGCACCGCACTAGGGAAGAGAAAGAACAGCTGAGTCCTGGCTAAGAAGCATTACTCTCCAAATGCACATCCTAACAAGCCATCAGCACCCCACAGATATACCCACCTACCACAGAGCCACAAGCAGCATTCCAGCCAGCCTGCACCCATCTGTCCATATTTCCCCAGGGAGCCACAGATGCAAATACTGGAAGTGCATAGCTCCTATCCATACCCTCTGCAACATATGCACACAGACCCGCTCTCCTACCTGCAGCACTATGCATGTGGGCTGGTAATAGTCCACCACCTGGTTAATGACTGGCTGGAAGAGGTGTTTATAACCTTTAGAGAGAAAGGCAGATTGTCATCATGGCTCAAGAGGGCAAGCAGGGACATCGGGGGGCAGGGAAAGCATTCCACTTACTTTGGTCATCAATGCCATCCCGCAGTGGCACATTGAGGCAGTAATAGCGGCCACTCTCTGCCCCAACCTCGTACATGTCACCTGGCAGAGGAAAGGAGGCACAGTCACAGCACACAAGGATCAGCTCTGAAACTTCACAGGTGTGGGCAGTACAGACAACAGCAAATCAAGACTTCTGCCAATGGACTCAATCACGGCATGAAGATCCTTTCCACCTACTCTGTAAACTACCACGGGACCATATCCTTCACCCAGCCTCTCCCCACTCTCCAGAACTCCTTTCTTCAATCATCTCTCTCTGAAACCAGAGCCCCAGAACCTCACACTACTACGTAACAGCAGTGATTGGGGCCTGAAATCTGCATTTCACTGGGGCAGTGAAGATTCTGTACCTGTACCAGGGAAGAAGTAGTTCCCATATTTGTGAAAAGATACTGTCATGACACGGTCTGTCAAGTAAAAGGCCTCCTGAACACCATCTCCGTGATGAATATCAATGTCAATGTAGAGAACACGTGGGTGATACCTGCCAGAAACAGGAGACAAAGGCGCATTACAGTCCACTGGTGCCATCCCAACTACAGCAACCACTTTGCTATGGCTTCCTAAAATCCACCCCCCATAACACAAGTCTGTAATGTGTCAGAGGCCTTCCAGCTCAGGAACCCCATCTGGTCCCCACTAAGGTCTCTGGAGAATATCTCTGTCATTAGACCATAAAGTAATATTTGCGTAGAGCATCTACCATACAAACAGTACCTTAAAATACTCTTGTCTGTTATATCTGGAGAGAGAGAGAGAAATTAAGAGGCACAAACAAGGAACAACAGGTTTGAAGAGTAGACTAGAGACACGATGGAAAGCACATGAAAGAGAGAGATGCAGAGGGCTCGTTCAGATGGCAAAGGTTGCAGAGAAGGTTCTTGCACTGGCAGAAGCAAGATTATGCAAAGGGTCAGGGAGGAGGCCACTGCTGAACACACAAAGCGAGAGGAACCTGCGATGAGGCTGGGTAGTGCAAGTCCATGAATTGACTGACTTATATAGTCAGAGAAGTTTAGAAAGCACTTTATGTACAAAAGTCTTTGCCCTGAAGAATTTACTATCTAGTTAATCTTTAAAAATTAGAGCAATTTTTAAATGCTCCTGAAATGAATGGGGAGTAAAGTAATTTGAAGATGGAAGCAGTTGTTCTTCTCTGTATGTGCCACAGCGCTGGCATCATCACTCTGGAGTCTGGAGAGCCAGGACTTGAGGTCAGGGGAATGAAGTGCAGTCATCCAGATGGACGCCTGAATGTGGATCCCAGCCACGGTGGGCAGAAGGACACAGTGCCCAGGGGCACTATTGCATAGATAGCAACAGGCAGCATTGCAGAGACAGGGAATGTGGAAAAAGGCAAGCTGAGTGAAGGCTGAAGCCAAAGTTACTGAGAACGGAGGTCTGAATGCAGGGGAGAGAAAGGAGATGCAGTTGGGCTTGAGAAGTGTCCTCTTGTCAAGTGGACATTCAGGGGAATGCAGGAGAGATTAAACTTACTGGGCAATAAATTTACTGGGTCCATGAGGCAGAGGTCAGATAAAGCATCAAAACGTATAAGTCCCCACTGTAAATGTTAACTAATGTTAAAGAGAGAGAGGACATAACCCTCAACAGAGCCAACACCCTGTTTGAGATGAGGTGACTAGTAATGCAGTAACATTTAGAGGTGGCAAATCTTGATTAATCCACAAAATATTAGAATGCCTTTCTAGAATTCTCCATCCCATTCCTTATGAGTTTAGACCTTTTTTTTTGGACCACAATTACACTTTGTTGACCAAAGCGGAGGTCCCCATTATGCTGTCTCCAGTGATGTCCAGCTCCCTTTCCTGAGCCAATACAGTTAAATTCAGAATCCAGAAAGATTCTCGTGTAGTTCAAATTTTTTCTTCCAAAGAGCAACACTTTGCATTTATCACAAAGTGCTTAACAATGGCAAGAACTATACACACATTAAGCCTCACAAGTGCCCTGTGAAATAGAAAAATATTTCACAGATGGTAAACTGAGAAAACAATCAACAAAGCTAGCACCAGCTACCCTTATTCTCAGTCCTCTGCCTTAACTGAGAACTATTCCTGCTCCTGAGGATGAGGACAGGATAGTAAGTCAAGAACTGAGCGTTTGAGACTCTGCAATGGCAGGGTCTTGGCAGAGAAGCAAAGCTACCAGTAGAGACAGAGTCTGGAGACGTAAGAGCAGAATCATGCCAGGGACACATCTGAACAGCTGTTAGGCTATAGAAGACGCCTGAAATAGAGACTGTCCAGGGCATCCAATGATGAGCTATGTCTAAGGCATAACTGAAATTAAGAAGAACAAGAAGGGAAGAACCCTCCATCAGCAGAGGGGATCCTATTACGACCACATCACACAGCATTACCCTCCCAGAGCATCACTTCTAATCCAGAACAGTATCACAGCTGCACTCACACCGAGTCCTTACTTGAGCAGCTCCAGAATGCCGATAACTATGTCATTGACGTAACAAAACCCAGAAGCCTGCAGTACAAAGAAAATAAAATGGAGTCAAAAGAAGAGCAGCAATGAGCCCAACTTTGAGTGAGAGACAGAAATACTTAGACTTGTGTCATTACCTCAAACTTCTTGGCATGATGCAGGCCTCCAGCCCAGTTTATTGCAATATCACAGATCTAAGAAAAGAAGAGCTGATTAGCTCAAAGATAAGAGCAAGATAGCAACAAAGCCAAGCCCAACCCTGCATGTCAGTATGGACGTCAGCCCTGCCCCCATGTTGTGGCTCACAATAATTATTTTTTCCCCTTTCTCCCCACCCATCCAGTCCCTTCAGATGCCCCGCTATCTGTCATCCAGTCAAGCTACTTACTCTGTACTAAATCAGTGTTTGCAATCGGTCAGTGTGGGGGCAGGAGGAATCCAAGAGATTTCCCCACAAATTAACAGCCAGGTGACACCGAGTTGGTGTTTGTACAATAAACATATGTGGTATAGGTTAGTTTAGGGACTCCATCCCCCACAGCAGCCAGTTGGCACGTCAGTGTTCAAAGAGGACAAGAATATCAGCTCAGAGTTACCTTGTTGTTCAGTTGCGTTGCTCCCTGCAGTGAGGCCCCTGTATAGCGAGAGCAAAATTCGAAAAGACCTGGGAACACTGGACTGCAAAAAGAGAACACAAAATTCAAACAGAATAGAACCTCCCAACCTCAGATACACGTCTCCAGGATTGAGATCAGAACAAAACTCTCAGTGACCACTGGACAAATAATATCAAAATGCAGTCTCTGCTAGAGAAATGTTAATTTGGGGTCATTCTGACCCTGTTCACTACAGACTACACGACAATAGGCAACCATTACACCATCCTTTGCAAACACTATGGAAAACTTGGTGGATTTGATAATAATTACAAGAAACTTTCAAGTTAGTCTGGAACAATCATGTTCATCATATACTCCAGACCTGGAGAATGGGAAACATACAGACTAAATCCTGCCCTCTACCATGCTGATGCGTATATGGGGATAGGTCCTGGAGAGAGAAAACACAAAGCATCCTGTGCAAGGGAGACAGCAGGACTTCACAGCAAAACAATGATAATATGGAACATGGCTGTCCAAGAGATCTGCTCACACACCATCTTCCCATGGGGTTGTAGTCTGTTAGTTTGTAGATGCTCCCCAGTTATTCACCTACCTAGTGCATAGACTGCTGTGAGCAATAAATTGTATCTATGGACGCACAATGCTCTTGCTCAGAGTAGCAAAGTATGTCTCATCTCCACCATGCAATCCCACTCTCGCCAGCAGGATCGCTACGGCAGAAGAACTCCTTTACTCACTCTCAGTGACTCACAGCATGCACACATTAACAAGTGCAAGTCATAACATATCAGTGTGTACACACAATCTACCAGAAATAAAATATAGACCTCAAATCTGTTGTTCCCATGTGTTTTGCTTGTTAACAGGCCCCAGAGCTTGTATCTGACCACACTGTTTTCACAAAAGTAGAACTATAGTTAAATTAACCCAATGAGAAGATTGGCTGAGGGAGAAAGCAAATACCACTGCCATAGGAGTGCAGGCCTGCGAGGTGTGTGAAAACATGTAATATGGCCACCAATGGAGAGCAAGAATGACAAATCAGCTCACCCTAAAGCAGGTGGCAGCCTGACCTGCATCTATAGCACTTTATAGTCCTGCAAATAGCTGAAACTCCAAGCAGACTGTATTTAAGAACACTGGGCTTATTCAGTTTGGAGAGAAGGAAACTATGGAAAAGCAAGGATAGCAGCCTCTGCCTCCCACAACTAAATCTCATCACTTCTCATCCTGTCCTCACTGATTAGTGGGAATACTAGTATACGGAGACTGTACTGTTATCCTATTATTTATTGCTTGAGGTCAAGATTTTCAAAATTGACTAGTGATTTGGGATGCAAAGTTTGAGACATTGATTTTCAGAGTTTATGTGCACTTTCTGAAAGTCAGAATCTTTTAAGTTTTCTCAAGTTTGGCACCCAAAAAACTGAGGCTACCAAAATTATTAGCCACCTTTGAAAATCTCTGTCCAAGTTTTCAAGAGCTAGGAGCCTCACGAACACAAGTAAAGTTACAGTCCCTAACTTAGGTCTGAATCTAGACCATAAACTCTAACAACTGAAACTCAAAGAGATTAAAAAGAGGAGGGAGAGGAAGATTTACAGCAGCAACAGTTACTCAATAAGGTGTGTGCAACATCTTGATGGCTCCATTAAACTGCAGGGCTTTTTTAGTTAAAAATGTAAAATTCATACATTTAATGGAACCATTATGATGCATACATACCACACCAAGTAATCACATGAGATTACTGTAACCCTTGTGCTTCCCATTCACCTGCCAGGTGCTATATACTCACCAGTCATCACCCACATTGAAGGCATTGAGGCTCTTGGTGAATCCTTGCATGTTGTTGGGACTCACTCTCTGCAAGAAGTCTATATAATCCTCCGAGTGGAAGCGACACATATCATGCTGGGATGCCTGGTATGGTTTAAAAACCTTCAAGAGAAGGACACACAACAGTTATTTCCTACTCAGAGTTAGGTTTACCTTGGCTACTACAAATCTCACCACCAAATAAACTCCAAATAGACAAATACCCCAAATCACTGTGTCAGTCTAAAAATGCTCAACTATGTGCTCAGCTTAACAAGTGTCATGCAAATTTTAAACAAAAAGTGGTCAGGAAAGTAGGGACTGATTCAAGAGATGGTGTTCACAACATTATGAATATGCCAACATTGCATTTTTTCATATTAAAGTACACTTTTAACTAAGTTAACAGTCAAGAATACTACATATGTACAATGAGATGAAATTAAGCTGCTCTGAGATTAATCAGAACCTTAAGTTTTGCCTTTCTTTTTCTGTCTCTAATTAAAATTATACTTTTAACAAAATTAAGAAATTTTTGCTTTTTAAAAAAATTGGAGAAAGTATGGGCTTGTGTACCTGGGGAAATGTATTCACATAAGTACACAGGTATAACTCTCCATGTGGACAGGGTTATTCCGGAATAAGAGTGACCTCACAGGGAGTTATACCAGTATAGCTATATCGGTATAATTATATTGTTATTGTTATTCTGGTAAATTTTCCTGCATAGCCAAACCCAGAGAGCTGCAAAACAGAACTACTTATCTATTTGACGCACAAAAACAAACCTCCACAATTACAGATATGCACAAATGTGTCTATCCTCTATTTCACAGATTTTAAACTAAAACACTCAGTAGCTTCAGGAAAAAAAATAGCTGAAGCACGACGTGAGCCTATGGAAACATGCAACTACAGAGCACTCCGGACAAATACCCACACAGAGTTTTTTAAACTGGCCTTAACTTTAAGAAAGTATCAAACTTTTAACCTGAAAGAACATTATCATTTTAAAAAGAAAGATTAGAGATCCAGGAAGTTAAATAATTTATATTTAAAAAACCCAAACATTGGAAGTTTGAGAATTCACAGTTAAGGCCCATCAAATGAGCTATTCTTCCCAATCAGTAGCTCTTCTGTGAAAGGTACAAATGGAGACCAACAAGTATCTTTCTAGCATGGCTGGTTGCTATTTATAAAAATAATTACCTCACAATTTCAAACAGGTATCTTGAAATCCACATCTGAAATCATGTATTTTTGGCGTTTCCCCTCAACACTTAAATTGTACACCACCTTTGGCTGTGGACATATTATTTAATCCATATGACCCACTCGTGTTGCAGAGTATATATTTCTGACACCAGATGGTACATTGTAACAAATATGATGTGCCCTGTAATAATTTGCAAGAACTGTATGTTGGCCTGGATAAGGAATGGTATTTTCTGTATGAATATTCTGGTTTAAGTGCTTCTCACTAAGAGACTTCCTGGGATGGATCAGGCAAGAAAGAGGCAATGGCTCAAGATGGTACCTATCAGTTTTCACTTACGAGTTGTTCCAGAAGAACACCAGAACTATTAGCTCCAATGATTCAGGGCCTGTGGGACTTATTTAACCATGAGCCAACTAATGCAGAAATAATCCTCTTAGATGGGATTAAAAAAAAAAAAAAAAAGACTCTTGGAGGTGCAAAGAAAAATCCAAACCGAGACATGCAAAAACCCAGGAACAAGTAGGAGCATCTGAAGAAGGTAGGCTTGTCTAGGTCACCATTATAAGATGATAGTACTATAGGCACAGGACAGAGGCACATCTACCCTTGCAGATGAAATTCATATTACAGCTGGAGCTAGGACTGCCATTCAGAGAAAGCTTTCTGACTTCCAGATTTGTCAGCTTAAAATGAAAAACTTCAACTATTTCTACAAACACACTCAAAGTTTCATATGCTGCCTCCTTTCTTGTAGCAAAATCAAAGATCTTATTCTGCCTGTCACTGTGGTGCTTGCAGAAAACATGCTTGATTAAAAAAGCAGGTGATACTCGCAAAGTGCCCTTATCAGATGACACTGTATCAGAGAATTGAAGAAATTGCTGAGGATATTGTTTCTCAACTTGTAGAGAAACTTAAAATGGCAAAAACATTTGCCCTTCAGCTTGATGAGTCCACGGATATTAGTGGAGAAGCTCAGCTGAGTGCTTATGTTTGCTACCCTGAAACCACTGATATCAACAAGCACATACTGTTTTGATAAAGTATGGAGAGTACATTTTTAAACTGACTTTTTTTTAAAAACACAATAGGAGTTGGAATTTATGCAAATTTCTCTGCACTGATGGGGCCACTGCAATGACCAAGAGAGTGAACAGGCTTGTAGCTAGGATCAGGAAAGAAAGTCCTTCCTTGCAGTCAGGGCACTAAGAATTTGCTTCAAAAAAGATGAGTTTTGAGCTGCATAAAGTTTTTAATGAGTCTGTCAAAACTGTCAACTTTATCAAGTCCAGGCCACTCAGTGCTCACCTGTTTCGCATTCTTGTAAAGAGATGGGGTCAGAACATCAGCAACTGTTGCTTCACACAGAGGTTCACTGGCTTTCAAGAGGGAAAGCACTTGACAGATAGTTGGAATTATGCACAGAAGTTAACTTGTTTTTTTCTGATAATTAATCCCCTCTTACTTCTGTTTTTGACAACACTCTGTGGTTAGCTTAACTTGCCTGTCTCACAGATATATTTAGCAAACTGAATGATCTAAATTGTCCATGAAAGGCCATGACACTAACAGTCTGAATCTCTATGATAATGCGAAAGCTTATATCCAAGGAAACTAAATTCTGGAAGTCCAAATGTCAATACAAAAACTTTATCTGTTTTTCAATGCTTCATGAGGTCTGAACAGGGGAAACTGAGCACACCAAATTACTTCCCCAACATTCAACTCATTCCCCAACTCAGCTCAACTCAACTGGGTAAGAAACCCATTCATTTTATCAGATGTTAGCAGCAGAAACAAGTCTGCCAGGCAGCAAGAAAATCTTCTTGAGTTCTCCTCAGACCACAGTCTGCAAATGAAGTTTAATGACTCTACACAAACCTAGTTCTGGTGTTTAGTACAGAAAGAGTATATTAACCTTGGGAACCATGCTTTGGATGTTCTGTTTTCTTTTGGGTCAACATATATTTGTGCAGTCTCATTTTTGGCTATGTCTGCCACCAAGACAAAGAATAGGAATACACTTAATGTGAAGAAAAACCTAAATCTTGCTAAAAGAAAAGGAGTACTTGTGGCACCTTAGAGACTAACCAATTTATTTGAGCATAAGCTTTCGTGAGCTACAGCTCCCTTCATCGGATGCATACTGTGGAAACTGTATGCATGGAAATCTTGCTGTCACTTCACTGCCCACCAGAATTACAAGGCTCACAAGTGAAAAATACGCTCAAGTATCACACTGAAATAGTTATATTCCAATCGATATAGTTTATAATTATTTGGTAAAAATGAGAACGTAAGCAATTTTTCAGTAATAGTGTGCTGTGACACTTGTATTTTTATGTCTCATTTTATAAGCAAGTAGTTTTAAGTGAAGTGAAACTTGAGTACGCATGTCAAATCAGACTCCTGATAGGAGTACAGTAGTCTGGAAAGGTTGAAAACCATTGGCTTAAAGCATCCCTGACAGATAGAGAACCATGTTCTAGCCTAATACAGTTCCATTACTTTTGTGTATACAGGCAAGAATAAGCCATAATATAAAATGGTTCAGACAAGCATATTTCATAACTGTATTTTAACGTGGTTATGTCTGCAGCATATGTAGGGCTTTACAGGTACAGACAATGCTCCCCCGAGACGGGAGTCTCAGCATCATCAGATACATGAAGCTTACTATCATCTTCTTGTAGAGCCCATAGTGAAGCACCAGACTGTGGGTCAGTGCCAAGCGATGAGGCTTCATGGGATGTCCTGCACCTGCAAAGAAAAAAAGAAGACAGTCAGCACCCACAGATCACACACAGTGGATTCATAGCTAGAAACACCACGCTCCGCAACCCTCCCCACTCCCCCTGCCCTCTCCCCTCCCCACCCCACTCCACTCCACACACAGAACCACCTCCCTCTGCCTTCTCCCACCCCCACCCTCCCACACACATGGCCAGCTCCCCCTTGCCCTCTCCCACCTCATCCCCCCATACACAGGGCTAGCTCCCCCTTCCCTCTCCCCTCCCCACCTCACACACAGGGCCAGCTCCCCCTGCCCTCTCCCCTCCCCACCCCACACACAGGAACACTGTGATGCTGTATGGAATCTAGGGGACACTTCAGAATATTATGAATACCAATATTGTAAAATTGCAATGATTTATGCCAGACATGCCATGTAAGATATCTGCAAAAGTTATAATTTGCCAGATATGATAATCTCATTTATGTGTTTCTATCACCTTTGTATTATGGTTTATAGCTCTGCATGTATGTCTGTATTTCAAACTTGTGCTATGCTTGTGGGTGACACCCCCAGACAGTTTAGCATCAACACTGCCTAGCCTGCTTGATGGCCCATTAAGGACTATCAGCTATACAACTGACCCATTGAGAGAAGCCAGAGGACTCAGCAAGAATGCATGCCTATGGACAGAAAAGGCTTCCAAGCCATGGGCTGGTCAGTTTGTGTTTGAAACAAAGGAAGCATAAGCCACATGGCAAAAGACTATAAAAACACAGCTGCATCTTTTCCATTTGGTCTTCAATCCTGCTTCTTACCTCTGGCGGAACTTTGCTACAAACTGAAGCTCTGAACAAAGGACTGAATGACCCATCCAAGCTGCGGACGTATTCCAGAGGGCCTTTCAAGCCAACGAACTCACGAATACTGCTAGGAACCTGATATATGGACTTTGAAGTCTTTGTATGTATGTGACTGTTTTACTATTTAACAGCTCTCTTCTTGTTCTTTTTTCTTTATAATAAACCTTTAGTTTTAGACCAGGGGTGGGTAAACTATGGTCCGTGGGACACATCCGGTCCACCAGATGATTTAATCCGGCCCTCGAGCTCCTGCTGGGGAACAGGGTCTGGGGCATGCCCTGCTCCCCCGTTCCAGCCAGGGAGTGGGGTCAGCTCCACACAACTCCTGGAAGCAGCGGTATGTCCGGCCTCTGGCTCCTATGTGCTCCGCGCACTCCCCCCACTCCAAGCACCGCCCCCACAGCTCCCATTGGCTGGGAACTGCAGAAAATGGGAGCTACAGGGGCGGCGCCTGTGGACAGGGCTGCGCGCAGAGCTGTCTGGCCGTACTTCCATGTAGGAGCCAGAGAGGGTCATGCCCCTGCTTCCGGGAGCTCCTTGAGGTAAGTGTCGCCTGGAGCCTGCACCCCTGAGCCCCTCCCATACCCCAACCCTGATCCCCCTCCCACCCTCCAAACCCCTCAATCCCAGCCCGGAGCACCCTCCCGCCCTCCAAACCCCTCAATCCCAGCCTGGAGCCCCCTCCCACACCCTGAACTCCTCATTTCTGGCCCCCTCAGAGCCTGCACACCCTCCTGCACCCCAAAACAAATTTCATGAGCATTCATGGTACACCATACAATTTCCATACCCAGAGGTGGCCCTCAGGCCAAAAAGTTTGCTCTCCCCTGTTTGACTCTAAAGGATTGGCCGGCAGCATGGTATTTTGGGTAAGATCCGAACCTATACTGACCTGGTAACACGGCTGACCCTTTGGGGTCAGAAGAACATTTTGTATATGTGAGCAGAATTTTAAAATTACTTCTCACTGTACTGGATCTAGGTGCTGATTGGGAGCCAGAGAACTGGAATGCAATAAACGGGGCAGTGTGGTTTATTTATTTGCTTCTTGATAGCCAGTGTGGGGGATCAGAAGCACAGTCTGTGACTGGTTGGAGAGTTTAACTTCAGTGTGACCCACCAATCTTGGGAGTACCTGCTCTCCCTTTTGCAGCCTGCCCTGACCTTGGCATTTCCAATGAGGGCTCCCCCAGGCACTACAGGTCACATTGGCATAGTCTTGGCAGGATCCACAGAACCAGACCGTTTGGGTTTTGGATCAGAATCTCATGTTATTCCAAACTTTAAAATTTTGATACTGAAAGTGTTAACGGTTAAAGTTAGTCACAATGAGTGATCGACAATCAAAACTGCAAGGCATGAGAGATAGCCAGTGTCTTCAGCATGAGAAAGAAATGGCAGAACTTCAGATGCAAGAGAACCAATCCTTGGCCCAGCTGCAAAAAGAAGCTGAGGAGAGAGCCAGAGAATCTCACAGGAGGCGAATGGAGCTGCTGCAAGCTGAGACCCAAGTTGCCAGACTTAAATTCCAAATCAAAATAATGAAAGAACAGCAGGAATTGTGTTATCCTGGAAGTCCAGCTCCTCTCTACGGCAATGATGGAGACAGAATCTGCTCAGTTTATAAGAATGTTGGTTTGTTATTTAATAATGATGTGGTAACTATGTTTAATCAGGGTAACATCATAACCCAGTCCCAGAAAAAGTATGAATGTAAATCCTCTGTATTATCTGTAGCTAACAGGGAGATTTTTTGAAGAGGGGTGTTTAACCAGGTGTGCTATAACAAGGAAGAGTGTGTGTCTCCAGCCTTGGGATTGCGGAAAATAGCTGTTTGTCCAGTGAGAAAAGCAGTTTATATAGTGAAGAAATTTCTGACGGTGTGTCATATCTCAGAAGTGAATCTGGAATTAGAGGAAGTGCAGAAAGCAGCTCAGGAAAACATTTCTTCAGAGCAATGTAAACTTGGTCAGTTTGAAGCCCTAACTGAGGAAGGTAAGGGTAGATTTCTGGTGGGTGCTGGATTGCTGGCAAGTGAAGTTTGTAGAAGTGAGCCTGAAATAGGTAAAAGTGATGTGCTTAAAGTAGCTCAGTGTGATGAGCCACTGTTTGTGGAAGGCAACAGTTTATCTGTTGAAGAAAAAACGGTTTCCAATTTTTTATCTGTTGCAAATAGCAGTGTGCCAAATGAAGGAGAATGTACCTCCAGTCCTTTGTGGAGCAGATAGAAGGTTCCTCTCAGCCTATGATGGTTGAGGATATTTCAGTTGTCCCAGAGGTGGTTCTGGACTTAACTGAAACTCAAGAAGGAAGTGTTCCTAAGCTTGTGTGTGGTAACCTACACATGGCCAGTGAGAAAAGCTGCAGAGAGAAAGAGCATGCCTCTTCCAACCCTTTAACCATGGAGTGTAGCAGCTTGCCTGAAAGGGGGTTGGTTATGTGAAAGTCCTCTTAATGTTCTAGAGATGATTCTGGATGTAAGTGAAACTCAGAGAGAGTTTGTTGTGGCTCCACAGAGCAATGCTCCCTGCCCCCCTGGTCCCCTACCCACCCACGGCCCGCTCCCTGCCCCCCCCCGGTGCCCTATCCGCCCACGGCCCGCTCCCTACCCTCCACCACGCACCCACCCAGGGCCCGCTCCCTGCCCCCCCCCGGTGCCCTATCCGCCCACGGCCCGCTCCCTACCCTCCACCACGCACCCACCCAGGGCCCGCTCCCTGCCCCCCCCCCGGTGCCCTATCCGCCCACGGCCCGCTCCCTACTCTCCACCACCCACCCAGGGCCCGCTCCCTGCCCCCCCGGTGCCCTATCCGCCCACGGCCCGCTCCCTACCCTCCACCACCCACCCAGGGCCCGCTCCCTGCCCCCCCGGTGCCCTATCCGCCCACGGCCCGCTCCCTACCCTCCACCACCCACCCAGGGCCCGCTCCCTGCCCCCCCGGTGCCCTATCCGCCCACGGCCCGCTCCCTACCCTCCACCACCCACCCAGGGCCCGCTCCCTGCCCCCCCGGTGCCCTATCCGCCCACGGCCCGCTCCCTACCCTCCACCACCCACCCAGGGCCCGCTCCCTGCCCCCCCGGTGCCCTATCCGCCCACGGCCCGCTCCCTACCCTCCACCACCCACCCAGGGCCCGCTCCCTGCCCCCCCGGTGCCCTATCCGCCCACGGCCCGCTCCCTACCCTCCACCACCCACCCAGGGCCCGCTCCCTGCCCCCTCGGTGCCCTATCCGCCCACGGCCCGCTCCCTACCCTCCACCACCCACGCAGGGCCCGCTCCCTGCCCGCCGCCCAGGGCTTAGGACGGGGCCGCTGACCGCCGCCGGCCACACACCCCTTACCGTAATGGAAGTTACCCACGTCCGGGTCATAGAAATAGGCCACGGTCTTAGCCATGGCGAGCCGCCGCTAGGACCTGCCGCCTCCGTGCCACCCCCACAACCGGTGACATCAGCGCGCCGCGCTCCGAGCCCCGCCCCCAACGCCGATTGCTCGCACGAGCCCGCCCCGCTGGGCCCTGAGCGGAATTACAGGGGGCGGGGCCTTGCAGAGCGGACGAGCCTTGGTTCGCGGCCGGTCCCATCCCCCGCGGCGCTGTAATCAGGGTTTCTGCGCACGCAGCTAGAGGGGGTGTGACCCCGCTGTCCTCACGGAGCAGCCTGGGGGAGCTCGTGTCCTCGCGGCTCCCTGCAGCCCCTGGCGCGGCCGGCCTCGCCCCGGGCACAGCCTGGCGCGGCCCCCTGGGGCGCGGGAGCCGGAACCCGCCCGTTTGCGCGGCCGCGCTGACACCGGGCCGGGCTGCCGGGAGCGCTGTACCCAACAAGGCGGCGGCGAGTGGAGCCCGGGACTGAGCTCTTCCTTCCCCGGCCAGCGGCGGCCCGCTCGAGGCGCGCAGCGGCGCTTGGAGGAGAGGCCGCGGGGCCCCCCAGGCCGCCTTAGCGCCTCGGTGAACAGCACGGAGAAGCCTTAGGGCGATCGCCCCGGCTCCGGAAAGCGCAGCAGCAGCCTCCGGGTGAGCGAGTCCGAGCTGTCTCCCAGGGCTCAGAGGCGGGCAGTGGCAAGGCCACCCCAAGAGCAGAAAGGACGCAGCGTAAAAACTAACATCGCCAGTGCAGCCCTCGGTCCTCATGCCACGGACAGGAAATGGCAGTGGATGCCTATGACCCGGGACTTGTCTGTCAATGTCACTCAAAACCGACTCCTCCTACCGGCCTCTATTCAAACTGCTAAAACCCTGCGCGGATACAAAATTTGTATCCACATGCGATCCACAAACATGGTCCCTGGATATAAAGTGGATATCCACATATTTGCAGGGCTCTGCAAACTGGCAAGGGTTAGGATAGTAAGAAGTCTCTCTGATAATTAAAGGGAGGGCCACAGCAATTGTTAAAAATAAAAAATGAAGCATAAAAGACTTGGAAATCAGTCTCTCCCTGTGTCTGAGGGCAGGAAAAAAAAACACATAGGCACTAAAATAGGGAAAGATCCCTTCTCCCCCACAGAAAGGCAGCAATATCAGCACAAGAGAAGGCCAGACCCAGAGCCTCAAAGAGAGATTATCCACTCCAGAACTACTTGAATCAAAGAGAGAAAGGGTGGTAAAAATCTGAGACTCACCACTTGATATAGCAATTAAAAATCCACTAAAAATATTTTCCTCTAATATGGTAACACCCTGTTAAATGGAGAGAACACCAGTAATGTTATCATATAATGTTTCACTGTACATAAGGTCACTCCTGTAATGTTTATTGTATTGTCTCTGATATTTAGATAGATAGTATGTGCAAGCTTGCTAAGAATTCCTAAATAAAGATATACCTTAAAAAGTAGTATTTCCCTAAAGCTTCAGGTAATAAAAGTTAGCAATATCATTAACTCCAGCCTTTGAGGGCATCTTTGAAAGCAAATGGGAAAATCTTTACATCTCATACATCAAACCTGCTGATAATGAGGTTCTGTAGACTGCACATGTCCCAAATGGCTATGTTAGTATTCAAAGGGCTGATTTTGCAGTGGCTGCAGAAGCCAAGGGAATTCTTGTCTCAACAGAAGGAACTGTCCCAAAGAGGAAATCAGATAGCCCTATAACAAACTTAATGAGGCAGCTGCTGTCTCATGAATTTAAGAGTCAGTTTCAGGTACCTGCCTTTCTGAAGAGGAGCTAACCAAGATTTAGCAATTCACTGACAAAATCTGCCCACCACAATCCTTTTCTTCTTATGTATGTCAGGATATACTAATCATAGAATCATATCATAGACTGATAGAATATCAGGGTTGGAAGGGACCTCAGGAGGTCATCTAGTCCAATCCCCTGCTCAAAGCAGGACCAATCTCCAACTAAATCATCCCAGCCTGGGCTTGGTCAAGCCTGACCTTAAAAACATCTAAGGAAGGAGATTCCACCACCTGCCTAGGTAACGCATTCCAGTGCTTCACCACCCTCCTAGTGAAAAAGTTTTGCATAATATCCAACCTAAATTTCCCCTACTGCAACTTGAGACCATTACTCCTTGTTCTGCCATCTGCTACCACTGAGAACAGTCTAGATCCATCCTCTTTGGAACCCCCCGTGCAGTTAGTTGAAGGCTGTTATCATCTCCCCTCATTCTTCTCTTCTGCAGACTAAATAAGCCCAGTTCCCGCAGCCTCTCTTCATAAGTCATGTGCCTCAGCCCCCTAATCATTGTTGTTGCCCTCTGCTGGACTCTCCAATTTGTCCACATCCTTTCTGTAGTGTGGGGCCCAAAACTGGACACAGTACTGCACATGAGGCCTCACCAATACCAAATAGAGAAGAACGATCATGTCCCTCAATCTGCTGACAATGCTCCTACTTACACAGCCCAAAATGCTGTTAGCCTTTTTGGCAACAAGGACACACTGTTGACTCATATCCAGCTTCTCGTTCATTGTAACCCCTAGGTCCTTTTCTGCAGAACTGCTGCCTAGCCATCCGGTCCCTAGTCTGTAGCGGTGCACGGCATTCTTCCATCCTAAGTGCAGGACTCTGCACTTGTTGTTGTTGAACCTCATCAGATTTCTTTTGGCCCAATCCTCTAATTTGTCTAGGTCCCTCTGTATCCTATCCCTACCCTCCAGCATATCTACCACTCCTCCCAGTTTAGTGTCATCTGCAAACTTGCTGAGGGTGCAATCCACGCCATCCTCCAGATCATTAATGAAGATATTGAACAAAACCGGCCCCAGGACCGACCCTTGGGGCACTCCACTTGATACCGGCTGCCAACTAGACATGGAGCCATTGATCGCTACTCGTTGAGCCCGACAATCTAGCCAGCTTTCTATCCACTTTATAGTCCATTCATCCAGCCCATACTTCTTTAACTTGCTGGCAAGAATACTGTGGAAGATCATATCAAAAGCTTTGCTAAAGTCAAGGAATAACACATCCACTGGTTTCCCCTCGTCCACAGAGCCAGTTATCTCGTCATAGAAAGCAATTAGATTAGTCAGGCATGACTTGCCCTTGGTGAATCCATGCTGACTGTTCCTGATCACTTTCCTCTCCTCTAAGTGCTTCAGAATCGATTCCTTGAGGACCTGCTCCATGATTTTTCCAGGGACTGAGGTGAGGCTGGCTGGCCAGTGGTTCCCCAGATCCTCCTTCTTCCCTTTTTTAAAAATGGGCACTACATTAGCCTTTTTCCGGTCATCTGGGGCCTCCCCCGATCACCATGAGTTTTCAAAGATAATGGCCAATGGCTCTGCAATCACATCTGCCAAGTCCTTTAGCACCCTTGGATGCAGCACATCCGGCCTCATGGACTTGTGCTCATCTAGCTTTTCTAAATAGTCCTGAACCACTTCTTTCTCCACAGAGGGCTGGTCACCTCCTCCCCATGCTGTGCTGCCCAGTGCAGTAGTCTGGGAGCTGATCTTTTTCATGAAGATGGAGGCAAAAAAAGCATTGAATACATTAGCTTTTTCCACATCCTCTGTCATTAGGTTGCCTCCCCCATTCAGTAAGGGTCCCACACTTTCCCTGACCACCTTCTTGTTGCTAACATACCTGTAGAAACCCTTCTTGTTACTCTTAACAAGCTGCAACTCCAAGTGTGATTTGGCCCTTTTGATTTCACTCCTGCATGCCTGAGCAATGTATTTATACTCCTCCTGGTCATTTGTCCAATCTTCCACTTCCTGTAAGCTTCTTTTTTGCGTTTAAGATCAGCAAGGATTTCACTGTTAAGCCAAGCTGGTCACCTGCCATATTTACTATTCTTTCTATACATCGTGATGGTTTGTTCCTGCAACCTCAATAAGGATTCTTTAAAATACAGCCAGGTCTCCTGGACTCCTTTCCCCCTCATGTTATTCTCCCAGGGGATCCTGCCTATCAGTTCCCTGAGGGAGTCAAAGTCTGCTTTTCTGAAGTCCTTCTGCTTTTCTGCTGCTCTCCTTTCTTCCTTGTGTCAGGATCCTGAACTCGACCATCTTATGGTCACTGCCTCCCAGGTTCCCATCCATTTTGCTTCCCCTGCTAATTCTTCCCTGTTTGTGAGCAGCAGGTCAAGAAGGGCTCTGCCCCTAGTTGGATCCTCCAGCACTTGCACCAGGAAGTTGTCCCCTACACTTTCCAAAAACTTCTCAGCTCCTTTGATGGTATGCAGTATGGAAACAGGTGAGACCACGAAGGGTGGAGATGCATAGGTTTGTGAAAGTAGAATGAATTATATTGAAATTCATACAGTGGTGGAAAGAGGCAAATCATAGGTGGACAGAATCACAACTTGCCCCTCTCAAAGATTCTGGTTTCTATCCCACCAGATGCAACTCATTTTACTGTTGTTGATTTGTGCTCTGCTTTCTTTTCTGTCCCGGTTCACCCTGACTCCCAGTTCCTGTTTGCCTTTTCTTACAAGGGGCAACAGTACACATGGACCACCCCAGGGGTATACTGAAAGCCTGTCATATTTTTCCCAAGCATTAGCCCAAGACCTTGCTGACCTTGTTTTCCCATCCAGGTCCACACTAGTCCAATATGTAGATGATCTACTCCTCTGTTCCCCTTCATTGTCTGCTTCTGAAACTGACTCTTTAGTGCTCCTTACTGCCCTAGCAAATAAGGGTCACAAAGCTTCTCGCTCTAAATTACAACTCTGTCAAGCTTCTGTCACATACCTTGGCTTTCTCCTCTCCCAGGGTTCCTGTGCACTTTCTCCCACCCGCGCCCAAGCTATCATTAGCTTTCCCCGACCCTGTTCCCCATGCCAGGTCTGGAAGTTTTTAGGCATGGCTGGATTTTGCAGACAATGGATTCCCCAATATGCCTCCCTTGCAAAACTTCTCCAGGAACTCACTTGATTCTCTGTGCCTGACCCTATGCCGTGGCCCCCTGAGGCCAATTCTGCCTTTGTTTCCCTCAAACAGGGTTTGGCTTCTGCCCCTGCCTTAGGGCTGCCTGACTATTCTAAGCCTTTTACCCTTTTCTGCCATGAACAATCTAGGTGTGCACTTGGAGTTCTCACTCAGATGCACGGAGAAAAGAACCGCCCAGTGGCTTATTTCTCTGTCACTTTAGACCCTGTTGCCCAAGGCTTACCCCTCTGCCTGTGTGCTGTGGCTGCTGCAGCACGCCTAGTCAAAATGTCTGATTCCCTTGCTCTTCGCTCTCCTGGTCCCTCACTGACCTCACCCTGCTCCAAGACTCTGCCCCAGAAACCGAGAAAGAATCCTGGGTTGCCCAAGGTTGCTCTCTACATCCCGATTCTTTTTGGCGCTCGCCTACTAGCACCTTTGTAGGCCCCTTTTCACTCTACCCGTCTCTGGCCGCCCTGCTACATGGTGTTTCGCATGTCAGAAAGGAGGGGATGGTCTCTGCTGTAACTAAGACAGGATGGTGGGGCCCCCCATTTTAGCTCTTTTGCAGCCCGCCACTGTGCAGCCTGTACCATTTGCCAAAGCCATAATATTGGTAAACCTGTAAAAGTGGCCCAGAGGTTCCGGGGCCTGCCTCAAGCACCGTTCTTGCATTGGCAACTTGATTTTGTACAAATGCCTAAGTGTCAACAATATGAATTTATATTGGTTATGGTATGTTTATTCTCTGGTTGGATTGAAGCCTTTCCTTGTCGCAAGGCTGATTCACTGTCTGTTGCCAAATGTTTGTTAAATGATATTATGCCTGACAAGGGAATTCCTGCTACTCTGTCCAGTGATCAGGGTACACATTTTACTGGACAACTTGTTCAACACTTGGACTGTATATTGCATATCAAACACCTGTTGCACTGTCCCTACCACCCACAGAGTGCAGGTGCAGTTGAAAGAGGAAATGGTGTACTTAAGAATAAGCTTGCTAAAATTTGTGACTCTACAGGATTAAGCTGGCCAGTAGCTTGACCAAAAGGAGGGATTGTGAAAGTAGAATGAATTATATTGAAATTATAATTCATTAAAGAAATGCTACTTGAAGGGTTTGTTGAAATATAGTTGTCAGGAAGAGAAACGTTAAGGAGTGTGAGACAATGGGTCCTCAAACTAATTAACTTAGAGCTCCTACTGAGCTAGGAGATTGGTAAACGTTAGTATGCAAATAAGATATGTATGTATATTTGTCAGTTTCTGCTTCCTTTTGTCTCTTATGTTAAATTGACTTTGGCTTATTTGTATAAATAAGTTAGCTTGAGCCTCAGAGAGGGGCTCATGTATCTGGGTGCATTGGCAAAGCGCTTTGCTAATAAACAGAGTGGTCTGACAAATTATGTGAGTCCTGAATCTGACTTTGACAGGTTCTTACATAAGAATGGCCATACTGGGTCAGACCAAAGGTCCATCTAGCCCAGTATCCTGTCTTCTGACAGAGGCTGGTGCTAGGGGCTTCTGAAGAGGAAAATTGAGTGATCCATCCCATGTTGTTCAGTTACAGCTTCTGGCAGTCAGAGGTTTAGGGACACCCAGAGAAGAGGGTTGTATCCCTGACCATTTTGGCTAATAACCATTGATGGACCTTGTGACAGGTGCAGTCTGGGAGCTGTGGGAACCGCTGTGCCCCCTAACCAGCCAACTAGATTGGCCCTTGTCACACTGCTCTGCCGGTGATTCAGCCAGCCTCTCCACGCCCTGTTATGACCCAACATGACAGCAGGTGGCGCCACACACCCACTTGAGCGCTTTACCTAAGTCATTCAAGGACAATCAGGAGACAACAGCCAATTTCCCAGCTCTCCAGCCTTGTCTCCTTGCTGTAGTATATACCCAGACTTATACTGTCTTGCACTGCACTGGGATCTGTACAATGCAAGCTCATTAATATATTTCACTTTTCCCTCAATGTGTGAAAGATATGCACCAAGCCTCTGTTAAGCAAGCTGAGATTTTTCTCAGACACTTCACTTAAAGACACACTGCTTAAGATAAAACAAGTTTATTAACTACAAAAAGATAGATTTTAAGTGATAGCAAACAGATCAAAGCAGATTACCTAGCAAATATATAAAAATGCAAACTAAGCCTAACGTACTAGATAAATAGGATTCAGATTAGCAATTTCTAACCCTGACTGATGATATAAGCAGTCTACTAAGTTTCCATAGAAATGCCTTTAGCCTAGGACCAGCACTTCTCCCAGTTGAGTCTTTGTTCCTCAAGTGTTTCCAGGAGTTCTCTTGTGTGGGGGGTGAGTCCACAAGATGATGTCACTCCCCACTTTATATAGTTTTTTTCCATATGGCGGGAACCCTTTGTTCCAAGCTAAGTTCCCAGCCCAGTTTGTGGAAAAATACAGGTACCAAAATGGAGTTCAGTGTTATGTGGTCTGGTCACATGCCCTTGCATGCCTTGTTGAGTAATAGCAGCCATTACTCATAGTCTGGCTGAAATGTTCACAGGAAGGCAAAGCTCTTCCATGATCCATTGTCTTTGCTGATGTGCCACTGTTAGAGGGCTTTCCCTTCACCCCCTCCCTTGGTTCTTGTCACGCAAACAGAAAGCAGAAGATCAGAACTCCGAAGTGCAGGCAATGTTTAAAGGGTTTATTGGGGTTAGTTCCAAGCAAGCACATCCATAGCGCTACATGCTGGCAGAATTTGTTTTCCAGTGTAAGCAGAGTCAGGATGAGCTCCACCCTGACATCTGGTGGTGAGGTGTAGCAAGTTGTGGAAAAGAACTTCAGGGGCTGATCTCATTTGCATAGGAACATCCACCCTGCCTAGAATGAGGCCATAGCTGCCCAAATGGTCACTTTGGCTGCTGTGGGATCCCCAGTGTCTCTGTTATTGGGGCAGGAAGAATAAATTGTTATTACCCTGATTATGTGAATCAAGGACAGTGGAACTGTACCTGGCCTTTTGTTATGATGGAGGGACTTGCCATCAACTAAATAGCACTTGCTAGGCAAGGGACACGGGTTCCAATTCTCTGTGAATTGAGAGAGGTTGGGAGTATAGGGTAATTGCACTTCCTCTTGTCTCCACTGTGGAATATCAGAGCTAATTTTGATTCTATTAGGAGTCTAGTTACAGGCTGCTGAGCTGAATTCACTTTGGGCTAATGGTACACCAGCACTGAGGTTCCCTACTGCAAGCTGAAATCACAAAAGAGCTAAACTTACTAAGAGCTGGAATCAGAAGTGTTGTGTTAGGTAGTGGGGGAGCCTGAAGATATATGGTGGAGCAGTTTGCGGGTCGGCTGGCAGAGCAGAGCATTGCAGTTTGTGGGATGGCAAGCAGAGCGGCTGGTGGAGCAGAGCAGTTTGTCGGATGCCTAGAGTAGCTCATGGGGCAGCTGGCAGAGTGGAGCCCCATGAAGAGGTGACCCCCCCCACCCCAATCTCCACCCAGGTTGGGAGGTAAAACTCTGCAGATAAACTTTCAAACTCTAGGGCTGCCCTGACCAGGGATAGAGGCTTTTGGGTTGTTGGACTGTTGGGACTTTGGGTGATTTTGGGTTGCTGGACTCAAGAACCAAAGGGAAAGGACACGCCCCAATTTGCTTGGGGTGGGTTTTTTGCTCATGGGTTGTGATATGAATCCTGTTGGTGGTGGTTCCCCAACATAATGCCACATTGTTTCTCTCTGTTATTAAAAGGCTTTTTGCTACACTCAGACTCTGTGCTTGCGAGAGGGGAAGTATTGCCTCTTGGAGGCGCCCAGCGGGGGTGGTATATATTTGTCCCAGGGCTCGAGCCAGTTTTGCATTGTGTTATTGGAATGGAAACCCTAGATACTGAACGCGGCCCTTGTTGCTGCCAGCTCTGACGGGCAGAAGGGTTACACCAGTGTTCCGTTCCTAGCTCTGACTCCCCACAGAGCATTTACCCCATGTCCCCTTTCCCAGCTCTGATGCCGCAGAGCCTTGCTTGTGTCCCCATTCCCACCTCCTTCTTCTTACCAGGCCCAAATATACCTGCAGTGCACATACCTAGTCACACCCTTTACAACTTATGGTTATGTTCCATTTTGAAGGGTGGTGAGCCTGGGGTCTTTGTCCCACCTTTTTTATATTCCATGAGAGGGGTAATGAACAAGGTTGTATTTTGGCCAATACAGGCTTTTTTTTTGGCTTTTAGTGTTTTTTATGCCTCTTCCCCCCTCTCCCACCATCTCCCTTGCTCTTCCTAACTGGTTGCTCGACCTTGGTGTAACAGAGTGTGGGGGAGTCAGGACCCTGCACCCCCCCACTTCTTGCAATTCACTGTGACTCTCAGTCAGCCAGTAAAACAGAAGGTTTATTGGATGACAGGAACACAGTCCAAAACAGAGCTTGTAGGTACAGAAAACAGGACCCCTCAGTCAGGTCCATCTTGGCGGGTAGGGAGCCCAGACCCTGCTTCTGGGTCTCCCTCCGTTTCCCCAGCCAGTTCTAAACTGAAACCCCCTCAAGCAATCTCCCCCCAACCACACCCCCTGGCTCCTCCTCCAGCCTTTGTTCAGTGTCATGGGCAGAAGGTGTCACCTGGCCCCAACCCCGTCCTGGGCTCAGATTACATGCTCAAGTGTCATCCCACAAATGATTTCACACCCTGATATCCCACCACCATCCAGCACCAAAACCAGTAAAACTCCCAAGCAATATCACCAGGTCAATACTCCCCCCTTCGAGACTGAACTGAGTGGGGTCACTCTAACCAGTGATCTGGTGAAGTTCAGGCCCCCCTCTCTGGGACAACGCATCAGCTATCACATTGGCACTCCCCTTCACATAGACCACCTCCATATAGTAATCCTGCAGGAGCAGGCTCCACCTCAGGAGCTTGGCATTGGCTCCTTTCATCTGGTGTAGCCAGGTTAGGGGGAGTGGTCAGTGTACACAGTGAAATGTTGCCCAAATAGATATGGCTCTAGTTTCTTAAGGGCCCATACCATAGCCAGGCATTCCCTCTCTATGGCCGCATAGTTTTGCTCCCAAGATAACAACTTCTTGCTCAAGTACATGATGGGATGTCTCTCCTCCTTTTCATCAGCCTGCATTAACACTGCACCCAGCCCCGTGTCTGAGGCGTTGGTGAACACCATAAAGGGCTTGTCAAAGTCTGGGGTTACCAGAAGTGGGCCACTGACCAGAGCCTCCTTCAGCGCACAAAGAGCCCTCTGGCACTGCTCGGTCCAGACCACCTGGTCTGGCTTCCCCTTCTTGCATAGCTCAGTGATGGGGCTGGCTATGGAGCTAAAGTGTGGCACAAATCTTCAATAATACCCCGCCATCCCAATAAAGGCTTGGACCTGCTTTTTGGTTTGGGGAGAGGACCAGTCTCTGATCCCCTCCACCTTGGCTGGTTCTGACTTTAGACAGCCACTCCCCACCCGGTGGCCCAGGTAAGATACTTCAGCCATTCCCACCTTGCACTTCTCAGCTTTGATGGTCAGCCCAACCTTCTGGAGTCAGTCCAGCACTTGTTTAACCTGGGACACATGGTCCTCCCAGGTCTGGCTAAAGACACAGATATCATCGATATATGCCATGACAAAACTCTCCAGCCCCCTCAGTAGCTGATCCACCAGGCACTGGAAGGTAGCGGGCACCCCCTTGAGGCCGAAAGGCAGGGTCAGGAACTCAGAGCCCCAGATGGGTGATAAAGGCAGATTTCAGCCTGGCATCAGCATCCAGTGGCACTTGCCAGTAGCTCTTTGTAAGATCCATGATGGTAAAGTAGTGAGCTCCTCCCAGTTTGTCTAGGAGCTCATCAGGCCTGGGTATTGGGTAGGCATCAGATACGGTGATGGCATTAAGCTTCTGATAGTTCACACAGAACCGGATCAACCCATCCTTTTTGGGGACCAGCACCACAGGCGAGGCCCAAGGGCTGAAAGATGGCTGGATCACCCCCAAAGCCAGCATGCCACTGACCTCTCTTTCCAGGTCCTGAGCAGTTTTCCCTGGGACTCGGAAGAGGGAGCATCTTATAGGTGGGTGTGATCCTGTCTCCACCCAGTGGACAATCAGATTGAGTCCAGGCTGGTTGGAAAACAGCTGTTGGTACAAATGCAACACCCCTCTGATCTCAGCTTGCTGGGCAGGGGTTAGCTCATCAGAGAGGGGAATTGTTTCCAGGGAGGAGTCAACTCCCGTCTCAGGGAATAGATCTACTAAGGGGTCATCTCTCTGCTCTTCCCAATGTCCACACACAGCTAGCACCACATTCCCCCTGGCATAGTATGGCTTCATCATATTCACATGGTACACCCGGTGGCAGTGCGCTCAGTTAGATAGTTGCGCCACATAGTTTGACAACCTTGAAAGGGCCTTCCCAGGCGGCTTATAGTTTGTTTCTTCTCACGAGGATGAGAACCATCACCTGGTCTCTAGTGGCATAGGCCCCACACCGTGCAGTCATACCAGACCTTCTGTTTCCTCTGGGCTCTGGCCAGATTCTCCTTGGCCAAGCCCATGAGCTCAGCAAGTCTTTCTCGGAAGGAGAAAGACATACTCCACCACTGACTCTCCACCGGAAGTGGCCTTCCCCTCCCATTCTTTTCTCATCAGGTCCAGGGGCCCCCTTATCCTTCTTCCATATAACAGTTCAAAAGGCAAAAACCCGGTAGACTACCAGGGCACTTCCCTGTACACAAACAGCAGGTGAGGTAAGTACTTGTCCCAATCCTGTGGGTGCTGGTTCATTAAGGTTTTCAGCTTCATCTTTAGAGTTCCGTTGAACCTCTCCACCAGCCCACTGGACTGGGGGTGATATGCTGAGGCCCAGATGTGCCACACACCACATTTCTCTCACAAGCACCGGAGCAGGGCTGACATGAAGTTGGATCCTTGGTCTGTCAAGACTTCTTTGGGGAACTCCATTCAGCTGAAAATGGTCAGCAGTGCATCTGCCATGGTGTCTGTTTCAATAGAGGACAAGGCCACTGCCTCGGGATAATGGGTAGTGAAATCTACCACCACCAGAATGTATTTCTTCCCCGACCAGGTCGTCTTGCTGAGAGGCCCCACTATGTCCAAAGCCACCTTCTGAAAAGTCTCCTCTATAATGGGCAGAGGTCTCAAAGCCACTTTCCCCTTGTCCCAGGCCTTCCCCACCCTCTGACAGGTGTCACGGGATCAGCAATACTGTTGGACAATAGTAAAGACTCTAGGCCAGTAAAAGTTCCAGGCAGAGGCTGCTACAGTACGCTGAATTCCTTGGTGTCCTGAAAGAGGTATGTCATGGGCCAGGTACAGTAGCTTGCAGTGATACTTCTGGGGGACTACCAGCTGCCTCCAGATCCCCCACGACTCCACTTCCCCTGGGGGAGCCCATTCTTGGTACAGGAATCCCTTCTCCCACAGGAACCTCTCCTGGCAACCTCTCCCCATGGTCTGTGCCACACTGAGGCCAGCCAGGTTCCTTAGCTTCCGCAAGGGGGAATTTTTCTGCAACTTGGCCTGGAACTCAGCAGCTGGGGAAGGGATGGGGACCTGCTCCCTCTTGGCCTGCTGGGTCTGAAGCCGCTGCCCCTCTAAGCCTTGCCCCTGGGCACTCCCTCCCACCAGGGTAGGGTCCTGCGCCTCTGGTGAGGTACCCTCTCCGATGTCCGGGCATAGCACCCCTCACCAGCTCTGGCTACAGGTCATGACTAGGGTGTTCTGGGGGTTGCTTGGCCAATCCTCTAGGTCACGCCCCATCAACACCTCAGTGTGCAAATGATGGTGCACCCCCCACATCCTTGGGGTCCTCCTTGGCTACCCATTTCAGAAGTACCCTCGCCACAGGCACCTTGAATGGGGTCCTGCCCATACCTGTTGGGCACCACCTGATCTGGGGCCACCACCTCAGGCCGTGCCAGCATCACCTCAGGGCCCATGTCACAGTATCCATTGACCTTCCTCCCATCCACCTCTAGGGGAACAAGGCACTCGCTCTGCAGGGACAGCCCCACACCCACCCTGTAAACTGAGAATCATAGAATCATAGAATCATAGAATATAAGGGTTGGAAGGGACCCCAGAAGGTCATCTAGTCCAACCCCCCGCTCGAAGCAGGACCAATTCCCAGTTAAATCATCCCAGCCAGGGCTTTGTCAAGCCTGACCTTAAAAACCTCTAAGGAAGGAGATTCTACCACCTCCCTAGGTAACGCATTCCAGTGTTTCACCACCCTCATAGTGAAAAAGTTTTTCCTAATATCCAATCTAAACCTCCCCCACTGCAGCTTGAGACCATTACTCCTCGTTCTGTCATCTGATACCATTGAGAACAGTCTAGAGCCATCCTCTTTGGAACCCCCTTTCAGGTAGTTGAAAACAGCTATCAAATCCCCCCTCATTCTTCTCTTCTGCAGGCTAAACAATCCCAGCTCCCTCAGCCTCTCCTCATAACTCATGTGTTCCAGACCCCTAATCATTTTTGTTGCCCTTCGCTGGACTCTCTCCAATTTATCCACATCCTTCTTGAAGTGTGGGGCCCAAAACTGGACACAGTACTCCAGATGAGGCCTCACCAATGTCGAATAGAGGGGAACGATCACGTCCCTCGATCTGCTCGCTATGCCCCTACTTATACATCCCAAAATGCCATTGGCCTTCTTGGCAACAAGGGCACACTGCTGGCTCATATCCAGCTTCTCGTCCACTGTCACCCCTAGGTCCTTTTCCGCAGAACTGCTGCCTAGCCATTCGGTCCCTAGTCTGTAGCTGTGCATTGGGTTCTTCCGTCCTAAGTGCAGGACCCTGCACTTATCCTTATTGAACCTCATCAGATTTCTTTTGGCCCAATCCTCCAATTTGTCTAGGTCCTTCTGTATCCTATCCCTCCCCTCCAGCGTATCTACCACTCCTCCCAGTTTAGTATCATCCGCAAATTTGCTGAGAGTGCAATCCACACCATCCTCCAGATCATTTATGAAGATATTGAACAAAACCGGCCCCAGGACCGACCCTTGGGGCACTCCACTTGATACCGGCTGCCAACTAGACATGGAGCCATTGATCACTACCCGTTGAGCCCGACAATCTAGCCAGCTTTCTACCCACCTTGTAGTGCATTCATCCAGCCCATACTTCCTTAACTTGCTGACAAGAATACTGTGGGAGACCGTGTCAAAAGCTTTGCTAAAGTCAAGAAACAATACATCCACTGCTTTCCCTTCATCCACAGAACCAGTAATCTCATCATAGAAGGCGATTAGATTAGTCAGGCATGACCTTCCCTTGGTGAATCCATGCTGGCTTGGAACCTTGAGTCCGGAGAACTCAAGGTTGAGGACCTTGAGAACCTTGAGTCCGGAGCATCCAGCCCCCCAGTGGAGCTGGTCTGGGTAACTCCTCCCCCCTGAGCAGTTGGTAAGCTGCCAGCGCCCCTGCCTAGGAAGCTTGCCCCTCTTCCGGCTGTGTCTCTACCCAGTTAACCCTGTGTAGGTTTGGTCTGCTCAGTCTGTCCTTGAGCTTGGGGCACTGGGTCCGTATGTGACCTCTCTGCCACAGTAATAGCAGTTCATGTTCCATTGGTCCCCTTGAGCTGGGCGGTTGGTCCAGATGCCAGTTGTTTCCATTGGGAGAGGTTCTCCACATTTCCCCTTTGTGGGGTCCCAGGGTGACTCTCTGCATCATGGTGGGCTTAATCTTTTGGGACTCCTCCTTTCCACCCCCTGACCAGCTGTCCACAAACTCGTCGGCCAGATGCTCTGCAAGTCCTCTGGCTTTTTGTCCACCAACCATATCCTCAGGTCAGATGGGCAATGTTCATACAGTTGCTCCAGAACAATCAGTTTAACCATGTCCTCCTTAGTCTGGGCCCCATCTGCCCACTTGTGGACATATCCCTCCATTTGGAGGATCAGTTCCAAGTATGTGTCCTCAGGGGTTTTACGCTGACTCCGGAACTTTTTCTGGTATGCCTCGGGAGTCATCCCAAACTTGCATAACGGGGCCTTTTTGAACAGTTCATAGTCCCCTGCCTCCACCCCTTCCATTCGGCTGTACATCCCCACGACTTTGGGGTCCAGTAAGGGGGTGAGAAACCGGAGCCTGTCTGCAGTGTCAACCCTGTGCAGCTTGCAGGCCTTCTCAAAGGCAATCAAGAATTCATCTATGTCCTCCCCTTCCTTAAACTGGGACAAGATGCACTTATCAAAGCTCCATGCAGTCCTGGGTCCCCCCTCACTCACCACAGCAGAGGGCACTCTGCTCCTCAGCCTTTCCAACTCCAGTTCATGCTGTCGCTGTTTCTCCCGCTCCTCCAGTTTATGCTGCCTCAGCTCCAGCTCTTTCAGTTTTATCTCCCTCTCCCATTCCAGCCGCCTCAGCTCTAGCGATGGGGAGCTCCGCCGTGAGGATCCCCTGCTGGCCACTGGAGTCACGGTGCCCCCGGTGCTCACCGGGCTCCTTCCAGCCCCTCCCCTAGCCATAGGTAGGAGAGGCCTCGGAATGCCCTCAGCAGCAGTTTGACCCCTCCCAGCTGGGACAGACACCAGTGTCCGTCCTGCATCTGCCGGGCTGCTTCCCTCAGAGACAGGGATCAGCTCCTCTGACTGATCCTCCTCCTCCAGCTGGGCAATCAGCTGTTCTTTGGTGAGTTTTCCAATACGCAGCCCCCTCTTCTTGCACAGCTCGACCAGGTCCCTCTTAAGGAGATGGTTATACATCTTTCCACTGTTCCCAAGTTGCTGTGGACTCACAGACCTGTGTGCTCTTAGCTTCCCACAGTTTCCCGGAAGAACCCCTACTGTGCCAGCCCTTCTCCAGGTCACCACCTCTCTCCCAGGGTCAAGCCGCAGACTCCTCCGCCCCTGGAACCACTCACCAGGGGGACCCTGTTCCTGCAATAGTCCTTCTCTCCACCAGGGTCAAGCCGCAGACTCCTCCACCCCTGGAATCCCATTACTGCAACAGTCCTTCTTGCTGGTCAGACACTCCCAGGAGTTAAGCGCAGATCCTACACCCCCGAAACTGCTCCTCTCTGGGCCTTCAGCACACCTGGTCCTCGTTAATCCCCCTTCATTTTACTGCTCCCCAGTCACTTTCCGCAGGAAGCGCCATCCACAGGGTACAGTACATCTCCCCGCTACCACCAATTGTCACGGAGTGTGGGGGATTCAGGATCTTGCACCCCCCACTTCCTGCAATTCACTGTGACTCTCAGCCAGCCAGTAAAACAGAAGGTTTATTAGATGACAAGAACACAGTCCAAAACAGAGCTTGTAGGTACAGAAAACAGGACCTCACTTCTGGGCCTCCCTCCGTTTCCCCAGCCAGCTCCAAACTGAAACCCTCTCCAGCAGTCTCCACCTAGCCACACACCCCCAGCTCCTCCTCTAACCTTTGTTCAGTTTCGCGGGCAGAAGGTGTCACCTGGCCCCAACCCCCTCCTGGGCTCAGGTTACATGCTCAAGTATCATCCCTCAAGTGAAGTCACACCCTGATATCCCACCACTATCCAGCACCAATGCAGACAGTAAACCGGAAAAACTTCCACACAACCTTACCAGATCAGTACTCCCCACTCCCTACACCATCACACTTGGCTTGAGAAAGGAGCCAGGCAGCATTCCAGTGTATGCTTATATATTACACTTCCACCATACCCTGCAACACTTTAGCTGTTCTTATTTGTTTCCATTATACTAAGAACCCCATGTGGCTTGGCAAAAGCAACATACACAATGATTTTGTCCTTTGTTTACACATATTAGTAAAAATATAAATATATTAAAAATCAAATGGTCAAACAAAACCCAAAATTCTATCTCAGGCAAAAATACAGACCTGAATCCTACATTGTCACTAGCAATCCTAACAGTCATTAGCACTGTCTAGCTTCTTCATTGTTGTACCTGAAAGGCAAGTTGTGGGTGTTACCCAGAGGAAGCATATTTGAAGTACAGCTACATAGTCAATATTCATAACTTCAGATACAAAAATGATATATGCACACAAATAGGATAATCATATTCAGCAAATCACAACTTTGCCAATGACACTTGGACACAACTTGTACAAAGTGCATCATAAGTATGTCATAACCATATCATAATCATACCACTATGATGAGTATGGGGTGCAGTGTCACAGACCTATCCTCCAAAAATGTATCTAATTCTGTTTTGAACCCAATTATACTTTTGGACTTCACAACATCTCCTGGCAATAAGTTCCACAGGTTGACTGTGTATTGTTAGAAGAAGTACTTCCTGTTGCCTATTAATTTCATTGGGTGACCTCTGGTTCTTGTGAATAACACTTCCTTATTCACCTTCTCCACACAGTTCATGATTTTATTGACCTGTATCATACCCTGCTTAGTCGTCTCTTTCCTAAGATGAACAATCCCAGCCTTTTTAATCTCTCCTCATAGGGCAGCCGTTCCATGCCCTCAGTCGTTTGTTGTCCTTCTCTGTCCTTTTTCCATTTCTAACATATCTTTTTTGAGATAGGGTGACCAGAACTGCATGCAGTATTCAAGATGTGAGTGTAACATGGATTTATATAGTGGCATTATGATATTTACTGTCTTATTATCTATTCCTTTCCTAACAGTTTCCAACATTATTCAGTTTTTTTTATTGCCACTGAATGCTGAGCAGATGTTTTCAAAGCAATATCCATGATGACTTTAAGATCTCAACCCTATCATTATGAATGTACAGTTGTGAGGATGTTTTCTGATTTACAGTACTTTGCACATATGAACCTTACATTTCATGTGCCATTTTGTTGCCCAGTTTTTGTGAGATCCCTTTTCAACTCTTCGCAGTCAGCTTTGGATTTAACTCGCTTGAGTAATTTTGTATCATCAGCAAACTTTCCCACATCAATATTTACCCCCTTTTCCAGCTCGTTTACAAATACGTTAAACATTATAATTCCCAGTACAGATTGTTGGGGGACTCCACTATTTACCTCTCTCAATTGTGAAAAGTGACCATTTATTCCCACCCTTTGTTTCCTGTCTTTTAACCAGTTACTGATCCATGAGGGGACCTTCCCTCTTATCCCATGACTTCCTATCTTGCTTAAGAGCCTTTGGTGTGGGATCTTGTCAATGGCTTTCTGAAAGTCCAAGTACTCTATATCAGCTGGATCACCCCTGTCCACGTGCTTGCTTACACCCTTAAAGGATTCTAATAGAGCAATGAGGCATGATTTTCTTTTACAAAAGCTGTGTTGACACTTCCCCAACAAATCATGTTCATCTATGTGTCTGATAATTCTGTTCTTTAATATAGGTTCAACCAATTGGCCTGGTCCTGAAGTTAGGCTTACCAACCTGTTTGATACTGGCTGGCCAAGTCATGCTAGAGTGTATTCAGGTCAATTCACTTGTGTAGATCAAAGCGATTGTTAAATATATAAGTGTATTGGGTGTTTAAACTTCATGAAAGCTAGTGGAAAGTTCCTTGCATTGTTTTCACTTAGCTGTGTCCTAGTGCAATAGCAAACATTTACATTGTGTTAACCCCTGTAACTAAGTAACCCGTAAAAGAAGCCTTTTGGACAGCAAATTAAGAACTTTAACAGAAAAAAAGGCCAATTTCAAAGGAAGTGGTCATTGTGTGTGATGATTGAGTTCAAAGACTAAGTGCATTCTTCACTCACCATCATCCAAGGAAAAACCCATGTGGGTAGTGACACTAACACCTTGTCCTCTGGCAGAAGAAGATATAAAAATAGATTCAAACGTAAGCAGAGTCAGGATGAGCTCCACCCTGACATCTGGTGGTGAGGTGTGGCAAGTTGTGGAAAAGAACTTCAGGGGCTGATCTCATTTGCATAGGCACACCTACTCCACCTAGAATGAGGCCATAACTGCCCAAATGGTCACTTTGGCTGTTGTGGGATCCCCAGTGTCTCTGTTATTGGGGTGGGAAGAATAAATTGTTATTACTCTGATTATGGGAACTGTGCTTGGAACTGTACTTGACCTTTTGTTATGATGGAGGGACTCACCATCATCTAAGTAGCACCCTCTAGGCAAGGGACATGGGTTCCAAAACTCTGTGAATTGAGAGAGGCTTGAGACAGGTATTAGTACCTGGTGGTGTGGGCCCAAAACACCAATTGCACCTCTCTCTCTCTCCTCACTGTGGAATGTCAGGGCTAATTTTGGGTCTATTAAGAGTCTTGCTACAGGTACTGTGCTGAATTCACTTTGGCTTTATGGTGCACCAGCACTAAGGCTCCCACTACTATGAGCTGGACTCACTGAGCACTGTGTCAAGTAGTGGGGAGCCGGAAGATCTAGAGTGCAGTGGTGCTGTTTGTGGATAGGCTGGCAGAGTGTTTGTGAGACGGCGAGGTGAGCTGTGCAGAGCGGAGCCATTTGTGAGACGGTGAGCTGTGCAGACCGGAGCTGGTCGTGGTGGAGCGGAGCTGTTCGTGAGACAGCAGAGCAGAGCCCTGTGGGCAGTCAGCTTCAGGACATGTAAGGTGCCCCTTATCTCTTTCCCCCACACACAGGCACATTTTAGCCAGACTGGGGAGTAACACTATGCAGATGAACTTTTGAACTCTGGGGCTGGACTTTTTTGGGCTTTGGGTGATTTGTGGATTGCTGGACTCAAGAGACGTTTGGGTTCTGGGACTCAAGAACCCGAGGGAAAGGATGTGGCCCAATTTGCTGGGGTGGGTCTTTGCTCATGGTTTGGTTAATGAACACTAGTTGTGGTGTTTCCCCAATTTAATGCTGATGTCCTTTACCTCATGTTATTAAAGATTCTCTGCTACACCGAGACTCTGTGCTTGCCAGAGGGGAAGTATTGCCTCTTTGAGGCACCCAGGGGGTGTATAAGATTTTCCCAGGTCACTGGGTGGGGGCTCGAGCCAGCTTTGCATTTGCTTTGAAGAGAGGGAACCCCTGTGTACTGAACCTGGCCCTTGCTGCTATCAACTTGGCCTGGCAGAAGGGTTACATTTTTGGGGGCTCGTCCGGGATAAGACTGGGTCAGTACCCCTCGCAAGCACATCTTAGTTGAGTCATTAAATTGGGAAAACCCAAAATCTGGTTGTTGTTGTTTTGATCTGTTATATTTGGGAAAGAAATTACAGTTTGTATAATGGCCCTACACTTGCTAGAGGATTGGTGCAGGGGGATGAATATTAAGCCTAGGAACTGTGTCCTGGTGACCGGGATGCCGGAGGCATTCGATGAAGGCTCAATAGAGCCTGCCTTAAGGGCATCCACTGAGTACCTGAGTAAGTGTAAAATGCGTGGGCGCATGTTTGTGAGGGAGGATGGAAATTTTGCTGTACTGTGTGAGCTGTCGACGGCTGTGGACCCTCTACAGGTTCCAGGCACGATAGCAGTGGAAGATGGTGAGTGGAAGGTAATAACTACTGGGAGCCAGCCCTCACCAGCCTCTGAAGTGGAGTTTTTAAAGAAAATGTCAGACTTTTTGGGGAAAGAGGGGAAGACCTTGGCTGATATGCCGGGTCTGTTTGTCCTTGACCCAGGAGTCCCACCCTGGGAGGCTGCTCCATCACCTGATGAGTGGGTGAAGGCTTTGGGGCAAGCATTAGAGAAGGTTGTGCCACCCCACCCTGAGACTAGCCCCCAAAAATGTAACCCTTCTGCCAGGCCAAGTTGATAGCAGCAAGGGCTGGGTTCAGTACACAGGGGTTCCCTCTCTTCAAAGCAAATGCAAAGCTGGCTCGAGCCCCCACCCAGTGACCTGGGAAAATCTTACACACCCCCTGGGTGCCTCAAAGAGGCAATACTTCCCCTCTGGCAAGCACAGAGTCTCGGTGTAGCAGAGAATCTTTAATAACATGAGGTAAAGGACATCAGCATTAAATTGGGGAAACACCACAACTAGTGTTCATTAACCAAACCATGAGCAAAGACCCACCCCAGCAAATTGGGCCACATCCTTTCCCTCGGGTTCTTGAGTCCCAGAACCCAAACGTCTCTTGAGTCCAGCAATCCACAAATCACCCAAAGCCCAAAAAAGTCCAGCCCCAGAGTTCAAAAGTTCATCTGCATAGAGTTACTCCCCAGTCTGGCTAAAATGTGCCTGTGTGTGTGGGGGAAAGGAGCACCTTACGTGTCCTGAAGCTGACTGCCCCACAGGGCTCCGCTCCACCACGACCGGCTCCGCTCTGCACAGCTTGCTGTTTCACAAACACTCCACTCCACCATCTCATGAACAGCTCTGCCCAGCGTCTCACAAACACTTCACCAGCCTATCCATGAACAGCACCATTGCACTCTAGATCTTCCGGCTCCCCACTACTTGACACGGTGCTCAGTGATTTCAGCTCATAGTAGTGGGAGCCTTAGTGCTGGTGCACCATAAGGCCAAAGTGAATTCAGCACAATACCTGTAGCAAGACTCTTAATAGACCCAAAATTAGCCCTGACATTCCACCGTGGAGAGAGACAGAGGTGTAATTGGTGTTTCAGGCCCACACCACCAGGTACTAATACCTGTCTCAAGCCTCTCTCAATTCACAGAGTTTTGGAACCCATGTCCCTTGCCTAGAGAGTGCTACTTAGATGATGGTGAGTCCCTCCATCATAACAAAAGGCCAAGTACAGTTCCAAGCACAGTTCCCATAATCAGGGTAATAACAATTTATTCTTCCCACCCCAATATCAGAGACACTGGGGACCCCACAACAGTTCTTTTCCACAACTTGCCACACCTCACCACCAGATGTCAGGGTGGAGCTCATCCTGACTCTGCTTACACAAAGACAGATCATCTCTGAACTGTTTGGACTCTTACAAAGAAGTGTACCAGATGCAAAGGAGAGAGCCCCAGAGACTATCTGGATACCCTGAAAGATTTTTGGTAAACTGGCAGTTTTACATCACTGTCACCATTTGCAGTTACAAACTGAGATTCACCTGTACATATCTTTTACCTGCTTTAACCTCTCCATAACTCCCATTCTTTTTCTTTAGTTAGTTTACTATAGAATTGGCTGTCGATTGGCTTTGGTGTAAGATCAGGAGTATCAATTGATCTGGGGTAAGTGACTGGTCTCTTAGGACTGTAAGTAATCTGCTGTGGTGTGATTTTTGGTTTAAGTGACCTTTTATCACAAAGTCCAGTTTGTTAGGGTGGCAAGATAGACTGGAGAGTCTGAGAGGACTATCTGTGACTCCATGGTGAGACTGGTTCAGTGATCCAGGAGTTCACATTTGTCGCTTGTGTAGTAGGAAGAGAGCCTAAAACATAATCCCTTGTATCAGAGGCCTGGTATGAGGCAGGATCTGCTCACAGAATCTGGCAAGAATAGGGCTGATATTGCAGAAATATACATTCCTAACAAGTGCTAGTCACAGAGTGCTCATGCAAACAGAGCCCAATATTCAAGGATGGTACAAAAACATTCCCCATCTGGGGATGTCGAAATGCCTATATGTATCCTTGGGGACCCAGCCTACCCCTTAATGCCATGGCTCATGAAGCCGTACACAGGCAGCCTGGACAGTAGTCAGGAGCTGTTCAACTACAGGCTGAGCAAGTGCAGAATGGTGGTAGAATGTGCATTGGACGTTTAAAGGCGCGCTGGCGCAGTTTACTGACTCGCTTAGACCTCAGCGAAACCAATATTCCCACTGTTATTACTGCTTGCTGTGTGCTCCACAATATCTGTGAGAGTAAGGGGGAGATGTTTATGGCAGGGTGGGAGGTTGAGGCAAAACGCCTGGCTGCGTTTTGCGTTTTGGTGTCTGGTTACGCGCAGCCAGACACCAGGGTGGTTAGAAGAGCACAGGAGGGCACGGTACGCATCAGAGAAGCTTTGAAAACCAGTTTCATGACTGGCCAGGCTACGGTGTGAAAGTTCTGTTTGTTTCTCCTTGATTAAACCCCCCGCCCCTTGGTTCACTCTACTTCCCTGTAAGCTAACCATCCGCCCCTCCTCCCTTCAATCACCGCTTGCAGAGGCAATAAAGTCATTGTTGCTTCACATTCATGCATTCTTTATTCATTCATCACACAAATAGGGGGATGACTACCAAGGTAGCCCAGGAGGGGTGGTGGAGGAGGGAAGGAAAATGCCACACAACACTTTAAGCACAGCACTTTAAAAGTTTACAACTTTAAAATTTATTGAATGACAGCCTTCTTTTTTTTTGGGCAATCCTCTGTGGTGGAGTGGCTGGTTGGCCGGAGGCCCCCCCACCGCGTTCTTGGGCGTCTGGGTGTGGAGGCTATGGAACTTGGGGAGAAGGGCGGTTGGTTACACAGGGGCTGTAGTGGCAGTCTGTGCTCCAGCTGCCTTTGCTGCAGCTCAACCATACACTGGAGCATACTGGTTTGGTCCTCCAGCAGCCTCAGCATTGAATCCTGCCGCCACATTTGAGCTTCAGCCCTGTCTTCAGCCCGCCACTTACTCTCTTCAGCCCACCACTTACTCTCTTCAGCCCGCCACCTCTCCTCCCGGTCATTTTGTGCTTTCCTGCACTCTGACATTATTTGCCTCCACGCATTCGTCTGTGCTCTGTCAGTGTGGGAGGACATCATGAGCTCGGAGAACATGTCATCGCGAGTGCATTTTTTTTTCTTTCTAAGCTTCACTAGCCTCTGGGAAGGAGAAGATCCTGTGATCATTGAAACACATGCAGCTGGTGGAGAAAAAAAAAAAAAAGGGACAGCGGTATTTAAAAAGACACATTTTATAAAACAGTGGCTACACTCTTTCAGGGTAAACCTTGCTGTTAACATTACATACATAGCACATGTGCTTTCGTTACAAGGTCGCATTTTGCCTCCCCCCACCGCGTGGCTACCCCCTCAACCTTCCCCTCTCCCTGTGGCTAACAGCAGGGAACATTTCTGTTTAGCCACAGGCAAACAGCCCAGCAGGAATGGGCTCCTCTGAGTGTCCCCTGAAGAAAAGCACTCTATTTCAACCAGGTGACCATGAATTATATCTCACTCTCCTGAGGATAACACAGAGAGATAAAGAACGGATGTTGTTTGAATGCCAGCAAACATACACTGCAATGCTTTGTTCTACAATGATTCCCGAGTACGTGTTACTGGCCTGGAGTGGTAAAGTGTCCTACCATGAAGGACGCAATAAGGCTGCCCTCCCCAGAAACCTTTTGCAAAGGCTTTGGGAGTACATCTAGGAGAACCGCGAATGCCACGGCAAAGTAATCCTTTCACATGCTTGCTTTTAAACCATGTATAATATTTTAAAAGGTACACTCACCAGAGGTCCCTTCTCCGCCTGCTGGGTCCAGGAGGCAGCCTTGGGTGGGTTTGGGGGGGTACTGGCTCCAGGTCCAGGGTGAGAAACAGTTCCTGGCTGTTGGGAAAACCGGTTTCTCCGCTTGCTTGCTGTGAGCTATCTACAACCTCATCATCACCATCATCATCTTCTTCGTCCCCAAAACCTGCTTCCGTATTGCCTCCATCTCCATTGAAGGAGTCAAACAACACGGCTGGGGTAGTGGTGGCTGAACCCCCTAAAATGGCATGCAGCTCATCATAGAAGCGGCATGTTTGGGGCTCTGACCCGGAGCGGCCGTTCGCCTCTCTGGTTTTCTGGTAGGCTTGCCTCAGCTCCTTCAGTTTCACATGGCACTGCTTCGGGTCCCTGTTATGGCCTCTGTCCTCGATGCCCTGGGAGATTTTGACAAAGGTTTTGGCATTTTGAAAACTGGAACGGAGTTCTGATAGCACGGATTCCTCTCCCCATACAGCGATCAGATCCCGTACCTCCCGTTTGGTCCATGCTGGAGCTCTTTTGCGATTCTGGGACTCCATCATGGTCACCTCTGCTGATGAGCTCTGCATGGTCACCTGCAGCTTGCCATGCTGGCCAAACAGGAAATGAGATTCAAAAGTTCGAGGTTCTTTTCCTGTCTACCTGGCCAGTGCATCTGAGTTGAGAGTGCTGTCCAGAGCGGTCACAATGGAGCACTCTGGGATAGCTCCCAGAGGCCAATACCATCGAATTGTGTCCACAGTACCCCAAATTCGAGCTGGCAAGGCCGATTTAAGTGCTAATCCACTTGTCGGGGTGGAGTAAGGAAATCGATTTTAAGAGCCCTTTAAGTCGAAATAAAGGGCTTCATCGTGTGGACGGGTGCAGGTTTACATTGATTTAATGCTGCTAAATTCGACCTAAAGTCCTAGTGTAGACCAGGGCTTAGATTTGTTACCTAAAAAGGAGGGCTCAGGTGTGGGAATCTCTAACATCCTCTGCAGTGAAGACCGATTCAAATAATGCATTTAGTTTTTCCGCAACAGTCTTTATCTTCCTTGAGTGCTCCTTAATCACCTTGATTGTCCAGTGGCCCTACTGATTATTTGGCAGGATTCCTGCTTCTGATATAGTTAAAAAAAATGGTTAGTTTGTGTGTCACACCACACACAAGAAAAATTTTGATAGCTAAGTACGCTATTTAGAGTATCCCTGTAGATGGAGTGCCAGACTCAGCAGGCAAGGAAAAGAAATCTGTTCCTGCTATTATAAAGCACAATGTTTAAAACAAGATTCTTACACCATCAGGAGGTGCTCCTTTCTACTGGCAGAGCCAAAGAATAATCAAAATATTATTACTTATGGAAGCAGGGTCTGAATGAACCCTCCCCTGACAGCTAGTTAGGGAGGGGGAGAGACTTCAGGAGCAAACTGTATTTACATGAACACACCTACACTGTGAATCCAGGAGACAGGAACTGTGTTGCTCAAAGTGATCAACTTTGGCTTGTGTTAGGTTACAAATCACTTTAGTACTGAATGAAGGGGTAGTGAAATGTTATCAATGTTGCTGTCTTTATTGTATGAGTAAAAGGGAGCAGAACTGTGCTGAGCCTGTCCTAATCGGCATGCATCCAATGAAGTGGGTTTTAGCCCACGAAAGCTTATGCCCAAATAAATTTGTTAGGCTCTCAGGTACCACAAGTACTCCTCGGTTTTTTGCTGATACAGACTGACACGGCTACCACTCTGAAACCTGTCACCAATTGAGGGGATCACCCTCAGTTGAATGGGACTTGCGAAGCCAAAGGCTCGAATGCCAGGCCCCTATGAAAGTAAGAGGGGTAGGGACAGGTGTCCCAGCCAGGAAGTGTGGACTTTCCCTTAGGGTCTTTGGTCTGGTTTAACTGGTTCCTCCCCACTGTTCAAAAATAGAGCTAAATAGACTCCATTAGGAGTCTTTTGTTATGTTAAGCCATTGCTAGAGCTGAAAACACTTGTAGTGGGACAGCATTTCTGCCCAGCCTGCATCACTAAGAACTGAAAGTCACTAAGAGCTGACAATCACTAAGTGTTGGGTGAACCCTCAAAAGACTGACCTGGAGAGGTTACAGCAGAGAGGCAGGTGGCAGAAGGTGACCAATGAGCAGAACTAGCTGCGGGCAGAGTGGAACTAGTGGTGGGTGGAGTGGAGCTGGCAGGGCAGCCAGTGGAGTAGACCTGCGGCTGGCAGGTCAGCCAGCTAGGGCAAATGCTCAGATGGTGGAGCAAGCAAGGGGCCTTCTTCTCTGGGTGGGAGGTGAACTCACGCAGTTGCACCTCTGAACCCTGGGTCCTCACTGACCAAGGACAACCACTGTGAGTGGGGTATGGTGAGGGAGCAGAGAGGGGCACAATAAAGGAACTTTTGGTTGTAGAACTCAAGAACACGAGGCAGAAGACACTGCCCCACGCATGCTGGGGTGGGGGTCCTGCTCTCAGTTTTAGGATTATGAATCCTGCTTGTGGCATTTCTCAAATTAATGTCAGGTGACTTCCTTCCTTTCGTTAGAAGTTTCTTTTCTACATTCAGACTCTGTGCTTGTGTTGGGGACACTGGGGCATGGCCACTAGGTAACTCGAGGGGATGGAAGACCACGAGTGTCGATGAAGCCCCCTCGCACTAGGCCCCGGTGTCCTTGGCCCCCCCCTCCTGCCTGGAGGCACTCGCAGCAGCTCTGCGTGCTAGGCCCAAGTGTCCTTGGCCCCCCCGCCTGGAGGCACACACAGCAGTTATGCTGAAAATCTGCAACAGTATGTTGCAGAGTCAGACTGCCTGAAACTAAGCAAGGCCAAACAGGGGAGATATGGAAGAACAATGCTGAATAAAGCAGCTTTATGTATAGTTTAACAAATGATACAGAGAATCAGGGAACTAGCTGGGAACTGGATTGGCTGGCTATATGGATACTTGGAGCAGCTTGCTATTTGATAAGTATGCTGGGAAAAAGGATGTATAAAAGCCTGTGTAACTTCCTGCTCTGTTGTACAGGATTTGAGATTCAAATCTCCCTGTACCTTTTTGAAGCTTCAAATAAACTTTTCTGCTTCTCCACCCCGTTGTGATTATTGGGTGCAGCACACCGGGTAACGAACCAACTCAAGCTGTTGTTCAGCCTCTCGGCACTGGGTGCCGGCAACACTTGTGAGTGGAGAAGTATTGCCTCTCAGAGGTGCCCAGGGTGGTGTGTAATTTTCCCAGGTTACTGGAGTGGGGCTCAAGCCAGTCTGTGTTTTATTGTTGAAAAGGAACCCCTAGATATTGAACCCAGCCTGATTGCTGCCGGCTCCACCTGGCAAAAGGATTACACTTATTTATATAGCACTGTATTCACATAGCAGGGTGCAGAAAGTGAGCCGTGTCACCCAAGAAGCAAAGTCCCTGGTTTGGTGAGCTAAGTAAGACTCTGGTAAGACATTACAAAGCAGAAGTCACAGAATGTGCTGTGCGAGTTAGAGGAGAAGAAAAATCTAGTCAAGGATTTTGGAAATCACTTCACCTTTGTAACAAGAGCTGACAATGTAACAGGAAGAGCATTTGAGACCCTGTGACAGGAGGGAGACTCTTGGCCAAACTCTTTGCTAGCAAAATGTCACTGAAGTTATGCTAGCAGAGAATCTGATTCTCCAGCTTCTTAGAGAAGTGAGGAAAATCTACCCATGGGTTTTAGAGATTGCTTACTCAGTCTGACATTGCAAAGCCAAGATTCCTAATATTCTTTGTTTCTTTAATGGCAACTATTCTGTATGTGCCTGTGATAGGATGCTGTCCTCAAACATGCTCCCTTGTGGCTCTGTAGCTTTGAGTCCCTCTACTTCCTCTTGGTGCCTGCAGCCATTTACTCAAACCCAGGAACTGAGAACAATACCCAGTTATGGTGTCTGATTTATTAACTCCTTTTACAGAGCATAAAGTAACCTCCTTAACCCCTCAAGTCCAACCTTTTTCCTGACCCTTGGACTAATACCCACAAGGATCCTCCCCCACATTCAGGGTATGTCTACACTATGAAATTAGGTCAATTTTATAGAAGTCGATTTTTAGAAACCGATTTTATACAGTCGATTGTGTATGTCCACACTAAGCGCATTAAGTCGGTGGATTGCATCCTCACTACCATGGCTAGCATCGACTTACAGAGCAGTGCACTGTGGGTAGCTATCCCACAGTTCCCGCAGTCTCTGCTGCCCATTGGAATTCTGATGGGGCAAAAACATTGTCACGAGTGGTTTTGGGTACATGTCGTCAGGCCCCGCTCCCTCCCTTCCTCTGTGAAAGTAATGGCAGACAATCGTTTCACACCTTTTTTCCTGGGTTACCCGTACAGACACCATACCACAGCAAGCATGGAGCCCACTCAGCTCACCATCACTGTACATCTCCTGGGTGCTGCTGGCAGATGCAGTACTGCATTGCTACACAGCAGCAGCTCCTTGCCTTTGTGGCAGATTGTGCAGTAGGACTGATAGCCATTGTATATCTCCTGGGTGCTCCTGGCAGACCTCGGTGAGGTTGATAGGGGCGCCTGGACAGACAGGCTATTCTCCTCTGAGAGCACCGAATGGGAGCCAGAGACTCCAGATCATTTTCTTCTTTAAGTTTCATCTCATGGAGATTCAGTCCTGCCTGGAATATCATGCAAGCTGGAGGCTTCTGCCTCAGGCTGCTCTTCCACCCGGCAGCACTGCACAGTCACACCTATCCCAGCCTACCCCTTGCTCCCGTGGCTCATGAAGCCTGGACAGTAGTAAGGAGCAGTTCAACTATAGGCTGAGCAAGTGCAGAATGGTGGTAGAATGTGCCTTTGGGCATTTAAAAGCGCTCTGGCACTGTTTGCTGACTAGGTCAGACCTCAGCGCAACCAACATTCCCATTGTTATTGCTGCTTGCTGTGTGCTGCATAATATCTGTGAGAGTATGGGGGAGATATTTATGGTGGGGTGGGAGGTTGAGGCAAATTGCCTGGCATCCGATTTTGAGCAGCAAGACACCAGGGTGATTAGAAGAGCACAGGAAGGCACGCTGCGCATCAGGGACACTTTGAAAACCAGTTTTGTGACTGGCCAGGCTACGGTGTGACAGTTGTGTGTGTTTCTCCTTGACGCAAACCCACCTCCTTTGTTGATTTTAATACCCTGTAAGCCAACTACCCTCCCCCCTTCAAAATAAAGTAACTATTGTTTTGAAACCTTGTATTCTTTCTTTATTAATTAAAAAAAATGAGATCACGGACAAGGTAGCCCGGGTGGGGTGGGGGAGGACAGAAGGACAAGGCCACATTGTTTATTGTAGCCACACTAAAAATCAAACTGTTTGAATGACAGCCTTCTGTTGCTTGGACCATCCTCTGGAGTGGAGTGGCTGGATGCCCGAAGCCTCCCCCTCCACACCCCACCCGCGTTCTTGGGCATCTGGGTGAGGAGGCTATGGAACATGGGGAGGAGGGCAGGTGGTTATACAGTGGATGCAGCAGGGGTCTGTGCTCTTGTTGGCTTTCCTTCAGCTCCAACAGATGCTTCATCATGTCTGTTTGCTCCCCCAATACCCTCAACATCGCGTTCTGCCTCCGTTCTTCACTCTCACTTAATTCTTTCTTGGCCTCTGCCACTGAATGCCTCCATGCATTAAGCTGTGCCCTATCAGGACTGCATGAGCTCGGAAAACATGTCATCGTGAGTGCATTTTTTTCGCCTTCTAATCTGCAATAACCTCAGGGACAGAGATGATAGGGGCAGCGTAGAAACATTCTATGCTCTGCGATTCTGGGGGGACTGCATGGTCACCTGTGCTGCTGAGTTCGCCATGCTGACCAAAGAGGGAATGAAATTCAAAAGTTCCCGGGGCTTTCCTGTGTACCTGGCTAGTGCATCAGAGTTCAAAGTGCTGTCATGAGCAGTCACAATGGAGCACTCTGGGATAGCTCCTGGAGGCCAATACCATCGATTTGCGTCCTCACTACCCCAAATTCGACCCAGCAAGGTCGATTTTAGCGCTACTCCCCTCGTCGGGGTGGAGTACAGAAGTCGATTTTAAGAGCCCTTTAGGTCGATGGAATGGGGTTGGTTGTGTGGACGCAGTCATTTTTAATTCGACCTAACACGGCTAAATTTGACCTAACCCCGTAGTGTAGACCAGGCCTCAGGAATCTCCAGCCCTCTTCCTGGAGCTCAGTTACACTTCAAAACAAACTCATGCTCCTCTGATAAAGATCCACTGCTCTCCTGGAGCTGGTTTCTGCTTCAGGCCAGTTGTAGCCCCTTGCTGGCCCATTTTTACTCAGTCCTTTCACCTGTCAGCTTGGAGTGTTTAACAGGCAAGCTCAGTCCTGTTGTTACTGCTGCTAGAGTCTCTGGGAGCCTTTTCTCAGGCCTGCTGCTCATTGGTCAATTAGTTGCCAACTAGCCACCTAAGCAGTAAATTGCTTAGGGCTAGTCTATACTACCGTGCTACATCAGCACAGCTGCGTCACTGTAGTGCATTTGGTGAAGACACTACACGCTGACAGGAGAGCGCTCTCCCATCAGCATGAGTACTCCACCTCAATGAGAGGTGGAAGCTATGTCAGCGAGAGAGCATCCCCCGCCGACTTAGCACTGGTGTGGACAGCACTTTGGTCAATGTCACTTGCATCACTCCGGGCTGGCTTTTTCACACCCATGAGCAATGTAAGTTACATTGGCTGCTACTCTGAAATCTGTCATTATGCAAGGCACTGAATTTAGCCATATGGAGTGGAAATCTATCAACTTCATGAAAAAACTCGTACAGATACAGACAGACATCTTCTTTTCCAAATGCAAACAGATGGACAACATACCAAAAGGACTGAAGGTAAAAAAATCCATTACAATCTACATACCACACAGACTATGCTGACAGCTTGTGCCACACTCTCAAAGGCATGCATCCAATGAAGTGAGCTGTAGCTCACGAAAGCTTATGCTGAAATAAATGTTAGTCTCTAAGGTGCCACAAGGTGCCTTTTCTTTTTAAGTTGTAGCGTAGACAAGCCCTTACAGGTGGGCCACTCTCCTTAAAGAAGCCTGTCATAAAGAAGACTCTTAAAGGGGCCAGTCAGCCCACGAAGAGTGAAATCCCCTAAGTGCACCAAGTAAATCTGATTCAGGACAGAGGAAATTGGCTTCAGTTTTATCCTTTATAAGGCGATTTCCTTACATCCAGTCACAGGTATATTAACACTTTCCAATAAACCCCAGAGAAAAATTATTCTTCTACGATGCTTATCAAGAAAAATATTACAAGTAGAGTCCTACATTCAGCTTAAAATCTATGGGGTGGGGTGGAAAGGCTGGAAGGGGAACAGTAACAGAGAGAGTTCAGAGCTTTGGGCACAAGGGCACTCAGGGTGAGGGAAGGGAGAAGATGGGATTTTTAAAATATAATATTGGGGAAGTAGTAAGCATGTGCCTAATATAGCTGGCAATATCTTACTTCCTGAATCCTTCAGATTGCTGCCCCGTTGGCCCAAAGGGTTAGTAAATATTCAAGGCCCTGCAGAATTCAGTCAGGTATAGTCTTTGGTGCAGTTCTGTTTATTTACAAAGAATGTACCAAGTCCTGTTTCTCTGAACACAGAAGAAACAAACAGCATCAGGCAGTTTCCTTACTCACAGTTTCCAAGCTTGTCTTTCCAGCTGGTCCTGTACTTAATGGAGATCTGTCCCCCTGTTTCCTCTCAGGGCCACACTCACAACTGCCTGTCTGCTCACTTTACACACACACACACCTTACCAGCAATCCCCTAGCCCCTGCGTTTGTAATCACAAGGAATCACTCTGCCTACCTCTATAGACATAGCTGTACCAAAGTAAAATCCAGGCTTGAGATGGAGTTCCTGGCTGTAGACAGATACCACAGAATATGCTCTGAGGAGAAATTCTGAGATACACACCTTAACACACTTCAAACTGCATTCACCAAACAAGGACACTCCACCAGAGAAACAGATCACATCATGGAACAGGCCACCCAAATACCCTGAGGAAACCTGCTTCAATACAGGAAAAAAAAATGCCAATTGCACACCCCGAGTTGTCACCCACCACCCCACACTGGAACCAAAACAGGGTATCATTAAGCAATTACAACCCATACTGAATGGGGACCACAACCTGAAAAATCTTTCCAGAACCCCTCTTCTGGCCTTCAAACAACCTCGCAACCTCACCGAGCTCCCCACTGACCAGGACACACCAATTCAAAGCAGCACCAAACCCTGCTAGAACAACAGATACAAAACCTCTAGACATATCTCCTCTGCTACAATGCTCAATACCCCCAACATCATGTTTCAAGATCCATGAGTACTACACAGGCTTATCACAACATGTGATGTACCTGATCCAGTGCACTAAATGCCTCAAGAACAACTATGTTTGTGTGGGTGAAACCAGACAAGTCACTACACTCTCAAATGAACTTACACCAGTGGTGAAAGTAAGCCGGTGTGCCGTACAGGCAAAAGCCGGTGCGCCATACCAGGACCAGCTTTCCCAGACGGCAATTTAAAGCCCTGGGGTAGCGGTGGTGGGGCTCCAGTGGGGACTTAAAGGGCCCCGGAGCTCCAGCTGCTGCTACCGCCTCAGCCCTTTAAATCCCCGCCAGAGCACTGCTGCCGAAGCCCTGGGGTAGCGGCGGTGGGGCTCCACAGGGGATTTAAAGGACCGGGGCAGTAGCGGCTGCCAGAGCCTCAAGCCCTTTAAATCTCTGCCTGAGCCCTGGGGTAGCAGCAGCAGGGCTCTGGAGGGGATTTAAAGGGCCCCGGAGCTCCAACCCCCGCTACCGCCCCGGAGCCCTTTAAATCCCTGCCTGAGCCCTGCTGCCCGAGCCCTGGGGTAGCGGCAGCGGGCTCTGGAGGGGATTTAAAGGGCCTTGGAGCTCCAGCCGCCGCTACCGCCCCAAGCTCTTTAAATCCCATCTGGAGCCCTGCTGCTGAAGCCCTGAAGGGATTTAAAGGGCCGGGGCAGTAGCGGCGGCTGGAGCCCCAGGGCCCTTTAAATCCCTGAAGGAGCCCGGCTGCCGCTACCCCAGGGCTCGGGCAGCAGGGCTCAGGCAGGGATTTAAAGGGCTCAGGGCTCCGGCAGCCGCTACCACAGCAGAGCCCCAGGCCCTTTAAAGCTCTGCCAGAGCCCAGGGGTAGCAGTGGCGGCTGGGAGCCCCCAGGGCTCCTCAGTGATATAAAGGGCCCAGGGCTCCGCTGTGGTAGTGGCAGCTGGAGCCCTGGGCCTTTTAAATCACCCCCGAGCCCTGGGGCTCCCAGCCGCCTCTGCAGCTGGTAGCTCAGGGGGTGATTTAAAGGGCCCCGGGCTCCCAGCCGCCACTACCACAGCGGAGCCCCGGGCCCTTTAAATCTTGATTTAAAGGGCCCGGAGATTTAAGGCCCTGCCTCTTCCGGTTGAGGCCACGCTTCCTGCTAAGGACTCGGGCATACCGGTAAGTCCTCTAACTTATTTTCACCCCTGACTCACACAGAAAAATGATAAAAGACAAAGACACCATATCACTCAGGGCACTCACAAAGCGATCACCCTATATCTGACTTGTGCCCCCTTGTCCTCAAAGGAAACCTGCACAAGAACTTCAAAAGATGAGCCTGGGAGCTTAAATTCAATTCATACAACTTTGCTAGACACTAAAAATCATGGTCTTAGCAGAAACACTGGATTTATGGCTTATTACAATGACCTGTAACCCACTAGCCCCCCTTTTGTCCTATGACTACAGAGGTGTTAGCAGGTCACTTCACCTTGAATGGTCCCTTGAAATGTGTGTTAGCTACTTATGCTAAACAATCTGTTCCACCTTGTATTTAGCTGTGACACTCCAGCCTGGTCTATACTAGGAAATTAGAGTGGTATGAAAAATCCAACCCTCTGAGCAACACAGTTAACTCAACCTAACTCCCAGTGTAGACAGCACTATAGTCAATGGGAGAATTCTCCTATCTACTGCTCAGGGAGGTGGATTACCTATGCTGATGAGAGAACTGCTCCCATTGGCACAGGCAGTGTCTTCACTGAAGTGAAACTGTAGCATTTTAAGTGTAGACAAGTGTTCAGAGTACCTTCCTGAGACCCAAAGAAAGCTCTGTGTAGCTCAAAAATGTGTTTCTTCCACAAAAAGAAGTCGTTCCAGTAAAGGATATTATCTCGCCCACTTGTCTCTCTAATATCCTGGAACCAACATGACTACAACACTGCAAACAGATCTTCTTTCGGTATTTAAGTGCCTAACTCCCATTGATTTCAATGGGAGTTATGTGCTAAATACATTGAGGCCTGCATCCTCAAGATACTATATTATATTGATGAGAACCATGTATATATATAGACTGCTGATGAGGGAGCAAGAAACCTCATTTAAGAGGTTTCACTAGGAAGAGCTGGATATTATGCTCAGGTGTTTGAAATGACTCAAGTTGTAGTTTGTTTTATTCAGCTTTGAAGGTTTCAAGCTAGGGAATAGACAAGTGTGTGTTCCTACCCGACAGTCCTCTGAGCTACCCTAGGCTGTCTCTGCAGCCACACCTACTGAGTACTGGGAGGGGTGCGGAAAAGAGAAGAAGTTAGTTGAGATGGACTGGAGCTGTCGTTGTTGTTGTTAAAGCCAGATCCCATTTCCTGAAAGACAAAACAAGATAAACACACACACAAGGGGAGAGAAAAGAGCAAAGACAGAAAATGCAGCTCGTCTCTGGTATTGACTCACCTGCAGCTTCATTGCTGGAAATCACAGGCCCAGCACATGGTCTGATCAGCCCCTCTGAGACCTGGCAAACTTAGACCAGCATCAGGCTGTTTAGGGCATTGCTTTTAGTTGTCTCTCTGATCAGAGGCTCACAGCAGTGTTGCAAAATATGTAGTCTTAGTCGGCTAAGCCTGGCTCTTATTAGACAGAAGGAAATGGGGGGTGGGGAGGGAGAAGAAGTAAGATAGGAAAGGAAAAAGACATTGAAGGGGGCTGGGGGAGAGAGACAAAGTCTCACGTCCCAGGTGTTCAGGTTTCAGCTGGTGCAGGTGACAATGTCATCTGGCTCCCTTTCTTGTTGGCCTGGTCTTGACAGGACTTATCTCAGAATTAGAGTGAAGATGACCCAGGGTCCCAGGAGATGATGGGTGCGGCAGCCAGGATGGTAGAACTCCCTCCAGTAGCCAATTTTTCTCCAGACGTTTCTCCTCATCTCCTCATTCTTTTGTTAACTAATTAGGCCTAATGTCCTACATAGCAATTTTGGTTCACTGATTTTCAGTCTCACCCTGTTCTTGTTCACCAGGCATGATCCAAGCACAGTCCTTGAGTTATATCAAAAGGCCTTTTTGTTTGCACTAATTCAGTCTTTGCATCTCCCCTTTGTACCTTTTCCCACCACCTTATAGGTTATTGTGCCATCATACGACCTTACACTCACATCTCACAGTTGAGCTCACAGTCAGGGTAAACTTGTAGGCCCAAATATCACAACAGACCCTACAGGCAGGAGGTGGCAGCATGGATTCAGGTTTGGTGGGAAGAGTCAGTTCTGGTAGGCTTGGGTCAGGTTAGGCTAGAGCAAACTTCTACCTTGGGCCAGATTCACAAAGGGATTTAGGTATTCCCATGCTTAGCATCTAAACTTTTAGGTGCCTAGAAAAATCACTGGAACAACTCTGATCCCCAAAGCCTCAGTTAACCATGAGGGCTCCCTATAAAGTGAATGGGGGAAGATTAGTGCCTTATGTATACTAACCCCTAGACAGTGGGATATTCTCAACTGGGGCTCCCTTGGTGCCTCCTGTTGAAGTTATTCCACTTCAATTAAACAACTGAATAATTAAAGATTAGTTGGGTCAGAGAAAAAGTGAGACTGACTCTATAGTCCAATGCTTAGAGCGCTCAGCTGAGAGATGGCAAATCCCTTCTCATCAGGCACAGAGTGGACTTGAACTGGGGTCTTCCACATCTTGGGTGAGTACCTATAACACTTCCTAGGGATACCCAGGGTTGTGAGGTACCTTGCTACCACCTGCCCCTAGTGTAAGGAAGCCTTGTCTGTGACTTCTGTGGGTCAATCCCCGACTTCACCAGCCATGGGCAGCACAAGCACTGCCTCCCAAGTCTCTGCAGGCCTCTCTCTCTCTTTACAAGTTAACAGGGGGTGCACACCAATACCTGAGCACACAGAGGTCCCTGTGGAGTGTCCAGCCCCGTTCCACTGACAGTCATAGAATTCAGACCTGCTACTCTCAAAGGAGTAGTACACAGTAGCTTACCAGTTATACCTCAGGATCACTGTGCCGCTCAACACACAGCACTTAGATACATTTGTGGTAAAAACAAGAAGAAGCAGGTAGAATTAATGGAAACAAATGGTTACATATATAAAAAAAAAAAAAATCACACCACCTCTAGAGCCGGAACTTAATGAACAAGTCAGTCCCCAGACCTAGAAATGTTAGCTCACCCAAAGTTTGTCTCCCAGCATTTAACAGCCAGACCAACTGTGATCCTCCACTCATAAGACTAGCCTTGTCTGGTAGCTTATCCCCTAGATGAAGATCATAGAATATCAGGGTTGGAAGGGACCTCAGGAGGTCATCTAGTCCAACCCCCTGCTCAAAGCAGGACCAATCCCCAACTAAATCATCCCAGCCAGGACTTTCTCAAGCCTGATCTTAAAAAACTTTAAAAGCCTTAAAGATAACTGGGTGTACCTCTGCACCCCCAGATATAGTTCCAAGATTCATTGTCTTCACTTGTAAAAAGGGTAACCCCCATGCTTGCTTTTTCCTGTTTAGAATCTCACCTGGAGACCTTACAATCACTTGATTAGCATTTTGTGCAAACTGTAAGCAGGCAGTCTTTGTGATCTACACACTACCCAATCTACATATAGCCAGACAGGTGGATCAGTGTGTCCTGCCAGAAAGCAGCCTATTTATTTCCTTCTGGTGACCAGCCCCAACTCAGATACCTATATTTTCAGCATAGATACATACTCGTTACATGTTATCCATCCATCCCTTATGCAATGATTGACACAGGCCTTCAGAGAGCTGAAATGGCACCTTCTGGCCCCAACTGTATGTAGTTACCAGACCCAGGGGTCCCTGTAACCTTATGCACCCCTGTGAACTCTGCCAGTTGGCACCAACAGGTCCCTGGGTCACAATGCCATTACCACTGGGCCACAGGTATGTAACCCTTCTGCCCATCAGAGCTGGCAGCAACAAGGGCCGGGTTCAATATCTAGGGGATCCATTCCAATAATACAATGCAAAACCGGCTCGAGCCCCCACCCACTGACCTGGGACAACCACCCCCGCTGGGCGCTTCCAAGAGACAATACTTCCCCTCTCGCAAGCACAGAGTCTGAGTGTAGCAAAAAGTCTTTTAATAACAGAGATAAACAATGTGGCATTATGTTGGGGAAACACCAGGAACAGGATTCATAACACAACCCATGAGCAAAAACCCACCCCAAGCAGATTGGGGCGTGTCCTTTCGCTTGGGTTCTTGAGTCCAGCAACCCAAAATCACCCAAAGTCTCGAAAGTCCAATGGCCCAGAAGTCTCTGGTCAGGGCAGCCCCAGAGTTCAAAAGTTTATCTGCATAGTTTTACCTCCCAACCTGGGTGGAGATGGGGGGGGGGGCAAGAGAAGAGGTAAGGGGGCACCTTACATGATCTGAAGCTGACTGCCCCACAGCTCCACTTCGCTCCTCCAGCCAGTCCACAAGCCACTCCTGCTGTCCCATGAACTGCTCCACCAGCCAGTCCACAAGCCACTCCAGCCTTCCCGCAAACTGCTCCACAATATATCCATCAGGCTCCCCCACTACTTAACACAACACTCAGTGATTTCAGCTCTTAGTCAGTTTTTAGCTCTTTTGTGATTTCAGCTTGTAGTAGGGGAGCCTTAGGGCTGGCACACCATTAGCCCAAAGTGAATTCAGCTCAGCAGCCTGTAATTAGACTCCTAATAGAATCAACATTAGCTCTAATATTCCACAGTGGAGAGAGGAGGAAGTGTAATTAACACATAAGGCCCTCAAATTAGGGGGGCCAATACCACCAAGTATAAATACCTATCCTCAGCCTCTCTCAAGTCACAGAGTTTTGGAACCCATGTCCCTTGCCTCGCGAGTGCTACTTAGTGGATGGCGAGCCCCTCCATCATAACAAAAGGCCAAGTACAGTTCCAAGCACAGTTCCCATAATCAGGGTAATAACAATTTATTCTTCCTGCCCCAATAACAGAGACACTGGGGATCCCACAGCAGCCAAAGTGACCATTTGGGCAGCTATGGCCTTATTCTAGGTGGGGTGGGTGTACCTATGCAAATGAGATCAGCCCCTGAAGTTCTTTTCCACAACTTGCCACACCTCACCACCAGATGTCAGGGTGGAGCTCATCCTGACTCTGCTTACAGGTACAAGGAGGCCTCCTCCCCACCCCACCCCACCCAGCTGTTCTTTGTAGAGCTAGGTGGCCTATGAGCACACCTATTGGATTAGGCCCAGCACATAAATAAGACAGAGGAGAACCTATCTTCCCCCGGCTCATAGAGCACTGTGGGGCCTAGGCAGGAGATAGATATGTGGATGCTGTGTGCAGGCCAGAGAAAGAAACTTACGTGCTGAGTGAGTTTAGGCACCTAAAGGCTTAGATGGTTGTTGAGCAGGTGCTTCGTGGATCACAGTAGTGCCTAAACATAGGACTTAAGTGCCTAATTCTGGGGTTTAGGCACTTAAGTTCTTTTGTGAATTCAGGCCCTTGACCTGAAGGGAAGGGTCATTATTTTAGGGAAGTTCTACAGCCACTTTGGGGAAAGTTCTCTGGTCTGTGTTATCCAGGAGTTCAGACCAAATAATAACAATGGTCCCATCTGGCCTTCGAATCTATGAATGGGATATGAAGCGATTCACAGTTAGATGCTTTGTATATTAGGCCAAGTGGTCACCATACTTTACTGAACAATAAGGGGTATGAACTTAGTCAAAATAAGCAGCTGTTTGAAACTGGAACAAGTTATTACAAGCCCCACTTTTGTAGAATCTAGAATAATTAGGAATACAGGTTTGCTATAGTGTAGGTAGACTAGTCTATCTCAATCTCACAGCTGCCAATTAAGCCATAGGGGGAAAAGTAGTTCCATGACACCAGATAAAAACACCTATGAAACCCACATTATTTTATAAAACTATCAGGGAGTGATGTGATGATAAAGCTATGGCAAGTATGCATCATAATGCGGTAATCAGTCAACATAAACAGGAAGTACAAAGGAGGCATTGTTTTAGTGTTTGTTGATGAAAGTACAGAGCATATGCTGAGATCTGAAAGAAAGAGGAGCTGAATTTCATTTAAAGAGTGTGCTGCAGTCTTTGTTAGAACAGCTAATGATCAGCCTGTACTCTGAAGAAGCAGGACTGACAGCCCTTATAGTTAATTGTTTTTTGCATATTGTGTATAATTTTCAGAATCTTACCAAACTATTTTCCTGCAGTATTTCTTGTAATATCCTGTGCCAGTGAGTTGCACAAGTTGATAATGTTATGTAAAAGGAATACAGTATTAGAGATGAGGTAGGTGAGGTAACTTCTTTGTTCAACCAATGTATTGGTCTTGTCTACACTTGACATGCTACAGCAGCAACCCTGAGGCAGTTTCTACACTGAAGTGCTACAGCAGCATAGGTAATCCCATCTCCCCCAGAGGCAGTATTTAGGTCAATGGAAGAATTCTTCCATCTGCTTAGCACTACCTACACTGGGGCCTAGGTCAGCTTAACTATGCTGCTCAGGGTGGGCATCACACTTTAAGAAAAATGTGGCTAAATTGGAGACAGTCCAGAGGAGAACAACAAAAATGATAAAAGTTTAGAAAACTTGACCTACAAGGAAAGGCTAAAAAAACAAAGGCCTATGAACTGGTGATATTTAGTCTTGAGAAAAAAAGACTGAGGGTGGACCTGATAGGGGCTGTGATAAAGAGGACATTGATCAATGTCCGCTGAAGGTAGGACAAAGAAGCAATAGGCTTAATCTGTAGCAAGGGAGATTTAGGTTAGTTGTTAGGAAAAACTTTCTAACTCTCAGGGTAGTGAAGCTCTGGACCAGGCTCCAAGGGATGTTGTGGAATCCCTGCCACTGGAAGTTTTTACGAACAGGTCAGACAAACACCAGTCAGGGATGGTCTGGGTTTCCTTGGTCCTGCCTCAGTGCTGGACTTGACGACTGCTTGAGGTTCCTGCCAACCCTACATTTCTGCGATGACAGCCACCAGCACCTTCCAGCATAACATCTCCACCCACCCCACCCCCAACTTGTGTCCTTGACCCCAGCGCTCATCCCCAACACCTGCTCCTTCCCAGTATGTTATCCTGCCTGCACAGCTAAACTTGTCCCAGGGAATCAGCCTCACTCTTGCCATCTGCTCCTACTTCCGCTGTGTTCTCAGCGGCTCCAGTCCCAGCTGTGACCCCATCCTGCTCCTTCTTCCTGCAGCTTTCTCCTGCCAGACCTCCCTACCCCTAAAGATCCCACTCCCTGCCTGGCCAGGCTCCTGCAGTTCCTGTGAGTATCTCTTGGCTGTTGGTACGCATGACCCCAGATTCACCACATACCCACTGTATAAACAGAGATCATTTAATGGCTGCTGTGACAGGCTTGGGATATAATGGGATATGACGTGAGTGCTGGCTGAGGCCTTTTGTCTGCCTGACAGAACTGCCTAATGCAGCCATCACTCCCAGTCCTGTCTGGTAAGAGACCCAAACAAGGCATAGGGTTTAGAAAGCCATGATTGTGTGACTCCAGTGTTGCTGTGGTTGTGTTATTTTCACATCCAGCAGACCCAGCTCTGTGTATAACAGACTGCACACTCTGACATCCTCTCAAACACCATCAGCCTGGGTGTAGATATGGGTGCTTCCTACTCATGCATTGCATGCCTCACATATGCACACATGCACACACACACTGGGGTTCTGCGCCTAAAACCAAGAAACAATGCTGATTCTGCCCGTGTCATATACACAACCTGGCACTGTCACAAACCAACTATACATCAGTCTTGCAAAACTCTGCTCACCCTGAGTGGGGCTGGAAATTCTCATGCTAGTTTTGCAGAGCTGACACATACACATACAGAGACAGTGTGTGTGTTTGGTGTCTGAGTGCTTCTAGGGACCCTGTCACCATAGTATCTGAGTGCTTCCCAAGTATTTAAAAAACAGACATGATTTTCTCTGTCTTCCAGGTCTGTATGAGAAATAGCTTAATTAGGAAGTGTTCATGCTTGCTGCTGGGAGTGGGTGGGTGTGTTTGCCGCATGTGAACAACTTATTCATGAGAAGCTAAGTAGAAGAAATGAGTTTTGCATTCATTTTGAGTGTGATGTGGCCTGTGGTCATTCTTCTCACTTGTGGGAGTGAATTTCAGGTCCAACTCCTGTGAAGGTTCTGTCCCTGGCACCACAAGTCTCTCTTAGGCTCCCCAGTACTCACAGATCTGCTGGCTGACACTTGCATTGTTTGGCTGGAATGCAGCTGTTGTGGGAGGTTGCAGCTGTGAGGGTGGGGAGGTTTCTCAAGTAGTGAGGGCATGTGCATGGAGGGCTTTGACCATCACAGCAGAAATCCTGATCTGGATTCTGTATTCCACAGGGAGCCAGTGCAGAGAGTGGAGTATTGGGGAGATATACCCTTGGCAGCCTGTGCTGCTTTGTTCTGTACCAGTTGGAGTCATTTCAGGGGGTGAGGCTTCATTCCTAGGTAGAATGAGCTGCAGTAATCAAGTCTGGAGATCATGAATTCATGGGTTATCGTGGGCAGGTCTGTATCTGATAGGATGAGGCACAATCTTCTGGTCCGCTGCAGATGGGAATGGGCACTTTTGTCATTGTCATATTTGGGTACTAATAGCATTAAGTCCCAAAGGACCCCAAGGGGGTAAAATGATACAACAATGAACAGGCAGATGCCTTTGATCATGGGGAATGTTTGAAAGGAGGCCAGGTGTGATGCTGGTGGACCAGGTGCCAAAGCCCCAGGTCTCACTGAACACTTACAAATGCATGGCTGGAATCCATGCCAATTCCCTTCTGTATTAGTATAGCTCAAAGTGATTGTTAAATGTATGAGAATGTATTTGGTGTTTAAACTTCATGAAAATTAATGGATGCTGCATGCATTGTTTTCCCTTATCTGTATCCTGTTATAATGTAATAGCAAACATTTACATTGCATATATCCCTGTAACTAAATAACCCATCAACGAGAAAGAAGCCTTGGATAATGCAAATGAAGAACTTTAACAGAAAAGTGCACATTTCTTGCGCATTTCAAAGATCCCCAGAGTTATTCAGAGAAGCCCTAAGAGACTTTTGGGAAACTGGTAGATAACTACATCTCTGCTACCATTTGGGAATTAGAGACTGTGACTCACCTGCACATATATTTTACCTGTTGTAACCTCTCAATAACTCCCATTTATTCTTCCTAGCTAATAAACCTTTAGTTAGTTTACTACAGAATTGCTGACCATCATTGTCTTTGATGGGAGATCTAGGATACAAATCGATCTGGGTCAGTGACTGGTCTCTTGGGACTGGGGGTAACCTGAATATTTGTGATTTTTGGTGTAAGTGACCATTTGTCATATAGTCCATCTTGCCTGGGTAGCAAGATAGACTGAAGTGTCTAAGGGGACTGCCTGTGAGTCCATTATAATATTACTGCAGTACTTTAGGAGTTCACATTTGTTACTGGTTTGGTGAAATCTAATTATAGAACCAGGTTGGGGTGTCTGCCCTGGTTATGATAGTCTGCCCTGAGGTGGGTACACACAGTCATGAGCCCTCCAGACAGCGGGACACCGGGTCTTCCAAAAAGCAAAGGAGTACTTGTGGCACCTTAGAGACTAACCAATTTATTTGAGCATGAGCTTTCGTGAGTTACAACTCACTTCATCGGATGCATACTGTGGAAAATACAGAAGGTGTTTCTATACACACAAACCATGAAAAAATGGGTGTTTATCACTACAAAAGGTTTTCTCTCCCCCACCCCACTCTCCTGCTGGTAATAGCTTATGTAAGGAGAGTGATCACTTTACACTTTCGTGAGCTGTAGCTCACAAAAGCTCATGCTCAAATAAATTGGTTAGTCTCTAAGGTGCCACAAGTCCTCCTTTTCTTTTTGCGAATACAGACTAACGCGGCTGCTACTCTGAAACGGGTCTTCCAAGCGCTTCTCTCTTTTGTCCCCTCTTGGCCAGGCTCAGCCCTAGACAGCTGCTGTTCACCCAGACACTGGATATGTAGGAGATGTGGAGCTTGGAGTCCATTGTGAGCTGCTGGCATTAGTCCGGGTTGTCTCACCAGCTCTCTTGATGGCTTCTTAGATCATGTTAAATACCGTGGTGCAGACAGCTGAGCCCTGTGGGACTTTGGGGACAGGAGCAGTTCCCAGGACAACCTTCTGGGTTTGGTCTGAGAGGAAGGACCTAGAACTGCTTCAGGATGTTCCCAATCCTGACTGCAGCCTTGGCAGATGGGACAAGAGTGTTTAGTGACCCATAGAATCATAGAATATCAGGGTTGGAAGGGACCCCTGAAGGTCATCTAGTCCAACCCCCTGCTCGAAGCAGGACCAATTCCCAGTTAAATCATCCCAGCCAGGGCTTTGTCAAGCCTGACCTTAAAAACCTCTAAGGAAGGAGATTCTACCACCTCCCTAGGTAACGCATTCCAGTGTTTCACCACCCTCATAGTGAAAAAGTTTTTCCTAATCTCCAATCTAAACCTCCCCCACTGCAACTTGAGACCATTACTCCTCATTCTGTCATCTGCTACCATTGAGAACAGTCTAGAGCCATCCTCTTTGGAACCCCCTTTCAGGTAGTTGAAAGCAGCTATCAAATCCCCCCTCATTCTTCTCTTCTGCAGGCTAAACAATCCCAGCTCCCTCAGCCTCTCCTCATAACTCATGTGTTCCAGACCCCTAATCATTTTTGTTGCCCTTCGCTGGACTCTCTCCAATTTATCCACATCCTTCTTGAAGTGTGGGGCCCAAAACTGGACACAGTACTCCAGATGAGGCCTCACCAATGTTGAATAGAGGGGAACGATCACGTCCCTCGATCTGCTCGCTATGCCCCTACTTATACATCCCAAAATGCCATTGGCCTTCTTGGCAACAAGGGCACACTGCTGACTCATATCCAGCTTCTCGTCCACTGTCACCCCTAGGTCCTTTTCCGCAGAACTGCTGCCTAGCCATTCGGTCCCTAGTCTGTAGCTGTGCATTGGGTTCTTCCGTCCTAAGTGCAGGACCCTGCACTTATCCTTATTGAACCTCATCAGATTTCTTTTGGCCCCATCCTCCAATTTGTCTAGGTCCTTCTGTATCCTATCCCTCCCCTCCAGCGTATCTACCACTCCTCCCAGTTTAGTATCATCCGCAAATTTGCTGAGAGTGCAATCCACACCATCCTCCAGATCATTTATGAAGATATTGAACAAAACCGGCCCCAGGACCGACCCTTGGGGCACTCCACTTGATACCGGCTGCCAACTAGACATGGAACCATTGATAACTACCCGTTGAGCCCGACAATCTAGCCAGCTTTCTACCCACCTTATAGTGCATTCTTCCAGCCCATACTTCCTTAACTTGCTGACAAGAATACTGTGGGAGACCGTGTCAAAAGCTTTGCTAAAGTCAAGAAACAATACATCCACTGCTTTCCCTTCATCCACAGAACCAGTAATCTCATCATAAAAGGCGATTAGATTAGTCAGGCATGACCTTCCCTTGGTGAATCCATGCTGGCTGTTTCTGATCACTTTCCTCTCATGCAAGTGCTTCAGGATTGATTCTTTGAGGACCTGCTCCATGATTTTTCCAGGGACTGAGGTGAGGCTGACTGGCCTGTAGTTCCCAGGATCCTCCTTCTTCCCTTTTTTAAAGATTGGCACTACATTAGCCTTTTTCCAGTCATCCGGAAATAGTATCACATGCTGCTGAGGGTTCAGCTGGGTGAGTCTGTGGCTGGAGTTCCCTTGTCTAGGGGCAGCAACAGTCCTCTCTGTACTGGTCTTTGGCTTAAGGCCTGGCTGAGAGGGAACCAGGATTCTCACAGCTAAGAAGTTGTTTTAATTAGGCTAGACACCAGGCAATAGTTTGTGAAATCTCTGCCATCAAAAGAGCCCATTAGTGCTGTCATAATGCTGCACCCCCACCCCCCATGAACATGCAGGCGTGCACACACGTGCCCTGGCACAGACACAGTCTGGTGCTATTTGCTGTCATAACTATACTGGCTAGTGCAGATAAACTCATGTGTCTCCTCAACCCCCACCCCACTGCAGGTACTGCCACCCTCTTGCTAAGTAGTATTTTCAGCATTGTCCTTTCAAAATGTCTCCTTGCTCTCTAGATGGAGAAGTGCTGCTGTGGAAGGACAGGGCTGTAGAAATGGAGGCGATCGCTATTGTTTCCATGATGTTACAAGGCGCACCTGCCTCCCCCACCCCACAGATGTGTGCAGCCTGCAAATGCTGTCTCCATTCCAGGCTCCCTGTTGTATGTTCCTGCCAGCTGCTGCTGGCTTTGTCCTGGGGGAGTGCCCTGAGCTTCAGTGGTTTTCTGGGTGCCCGAGAACAGGCAGGTGCCTGGAACAGACAGCAGAAGGCTGCTCAGAGGAACAGAAGCAGCCCGGAGCCTGCCTGGTTTGGTCCTTCCCGAGAAGGAGAAGGATGCTCCCGGCCGTAGCCAGCGGCAGGGATGCTGGGTTGCTAGGAGACAGGTGAAGAGAGAGGACCGATGTGCAGAGGCGGGACGCTCAGGTACCTGCTGCCCTCTGGCAAACGCTGCCCAGGAATGGCAGGAGGGACAGTGGCGGCTGCGCCCGGGCTGCTGAGGCGGCCTGGAGCCCGAGAGCAGCCGGCTGCAGGACGGGGACTCCGGGACAGGCCCGGAGCGGGGAGCTGCGGCGGATGCTGAAGCCCAGGCAGAGCCCCGCCAGGCTCCGGATCGGGCAGACGATGCTGGAGCTGCCGGCTCCCTTTGCTGCTCCCGAGCCCTGCCGGTGCTAACCCCGCTCCCCGGGGCTGACCGTCCCCTCTGAGCCCCGCCGCTGTAAGTGCCTGCCGCGGCCCGCGCCGGGAGCGCCCGGGCGGCTGCTGCAGGACTGCGGGGCGGGCGAAGGGGCCGAGGGGAGAGCGAGGCACAGCGAGCGCGGCTCTCCCAGTGCCCTTGGGAACCCGCCGGGAAACGAACCCGCCGGGAAAGCCGCAGCAGGGCCCCGAGGGAGAGACACACCTGGGAGGGCTGAGAGCGGGGCTGCTGGAGCCCGAGGGACGGAGCCCGCGGCTGCTCGGAGGGGGGGATGGAGCGAGGCGTGCAAGGCTCGCGGCGTCCTTGGGAAACCCGCAGCAGCGCAGGGAGCGAGGAAATGCAGAGAGACGCGGGCAGGTAAACAAAAGAAGAGGCAGGGGCTCCCCGGGGTTCCTCCGACTCCCGCCCTTGTGTCTGACCCTTCCCAGAGCAGCCGGGGGGGGGCGCTCGGTGTTCAGGAGCCCCGGGGGGGACGGGACGCGGGACAGCGAGCCGGTAGTGGTACAGCGCGGCGTTTTGGCATGGCAGAGGGCAGCGTGCACTAGGGGTACGGCAAGGTGGTATGGCATGGCAGAGGGCAGTGTGCCGGTCGTGGTATGGTGAGGCGGTATGGCATGGCAGAGGGCAGTGTGCCGGTCGTGGTATGGTGAGGCGGTATGGCATGGCAGAGGGCAGTGTGCCGGTCGTGGTATGGTGAGGCGGTATGGCATGGCAGAGGGCAGTGTGCCGGTCGTGGTATGGTGAGGCCGTATGGCATGGCAGAGGGCAGTGTGCCGGTCGTGGTATGGTGAGGCGGTATGGCATGGCAGAGGGCAGTGTGCCGGTCGTGGTATGGTGAGGCGGTATGGCATGGCAGAGGGCAGTGTGCCGGTCGTGGTATGGTGAGGCGGTATGGCATGGCAGAGGGCAGTGTGCCGGTCGTGGTATGGTGAGGCGGTATGGCATGGCAGAGGGCAGTGTGCCGGTCGTGGTATGGTGAGGCGGTATGGCATGGCAGAGGGCAGTGTGCCGGTCGTGGTATGGTGAGGCGGTATGGCATGGCAGAGGGCAGTGTGCCGGTCGTGGTATGGTGAGGCGGTATGGCATGGCAGAGGGCAGTGTGCCGGTCGTGGTATGGTGAGGCGGTATGGCATGGCAGAGGGCAGTGTGCCGGTCGTGGTATGGTGAGGCGGTATGGCATGGCAGAGGGCAGTGTGCCGGTCGTGGTATGGTGAGGCGGTATGGCATGGCAGAGGGCAGTGTGCCGGTCGTGGTATGGTGAGGCCGTATGGCATGGCAGAGGGCAGTGTGCCGGTCGTGGTATGGTGAGGCCGTATGGCATGGCAGAGGGCAGTGTGCCGGTCGTGGTATGGTGAGGCCGTATGGCATGGCAGAGGGCAGTGTGCCGGTCGTGGTATGGTGAGGCCGTATGGCATGGCAGAGGGCAGTGTGCCGGTCGTGGTATGGTGAGGCCGTATGGAATGGCAGAGGGCAGTGTGCCGGTCGTGGTATGGTGAGGCGGTATGGCATGGCAGAGGGCAGTGTGCCGGTCGTGGTATGGTGAGGCCGTATGGCATGGCAGAGGGCAGTGTGCCGGTCGTGGTATGGTGAGGCGGTATGGCATGGCAGAGGGCAGTGTGCCGGTCGTGGTATGGTGAGGCGGTATGGCATGGCAGAGGGCAGTGTGCCGGTCGTGGTATGGTGAGGCGGTATGGCATGGCAGAGGGCAGTGTGCCGGTCGTGGTATGGTGAGGCGGTATGGCATGGCAGAGGGCAGTGTGCCGGTCGTGGTATGGTGAGGCCGTATGGCATGGCAGAGGGCAGTGTGCCGGTCGTGGTATGGTGAGGCCGTATGGCATGGCAGAGGGCAGTGTGCCGGTCGTGGTATGGTGAGGCCGTATGGCATGGCAGAGGGCAGTGTGCCGGTCGTGGTATGGTGAGGCCGTATGGCATGGCAGAGGGCAGTGTGCCGGTCGTGGTATGGTGAGGCCGTATGGCATGGCAGAGGGCAGTGTGCCGGTCGTGGTATGGTGAGGCCGTATGGCATGGCAGAGGGCAGTGTGCCGGTCGTGGTATGGTGAGGTCGTATGGCATGGCAGAGGGCAGTGTGCCGGTCGTGGTATGGTGAGGCCGTATGGCATGGCAGAGGGCAGTGTGCCGGTCGTGGTATGGTGAGGCCGTATGGCATGGCAGAGGGCAGTGTGCCGGTCGTGGTATGGTGAGGCCGTATGGAATGGCAGAGGGCAGTGTGCCGGTAGCAGTAAAGGGAGGCGGCAGGGAGTGGCAGAAGGCAGTGTGCCGACAGCGGTATGGCATGTCGGTATGGAAGGGCAGAGGGCACAGTGCCAGTGGCAGTAAGGCGAGGCGGCACGGAGTGGCAGAGGGGAGTGTGCTTGTACCAGTATGGCTAGGCAGTGGAATGGCAGATGGCAGTGTGCCGGTAGCCATACCGTGAGGCAGTTTGGCATGGCAGAGGGGAGAGTGCGGTAGTGGTATGTCAAGGCGGTATTGCACAGCAGAGGGCAGTGTGTTGGCAGCAGTGCGGCGAGGCGGTATGGAATGGCAGAAGACAGTTTGCCCGTAGCTGTATGGCTAAGCGGTATGGAATGGCAGAGGGCAGTGTGCCGGTCGTGGTATGGTGAGGCGGTATGGCATGGCAGAGGGCAGTGTGCCGGTCGTGGTATGGTGAGGCCGTATGGCATGGCAGAGGGCAGTGTGCCGGTTGTGGTATGGTGAGGCGGTATGGCATGGCAGAGGGCAGTGTGCCGGTCGTGGTATGGTGAGGCCGTATGGCATGGCAGAGGGCAGTGCCGGTGGCTGTACGGTGAGGCCGTATGGAATGGCAGAGGGCAGTGCCGGTGGCTGTACGGTGAGGCTGTATGGAATGGCAGAGGGCAGTGTGCCGGTCGTGGTACGGTGAGGCCGTATGGAATGGCAGAGGGCAGTGCCGGTGGCTGTACGGTGAGGCCGTATGGAATGGCAGAGGGCAGTGCCGGTGGCTGTACGGTGAGGCTGTATGGAATGGCAGAGGGCAGTGTGCCGGTCGTGGTACGGTGAGGCCGTATGGAATGGCAGAGGGCAGTGCCGGTGGCTGTACGGTGAGGCCGTATGGAATGGCAGAGGGCAGTGCCGGTGGCTGTACGGTGAGGCGGTATGGAATGGCAGAGGGCAGTGCCGGTGGCTGTACGGTGAGGCGGTATGGAATGGCAGAGGGCAGTGCCGGTGGCTGTACGGTGAGGCCGTATGGAATGGCAGAGGGCAGTGCCGGTGGCTGTACGGTGGGGCGGTATGGAATGGCAGAGGGCAGTGCCGGTGGCTGTACGGTGAGGCGGTATGGAATGGCAGAGGGCAGTGTCGGTGGCTGTACGGTGAGGCGGTATGGAATGGCAGAGGGCAGTGCCGGTGGCTGTACGGTGAGGCCGTATGGAATGGCAGAGGGCAGTGCCGGTGGCTGTACGGTGCGGCGGTATGGAATGGCAGAGGGCAGTGCCGGTGGCTGTACGGTGCGGCGGTATGGAATGGCAGAGGGCAGTGCCGGTGGCTGTACGGTGCGGCGGTATGGAATGGCAGAGGGCAGTGCCGGTGGCTGTACGGTGAGGCGGTATGGAATGGCAGAGGGCAGTGCCGGTGGCTGTACGGTGAGGCGGTATGGAATGGCAGAGGGCAGTGCCGGTGGCTGTACGGTGCGGCGGTATGGAATGGCAGAGGGCAGTGCCGGTGGCTGTACGGTGAGGCGGTATGGAATGGCAGAGGGCAGTGCCGGTGGCTGTACGGTGAGGCGGTATGGAATGGCAGAGGGCAGTGCCGGTGGCTGTACGGTGCGGCGGTATGGAATGGCAGAGGGCAGTGCCGGTGGCTGTACGGTGAGGCGGTATGGAATGGCAGAGGGCAGTGCCGGTGGCTGTACGGTGAGGCGGTATGGAATGGCAGAGGGCAGTGCCGGTGGCTGTACGGTGCGGCGGTATGGAATGGCAGAGGGCAGTGCCGGTGGCTGTACGGTGAGGCGGTATGGAATGGCAGAGGGCAGTGCCGGTGGCTGTACGGTGAGGCGGTATGGAATGGCAGAGGGCAGTGCCGGTGGCTGTACGGTGAGGCGGTATGGAATGGCAGAGGGCAGTGCCGGTGGCTGTACGGTGAGGCGGTATGGAATGGCAGAGGGCAGTGCCGGTGGCTGTACGGTGAGGCGGTATGGAATGGCAGAGGGCAGTGCCGGTGGCTGTACGGTGCGGCGGTATGGAATGGCAGAGGGCAGTGCCGGTGGCTGTACGGTGAGGCGGTATGGAATGGCAGAGGGCAGTGCCGGTGGCTGTACGGTGAGGCGGTATGGAATGGCAGAGGGCAGTGCCGGTGGCTGTACGGTGCGGCGGTATGGAATGGCAGAGGGCAGTGCCGGTGGCTGTACGGTGCGGCGGTATGGAATGGCAGAGGGCAGTGCCGGTGGCTGTACGGTGAGGCGGTATGGAATGGCAGAGGGCAGTGCCGGTGGCTGTACGGTGAGGCGGTATGGAATGGCAGAGGGCAGTGCCGGTGGCTGTACGGTGAGGCGGTATGGAATGGCAGAGGGCAGTGCCGGTGGCTGTACGGTGAGGCGGTATGGAATGGCAGAGGGCAGTGCCGGTGGCTGTACGGTGCGGCGGTATGGAATGGCAGAGGGCAGTGCCGGTGGCTGTACGGTGAGGCGGTATGGAATGGCAGAGGGCAGTGCCGGTGGCTGTACGGTGAGGCGGTATGGAATGGCAGAGGGCAGTGTTCCGGTAGCGGTACGGCGAGGCAGTATTGAATGGCAGAGGGGAGTCTGCCAAGGGGTGAATGGTAGGGCTCTGAGTCGTCTTCCCTGCTTTCTCCTAGACCCCTATGTCAGAGCAGAACAGCACCAGTGATGGGGATGCAGATCCCCATCACAGCATGTCTATGCTCTTGCTACTCGTGCTGGTCTTCTTCATCATGGGACTTGTGGGGTTCCTGATCTGCCATGTCCTGAAGAAAAAGGGTTATCGCTGTCGGACCTTTCGCGATGAGCTAGACCTGGAGCACAAGGAGGTGCTGACGGAGCTGCAGGCCAGTGAGTAATGGGGCAGCAGGGTGCGGGAGGGGCTTTCAGCTGGACCCATTCTGCATGTCTTGGCAGCCCCAGCTCACTGACAGGCTGGAGCTGAGTAAGGGAGTGCTGAACCTGGGGAGCCTATGGAAGCCAGTGGTGGATAAGCTATACAACGAGTGTGAGTGGGTCACAGCAAGTAAATGGCAGTATAGTAAATGGCAAGCAGCACATGCACCGTACATGTCACATGAGTGGGAGGGGCCGGGGAGCAGAAAAAGCAGCCAATATCAGCGTGGAAGATAAAGGGCCCTCTTTTTAGCATGTGATCAATAGGGTAAGTTTAGCCCTGGTGTAACTGAGTACAAGTCCCACTGATTTAATCGTGCCTGCTTATGCTAAGGGCTAAATGTGTACTTTACGCTCCTTTTCCACTCATACTGACCGCCAGATCGGTGGCAGTTCCACTTAACGTTCACAGCAGCCATGTAATTTACACCATCATTATGTCACCACTGAATTTGGCCCTGAGAGTACAACTCTGTTTGACTGTGTCTGGCTCAGAGATGCAGCAGTGACGTGCCTGGAGGATTAACAGGGCCAAGATCATGAGGGGGAACGAAAAGCAGGGGTGCATTGCCTATGAGCCCCTCTCTGTTTGGCCATTCCAACCCTGCCACGGGAAAGGGAGAGCCACACACCTCAACTGCCTTAGCCAAAAGAGATCTCTGGGCATATCTTAGGCCACCAGCACGGGTAACAAATGAGTGCCTGCATCTAGAGCCTGCTGGGCACTGGGTCAGGATGACAGCACAAGGTTGCTTTCCTAATATAATCCCACACACGCTTTGTAAAGGCAGAGCTGGTGCAGAGTGTGTTGCTCTGTAGTTGTGTTAATATCACAGATGGTTCTTAATGGAAGCTAGAAACTCGGTTAAGGTTCCAACACCTCGTTTCTGACTCACGTCCCCATCTGTTTTTCAATGTACAAGCAGGAGACCCTCTACAGCTGTGACACAAAATGCCAGTCTGTCCTGTTGAGTATGTTCTTCAGCTGTATGTTTCTATAGCCTACATGTGCACCCTTCAGCCTAGATCATGAGTAGGGGCATTTCTACTATGGATCAGGAGGCTGTCAAGGCTGTCCGTCTGTGAGATCTGGACCCCAGGCTGTAAAGGGCCCCCATATCTGGCAGTGCAGAGCTGAAGGCTGCTGGAGAGCCCTGCCCTGCTGCCCTCTACCATGCAGGACTCAGACTGAGTGGACAGAGGAGCACGGGAGGGAGCTACAAGGTGGCTTGCCACCAGGGCCGATTAATCTTTTGTGGGCCCGGTGCCAAACATATTTGTGGGCCCCCATGGGGACAAAGGAGCATGCCATGGAGAGTTCAGTCTCCAGAGCAAGGAGTCAGCCAAGGCCAATGGGGCATAGCATGGTGGAGCCGGCCCCGCTTCACCCAGCCCAGTGCAAGGGAACTGTATACAAACCAGCAGTTGCCAGATGCACACTGGCCCACCCAGCCCTGTGTTGCCAGGGCGCCCCTTCCCCTTGGGGGTGGGCCCATGCTGTGCCACACAGCACCCGACTTCCTATGCCCAGCCTCCCCCAGAACTGCTATGCCCATCAGCCCCACACACAGACCCTCCACCACAAATGCACAGTGGCCTGCACACTACCACCCCTGCCCAGCACCCCCCCACACACAGCCGCACCACTACTGCCCAATGCACTTCCCCAGAGCCCACCACCACAACTACACAGCACCCCACTCAGACCCCCCACTGCCCAGCATCCCAACACACAGACCTCCCTCAAGAGACCCCCCCACTGGCCAGCAGCCCCGCACACACCTCCAGAGGCCCACTCCCTCACATCCTGCCCCCACCGACCAGCCCTGCTGGAAGGTGACAGTGTCTGCCAGGCTGAGCTGGCAGCGTGGCCAGGGCCGGTGCAGTGCCAGGGCGGGGAAACACTCCAGCCTCTCGGGAGTGGCATGATTAGCCAGGCCAGGGTCTGCCGGACTCCCTCAGGACCCACTTGCCTGGAGATAGGGTGACCATACGTCCCCGTTTGGCTGGGACAGTTCCCTTTTTAAGCTCTGTCCCGGCCATCCTGACTTGTTTGACAAAAATGGGCATTTATCCCGTTCGCTCTTGGCAACTGATGAGTTGGCAAGAGCAAATGAACAACTGCCCAGTTTACCAAAAATGTCTGGTGCGCCCCCCTCGCGGGGGGGGGGGGGAGGAACGTGTGTGGGGGGGTGGCAATGAGAGGTGTCATGCAGCAGGGCTTGGGGGGGTCAGCCTCAGCCCCTGCCAGAAGGGAGCTTGGGGGGGGTGGGGGTTAAGGGCCAGCCCCAGCCCCTGGCAGCGGTGTGGGAAGGGTGTCAGCCCCAGCCCCTGGCAGCGGTGTGGGAAGGGTGTCAGCCCCAGCTCCTGGCAGTGGCATGTGGAGCTCAGGGAGTGGGGGGGGTCAGCCCCTGGCTGTGGTGCGGGGAGCTGTGGGGGAGGGGTCAACCCCAGTGGCAGATTTAGAGTTAGTGGGGCCCTGTGCTGAGCTTCATTTTGGGAGCCCCTCCTAGGGACCCAGCCAAGAAAAAGAACATTCTCTCTTATCTCCCTCCCGCCCCTGTTTTTCATTCTTTTTTTCTTCCTCCTCCTCCTATAAGTTATAGCAAGTAAATGAAAATAAAGGGAGATACCTTGATTGTTCTTGTAGTCTGACCTATTTTTCCACAGATCACTTGAAAATCGCGGGGGGTCTCGGCGGACACTTAATGATCTTTCCAAATATTGTTTGTACCGTTAGCTAACGATTGTAGAGCGCTTTATAAAAAAAATGTAAAAAGACATTGGGGTGTGGGGTCTGACCAGGGTTTAGGGTGTGGGAGGGGGCTCAGGGCTGGGGGTGCAGGGTCTGGGAGGGAGTTAGGGTGCAGGAGCAGGCTGGGGGTTGGGGTGTGGGGTCTGACCAGGCCTTAGGGTGCAGGAGGGGGCTCAGGGCTGGGGCTGCAGGGTCTGGGAGGGACTTAGGGTGCAGGAGCAGGCTGTGGGTTGGGGTGCAGGCTCTGGCCAGGAGTTAGGATGCAGGAGGGGGCTCAGGGTTGGGGCAGGAGATTGGGGTGTGGAGCGCTTACCAGGGGCAGCTTCCATTTGGTGCGAGGGGTGCAGGTGGGGATGTGGGGGGGTGCAGGAGTCAGAGAGGGCAGGGAGCTGTGTGTGTGTGAGAGGGATGCAGGACTCAGGGAGGGCAGGGGGCTGGGGGTATATGAGGGGGTGCAGGAGTCAGGGCTCGGGGTGCAGGAGCGGACTGGGAGTTGGAGTGCAGGGTCTGGCCAGGAGTTAGGATGCAGGAGGTGGCTCAGCGTTGGGGTGTGGAGTGCTTACGTGGGGCAGCTCCCATTTGGTGCTAGGGGTGCAGATTGGGATGTGGGGGGTGGGGGTGCAGTAGCTCCCATTTGGTTCTCAGGGTGGGGGTGGGTATGTGCAGGAGTCAGGACATGAGGTGGGGAGGGCTGGGTATGTGTGGGGGGCCAGTGGAGCCATGGTAAACCCGGTACTGCTTGCCACTCCCCAGGTGACTTGGTGTGAGAGCTGAGGGAAGGGGATTTAGGGCAGAGTCAGGTGCTGCCAAGCAGGGCCCTACAGACAGCCACTCCCATCTCCAGCTGTGGGGAGAGGAGTAGAAGTAAAGCCCCTGCTCGGTATATGAAGTGCTCTGGCTATGCTGTTGTGTATGTTGAGTGGGTGGGGTAAAGTTGGAATCCTGGCTGGAATGTGAAAGATGGCATCTCCCATCCCTCTGGGGAGGGTGATCAGGTTAGGAGCAATGGGGCTGCTAGTACATTTCTGGGGCATGGAGTCTACCTTTTAGCCCCATGTGAGACAGCAGCTGAGGGAGGGGACTGTCTCCAGATCGATGGTGAGAGATAAATGCAAGATGATGTAGTCTTTGGCTGGGAGCAGGAGGGTGACTGAGCCTCTGGCCTGTCTGGGGGGAGCAAGTAGAGAGGGAGGGTAGGCATGGTGCTGGGGAAAGGTCTGTGTTGCCAGTGGGGAGGGGTGAGAGGAGCAGCATTAAGGGGATCTGGTTTGGAGGTGGAAGAGAGGGTAGGGTTAAGGTTGGTTTGCAAGTATGGAAGTTTCACTGCAAATCTCCTGTATTAATTGTGTTTAGTCAGACACTGAGCCATTCTGTCAGTGCTGTTCTAAGGGGCGATGTATTATCAGCCAGAGCTCAGCCTTAGCCACGGTTGTTTGGTAATTTCCTTAGCTTTTACTGAAGTGGAAAAAATATGTGTTTTTCGTGCTTCTTTCATAACTCAGACTGGCTGAGCAGCTCTTGCATAACTGCAGTGAGTCCTGCATTTCAGCAGTGGGTTTGGGAGAGCTGCGGGCTTGGACTGCACAGAGCATCTCTAGCTGGCAGTGCTTACACCTTCCGTGGAGCTCTCACCACCATTGAACCCCCTCCCGCAGCTGCACAGGTGGAACTTTGAGGTAGCCTCAGACCTAGGTTTGAGTAGCTTGGCTTAGTGGAAACATATCTGGGCTTCCCTGAAATCATTAGCTTTGTACGCTCAGCTACTAGAGGGCTCAATCCAAAGCCCATTGAAATCAGTGGGAGTCTTTCCTTTGCTGGATCGGGCCCAGAGATCGCAGCTGTGGGGAATAGTTAGTTTCAGGCCTCCCTAAAGTTACAAGCTCTGCTGGCATAGTACCTGGGGGCTCCATGCTTCCTGGTACAGCTCAGCTTTTAAATAACTAGAAAAGTTTTCATGGGGCTCAGAATTCAGGGCCCCTATGGGAACCACTGAGGAGGCCCCTCCTTGACATTTTGCTCTGCCCATTGCAAGCAGAACACATGAGGCTCTGAAAGTGGCCAGGCAAACCTGGCACCCCTACATGAGCATGGCCTTGGGGAATGCGTCCCAGGAAATGTTTGTGATGTCCGATGACAAATCGCTCAGGGGCATTCGTTCAAATCAGGTCTTAAATCAAAATAAATCATATGGTGTATGGAAAACTGAACTAAAATTACAGAGCTAAGGTTTTAAATGTTCTGGGGTTTCACAGTCCTGCTGGCAGCCGAGGGGGTTCTGAAGGCCATGTGTAAGCAGCAGTCAATTCAGCAGACAGTCAGCTTCAGTGATGCAGGGGGAGCTGTGCCGCTGGTTTAGGGAGTAGCCTGCTTTGTCTCTGGTTTTTGGAGCTCCTATGTGCTATTGTCTGAATTTTAAATAATAAAATAGGGTTAGATTGCAGCCACCCAAGCAGGAGCAATGGTTTGTTTAGGTAATGTCTGTGTACGTATGTACACTAGGAACATAACAACCCTTCCTCACTCTAGGTGGGGAAGATGGGGCAGGCTGGGCCGAAGGCCAAGCATCTGACACCATGTTCCCCTTGACTTAAGGAAGCAGAAGTCCAGCTTCCTGTGGTGGGCTTCAGTGATGCCCTGCAGCTACCTGCCTTGGTCCCCAGCACACTGCAAAGCCAGGAGCATGATTGACAGTGAAGCATGCATGTCTCAGGGGGCCTGCGTTCTCGGATTTTATCTGAAGTTGTTTCTCTTGGACGATGTAATATTCCTGCCTTTTGAACTCCAGTGAGTTCAGGAGCCACTGCCACGGGGAGCCATGGGTCCCCATAGGATGAAATTAGAGATGAGTATTCCACCTCCATCTGCCTACTTCGCCATAGGCATGAAGGCCCAGAACCTCAAAGGTATTTAGGCTGTGGGGGAAAGGGAGGGCTTAAGTACCTTTGAGGATCTGGGCTGAAGGTCCTACCACCACATGTCTTCTAAGAGGGGGATGCGAAGATTCCCTCTCTCCTGCCCCCCCCCCCCCACCGCAGAGGAGAACGAAGTACCAGAGCATCTAGTTTCTGCTGCTGCTAAGGGGTTCCTGTAGCATTGAGGCTGGAAGGTGAACGAGAAGGCCCAGACACATGGTGTGTCAGCCCCAGGGCACGGTGGCAGGGGAGCTCTGCTTTCAGGGCTCTCCATATGTAGCTGGGAGCACTGGGCTTTACTCTGTTGTACTTCAGAGCTGGGCTGGCTGTGGATGGTCTCCTCACCAGGCGACTGCCTGAATCCCTTCACCTGCTGCCACTTTCTCTCCTTCCAGACGAAGAGGAGGAGCTAAACGAGGACACGGTGGAGAAGATAGTGAGATGTATCATTCAGAATGAAGGTGGGTGTTTCCTGGCTCAGCTCGGTGGGCTTTCCCAAGCACCTGGCTCCCTCACACATTTCCTCGTTCTTCTCTTTGCCAGCAAATGTGGAGGCCCTGAAGGAGATGCTGGGGGACAGTGAAGGGGATGTGCCGGTGCCAATGCTCAGGTGAGGCATGCATCCACCACTCCGTGACTCTTGCAAGGTGTGCAGGAGTCAACTGGGTGCAGCAGAGAAGCTCTTTCTGCTCTAGCAGCCCCTGTTGGCAGCCACTCCAGTGCTGTGGCAATCTGCCTCTTCTCACACCTCGGCCCTCCGGCCAGGTTAGGTGTAGCCCCACCCTCCTGTTGAGCAGGAAGTCCCGCACCACAGAAGTCCAACATCCTTACATAGGGGCTTTTGACCCAACTCTGGGCCCCATGCTTCTTACGTCCTCTTATCTCAGGTCTCTCAAAAGTCCTTATCCCCTTGGACCATGGGGCTTCACACCACCTTTTCCAGTGACTGGCAGGGAACCCAGGCCTGCTCTGTATGCTGGGTTCCAGTCCAGGGACCTATAACCAGCAGCCCAGATCTACTTCATCAGCCTCTCTACGTTCACCCTTCTTTCAGGGCCAGGACTCACAAGCCTCTCCCCTGGAATCCACCAATAAATCCCAAACCAAAACCAACCTCTGCCCTCCACGAGCTTCGCCTTTCATCCTTCTCCTTCCCTTCCACTGCTCCTCCACTAAACACCTCCCAGGACTCTCTCCCCCAGACTTTTACCCTTTTACCAGGGTTCACCACCACAGCCTGCTCCACCCCCCTGGCTACTCTGTGTCTCTCCTGGCCTCTTGCCAGACTTCTCCACTTAGGACAGGATCCCTGGGCCAACTCTTCCACGGGCTTCCTCCTGGTCCCCACCAGTCTCTGGTTTCTCTACTGCCAAGAGAGGGACTACAGAGTTTCTCTCTGAAGCCCCCTTCTGCCCCAGACTCCCTCTCTTTAAACTGTGCACTGAGAACCATTCTTAACTGAGCCTGGCATCCCCTTCTGGTGTGACCTGATGAGCTAATTTGCCTCTCCAGCTCCAGTTAACTTTTTCTGAGCCCATCACACAAAGATCTTAGGGATCAGCAGTGCCATGGGAGGCACTCCATTCTGAGGCCCTCTGAGTTCGCTCCAGCCCCTTGGCCAGTCCCACTCAGACTCAGTGCCTGGCTGGAAAGTATATTGCTATTGATGAGGAAGAGGAGAGGTTGAGGCCTTATGGTTCAGCCGTGGAGAAGCCAGATCCTCCAATATATGGAGGCCTCATTTCTTTGACTCCATGTGAATGCTGCCCTGCCAGCAGGCTGGCACATGCCTTCTCTGCTTCCATCCTGTTGCCCTCATGTTGTGAGATAAAGGGGCATTTCTTCAAGAGCTGCTGCCTCTCAGAGTACAATGACCTGAAGCCAGGCCAAGGCGAGAGGTGGACCCCCAGGCGAAAGGAACTGACTGTCTCTTTGTTTGCTCTCCTACTGCAGCCTTTGTCCACATCGTAACAGCCAGGATGGGGGCCTGCCACATCACCACACGGTGCACCTGGGCTCCACTCAGGCACCATGCATTCACTGCAGCAAGAGAAAGAGGCCCCCACTGCAGCGCCAAGGCAGATCCAAGGACGGCAAAGGCAAGATGCACCCTAGAGAGACCACGGTCTTCTCCGTGGGCAGGTACTTGGCGAGACCGACCACCACAAGTCTGTCTGCACATGTGCTGTAACCAGGTTGGCCTTAGGTTCTGAGAGAGACAAGGTGGGTGAGGTAATATGTTTTATTGGACCAACTTCTGTTGGTGGAAGGTGTGTAGCTCGAAAGCTTGTTCCTTCCACCAATAGAAGCTGATCCCATAAAAGATGTTCCCTCCTGCACTGTGTCTCCACCACATTTCTGTCAGCCTTAGCAGTTATTGTGTGTGACGCTCTCCTCAAGGAGCCCAGAACTGTAAGCCTCGGTGTTACATCTCTGCCATAGCAAGGGAGAGCTTTGCTGGTGCTTGAACTGTGTCAGCCCCCTGCCATGCCAGCCTGCCTTTCCACTGACTCCTCGCAACTCTGCCAGTCAAAGCCTTGCAGTATAAGTCAGCGAACCCCAGCTCCCGAGTTCCCCAGAGACGTCCCAAGCAGTGGCCAGTCCCTCTCACTGGGCACTCACAAAAATGATTAGCTTCACTGCCTGCAAAGAGACAGTACATCCCACTAGCCCATTAGCTCAGCCATGGACACCCATTTCATCTTAATCCACAGCACGGAGGCAGTTTATAGTAAAACTAAGAATAAGTTTATTTATAAAGAGCAGAGATTTAAGTGATACTAAGCAAGAGAAAAAGACATGTCTGTTTACAAACACAAAACAGTCTTTCTAGTGACTACAGCTTAACTTTAGCAAGCTATAATCTTCTCCTAAGCAGGTTTCTCATTTCCATCAAGCTGTCACCATCGCCTGGCCCTGAGGCAGGAGGCTCTACCGTTCACAGGATCAGAGGGTGCTGACCCCTTTGTTCTCTATGTCAGCGTTTCTCAAACTGGTACTCCAGGGGGTCCGCAGGCCCCTCTGATCAACTCCTCCCCCTCCCTCCCAGTGCCTCCTACACACTGGAAAACAGCTGTTCAGCAGCATGCAGGAGGTGCTGGGAGGGAGAGGGAGGAGCGGGGACAGGGTGCACTCAGGGGAGGGGGCGGAATCATGTCCAGGGCCACTGGCCCCACTGATTAACTCCTCCCCCTCCCTCCCAATGCCTCCTGCATGCCGGGGAACAGCTGTTCCATGACATGCAGGAGGCACTGGGAGGGAGGGGGAGGAGCAGGGACAGGTGTGCTCAGGGGAGGGGTGCGTTCGGGGGAGGGGGTGGAAAGAGGGGAGAAGAGGAGGGGTTGGGGAGGAGTGGGGGCAGGAAGAGGGGGGGTGGAGGCTTGGGGGAAGGAGTGAAGTGGGGACAGGGCCTGGGGATGAATGGGGGGGATTTGAGGGTCCATGAAAAATTTTAAATCAAAATGGGGGTCCTTGGGTTGCTAAGTTTGAGAATTGCTGCTCTAAGTGATGGGTAACTAAGGGCTTCTCTCCCCTGCTTTTTATCATCCATGAAACCTTTGCAATATATTCCTTCCAAGTGCACAGCCCAGACAGAGTGCTTCTCCCCGGCTGACATGCAGACGCCATGCTGTCATCCTCATCCCCTGCTGTAACGCTGCTGGTTCTGGCAGGATCCAGCTGAGAGTGCCAATTCAGGACAAATTGCTTAAAGCTGGGCAGTTACAGCCCAAGGCTGGGGTTTCTGTGCACACCAAGGCAAACCAAACCAGCCAGACAGAGAGGACTTTGGTTTTACCCTGCTGGCTAACCACAAGTCACACAAGTAATTCCCTTAGACACCCCAGTTTCCCAGTATCACCACCAGTGCCACTCGTTATGAGGACAAATGGTTATGAAAACCAATACCCCAGTAAAAGAAAAAAGGTTCTCTCGATCCCAAAGGACCAAACCCTAGACCCAGGTCAATATACAAATCAGATCTTACCCACAAATCACGCTGTTGCCAGTCCTTTAGAATCTAAAATCTAAAGGTTTATTCATAAAAGGAAAAAGATATAGATGAGAGCTAGGATTGGTTAAATGGAATCAATTACATACAGTCATGGCAAAGTTCTTGGGTCAGGCTTGTAGCAGTGATAGAATAAACTGCAGGCTCAAATCCAGTCTCTGGAGTACATCCACAGCTGGGATGGGTCAGTCAGTTCTCTGTTCAGAACTTCATTTTGTAGCAAAGTCCCCCCAGAGGTCAGAAGCAGGATTGAAGACAAGATGGAGGAGCTGCAGTAGCTTTTTATAGTCTCTTGCCATGTGGTCTTTCTTTCTTTGTCCCAAGGACAAGCTGTCCATCACATGGCCTGGAAAAACCTCAGAGTTCTGTCCATAGGCATGTCCCTGCATACCTTGCTGAGTCACAAGGTGTTTCTGCCTTTTCTCAATGGGTCAGTTGTATAGCTGATGATCCTTAACGGGCCATCAAGCAGGCTAGGCATAGCTGACGCCAACTTGTTGGTGTCAGGGGTCTTCCGGGGTCAGGGGACAAAGGGACCTAAGGCAGGGCCTGAGGACAAGCTGCCAGCAGCCTCTAGTGACTTTGGCAAAAGGCAGAGTGGAGCGGCACTAATAAATGGCTGAATGTGTCAAGGAAGGGCAGTGCTGGGCCCCTCTTCCATCAGGCTGCATAAGCCATATGGGGAAACTCCATTCAGAGTTCATGGCTTGCAGGGCCACTGGGCACTGCGGAGGGGAGAAGGGGCTAATGCTCCATTTGCTAGAGAAAAATGCCTTCTCTCCAGAAGCCGAGCCACACAGGGCAACGCACCATTTGGAAATCACGTGGGACTGTCCCATGCGTGTCAGTAGGAAAGTTAACCAGACAATCTTCATACCAACTGGCGTGAGGGATAAACAAATGGAGAGAGACACATGCCTTCTCCCTTGAGAGGGTATTCCTAACTGAAATGGTACCCTCTTGGAGGATGACTTCAGGCTGGTCTCATCTTACGCCATGAGGTTAAAACGGGCAGCTGCTGTCGGTCAGCCTCTCTCAGAGCTTTGTGACCAGCTAGCAAGACAAATATGACAGCAACAGCCATTCTGCAAAGCATGAAGGGAAATGTGTACAAAGAGGAGGGTCAGGGGGGGCAGCATGTCCAAGGGGCAGGAGCAATGAAATTGGGGTCATGAGAAGCATGGCCAAGGGGCAGGAGCAAGGTGTGTGTGTGGAGGGGGGTTCAGGATGTGCATAATGAAGGTGTTTGCATGAAGAGGGTCAGAATTCAGTTGTCAGCAAACATGCTGAAGTGTTGTGGAGGGTCTGAGGTCCAATATCAGATGGCCTGTGGAAGTCAGAGGTCATTACTGACATCTGAAGGGGTTGGCTTGATGGGGTCAGATGTAAGTACCAGCATGAAGGAAGAGTCAGAATGAGAGTTCAGGATTCAATTACAGTATGTTGAAAGAAAATATAAAGGAACTAGGGGTCAGAGACTGGAGGGGGACATCAGCACAGCAGTAGGATGGGAACGAGGTGTCCGAGGCTGGAGGGCGGCACCGAGATGGAAATAGGATGGTGTGGTGGTGTATGCACACCCTGTCCCCCTCGGGGGGGGGGAGGGGAGGGGATTGTGAGTATGCTGACACTGCAATTTGTCTACCTCAACTGTCCTGGGCCTCAACAATGTGGCCCAATGGCCAGAGTCAAAGTGGTGGCCCTTTGGTTCTGGGCTGCATTGTTACCTGTACAAAATTCTCTGTTACTCACACACTCTAGGGGGCACCCACTTTTACCCAGTTCCTAGAGCTCAAGGCATAACACTCTTAATTTAGACACACACACCCTTACCCAATTCCTAGTGCTCAGGGTGTACTCTTTGTGGGTCTGCAGGACCTTTTACCAGTGAAAGAGCCTTACACAGTAATATCCTTATCCTCTATTTATTAACAAATTTCCAAGCAGAATACACATGCTAAGCATACAATGCTACACTCACCAATCCTGATCAGGCAGGCGGACTTTCCCTGATGACCAGGCAAGGTCAATCTCATCTGGATTCTGGTTACTGCATGTCATGGTTGTGCAGAAGATTCATAGCAGCTTTGATCTTAAGCTGTGTCTTAGAGGTGAGTTCTTTTTCTTCTTCCCGGTCTTTCCTTCTTCTTATTCTTCTGTTCCTTCCGCTGGTCTTCTTCTTGGACCCCAGTTTATATAGTGAAACTTGAGTCCTGCTTAACTATACCTTAACCAATCATTTTACTAAAATTTTACTAACCAATCCTAACATATTGTAACAAAATTCTCTAGCCTAATCATACCCCACCACCTTATTAATTTACACCTAGCAAACTTAATTATGTAACAGACAGAAACAATCAAAGCACCAGACAGATATACATACAAACAATAGAGAAGTGGGTACCATAAAGATAAAACAATAAAGAAATGAGGATTTCACAACCACAACTATTAATAAGTGATTTCTTGCCAGACAGAACAATATCAAACTAAGTTTTCTTTAACCATCTTAAGCTCTGTTTCTTTATCTGGTGATGGTGGGTGCTATTAGGACAGAACCGCCTTCTTAACAGCCCAATATTACCTTGTTTTAATGTAATTGAGATGGAATGTGAGGATGTGACTTCCTGCTTCATAGCTAATGGCTGCTGCTCTCCTAATATGGCTGCAGACAAAGGACTTAGGCCTTACGATATGGCTACAGGAAAAGGCCTTATCCTTACAGCACAGTCTAATGGCCCGAGAAAATGTGGCTGCCCATGAGCATAGGGCGATGTGGCCTAGTGGCTGGAGTCAATATAGCGGCCCTCGAGTGCAAGGCGGAGTGGCCTAGTGGCCAGAGTCAGTACAGAGGCCCTTGAGTGCAGGGCAGCACGGCCTAATGGCCAAATCTGGGGGCTGCCACCAAAGGGGGTGGCGGCCAGGGTAGGGGACCCAGGTCCACCCAACAACACCAGGTCCCAACCCAGGGCCCTAACAGTGGTGGAATAGTCTACCACTGGGTCAGTGGGGAATTCAACCACAACACACTGACCTTACATGGGTGGGAGATTCCACTCACTCCATCTCCCTGGGTTACTTCCTACCGGGCTTCCTGAAGCTGCAGTCCATGTGATGTCAGGCTCTCTGGGCTCCTCGGCACAGGTAACTCCCTGGGACTCTGACTCCAGCTGGTCAGCTGTAGGCAATAGGTCTCCAGTCTGGGTCTCGGGATCTCCAGTTCCCGCAGGCAAGGGTTGTAACGGCTTCTGGGCTGGAGCCTCCACCACAGGTCCTTTCTCCTTGGCGGTCAGCACAGACTGAGTTGGGCTGCTCTCCTTTATACTAGCACAGCAGTTGGAACATGCCCAGCAGGATTTGAGGGGTGGGATTTCCTCTGCCCATTGTGTGGGATTAACCTTTTCCTGCCTAGTTCGGGGTATGCATACCCCATCACGGATGGAAATGATGGGTCCGAGGCTGGAGAGCAGCACCGGCATGGCGATAAAATGGGAACAAGGGGTCAGAGGCTGTAGGGCAGCACCAGCACGGAGATAGAATGGGAACGAGGGGTCTGAGGTGGAGGGTGGTGCCAGCATGGCAATAGGATGGGAACAAGGGGTCAGAGGCTGGAGGGCGGTGCTGGCACGGTGATAGGATAGGAACGAGGGGTCCAAGGCCTGAGGGCAGCATTGGCATAGCGATAGGATGGGAACAGGGTGTCCGAAGCTGGAGGGCAGTGCCAGCACATTGAAGGGCTGGGTGAGATTGTAGGAGGGAGCCATCACCACTTGTGACCGGACTCTCTTGCCCTGGTAGGTTTCATGTGACCCACATTGAGAAGAAGCCCATTTTCCCAGAGCAGCAGGATGTGTCACTTCCTGATGGCAGCAAGGAAGCTGGGGCCAGAGACCCAGCGGTCCATAGCAATGAACAGCTCCATCAGGAGGGTCTGCAAAATGGAACCATCCAGTCAGAGTGTTGTCCAAATGGAACAGGCCAAGGGGAGGATCCTCCTAATGCACCAGTCAAGGCAGATGCTCCCACCAATGGGCCAGTGGGGAAGAGGTTTGGTAAGACAGGTTCACTGCAGGACGTTGACCTCCAAGACCTTACCCCAGGGAATGGACATGACCAAAGCAAGGGGGAGGGGCTTCAGGCCCCAGGAGCACAGGGTGCTGGAGCCCCTGCAGACTTGCAGAAGGAGGTGAAGTGCGCTGAGCCACATGATGCCATGCAGGAGGAGGCTGTACCAGGGCCAGCTAATGAAACGGCAGAAGTTAAAGGAAGCCAAGGTGTGCAAGAAGGAACCCGAGCTGCCATGGCAGGAAACAAGGATGCCAACAGGAAAGAATCTAGAGTGGAGGACATGGGGCAACAGGTAAGGTCCCCTCCACTCGTTCCTCATCCCCAGTGCAGGGTATGCAAAGTCCGCCTGGGGCTCCCTGAGCAGCCACTCTGCAGGGAGTTGTGGCTGAGGGGTGTAAAACTACAAGGGGATAAGAAAGTTCAGGCAGATATCAAAGCCCACACAGCGTATCCAAAGCCTGGAAGTGTTTGGTGCTGCTGAGCAGACCAGGTACCATGAGTCCACAGATCCATTGAGTTAGTGCAACGTGGAGGCAGCACAGTGGGCGCAGTGCAGGACAAGCAGCAAAAGTGTTATGCTGTGAGTCATTGCTCAGGTTTCCTTTAGACTTGGGTTCTGGAGACAGGGAGCAAATCTGCCTAATCCAGCGTAACCGCCCGCGGGAAGAGCTCTCTGAGAGCAGCTCCCTCAGCACCAGGCCTGCAAAGGCCCCACGGATTTCAGCCCATTAGTGTGATGAGCATCAGCTCCTTGAGGCAGAAATTGCCCAGACATTGGTGATGTGACTCCGTCTCCTTCCCTGGAGCAGAGCCCAGGGGCTGCGGGCACCTTCCTTGTCTACAGACCCTGATGGGAGGAAATGGCCCTTTTCTGGGAGGGGCAGGGGAAAGGCCAAGCATGTACTCAGGGAGGGCTGGGCTCCCTGCATGGGGCGGCTGTTACCAGCTTTGCCCGTTACTTTGGGGTATCCTCGTTTATTAGGATTACTCCTCTGGGGACAAGAGGGGGTTTTGTACTTCTATCAATGCACTGCTTGTGTCACTTGTGTTCTCATACAGAGCTCTACTTCTCCCTGCTGCAAGTCCCTCCCAATGGAGCTATCCTGCAGGACCTAGGTTAAACACACACACACACACACACACTAACAGAGCACATTGGAGAGGACCGGGTTAATCAGCACTCCCAAACTGACCCCTTATATGTCCCTGGACTCAGCAGGCTGGGTAGAGCAGCACCTCCAAGCTGCTACCCTCATATGTCCCAGGTTCAGCACCTCTCTATCCCCACTTTCAAGTTACAATTGTTCTGGCAGTAGCCCACTTCATGGGCAAACCCCACAGGATTTTTGGGCGCTGCAGGGATTTTTAGCTTAGGTACAAGGAGCGTTGCTGCAGAGTGAATGAGGAAACCAAAAAACATCCATGAAGGGGAGAGAGAGAGAAGCAACCAGCTTAATCATGAAAGTTATTTATTGCCAGGTAATAACCATAGGGGAGCCAAACAAACAAAACAGTTATAATATTAAATCTAACTTGATTTTGTATATTAATAATATATTTTTTTTAATTTTTAATTTAATTTAATTTTTAATAATAATATTAAATCTGCACTTGATTATAAAAGTTAGGTTTAGAAAACTATAACTGATCACAGAAGTCAGGGTCAGAAGGCTATACTTAGAGAGAGAGAGAGCTGGGTTCTTACCACTCCATGAAGCTTGAATCGATCAGGGGTCCCAGGTGGTGGGGGTAGCTTAGGGTCCAGAGTGCTGGAAACAGGCAGAGCCCCCAGCATGATCAGTCAGGAGAAGATGAAGTCCCAATGGCACTGATACAGACTCTGGATCCAGGCATCACACCCCTTACTTGAGCATGGATAGGGGTTTTTGTAGAGAAACAACAATGGTTCAAGGGAGAGCACTAGATTTGTTTATATGTAAACAAGGGAGTATACCAAAGTTGTTTTGTTCAGGTTAGACATGGAAGCTGATCATTCCTGGCTATGGGCGTTCCTTGGAGGGAGCTCACAGTGCAATTAGGCAGCTTCACTATTTTGGATACCAATAAAGGATTTATTACTAGAATTGGTCTGGTAACTACTGAGCTGGGTGTGTGCAGGCGTGGGTTCATTAACATCTGGAGCGGAGATCCCCTATCATGCAGTGCTTTCCTTCTTTTCTGGTTCCAGAGTTCCGTGCGGTTCTTGCCTTGGAATCTCTCTTCTCCATTCTTTATGCTAATGGAGATGTCTACTTGTCCCATCTTTGATGCAAATGAAGCTAGGGGAGTTTCCTTAATCTTGTCATGCTTATCCCAGGGGTTTAGGTGTGCCTCCCACTGCCTTTTCATTGCTTTTTGTAAGCCTTTCTTCTGATACAGATATTGTTCAAGCAGAGGCTGGGGGTGGGCGGGTGTCTTTTATGAGTCAGACAGGCTGGGTACTGTGCCCTGATTCCCCCTGCTAGGTAACAAGTTCCCCCTTTGATAGGGTGCTTGCAATGAGCGAGTATCCCCATCACATCCTTACTCTGTGGTACCGGGTCTGATCTTCAATCCATTGCAGCCACCGCATCAGTCGCTGGATCCAGCAAACCAGTAGAACAAGACTAATTGCTTGTATAATTTGGAAACTGATGATCACCACAATGGAGCGAAGCATGATATTCAAAAGACCTGTTGCACTGGGGCTCCACCCAAGCAAAGTCTCCCGCCAGGAGTGATGGCCTGTGTTTTTAACTGTAGCTGCTAGCCTAGAGAGCTCCTGGTTGTGGTGCTGAATCTCGAGTTTGCCATTCTCCCGCAAAGTTCGGAGCTTCTGCAGCTCAGTCTGTAAGGAGGGATGAGTTAATAGTCCCTTAATGGCAGTGAGACCCATTCCCAGTGAAATGGGAGAAACCTCCTTGTAGAGCTCAGGATAGGCTTTTAAATGTTGTACAGTCCATATAGGCACTGTACACTTAATATTACAACTAACAATAGTGGTTACATTACGGAAACAGCAATTAACGTAAGGCACCATGGGTTGAATCCAATGTCTATTAATCAATACAATATTACATTTTGTTCTTACACACACGTGCTTTACCAACATAGATAAAATCAAGACTCCTTTTCCTGGGTAACATTGAAGGAACAGTGAGACTTATTCCAAGGTTGTGGGAAGAAGTATTCATCATGTTCCTCCAATGCTTGGTCTTCACAGATATAGCCCAAATATTCTTTCCTCCTACACTCCTTTACATTTACTGTGTTCCACACATTATCTTTCTGCCAGGCCCAAGTGTTAGGATCTCTGAAGTACATTATTGAGTTATCATTTGTCTGTAATCCCAGTGGGACTACTGGGTGGATTACTCTAATTTCTTTACCTGCCACAGTTATCAAGAATAACTGCAAGCTTTGCTGGTGGTGATTGTACAAAGCATTAACTAGTCTCCACCAGGGCCATAGGACTAATTCTTCTTCTGTTACATGGGACTGAATCAAGTTGATTGCCTCCATGGGAATTTGTCCGGCTATGGCTTGCCGAATCATTCCCATGATTACGTTCTGGGTGAGAGCCTGAGTTTGCTCACATGCTGAGGTCAATGAGACATTATTCTGGAGGGACTGTACATCAGACATTATTAACTCTTTGTCTTTTTCTATGAGTCTTTCCCACCCAGGAAATACCTTACTTATTAACTGCTGTTCCTCACTTAACTGTTTCAAAGATGCTGTTAATGGGGTTCCCATCTTTCAAGGCTGATTCCCCACTCTGGCACTTGGAGTGCAGAAGGTGGGGGCCCTCAAGGATTCTAATAATTAATACTGGTCACTCCAGGCTTGTATTAAACTCCCAAGTTACAGCTTTTCTCTGACCTTGGATGGGTAGATGCTGCCATCACGCAAGTGCCAAAGCCCTTTGAGCACCCAGGAAGGCGCACTTGGGAATTCCTTCCTGTGGGGTACCCTCAAGCTCTTTCACCTCCCCTCCAGGGAAGAGCTGAGAAAGAAAAACAAAGGAAATCAGCTGTTGCCACCAGCTAATTAAAACAACATGCACAAACCTCTTAGGACACAAAAATTCAATTCTGTTCTTTAAAAAAGGTAAACTTTATTAAAAAAAGAAAAAGGAAGAAAATACATTTGGGAACTTAGGCTATTGCTAGATTTAAAGAGAACAACTACAATGATTAAGCATCAAGAATAGTTTCTTGAGGTCCAGCTTAAAGGTTATAAGCAAAATAAAAGCATTTGGCTTAGCACAGAAGAGACCACAAGCCATAAATAAATAAAAAGAGAGAAACCTAATCGCATCTTCCTAGACATTTCCTGATCTACTTACATATCTGGGATTTCAAATGAGTAGTTTCTAGGTATGATACTGATGATTTTTCATACCTGGCCCCAAGCTTCTTACAGCATAGTTGCTCCCTGTCTGCCTCTCCCCGAGAGCAACCACAGATAGACAAAGGGGAAGTTTTTTCCCCAATTTTAAAAAGTTCTAGTCTTCCCATTGGTTCTTTTGGTCAGGTGCCCACTCCCTTTCTTTTACTTATGCATAGCAGGGAGACTTTTTAACCCTTTACAGGTAAAGCAAGTAGAGAACAGCTACTAAGAGGGATTTTATAGCTAACTGGCTGTCTGGGTGTCCATAAAAGGGAGCTACCCCTCTTCCCCCCCTTCATTTATCACACCATCTTTCCTATATTTTCAGTGGCATATGATAGAAGTTCTGGCTAATAAACTATGTCTGCCGCATCAACTAAAGAGATCCCTGTTCTTGCAGGTGCAATCCAATTATTTAATTCCCTTTGTACTCTATTTACATGGTCAGCCCCTTGCCACATTCTTACCCATTCATCCCAACCCTTATGGGTAGTTCCAATCAAGGGAGTGCATACAGGTGCTATGTGAGAGATAGTCATACCTTCTAAATGGATTTGAACCTCCTTCAGAGAATTCTGAAGATGAAGAACCAAATGTTCTTGTTGATCCAATTTAAACACAGGGTGTCCTGAAATTGGGGCTCTTAAATGTCAGAGGAGAGTGAAGTTTGTGATCAGAGGGTCAAAATTTAAAACTGTTTTTTGTTGTTGGCCCAACCTGAGGAGCTGCCGACAGCATAGAACTGGTAGTGATGCTGCAGGGCCAGGGGGTTGCTTCCATTCCCATAGAATCCATGTATGTGGCACAGCAATTTTACTTCCTGCGCTCCAGCTGGCAAGCACCTCCAGAGGTTCAGAGGGATTGCAGGTTCAGCATAGAGAATGGACAGCATCAGACTCCAGACACTTGTGAACAGCAGGGTGCTGGTGCAATGATGGGATGTCATGGCTCATGTTCGGGATCTGTGAGGGGGCAGAGAAGAGAGAACAAACTCCCACACTCCCCCCATATATACTGGGAGAGTCTGGGACCAATCCTGCATGGTGAACATGAAGCAGTGACCTACGTGAGTGTGGCCATAATAAGTTGAAGACTTCTCTGGCCTTTTTCTGCCTCAACATCGGGGTAGGCACTGACAAGCCCACCCGACGCGTATTTTCCGAAGGCCCCAAGCTGTTCCTTCTTGCTAGCCAAGAAGGGTGGCTGGCAGGATGGAGAAGACAGTTATACTATTCCTTGTGGGTCAGATGGTTTACCCTTCCACTCTTTCAGCTGTGAGGAATGAAACCATTTCCACCAGGGTTTCCCATTTTTCCCATTTAGGATTTCTACCTGATAAACACTGGGACTGGCCCGATTCACAGTAAAGCAGGGGCCATACCAGGTGTGTGCCAAAGAGTACTCCTTTGCTGAAAACTTTCTGTACATTACTGGTTAGCCTAAGTGTTACCCGCACAAAATTCTGTTACTTACGCTCTAGGGCAGGGCTGGGCAAACTTTTTGGCCCAAGAGCCTCATCAGGGTTGCAAAATTGTATGGAGGGCAGGGTAGGGAAGGCTGTGCCTCCCCAAACAGCCTGGCCCCTGCCCCCATCCGCCCCCTCCCACTTCCCGCCCCCTGACTGCCCCCCTCAGAATCCCTGACCCATCCAACCCCCTCTGCTCCTGGTCCCCCAACTGCCCCCTCCCGGGATCCCCCACCCCATCCAACCCCCCTGCTTCCTGTCCCCTGGCAGCCCTGCCCCCTATCCACACCCCCGCCCCCTGACAGGGCCCCTGGGACTCCCACACCTATCCAACCCCCCCTATTCCCCATCCCCTGACTGCCCTTTCCGCCCCAGAACCTCCGCCCCATCCAACCGCCCCCTGCTCCCCGACTGCCCATCCGGGACCCTCTGCCCCTTATTCAACCCCTTCACCCTGCTCCCCACCCCTTACCATGCCGCTCAGAGCAGCAGGAGCTCGCAGCCCAGATGGAGCCAGCTAGCCAGGAGCCGCAGGATAGAGTGCTGGCGGCACGGCGAGGTGAGGCTGCGAGGATGAGGGACAGTGAGGGAGGGGCCGGAGGCTAACCTCCCTGGCCGGGAACTCAAGGGCTGGGCAGGACGGTCCCGCGGGCCAGATGTGGCCCGCGGCTGTAGTTTGCCCACCTCTGCTCTAGGGGCACCCACCTTTACCCAGTTCCTAGGGCTCAAGGCATAACCCTCTTAATCTAGGCACTCACACCTTTTCCCAGTTCCTAGGGCTCCAGGCGAAAGGCACCTAATTTTACCCTCCTAGTGAAATAGTTTTTCCTAATATCCAACCTAGACCTCCCACACTGCAACTGGAGACCATTGCTTCTTGTTCTGTCATCTGCTACCACTAGCGTTACCTGATAAAATTGGGACTGTCCCAATTTTTAGTTCTTTGTCCTGCGTCCCAGCTGATGCACGGTCGGGACGCCATTTGTCCCAATATTGCAGCTTTCGTTGCTTTTTTTTTTTTTTTTGCTTCCCCCATGTATCCCGATATTTTGTCCATTTCATCTGGTCACGCTAACTACCACTGAGAACAGCTGAGCTCCATCCTCTTTGGAACCCCTCTTCAGGTAGTTGAAGGCTGCTATCAAATCCCCCCTCACTCTTCTCTTCTGCAGACTAAATAACCCCAGTTCCCTCAGTCTCCTCATAAGTCTTGTGACCCAGCCCCCTAATCATTTTAGTTGCTCTCCGCTGGACTCTCTCCAGTTTGTCCACATCCTTTCTGTACTGGGGGGCCTAAAACTGGACATAATACTCCAGATGTGGCCTCACCAGTGTTGAATAGAGGGGAATAATCACTTCCCTCAATCTGCTGGCAATGCTCCTACTAATGCAGCCCAATATGTCCTTAGTCTTCTTGACAACAAGGGCACACTGTTGACTCATATCCAGCTTCTCATCTACTGTAATCCCCAGGTCTTTTTCTGCAGAACTGTTGCTTAGCCAGTTGGTCCCCAGCCTGTAGTGGTGCATGGGATTCTTCCATCCTAAGTGCAGGACTCCGCACTTGTCCTTGTTGAGCCTCATCAGATTTCTTTTGGCCCAATCCTCCAATTTGTCTAGGTCACTCTGGACCCTATCCCTACCCTCCAGAGTATCTACCTCTCCCTGCAGCTTAGTGTTGGCCGCAAACTTGCTGAGGGTACAATCCATCCCATCATCCAGATTATTAATGAAGATGTTGAACAAAACTGACCCCAGGACCTAAGTTCCCTGTAAACTGTGTGGCTATGCAGCAGCCTATTTAGTGCCATGCAGGTACTCATGGAACCTGCCCAGGGACTTGCTGTGGCTGGGGACTGGCCGGGGGAGGAGCACCCCTCCCCCAGCCCCAACCTAAGCAGGCCCCCAACCTGACGTGGCCAGGGCGCCCCTTCCCCATCCCCAAGCTGCCATGGCCAGGGCACCCAGCCCTGCCGGGGTGGCCTGACCCGGCCCAGCCCAGCCCAGCCCGGACTCAGGAGCAGCTTGGGGTGGTGCAGACCCAAGAGGGGCCTAGCTCGGCCCAGACCCAAACATGGACAGAGCGGCCCAGCCCAGCCCAAACCTGTGTGTGGCCGGAGCGGCCTGACCCGGCCTGGACCCAGGCACGGCAGAAGCAGTGTGGCCCAGCCCAGCCCAGCCCTAGCCACAGCCAGGGTGGCGTGGACAGCCCGTCCCCAGGCGCACCCAGGGCGGCATGGCCCGGACCCAGGCACAGCTGGAGTGCCCCTCCCCTGGCTTGAACCCAGTCCAGGCCTGGACCTGCTGGGGCCAGGGAAAGGGCACCTATCCTTCAGCCCCAACCCCAGAGATGCCTCAGCAGGGAGAGGCGCCTCTCCCTCACAGCCCAAGTGTTGCTGCAGGGAGAGAGAGCTGGGGGGAGTCCTCTCTCCTTGCCGTAGCCCCAGAGCCCCCTCCTGCACCCCAAGCCCCTTATCCCCAGCCCCACCCCAGAGCCTGCACCCCCAGCCGGAGCCCTCACCCCTGCGCCCCAACCCTCACATATCACCTCCATATTGGTGCACATAAAATTAATTCCGCATATGGGTGGGAAAAATTAGTGGGAATGCTGCCCAGGACCGACCCCTGGGGCACTCCGCTTGATACCGGCTGCCAACTAGACATTGAACCATTGATCACTACCTATTGAGCCCAACGATCTAGCCAGATTTCTATCCACCTTATATAGGGTGACCAGATGTCCCAATTTTATAGGGACAGTCCCCATGTTTGGGTATTTTTCTTATATAGGCTCCTATTACCCGTGGGGGGCTGTGGGCCCCAGGCCTCCTCCCCCCCAGGGTCTGGGAGGCAGGAGCTGTGTGGGGGCACTTTTGGATGCCTCACAGGCCCAGAGTGGCCCGGGGGATTAGCGGGGGGCTGGGAGCAGCCCGCTCCAGTTCTCTTACCCTGGTCCCAGCCATGTCGCTCGGGGGAGGAGGCTTGGGGGAAGGGATCCGCCCCCCACACTCACCAGCAGCGGGAAATGAAGCAGTCCAGCCCCAGCCTGCTCTATTCTGCCAGCTCCCAGCCGCAGGGCTCCACTTCCCGCCGCCAGTGAGAGCAGTGGGTGGTCCTTTTCCCCAACCCGAGCGACATGGCTGGGGCTGGGACAAGGGAAGCGGAGTGGGCTGAGGCCGCGTCGCTCCGCTTCCTGCTGCCGGTGAGTGCAGGGGGCGGTACTTTCCCCAACCTGCAACTCACCGGCGGCAGGAAGCGGAGTTCCACGGCTGGGATCTGGTGGAGTGGAGTGGGCTGAGGCCGGGTTGCTCTGCTTCCCGCCAATGCCAGTGAGTGCGGGGTCGCTGGGGGAAGAGGTGGAATGGGGGCAGGCCAGGGGTGGAGCATGGGGGAAGGTTAGAGGTGGAACGGAGGGAGTTGTCCAGGGCCCCACACACCCCTAGGGACGGGCCTGGCCCTTGCAGTGGGCACAGCCCTTAGAGGGGGTGGGGCCTGCCAAGGGATAGGGCTGGTTACCAGTGCTGGTGCTGCTACGTATGCAGCAGGCAGCTGCCTAGGGCACCATGAAATTTGGGGCAATTTGGTGCCCCAAATTTCATGGTGCCATATGCAGCTGCGTATGCCTAAGGACAGCCCTGCCTATTACCCCCCACCCTGTGTCCCAATTTTTCACATTTGCTGTCTGGTCACCCTAACCTCATAGTCCATTCATCCAATCCATACTTCTTTAACTTGCTGGCAAGAAGCCGGCGGGTGGGGCCAAGGGGTGGAGAGGAGCCCTCAGCCAGCTGGTGGGCAGGCCAAGAGGAGCAAGTGGTGGGTGGGGTAGGGGAGCTGGCGGGGTCTCAGGGCACAGTGCAAGCAGAGCAGGCCGGAGCTCCTTCTGAGCATGGGCTCGGTTCCATGGAGCCACTGGTGAGCTGGAGCCGGTTTGCACCGGTTCGCTGGAACCGGTTGTTAAATTTAGAAGCCCTTTTTTAAAAGGGCTTCTAAATTTAACAACCAGCCAAAAGTGGTGCCTTAGGCGCTGACTCTGTGGGTGCTCCGGGGTTGGAGCACCCACTGGCAGCTCCCCGCCCCGTGCCCGGCCCCAGCTCACCTCCGCTTCGCCTCCGCCCTGAGTTATGCTCCACACCGCTCTGCTTCTCCACCCCCCTAGTTTCCCACAAATCAGCTGTTTGCGCGGGAAGCCAGGAAGGGCTGAGAAGCAAGTGGTGGCTTCACGCTCAGGCCCAGGGAGGCGGAGGCGGAGCAGAGGTGAGCTGGGGCGGGGGGGCGCAAGGAGGGCCGTCCGCACCGCATCAGGTAACCCAGGGGGTGCGCAGGAGAACCACTCCCTGCCCCAGCTCACCTCCACCTCCCTGGGCCTGAGCGCGAAGCCGCCTCCTGCTTCTTAGCCCTCCCAGGCTTCCCGTACGAACAGCTGATCCGCGGGAAGCCGGGGTGGGGCGGAGAAGCAGAGCGGGGTGGCGCATTCAGGGAGGAGGCGGAGCGGAGGTGAGCTGGGGCTGGGTGTGGGGCAGGGAGCTGCCGGTGGAGTCTCTGCACCCACCAAATTTCCCCCATGAACTCTGTGGGTGTTCCTCCAGCCCCGGAACACCCACAGAGTCAGTGCCTAAGGCGCCGCTTTTGATGTGATCAGTGGGAGGAGCAGGCGCTCCCCCGCTCCTCCCCTAGCTACACTACCCCACCCCTAGGAGCCAGAGGGACCTGCCAGATGCTTCCTGGGAGCCGCCCCAGGTAAGCACCACCAGGACTTCCCACCTCACCCCCCGGCAGATCCCTCTCGCTTTTAGGGGGCGGGGTGGGCACCCACTACGGTGGCCCACGGACCCTCTTGCCTGGTTCTGGGGGCAGTCAGGGGACAGGGGAGGGGAGTGGATGGGGCCGGGGTCCCGGGGGGGGCATCAAGGAATGTGGGGGGGGTTGGCTGGGGCAGGAGTCCTGGGGGGCAGAGGTGGGCTAGGACCCCCTCGTGGGGTGAGGAGGGAACCGGTTGTTAAGATTTTGGCAGCTCATCACTGCATGGAGCCACTTGCACCATTGTAAACCCGGCACTGTCTGGATGGCAGTCTGCACAATCCCCCTCCTATGGCATCACCAAGCATCATGGGGTCAGAGCCCCCAGCCTCACGGACTGCTGCCGTAGGTCATGAGCAGGAGCTCAGTGGTGTACACTGCTGCCCCACTGGGCCCTTTTGGAACAGAGCCGGCATTTTAATTGTAGAGTGGGATTTTCAGCAGGGCTCCCCACTGGCCTAACTCTGCTCTGAGTCCAGCGGGAGCCACATTAGGCAAACACTTTGGGAATTCCCCCCCCCATGCAGCTGGAGGAGTTAGAGTTAGGGGCAGGCTTTTTACACACTTTTGGGACCCATCTGGCCATTGTGTTTTCTTCATGTTTTCAGGCCTTTCCTTTATAACTGAGACCAAGTCCTCTGGCCTCAAGCCATGTCCCTTCTGTGATGGTGCCAGGGCCATGACAGAGGTGTATGATCGATTTCTTCTCTGCTTAGAGGAGGGGCACGTTCCCAGATGAGCTCTTTGTGCCATGCTTTTACCTAATGCACATACAGAGCTAAAAAGAGTCACCCTGAGCTCCAGCTGCTGGGAGCGGCCATGTGGGCGACTCTTCCTGGTTCTGATTGTTCAGAGGAGTTGCCACCCACACTCTTGCCCGTTGAGTCAGGAACAGGTATCCAGATGGGTTCTGTGCCTGGGTTAAATGCAATAGCCAGAACACAGTGATGTCGTCCCAGATACTATGCATCTGGTCTGAGAGTCAGTGTGAAGAGCCTACAAGGAACTCTCTGGCCTTTTTGTCATGTTCCCAAAAATCTAGCAGCACGAGTAGGAAGAGGCTGACTCCACCACAAGCACTCGCTGACTTGGATGAAGAGTCCATGTGCCCCCCTATGGAGCTGGTTCTGGAACTGGTTCCTGGCATGATGTTTTGTCCTCCGAGCTGAGGAAGGAGAAGCCCAGCCATGAGTCACACACCTTGTCTTGACATCATGACTGCATGACACTATACCAGCTTTGCTGCCTAGAATGATGGGGACCTGCCTCTGGAGCCGCAGACCCAAGGGTCTCTGCTGCATTGGGCCGGGGCGTTCTGGTGTTGGCTGCCCTGGGCTCAGTTGCCTTGGTGAGAGCCTTTTAGCGCTGCATGCATCAAGCTCTCTTCCCTGGTGCTCAGTATTTTGGTTAGGGATCCTGAGCAGTGGGACAGTCAATCTAGGGTGTCAGTTATTCTTGCACTGTCTGCTACTTTGATTGAGATCCCGGTCACAGATGTGGTTCCCTCGGCACCAGCCCTCCCGAGCCATAGTTTCTGTAGGCTTTGTTATCTTCTACAGCTGTGAGCTGGGAACCTTTCCCTGCTTCCCTTGTTCGTATCTCCCCATACCACATCCTGGAGGGGTCAAGCCTGTGGCTGTTGATGACCTCACTGCCTTCTGGGATGGTGCCTGAGTTGCACCCCAGGAGCACTTGCCCTTATGGCCTACTTACGTGCCTCAGCTCGAGTATTCCCCTGGTTTGTGGGTTCCTCTGGGGAAGAATCCACCTCCTCTTAGGGACCACTAGCACTTGGTCCTTTTGGATTATGTGGACTCAGTCACCTGAGACCTAGGAAGCCAGCCGCTGCTCTACCAGAAGGACTGGGAAGTCCCATGTCGTCTCCTTTTACGAGATGCCTTTTATCAGTTTGTGACGGGTTGGATCACAGAAAACCCCCTTGGGGCTGCCAACTGATCTGCTGAGACTACTTTTGCCCCTGCCTTCCCTGCCAGCTTGGGACTCCAGCACCCTGCCTGGTTGAGCCAGACACACCTGCCAGCTACAAATCCAGACCCAGGTCTGAACCACATCCCACAAACTGCAGGCTTAACTGAAAGCGGCTCAAGAAGTGTTCCAGTCTCTAACACTCAGATGCCCAGCTCCCAGTGGGGTCCAAGCCCCAAATAAATCCATTTTACCCTGTATAAAGCTTATACAGGGTAAACTCATAAATTGTTCGCCCTCTATAACACTGATAGAGACATGTGCACAGCTGTTAACCCCCCCCCCCCCCGGTATTAATACATACTCTGGGTTAATAAGTGAAAAGTGATTTTATTAAATACAAAAAGTAGGATTTAAGTGGTTCCAAGTAATAACCAACAGAACCAAGTAAATTACCAAGCAAAATAAAATAAAAAAACGCAAGTCTATGCCTAATACAGTAAGAAAACTGAATACGGATAAAACCTCACCCTCAGATGTTTCAATAAGCTTCTGTCACAGACTGGACTCCTTCGTAGTCTGGGCCTAATCCTTTCCCCTGGTACAGCCCTTGTTCCAGCTCAGGTGATAACTAGGAGATTTCTCATGATTGCAGCCCCCTTTGTTCTGTTCCACACCCTTATATAGCTTTAGCACAAGGCAGGAATCTTTTGTCTCTCTGGGTCCCCACTCGCCCCTTCTAAATGGAAAAGCACCAGGTTTAAGATGGATTTCAGTACCAGGTGACATGCTCACATGCCCTGTGAGACCCCAAGCCTTCATTCCTCCCAGCCTGACTCACAGGAAGGCCTGCCTGCAAACAGAGTCATCCATAGTCAATTGTCCTGGCTGATGGGAGCCAGGAAGATTCCAAACCACCATTAATGGCCCACACTTTGCATAATTACAGTAGGCTCTCAGAGTTATATTTCATATTTCTAGTTTCAGATACAAGAATGATACATTCATAGATTTTTATTTCATTTGATTCTACATTTTCCTTACAAAAGATATTGCAGCTCCAGCAGTGGCCAGTCTGTCACCCTCTCTCAAGGTTCAGGTTGTGCCTCTAGGAGTGTGACCTGGGGCTCCCACCCCATGCGGATCCAGTGTAGGGGATGCACATGGGCCATGTGCCCTGGGGACCTCACCGCTTGCTCTAGGCTTTCTGAGAGGAGGCAGGAGAGCTCACTCACTCCCCCATCTCCTCCAGAGTGATGGTAGTGCCGTTCCAGCCTCCTCTTCCCACAGCTCTTGCTCGAGTCTGTATCCTCTGGGTGCCCAGACACATGCACAACCCGCCTCCTCCTCTCTGTGCAGGCTCCTGGGCTCTGGAAATCACAGGCAGGATTAGCCTCCTACTACCAGCCCAGATTCAGTGCGATGATCCCCCAGGGCCAGCTAGTCTTGGTCCCTCCATGGGAAAACCTGGTGTTGCCTGCGTATCCCCACCCACTGTCTCCATCCGCCTGGGACCCCTCTTTACTGCTCTTTGGTTTCCAGGAGAGCCCTCCCAATTCAGCAGTCTTCTCACGCATCTAGTCAATGGCCACAGCCCAGCTCCGCAAAGGTACTTAAGCTCATAGCTTCCACTGATTTCAATGGGAATCAGGTGCCTACATATCGCTGAGGAGCTGGGCCCAGCCAATCCTGGCCAGACTTGGCCTCTACCCACCTCCCTTGGTAGACTCTAAGGGACCTTAGAATCTTACCTCTTGTAATGCACACAAAGGGCACAGGCTCAGACTCACTCTCCCACAACTCTGCTTCCAACTGCGGTCTCAGAATCAGAGTTTCTCTCACCTTACCCTCCATGTGCACTTTTCAGACATCACCCTCCTTCCCCCACTGCCCCCTAGGAGCCCAACAACTTAACATCACCCCATCTCTGGTGCTTTTCTTATGCAGACTGGAAGTAGCAGAAAACCTATCTCATTCCCGGCCCCACTTGTCACATGCAGGTGGGGATCTACAGGCACCCACCTCCCATAGAACTGCCTTGTGCCCTGTAGGCACAGCCCCATTTTAGTGGGGGAGGAGAACAGGACATGCCCCGTTGCAGGCGTCTGCTAGGAGGAATGCTGACTGACATGGCAGCTCCACCTCTCTTTAGCAAATGCAGCATGTATGACCTTGACCTAGCAGTGCTGCTAGCATGGCTCTGAGCAGCCTCACACCTCCATGCAAAGACAGCCCCACTCTGGCCTCTTTACTGCTCACACTAACTGCACGTGTCCACGGAACCCGCTCGCTGCCCCGTGCTGTGAGATCTTCCTCAGAAAGGGGGAAAGAACCCACGTTACCACAGACAATGTGATATTGTTCTTGCTAGTCAATCAGCACTGTCTGCAACATCCTGGTGTCCCCACTGTCTGGTGATGGACAGGACCACAGGGCAACTAATGAACTAACCCCAGCCTTGAATTCAGTAATTTTTGTGCATTTCATGTTTGGTTTTCTAGTTTTTGCCTTTTTTCCTTGTCAGCCTTGGTCACTGTCTTGCTGACTCAACAATGGTTTTTGTCTAGGAATTTCCAGATTTTATTTTTAAGGGAGTTGATTTAGATTCTAGACATTTGCAAGAGTTCTGTGTGGTTCTTTCTGACACTGTTTTAAAGCAGTAACCATCCTGGAAAATGCATAGTGAAGAATACAGACAACTTGTAGGGAATTTCCCATGTATCAAACCCAGGAAGGCATTGAAGCAGAATTAGTGGGGGCTGCTTGTCACCTCCCAGGAGATCTGGTACATGGCAGCAACAGGGCTCCATTTTGCTAGCTAGGAGACTTAAGGAACAGAAGCACGGGTGACCTCACTCCCTGGGGAGAGATCCTAGGAGGAGACAAAAAAAAAAAAAAAAAAAAAAGAGAACACCAAGGAGTATTTGTGGCACCTTAGAGACTAACAAATTTATTTGGGCATAAGCTTTTGTGGGCTAAAACCCACTTAATCAGATGCATGCAGTGAAAAATACAGTAGGAAGACTATATCTATCTATACACACAAACACACACACCATAAAAAAAATGGGGGTTGCCATACCAACTGTAATGAGACTAATCAATTAAGGTGGGCTATTATCAGCAGTAGAAGAAAAAAAACTTTTGTAGTGATAATCAGGATGGCCATTTCAAAAAGTTGACAAGAAGCTGAGTAACAGTAGCGGGAAAATTAGCATGGGGAAATAGTTTTTATTTTGTGTAATGATCCATCCACTCCCAGTCTTTATTCAAGCCTAATTTAATGGTGTCCAGTTTGCAAATTAATTCCAATTTTGCAGTTTCTCATTGGAGTCTGTTTTTGAAGTTTTTTTGTTGGAGAATTGCAACTTTTAGGTCTGAAATCGAGTGACCAGAGAGATTGAAGTGTTCTCCGGCTGGTTTTTGAATTTCTAATTCCTGACGTCTGATTTGTGTCCATTTATTCTTTTACGTAGAGACTGTCTGGTTTGGCCAATGTACATGGCAGAGGGGCATTGCTGGTACATGATGGCATATATCACATTGGTAGCTGTGCAGGTGAATGAGCTTCTGATGGTGTGGCTGATGTGGTTAGGTCCTATGATGGTGTCCCCTGAATAGATATGTGGACAGAGTTGGCAACGGGCTTTGTTGCAAGGATAGGATCCTGGGTTAGTGTTTTTGTTGTGTGGTTGCTGGTGAGTATTCGCTTCAGGTTGTGGGGCTGTCTGTAAGTGAGGACTGGCCTGTCTCCCAAGATCTGTGAGAGTGAGGTATCGTCCTTCAGGATAGGTTGTAGATCCTTGATGATGCGCTGGAGAGGTTTTAGCTGGGGGCTAAAGGTGACGGCTAGTGGGAGACAGTGGCTCTTTTTTGCTCCCAGGGTTGGCAGCAACAAGACTCTGCTTCCTTCCTCATGTGCTGCAAGCACAGGGCCTATTCGTCCCTCTCAGAGCAATTGGTCTGTGAGGAATTGTCCCACCTGCTAGACTTCCATGGTGAAAGGTTTCTGTGCAAAACACAGTTTTGTTGTAATGCCTAGAACAGCATCTACACAACAGCCTTCCATAGACAGCATTCCATACACAAGCACACTGGCTAGACGTTTGCTGTGCAAGGATTTCTGAGCTAGAAAGGCTCAGGTGTGAGGGACTTGGGGCTAGAGCTTTCCTTCCATGCCCTGGAACACTGGGGAGGTCTCCAAGCAGGTGTAGTAACTTAGACCCAGATCCCCAAAGATATTTTGGCTTCTAGCTGCCTTTGCTGTCAGTGGAAGTTAGGAGCCTAAACGTCTTTGGGAATCTGGCCCTTAAGCTGGGATTTTAAAAGGAGGCCTAACGTGCCCAGCTCTTAGATTTTCATTCTGTATGCAAACTGCCACAGTTACCTAAACATGATACCACATCTTTCTCCTCAAGGTTCACAATGGCTGGTTGGCTGTTGAAATGCAAGATACTGAGAATGAAGGATTTTTACGTTATAGAGCAAGCAAAAGTGGCTACTATAATTAAGATTGTAGAAAGGAGGGGCTTGCACAATGTTGGCTTTAGTCTTTCCTAAGGCAGGTCAGCAAGAACTGGGCACCTAACTCACTTAGGCCCCTTTGAAAATTCCAGCCTTAATGATTTCCCTGATATTTCTGTCTTCAAATGTAATGATTGACCTTGATGAAGAGCTATTTGAGTTCTGAGACCTACAATGCAGGTTAGTACCTTGATTGCAGCTGTTGACCTTTGATCCTTGACAGAGCTGTCATGGGTTCATGGCAATCAGCACCGGGTAAATGGCCTGCAGACTTTGTAAGCTTCCTAGCTGCACACCCAGAGTTTACCAGCTCTACAGGATGAAGGCTGAGGGTCTTGTAAAGTCTGGGGGGGCTTTTACTTTCCCTGGAGGTACTACTGAGCTGTGATGCCAGCCAGCAGCAACCACCCAGCTCAGTGTCTACAAAGCTTTGAGCAAAGCGGATCTCCTCATGGGGAAAAAACTAAGGACCATACCTCCTAGGGACATGGAAGGGGGGAGTGCCCACTCCCCTGCATCATTTCCCCTCTTTAAGACCTCACAGGTGCCTCTTTAGGGAGACCCCAGAGGTAGGGTTGAGCATGGTTCTGGGGCAAGGGGTGCTTTTTGCACCCCAGTGCCTCTAGCAGGGAAATTATTGCTGATCTCATCAGCCTTAGCTCACCCACTGTCCCACACTCCTGTGTGAACCCTGCCCTCTTATGGGAATGCTGAATGCAGGGGCTCTAGCAGGAGGTGCCCAGGGAGGTGGGAAACACCACAGAGGCACAGTGCTGCTGTGCAGATGGCCTGGAGCTCCCACAGACCTCAGGGAAGAGCAAAGGAAAATCCATGGGTGCAAACACGCAACATTTCCTGCAGAGAGGGGGGATAGGGCCCTATACAGATTAGGCACTGAAGGAGGCTATTCAGCTTGACCTCTGTGCTAGGCCCTCCGGGGCGTGTGAGATGAGTTTGTCAATGTTAGCCCAAACCAGTTTTCAAATGGGGGGGCCCATATCTGAATGGCCGTTCAATGCCTCACGAGAGTTTTCAATCACTGGGCTCCCAGTCATGTGTCACATTTGCTTTGCTGTGGATAAGTACCCACAACCTCAGACCCCAGGGACACGGAGAAGGAGCCAGAGCTTGAGTCGAGCCTAGAAGCTCTCTCCAACCAGACCAGATGGTGAAGGCGCTACTGTGACTCCCCAGTCCCTTACCTACCTCACCGGGGTGCTGGGAGGATTAATTAGATGCTGTTCGGTAAACACTGAGAGATTTTCTGATGGAAGGTTAAAGCTCTATTGTTTGTTTGTTATCCCAGGCCTCCCCCTCTTCCAGCTTTTCCAGTGCTCCTCACCGTGACTGATTGCACCTGCAACTAGGGCAGTGCTCATGTTAAATCATAGGCCCAAAGAGTCCAAGGTGTTAATGTGACCCAGTCACTGTCCAGCACTAAACAGGGTTAAACAAGGGTCAGGGTTTGCTACCCGGAGACCCCAGCCTGCATCTTACTGTGGCAACACCCCATTAAACAGCCTGTTATTGAAGATACAGCAAAGGAGGAAAAACAGTTCCAAGTGTTTGAAACGTGAAGTATTAAGTCAGGCTGTCAGTGTAACCACATCCCTAGGTCCATTCCCCTTAGCTGGAGAGGAAACTCCCCCCATATGACTGCCTTTTAAAATGGTAATAAAAGTGTCCTTTTGGGGGGACAAGAAAAAGTTCATGGAGATGGACTGGAGCTGACATTGGTAAAGTCTAAAAGACAAGCCAAACTGTGACCTCCCTGGGCACAATCCAGCCCAATGAGCAGCTGGGTCACCCCACCCTCTAACCTGGGTGCCCTTTATACAGCCTGGTTGCTCACAAACTGACTCCAGCATGCTAGTCACTCCCAGCCATTTCTCTGTGTGCTGCAGCCAGCCAGCCACACCTTGGTGCTCACCAACCTTAAAGAGTCTACAGGGTGAGCCCAGCACACTCTCAGTCCCAAATCGCCCCCCAGAAACATGTGTCCTGTACTACCCAGTCCTCTCCTGCACAGTGCAAATATAGCCGGGCCACTATTCCTTGAAGGGAAAAGGCAAACGATTTATACGATCTGAAGAGAAACCAGAGTACACACAACTTGCTACCCCAAATGAAGGTACCCAGACACTGCAGCTTGAGCACATTGGATTAGATCAAACAATAAAATAAGTTTACTAACTACAAAGAGAGAGAGATTTAAGTGCATACAAGTCATGAGGCATAAAAGTCAGAAATGCTTACAAGACAAATAAAGATAAAACACTTCCTGATGCTTAACTTAACAAACTACATTAGATTCAAAGCAAATTTTCTCATCACATGCTATCAGCTCTGTTACTGACCAAATGCCTTAGGTCATGATCTCTCCCCCAGAGTTTATCAGCTGTTTCCTTTTTCTCTTCAGGTGCAGAGAATACAATTGGAGGGTAGGGGGGAGAGGTTCCTTGAGGTGTTTTTCCCTCCTTTTTATAGCTTCAGTCCCCCTCTTACAAAACATTTCCAGCTGAGATCCTAGAGCCAAAGAGTCCATGTGGAAGGATGTTCCCTGCTAGTTTTTGTACCTGTTTGTACTTCCTTTTTTTCCCCTCCCTGCTTGATGACTTTGTTTACTGCTTACATGCAAATTAAGCAGAGTGCACATTCCTTTGTTTAGGACAGAGCTGTTTGCCAGCTTCCATTTGCGCAGGGCTGTGTGGTTTGGAACATGTGTTCATAACATCACACAGGGTAATCTTGTAACTTCTCATACACTGTTGCCATACATATTTTACCAGGACTGTACTGACCAGCAAATTATGAGTTTTCAAAGGATACAAGGCATACCTTGTACACAGCCTAGTACCCTAGTGTGTGAACACAGGGGTGTATTCTGTCACACAAACACACACAAAAAGGGAGAGACAAGACCAGCAAAGACAGAAAAATGCAGTTTCTGGCTCTGGTGTTTACTTTCACTTGCAGCCTTATCTGCTGGAAAAACACAGGCCGTGCACAGGGTCTGATCAGCACTTCTGAGACTTGCCAAACTTGTACCAGCATCAGACTGTTTAGGGCATTGCTTTGAGCTGCTTCTTTCTGGTTACAGTCTCTCAGCAGCATTGCAAAATATACAGGCTTAGTTGAGTAAGGCAGACTTTAATTAAACAGAAGGCAAAAGGAGAGAGAGAGAGGAAAGTGAAGAAATAAGGTGGGCATGGGCAGTGGGTATAGCTGCTGCAGGATGCTGGACTGGGGCTGCTCCAGCTTGCATAGTTGAGACTGCTCTGGCCCCAGGCCGGCCCAAGCTGCTGGGGCCGCTGGGGCCAGGGCTCGGGTCGGTTGGCCAGCTGGGGCTAGGCTGGGGCTCTTTGGCTGGGGGGAAGGGGCTCAGGGTTCTGGCTGGCCCAGGGCTTCTCTAGCCACAGGGGGGTCGTCTCAGGGCTCTGGCCACAGGGGGACCTTGTGCGGAAGGGGCGGGGCCGCAGGGCTAGCCTCCCTGATGCAGGGGAGGGGCACCTGCCACCCATTAAGGTGAGGAAGGAAAAGGATGTGTGGGTGTGGGGGGATGATGTCATCTGGGTCTCTCTTACTGGCTCAGTCTAGGCGGGATAAAGGCCCAACAATGTCAGGGTCAATCCCAGGGTCCCAGGAGATGGGAGGGGGTGGCAGCCGTGAGGATAAAGCTCGCGCCTTTCCTTCCTCACAGTCTGCAGTTGTTGTCAGACAGCTTCGTCTGCCTTTCCCCCCACAAACGACCTTTCTTGTGAGACCCCCCCAAAGAGGGGGGGTTGGGAGAAATATCCCGTCCCCTCAATATTTTGTTCACTAATTAGGCCTAATTGTCAAGACACCAATTTTGGTTTATTGATTTCCGGTCCCACGCGTTGCTAGTTCACCAGGCATGATGCTCGCACAGCCCTACTGCTAGGAGGATGTTTTGTTTGGACTTACTTGGGTTTTTTATGTCTCACATGTGCACCTTTTTCCCATCAACAGTAAATGTTATAAGTTAGTTGCCTCTGAAGAAGTGGGTTTTTTACCCACAAAAGCTTATGCCCGAATAAATCTCTTAAGGTGCCACAGGACTCCTCATTGTTTTTGTGGATACAGACTAACAAGGCTACCATTCTGATAATAGGTTAGTGTGACACTTTACACACTTTCACTCACTGGTCACAGTTGAGCTTGTATGTAAGCAGGGTCTGAATGAATGCTTCCCTGACAGCTAGCTGGGAGCGGAGAGGGAGAGACTTGAGTGTGTTTATGTGAATACAGGTTTCAGAGTAGCAGCCGTGTTAGTCTGTATTTGTAAAAAGAAAAGGAGTATTTGTGGCACCTTAGAGACTAACAAATTTATTAGTCTCTAAGGTGCCACAAGTACTCCTTTTCTTTTTATGTGAATACAGTTTGCTTGTACTCTGTTTATGTATTCAGCAGAATACAGTGGTGTCAAACTGGTATTTGGTACAAATCACCTTAGTACTGAATGCAAGGGTAGTGAAATATGGTTTCCAGTGTTGTAATTGTTGTGGGAATACAGGAAAGCAGGACTATGCTTAACCTGTCCCAAATGGGGAGGGGCGGCACCCTCAGTTAAATGAACCTCGTGAAAGCAGAGGCTCGAATGTCAGAGCTCTGTGAAAATAAGAGGCGGGTGGGGGACAGGAGTCCTGGGTATCATGGTCAGGAGGCTGCATAACTCCCTCCCTGCGGGGTCCTCTCTACAGTGGCTTAACCTGTTCTTCCCCACTGTTCAAAGACTGGTGCTAAATAGGCTTTATTAGGAGCCTCTTGTTATTTTAATTGCTCAATCAGAGCTGAAAACAGTTGTAGTAGGACTGTATTTCTGTCCTGCCTGCGATGAACTAAAATCACTGGAGATGGGGCAGTGTTTCTGCCCAACAACCCAAAAGTCCTTTTCACGTGCCTGACCCTTATCTGCACCCCACTCACAGTTGCTGTTCTTGGTCAGTGCAGACCCAGAGTTCAGAGGTGCATCTGCAGAGTTCACCTTCCACACTGGGGTGTTTGTGGAAAGAGGCATCTTACTCGCTCTGCATTGCGCCTCTCTGCTGTGGCCCTGCTGGCCACTCATCGCACCTCTCTGCTGCCACCCATTCACCAGCTCACTGTCAGTCACCTTCTGCCTCTCTGCTGTGACCTCAGCACATCAGTCTCTCAATGATGTTCAGCTCTTAGCAAGCAGAGCAGAAACACAGTCCTACCACAGCTGGTTTCAGCTCTGATTGAACAATTAAAATAACAAAATTGGTACCTAATGAAGCCTATTTAGCTCCAGTCTTTGAACAGTGGGGAAGAACAAGTTAAGCTAGGGGAGAGAGAACCCCCAGGAAGATCATTCCACCTCCTGATCACAATACCAGGACTCTAACCCTGCACACACCCCTCATTCACAGGGCTCTGACATTCAAGCCTCTGCTTTCACAAGGTTCTTAGAGGTGAGAGTGACCCCCCCCCCCCCATTTGGGACAGGTTAAGCACAGTCCTGTTTTCCTGCATTCGTACAACAATTACAACATTGGTAACCATATTTCACTACCCTTGCATTCAGTACTAAAGTGATTTGTACCCAACACCAGTTTGACACCACTGTATTCTGCTGAATATGTAAACAGAGCAGGAGCAAACTGTATTCACATAAACACATCCAAGTCTCTTCCCCTCTCAGCTAGCTGTCAGGGAAGCATTCATTCAGACCCTGCTTACATGTACATTGGTGGGCAAATTTATCGCACTAGTCCTCACACAGCGCCACCGCTGCACCTGACTCTTGACACATCTTGTTCACGGCGAGGGGGCCCCTGCACAGCTCTGCCAGCGTCCCGCATCCTAACCTGCAGCACTCCCCATCTCCTTTGTGTAGCAAGAGCTACAAAATGCTCTCTGGTCTTGTCTCTCATGTTTCTGTCTCCCTTTCCCTCAGGAGCAGAACTCTGCGGCGCACGACCCAGGAGTGACGGTGTGACGTAAGTGCCACCTTCTAGCTACTGGCAGCAGGGACCAGAGCCGACTTTGTGCGTGTGTGTATGTGCGTGTGTATGCGTGTCTGTGCATATGTCCGTGTGTGCGTGCACATGTGCATGTTTGCGTGCGTGCGCATGTTTGTGTATGGACATGTGTCAGTGATGCAAGATGTAATGCCAAAGGGCAGCCACGCTGTCTCAGGTTGTGAGTCTCACGACTGTCACATGCTGAGCAGGCCCTGGCCTTGCAAACACCTGCGTTAAGAGAGCTCCAAGGAATTCCCGGGTGCGGCAAGAAATGGAATTGCTGACGCAGTAGGCACACATCTCCCTCGGGCAGCACTGACCCCAGTGCCCTCAGTTAGCTGTAGTGGGGTGGTGTAATGCTCTTGTGGTGGTTAAAGATGCCCTGGTGCTTTTCTCAGGAGTAGGAAAATCAGTCGCAGCCTCCTGGCACAATTCCAGCTTCTATTTCTCTCGACCTGCCACTGCATTTTCAGCCAGACACAGCATTCTCCATGCCTGTGTGAGGCTGCTGCGTGTCACTCCAGAGGCAGCTGCAGTGCAGTGGCAAGTGAAGTGTTAGGGATGGGAGGAAGCCATAACCAATGTTGCTGGGATCCCTCTGGCTGGAAGCCAGCAGAGCTGCGCACTATAGAGACAGAGGCTCAGTGCAGGTTGGATGCAGGCGAGGTGCCAGCAGTGGGCTGCATTATCTCTGTCCCTCTTACATCCCTGTGTTCGCTTTCTTGCTGAGGCACCTGAACCATGAGATAAGGGCAGCAGGAACCACATCAGCGGCTCAAGCCAGGCCTAGTTGGGGCAGGGTGTCCTGAACAAGAATCCTGAACTACCTCATGGAGGGGCAGGGGGGTGTTTGGTGGTGACAGCAGGGGAGCGTGTGTGTTGGGTTGAGATTGCCAAGGCAGACAAGGGGCTTCTCTGCCTTTACACTGTCAATCCCTGTCCTCACCGTTCCCATGTGCCTTCCCCATAGCAGCCTTACAGCTGTGTCAGCATAGGAACCCAGAACACGCCTATGCGTGGCAGGGCCCAGGCAGAGCACAAACACAAGCACAAGCACAAACACTCCATCAGCATGGCGGGTGGGATGGTCAAAGCTAAAGGAAATTACTTAGCAGACAGGAAACTCCGTTGCCTGGAGACACAATTTTATGGGGAAATCCATGGAAGTTAGGAGCCTAAATACATCTCAGGATCTGGGCCTCTGTGCCTGCCAGCCCTTCCCCTTGTCGGGGCCTTGTTCTCCTAGATCCCTGTCTCCACCGATTCCCTCCTATTGCAGGCACTCTGTGCCCACAGATTCCTAGACCTGCTGTGTGAGCCATGCCCTTGGGCTTTCCCCCCAACCCTGCCCATGGGCACCCGGGGAGCCAGCAGAGGTACTGGTGTTTGCAGCACTGAGAAAAGTAGGCCGGAGAGCTACAAGGTGCGGGGGTAGTGAATTTCTCCTCCCCACATCCTGGCCTACAGAAACTTGGTGTGATTTGCAAGGCTAGGGTTCAGCTGGCTCTAAGCCTTCTTGGGAAAGAGTCAAGGCTCTTGAAGGGTGTTGCCTGGGGGCCGGAGGGAGAAGTACCCTGACATGGATCAGCAGGGGCCAGACACTAGCCCAGCTTTGCTCACCACTGTTCTCTCTGATAGAGCAGGAGCCCTGCCAACCAAAGGGCAAGACAAGAGTCAGATGAAGGTTGGCATGGGTGGCCCAGTGCCAGTAGCAAGAGGAAGCAGGATAGGTGGGAGCGATGGCCAGGCTGGGAGGGGGATTGAATCCAGGTTCACAGCTGGGAGCACCCTGGGAATTCCCCACTGACTGGCAGGACATGGCCCAGGACAGTCCTGCCTCTCCGGGAGTTTCTCAGGTGCCAGCTTTAACCAGCACTAGCCAGAGCAGCACTCCAGCTTCTGAAGGGCCAGTGGCAGCCCTGGGGAGGAGAGGGGCCCGTCTACAGAGGACTTTGTGCGTGACGCCTGACACGTTTGTCTTCATTCTCTCCTCTCGCAGCTCTCTCCACTCCCACACAGACACAGCCAACCCAAGGCAGGCTCAGCGCGAGGAGCTGAGTGGGGACAGTAGAGGCAAGCCCTGGCCCAGAAGAGCTAAACTGCACTTGGCATGGCCAGAGCGACGCATGGATGCGCTGCTTCATTAAACAAACGACTGTACTTGGCGACAGACTCATACCCATCGGCAATAGTCACCGGAGCTCCCAGCCCCCCCATGTGCCCCCCCTCAGAGTGCAGGCTGCCCCATGCCCTGGGGACACCCCACATTTGGCCCTCTGGGGAACCCTTCCACTCCCCCAGCCAGACTGGCACTGGTAGGAAATCACCAGCCCCATGAGCCTGGCGTTGGCATGCTGGGCAGGCCCAGCTCCACAACCTGCACCCTGCTGCTATACAGATCTTCCCAGCTCCTACCAGCTGACTGGGCAGGACGCCCGCTCTGTGACCCTGCCTAGCTGGGGTACTTGGACCGGCTCAGCCCTGCGCTTCACTCTGGGGCTCAAGGGACTGAGCCATAGACACTGGGCTCCAGTCCCAGCTCCACCTCGCAGCCATGGTGCTTCAGCGACACTTGCCCTCCCAAGGGGTGACCCAGGACCCAGTGCTTCTGAGTCGTTCGTGGTGCTGAGCTCGGAGCTCACCCCTTGGAGGAACCGCTCTGCCCTCTCCTAGCGTCTGCCATTTCAAGCATAACCCGCGTTGTCTCCAGCAGCCCAGGGCTGGGCGCCCCCTAGGAATTGCCATTCTGAGACAGCTAGTGAGTGCAAAGGGGCCAGAGCTGGGATAGCGCAGCCTATGCCGAGCCCAGGGCAAGGATTCACACACTGACCAGCACTGGCTGCTGTGAGCAGCCCTAGCAAGCCAAGCCCAGCATAACAGCAGCAGTGTGTCTGCACCAACCCCTGCCTGGAGAGCTAAGTGCCATGCAGAGCACAGCAGCTGGTGCAGCTCAGGCAGGGTCTGTCTGTGTGTGGCCCCACCAAAGCAAGCTGAGACAGACGGTCATCACCTCCGGCAGGGGGCACTGCCCAGACTACCACCAGCCAAGGACTGGCAGAGCTGGTACAGCAGTCTCTCCACAAGGACAGAGCCACAAATGGCACCATCTCCTCTTCTGAGCAGCTGCTGCCCAATGAGCAGAGGGGAGCTGCCTGGACCAGCTCTGCTGTAGGACTCCATGGCAGGGGACCTGGGCCATGGCCTGGGGAAGCCCGTGTGGAAATGGCTTTTACCCAGCGCTGTAGCAGAGTGGCAGGAGCAGCCTGCTCTCCACAGCCTAGCTAGGAAGAAGGGGTCAGAGCAGGATGGAAGCAGCTTCCCTGTAGCTACATTGGTGTGTGTTATAGCATAGTGGTGACCAGAACAGTGCGCAGCCCAGCTGCTGGGGCCCGGCTTTGGTGTTTAACCCCACTGTAAATAGACAAGCTGAAACCATTAAAGCTGCTGAGCACACGTGCAGAATGAAATCTGTTTATTGGGGCCTAGTGACCAGGCCGTCCCCAGCACAGGCGGAAGGCAGCCGAGGCAACCAGGGTCCAGCCTGAACACAGCTGCTCAGCAGAAGCATCCGCTGCTGGGCCCTGCAGAAAGAGGGGCTCAGTGCGCTGGCGCTCAGTGCAGTTCTTCCCACCCTGCCCTGCGCTCACCTGCAGCCCTGCTCTAGGGACAGGGCACAGGGCAGGTCTCTCGGTGCCTTTCAGGGGGAATGTGCAGAAATGCCAGCTACCAGCAGATGAGCCAGGGAGGGGCAGGATGGGCGCAAGAGATGCTAGATACCCCGCCCTGAAAGAGGATTAATCCTCACATGCCCACAGGTGGGAGGGCCCCTGGGCTCAGCACTTGACAGCACTTGACAGGGGGTCTGGCAGAACTGAGAGCCAGTTGGCAGCGGGCAGTGAAAGGAGGAGGGAGACAGTGCTGGCTACAGGTCCCCAGCCTCCTGGCAGATGCGTTTCCCACTCCAAGCCTAGGGGTGGGAGCACCCTGCTGGCAGCTGCCTGGAAGGGAAGTGGCTGCAGATGTACTTCTCCATCCCTCTGCTGCAGGTCTCCTGGGGTGGGGGACCCACTGTCCAGTCCCCTCAGTGCTGGGGGAGTGAGGAGCATGCATTCGGTAGCGCTCTGCCCTCCCCTGGGACTATGCTCCCCCAGGACCCCTCCAGAATGATCAGCCCATGGGGGTGCAGACAGGCAGCGTGGGCTGCTGATCAGGCTCTCTGCCGCACTAGGGGTGAGCTCCAGCACCCCCATCCCCGCCGTGGGACCATCCCCAGATTTCTGCTGCTGGCTGGGGAGGAGTGGGAAGGTTCTGAAGCAGCAGGAAGCCAGCGCACCCACAGGGTGGCGAAGTCGGTGGCAGCAGTTTTGCTCAGGCGACACACTGCGCTCCCAGCTGGATGGCATCAGCTGATGCGCGGTTCAGGCTCGGGTTCTGGGGCTTTGGCAGGGGGAGGAGGTGGCGCTCGCAGCTAGAGAGAGAGAGAGAGAGAGATACTGATTACAAGAGGCCAAGGACCCTGCACTGCACCCACACGTCCCCGCTCCGTGCCATCTCCCCACCCTCCCTCCTCACACACGGGGCACATGGGGATCAGGAACACAGCCCTCAGAGAGGAGAAGCTGCTCCAGGCAAAGGTGTAATTATGGGGGCCCCTCCCCAGCTTCCAGGCTGTGAGGGACAGCAATATCTGCGGTCCCCACGGGAGGGCTGGGGGCAGTGAACAGCACAGGACAGTCGGAGGCTGCGTTATGTACCAAGCTCAGCAGAGATCCCTGGCTGCAGACCCCCAAACCGTGGAGCCGCAATGGAGAGGCAGGGGTTAAGGAGGGACTCGCAGCTAGGGGAGAGAGGACAGGCCAGGGGGACTAGGGTTGGACGATGGTTGTGGTGCAAGCATGGAACAGGGTGAGGAGAGTTGGACATTTGGGAGGAAGTAACAGGGTGACGCTACTGGGAGCCGAGGCAGGCTCATGGCCCCCCCAGGAAGCCTTTGTCCTCACGCGCCACTTTGTGAGCACCAGCCCGAACCCCTGGATGGGGCAGACGTGATTCATCCTGTGCCTGCAAATGCTTCTTACCGGGCGGATCCGTGCTGCTCCCAGGTCTGGAGAGCTCGGTCCACTGGCTACACCATCCTGCCTGCAGGCTGAGAACACAGACCGGCGTTAATGGCAGGACACCGGCTGCTCTCCACACGCCTGCACACCAGCCCAGCAGGGACCCCCAAGATGCTGGGCCCAGTCTCTTTCCACCCTCACCAGTTCCCTCCCTATCCCCCCAACCTCCACAACACAGACACCCCATGCGCCAAGCGGCCCTAGCAGTACCCTTCCCACCAGGAACCCACTTTCCATCCACGGCTGCCATTGGGGGCTCCTGCACAGAAGAAACGCCTGCTGTCTTGCTGAGGGGACATATTTCTGGAGGTTTCCTCACATGACAATCTTTAATTTCTGGAGATTCCAGGACAATTCTGGAGAGCTGGCAACCCTAGTCTTGCCCCCTTCTGAGCATTCTGTTTAGGCCAATGCCCTGGAGCCATCTGGGGGAAATCATTAGAGCAGCGGGAGGCCAGCACCCCGTGAGGCACTCACCTCCCAGCAGCACTTCCGGAAGGGGGTGGGAGCCCAGCCTGGCACCGGGCACAAGGACCGGAGGGGAGAAGGCTGGAGGAGATGGTGATGGGAGCTCCTGGAAATACAAGCACAAGCAGGCCGCAATTAAAGAATTTTGGGGCCTTCATACTAAGGAAATTGCTCCCGCCACCTTCCTTAGAGTGCCCACACTCACACAGACCCCGCATGCCCCTCAAACCCACCAATCATCCTGGGGGGCTGTGACAATTTCTAGAGGAGGTGCTGAAAGCCATTGAACTGTAACCCTGTGCGTGACAGAAGCCAGGCACTCACTTGCTATTACTCCAAGCTGCTGCACGCTCAGCACCCCTAGTTCCAGTGCCCCGGTGTGCCCCACCAACCTTCCACCAGACCCCCAACATCCCAGCCATACATCCCAATCACCGCAGCCCCCAACTTCACTCCACAGCTCCCTCAACACTCCCCACAGCCCACCAACAACTTGTCCACACCTACTTCTCCCAGGACCTTCCTGACCATTCACTGGTGCCCCCCCCCGGCTCAGCAATCCATTCCCGTCTCAGGCTAGGGTGGCTCCTTCCAATCATGGGGGCCCATCACCTGCCCCACACACCCCAGCCCCACGCAGACAAAGTCCCCAGGCTAGGGGAAGAGTCTCCCCATGGGAATTCAGTGACCAGGAGCCAGAAGCAGAGCCTGGAAAGGAATTTATTCAAGGCAGTGCCCCCTCCTAGGCGTACAGGGGAACTCAATCCACACCCTGGTTTGGTCCTGGGAGGAACAAGGAACAGAGGCCTTGTCTACACTATGGAACTTCAGTACTTCTGAAGCCAGCTGCCAGTAGCCATGTTAGCTGAACAGGGCTGGGAACAGGAAGTCCCTTGTCCGCCCTTACAACTGCTCTAGGCCACTGGCACAATGCTGGGAATCGGGGCCTGTCTCCGTCAGTCTGTCTTGGAGAGAGGGACACAGACAGCCAAGCCTGAGAATGGAGAAAGGGGAAGTGGAGACCAACCTGCCCAGCCACTCCTATGGCTCCAGTTATTTCTTCCACCACCAGTGAAGGGAAGACCCCAACACGCCCGTTGAAGTCCCCTTTCCAGAAGCCATCGTCCACTTCCCCCTCCTCTCTGGGGAGCACTCGGATTATGGCTCCCTCGGGGAAGGTCAGCTCCTCCACACTCTGCCCCTCGTAATCGTAGAGGGCTCGCACCAGCCATGCTGCAGGCAGCCAGAGAGAGCAGGCAGAGCTGGCGCCAGCCGGGCACACACATAGAGACATTGAAGAGCCTCCGCCCCGCATGGGACGGTCTGAGCCCATTCTGCTGACACTGAGGGACACTGAGGCAGAGGTGCCAAGGCTCAGGGGGACTAGGCAAATGCTGATACCAGATGGAGGCACTGGGGTTTTCAGAGGTGACAGGAGCCCCCATTGGCTCTGCAGGTCAGGGGGAGCTGCGGGTACTGAGGTCAGGGGGAGCTGCGGGTTCCGAGCCCCCCAGGAACCAGGCCCTGGGCATGCCCCATGGCAGGCCTGTTAAGTCAGGGGCCACTCTTGGAAGTGCTGGCCAAAGGTCCCAGGGGAGACAGGCACGAGTGGCCACAGGACTGGGACCATGTGCTCAAGCCAGCGGCCAGCCCCCCTCAGCCACGCTGCAGGCAGAGCTGCTGGTCCCCAATCATCCAGGGACGGACCCTGGGAACCGAACTCCTTCCCCAGCTGCGTGTGCCCAGGGCACCCCTCTTCCCACATGCGGACACAACCCCATTGTCCCAGTGCACCCACACGGAGCCCCAGGGCTTGCCACCTACCTCCTGGCTCCAGCACCAGGTCCATGGTCATAATGCTAGTGAGCTCCCTTTCCAAGGCAGTCTCGGAGGAGCCCTCCTGGCAGCTCCCGGTCAGCGCCCTGCGCTCGCTCCCCACAGCGTCCAGGAACATCAGGTACTTCTCGGGGACATAGCCCACCTGCCCCGCTTGGTTCCGAGCCTACAGACAGCCGCCGGGTGCAGGAGAAGCCGAGTTAGGAGAACCCAGCCAGCTCCCGGGGCCAGGCAGCAAGGACTCAGCCCTGAGCCAACCCAACTCCTGCACGAGAACCCAGGGCAGCCAACCCAAGGCTCCCCCATCCCATCCCAGGTCACGGGCCAGCGCCCAGGAGGGAGGGAGGCCTGAGGGAGCCAGCGTCCACAGCCCATTCCCCAGCTCTCTCCGGTGCTGCCTCCAGCGAGGGAGGAGGCTAACCAGCTGCTGTGCTGGAAGGGGATGTGCCCATGGTGGTTCTTCCCCTCCCTCATCACAGACACATCCCCACTGCCCCGTGCCCACCTTGACCCATTCTTCCACATCGCCGTCCTCAATGACCTCCAGCTCCTCGCCCTGGTGGATGGACAGCTCGTCAGACTGGCAGGCCTGCACAAGGGACAAAAGCCATGGGACAAGTCAGAAGCAGTGCTCCCTGCAGCCAGCTCCAGCTGCCAAGCTCCTGGAGGAATGCAGTGCCCCAGCCTGGGGGGAGGGAGCAGAGAACCTGCTGCCAGCAGGCATTACCCCAGCCTGGGGCACAGGGCCCTTCACTCAGCATCCAGAGCACCCTGAAAGAGCGTTGCATGGTTCAGAGGTCTCCTGGGCGCTAGGCTTGTGTCCCTGGGGTGGGTGCCTTACCTGGTACCCGAAGAACACCCTGCAGGTGGATGGGTAGATGCGGGCAGTGCCAGGGCAGAGACCAGCATCCTCAAAGAGCTCCTCATTGTCATCATAATCGTCAAACTCTGCCAGATCAAACTCTTCTGCCTGTGGACAAACCCAGCATGAGAGAGCACCCTGCACCCTTTCGCCCTGCCACTCCCTGGGCACACGGGGCTGCCACAGGACCAAGTCTACACTCCTGGCCCAGGCCACCCCAGCAGCAGATGCTCCCGCTCCCCACAGCCGCTGGCACAGAGGGCTCCGCCCTGCGGAAGGGGTGCTCTGGGCTCTCAAGGGCGCTCTGGGCTCTCAGGGGCGGATGGGAAACCAAGAGCACAGGGACAGCTCTCACCGTGGGAGTCGACTCCTTGTCCGACTTGCGGGCCTCGCTCAGCCGTCGCTCCTGCTCCAGCTCCTCCAGGACCTGCCCCATGGCTCCTGCCAGCCAGGTGTCCACATCTAGGCCGGCCTGGCGCAGCAATGCCAGCCGGGCATCGGCCTTTACTCTGCTGACCTTAGGGACAGTGGGAGAGCAAGCGCCTAGTCAGCCCAGGCCTCAGCACCTGCCATGGGCCTGGGCCCCCAGCCAGCCAGCACGAGGAGTCCCTACCGGCCTATTAAAATCTCCCAGATTGCTTTCAATAGCCATCAGGAGATCGAAGCCGATTCCAGTTCATGCACGGCCAGTCCAGGAGGGTTGACAACCCTAATGGGGCAGGGGCAGGGGGTGGGAGGGCTTGAGTCTTGTTCAAGTTGGAATCATGTTTTTATGCAACTCCACTTGTGTCTCCAAGGAATAGCCCTGTCCCTGCTCCTCCCCTCAACCCTCTTGGATGTTTTTTTCCCCAAGAGTTCTGCTCTGCGAATAATTTGGGGGCAGGTCTCTGGCCTGTGCTATACAGGAGGTCAGGCTGGATGATCCCAATGATCCCGTCTGCTTTGGAATCTATGAGTGCATGTGAAATACACCCTGGACCCTGCTTCAACCCAGACTAGATGAAGTTTAACAGAATAATAGGGGACTAGGCATGCCAGAGATGCCCCTACATGACCATTGTCATTCACTGTGGCCAGAGCGGGCTGCACAGAGGGCTAACAGTCTGCAGAGATGCATGCCACATACATGGCAGGAGCTAGAGATGCCGGGCCAGACTGTTGCTAGTGACATGAGTAGGGCCCTACCAAATTCACAATCCATTTTGGTCAATTTCACGGTCATAGGATTTTAAAACAAGTAAATTTCATGATTTCAGCTATTTAAATCTGAAATTTCAGTGTTGTAATTGTAGGCGTCCTGACCCAAAAAGGAGTTGTGGGGGAGCAGTGGCGCTGGAACATTTTAAAAAGTGGGGGTGCTGAAAGCCAGCCCCCCTTACCCTTGTCCACTCTCCCACCCACCTGAGGCTGGGAGCAAAGCTCCAGTGGTGGGACTGGCAGCCGGAGCCCTGGGCCAGCTGCCCTGGGCCGGCAGCACCCCCTCATCCCTAGTTCCTGCACCTATGTGTGGGAGTTACAAAGTTACTGTGGTACTGCTACCCTTACTTCTGCGCTCCTGCTGGTGGCCGTGCTGCCTTCAGAGCTGGGCAGCTGGAGAACGGCGGTTGCTGGCCGGGAGCCCAGCTTTGAAGGCAGCACCGCCGCCAGCAGCAGCACAGAAGTAAGGATGGCACGGTATGGTATTGCCACCCTTACTTCTGCGCTGCTGCCTGCAGAGCTGGGCCCTCAGTCAGCAGCTGCCGCTCTCCGGCCAACCAGCTCTGAAGGCAGCGCAAAAGTAAAGGTGACAATACCGCAACCCCTGTAAAATAACCTTGCGACCCCCCTGCAACCCGCTTTTGGGTCAGGACCCCCAATTTGAGAAACGCTGGTCTCCCCTGTGAAATCTGTATAGTATAGAGTAAAAGCACACACAAGACCAGATTTCACAGAGGGAGACCAGATTTCACGGTTTTTCATGGGCATGAATTTGGTAAGGCCCTAGACATGAGAGTAAGAAAAAGCCAATTCAAATACCGTGCAATGCTGCATGTGGGGCAGAGACCCGAGGACAGAGCCCAAGGCTGCTCTGTTGCCTTGAGAAGAGTTCACGGCCAGGTAATCCAAGACCAACACGTCTGCTAAGGGGCAGAGGGAAAGCCAGGGCCACCCTGCTGATTCTAAGCAACACACGTGGCAAGCAGCATGTTCTCTCCACAATGCTTTCGTAATGCAGCATTATCGACAGCGTTGTCTGTGCATTGTGGGGCCCCGTTGCAGCTGCCACAGAAGCATGGCGTGTCGGGAACTTGTGTTACCCAGCCCGTCTACCCCCTTGCTGCTGGGATTCACGTCCTGGCCAGTCCTTCCCACTCCAGCTGCACGGAGGGCTCTGCGGGCACAAATCCTGGCAGAACAAGCTGCATCCAGCAGCAGCAGCGCTGGGTGCACTGGCCAGCAACAGGAGCAGCAGCACAGGAGCGGAGGATGGGTAACCAGTGGGCACAGTACAAGTGGTGCACATGGAACAAAGCCAGTAGCCAGAGGGATGCGCAGCCCTACGGACCTGCCCCCCACCTGCCAGACCCACCTCTGCTTTCCGGATGTTCTCGCTCACTTCTTCCATCCTTCTCTCCATGCCGGGCGTCTCCGCTTCAGGGGCCTGCTGCCTCCTGGCTTCCATCCTCTGCAGAACCTGCACAAGTCCAGGCCAGACTGAGCCCCCCTGCCGCCTGGGGCTGCGGCTCCACCACAACCCCACTGGCCCCAGACCCCTGCCCCGGAGAGAGACCGGGACTACTGGGTTGGGGGCTGCCCTCACTCCCCCCTGACGAGGCCAGAGACCCCCTGGCCATGCCCCACAAGAGTAGAGAGCTTTTTGGGGGCAGGGAGAAGTGGATCCATCCCGCACCGGAGGCAGAGGACAAGCCCTGCAGCGAGGATGCTCCTTCTGCTCTGGGACGAACCCAGGACTGGGGCTTAGCTGGGCAGCCCTAGGCACTCACCTGCTTGCCATGAGTCTTTATTTTGTAGTCTCTGGCTGCCCGGGTGGCCCAGCGCCGAGCCTCCTTCTCCAGCCCGCTCTCCACAGCGCTGCCACTCCTCGCCTCCAGGAGCCGCGCCTAGGACAGAGTATCACAGGTCAGAGTGCACCCTGCCACCTTCTGCTGCTAGCCCTCAGACAGGGCTCTGGTGCACCTCTCCGGCTGCCTGGCACCACCCTGGGAGAGCTCTGCCAGGGAGTCCCTTGTCCCCACTGCTACACGAGCCCGGCCTCCCGTCTTACCTGGTCGGCGCCCGATGGCTGGAACTGCTGCTCAGGAGTTGGGGCGAAGGCAGTGTTATCCTGCAGGAACAGGAGGAGGCTCTGCTCCCTGCACACCTGCAGGAGCAACAGGGGGAGGGTGAGCGGGGCAGCACACTGGGCCCTGGGAGGGGTTTGGGGTAGGGGCAGTCGGGGCCAAGTCACTGCTTGGTCACTAGGAACCCATGACCCATGGCAGTCCACATCCAAGCCAGGTGCAGGGGCACAGGCATGCCTGGGGGCTGGCACCATGCCAGGAGGTAGGGGTGTGGGGACAGCCAGCACTACACAAGGTGTGGAGATGGGATGAGACTGGCCCCTCCTTGCAAAGCAGGGCAGATCCCATTACCTGTGCGGAGGCCTCCAGGATCCCCCGAAACCGCTCCTGCGTGGCGTGGCAGGCCTCTAATTCTGTCTGACTGACCAGGGTCAGGTGATCCCGGAGCCGCTCGTACAAGTCACCATCCAGGGTCTGGAAAAGCACAATCAGGCCAGATACTGGGGGGAGGACAGGGTTGGCGGGACTCCCCAAGAACGACCTTGTGCGCCCACAGGAGAGGAGAGTCCTCCTCTGAGCTCTGCTGCACAGGGGGAGGGATAGCTCAGTGGTTTGAGCATTGCCCTGCTAAACCCAGGGTTGTGAGTTCAATCCTTGAGGGGGCCATTTAGGGATCTGGGGCAAAAATTGGGGATAGCTCCTGCTTTGAGCGGGGGGTTGGACTAGATGACCTCCTGAGGTCCCTTCCAACCCGGAGATTCTATGATCACACAGACCAGAGGAAAACTAGGATGGCTCCTCAAAGGACAAGAGAGCCCCCTACTGCCAGGGGAGAAGGCAGCCAGTGAGTGGCAACAGGATCAGCTGGAGTGAGGTCTGCTTGGAGAAGGGGCAAACAGGCCAGCTGGGGCTGGGGAGAAAGGGGTCAGAGGTGCACGGGGCTTCGCGTGGGTTCAGGCTGATCCATGGTTTGCGGCTCCTGAGCCGGCCCCAAAGGACATTCTGGAAAGAACTGAAGGGACAGCTGCAGCTGCTTGGCTTATGGGACAGGGCTGCACTCAGGAAATGCAGGGCTTCCCCCTAAGCTACTGTCCCAACACAGCATGAGCTTGTGTGGATCTCCCAGCTCCTGGCCTGACCCACCAGGGGGCGCTGTGGGGGCAGGAGTTCTGGCTGTAGGGGTACTCACCGTCCCAGCCTCTGCCAGGAAGGCTGCTGTAGTGCTGGGGAATCTCTTTCAGCCCATCAGCAGTTTCGTGCCATATGACAAACACGTCCTTCCCTGCCCATGGGACACCGAGCTGGGGCTGCCCATTGGCAGCGACCTTGGACTCCTCCCCTCCCAGAATCACAGCGGTTCCGCCATGCCTGACGTGCGGAAGAGGAGCGAGCGCTGCATCCCCAGCCTGGGAGCAGGTGGGTACATGCAGCAAACCCTCTGCACCAAGAACCACGCCCTGGTGCTCAAAGGCAGAGCCCAGGGGGAAGCTGCACAGGAGACATATCACAGGCTGCCCTAGACACTGGGAGGCCCAGGCAGATATGGCCTGGCTTCAGGTCTCAGGGGAACCCCAACAGGAGGGAAGGGCCTTCGCCCATGTCCGGCCCCAGCTGCACAGCAGATGCTTTCCAAAGCAAACCTGGAACTCCAGGACCTCAAGCCCACCACCACCCAAGGCCTCTGCTCCCAGCTCTGCCACCCTCCTGGGGCAGGGCTAAGAGGCTCCTGCCTCCTCAGTGAGCTACACAGGAAACCTCCACAGGCCCTAGGATGCTGTCACCCTAGAGAACCCGGCAGAGAGAGGGGCTGGGGCACTCAGCAAAGCAGCAACACAGCTGGGAACAGCTCCAGGATTCGGGGTTGTTAGTCTCCCCTCTAGTCACTGGAGCCCGCCTCCCGCCCCTAGACTGGCTCCTTAGGGCAGGCAGGAGCATGAGTGCCCCAGCTGGAAGAGGGGCTGGCTGGCTGCAAGGCGAGGCTCTTCTACCTTCATGACGGCAGGCAGCTCGATGTGGTAGTAGTGCCCCAGGTGGGCATTGGCAGCTCCCAGCGTCAGCAGGTATTCATTCTGCGCCACCGCCAGCTGCTGCGAGTACTCGGCCAGCTGCACGGAAAACTGTGGGTGGTGGGGAGAGCACAGCCTGGGTAATGGGGCAGAGCATGGCCCGCTGCCCCGTGCCCTCTGCGGGGAATCCCCCGATCAGGCCCGGCATCCCCCTCTCCCCACAATCAGCCCCTCCCTCAAAGGGCTCTGCCCTCCCCTCATATGGTGTCTCAGGGCCTCCCAGCAGCCCTGTACCCAAAGCACTGCCCCTCCCACAGGAAGAGTCAGGCTTTCCCCACCGTGCCTGCCAGGCCCCCTTGGCCAGAGGCCTGGGCCTGCAACAACTCTGACCTTGGTGCTGAGCTTCTGCAAACTGGCCTTGGTGTGGAATATGCCATGGTCACTCTTCCGGAGCCTACAGAAGGGACATGGCTATCAGTGCTCAGGTCGCTTCCCCTTCCCACAGGCCCCTGCAAGACAGGCACACTCACCCCACACCAAGGGAGCCACGTCTGCAGTGGGGGCTCTCTCTAGGCCCCACAGAGCACCCTGTTCTCATGGGGTGCAGCCAGAGGCAGAGGTGGGTGGTCAGGAGATCCCCTCCCCCTTCCCAGGACCGGTGGGATCATGTTTCCTGCATGGACCATCTGACCAATACCCAGGCACGATGGTGCCCTCTACTAGATGCCTTTACAGGCCCCCCCCAGCCCCGATCCACAGGGCAGGTGCTGCTTGCTCACCGGGCCTCCACATCAGTCGCTTTCTCCTTGGCCACCTCGCTGACCCGCTGCAGATGCACGTAGCGCTTCTTGGCTTTGCCCACTTCCTTCACTGTCTCCAGGAGCTCTGCCTGTACCCTCTGCAGCTGCTCCGTGCTCTGGGGCAGAGAGGGGGTGTGAGCCCCACAGCCCCTCCCCCAGCCCGCCCGGCGCCTGCCCCCTGCTCTGGGAAGCCCCTCTGAAGAGCAGGAGGTTGAGGCCTGTACCCCAGTCTCTCCTCCCCTCCCCCCCCACCCCCACAGACTGTACCTTTTTGAGCAGGTGTTCCTTGGACAGTCGGGTGGTTTTAGCCACCTCCAGACTCAGGTTGCGGTAATTCTCTGAGGCTGCCACCCGGGCCTGCCCGGTGCACACTGTGCTGTCAATCGCCCCCTTCCAGACGGCAAAGGCACTCCTGCAGGGGACAAACACCGGAAGGAGCCTGGCTGCCCCCACGGAGCAGAACAGCCCCTCTCCCCCACACTGGCCCTGTACACGCACCCTGTCTCCCGCCCCCTGTCTCCACAGCAGCTGTCCCAGCTCCTCCATTGCACCTGGATGGCCAACCTGCTCCAGGGACCCCATGGCTCCCAGACCCTGAATGGAGAGCCCTGGGTCGGGTGCTTTGCACAGCCCACCTGGCTGGCTCTTCCCTGGGTTTCTGCTGACGTGCAGTCCCAGATCTATCTCGGGGCCATTATCCAGCCCTGCCTCTGGAAGCAGCAAAGCCATTTCCTGAGCTTCTGTCCACCCGCCTCAGTTGCCCGAGCCCCACCCACATCCTGCATCAGCCCTGCAAACGACTGGCCATGCTTGCAGGCCTTGGCAGAATCACTGCTGTCCAGCTGGTTTTTGGGAAGCCCTGTCCCTTGGGATCTCACCCTGCTGCCCAGAAAGTCTGACCCAGAAAAACCCCGTTATTACAGCACAAAGCACCCCCACATGCTTCTCCACAGCCCCTGCAGAACATGACATGGCCTAATGCTGCATGGCCTACGACAGCTCCTGTCATAAATATAAAGGGAAGGGTAAACCCCTTTAAAATCCCTCCTGGCCAGAGGAAAAATCCTCTCACCTGTAAAGGGTTAAGAAGCTAAAGGTAACCTCGCTGGCACCTGACCCAAATGACCAATGAGGAGACAAGATACTTTCAAAAGCTGGGAGGAGGGAGAGAAACAAAGGGTCTGTGTCTGTCTGTATGCTGCTTTTGCTGGGGATAGACCAGAAATGGAGTCTTAGAACTTTTAGTAAGTAATCTAGCTTATGATTTCTTTAAATGGCTGAGAATCATAGAATATCAGGGTTGGAAGGGACCTCAGGAGGTCATCTAGTCCAACCCCCTGCTCAAAGCAGGACCAATCCCCAATTAAATCATCCCAGCCAGGGCTTTGTCAAGCCTGACCTTAAAAACTTCTAAGGAAGGAGATTCTACCAGAAAGGAACTGTGCTGAATAGAATGACTATTCCTGTCTGTGTGTCTTTTTTGTAACTTAAGGTTTTGCCTAGAGGGATTCTCTATGTTTTGAATCTAATTACCCTGTAAGGTATCTACCATCCTGATTTTACAGAGGGGATTTCTTTACTTCTATTAAAAGTCTTCTTGTAAGAAAACTAAATGCTTTTTCATTGTTCTCAGATCCAAGGGTTTGGGTCTGTGGTCACCTATGCAAATTGGTGAGGATTTTTACCAAACCTTTCCCAGGAAGTGGGGTGCAAGGGTGGGGAGGATTTTGGGGGGAAAGACATGTCCAAACTACGTTTCCCAGTAAACCCAGTTAGAGTTTGGTGGTGGCAGTGGAGATCCAGGGACAAAGGATAAAATTAATTTGTACCTTGGGGAAGTTTTAACCTAAGCTGGTAAAAGTAAGCTTAGGAGGTTTTCATGCAGGTCCCCACATCTGTACCCTAGAGTTCAGAGTGGGGGAGGAACCTTGACAGCTCCCTCCCCAGCTGCCTTTCCCCTCACGCCCACTCCAGCTCCTAGCTCTCCCCTCCCACTGGCCTCCACTCAGTAGCTTTGGATTTCTCTCTGGCCCTGGACTTTTCTTCTCTCCCCACATGCGCTCCATCAGCAAGGCAGGACATCTCCATCTCTGAAGCACCACCCCTGCCATCCCCTGTGCGGAGACCCTCTCCAAGCCTTCCTCTCCTGTACCTCTTCCTCCTCATCCCCACCCGAGCCCCAGCTCTCCAGACCAGGGCTGCCCTCCTCACACACGGGAAGAGGTGCAATCCTCAAACTTGGGCTCCCAACAGGCACCACAGTGCAGGGGACAAGAGCCCCCATTTTAAAGCTCTTGGGGGAAGAGGCAGATTACCATTTTGAGGGGCCCTAGGCCAGAGTAAGTGGGGGCCACTCCCCACCCCTTTTGCCTGCAGTCGCCCTTGCCCCCCGCCTCTCCTCAGCACTCCTGCTGGGGAAATGAGGTTGGGGCACGGGGGCTTGCCAGTGTGCTCCTGCTGGGGAGCAGGGGAAGCCCCTACACCCCAACCCCATTCTCCAGCAGAAGCACTGGGTGGGTGGGCGGAGCAGGGCATGGGGGCACCCATTTTTCCAGGGCCCCGCAATTGGCGTGGGCCCCACTGGCCCAGTAGCTAATCCGCCACTGCTTCGTGGGTTGCGCCAATGGGTCTTCTCTCCTGGCCCCTACGTCTTTCCTCTCTGCAACTCCTATTGCCTGTACTGAGCTTCCTGCATCTCTCTACCTCATTGACTCTTGCCCCTCATATCTCCCAGGTGAAAACCTCTCCGCTCTCCACTGCCCCTCTCGTATGCCAGAAAATAAATAGCTCTGGACAGTGTTTAGCGGGAGCATCTTCCCCCTAGAATACCAGAGCTCTCAAGAATGCCACACACATGCACACGCACTCCCATATACACACACACATGCCACTGCAGTGCATGGTTAAACTCTGCCGCATTTCACCCCAGAAGTGGCTGAATTTTCATGGTAGATGAGCGACTCTCACACAGGTATCACTCGTTCTGTAAATGTAGTCACCTCTGGGGTGAAACATGGCAAAGTTTAACAATGCACTGCAATGCCACAAAACCTGGTGGGGAATGGGAAGCGAAGAAGAATTTCATTGTGATGCTGGCAGCTTGTGCCAGGGTCCTAGGTCTTGCTGAACGCTTACAAATGCATAGCTGGAAACCAGTCTTTCTTCCCTGTGTGTTGGCACAATCAAAATAGATGTTAGATGTGAAGTTGATAAGAATGTGTTTAATGTTTTATAAAATGCTTGTAGGATGCTGCATGTATTGTCCTCACTCAGCTACGCCCCATATTATAAAGTGATAGCAAGCATCTGCATTGTAAACCTCTGACTGCGTAACTCACCACACAGGGAAAAAGCCTTGTGTAATGCAAACGATGGGCTCTAACAAAATGTTAAATCCTGTTCATTAAATGCAAAGGAGCCATTGTGTGAGATCAAGGCTCAAAGACTTTAAGTGCTTTCTTTCCCCTCATCCCATGAAGAAGGGACCTGCATGGGAACTGTTGTGATTGGCTTGATTTCTGAGGAAAGAAGATATAAAAATGCCTTACAATGAAAACTGACCATCTCTTTGCTGCTTGAAGCAAACAGGTCCAGGGCTGGGGACTCTATACTGAAGTGAGAGATCTTCCAGGGTTATCCCTGGGTTTGCCCAGAAAGACATTTTGAATGGACAGATTATTACATCTGTCACCTTTAGGAATCATACATGGTAACTCACTTGTGTATACATTTGCTTGCTTCAACCTGTAAATAACCCATTTCTTTATCTAGAGGTTTATTAACTAGGAAAATTTATTACAGGATGGGCTACAGGCGTTGTCTTTGGTGTAAGACCTACAGTACCAGTTGATCTGGGGGTAAGTGACTGATCTCTTGGGACTGGAAGCAATCTGAATATTGTGTGATTTTTTTTTTTTTTTTTTTTTTGGTGTAAGTGACCATTTATCGCTAAATCCACCTTGCCTGGGTAGCAACATAGACTAGAGAGTCTGAGGGGACTGTCTGTGACTCCATGGTGAGACTGGTACAGTGATCCAGGAGTTCACAGTTGTTACAGGGTTGGTGAAATCTAATTACAGAACACGCCGCCAGCTTGGGGTGTCTGCCCTGTTTCTGACAGTCTGCCCTCAGTTGGCATTCAGTGTCATGAGCCTCCAGACAGCATGACACCCCTCTCCAGTTCAAACGGGCAGAAAGATAATTGCCCACTTTCAGTACCAAGAAATTCCAATGGCCAAGGCACAAAGGCTGTGTCTGCACCAAGCATTCACAGCTCTCTCCCCACGGTTGGCCTAGCACTGCTCAAGCTCTGCCTGGGCTAGCAATGGCAGAAGGACCCATGATGGCTAGACAAGGGTGAAATGCCCACAGCCAACTCTACACAACTGCTCCCACCAGGGTAGGGGAACCAGGAACAGGGGAACAGCAGGGAAAATGCTGAGGTTCTACTCTAACAGCATTAGCTAGCAGGTGCCTCCCACCCCAAGGCCTAGCTACACCATCCTCCTTCCCCAACACCCCGTAGATCTACACCCTGATATAGACACCACCCTGCCCACAAGACCTAGCCGCACCTGCTCTGGGATCTACACCATAACAGACACCCCTGCACCCCAGACATCCCCATGTCCCCCTGCCCTGACACCCCTGGGGATGTACACTCCAAAACAGACACCCCAATAATCTAGCCTCTCCCCCATGCTCTGTTCCTCTGGGATCTAGCCCCCTGCACCCACCCACTCCCCCCCCCCTCCTCGCTGATCAGCTGCCATAGTTAGGCCAGCTTCCGCAGCAGGGCTGGGGGTCTCTGCTCCGGTGCAACTGGGATGTAGCACCACCTCTGCTTGAGCACTGCTCCATCCCCCTCAGAGCCCCCCGGCACAATTCCCTGCTGGCTGAAAATCTGGGACATTCAAAATGGGGCCGAGAGTGGCTGGTTCTGTACATGGACTTGGCAGCCTCAAACTGTCAGGGTGAGCTCAGGAACTTCCTGCTGGTTCAGCACTTGCACATGCCAGCCCATGCAGGGAGGCACCTGACAAAGACTTCAGGAACCTCACTGCAGGCCCCATTGTTTACATTCCTGGCCTGAATTAACTCTGACCTCCCCACAGCCAGCACTCCTGCCCCATTCCTCATAGCGCCCCCTGCTGGGAGAGGCTGGGGCTGGAGTACCTGGGAGCTCCCCACAGCCAGTGCTCCTGCCCCATTCCTCAGAGTGCCCCCTGCTGGCAAAGGTGGTGAGCTTTTGTGATAATTGGGCATACAAATGTATCCTGCTTGTGAACCTAACTGTGGGAAGTGGCTAAAGATTTATGAAATGTTCCGATAACAATGAAGGTTGATGGGAAAAGGTGCAAAAAGGAGACAGGGAAACAGAATTAGTCCAAATAAAAAGGCTTCTGCTATCACTCAAGGATTGTGCTAGGATCAGGCCTGGTGAACAAGAAAAGTGTGAGACTGGAAATTAATGGATCAAAATAGGGTTGCCAACTTTCTAATTGCACAAACCTGAACACTCTTTCCCCACTCTGTCCCTTCCCTGAGGCCCTGCTCACTCCACCCCCCCATCTCTCACTCTCCCCCACCCTCACTCACTTTTACCAGGCTGGGACAGGGGATTGGGGTGCAGGAGGAGGTGAGGGCTCCAGCTGGGGGTGTAGGCTCTGGGGGGGACAGAAATGGGGGGTTCAGGGCATGGGAGAGGGCTCTGGGTTGGGACAGAGGGTTGGGGTGCAGGAGGTGGTGAGGGCTGTGGCTGGGGGTGTGGGTTTCAAAGTGCAGGAGGGGGCTCAAGGGTGGGGGTTTGGGGTGCAGGCTCTGGGAGGGAGTTTAGGTGCAGAAGGGAGCTAAGGGCTGGGGCAAAGTGTTGGGGGTGGGGGGGCTCTGGGAGGGAGTTTGGGTGTGGGAGCGGTTCCGACCTGGGGTAGGCGTTTGGGGTGCACTTACCTCAGGCGGCTCCTGGAAGCAGCCAGCATGTCTGGCTCCTAGGCTCAGGGGCAGCCAGTAGGCTCTGTGTGCTGCCCCTGCCTGCAGGCACTGCCCCTGCAGCTCCCATTAGCCATGGTTCCTGGCCAATGGGAGCTGAAGAGCTGGTGCTTGCGGTGCGGGCAGCACGCAGAGACCCCCTGGCCGCCTCTCTGCCTAGGAGCCGGACATGCCAGTCGCTTCTGGGAGCCGTGCAGAGCCAGGGCAGGCAGGGAGCCTGCCTTAACCCTGTTGCGCCGCCAACTGGACTTTGGCCTATTAAAATCTCCCAGATCACCTTTAATAGTCACCGGGAGATTGAGGCTAATTCCGGGAGACCCCCGGCCGATCCAGGAAGGTTGGCAACCCTAACTGGCAATTAGACCGAATTGGCGACCAACATACTGAGAGGATGGGCTAGTCCGCCAACACTGCTCCTTGTGTTCTCAGAAAGAAACTTCGTGGGGGGGACGGGACGGGAGGGGGACTGCTTCCCCCCCACCCCCATGTGTCTCTTTTCTTCCCTACCTTATTTCTTCTCTTTCCTCTTCTCTTCTCCCTCTTCCCCTTTTTCCTTTGGTCTAATATGAGTCTGGCTTAACCAGCCAAGACTGCATATTTTGCAACACTTCTGTGAGCCTGGCATCAAAGAGGAAGCTCAAAGCAATGCCCTAAACAGCCTGATACTGGTACTAGTTTGCCAGGTCTCAGGGCAGCTAATCAGACCATGTGCTGGGCCTGTTTTGTTCCAGCAGCGAGGCTGCGAATAAAAGTCAACACCAGAGCCAGAAGCTGCATTTTCTGCCCTCACTGTTCTCATCTCTCCCCTTCGGTGTGTGTTTGGTTTGTTTTGTTTTCTAGACAGCAGGATCAGGCTTTAACAACAATTCCAGCTCCAGTTAACTTCTTTTCCCCGAAAGACCAGTTATTACCATCTCTGATACCATCTGAGAGACTGTCCAACAAGGGGCTTTTCCTTCTAAAGACTCTCCAGCTAAGGGGAAGGGACCCAGGGAAGTGGTTACACTGACAGCCTGACTTAATGCTTCACATTTCAAACTCTTGAACTGTTTCTCCTCCTTTGCTGTATCTTCAATAACAGGCTGCTTAATGGGGTGCTGCCACGGTACGACGTACGCTGGGGTCTCTGGGTAGCAAACCCTGACCCTTGTTTAACCCTGTTTAGTGCTGGACAGTGAGTGTGTCACGTTAACACCTCTGACTCCCTGTGCCCGTATCTTCCACCTAAGTTAACAGAACAGAGCTCCCCCAACAGCCAGCTCTCCTGTTCTGCTCCCTACAGCGCCCCCTGCTGGAGAAGGCTGGGACTGGAGTTACTCTGAGCTCCCTACAGCTGGTGTTCCTATGCTATTCTTTATAGTGCCTCCTGCTGGCAAGTCCAGGACTAACATAGCAGAGAGCTGCCCCTGGCTGGAGCTCCCTCTCAGCCCCAGATGCTGACAGCAGGGCAGGGCAGGCCAGCCCAGTACAAACAGCGCGTGGCTAGCAGGCTCAGGGCCCAGCGAGCTGTCCCACCTGGAGTCGTTGGTCTCATTTCGGCCCCGCTGCCAGTCTCTCTTCAGGAACTGACCCGCCAGCCTCTGCAGTGCCTGCAAATAAACCCTAGATCAGTCACCAGTGCGTCTCCTCTACCGGCCCCACCTGGGGCTTCCAGCCAATGCGGGGAGGAGGCTTCTCCCAGACAGGGCTCGCACCCAGGGCACCAAGCTCCTCCACCTCCTGGTTTGTTCCCAGCAATGCCCCACTCAGAGAACAAAACCACGGCTGTTCCTATGCACACTGCACATGTCCCAGCAACGCCCCCCAGGGCACACTTCCCGCACCGGGACAGTCAGAAGAACTGGGGAATGAGCGCGGCACCGACCAAGGCTGTGCAGTCATTCAGCTGGGTACAGAGTCAAGTGCGTTGTCTCTAACCATGAGCCCCCCTCCCTCCAGGGCCTCCCTCTAGGAGAGGCCGGCAACGGAGCAGCAAGGAGCCAGCACTAATGCACCTCTCCCTCCAGCGCCTCCTGCTGTGGGAGGCTGAGAGCTCTCCAAGGCCAGAGTTTGGCCACTGTTCTCTGCCCCTTTGGGCCCTTTGCTACCTGCAACAACAATGAAATGGGAGTGAGAAATGGAGGGGCAGTGCAAGCGAGGGGACAGAATGAGTGGGGCAGGAGGGGCAGCGGGAGAGCGAGAGCACAAGTATCTATTACAGGAGAACCCTGGTCTGCGAGGGAGGCAGGAAACGAGGCAGCTGAGTGGAGCCGGGGCGATGGAGTCACAAACCAAGAGCAGGCCGACACTCAGAAGGCTTGGCCAGGGTGGTTATACCACTGTCCTACACTGGCAACGTGCTCCTCACGCGGACAAGCCTGGCAAACTGTATTTGGACTAGCCCAGCGTAATCCAGTCCCCTCAGCGAGATAAGCCACTCTGGCAAAGATGCAGCATGACGGGGGGTTGTGTTGTTATCTCAGTGCGGCTGTGCCTGCACTAGGGCTTTGGCTGGCACTATTCGAGCTATACCAATCCCACTCTTCACCCCGCTGACCGATTGGCTAGGCCGGCGAAGTCTGCCTCAGAGACGGGCCAACAACACAATCAGCTGCATCCTGGAGGCAGGATGGGGTGGGGGCAGGGAGGGGCACCAGCCGCTGAGATGGGGAAGCCAATGGAGGGCAAGAGGCCAGGAATGACCCTGCTTCCAGCACAGAGAACTATGTGGGCAGCTGGCACAGGCTCCTGAGGGGACTCAGAGCCTAGCACAGCCCCCTGCAGCCCAGGGTCTGTGGCCTGACTGCACAGCCGCCATACACATTGTGAGCATCTCTCAGAGAAAGCAGGTAGCTCTGCTGCGGGGGCACATCTCCCTCCTGAGCACCACGCAGAAACAGAGGCCTGCTCAAGGCAGGGAGCTTGGCAAACTCTGCTGAGGCTGTGGCATCATTACGCAATTGGTTGGCGAGACAATGCCCACCGCCGCCCGATGCAGCAGGCACAGCCCATCCCCTCTGTGGTACCCACTAAGGGCTGTCCACACAGGGGCGTTGCACTGGTTTAACCCAACCCTTGTGTGGATGCTCTTATTCTGGTTTAAACCAGCCTTTTGTCCATTTCAGTTCACTTGAGTGGGGACAGGTTCAGGCTACATGGAAATGAGCTGCTTGGGAAGAGAAAGTGTCCACGGCGGGGTCTGCACCACTTCAACACCACCACCTTCGCAACCAGTTCAAATGAATCCAGCGCATCCTTCCTGTGTGGTCACAGCCCAAGGAACATGGCCCTCATGCAAGTGACACCTGCAGCTACCGGGAGGCCTGCATGTCACCTCCAGCAGGGGCCCCATTCTCCCCGCGAGCTCGAGAGCACAGAGCCCTGGGGAGGAGGTGGGAGTGGAAGAACCAAGCTCTGGCTGATGCTGGTCGCCCAGTCTCTTTGGCTGAGGGGACTGACCCGGTGAGCCCCAGTGCCCACAGGGTTCCAGAGCTTAGACATTAGCATGTGCTGGCTCAGCTGGCAGAGTCAGCAGCTCTCAGGAGCCGCCTAGCAACAGGGACACTATAGAGCTGCTGCCAGGGGACTGCAGCGAGATGTCAGCCCCTGAATAATGTGATCTGGAAAGGGAACAATCCTGCTTCTCCTGGGCCTGCTCACCCACCATGGGGGGAAACCAGCAACAGGATTAAAGCAAATAAACAGTGGCAGTTTTCAGGAATGAGAGCAGCTAGAGATAAAGGAGTGAGGTCAGAGCCCCCCTGGGCAAGCTGGAGAGCCAGCAGTGTGCCAGAGTTCAAGGCTATGAAACAGCTCGACCAGTCAGCCAATTCACTGGCACCTTCCAAAATATTCTCCTCCAACCCCAGGCTAAATCCAAGACGTGTCAGACCTGGAAGAGGGTCTGGGGTTTTGAGGAGTGACAGCCAGCTCCCTTCTCCGCCCCATCTCTCAAACTCGGCTGAGAGTCGTGACCACGACTGGCCAGCAAACGCCCAGCTCGCAGCATGGGAAAAGGTGTCCAGCCAGGGGCCAGTTCAGAAGACTGTGTAGCAGCCTGGCAAATGGGGGCTTGCTGACAACACAGAATGATCTATTCTATGGGAATCAAGGCTGACAGATTTAACCTAGGAAATGGGACATGGCAGCAGATGGAATCAACACAGACAGGTGGAACACAACACACAGCGGGGCCACATCAAGTACTCACACACAGCTGGGCGGGGAGTTAGTGGTAATCTCTCGAGCTAGGCCTAGGAATCAACATGGGCAGTGATGACGTCTGCTCAGCGCCCAGCAGCAGCCAGGAGAGAGAAGAAGAAGTTAGGTCGGAGCAGGGACAGGCAGGAAATAACACAGGAAGGATGTCAAGTGCACAGGAGACACCTCTGCGCTCGCTTGCCTACCCACCTTGCCAGAGGAGCGGGCCAGACAAGGAGACAGGTGGCCAGAGCAGCCGCGAGAGGAAGCAACACAGATCAGGGCCCTTTCATTTTGGAGAGGAGAAAAGCAAGAGGCACAGACAGGCCCCAGCCCGCAGTAATAGAGGCCCACAGCCCCCATCTCTGAGGTGTGCCTAGGACCCCGGCCCCTCTCACAGGGACACGCAGCCCCCCCCTCTCTGGGGTGTCCCCACCACCTCCTGCCTTGTCACAGGGACACGCAGCCCCCCCTCTCTGGGGTGTCCCCAGCACCTTCTGCCTTGTCACAGGGACACGCAGCCCCCCCTCTCTGGGGTGTCCCTTAGTCCTGATTCCCTGGAAGAAGCCCGCATGCACGTCTGTCTCAGGATATTCCCAGGTGCCCTACTCAGCTTTGCTCGCTGCACTCATCCACTTGGCGACACTGTCTCGGTTCCTGGCCAGTGGTACCATCAGCACACAGAGGGCCTCCCACTCTCTGCGTAGCCACCTCTCTCTCCACCTGCCATTCTCCACTTCCTCTTGAGTGAAGGCAATTTGAACAGGGCCTGGCAGCAATCCTACCCTCCCTCATGCGAGCATGCCCCATATCCTCCTGGTATCACCACTAGGAGCCCCAGCTTCCTCATTAGTCAGCTTCTCCTCAGTGCAGCCATGTGTCTAACCTTATAGGCATCTCACAGCCCTGCCACAGAGCCAGTGGGGCCAGAGCCTCCGCAGCCCCGGCAGCCACTTGCTGGTGGGTCACACCTCTCGTCTTCCTTCTGCTCACGGCACAGTCCTCAGCCACCCACGCAGTCCCCTCTGCTCTTTTTCAGGAGAGCTCAGGCTCAAGCCCCTCTGGGAGGTCTGGCCCCACCAGGGGCACTGAGCACTTGGGAACCCTGACCCTTAACGCCACAGGTTGACCCAGCACTCCTCCCCTCATTCCTTCACGCCTGCCGACTGCTCCCTTCACTCCTCCTGTCTCCACGAATTCTTCTCTTGCTGAGTCTATCACACTCTCTCTATTACCCCCAGCTCTTTGGGGAGCTCATTCTCTTTCCACCCTTTCAAACCCTCGCCTGGTACCTTCAAGTTTCTTCCCTTCCTCACCTTGCAGGCTCAGCATTTCGTTCTCCCTTGGGGGCTGCAGCTCGGGTGGGCTGGTGTTACTTATTGTCCTTTGTAGCAGAAGCTCTGTACCATGAAAACACAATGTAATACTGGATAACGAACTCTCCTGAGAAGGCCATTTAGAGACTTTCATTGCCTAAGGACCAGGTGGCACGTGAAGTAAAAAGGCTAACGTTCTGAATGAATCAAAGGAAAGGATTCTCTGCTAACCTATGGAATTCACTGCAGCAGGACATTTGAGGCAAACCACTTAAGAAAAACCTGCCACTTAAAAGAGCAGCACGCACCATGGCCCTAGCAAGGAGAACAGAGAAAGTGGGCCCCATTACCAAGTCCCTGAAAGATTCTAGCCATTCCATATCCACTCTCTGCAAGATGGAGATTGGACTGGAACTTTACAAGAGGATTCTCCAGCTTCAGGGCACAAGGTGGAGCTCAGCCAGGCTCAGAGAGGAATTTGCTTCCAAGGGATAACACTGTGGACACAACACATAGCGTGATGGGCATTTCACGTTTTACATCAGACCAGTGACCTACTTAGGAATGACGGTGCCTCTGTTTCTATTGCAGGTGGGAGGGAGCTATGGGGGGGAAAAGGAGGGGGAGATCGCGAGGAGAAAATCCAGAGTAAGGTGGATGGGGAGCCGGCAGGGGGGAGCTGTGAGAGTGCAGGAGGCATAAGGGTTTTGCTGAATGAACACCAAGCTCCTCCTTGGGCCCAGTTCTACAAACGCTAAGTCCCAGTCATGGCCCAGCTGGCTCCAATGTGGCCGTGTGGGAAAATTACTGCAGGAACAGGCCCTCTCTAGATATTTTGATTACACCCACTGCCATGGTCTCTCTCTAGCACTGGGAGAAAACAGCCCACCAGAAGGGACCGAATGCCCCTGCCTAGGGCTGGGTGCAGAATCATTTATCCTGGATGTGTTCTCATTCGTGACCTACGCCCAAGGAAAAGCTATTGGGCCAGGTGGGAGCAGGAGAAGAGGGGCTAACGGCAGCAACACCCATTGCTGGTGGGACTCACCAGAGCCATGAGGGTTAAACATATGCCCCCACCCCCTCCTGCAGTCTAACACCCAGCACTGCAGGCAGCAGGATGGAGAGAGCAGAAGTGTGCCGTGTCAGCCTGGCAGAGATGCTCCCCTCTGACCAGGTGCTGAGCAGCCCTGCTCCAAGTGACTGTTATGCCCAGGGCTCTGCACATCACCCAGATGGTCTCCCCAATGACAGCTCCATGCTGGTGCCAGCTGACACCAGAGGAGGCATCACTGCTGGGAGAGGTAGTGATGGAACCCGGACGCCGCATTGCCCCAGCTCAGGTACCATCGGTGAAGGAGGGCTGACTCAGAGCCTGTCCAGCGGAGGAACGACGAGAGCTGCCCGCTCAGCTACACCATGTCCAATGCCAATAGATCCTTTTGGACTCCAGTGGAAGGGCTCAAGCCTGTAGAGTTCCATGGGGATGGAGGGACCCAGCACCTCGTTGGATGGGGCCCAGCCTGGCTTTCCCCAAACTTCACCCCAAGGAATAGACATATGACCTGACCTCCCACTAACAGACCTGATTCATCCCTGGGCTTCGGGCCTCCCTCGCATGCACTCTGATGGCTTCACAGCATCCATGTGCCCAAATAACCAAAGCCTGGAGAACAAGACAATGACAGCTGCACATCTTGCCCTCCACCAGACCCCCCCAGCAGCTCTGGGGTTCATTCCACAGCTCGGAAGAACAATGGCTTCAAACAGGTGGAACAGGCCAGCCCTATTCCTCCTGCTTGGTGTGACATTACTGTGAGCTCTGAGCCATGACAAACAGACGATGACTAAGGCTGGTTGCCAAACTGCTTTGACTTCTTGCCCTAATTGCCTTCGAGTCACCCCTGCCATGGCCTGTGATTAGCACCTTGGGATTCAGATTACACACACCTGTACCGGAATGCGCTCAGTGACGTCTCTGAACAAAGCCCGAGACATGGCCCCTCCTTACCTGCCCATACTCCCGCTCGATGGCAGATCTCTGCTTGCTGTAGGACCTGCAGGGAGAGCACATGGTGGTAAGTGGCAGCTTGTACATGGCTCAGGACATGCCCAGAGCCCCTCACCCTTCATCTGTCAGCCCGGCTTCGTTGCAGCTCCCCATGCACCCTGCACGGCCACTGGGACACCACACCCATGAGTCCTGGGGATTGCCTGCATCAGAGCTAGTAAAAGGGCATGGAGCCTTTTGCCTCCACAGTGCCCATCCCAACATACTCCAGGTGAGCAGCAAATGGAAGCTGTTCCCACGTGACGGCTGCTTGATGGCCCACAGGTGGAACAAGTGGCTGAGACTTAGGTCAGTCCCTGGTCAGTACGTATCCTCACCATGTAAAGCAAGATCACAACCGACACCAGCCAGCACAGGCACAAAACGAATGGGCCCACATTGGGGTGGGGCGGGGGGGACACGAATGGGCCCCGCAGATGACACACCGTGTCCAGTGGGGCAGCAGAAGCATATTGCCACTGCCTACACCTTACAGGGCTGAGGGTTCTGCCTCCAGCCTCGGCTGTCAGTGACCTCTTAGTAGCTGCTAAATGCATTTTAAATTGCCGTCGCTGTAATATATCCCCGCTATGCTGTCTCCCACCCTGCATTCCCATGGGTCTCTTCCGGCACCATCACCAGGAGCTGCTGGTGAACAGCACAGGACACAGGCTGCCCAGAGGGTTCCTGCTTCTCAGCTTCATTTGTCTCCTTCCCCCACTGTGAAGAAGGAAAAAGACTCCACCTAGCTCATTGCCCAAATGAGGGATGTCCCCGGGGGAGGGGTACAGCCTGGCGGAGTTTGCAGGTCTCAGCCAGAAGGATCAGCCTGGGGGGCTGACAGCAAGGCACAAGGCGCAGGATAGACACAGCCACTCTCTGCTAGTCCCTGATCCAAGGCAGCTTTGGCCTCTGGTACCTGATGTCCTCCAACAGCTCTGTCTCTCGCTGCTGCTTACTCTGCAGGCTGGACAGCTGCTCTATGAAGCGCACTTTCACCTCCTGGGTCAATTTCACCTGCCAAGGAAGGAGTTCTTAGGTCAGGGCCTGGACCCATGCTCTCCACCCCGGGCCTCACACGCTCTGCAGCATCAGCGGCCCCCTCCCACGATCGGCTCGCCGCTGTCCACACCACAGACCCCTCCCCCCGCCCGGTGTGGCCTGACTTCCAGACCCTGCTAAGCAGGAACCCAGCAATAGCCTGGAAAAGCAGGAGCCGAGAGGGGACAAGGCAGGGTGCTGCAGGGCTGAGCTGGCAGGGCAAGGGCCGAGCGCAGCCACTGCCCACAGCCCGCACAGGACACTGCCGGTCTGGGCACCGGGCTCCTCCGCTCCGCTCCCTAGCCGCGTCCTGACCCACCTTGCGGGGAGGCGGCTGCATCCTCCCCGGTGAGCTGCGCCGCGTCCTGCAGCGGCCGGGGTTGGGGGAGCCCGGAACTGCCGGGATCCGCCCCCGCCTGTCGGCTCCGCCCCGGCCGGGCCCGGGCTCCTCCTAGCCGCCGGGCGCTGCTCCACGGGCACAGCCAGTGCCTCGGGCCTGCGGCGTAGGGAGGGCAGTGATCCCAGGCGGGGCCTGGCCACGGACCGGCAGGGAGAGGTGTTGGGCTGGGCACAGAGGGAGCCCTGGGCACAGACCGGCAGGGAGGGGGCGTTGGGTTGGGCACAGACGGAGCCCTGGGCACAGACCGGCAGGGAGGGAGCCCTGGGCACAGACCGGCAGGGAGGGGGCGTTGGGCTGAGCACAGAGGGAGCTCTGGGCACAGACCGGCAGGGAGGGGGCACTGGGCTGGGCACAGACGGAGCCCTGGGCACAGACTGGCAGGGAGGGGGCGTTGGACTGGGCACAGAGGGAGCCCTGGGCACAGACCGGCAGGGAGGGGGCGTTGGACTGGGCACAGAGGGAGCCCTGGGCACAGACCGGCAGGGAGGGGGCGTTGGGCTGGGCACAGAGAGAGCCCTGGGCATAGACCGGCAGGGAGGGGGCGTTGGGCTGGGCACAGAGGGAGCCCTGGGCACAGACCGGCAGGGAGGGGGTGTTGGCCAGGGATGAGCACCCTGGAAATACTGCTTGGTGTTACTGTTACACCGTGTCTGTTGGTGGCACCAACCTCTGCCTGGGGCCCTGTGCCCATGTCTTTACTCTTCCAGTTGCAGGTCTCAGTGCCAAGGCAGCTCCGGGTCTCTCTGGGGCAGCTGCATGCCCAGTGTCTATGCAAGGTGCTCACGGCCCTATCTGGCTGCCTGGCCCTTGCAGCCAGCATTGCCCTGGACTCACGGCCACAACCACCACCTGGTGCTTTCTGTGGGAGCCCCACTCCTGCCTCAGCCTGGCAGAACCCGGCTGTTCTCTCTCCATCTCATCCAGCTGGATCCCCCACACGAACGGCTCAGAGGACCAGCTGGTGGCACAGGCCTCTGCCTGGTTGGGGAGGATCTCATCTGGAAAATGTACTGTAGGGGCCCCCAGCAACGCTTCCTTCCCCATCAAAGCTAGTTGGGCTACAACAGCTGCTTGCCTGGAGCTAGAGCTCTGTCCCAGGTATGCCCCTCACCCTGCCCTGGCCCAGAGGTGGGCACAGTGTGGGACTCGCACATACCTGAGTCCTGCGGGAGCTGGGCCCTTGGGGTGACTGGCTCTGGCTCTCTTCTGATGCCTGTGATAGTCCACAGGAAAGTGAGGGTTGGCACATCTGTGCCAGTGCAGTTACAGGGGAGAGGACATCCCTCCAATTGCGGGGCAGGTAAGAGCTGCGACCTCAGCTCCTGATGTGGTTCCAATTCCTGGGAGGCTCCTTGGGCTGGGAGTCTGGACAGGGCCGGAGGACACGGTTCAGCAGTAGTGCCGCAGTATGTAAGGACCTGGCTGGCCAGGTAGCCAGCACAACTGTCCCCTGCTCCCCAGGCCCGTTGGTTATCCTGGCCAGCCTTAAAGGACTGAACAGCAGCTCTGGCCGTTCCAAAGCTGGTACACTCACAAGAAGCATGAGCAATGTCTTTCCTTGGGGGAGGGGCTCGAAGGCCCCTTGGGGGAGGGGAGATTGGGGGCAAGTGAGTCCGGGGGGGTGCTAGGACAGTGCTCTGGTGTGGAGGGGGCCCCCTGGAAGAGGCTGAGATTATCACCTGATAAACTGTTGCCATTTGGTGTCAAGGATCCAGGCCAATCCTGCACTTGCATCCATCATGCACTAGCTACAAAGCTGTGTCTTTCCTTGCTTTCCCTTGTCCTCTTCCTGCTCTGCCATCCCCATCTTCCCCTTCCCCTCTGCCTCCAGCTCCCTCTCTCTGTCTCATACCATTCCTATCTGAGGCATTGCCACCCATGTGTTCCCTCCTCGATTAGCCTCATTTCCTGCGACTCGTTAATATTGCCCGATCCACCATGCCCCTTCCCTTTGCTCCACCTTCTCCCCACAAGGAGCTTCCCTGCACCCGGGGACCTGACTGGGGATGGGGCTGAGGGTGATTCATGGGACAGGGACAGCCTGGGGTTTGGCCCACAGGAGCCAGGCTGGAGAAGAGGTGTGTGGTACATAGAGACGCCCAGATAAATCCTGGAGCGGAGCAGAGCAGATCAGGGTGAATAACTGAGGTTTTGGATTGGCGGCAATTCTGAAATATAGAAGAAAAACACTGGATTCAGCTCCAGCCAAATCTGAACTGGTTTGTGATTGTTAGTGAATCGAAAAAGCCATTTTTGGTCTGTTCGAGAGCGGGGATGTCCTGGGGTGGCACTGGGCATGTGGAGCTATTGGTTAGCCTGGCCCTGGGGGAGAGGGCTGGGGAGCAGGGCAGTTCTAAATCCTGGGACTGAAACATTCCAAGCCCGCAAGCTGGGGGAGCTTTGGGGGACCTGTCACTGAGGGATGTCTGGGGCTGGGAGGCTCCTTGCCAGCTTTGAAGAGTAGCTGTGGCTCACTCGCCCCATGCAGCACCCATGGCCCGAGTGCTATCCCTGCACCGTACATAGTTACAAGGCCTGGGGCCCCTTGCTGAATGGGGCAGTGTCAGCCCCTAGCACTGTGCCCTCACCTGCCGCTCCAGTGTAATCTGGCCCGTGGTTCTGAGCTACACAGGTCAGTGACTAGTAGTGAGTATTAGTTAAATCCCCAGGGATGGGCATTTGCTCAGTTCTACATTTTCTGCTGTTACTTTAAACCAATCCATGGATCAACGCTGCTCTCCCCACTGTGCTCTAGCGACTTGCCCACTATGACCTTTCAGCGCTCAGGCACTTCCAGGCTCTTCTCACCTAAACAAGGTCAGAACTTTGTAGCTGGGCAAATCCCTCTTCTGACTCGTAGCCCAGAAACACAGCCTGACTTATCTCAATTCATCCAAGACTAGTCAGTCTCCCTTCAGGGGCAGGTTTCGGCTGGTTCTCTGGCTGGGCAAACAGGGATTTGCAGCTCTAGCATGGGAACAGTTTTGCAACATTAACCATGATGATCAAACCCAGCATGTCAGCTGATGTGCTAGGCCCCAATCCTGTAGCCAGATCCAAGGGGGCAAGCCCAATGGGTCTCTCATGGACACAGGTAGGGCTCCCACCTCTGAGGTGCAAAATATGGGCCTCGTGGGCTGATCCTGAGCCCATAACACTGGCCAGCTGGCAGTGGGCACTGAGCACCCGTCCAGCTTTCCTGGGACAGGTACCTCAAAAAATGGATGCTACTGAGAAAACCTGAACAGGTGGCAGCTCTACTGTGGTGTCCTGCTGCACAGATATGACCAAGGGATTGGGACCTGAGTGAGTTTATTGGTGGTTTAAATGACAGAGGCTGGGGCCCCCTGTTCCAGGCCCATTCTTAATCTCACCCCAGGCCCAGCCTGACCTCCAGGAAAAGGTGTCATGGGGCCTCACTGCTTCTGAGCTCTGTCATGTTCTCCACCCCAGGTCAGTTCTCTGAAGCGTGGCACTAGCTCTGATGTTGCTAAGCCTGGCTCCTGCAACGTCCCTGCGGCGCCCTGTTCCACCAGCCCAGCTCTTCGGAACATTCTGAAAATAGAATTGGTTGAATAATGCAGAAAAGTCCTGAATAATTTATTCACCGAATAACAATATTATTCACCATCTCCATTATTCAGCCAGCTGCACAGGGCTAGAGCCCGGCTCAGGGCTTTTTGCTGTTCAGAAGGCGCCACACTGCAGTAACGGCTGCCCAGTCTGCCCCAGTCCTGCTGGGAGGCGGCGGGATTTCTGCTCTCTTTGCTGGTGCTTTATTGGTGTAAGATGGCTGCAGGTGAGAGAGGCCCTGGGCAACAGCACAGCAGCCTGGGCTGTTAGTTATGGCTTGGAATAAGGGGGTGAGATAGAAGCCACAGGGCACGGTCACTCTGCTGGCCTTTCTCTAGGGACCCATAAAGGGTGCACAGGGAGTCGGGCCAGTGGCTCCTTCTCCCTTTTTCCCATTGCTCGTTCCCCCTGCCCCCAGTATCTCATTGCAGGAAGCTGCATGGTTGGCTGGCCAAGGAAGGATGGGTGGGAGAAGGGAGTCATGACCAAGTTTTCCAAAGTGCTCAGCTCGCAGAGGAGGATGAGAGTGGCAGGGGCTGCTGGGGGTTGTGCTGCTTTGACAGCCTGCTGCTAAGGAGGTGCCTGCACTGGCCAGCTCGCAAGAAAGCTAAAGGCAGCAGGAGGTCGGGGGGTGGGGGGAAGCTAGAGAGCAGACCAGGAAACTGCATGTAGAGGTGGGTTGTAGCGGCTGCAAGATTCACACTCGGTGCTGCAGCTTGGTCCTGCTCTATTGGGTCCTCTCCATGCATCACTGGTACGTCCAGCAATGGGGCAAGTGGGGATGAGTTGGTCCATCCCTGCACCACGGCGCTTGGGGGGGATGCAGGAGGGGAGTTCCCCTTGCTGCAGCTGCTGCAGCTAAAGCAATGATGGGTGCTCCCACACCATTGCAGTGGCCTGAGTGAGCGGCAGCCGGCTCGGTGCAAGCCTCAGCGAGAGCTGGATGTCTTAGCAAGCAGCCACAGCATTTCTAGGAGCCTGCAGCACACTGTCCTACCCCGCCATGCATCCGATCCCTGCCCATCCTAGTCATTCCACGATGCACAGCTCTTTGGGAATCACCCATCTGTCACTGTGTCACTGGACCTTACAGTGTGTGCACCCTGTGGAAAAGTCCTCCTGGGTGTAAAGGAGAACAAGGAGTTTCCAGAGGCTTCCCCTTGGAAAAGGACCCAGTTCTCTATGAAATGCTCCGGATGTCTAGAGTAATTTCTACAGGCCCCTATTAAATGGCTAGAGAACCCAGTAGTTTAATCCTTATTCCAGCCTGTTGCTCTGTCCCACAAGGGCATGGGATGGGGAGAAGTCTTTGGCCAGCCAAAGAACTGTTTGTTCCTTTCAGCCCCAGTATCTGGTTGCTGGCCGTGGATGTTTCCAAGGGACCTGGGCCAGATTTTTTAAGTTGCCGAGAGGCACCGGCTGGGACTTTCCAAAGTGCCTTGGTGCAGCTAAATACTGTTACAAATGTTACACTGCTGAGCTGTGATTCTGCTGCTTAGGGCCCAGGACTGGCTCCCCAGGCTGACTACAGGGTGTCTCGCAACCTGCTAGCTGCCGTGTGTGCCTATGGCATGTCTATGTCTCTGGCTCTCCCTGGCAGGTGTAGGCATTTGAAAATCCGGACCCCCTGTCTGGTTGCCATTACGCTGTCCTGGCTGTATGCCCCCAGAGACATGCTGTTGTTGCCGGCACCCAGTGCCGAGAGGCAAAACAACAGCAGGGGTTGGTTCACTACCCGGTATGCTTCACCCAATAATCACAACGGGGTGGAGAAGCAGGAAAGTTTATTTGCAGCTGCAAAAAGGTACAGGGAGAATAGAATCTCAAATCCTGCACACAGAGCAGGAAGTTATACAGGCTTTTATACATTTTTTTTAAGCATACTTATTTAATAGCAAGCTGCCCTAAGTATCCATATAGCCAGCTAATTTAGTTACCAGCTAGTTTCCTTGTTTTTTGTATTATTTGTTAAACTATACATAAAGCTGCTTTATTTAGCATTGTTTTTTTATATTTGCCCTGTTTGGCCTTGTTTAGTTTCAGGCAGTTTGACTCTGCAACATATTGTTGCAGATTCTCAACATAACTGCTGCGAGTGCCTCCAGGCGGGGGGGCCAGCCAAGGACACCTGGGCCTAGTGCGAGGGGGCTTCATCAACACTCGTGGTCTTCCATCCCCTCGAGTTACCTAGTGGCCATGCCCCAGTGTCCCCAGCACTGTGGCTGGGAACATTTCAGGCCTCCTCTGTCAGCTCCTCAGGTGTGAGCGCCTGCCCTGGGCGTTCAAACGCAGAATCACAGAGACCCCGGCCTGCAAGGAAAGAGGAAGAGAAAGCGACAGAAAAGGAACCAGAGAGGGAGTTGTCTAGCGCCTGTGCCATCACTGGGACTCTCCCCGCAGGGGCCGCCCCCTCATCCAGCACTTTACAGAGCCTGACAATGCACCACGCATGTGCTGCACTCGCTGCCCCAGTTCAGATGAAGTCAAGCCTGCCTGGGTTGTAAACATGTTGTCCCTGCAGTCTGGGCCATACTCTGCAGCTCTCTGCACCTCACTTCTACTCACCTGCACCTGGCTGGGCTGGGCTGAGCAATGCCCCACAGGTAAGCGCCCTGCGAGGCTCCTTTGCTCCACATGGTGAGGAGGTTTTCCCCTCCCGCCCCCCCGCTTCAAGCCATCCCAATGCCCATGGGGGTCTCCCCTCTTGGGCTCACTGCAGCGGGGGCAGGGAGCAACTCCGGGGAGGACTCTCTTAGCACTGGCTGGGTAGAATTGGATACGCTGCTTATAAGGTTGCATAAGGCAAGTGGGTTCTTCCTTCTCTCTGCCTAGGTGCCGAGCTGCCTGGTGGGTGAGGCCAGGGCCCCACAGGCCATCGGGATGAATGCATTGCCATGGCTTCCTGTTTGGTGCAAGGATTTCTTGCTCCCAGAGGCCTCAGCTGGACACCTGTCTGATGGGTGAGAGCCTGGCTATGAATCCCATGACCTGGGGGGGAATTCCCACCCATAGCCCAGGGCTTATAGTGCATTGTGTCCGAGCCCTCCTGTCCCCACTCTGACCGGCTGGCCAGCCGCTGTTTGTTGTCAGGATGTCAGGCCCGTGGGCTCTGTTATCACGGAGGACTGCTATTGCTGAGGCGGTGGAGCAGGGATGTGCTTGCCCATTTGGAGCTGGGAGCATTTGGGGCAGGCTGTTTGTTCATCTCAGAGCAGTGGCTCTCAACCTTTCCAGACAACTGGACCCCTTTCAGTCTGATTTGTCTTGTGTACCCCAAGTTTCACCTCACTTAAAAACTACTTGCTTATAAAATCAGACATAAAAATGCAAAAGTGACTCAGCTCATTGTTACTGAACAACTTTCTCATTTTTACCATATAATTATAAAATAAATCAATTGGGATATAAATATTGTCCTTACAGTTCAGTGTACAGTATATAGAGCAGTATAAACAAGTCATTGTCTGTATGAAATTTTAGTTTGTACTGACTTCACTAGTGCTTTTTCTGCAGCCTGTTGTAAAACTAGGCAAATATCTAGATGAGTTGATGTACCCCCTGGAAGATCTCTGCATACCCCCAGGAGTGCACATACCACTGTTTTAGAGACAGTCAGACTGAGACTCCGCTGGGGTTGGGGGAGGAGGGATGGGAGCCATGAACTTCCTTCTTCTCAGCTGGTAGACTTTCCAAATGAAAAAGCCATGGGCTTGTGGGTTGGGCTCCCTTCCTTCACCTTGGCTGGGTAGAAATAACACCAAATGCCCCTGCTGGCCTGCAATGCTCCCTGCCTGGTCCGAGAGCCAAGGGGCAGGCTTGGGCGCAGGCTGCAGGAAATCCATCCAGCTGGGTCTGAAACATGACCGAGGAACATTGCAGGCTGCTGTTTGGCTCCTACATCCATCTGCAGGGAGGTGGTGGAATCTCCTTCCTTAGAAGTTTTTAAGGTCAGGCTTGACAAAGCCCTGGCTGGGATGATTTAATTGGGTATGGGTCCTGCTTTTGAGCAGGGGGTTGGACTAGATGACCTCCTGAGGTCCCTTCCAACCCTGATATTCTATGATTCTATGCAGGCACCTAAAGGAGTGGTTTGATTTTCAAAGGTGCTGAGATCCCACTGGAGTCAACAGGAGTGGCTGGGGATTCGCTGCCTTTGAAAATCAGGCCATCTACTTAGGGCCATCTAAATATGGACCCAGGAGCCTGCCCGTAAGCCACCCATGTTGACAATCTTATCTGAAGGTTTTTGGTTTCCCCTGGTGCTTTATGCCCTCCTGTCTGCAACTCAGGTGAGCTCTCTACCTCCCTCCCTGGGAACCGCCCCTCCCCACGTGCCTGAATTCCTGGGTTCAGCGGCTCCGTGCACTTGTAACATTCCCCCTGCTGTGGACGGTGGCAGGGCTGGATGCACAGTGCTTCACAGACATAAATGGGGCTGGTGCACTGGGCCCATGGTATCATATTCAGGAAGCGTGTTGTGGGTATCACAATCACAGCAGGTCGATGCATGGCCTCCCTGCATGACTACATCCTGGATGCGGCAGTATCCAACGCTCTCGGCCACTCGGCCAGCTGTCATAGAATCCAATGGCTGTAAAGGAGGCTGGGGAGGACAGCTCAGCTTTATGGAGCACAGCATGAGCAGCACTGTGCTCACGTGCATACCTTACAATGCTGTGCATTCTTTATGCCCGTGCCAGAGGGGATGTTACAAGTCGATACATTAAGCTCAGCTGCGTGGAGCCAGCTACTTGGCTCCATGCAGCTGAGCGTAATGCATTGACTTGTAACATCCCCTCTGGCACGGGCATAAAGAATGCACAAATGCATTAACCATCCAACCTGCACCCTCTGCTAGAAACCCAGTCAGCACTAATGCCTGCACCCTGGGAAAACTCTCTGTGTTTAGCAAGAGCAAACAGAAACCACAATCCCAACTGCTGTCTGCTGCTGCCTGCCGAGTCTCTCTCTCTCTCCTGAGTCCTGCAATCCTGCTGGGGCTGCAATCACCCCTGTGCATGAGGGGAGCTGCAGGCACCTCCCAGCTCTGCACACAGGTTGCTATCTCGGTTGGCTCAGGCACCATGGGAAATGTGGCTGTATCTCTGATGTCGCTATATCTGCCTCCCCAGGGCTGTCGGCTCAGCCCAGGTCCCGCTTTCCAGTGGGGCGGTTGGAGATGGCTTTCCTCGCTGTGTCAGCCCAGATAACACTCTGGTCGACCCTTGGCTTGACAATCAGTGAATTGTGTGCTCAGTTCCTCTTTCCTCAGTTCCTTGTCGGCTGTTCCCCTGGACGTTTTCCACTGTTGCCGGCACAGAGTGCCCGAAGCAAGCAACAGCTGGGTTCGTTGCCCGGTGTGCGTCGCGCCAATGACCATAACGGGGTGGCGAAGCAGAGAGATTTATTTGGAGCTCCAAATAGGGCGCAGGGAGACTGAGCTGTCTCAAATCCTGCAGCAGCGCAGCAAATTCCAGTATACATTTTATACCTTTGCCTATTTCACTATACAAGCTTATGCAACCAATTACCTGTTGCCCCATACAATACCGTAGCCAATCAGCTAAAGCAGCCAGTTGTGGTTTTCCTCAGTAGCATCGCCCAAGCCTTGCCCTATTTGTTACTGGTTTTTGCTAAACATTTCTGCCTTATCCATCTGTTTCCCAGGCTGAAGCTGGCCTTGGCTGGCGAGCCGTGTGCAAACCTGTCTGTTTGTGCTAGCTTCCTCAGAGATATGCAGGATCACAGAGAGTTCAAGGAGCAAAGGGGCCTTGGTTTATCCAGGCCTAGAGCAGGAGGGCTTCCTTGACACTCGTGGTCTTCCACCCTCCCGAGTTACCTAGTGTAGTGCCCAGTGTCACCAACACCATCACCCAGGCTGCTGCCAGTGCAGTCCGCTGAGGTATTCCACCCGGCCAGTGCAGCTCCTTGCCAAGCTCTGAGCAGCCGTGGTCAGGCTGCTGACTCAGGCTTTCCACTGGGCTGTGCGGTTGAGTTCATGTGCTCCAACAGCCAGCCTTTGCTCAGACTCAGCCCGAGAGAGTTGGGCGCCATTATCAGTTTTCACTTGCAGCACTGGCCAGCTGGGGCTGTGTTAGTGTCTGCGAGAGGATCCAGTTCCCAAAAGCCTAGCCATCAGCTCTTACCGAGTAGTCTGGCCATTTTGCTACAGTTCAGGCCATTCTCACTTGGTCCAAGCTTGGGTTGCCATGTCACGTGTTATACATGGCTCCTTTGCTTGGCCTTTCACAAGGGCTCCAATTTCCAGTCCCCCTGTGGCCAGAATGGCACCTCTCAATCGTTGCAGACACTCGTGTGTGCGACTCAGTCGCTAGCAGGGATCCCTGCCGAAGTCTGAGGCCTCAGAACTCTGCATATGCTGGATCTTGGCCCTTTGGGTGTGGCCTCCCCGATCCCTACCACTGTCAGCGCCATGGGCTTTCCCATCTAGCCGTCCTGCTGGAGCAGTTGCTTCAGGGCCGTGGGGCCTCATTTTGGCACTGATGCTATTGAATCTGTGTCAGGTGTGGCTCTGACACACAGGAATTCAGCAAAGCGACTTTGCCCAGCTTCTGCCCTGAAGGTTGCTAAGGCAGGAGTTCGGGCCCATCTTGTAGGGCACTTCTAGGCTGTGTGGTGCAGCAGCAGCAATGAAGTGTTAGGCTGATGGCAGGTGTTGAGTCTTTGCTGTCTGTGCAACATTAAGAAAGAGGAAGCCACATGGGCACTGCTGATGACTGGTTTTAGTAACCACATGCAAAGCAGGCCTAGTTATATATATATACGTGCACTATTGCCCTGTTAAGATCTGGTGGCTTCTGCTATCGAGGACTGGAAGACTCACTGTCCAATACCCGTCCATTACACAAAGGTGTTCTGAAGATATTTTCTAGAAGGGCATGGTTCAAATTGACACTGACCACTTCTTGGACATGGCTGAATCTCTCATACTCTGCCACTTATCACAGATGGGGTCAGGTTCCCGGAGCAGCATGCTGTGTGGGGAACCCAGCCTCTGGACTCCTGTGTGTTTTAAGCCTCCTGAATCTGAACAGTGTCCAGGCACTGCCCCAGGCTTGGGGTCCCTCTAGAGTGACCAGATGAAACGGACAAAATATTGGGACACATGGGGGAAGCAAAAAAAAAAAAAAAAGCAGCCGGAGCATCGGAACGTCTGGTCACCCTAGGTCCCTCAGCATACTCAGGGTGCACACCATCGATCTAGCACCCCCTCCTGAGAGCTGGAGCCTACATGGTGCCCCTGAACTAGTACTGGCCCTTGGACTCACCCTGGAGCATAAACACGTGCTCTCCCAGAACTTCAGCGAAAGTGTGAACCTTCTGGGTTACGGTTAACTATCTCAGGGGTAGCACGGAACACACAGACACTTTGCACAGAGCTCCATAACACTGGTGCTCTTTACTAAATCACACACAAGAAATACACAGATTAGGGTTGTCGATTAATCACAGATAACTCACGTGGTTAAATCAAAAAAATTCATCATGATAAAAAAAATTCATTGCGATTAATTGCAATTTTAATCGCACTGTTAATCAATAGAATACCAATTGAAATGTATTAAATATTTTGGATGCTTTTTCTACATTTTCAAATATATTGATTTCAGTTACAACACAGAATACAAAGTATATACTACTCACTTTATATTATTATTTTTGATTACAAATATTTGGACTCTAAAAATGATAAACAAAAGAAAGTATTTTTTCAGTTCACCTCATATAAGTACTGTAGTGCAATCTCTTTACCATGAAAATACAACTTACAAATGTAGACTTTTTTTTTGGTACATAACTGCACTCAAAAACAAATCAATGCAAAACTTTAGCGCCTACAAGTCCACTCAGTCCTACTTCTTGTTCAGCCAATTGTTAAGACAAACAAGTTTGTGTACATTTACAGGAGATAATGCTGCCCACTTCTTATTTACAATGTCACGGGAAAGTGAGAACAGGTGTTCGCATGGGACTTTTGCAGCTGGCATTGCAAGGTACGTGCCAGATATGCTAAACATTCGTATGCCCCTTTATGCTTCGGCCACCATTCCAGGGGACATGCTTCTATGCTGATGATGCTCATTAAAAAAATAATGCGTTAATTAAATTTGTGACCGAACTCTTTGGGGGAGAATTGTATGTCTGCGGCTCTGTTTTACCCACATTCTGCATATATTTCATGTTATAGTAGTCTCAGATGACTCAGCACATGTTCATTTTAAGAACACTTTCGCTGCAGATTTGACAAAACGCAAAGCAGGTACCAATGTGAGATTTCTAAAGACAGCTATAGCACTTAACCGAAGGTTTAAAAATCTGAAGTGCCTTCCAAAATCTGAGAGGGATGAGGTGTGGAGCATGCTTTCAGAAGTCTTAAAAGATCAACTCTCTGATGCGGAAACTACAGAACCCAAACCTTTTACTGGTGGCATCTGACTCAGATTATGAAAATGAACATGCATCGGTCCGCATTGCTTTGGATCGTTATCGAGCAGAACCCATCATCAGCATGGACGCTGATGGAATGATGAATGAAGCACAAAGGGACATATGAATCTTTAGCACATCTGGTATGTAAATATCTTGGGACACCAGCTGCAACAGTGCGAACGCCTATTCTCACTTTCAAGGGACACTGTGAACAAGAAGCAGGCAGCTTTATCTCCTGCAAATGTAAACAAACTTGTTTGTCTGAACAACTGAACAAGAAGTAGGACTGAGCGGACTTATAGGCTCTAAAGTTTTACATTGTTTTATTTTTGAATGCAGTTATTTTTTGCAAATAATTCTACATTTTTAAGTTCAACTTTCATGATAAAGAGATTGCATTACAGTACTTGTATTAGGTGAATTGAAAATACTATTTCTTTTGTTTTTTATAGTGCAAATATTTGTAATAAAAATAAATATAAAGTGAGCACTGTACACTTTGTATTCTGTATAGTAATTGAAATCAGTCAATTTGAAAATGTAGAAAACATCCAAAATATTTAAATAAATTGTATTCTATTATTGTTTAATCGCACAATTAATCTCTATTAATTTTTTTAATTGTTTGACAGCCCTAACACAGATCCATACAAAATAAACCCTACCTGCATTTCCCCCCATTCAGCTCCTTGGGAGGCCATCGTCAGGTAGATGGGTCCCACCACAACATCCAGCTTCCCTCATCTTAAACTGGTGAAAAATGAGCACAGAGAGAGGGACACACGCACACCAGCTTCTGCCCTTCTAGTCCTGCAGTCACCAGCAGGTGACTTTGTTGCCAGACAACCGCTCCCCTGACAGACCAGTTCTCCAAGGTAAAATCCAGCCTTTTGTCCAAGGGGCTTCCTTTTACAATGGAGGCCCATCAAGATTTAATGCCCCTCTGCTGTCCTAGGAGGAGGCGATACCAGATCATAAAGGATACACAGAGCCCAGGGGGCATTCCTGATTAAGTTGTACAGGTTGGTTTCCAAAATCACTCCAACACTACAGCAAGTAGAGCAGGTCAACATGGTTTTGAACAAAAAAATCCTAGCTGGATTTTATCGGAACTCCAAGAGACCAGGTCCATTTGGCTAGAAGTTTTCTGTGGAAAAATGATGCCACTGTCCAGACAAAACATTTGAGTATTTTGTGTTTCATGTTGATGTTTGGAAACTGAAACACAACAACAAAAATGGTTTCCAATTTGGTTTGAGTATTTTGGGGACTTCCACTTGTAAAAGGGGTGTTTGCCAGATTTGTGCCTAGTTCCTGCTCCTGTGCATCTCAGTGATTTGTAGTTTCTGCATTGGCATCAGGACTGGGTGGTGAGTACTTGTCTCTGTTTGATAGCTTTGTCATGTGCTTTGCAGACCAAGACACTGTCTGGGAATGGCACACATTGGTGGGCAAACTGGAACAGGTTGCTGTAAATCTTCAGCGCCCCCTTATGGCAAAACCAGGCAACACAGCAACTCTGCCTCATTTTCCCTATTCCTTTGATGTACCAATTACCATCTAGCCTGCTTGTTTGGGTCTTTGATGTCACCTCAGCCCTCTGGCCAGGTTGTTGCTAGTCCTTTCCTCTTTTGGGATGGTAAACAGTCCACAATGTCAGGAGGCCAGATGCCCTAGATGAGGGGCTCACAGTCCCTGGCCTCTTTGGGCCTGGCTTGCTTTTTCAAGGCTTTAACAACCCAGGTGTAAGGGCCTGGGACGTAGGCAATCTGGCCTAGCACTCAAAGCTGGGGTGGTGGCCACACATCAAGGATGGCATTGAGGCTTCAGTCAGCAAGCAGGGACTGGATTAATCACTAGAGCCATGATCCATAGGCAAGTGTCAGGTTCAGGTACGGGTGGAGAGCTGAGGTAGCCAGGCTGGGGTCAGAGACAGCGATCAGGAAGCCAGGCTCAGTCTGGAGTCACAGCTGACCAGAAGTCTGTGTTTCTATCCAGACAACTTCCTGGGCCAACCTCCAGGCTTAAATAGTGAGCATGGGCCAATCAGAAACCTGTAGGGTGCTCTCACTCAGGACCCTTTGGGCAGTACTTCCTGTGGTGCCTAATCTTCCTGTGGCACTCAGCATGGCCTCCTGGTAGTGACGTGGAAACGTCAGCCAGTCCAATCTCGGTCTCCCGCCCTACTTCCTTGCAAATGGCTGAACTATTTTGGCTGCAACTTTCCTCCCAAAGTTCAGCCTGAGGCAGGCACCCTGCGTGGACAATTTCAGCCCAAGTGGATAAGTAAAGCTGTAGGGAACTGAAAACAGGGCCCTGTAACAGGAAGTGCTGGGCAACCTTAATAACAGGTGGTGCTACCAGCCTAGTTCACCCTGTGAAAAGTCCACTGCTATTTTCCTATGTATATCTCCCCTTAACTTCACCCCATTGCTCCTAGTCGGACCCCCCTTCTGCCTGCTCTGCCCTTGGCGTGCTCCCACTCAGATCCCTACGGCTGGGGAGTGCGGCCCTGCTTAGCCATTGCTTCTTCGCCAAGCTAGGCTTTCTTCTGTCTTTACCAGGGAGGGCTGAGCTGCGTTGCACATACCCTGGGTGAGGGGTAGGGGCAGAAGGCATGCTGCTGTAACACACATCAAACTCCAGTAGTGGGCTCTGTGGGCCCGGGATTCTTGCTCAGTCCTGCTAAAACGAACACCTGCAATCAGAGCAGCAAGAGATTCAGGGTCTGTCTGGAGCAGGGCTCAGATGGAATTGTCTCAAACACAGTTTAATGTGCAACTCAGTAGTCTACTACCATGAGCCCTGTGGTTAAAGTGCTCTGCTCCCAGCGGTCAAGGACTACCACACAGAATACCAACAAACTGCAGCTAATTTCCTGTAACAGCGTCTGTCTGGTACTTTGAACCAGGCTCTAGTTAAGCATTAGCTGCTCTCGAACCTTTAAAGCATAAACTCCGCGCAGACACCTGTAACACACAGCAGAGCGCTAGGCTCCTCCTCAGAACAGGGCTGAGACTAACTGCCCCTGGACCACAGCAACCCCAGCCACCCAGGCAGGGTGTGTCCCGACATCCCAGCCTCTGGGGAGCACAGGCTGTGTGTGTCTGGCTGGGTGTTCTGGGAGGGTGGAGGGCCAGCAAGCTGAGACACTGTGAAAACCTCAGTGAGCAGTGGAAGCTCACAGCATGCCCCTGGTGCATCTGCCACTTTGCAGTGTGTCCGGGCTGCTGCTGCTGGCAGCATCCTTTGATCTAGGAGATTTTCGACTGAGTCCTTGGGCTTCTCCCCACAGCTCTGGCAGCTCTCAACAGGCTGGGCCCAGGGGAAGGGCTGTCAGAGGCTCGGGACCTTCCTTCTTTTTGAATATGGTTCCTAACACCTAATCTGGAGCCTGGCCGGCCCAGCCCTGGGGATGGAGGCCATGCTGGGCCAGTCCACCTGGCCCTGACCTGATGCCAGGAGTCATTGGAGGAAGCCCTGGCCCTGCCATCCTCTGCCTGCAACTGGCTTCTCACTCCAGGAATGACCTGGGGGAGGTGATGGATTCTTTGGGGCCTAGTGTGCAGGAATCAGCTCACCAGGGTGGGAGGGCTCTGGGCAGTGGGGGGATGGGGGGGGGGAACAGCAGGGGCTATCAGTTCTGGTCACTTCTTACACATCCGCCCCGGGGCTCCAGTGACAGCCTCTGGGAGCCTGGGATTCAAAGGCAAGGCCATGTGCTCGCAGTGCCTGTACAGCAGGGCTCATGGCTGGGCCTGGAGAGCACATCCATGCCACTCATTCCTCCCCCACCTGGGCCATAAGCAGGGGCAGGATGCTCTGTGGCTCTCCCATGGCTGCCCTGCACAGTGCCCCCTGCAGGAGGCAACTATAACACAGACAGGGGGCCCAGCGTGTCCTCTGGGAAGTGCCCCCAAGATGGGGCATTGCCTGGGTCTGCCCTCCAAACACCCCAGCCCGCTCCCAAATGGGGTCCTCCTGGCTTAGTCCACGGGGCTCACCCCTACAGCAGCCCCCTTCTTTCCCTGCGCTCCCAGCACTCTGTGTGCTCGCGGCCTCACCGACATGGGTAAGACTGGGGAGACCCTGCTGCGAGCAGCCAAGAGCAGGGGCTGAGCCCTGACAGCATCTCCTCCCTTCCCCTCCCATGCCTTGGGGTTGTGTGCCATCCCTGCCCCCCGTATACACGACCTTCCCCCTCTCATACCCAATGTTTCTCTGCCATCTCCTTAGGGGGTGCTCCTGTCCCATTTCACACTGACCCCATCTCCCCCCACCTCTCCCTCACCATGTGCTGTGCTGTGCATGTCCTAGTGCTGCTTCCTCTTTCCTGGCCCCCACACCTGCTCTCCCTGCTCCCCCCAACCTGACTGCGCCAGCCTCCGCAGCATGCAGGCCATGCAGACCCGCCCTCTTCACCACCCGCTTGCCTACCTCAGCTCCGCCCTGGCTGCCTGGCCCTGCTCCTATTCCAAGTCCACCTCAGCGCCTCCCTCTGGTTCCCCCACACCGAGCGCCCCTCCTCCACATGCTTATCCTGCCTTCCGAGTGGCAGGGTGACACTGGCAGCTCCTCAGGGTGGGCACCCTGCCTGGTAATGCAATCCTGCCCCTCAGCTGGAGCAAGAGCCATCCCCTACCCCCAACAAACATCTGCCCCCCCAAGAAGTTGCCCCCTCCCTCCCCATTGAGCTGCCAAGGGGGGAGGGGTGTGATCAGTGTGGTATGCTACCGGTACTTGGTATCTCTTTGGCCAGGGCTGGGCGATGGGTCTGGGGCGGCTCCCGCTGGGCTGCACTGGGGATAATCCCGGGGGTGAAAGGGCTCCAGGCAGAGCCCAGCCTGGTATTCCAGTGCCTGGGAAACCCGCTCAGTCCAGAGCCAAGGCAGGTGAGCTCAGATTTGTCAGTGGGAGAGCTGAACTCTGAGGCTACACAGAGCTCTTCCTCAGCTGGTAAAGGGGCTCAGGCCAGGGTAAGGAACCCAGCTCCCTCACTTGGGGTGAAAAATCCACCCCCCTGAGCCTCGAGTGAACCGGACCTCCCCCCATGTGGACAGCACTCTGGGGACAGAATCCTTCCAGCGCCTGCCTGGTGTGGGATTAATGACAACACTGGGAGGACCCGCGCCAGTGGCTACACTGAAGCACTGCAGCGCAGTAGCTGTGCCCCAGTAGCGGTTTGAGTGTAGACGTAGCCTCGGAGTGTCACAGCTGAACACTGGGTGGAGAGGTCATTAATGGGTATTGCAAGGGCCCATGCCAGGTGATGGGGCCTGCAAACACCTCTGGCTCCGGGTACCTTTCCCAGCCCTGAAGGAGAGCTGTGTGTGGCTCAAAGCTTGTCTCTCTTCCCATCAGCAGTTGGTCCAGTGAAAGCTGTTCCCTCCCCCACCTTGTCTCTCTAGCATCCTGGGACCCACCTAGCTACTGTTGCAAATCCCCAACCATAGTCACTGGGACCCAGCGTTGTGCTAGAACACTGCCCTCTGATGGCTACTTACAGTCATGGGAAGGCCGGTCTGTGGCTTACACACAGGAGTCAGATCCAGGACTCCTGGGTTTTTATCCTGCCTCTGCCTCTGACTGGCTTCATGGCCTTGGGAGCCTTCTTGCCTTGGGTACCCTTCTGCAGAATGGGGATACCCATGGGTCTGAGTTCCCCCTGCCTGCACAGTGCCCCAAGCAGGGGCTGGGCAGAGCGTTGGTGATCTGTAGGCCTGGCGTCGGGGGGGCGGCAGGCTGTGCCCAGGCTCCTGGCCTGCAGACTGTAGGAATGCCCTTACCCTTCTATCTTGGCCCTGCAGCACCCAGGCAAACCAAAGGCCGAGCCATGATCCGCATCTCAACCTGCGAGGAGGCCGGCAGGAACACCACGTTCTCTGGCTCCTGGCTGGAGTCTCACCTCCGCAGCCCAGTGACCACGCTGGTCCTCCCCATGCTCTACTCCACGGTGCTGCTGATCGGGCTGCCAGCCAATACCCTGGCTTTCTGGGTGTTGGCCACCAAGACCAAGAAATGCTCCTCCACCATCTTCCTGCTCAACCTGGCCGGTGCTGACCTGCTCTTCACCCTCCTGCTGCCCTTCAAGATCTCCTACCATCTGCTGGGCAACAACTGGCTCCTTGGGGACTATGCATGCCGTGCTTTGGTCACCCTCTTCTATGGGAACATGTACGGCTCCATCCTCTTGCTCACCTGCATCAGCCTGGACCGCTACGTCTCGCTGGTGCACCCCTTCCTGTGGAGGGGCTCCTCGCATGTCTGGCAGGCAGTGGGAGTCTGTGTGGGTGTCTGGCTGGCCGTGGGGCTGGGTTTGAGCCCGCTGCTGCGCTACCACCATTCCCAGCCCGTCCTAGAGTTGAACATCACCACCTGCCACGACATCCTCGACCCGGACACAGAGCACGAGCTGGCCTACTACTTCCCTGCACTGGTGGTGGTGGGCTTCGCCGTGCCCTTCGTGCTCATCACCTTCTCCTACGGCTGGGTGCTGGGGTGGCTGCTCCTCAAGGGGCAGCACTATGGCCACGTGGTACGCCTCCTGGCCCTGGTGCTGCTGGTCTTCGCCCTGTGCTTCACGCCCAGCAATGTGCTGCTCTTCTTCCACTACCTGCAGTCCCAGCCCGAGTGGCACAACCGCACCTACACCTGGTATGTGCTGGCCCTGGCCGCCAGCGCCTTCAACAACTGCATCGACCCCTTCATCTACTTCTACGTCTCTCGAGACTTCCGGGCCCGGCTCCGGGCTAGGCCCTGCTGCTGGAGGGGGGATGACAAGTCCTCCTCAGGCAGGGCCTCTGAGAAGTTTATGCTGCCCCAGAGGTCCAGCGAGCAGTGCCAGCGCTAGGCCACGGCCCTGGGGAGCCCTCAGGCAGTGGGAGGGGACTGGGAAGCTGCTTTCTGTTTTCACCACCACTGCCCATGGGGCAACCAAGCGTTTGGAAATGGCTTGCTCCCCAGCTCTGCCCCCAGTGCTTCCTTTGTGACGCAGGGCCCACACCTCGCTCTGCCCCAGCTCTGGGTGAGCTGCACAGAGGGCACCTCCAGCCATGCCACGGGCGCTATCTCAGGAGAGGGAGACAGGGACCAGGAGTAGCACTGACACTGCCTTCCTCTGGGTCCTTGGCTGAGTCCCTTCTCCTTTAAGCGGTGCAGCCCTACCCCATGGGGCTCGGTACCTAATGCACATCAGCCCATCAGTATCCTCAGGCTCTGCACACTCCAGTGAGCTGGACTCACCAGCTGCAGTAGGGTCCCCGTGGTCTCTGGGGGCACACACTGCAAACCGGCAGCATCCTGGACATCCAGATGTGGCTAGGGTCAGGGGTGCCCATGCACACATGGGCCCCAGTTACTGAGTCTGGAACTCAGCTCCGCACTGGCTGCTCCCCGCCCCCCAGTCATGTGTCAATGTGGTGCCATGTTGTATTGACTGTGTGGAGCTGCGCTGAGTCGCGGCCAGGGGCATGTGGCCAGCTTGGCGGAGGGGCTGCTGGCCCCAGTTCAGCCTGTTTGGAATCAAGGGGGTAAAATATTCACTGCTGCGATGCTCAGTAGTGGGGTCGTGTTTGCGCTGTCATTAGGTTTCAGAATCCACCCTTATTCAGATGAGGAGGCAGTTCCTCCCACTGGGAGCTGTCTCAGGCTGGCTGCAGACTCAGGCAGACTCCCTGCATCGGCAACACTGGGATCATGGTTTCGAGGTAACTGCACCCTTGCAAACAGGAGGCTGAGATCCCAGTACAGGTGTCTGCACCGTGGGCCCCGCTCCCGGCCGTGTCCATTAGACTAAAGGCAAAGTGATTTTACCCTCACTGTTTTCTGCGTCCTCGTGTGTCTCATGTACAATCCCCAGCTAGCACCTGTCCCCCCCCCGAGTGAGCCTGGGATGGGGGAGCTCTTCCTTGGGAGGCTGTCCCTCCCTCACCACAGGGTGCTCTCAGCTCAGCCCCAGTGTGACCCTGAGACTCCCCCAGGGCTGACCCACACCCACACCTTGACACCAGCTCCATGCCAGTAACTCAGTGACCCACTGCAGCCTGGAGCACCCCCAGTGCTGGAGCACAAACCTCGCTGTGACCCTCCTCTCAGCTCTGGCCCTCGGCTCCTGATGGGACCCTCAACCCCCCGGATATGCCCAGGGTCCCAGATGGGAGTGCACCCACTGGGGCTCCTGCCATGACCGCCATTTCCCTGCTGCGGCCCTGAGGCCCCCGCTGTGCCCCTTTTCAACATCAGTGTCAGCCCCCAGCCCTCTCCCTTCCCCCAGGGCTCCCTGCAGGGTGAGCACTGTCCCATGATGTGGCTCCCAGCCCCCCCCCCCGATCTCCAGCAGGTGGCCAGGGGCCGCTTTCCTGCTGACAGCTGTGTCATCTCAGCCGCTGCCCGTCATAGAAAGCCGAGCACAGGCTTGAGAGCCAGCACAGTGCTGCTTCCCTCAGAGAAACCCCCTTCCTACGGAGGCATCCCCTCCCTGGGGCTGCCTAGCACTGCAGTAACCGCCAGCCTCCTGCCACGGCAGCAGCATTCCCAGACATGACTCCCCCCATGCCTCGGCAGGGTTGCTGTGTGCATGTCCGTCTATCTGTCCAGTGGGCTCTGATTTCTCCCAAAGTAGCAGGCATCCACCCCTTTCCTGGCAGGAAGGGCCAGGAATGGCCCACGCTCGGCTATGGGCAGATGCAGGGCCTGAGTATGTGAGCCCCCAGAGCAATACAGAGGCTATCTTGGCAGTGCATGGACCCTATGTCTGAGGATGCTGCTTGGAGCCATTTCTGTGCTATGAGGAGACCGAACTCCCACTGGGGGAGAAAGGCCTGGAAGTTGGCCAGTCGTTCAGAGTCCATGGTGAGAAGCGTGACTTTCCCTGAAGGGCAAAAGAGCAGATGCTCTTCAGTGCTGCATTGCCCCAGCAGGTGTCCTGTGTCCTGCCTGTTTCAGCCCGGCCCTTCTGGAGCTATGGTTGCTCCCTGACCCGGCCTGTGCTCAGGGGTGCAGGGACAGAGTACAGGCACAACTCCGGCAGCACTCTGGGAACCCCACGGTCCTGGGCTCCTGCGTCCATGTGCTGCAGCCTCATCACAACTGCCAGAACAGGGGCTGCAGGCAGCTTCTCCTTCCTGCTCAGCCTGGGCCGGGCTTAACCCCTCAGGGCTCTGGCAGAAGGTGTCACTGAGGGCAGAGGCTGGGGAGGTGCCTAGGGAACCCCCACCATACACTGCAGCCCCTGTGCACCAGAGCAGCTCCTTCCCCTGCACCATTGCCCCAGGAGGGGAGCTTGCCGCACAGCCAAGGGCCTGCACTCGCCCAGCCTCCTGTCCTTCCAGCTGCATGGCATCTCCCAGCGCGTCACAGCCGGCTTAACGCTCGGGGCCAAGTCAGGCTCCTAACCACACAGACAGACACAGTGCTGAGTGCCCACAGCTCAGGCCTTGGCAGCAGGGCTATTGGAGAGCACAATGCCCGGGCAGCCGACAGCTCATACCTCCCCCAGCGCAGTCTGTGGTGAGCGCTGGTGCCAGGCAAACACCCCCAACCCTCTGCTGCTCACCACATGTGGGCCCCAATGCCCTTCTGGCTCCCGCACCCCCCGCTCTCTCCCAGCTCACCACACACCCTGGCGCCCATGCACCAGTCACAGCCTTCCAGCTGCCTCTGCCTGTCATGCCTCACAGCTTGGCCCAGGCCCATGTTGTGCAGCTCAGCCCATGTTGTGGCTCACATGCCCTGGTTACGCCTGTGCTGCTCAGCTCCCATTAGTCGAACCCTCTGCCTGCAAAAAGAGTCTTTATTTGCACTGCAGGTGGAGGGAATGAGTATAAATATCCAGGAACAGGACCGGGGGTCCATCCTCCAGCCTGGTCCTGCCCCAGGCAGCACGTACATGGTCTATACTGACACTATAGACACATGCAGAGTTGTGCTGGGCCATGGCATAGCACAGGTCAGCAGGGAGGACTCTTCACTGCCTGGCTGCTCTCTCATCTTGGCTACTGCCCCTAATTCCTCCTCAAGCCCCTCTTCTCAGAAGAGGTGATACCAGTCAGCTCTGTGTTCTTGGGGAACCAGGGTGCAGTATCCAGCCTGTCTGACTCATGAAAGACACCCCCACACACCAGTCTCTGCTTGAACCAAAACTGATCAGAGAAAAGGCTTACAGAGAGCAGTGAAAGGCATTGGGAGACACACCCAGACCCCCCCTGACAAGGGTGACAAGATTAAGACATCTCCATTAGCATTCAAAATAAAGAACAGGGACAACACCCCTAGCCTCATCTGCATGAAAGATGGGACAGGGAGACATCCCCATTTGCATACAGAATGGAGAACAGAGAACCACACTGAATTCTGGGACCAGAAAAGCAGGGAAGCACTGCATCATGGGGGAATCTCTGCTTCAGATATTAATGAACCTATGCCTGCACACACCCAGCTCAGCAGTTATCAGACCAATTCTAATAATGAATCCTTGATTGATATCCAAAATACTGAAGCAGCCTAGTTGCACTGTGAGCTCCCTGGAAGAAAACACCACCCATAGTCAAGAGTGATCAGCTCCTAAACCCTTACGTCATCAGTTTACCCATAAACAAATCTAGTGTTCTCCCTTGAACCATTGTATTTTCTCTACAAAAACCCTTACCTATGCCTAAGTAAGTGTTCTGATGCATGGACCCTGTCATAAATATAAAGGGAAGGGTAAACCCCTTTGAAATCCCTCCTGGCCAGGGGAAAGCTCCTCTCACCTGTAAAGGGTTAAGAAGCTAAAGGTAACCTCGCTGGCACCTGACCAAAATGACCAATGAGGAGACAAGATACTTTCAAAAGCTGGGAGGAGGGAGAGAAACAAAGGGTCTGTGTCTGTCTGTAGTCGTTTTGGCAGGGGATAGACCAGGAATGGAGTCTTAGAACTTTTAGTAAGTAATCTAGCTAGGTATGTGTTAGATTATGATTTCTTTAAATGGCTGAGAAAAGCATTGTGCTGAATAGAATAACTATTTCTGACTGTGTATCTTTTTTGTAACTTAAGGTTTTGCCTAGAGGGGTTCTCTCTGTTTTTGAATTTAATTACCCTGTAAGATATCTACCATCCTGATTTTACAGGGGGGATTTCTTTATTTCTATTTACTTCTATTTTTTATTAAAAGTCTTCTTGTAAAAAACTGAATGCTTTTTCATTGTTCTCAGATCCAAGGGTTTGGGTCTGTGGTCACCTATGCAAATTGGTGAGGCTTTTTACCAAACCTTGTCCAGGAAGTGGGGTGCAGGGTTTTGGGAAGTATTTTGGGGGGAAAGACGCGTCCAAACAGCTCTTCCCCAGTAACCAGTATTAGTTTGGTGGTGGTAGCGGCCAGTCCAAGGACAACAGGGGGAATATTTTGTACCTTGGGGAAGTTTTGACCTAAGCTGGTAAAGATAAGCTTAGGAGGTTTTTTCATGCAGGTCCCCACATCTGTACCCTAGAGTTCAGAGTGGGGGAGGAACCTTGACAGACCCAAACTCTGTATTAGTTTCACTGGGATTCCTTCTCCTGACTGATCATGCTGGGGGCTCTGCCTGTCTCCAGCACTCAGGACCCTGAGCTACCACCATCACCTGGGAACCCTGACCAGTTAAAGCTCTGTGGAGTGGGTGTGGTCCCTCCCTCCCTTCTCTCTGTTTCGTTTTCTACCTCAGGTATTAACCTTTAATAATGTAACTGTTATGTTGGTTTAGGTTCTCCTTGTGTAGTTATCACTATTATTCAATAAATAACTTTTATGGTTAAGTTGGTTGCTTCTCTCTCTCTCTCTGAACTTTACTCTTGTGTTTTTAGCTTCCCCCATTTACTCTGCAGCAACACTTGTTTTACCTAAAGATCCCTGCAGTGCCCAAAATACTGTGAGGTTTGCTCATCAAGTGGGTTACTACCAGTACAATTGTGATGTGAAAGTAGGGATAGAGACATGCTAAACCTGTGGCACATAAGGGTGGCACCTGAAAGTGCTGCTTTGCCCAGCCTATTGAGACCAGAGGCACATAAGGATGACAGCTTGAAAGTGCTGCTTGATCTAGCCCATTGAGTACAGGGACATGTAAGGGGGTCAGCTTGAGAGTGCTGATTGACCCGGTCCGCTCAGACTTGCTCTGTTAGTGTGGGTGTGTGTGCATGCGTGTTCATCTGGTTCTAGGGCTAGAAGAACCCAGTCCTGGGGAACCTAGGTTCTGCAGGATAGCTCCATTGGAAGGGGACTTGCAGAAGGAAGGAGTAGAGCTCCATATGAACACACAAGTGACATAAGCAGTACGTTAATAGAATTACAGAATCCCCTCCCCGAAGAGTAACCCTAATAAATGAGCATACCCCAAAGTAATGGGCATATCTGGTAACAGAGGCCCCAACGCTGCTGGGCCCTTCCGAGGGGCACTGCCTCCACCAGCCGGACCTGGGCTCTAGCTACGCAGCAAGAATTGGGATCTTCTTCCATCTCCCCTCCAGTTCTGGACCCCTCATACCATGGGAGGTCAATCCCTCAGTGCAGGAAACTACATGACACATAGGCATCATGCACATGGGAACCATAAACAGCCATCGCACACCTCCCACACAGCCAGCACAGGTATTGTGCACACTCGAACCATACACAACCATTGCACACCTCCCGCACAGTGCCACAGGAACCACACACAGCCATTGCGCACGTCCTGCACAGCCAGCACAGGCACTGTGCCACAGGAACCGTGCCACAGGAACCACACACAGCCATCGCACACACCTCCCACGCAGATGTAATACACACTGGAACCACCCAGACAGAAAGACGCACACACCTCCCACGCAGACACCCAGGCACAATACAAGTCTGCAAAAATTCGCCTCGTTCCTGTAATTTAGTTTCTGCTTTTCCCTTCTCAGTGACTTCCCTTTGCTTTGCAGAGCTGGGCTCAGGCACAATCTCCTCCTCCCGCCTCAGTTACCCTGCCCATGACCCAGGGCAGACTCCAGTCCCATGCCCTCCTGTGGGGGTATCGGAGCTGGCGTGTCCCCCTGCGGTGGGTGCAGTGCTCTGGTGGCAGACACTGCTCTGACTCAGTGCTCAAGGGGCAGAGCTGACTTCTGTATCCCACTAACAAGCACCTGGAGATGTCCCCCTTGCTGCCTTTAGCTGACACTACCTGGCCTAGGCAGGAGAGCTGGAGGAACCCTGGGAGGGCAGTTTGTGATGTTATTGACACAAACTGTGACCATGTAGACCATTGTTGCAACCAAGATCCTGATATTGTACATGATATGGCACCAAATATTGTACAAAGGTTGTCGAGTGAGGTGTCTATGTCCAGGTTATGATTTGCTGGTTATGATTACACTGTCTGTATCATTTTTGTAGTTAAAGTTATAAGTATATGGACTTTGGGAGATGCCAATCCACATCTGAGCTTTCCTGGGAACGTTCAAACTAACATGTAAACAATGGCATCGGCCTGCAAATTGAGTCATGCATGGACATGTGACTCCAGACTCCATCTTGCTGCTGTGATTTTCCACAGTAAAAACAAAGGGGTGTCCTTAGAATCATAGAATATCAGGGTTGGAAGGGACCCCTGAAGGTCATCTAGTCCAACCCCCTGCTCGAAGCAGGACCAATTCCCAGTTAAATCATCCCAGCCAGGGCTTTGTCAAGCCTGACCTTAAAAACCTCTAAGGAAGGAGATTCTACCACTCCCTAGGTAACGCATTCCAGTGTTTCACCACCCTCTTAGTGAAAAAGTTTTTCCTAATATCCAATCTAAACCTCCCCCACTGCAACTTGAGACCATTACTCCTCGTTCTGTCATCTGCTACCATTGAGAACAGTCTAGAGCCATCCTCTTTGGAACCCCCTTTCAGGTAGTTGAAAGCAGCTATCAAATCCCCCCTCATTCTTCTCTTCTGCAGGCTAAACAATCCCAGCTCCCTCAACCTCTCCTCATAACTCATGTGTTCTAGACCCCTAATCATTTTTGTTGCCCTTCGCTGGACTCTTTCCAATTTATCCACATCCTTCTTGTAGTGTGGGGCCCAAAACTGGACACAGTACTCCAGATGAGGCCTCACCAATGTTGAATAGAGGGGAACGATCACGTCCCTCGATCTGCTCGCTATGCCCCTACTTATACATCCCAAAATGCCATTGGCCTTCTTGGCAACAAGGGCACACTGCTGACTCATATCCAGCTTCTCGTCCACTGTCACCCCTAGGTCCTTTTCCACAGAACTGCTGCCTAGCCATTCGGTCCCTAGTCTGTAGCGGTGCATTGGATTCTTCCATCCTAAGTGCAGGACCCTGCACTTATCCTTATTGAACCTCATCAGATTTCTTTTGGCCCAATCCTCCAATTTGTCTAGGTCCTTCTGTATCCTATCCCTCCCCTCCAGCGTATCTACCACTCCTCCCAGTTTAGTATCATCCGCAAATTTGCTGAGAGTGCAATCCACACCATCCTCCAGATCATTTATGAAGATATTGAACAAAACCGGCCCCAGGACCGACCCTTGGGGCACTCCACTTGATACCGGCTGCCAACTAGACATGGAGCCATTGATCACTACCCGTTGAGCCCGACAATCTAGGCAGCTTTCTACCTACCTTATAGTCCTTCCACAGGCAGAGAATATAAAAGGCCCTGAAAACCTCTCCATCTTCTCTTCAGTCCTGCTTCTGACCTCTGGAGGAACCTTGCTACAAACCAAAGCTCTGAACAAAGGACTGAATGACCCATCCCAGCTGTGGATGCACTCCAGAGACTTGATTTGAAACTGCAGTTTATTCCATCACAGCTACAAGCCTGACCCAAGAACTTTGCCATGACTGTATGTAATTGATTTCATTTAACTAATTCTAGCTCTCATCTATATCTTTTTCCTTTTATAAATAAACCTTTAGATTTTAGATTCTAAAGGACTGGCAACAGCATGATTTGTGGGTAAGATCTGATTTGTCTATTGACATGGGTCTGGGGCTTGGTCTTTTGGGATCGACAGAACTTTTTCTTTTACTGGGATACTGGATTTCATAACCATTTGTCCCCATAACAAGTGGCACTGGTGGTGAAACCGGGAAACTGGAGTGTCTAAGAGAATTGCTTGTGTGACTTGTGGTTAGCCAGTGGGGTAAAACCAAAGTCCTCTCTGTTTGGCTGGTTTGGTGTGCCTTAAAAGTGGAGAAACCCCAGCCTTGGGCTGTAACTGCCCTGCTCTAAGCAGTTTGTCCTGAATTGGTACAGGCTGTAACTGCCCTGCTCTAAGCAGTTTGTCCTGAATTGGTACTCTCAGCAGTGTCCCACCAAAGGCAGCATCGTTACACAGGGCTGGAGGCTTGAATGCTGTGTCCCATCCCGGGGTGGCTCGCTCGGCTCCTCAGGGTTGGGGGAGGCGGGGGCACAGCAGTCAGCCCTGGGAATACCAGGTGGGGAGTGAGGCAGGAGTGTCCAGAGAGGGCTCAGGTATCACAGGATGGAATCTGTGGCTGTCCCTAACACGCACGGTCACGTGACCTGCTGCTCAGGCCCGTCTGCCTGGCACTCGTTCTTCTTGAGGATGATGCTGCTGAGTTCCTGAATGAGTTTCTCATTCATGGGTGATGGCAGCTGGGCACTCCTCTTCCTGGCACCATCCTGCAGGGGCTCGGGGCTGGGAGACAGCTCCAGGGAAAGGGGCAGCAGCGCAGTGTGCGGGTTCCGAGTCCAGTTCTGCTCCCTCCCCACAGCAGGCAGCGTGCGGGGCAGCTCCATGTTTCTCTCGAGCGAGGCTGTTTGGGTGGCTCTGAGCCCAGGGGACCTGTCCCACCCCGGGGCCTTTTCAGGCTCCAGGGTCAGGCCCCTTTCAAGGGAAAGTGACTTGGTGAAGTGGGCGCCAGACGCTCTCTGCTCTGGGCTGATGGGCTGGGCGGAGTGAAGTGCTGGGGGCGCAGGCTGCTCTGGGACTGGCTTCTTGGATCTGTCCACAGCGGGCACCTGGGAGAGCTCGGCCAGGAGGCCTCCGTCCAGCCCCAGCGGGGCCAGCACTGGGAAGTCGCCCACCTCCTCGTAGACAGGCTCCGTGTCCGCTGCCTCCTCCTGCTGCTCCTCTACCGAGTCCTGGTGCAGCTTCATGGGCTGAGCGAGGGCCAAGGGGAGAGAGGGGAGAGGGCTGGGAACCGTACCCCATGCTTCCTGGGCGAGTCCCCTGCAGTACCCAGCCCTGCCCCGGGGCCAAGCAGCAGGGGGCCCAGACCCAGGGAACACTGCGCAGGACTGATCCCTTCCCACACGGGCTGGGGGGCAGAGAGAGAGGGCAAGTACCTACAGACCCTCACTGCGCACCAAGCACAGGAGCAGCAGGTGCTGCCAGGGAGCGGGGGCAGGGCCTTTCTGGGATGTCTGCCAGCGGGGGGGCAGGGGGGAGGTGTGAGCCCCCGGTTGCTGCCCCTGCTTCAGGGGGAGCTGCTGGATCCAAGAGGCTCCTGTGCCTGACTCATATCAGAGGGTCTAGCCTCCCCCAGGCCTGGGCTGGCCCTAGGCAGGAGGGGCTTCTGCTGCCACTCTGGGGCCTTCTCAGCCACCAGCTTTGCCTGAGACAAGGCTGGGAGCAGCCAGGGGCTAGGACAAAGGGTGTGCCAGCTGCATCCTCCTCTGCCCCGCCTGACACCACCCTCAGTGCCTGCCCAGCCAGACTTTGCCTGGGTGAAAGGGGTCCGTGGCCAGGCACCCAGAGCAGGGCCTAGACCAAGCCTGAGCTGGAGTGATCAGCTGGATGGATATATTCTGTCCCTGACCTAGGCCCACTGGCTGAGAGTGCTCCCGTTTGTACCCACAGCTGGAGCTGTGCCACCAGGGGCAGCGACCCCAGAGCAGGGGGCAGGATGACAGCAGCCCAGGAACCTGGGGTACAATACGCAGGATGTGCAAGCTAACGCTACCCCTCCCCCCTCCCAGCATGGCTGCTGTCCCCCACTGGCTTGTTCCCTGGGCTGGCTTTCAAGGCAGAGGCAGCTGGTAGACCACCTGCATCACAGCTCCTGGTGCAGCACAGACCCTATTCAGCACCAACTGGAGCCATTCTGAGTGCCAGGCCCTGCCTCTCCCAGCCCAACTCGGCCACGCTGCCTCCACCCCCCAGCTCCTTCCCAACTTGTCGGGAGACTCCAGTGTGTGGTCGAGACAGAGCACAAAGCCATGCATAACCACCCCCCCATGTCAGCTCTAGCCACCCGCGTGTGGAAGGAGCATGCCGCTCAGACTCCCCTGGCAGCCCTGGGCTGGCAAGATGGGGCCAGCTGACTCCAAACACATGGGGGGAAAGGGGGATGAAAACAGTCCTTTCCTGCTGACACCCCAGATGTGCCCTTGGGGCAACCTGACCTGAGCAGTGACATCACAGCACAGAGCACCTGTGGGGCTCTCAGCAACAGCAGGGAGTGTTGGAATGAAGTTAACACCTGCCTGGCACTCGCTGGATGGGGCTGCATCGCCCATCTCTGGGCTGGGATGCAGCAGCTGTTGGACAGCACATGGTAACAGCCATTTGGGGCAGCAAAGAAAGGGGACTCCCATGCCCAACTGAAGGGGCAGAGGAATCTAGGGAGGCCAAGTGGACTGACCCAGATTCGAATTTGGCCAGGACACCAAAGCTTGAGAGAAAGGGCCTGGGATCTCTAAGGAGTGCAAGTGGCTAGGACCTCCGCTTCCCAGTCCATGCTCCTCAGAGCTAGGTTCCCAGCCCATGCACAGCCTCCGGGCATGGCACTGCACTGGCCATGCCTGGGTCGGCACTGCCAGGAAAGCAGATTGCCCATGGGGTGTAAGCTAAGCCCTGCAGTGCAATGGAAGCACTGTGACTGCAGCTAATCCAGAGCTCCCCGGGCTACCCTGGGCATGGCACAGCACAGCAAGGCACAAAGCAAAGCACCCGGCGGAAACATGCAGCCCACATGCAGATACTTACAAAGAACATAGACAAAGTCCTTCGCGTATGCAGGCGGCGCTAGAAACAGAGGGAGACGGGGAGAGTAAGCGACTGCCAGTGCAGAGGGGTTGGGCTGCAGGAAAGGGGAAAGCAAACCCCTCACGTGGGGCCAGGCAGGACATACTGCTACGCACAGGGGTGTACGGCTCACTGTACAGCAGGGCTGGGACCTCTGCACAGACACAGCCTCACCCACAGGCACAGACACAGCCCTGGGGGCAGTCCCCCCCTGCAGACACAGCCCCGCAGGCAGCCCCCGCAGAAGCGCCCCCAACCACAGACCTGGCCCCCACTCACTCTATCCCCCCGTCCCTCTGTCGCTCACTCTCCCCACCCTCACTCTCTTGCTCGTTTTCACCGGGCTGGCTCAGGGGGTTGGGGTGCGGGAGGACATGAGGGCTCCAGCTGGGGGTGTGGGCTCTGGGGTGGGGCCAGAAATGAGGAGTTCTGGGTGCAAGAAGGGGCTCGAGGCTGAGGCAGTGGGTTGGAATGCAAGAGGGGGTGAGGGCTCCGGCGTGGGGTCAGGGATGAGGGGTTTGGGGTGCAGGACGGGGCTCCCAGATGGCGGGTGGAGCCAGATGGGAGGTGGAGCCGAGGGGGTTTAGAGTACGGGAGGGGGCTCTGAGTGAGGCAAGGGGTTGGGGTGTGGGAGGAGGTATGGGCTCTGGGCTGGGGGTGTGGGCTCTGGGGTGGGGCCAGAAATGAGGGGCTCAGGGTGTGGGAGGGTGCTTCGGGCTGGGGCAGGGGGTTGGAGAGCAGAGGGGGGTTGAGGGCTCTGGCTGGGGATGTGGGCTCTGGGGGGGAGGGGCTGGGGATGAGAGGTTTGGGATGCAGGAGGGTGCTCCGGGCTGGGACTAAGGGGTTTGGGGTGCGGAGTGAGGGCTGCAGCTGGGGGTGTAGGTTCGGGGGCAGGGCTGGAGATGAGGGGAAGAGGGGGAACAGGGCTGGGGCTGGGGCAGGGGGTTGGGGCCTGGGACGGGGTCAGGGGTGCAAGCTCCAGGCAGCGCTTACCTCAAGCAGCTCCCGGAAGCAGCAGCATGTCCCCCGTCCCGCTTCTATGTGGAGGTGTGGCCAGGCAGGGGGGGACACAGAGGGGACATGCTGGCTACTTCCCAGGAGCTGCATGGCATGGACGCAAGCAGGGAGCCTGCCAGCCCCGCTGTGCAGCGCCACCAACCTGACAGTCAACGGCCCGGTCAGCAGTGCTGATCGGAATCACCTGGATCCCTTTTTGACTGGGCATTCTGGTCGAAAACCAGATACCTGGTCACCATAGCCGCCCTCCCCCCACAGACGCGGTCTCGCAGGCAGCCTCCCCCCACACTCCGCGAAGACGTGGCCCCACCCACAGACACGGACTCGCCGATAGCAACCCCCCCATGCAGATGCGGCCCCGTCTGCAAACACAGCCCCACCCACACCCTGTCCAGCCCCAGCCCCACTCACACCCAGATCACCCCCTGCCCAGCCCAGCCCAGCTCTCACACCCGCAGCACAGAGAGGCAGCCCTGCACGACGGACACAGACTGCAGCACCCCTGCATGTTTCACTGGTTCTCCCCTGAGGCTGTCTGGAGCTGGGTGGGGGTGTTTGGAGGTGGCGGGTGCTGGCGCTCTCTTACCAGGGTCTGGTTGGCAGAGAGCATGGTGGCATCTGTATTGTCTCCCCGCAGAGGGATCAGGGGCATGGTGCCAAACTTCTGCTTGGCGAGGTCAGAGGAGGAGCGCCGCCGCATGATCACTGGGCGCAGGTCGTCGTGCTGCATGAGAGTGCCAACAAGTCACTGCTTGGTGTTCCCAGCACCCACCCTGTCCTAGGCCCACTACATGCCTGGCACACCGGCTCTCACCCACCTGAGCCTTCAGAATGCTTGTGGTCCAGTCCCACAGCTCGGCCTGCCCCATGCACGCCAGGTACCTGCAGAGCCAGAGGAGACACTGGCTAGATATTGGGGACCTGGCACCTGCTGCTATCCACAGAGAGAGGTGCTACCCCAGGGCAGCTCGCTGTGATGGCATCAGCCAGCTGCAGGGCTCTGCCCGCCTGGCTCTCAGCTCCCCCAGGGGCTGCCTGAAGATGGGAAGTTCCTCACACAGGGGCCGGGGGCTGGGAGCCCAGCAGGGATCAGCTCACCCCACAGCCCGGGGATCTCTAACTAGCACCAATGCCAGCACCGCCTCCCTTAGTGCTGAGAACTTTGTGCACAGTCACAATCCCCAGTGTTGTGGCTCCCCCAGTGCACGGCACGGGCATGTGAGGGGAGACAGCTGGCAGCCCAGCCCTGCCCCCCAGACTCTCTGGCTGTGGGGAAGTTACCATTCTCAGCCTTCATGCTGCACAGCCACAGGGGTCACATGCACTGAAGGGGAAAGAAAAAGGAAGTGGCTTGGCTGGTGTCACACAGCCTGCTTGTATCATCCCTAGCAGTACTGCCAGCTACCAGCCCCGAGCTGGACCGGGCCGCTGGGACTGCTGGCTGCTCAGCACCGCTCCAGCAGAGCACAGGGGCAGGGACAGCGCTCTGGGGGCTGGCAGTAGGGGCAAAGGGTGCACAGCTGACCTAGGGATACCATGTAGAGCAGTGTGCGATGCAATGAGCTCATGGAGGTAGTGGGAACATGCCATCAGGATCACGCGCCCTGGCAAGCTCACTGGGTGGGGACCCAGACTGTGAGAAAAGACCAGGGGATGGACAAGCATCTGGCCCATCACAGGGGATGGGCTGGGGCCAGCAGACTCTAGACTGGAACCGGGGGTGCGGGAGGCCACGTGCTGGGCGCTCTTAAAGGTGCAGTGCATGGTGGGCCCAAGAACCCCAGAGCAAGTCTGGACAGTCTGGAAAAATCAAGTGGGGTGAAATCAAGCAGTGAATTCAGGGACAGAGGCCGGTGCACACACGTGTGTATGCAGCACAGGGAGCAGGGGCCAGTGGGGGAGAGTGGAGGGCAGGGAGCAGGCAGTGTCCATGCTGCTGATGCTCTGCAGTCTGTGCCCCCAGGATGGGCAGCTAGTGGCTCTGGCAGAACCTGGCTGCCCATGCAGTCAGTCAGGGCTTGCTTATTTCCAGGCTCAGTAGGTGTGCTGAAGGCCCCGTGCCCAGCTGGGGCCAGGGAAATCAGCAAACAGAGGGTGTGAGTGCACGCATACACACAAACAAAAGATGTCTGCGCACACAAGCAGGGGTTGTGCACGCACATAGACACACACAGGGCATCACACACAAAGGATGTATGTGCACACAGGGTACACGCACAGAGGGCACGTGCGCACACACACCCACGTGCAGGTGCAGCAGAATTTTTGAAGCAGAGACACAATTTGCTTTCCCATTTTCGGGGGTCTATGCAACTTCCCTGCCAAGGTCCCTCTGCTTCCGCTCCAACAGCTGGGGCTGCCAGCCCAGCCTGCAGCCTCAATAACCACTGGGGCCTGGTGCGAGCCAGACACTCCCACTGCCGCACCCTCTAAGTGCCCAAGCCTGGCCTGTGCTGTGACTCCATGTCACTGCGCCCCTGCCTGGGTGCTCTCAGCTTCCAGCTCCCCAAGTCAGATTCCTGACCCCTAGTTGCCAGGGCTGGGGGAAGGGGGATCCCGATGGCCTGACTAGAGCTGGGGATGCCGAGCAGCAGGCCATGGCTACAGGGACCCTGGCGTCCTGCGTCCCTGGGGCGAGGGGACCCCACGAGATACTCACAGCTGCTGCTTGTCCAGGATCAGAGTGAATCCCCACCTAGAGCAGAGGGACACAAGGCACAGTCAGGCCAGGGCCGGCACTAGAGCCAGAGCTCAGTTGTGGGGCGGGGTTTGAACTGGGGGTTGCAGTGTCCGAGCTGGGGCAGACTGGCAGGTCCCTACCAGGTTGGTTCTGGAGCGGAGGCTTGGGGCACTGCAGCTGGGCGATGGGATTAGAACTCGCCTAGCACAAGGGGGGTTGAATCAGGGCTCCACCTGGTAGAGGTCACGCCCTGAGCTGTAGGACAAGTCTGGGGTAGGGTTAGGGGTAGCGCCAGGCAAACGGGCCCAGGAAGTGGGGGTGCTGGCAGAGGCTAGGCACAGTGCTGGGGCCGGCTCTGGGCAGAGGGTGCGGGAAGGTTACCGTCAGGGCAGGTGTTACCGCTCAAAAGGCTCCTGCACCCCGGAGCCCAACTCTTACTGGGACGGCGGCTTCAGCTTCTTCCGAATCCCCATGTAAACCTTGGCCATGTCGAGGGGCCACTCCCGCTCCGGCCGGGCACTCTGGGAAGCGAGAGCCAGACAGACAATCAGCCCTGCCCATGGACACTCCCCATCCCCCCAGCCCTGCCCTGCCCTCCCCTCCCCTGGCCCCACCCTGCCCTCCCCTTTCTGCCAGCTCCCCTCCACCAGCCCTGCACTCCACTCTCTGCCAGCACCTCTCCCACACTAGCCCAGCCCTTCCAGCCTTGCTGGCACCCCTCTCTTCCTCTCTCTGAGGCCTCCTATCCGCACCTGCCCCAGGGATGTGACAGGGCTCCCCACCCTGCACAGAGGGAAAGGGCCCCAAGACTTGGGGTGTGTGAGGGGCACAGAGAGAATCCAGAACCTTCCCCTGACATGAGCTGGTCGAACGGCCGCCCCTCCGAGCCTGGTCTGGCAGCCCCTCCCCCCGGACTGCACGCCCCATTCCTGTGGCTGGAGGCAGGGCAGGCGTTGGCCTGGCTGCCCAATCTCTGGGAGAGCTTTCCACCACAGGAGAGGGGGGCCCTGATCCCAGGGGCCGTGGCAGGCCCGCTCCTAGCCCAGCACTGACCATGTGTCTGGGCTGCCCCAGAGGGCCAGGTCTGGGTCCTGCTTTACCCTTTTCTCCTTCAGCAGCAGCAGCTTGTGATCCTGGATGACGAAGTATCGCTCCTGAAACTTGCAGCCCAGGAGTTTGGGGGGCTCCTCCCGACACTTCAGCACCCCACACTTGGGGCTCTTGCGCTTGGCACCTGCACGAAAGGGGAGAACAAGAGGGTGAGGAATATCCTGGGCACCCAGAGAGAGGGCCTGGGCAGGGCAGGAGCAGGCTGGGGATGGGGATTAGGAGCGCAAGGGGTTGGGGGGGGTGTCAGACAATAGTGGGGGGCAAACAGTAGGAGCGGGGGGGGTGTCAGACAATAGGAGCAGAGGCTGGGGGAAGGGGGATCCCGAGGCCCTGGGATCAAGGCCCCCCTCGCCCTGGTTCTGTCCCCCTGGTTTCCCTGCACGAGTCGCTGGTTCACAGCCCTGGCTGGCTCTGAGCGTCACTAACAGGACAAGTCTTTTTTCACCTCCAGGGTGTGAGGACTGGCCCAGCCTGGGGCCGTGGCATCACAGCTCACTCAGCGGCCTGTGCACTCCCAGCCTGCAGCCTAAGTCACACAACAGGCACTGACTGCCCCCCTGCAGGCAGCCTCAGCACAGGCCACAGACTGTGCGGGCCATGGGGACCAGCCAGTGCCACTGTTCTGGGTCCCATGGCTGGGCTGGGCCAGGCCAGGGCCAAGGATCAGAGCCATGGGCAAGGAAGGGCCTGACAGAGGCCATGGGCAGGGGGATCTGTGGCCAAGCCGGGCTGGGGCCATGGTCAGGGGAAGCTGGGGCCAGGGCCAGAGCCGGACTGGGGCCATGGGCAGGGGGAGCTGGGGCCAGGGCTGGACTGGAGCCATGGGCAGCAGGAGCTGGCCTTGCTGCATGTGCTGCACTCTATTCTGCAGGAATGGCCATGGGCTCATGCAGGGCCTTGCAGCCCAGCCATGGCAGGTGGCGCTTACCTGTGAAGAGACAGCTGCCTTCTCCAATGGGAACCTTCCTCACCAACAGGTAGGCGGTACTGGGCTCAGGCAGCTTACACCACTGCAGAGCCTGCTCCAGGACCTTCTCCTTGGGGTGTAGGGGGCGCTCTAGGGAGAGGAAAGGAGGCCGTTTGCACCCCGGGCAGCAGAGGAACTGCCCTGGGCCCTGAGGCCAGGGAGGATCCAGCTCCCTCATCAGGGCCAGGCCCACCACAGCTCAGACAGGGCCGGTGCTGCCCTGCTGTGCCAGGGCGCGGGGCTGTCAGAAGGCGTGGGCACCCCCTGCCTCCACAGCATCTGGGGCTGTGTAGGCAGGGAGAGGGGATCCAAAGTGTGAGCGCTACATGGATGGAATGGTCCAACCTTCCTCCCCTCACAGTCCTATGGGCCTCCGCCCAGCATCCGCCCCCAATGGTAAACGACCACCCCCATTCCCATGGAGAAGTGCTGTCCCCATTCAGCCCCCACTCCAATAACAAAAGGCCATTCCCATCCCTCCCCGTCTCCACCGCCACTCACCCAGCCCCTGCCCCCATGGTGAGGTGACACCCTCACTACTCACCTGGCCCCCCATCCTAATAGATAGATAACACTCCCATCACCCAGCCAGCCCCCCAATGGAGAAGCACCCCTGTCACTCAGCCAGCCCCTACCCCCAATGGAGAGATGCCCCCGTCACCCAGCCAACCCCCAGCCCTCCCAGTGGAGAAGCACCCCCATTACTCAGCTAGTCCCCGCTCCCCCAGTGGAGAAATGCCCCTGTCACACAGCCATCCCCCAGCCCACAGTGGAGAGGAGCCTCCGTCACTCACCCAGCTCCCCATTCTCCAGGGCCTCGAAGGTCAGCCAGATGTCCAGGCTCGCTGACACGTTGCGCATCTCCAGTACCTGATTGGTCAGCTCCTCCGCCGTCATGGTAGGTGACACCTATGGGGAGCGCAGAGATCAGCTCGTGCCCAGTCTCCACCCCAGGCCAAGGACTGGCCTGAGCCCTCTAGGCACCACCGAGTCTGTTGGCAGCAGGATGGGAATTAGCAAGAGAGAGGCATGCCCAGGCGGACCCTGGACTTCAGAAAAGCAGACTTTGACTCCCTCAGGGAACTGATGGGCAGGATCCCCTGGGAGAATAACATGAGGGGGAAAGGAGTCCAGGAGAACTGTCTGTATTTTAAAGAATCCTTACTGAGGTTGCAGGAACAAACCATCCCGATGTGTAGAAAGAATAGTAAATACAGCAGGTGACCAGCTTGGCTTAACAGTGAAATCCTCAGTGATCTTAAACACAAAAATGAAGCTTACAAGAAGTGGAAGCTTGGACAAATGACTAGGGAGGAGTATAAAAATATTGCTCAGGCATGCAGGAGTGAAATCAGGAAGGCCAAATCACACTTGGAGTTGCAGCTTGTTAAGGGTAACAAGAAGGGTTTCTACAGGTATGTTAGCAACAAGAAGGTGGTCAGGGAAAGTGTGGGACCCTTACTGAATGGGGGAGGCAACCTAGTGACGGAGGATGCGGAAAAAGCTAATGTACTCAATGCTTTTTTTGTCTCTGTCTTCACGAACAAGGTCAGCTCCCAGACTACTGCACTGGGCAGCACAGTATGGGGAGGAGGTGACCAGCCCTCTGTGGAGAAAGAAGTGGTTCAGGACTATTTAGAAAAGCTGGACGAGCACAAGTCCATGGGGCTAGATGCGCTGCATCCGAGAGTGCTAAAGTAGTTGGCGGATGTGAGTGCAGAGCCATTGGCCATTATCTTTGAAAACTCATAGCGATCGGGGGAGATCTCGGATGACTGGAAAAAGGCTAATGTAGTGCCCATCTTTAAAAAAGGGAAGGAGGAGGATCCGGGGAACTACAGGCCAGTCAGCCTCACCTCAGTCCCTGGAAAAATCGTGGAGCAAGTCCTCAAGGAATCAATTTTGAAGCACTTCGAGGAGAGGAAAGTGATCAGGAACAGCCAGCGTGGATTCACCAAGGGCAAGTCATGCCTGACTAATCTAATTGCCTTCTGTGATGAGATAACTGGCTCTGTGGATATGTTATTCCTTGACTTTAGCAAAGCTTTTGATACGGTCTCCCACAGTATTCTTGCCAGCAATTTAAAGAAGTATGGGCTGGATGAAGGACTATAAGGTGGATAGAAAGCTGGCTAGATCGTCTCAATGGGTCGTGATCAATGGCTCCATGTCTAGTTGGCAGCCAGTATCAAGCGGAATGCCACAAGGGTCAGTCCTGGGGCCGGTTTTGTTCAATATCTTCATTAATGATCTGGAGGATGGCGTGGATTGCACCCTCAGCAAGTTTGCAGATGACACTAAACTGGGAAGAGTGGTAGATACGCTGGCGGGTAGGGATAGGATAGAGGGACCTAGACAAATTAGAGAATTGGGCCAAAAGAAATCTGATGAGGTTCAACAAGGACAAGTGCAGAGTCCTGCACTTAGGATGGAAGAATCCCATGCACTGCTACAGACTAGGGACCGAATGGCTCGGCAGCCATTCTGCAGAAAAGGACTGACGGGTTACAGTGGACAGGAAGCTGGATAGGAGTCAACAGTGTGCCCTTGTTGCCAAGGCTAACAGCATTTTGGGCTATATAAGTATGAGCATTGCCAGCAGATTTGGCACTGGTGAGACCTCATCTGGAGAACTGTGTCCAGTTTTGGGCCCCACACTACAAGAAGGATGTGGAAAAATTGGAAAGTGTCCAGCGAAGGGCAACAAAAATTATTAGGGGGCTGGAACACATGACTTATGAGGAGAGGCTGAGGGAACTGGGATTATTTAGTCTGCAGAAGAGAAAAATCAGGGAGTTTGATAGCTGCTTTCAACTACATGAAAGGGGGTTCCAAAGAGGATGGTCTAGACTGTTCTCAGTGGTAGCAGATGACAGAACAAGGAGCAATGGTCTCAAGTTGCAGTGGGGGAGGTATAGGTTGGATATTAGGACACACTATTTCACTAGGAGGGTAGTGAAGCACTGGAATGCGTTACCTAACGAGGTGGTGGAATCTCCTTCCTTAGGAGTTTTTAAGGTCAGACTTGACAAAGCCCTGGCTGGGATGATTTAGTTGGGGATTGGTCCTGCTTTGAGCAGGGGGTCGGACTAGATGACCTCCTGAGTCCTTTCCAACCCTGATATTCTATGATTTTATGATCTCCAAACCCTGCAGGGCAGCTCCGGCCCCCTGAAGGTTCCCTCCCAGCGGACAGCGAGGCCGGAACACTGAGGGTGGGCGATGCAGCTGCCCTGCCTGAGCCATGGCTGCAGCCAAGACATACTCACTCACCTTCAGGGTGACACAGCAGTCGGGCAGCTTCTGCTCCAGGTAAACCTCAATGATGAGATCTCCAGCCTGAGAGAGCTGCGGGGAGAGACGGCAGAGGGTGGGCAAAGCCTGGGCCAAGTGCTGGACTGGGAGGCTGGCATCGGTGCGGCTGAGCCAGCAGCTCACAGCATCTGCCTGCAGGGAGCTGAGGAAGGGGCTGCTTGCGTCCAGAGTGGCTGCATGCTGTGACCGGTGCCGGGGGTGAGAAGGGTGGGGGTTACAAAGCAGGTTGGGGGCCCCACCCACCTGGGAGAGGGACCAGGAGAGCGAGGGCCTGGGGCAGGGCGATGGGGGGAGGCAGGGCCCTTTCCTGTTCCTGGGGAGGCCTCGTAAGAGATTATCTCATTGCAGAGTGAACACAGGGCCCATTGTGTGGCTAGGGCAGCCCATGCTGGAGCTGGGATCCATGCAGGGACAGCAGGACTTGCAGCTAGGGCAGGGGTGGGCAAAATTTTTGGGCCAAGGGCCACATCTGGGTGGGGAAATTGTATGCAGGGCCGGGGCAGGGGGTGGGCGTGCGGGAGGGAGTGCGGGAGGGGGTGCAGTGTGCAGGAACGGGCTCAGGGCAAGGGATTGGGGCAGAGGAGGTGTGGGGTGTATGAGGGGACTCAGGGAAGGGGGGTTGGGGTGCAGGAGGGGTGCAGAGTGCAGGATGGGGCTCAGGGCAGGGGTGTAGGAGGGGTGCAGACTGTGGGAGGGAGCTCAGGGCAGGGGGTTGGGTGAAGGAGGGGGGTGGGGTGCAACAGGGGGCTCAGGGCAGGGAGTTGGGCTGCAGGAGGGGTTCGGGCTCCAGCTTAAAGCGGCTTCGGGGTGGCAGCGGTGTGCACCGGGGCCAGGGCAGGCTCCCTGCATGCCTGCCCTGGCCCCATGCCACGCTGCTCCGGGAAGCAGCCCCCACTCAGAAGCGGCCGGCACTGCGTGGCAAGGGCAATGCACAGAGCCCTCTGCCCTACCTCCTCCAAACCGCAGGGACGTGGTGCTGGCCAATTCTGAGAGAGGCGCGGGGCCTGCGGCACCACGGGGGGCAATCCCATGGGCCGGATCCAAAGTCCTGAGGGGCCGGATCCGGCCTGCGGGCTGTAGTTTGCCCACCCCTGAGCTAGGGGCCTGTGCTGGGCTGCTCTCCAGCTGTCTGCCTCCGCCATGGAAGCTCACCGATGTCCATGGGCCCAGGCAGAGGCCGATGGACAAATCAGCAGTAGGATCCAAGATATGGGGAGTGCATGGAGTGAGTACCTGCACATCCCTCCAGGTGGTGATGAGGCTGTTCTCTAGATCCATCTGCGACACCTGGTCCTCGTCAATCTAGCGGGCAAGAGAAGGGATGTGAGGTGCAGGAGGGAGAGGAGACAGTCCTGGGGGAGGCAGGGCGAGTGGGGGGCTTACGTTGAAAATGCGGACATAGTTGTCAATCAGGTCCTCCATCACCTTGACCTCATCCCCTTTGCCATCTGTCTGGAAAAGGCTGGGAGCAAAGAGCAGTGACAGGTTCTTGGTGTTCATCTGATTGAAGTCAGCACATTTCTGCACGCTGCAAGCCGGGGCAGAGAGAGAGAGAGAGAGAGAGATTTCTGAGCGTGTGCCCAGCAGCCCCAGCATGGGATGAGGCTGGGCCGCTCAGGACCACCCACCCAGCTGCTGGAGTCAGGCAGAACTTCTTGTTCTAAACCTTTTTCTAACTTCCATGAAAAAAAAGGTCACAGGGTTATGAAATTTTCCACTTTTCTCATCAAAACATAAAACTAAAAACTTTAATTTCAACACTTTGAATGTCAAGTTTTTGGCCTTTTGTTCCCCCTTTTGGTCACTGAATGCACTTGAACGTGCAATGGCCTCAGAGTGGGTTTCCCCTACTTCCTCCAATTTCTCTCTGTGTTCATTGTAACATTTCCACCTTGAGAAAAGTCACATAGCAGCAAAGGGCAGAATTGACTGGTATCTGGCTGCTCCGTGATTCCTCTGGCATCAGGAAAGTTTTGAAAAGTTACAAAGTAATAAAAGGAAGATGGAAAGAAGATGAAAGTGTGAAGCCCCAACTGTGGGACATCCACCATTTTCTGGCAAAATGGAACCAGAAGATAACAACTGGGGAGAAAGGAGGAAAAAACCTCACGAAGATTACAGAATGCTAACCCTGTAAACTGGTCTGTGCCGACCTCTGAGAAATGCAGACAAGTCACCTTCATTTGCACAATTGCTTGCCATTTTTTGCTGCCAGAGGGAAGGCCCAGCCCCAGGCTTACTGCATGGTCCTCCCAGCCTTTCTATACGGCTCAGAGACAGGGGGGTGTCCCAGGGCCATTTGTCAAACTCTGTCCCTGGATCACCCCCCGCTGGCACTGGCCTCTCCGTATCCCCGGGGGACCCAGAGACCCTGAAGCTGAGTGGGAAGTGAAGGGGGCAGACAGTGGACACAGCATGTCTGGACTGAACCATGTCAGCTGGTGACGCTCCCCCGATTTCCTGGACCATGCTGTTCCCTGAAGAAGTGACATATGCACGCTGCCCAAGGAGGGACAGACTGACCGGTAGAGGTGACCAATCAGAGCAGCCAGTGTCCTGCGGTTGAGGCGGGGCAGGCGGTTGATCAACTCCTTGTAGCGCTCCAGCCGTTGGGACTTCAGGGCTATTGCTGGAGGAAGCAGACCGTCACAAACACAACACTGCGCAAAGGCACAACTACCATCACCAGGCATGAGCCGCTAGCCCCAGGCCATGCACGGACTGGCAGGGAGCTGTGCCCCAACTTACCCACACTCACACCAATCACCCAGCCCCTCGTGGGGCCAATGCTCCAGGTCAGACTGGCATGATTCCCACCCTCTGTGCATTGGCGCAAATGATGGAGCCAGGGGCAGGGGAGAATGGGGCCCAGAGCGCCCCCCACCAGCGGAGCTCAGCACTGGGCTGGCCTAGGTCTGTTCCTGGCATGTGGTTGGTGGCAGGAGAAGGGGCATCAGGGTGAGAGGGAGCCCAAGGCAGAGAACAGCTGCTGCATGGTGAGGGTGGGGGGACAGCAAGGAGATGAGTACCCGCAGCCTCCTTCCACTGGGGGTGCAGCTCCGAAGTGAAAACAGGGTCCTCGAGCTCCCGGAAGAATCTCTTCAGCACGTCGGTCACATCCTCGATGAAGTTGTCACTGATGCGCAGCTTGACGTTGCGGGCATCCCTGCGGAACTGCTCCATCAGCACCTTGATCCGGGACTTGGCCCCATTCTTCCGGTAAATACCTTCATGTCGCAGCCCTGCGGGCAGAGCAAGAGAGAGACCATGTCATGGGAGCCGCGTGCTAAAGGGGGAGCCCGGATCAGCACCACCAATGCAGGGGTGGCGCAGGTAGCGGACTAATGGGAAGCCCAGAGTGTGCCCTCCCAGCTCTAGATCACTCAGTGTGTGTGTGCGGTGGTTGGGGGTGGTGTAAGCAGGTAGATCATAGAGTGCCCTCCACGGCCCAGATCAGTGTGTGTGTGTGGGAACTCAGAGTGTACCCTTGCAGGCCCTGATCAGTGTGTGTAGCTCGGAGTGTATCCTCGCAGGGCCAGATCAGTGTGTTTGTGGGGGTCGGGGGGAAGCTCAGAGTGTACCCTCACAGGCCCTGATCAGTGTGTGTGGGGGGGGTAGGAAATGGGGGGAGATAGATGGGAGTATGCCCTTGCAGCCTGCTCCCAGTGGGTGCCCCATGCCAACTTGGGAGATGCCTGACGGACAAGTGGCAGCTCTGCACTCCCCCCTGAGGTGATGCCACCTGCCTCACAGGAGAACGCGGCACAGGGCTCCTGGCAGCACTGCCAGTACCCAACAGGAGGTGCCAGGCCATCCCTGAGCAGAGGGGCTCACCGTATTGGGTGATGAAGGCAATGCAGCTGTCCACGAGGATGGGGATGTCGCTCCTGCTGAGCTGCTGGTCGCGCAGGGCGTTGCCCCGTCCCCCTGCCGAGGCCTGGATGTCCGTGCACCATGCTGCAAAGTCCATCCGCGACACCCCCTGCAGGTAAAAGGTCCTGAGGACAGGTGTGACGTTATTAATATAACCTGTGACTGCATAGATCATTGGTGCAACCACTGTTATATATTTGCAGCAAATATTGTACAAAGGTGTCTATGGAAAGATTATGATTTGCTAATTATGATTATGCTACCTGTAGGTGTGTCTCATTTTTGTAGTTGAAGTTATGAATATTGGCTATGTACTTGTCTATCAGTGTGTTTTGATTCTGAAGTAGCCTTAGTAAAGCATTTGGCCAGCTTCTTGAGAAAGGAATTTGCAAATTAAATGTCCAATCAAGAAACACTTAACTGACAATGGGCCTTGGAAGACTCCAATCCCCATAAAAAGTCTTCCTGGGGACGTTCAAGATAGCATGTGAACAATGGCTGCCGCCTCTAAAGAACTGAGTCATACATGGATATGTGACTTGCCCATGTGACTCCAAACTCCATTTTGCTGTAATTTTCCACAGCAAGAACAAAGAGGTGTTCTTACACCTGGAAGAGACTAAAAAAGGCAGCTGCCTCATCTCCATCTTGTCTTCAATCCTGCTTCTTACCTCTGTAGGGCCTTCGCTACAAACTGAAGCTCTGAACAAAGGACTGAATGACCCATCCCTGTTGTGGATGTACTCCAGAGACTTGATTTCAGCCTGCAGTTTATTCTATCACTGCTGCAAGCCTGAACCAAGAACTTTGCCATGACTGTATGTAATTGATTCCATTTAACCAATTCTAGCTCTCATCTATATTTCTTTCTTTTTATAAATAAACGTTTAGATTTTAGATTCTATAGGATTGGCAACAGCGTGATTTGTGGGTAAGATCTGATTTGTATATTGAGCTGGGTCTGGGGCTTGGTCCTTTGGGATCGGGAAAACCTTTTACCTTTTACTGAGGTATTGCTTTGCATAACCATTTGTCCCCATAACGAGTGGCACTGGTGGTGATACTAGGAAACTGGAGTGTCTAAGGGAATTGCTTGTGTGACTTGTGGTTAGCCAGTGGGGTAAAACCAAAGTCCTCTCTCTTTGGCTGGTTTGGTTTGCCTTGGTGTGCAAAGGAACCCCAGCCTTGGACTGTAACTGCCCAGCTTTAAGCAATTTGTCCTGAATTGGCACTCTCAGTTGGGTCCCACCAAAGCCAGCATCGTTACAACAGGGCAGAGAGCAGGAGGTGAAACACAGCTGGGTACACAGCACAGGGCTGACTCACACAGCATCCCCAGCTCCCTTCCTGCCCCCGGCATGCCCCATTGCCCTGGTGCAGGCACGGGAGAGCTGGCTGGCCCAGGAGCCTGGCTCCTCCGCCAGACACAGACCTGTCCATAGGCACTGCCCCCGCCCGAGCCTCAGGGGGCAGGGCAGACATTTAGGGGAGACCCGGGGGGCGTAGCTTAGAGCGTAGCCTCCTAGGCCCATATCAGCTAATCCCAGTGGGGTTAAGAGCAATGCAGGGAATTAGACAAAAGGAAAATCTAGGCTGAGTCTCAGGGTGCCCCTCGTGGTGACGGGCCCCACTGCATGGCTGTTCAGCCTGCGCTGGCCCAGCAAACACAGCACTGCTCCCATCCCGGGGCAAGGATTAGATCCCGCCCGCCCCCATGTGGGCTCAGGCAGACTCCTCTCCCCGAGCTGTGCTCAGACTCCGTTCCCTGGAAGTCCACTGACCAGGCTGTCTGTATGTTTATTCACCCCCAGGCTTAGTCTGTCCAGACCCTGGGCCAGTAACACCTCCTTGCAGGCAGGAGGTGCTGCTCATCTGTGTCATGTCCTGGCAGAGCTCACCTCCCCATCTCCACCAGGATCAGCACCTCCTTCTTCTCAGGAGTCTCAGTGAGGGGCACCACACCTGCACAGGAGCAAATGGAGACTTTAGACGCAAATCCTACCCAGAGGCCAGGGAGAGACCTTGGGAGCTGTGCTGGGCCCACACTGGGCCCCCCAGGGCAGCTAGAAGGATCCCCGAAGCTTTACATACTGTGTACATGCAATCGCTGACCCAGCACTGGAATGCAGCACCGCTGGGGTGGGGCATGGCTGGTAGTGAACAGCGCTCGGCCACACAGCACAGGGCTCACTGACCCAGCACCGCAATGCAGTCCCTCTGGGGTGGGGCACAGCTGCTGTTTCCCACAGTTGGGACGGGCAAAGGCTGTACTCACTGAGCTCCTGCAGCCTCCGGAGGTTGATGCTGTCCTCGGCTGCGCCCTCCTCCCCTGGGCAGAAGAACAGGTGGGCTTTCTGCAGAATGAAGAAGCCCTGCAGCCACTGCTCAGGGCTGAGCATGGATCTGTAGTGCAACCGCCCCACTCTCTGGAACTCGTAGCCCAGCAGGCAGTGACAGCTGAGCGGTGTGAACCACTGCATGGGACGGAGAGACCGGTTAGATCCAGGCTGAGCGCAGGGTGAGGGCATCACAGAGGGCTGTACCCCAGGTTGGGTGGCTGTGGGTGGGGACAGGAACTGGGGGAAGGACTATGCCCTGCATTGTGGATGGAGCCAGGCAGAACACTATACCCTGCGTGTGTGTGTGTAAGGGGGCAGTGCCAGGGCGGAGGGCTATGCCCCATGTGGCAGGTAGGAGGGATGCTGATTGGATCCTGCACACACACCCCTGCCAGCAGCATGCCAATGTGGGGGAGGGTCTGTCATGCCAGGGAGATGAGGCAAGTTAGTGCTGCAGCTCTCAGCAGCTGCTTCCCAGCCTGGCCCATGGAAGAGGCTGGTACTGCTGGGTGCAGTGCCACACTGGGCCTGTGCCCTGGGTGACTGTGTCACACACCTTGCCGATGGCGCTGGCCCAGGCCTGCAGGGTGTCCGGCCCATCAGCTCCCAGCTGCTGCACTTTGTCACCACTCAGGAAGAGCTCCAAAGTGAAGCGAAACCTGTAGACGAAGGCAAAAGCATGAGGGGGGCAGGGCTCCCACAGCAGCCCAGTGCCCTGCCCACCACAGCCCTTGCACTCTGGTTCAGCAGTGAAAGTGACCCTTCCTGAGGCTGCGCCGTACTGAGCTCTGCTGCATGGAGGCCAAGGCCCTGAGGACTGGCCCTGCTCATGGGGCTCGCTAGGCCCAGGGCGCAAGGCCAGCAGGTGGCCGGAGGGCAGCAGGCCCTTCCAAATGGCCCAGCTTTAGCTGCCTCCCCACACACAGGAGCCAGAGCGCAACTTCCCCAGGCAGCAGAAGCAGGGGGCCCAGGGTCACTAGGTAGCTTTCACTGGGACATCTGCAGCACCAAGCAGCAGACCCGAGCAGTCAGGGGTTGGGCCCAGTGGGGCGAACTCAGAGGGCCTGGCTATGGAGAAGCAGGGAGCTGGCTGCAGGGACTCAGCAGGCCTGACCCCTGCACCACAGTCCCTTCAGCATAAGGGCATAGTGCCCCTTCACTGCTAATCTCCCTCCCTCCCCAGTGCATGTCCGCAGAACTGCTTGGACCCCAAGGTGGTTGCCTGCCTCTCCCTGCAGGGCAGCCCCATGCCCAACACACTGCCTGCACCCAGTGCCTGGGGGTCTGGCTGCCTCTGATCCGCTTGCCACATGGGGGCCCCAACAATGGACTGCATCCTGGGGGATTTCGGGGAGTAACCTGACTGTGCTCCAGCCAGGGTGCCGACTGAGGTGGGAGAAGGTGGGCATGCGCCAGGGTGTGGACGGGGAAGGGGCATGTCCCTTCGGGGCAAGGTACCTGTCTGGAGGTCCAGGACTGGCCAGTTCATCTGCTCTGCTCACGCCCAGCGAGACCATGTCAGCCAGCTCAACCTTCCCCACTGACTCAGCACATTTGTCAGTCTCATAGAAGAGGAGAGACTTCTCCAGGGAGCACCAGACGCGGTGCAGTTCTGCAGGGAACACACTGTCAGCAAGAGCAGGTCCCTGACGTACCAAGCAGCCTCTCTCCATCCTAGCCACCATGGGACCTGGCCCATACCTACCATCTCTGCTCTTCCTGGTGCCGGAGAGCTTGGAGAGGGCTGGTGCTTTGTAGAGGTAGCCACTGTGCACCACGGGCTGGGTGATCTCATTGTAGACCCCTTCCAGACTTGGCTCCTGAGCGCTGGGGCTCCCTGCCAAACACAATAACCTAAGAACGGCCATACTGGGTGTGACATTATTGACATGAACTGTGACCATACAGATCGTTGTTGCTGGCACCAGGTCTTGTACAGAGGAGGTCAAGTGGAGTGTCTATGGAAAGGTTGTAGTTTGCAGGTTATGATTATGCTATCTGTATGTGTGTATCATTTTTGTAGTTGAAGTTATCAATATTGGCTATGTACTGGTCTCTTAATGTGTTTGACTCTAAGTAGCCTCAGTGAAGCATTTGGTCTGCTTCTTGAGAAAGGACTATTCTCAGTAAGTGCCCAATCAAGAAACACTTAACTGACAATGGACTTTGGGAGATGCCAATCCATATCTGAGCTTTTCTGGGAACGTTCAAACTAACATGTATACAATGGCGTTGGCCTGCAAAAAGCTGAATCATTCATGGACATGGGACTTGCCCAGGTGGCTAAAAAGTCCATTTTGTTGCTGTGATTTTGCACAAGAGAACAAAAAGGGTTTCCGCCCACAAGGAGAGAATATAAAAGGCCCTGGAAGCCTTTCCTTTTTGTCTTCAACTGGCTTAAGAGATAGCCTCTCCACCCCCAAGAGATGCCTGAAAGAAACTGGAACAAAGGACAGTAACTACGGGGGTGTGAGTGATTGCTGGACCCAAACTAGGAAGGAGTCCAGTCTGTGAAAGAAGCTTATTGGAACATCTCTGAGGGTGAGATTTACCTGTACAGTAACTCCTCACTTAACGCTGTAGTTATGGTCCTGAAAAATGCAACTTTAAGTGAAATGATGTTAAGTGAATCAAATTTCCCCGTAAGAATGAATGTGATGGGGGGGGGTTTAGGTTCCAGGGAATTTTTTTTTGCCCTACAGTACAGTCCAGTACTATAGTTGGGAGGGGCCCCCGCCTTACCCCACACAGGCACAGCCCACTGGCACTGCAGGCAGTGAGGCAGGCAAGGAGGCAGAAGGTGCTGTAGGCTAGGAGAAGCACGTTGCGCAGGGGCAGCTTCCCCTACTCTGCAAGCACCAGGGGCAGGGGGCTAAACCCTCGGCCCGCCTACTCCACCCCTTCCCCCAAGTCCCCACCCTTATCCTCCCTCCTTTACTCCGCATGCCGCATCCTCGCTCCTCCCCCCTCCCTCCCCTGCCTCCTGCCCGCGGCAATCAGCTGGCTTGGGACGTTCAGGGGATAGGAGGGACGGGGGAGGAGCGAGGACGCGGTACGCAGCCTCCCCCCCTCCGTCTTCTGCCTGCAGCAATCAGCTGGTTTGTGGTGTTCAAGAGGCGGCGGGGGAGGGGAGCCTACATGCTGTGTCTTCACTCCTCCCCCCTCCCTCCTGAACGCCGCAAGCCAGCTGATTGCCGCGGGCAGGAGGCGGGGTGAGGAGTGGGAGGGTGCAGGGGAGCTGATGGGGGGCTGCCAGCTGTGGACAAAGCAGGCTGCCAAACGACGTTACAGCGAAGCACTGCACAACTTTAAATGGAGCATATTCTATAATTGAGCAGGGACATAAGATTGAAACAACGTTAATCGAGAGGACGTTAAGTGGGGAGTTACTGTATGCAGTTTCTTAATGTATTGGTCTTAGACTTGTGTGTTTTGTTTTATTTTTTTTTGGTAACTTACTTTGTTCTATTACTTGGCATCACTTAAATCCTACTTTTTATACTTAATAAAATCATTTTTGCTTATTATTGAACCCAGAGTTAGTGACTAATACTTGGGGGAGCAAACAGCTGTGCATATCTCTCTATTAGTGTTATAGAGGATGGACAATTTATGAGTTTATACTGTATAAGATTTATACAGAGTAAAATGAATTCATTTGGGGTTTAGGCTCCCAGAAAGACTGAATACTGGGGTCTGGGAAAGTCTCTGTTAACTAAGAAACTCCTGAGCTGAGTGGATCTCAGTTTCAGTGAACTGCAGGGGGGCGTGGCCCATGCTTTTGGTCTGTGCTGTAACTGACTGGAGTGTCTTACTCAATAAGACAAGAGTGGAGGGAAGCCTTCTCTGGCAGGGGGGTTTGTTTTCAGTGGTATCCCAGCACATCTAGTGACAGTCTAGTCACATCTAGTGACCAGACTGTGACCAGAATTGCATGCAGTATTCAAAGTGTGGGCGTACCATGGATTTTACTCCTGAGGGCATTCTGCACGGAAATATTAAAAATTATGCTCACAATATTTTAAAATTCTACAAATGTTATCTGTCAAATAAATGTGAAGGCTCCAGCATGGCATTGGGGAGCACAGGCTACTGGCTGCGCTGAGGTGGGAGATCACTGTGCAACTCCCCCCCGGGACATGGACTCAGTGGTGAGGCTGCACCCAATCCTGACACAGCACAAGGACTGGGCCTGCTCCAGAAACATCCCAGGGCCCTGCCCCTCCATGCCAGGTGCACCAGGTAGGGGCAGACAGGCTCAGCAAAGCAGGATCCAAGTGTGGAGGTGTTTAGTGTGGGAGGATCCAGGTGTGGGTTGAGAGCAGGGGCGGGCAAACTTTTTGGCCTGAGGGCCGCATCGGGTTTCTGAAATTGTATAGAGGGCCAGTTGGGGGAGGCTGTGCCTCCCCAAACAGCCAAGCATGGCCTGGCCCCTGCCCCCATCTGACCCCCCCTGGTTCTCGCCCCCTGACAGCCCCCTTGGTACTCCTGCCCCATCCAACCCCCCTGTTCCCTGACAGCCCCCCAGGGACCCCTACCCCATCCACCCCTCACTCTCCGTCCCCTGACCGCCCCCGGACTCCCCACCCCTAACTGCCCCCCAGCCACCCCATCAAACCCCCCCTCTCCTTCCTGACTACCCCCCCCCCGGGACCCCTGCCACATCCAACCACCCCTTGACCCTGTCCCCTGACTGCCCCCGGAATCCCTGCCCCTGACTGCTCCCCACCACCCAATCCAACCCCCCTCTCCTTCCGGAATGCCCCCCCTGGGACCCTTGCCCCCATTCAACCACCCTGTTCCCCGCCCTCTGACTTCCCCATCCACACCCCTGTCCCCTGACAACCACCCCCAAACTCCCGTGCCCTCTAGCCAACCCTCCCTGCTCCCTGCCTCCTTACCGCGCTCCCTGGAGCACCGGTGGCTGGCGGCGCATCAGGACAGACAGCCGCGCCTTCTGGCTGGAGCCAGCCTTGCACCGCGCAGCACAGAGCACCGGGTCAGGCCGGACTCTGCAGCTGTGCTGCCCCAGGAGCTCACTGCTCCACCAGCCAGAGCATTGCGCCGGCGGAGCAGTGAGCTGCGGCTGCGGGGGAAGGGGGAACACAGGGGAGGGGCCGGGGGCGAGCCTCCCAGGCCAGGAGCTCATGGGCCAGGCAGGCTGGTCCCATGGCCGGATGTGGCCCACGGGCTGTAGTTCGCCCACCTCTGGTTGAGAGGGTTCTGTGTGGGGCAATCTGGGTGCAGGTGGCTCAGTGGGGGATCCAGGTGTAGGGGGGCGATCTGGATGCACATGGGCTTGTTGGACGGTTCTGGGTGCAATGGTAATAGGACTCTGCAGGGGGGTCCAGGTGAAGGTGGTTAGGGGTCAGCGGGGGGCGGGTCTGGGTGTGGGGGGGATCAGTGGGGGGTTCCAGATGCTGGGGGAGTGGGGCTCAGTGGGGTTGGGATCCATGTGCAGCTGGTTGGGGTTCGGTAGGGTGGGGATTCGGGTGTAGGTGGCTTGTCAGGGTGGTCCAGGGGGAGTGGGCTCATCAGAGGGGGTTCTGGGTGTGAGGGAGTCTGCATGCATGGGGATTGGGTGGATGGGGGAGCTGCTCACAGTATAGTGATACCTCGCCCTGCAGCTCAGGAGCGATAGGCGCAGGAAGCGTGTGGCGGGGGTTGGGGGGAGAGTTTGCAGAGCTTCCTACAGCCAGAAGAGAAATCTGGGGGTGGGTCTGACATGGCCCTGAATGCCGTGCAGGGAAAGAGGAAGTTCCATCCTCCTCAGCCCAGCTGGGACTAGCAGCTGAGCTTGGCACAGGGTAGGAGCCACCAGTCAGGTCTTCTCCAGTCCCGCCCCCTGCCCCACAGTGATTTACCTCTCTGCCGGCTGCCCTGGGCACCTGAAACATACTGCTGGGGAGGGTTGAATGACAGCTCTTGTGGCTTCCATTTGCTTCCCTGTCAGAAAGTCATTTTTCTGCAGGGAAGCAAAGAAATCTGCAGGGGACATAAATTTTGCACAGTGGTGCAGAATTCCCCCAGGATTTATATAGTGGCATTATGATATTTACTGTCTTATCATCTATCCCTTTCCTTATGGTTCCTAACATTCTGTTAGCTTTTTTGATTACTGCAGCACAATGAGCAGAAAATTTCAGAGAACTATCCACAATGACTCCAAGATCTCTTTCTTGAGGGACAACAGCTAATTTAGATCCCATCGTTTTGGTATGTATAGTTGGGATGATGTTTTCCAATATGTATTACTTTGCATTTATCAACATTAAATTTCATTTGACATTTTGTTTCCCAGTTATACAGTTTTGTGATGTCCCTTTGTAACTCTTTGCAGTCTGCTTTGGACTTAACTATCTTGAGTAGTTTTGTATTGTCTTCAAATTTTGCCATCTCACTGTCTGCCCCTTTTTCCAGATTATTTATATTGAACAGCATTGGTCACAGTGCAGATCCCTGGGGGACACCACTATTTAGCTTTCTCCATTCTGAAAACTGACCATTTATTCCCACCCTGTTTCCTGTCTTTTAACCAGTTACTGATCCATGAGAGGACCTTCCCTCTTATCCCGTGACAGCTTACTTTGCTTAAGAGCCTTTGGGGAAGGACCTTGTCAAAGGCTTTCTGAAAGTCCAAGTACACTATATCCACTGGATCCACGTTGTCCACATGCTTACTCATGCCCTCAAAGAATTCCAATAGATTGGAGAGGCATGATTTACCTTTACAAAAGATGTGTTGACCCTTCCCCAACACACTGCAGAGAGTAGCAGAGCAAAACCTGTGGTTGCCTTGACCCCATGGAAACATTGCCACGTCGCTGGGGTTGGGCGGTGACCCTGGGAAGGTCAGTGGCATAGAGACCAATGGTCCAAGTGTGGGGAAGGGGTGTGTTCCAAAAGCAGTGTGTTCCATGTGACACTGGGAGATTCCAGGTGGGGCAGGGTGGGTTCCATGTGGGGCAGTGGGGTTCCAGGGGAGGTGAAGTTCTGTGTTGGCAGGGGGTTTCCGGGGATGGTGGGTTGCCTGCGGAGCAGAGAGTCCCCTGTGCAGGACACAGGGGGCTCACAGGCATCCCTCTCAGTCTGCCATGGCTCAAAGGTGGGCACAATGTGGGATAATGACAAAGCTGGCCCCTGCGGGACCTGGAGAACTGTGGGTTCGGCCCCTTGGGATGACTGGCTCTGGCCAGAGCCTCAGCCTCACGGTTCTCTTCTGATGCCCCTGACATTCCATGGGAAAATGGGTGGCACAACTTTGCCAACGCTGAGGGCAGCAGGACCAGAATGGGCAGGGGCAGGGGAGGAGGCAGTGACAGATAAGCCACCCCCATTACTGCTGTGGGGTAGGGGGCTCTGGGATCTCCATTTACCTGGATGGTTCCCATGCCTGCTGCTCTCAGGGGTCTGCCAGAGCTCGGTTCCCTGCGACCCGTCGCAGCCCCCTGTGTCAGCTGCCATCCCGGCTTCAGTGGCAGAGAAGAAATGCAGGATCGTCTTCAGCAGGCTGGGCCCTGCCACAGCAGCACAGAGCGCCTGGGGCAAGAGACACGATCAGATCCCTAGCCTTGGCACACCCGCTGTCCACGGACACCTGGCTGCCAGCTCAGGGGCAGGAGGGGGAGCAATGCAGGCATGTGTGTGTGCCCACACAGAAGGCCAGATCTATCCTGCCCATCCCCATGGCTTCTGAACCCCTGCCACAAGTGCAGGAGGGAGCATTGGGTCAGTAAGGGAGTTCACTGTGCTCTCCAGAGCCTGTGCCACTGCCCCAGGACCGTCCAAGCCCAGTCTGCCGATTACCTGCAGCACGTCAACCTGGGAAGGGTAGCGGGGGTGTGGGCGGCGGTACCGCCCGTCGCGGTATTTGTGAGTGATGAAGACCTGTCTCTGCTCCGTGCTGGCATCTGGGTAGAGGGCCTCAGAGGGCGGGAGGCGCGCGGCCCAGAACCGGTTCGCTCGCTCGTTTCCCAGCATGATGAACAGCTGAATGAAAGCGCAGAGTCACTGGGGAAGGGGGCAAGATAGCACTGGGGGATTCTGTGGGTTGTTGAGGGGGGACATTGTAAGCGCCTGGAGGGGGCTGGGTGTCAGAGATGGATAGGGGATTCCCTGGGGGAATGCTCTGGGTCCTCTCCCCGCTGCCAGGGCATCCCCAGGAAGATCAGCCCCCCACCCCAGACCCCGACTGTGACACACATTTCTGTAATGTCAGCTCTGCCTTGTGGGCGCTGGCTGTGGCAGCACATGGATGGGGGTGAGCAGGGCAGTCTCTGTACCTGGACAATCTCATTGCTCCAGACGCTGGTGTCGAGCTTCAGGCTCTGCACCTTGGACACGCTGGAGCCCAGGCTCCGGTGCTGACCTGTCAGGAGCAGCAGAGAGACTGTGAGCAGCCCGGCTACCCGACCTGGCCAGCCAATCAGCTGCCAACCCATCCACCTGCCCAGCCAGCCAGCCAACCTTTTGACCCAGCCACTCAGCCCCCCACTGACCCGCCAGGCCCCAATACTGACCCACCCACCATCCCACCAACCCGCCTGCCCCATATACTGACCCACCCACCCCCTGCCACCCCACCGACCCGCCTGCCCCATATACTGACCCACCCTCCTCCTGCCATCCCACCGACCCACCTGCCCCATATACTGACCCATCCACCCCCTGCCATCCCACCGACCCATTTGCACCATATACTAACCCAGCCACCCACCATCCCACTGATCTACCTGGCCAATATACTGACCCACCCCCTGCCATCCCACTGACCAATTTGGCCCATACATTGAGCCCCCCCACCATCCCACGAGCCGCCTGCCCCATATATTGACCCACCCGCCACCATCTCACCCCCCCCATATACTGATCCACACACCCACCATCCCTCTGCCACATATATTGACCCATCCACCTGGCCTGCCCATATACTGGCCCACACACCCGCCATCCCACTGACCCACCTGGCCCATATTCTGACCCACCCACTGACCCACCTGGCCAATATACTGACCCATCGACCCACCTGGCCCATATATTGACTCATCCAACCACCCCCTGCCATCCCACCAACGCACCTGCCCATATACTGAATCACTCACCCGCCAGCCCACTGAGCTGCCTGGCCCATATACTGACCCACGTGCCCACCATCCCACCGACCTGCCTAGCCCATATACTGACCCCGCCAATCCACCATTCCTCCGACTCGCCTGGCTCATATATTGACCCACCCACCCGCCATCCCACATTCCTGCCTGGTCAATATACTGACCCGCCAAAGTGGAGCGCAGAATCTGGTCCAAGAGGTAACTATAACAGGACCACTTGGAAATAGTGATCATAATATAACAACATTTAACATTCCTGTGGTGGGAAGAACACCACAACAGCCCAACACTGTGGCATTTACTTTCAGAAAGGGGAACTATGCAAAAATGAAGAGGTTAGTTAAACAGAAATTAAAAGGTATCGTGACTAGAGTGAAATCCCTGCAAGCTGCATGGACAATTTTCAAAGACACCATAATAGAGGCTCAACTTAAATGTATACCCCAAATTAAAAAAAACAGAAAAGAACTAAAAAAGAGCCACCGTGGCTTAACAACCATGTAAAAGAAGCAGTGAGACATAAAAAGGGATCTTTTAAAAAGTGGAAGTCAGATCCTAGTGAGGTAAATAGAAAGGAGCATAAACACTGCCAAATTAAATGTAATAAGAAAAGCCAAAAAGGAGTTTGAAGAACAGCTAGCCAAAACTCAAAAGGTAATAACAAAATGTTTTTTAAGTACATCAGAAGCAGGAAGCCTGCTAAACAACCAGTGGGGCCCCTGGACGATCGAGATACAAAAGGAGCACTTAAAGATGATAAAGTCATCGCAGAGAAACTAAATTAATTCTTTGCTTCAGTCTTCACGGCTGAGGATGTTAGGGAGATTCCCAAACCTGAGCCGTCTTTTGTAGGTGACAAATCTGAGGAATTGTCACAGATTGAAGTGACACTAGAGGAGCTTTTGGAATTAATTGAGAAACTTAACAGAAAGAAGTCACCGGGACCAGAAGGCATTCACCCAAGAGTTCTGAAAGAACTCAAATGTGAAATTGCAGAACTATTAACTATGGTTTGTAATCTGTCCTTTAAATCAACTACTGTACCCAATGACTGGAAGACAGCTAATGTAATGCCAATATTTAAGAAAGGCTCTAGAGGTGATCCTGGCAATTACAGACCGGTAAGTCTAACGTCAGTACCGGGCAAATTAGTTGAAAAAATAGTAAAGAATAAAATTGTCAGATACACAGAAGAACATAAATTGTTGCTCAAAAGTCAACATGGTTTCTGTAAAGGGAAATCATGTCTTACTAATCTATTAGAGTTCTTTGAAGGAATCAACAAACACTTGGACAAGGGGGATCCAGTGGACATAGTGTTCTTAGATTTCCAGAGAGGCTTTGACAAGGTCCCTCACCAAAGGCTCTTATGTAAATTAAGTTGTCATGGGATAAGCGGGAAGATCCTTTCATGGATTGAGAACTGGTTAAAAGACAGGGAACAAAGGGTAGGAATAAATGGTACATTTTCAGAATGGAGAGGGGTAACTAGTGGTGTTCCCCAAGCGTCAGTCCTAGGACCAACCCTATTCAACCTATTCATAAAATGATTTGGAGAAAGGGGTAAACAGTAAGGTGGCAACGTTTGCAGATGATACTAAACTACTCAAGATAGTTTAGACCAAAGCAGATTGTGAAGAACTTCAAAAAGATCTCACAAAACTAAGTGATTGGGCAACAAAATGGCAAATGAAATTTAATGTGGATAAATGTAAAGTAATGCACATTGGAAAAAATAACCCCAACTATACATACAATATGATGGGGGCTAATTTAGCTACAACTAATCAGGAGAAAGATCTTGGAGTCATCGTGGATAGTTCTCTGAAGACGTCCACGCAGTGTGCAGCGGCAGTCAAAAAAAGGGAATCAGTAAAAAAGGGATAGAGAATAAGAAGGAGAATATCTTATTGCCCTTATATAAATCCATGGTACGCCCACATCTTGAATACTGCGTACAGATGTGGAACCCTCATCTCAAAAAAGATATACTGGCATTAGAAAAGGTTCAGAAAAGGGCAACTAAAATGATTAGGGGTTTGGAACGGGTCCTATATGAGGAGAGATTAAAGAGGTGAGGACTTTTCAGCTTGGAAAAGAGGAGACAAAGGGGGGATATGATAGAGGTATATAAAATCATGAATGGTGTGGAGAAAGTGAATAAGGAAAAGTTATTTACTTGTTCCCATAATATAAGAACTAGGGGCCACCAAATGAAATGAATGGGTAGCAGGTTTAAAACAAATAAAAGGAAGTTCTTCTTCACTCAGCGCACAGTCAACCTGTGGAACTCCTTGCCTGAGGAGGTTGTGAAGGCTAGGACTATAACAGGGTTTAAAAGAGAACTGGATAAATTCATGGAGGTTAAGTCCATTAATGACTATTAGCCAGGATGAGTAAAGAATGGTGTCCCTAGCCTCTGTTTGTCAGAGGGTGGAGATGGATGGCAGGAGAGAGATCACTTGATCATTACCTGTTAGGTTCACTCCCTTTGGGGCACCTGGTATTGGCCACTGTCGGTAGACAGGATACCTTTGGTCTGACCCAGTATGGCCATTCTTATGAACCGCCATCCCACATGCCTGCCTGGCCCATATACTGACCCACTTACCTGCCTAGCCCATATACTGATCCATCGACCTGCCAACCCACCAACCTGCCTGGCCCATATAGTGACCCACCCGCCACCATCCCACCGATCCACCGGCCCATATACTGACCCCTCCCGCCATCCCACCCACCCACCTGCCATCCCACTGACACTCCTGGCCCATAAATGGACCTGCCCACCCACCATCGCACCAAACTGCCTGCCCCATATACTGACCCACCAACTCCTCCCCACCCGCCTGCCATCCCACCTGCCATTCCTACTGACCCGCTGATCCACCATCCCACCCCAATTGGCCAGTATACCCGCCCACCCAACCACTAACCCATCCACCTGCCATCCCACCTGGCTGATATACCCACCCGGCTAATATACCCACCCAACAACCTATCCAACTGATATACCTGCCCATCCACACACAAACCCACCCAGCTGATATATTTCCTCACCCACTTGCCAACCTGCCTGGCTGATATACCACCCGACCACCTGATATACCCAACCACTGACCCGCGCAGCCGATATACCAACCCGCCTACACACTGACACATCCAAGCAGATATACTGCCCCGCCCAGTCATTATACCCACTCACCAACCCGCCCGACTAATATACCCACCCGCCCAAACTATCTACTGATCCGTCAAGCGCTCTTACCCCCCCTCCCACACCGGCAGGAAAGGGAGGAAGGAAATGCACTGGCCTGCACACTGCTTGCAGATCACCACGCACAGGTTGATGGATGCCCAGTCGGGGCTCAGGGCTCTGCAGTCAGCACAGAACTTGTTGGCTTTGTTGGACCAGATTTTCTCAGCCACCTCGTAGTCATACAGCATCTCTGCAATGGCATCCTGCAGGGCCTCCATCCACTCCCGTTTTTCCCGCTCTGACTCAGCCACGAAGCTGGGCAAAGGCACAACCAGGAAACTCAGAGTATCCTGGGCTTGTCCTTGGGCACCCGAGTTACACAGAGCCCCGCTGCAGCACCCAGGTATGCCAGGGCACCCAATACGCTGCCCAGCCTCCAGCCAAACCCCAGACTGGCACCCCCCAGCACAGTTACCTGAAGATCTTGAGTGGGCTGATGAGCTCGAAGCTACGGTTCTTGGCCTCCCGGATGGTGGCACCGTGGAGCTCTATCAGGCAGATGGCGATGCCCATTTTAAAGAACTACGAATGGAGATGGATGCAGTGAGAGGCTGCAGCCTTAGCCCTGCAGAGCCATGGCCCAGCAGGGGGTACAGCACCCACAACCCTGCAGGACAGCTGCACACGCTCCAGTACACCCACAGACAGCAATGCCTGCATGGGGCACTCTCCCCCTTGGCATACCAGCGGGCCCGCTTTGCCAGCCTGCACTGAGACTCCACAAAAGCACATATCCTGTGGGGTGGGGGTGGGTGGGTACACACCTCCTCACACGCTACCCATGCCAGGAATAACCCGTCCCTGGTAAGGTGGGGACTCAGACTCTGGTCTTACAGACCAGGCCTGTCTGCTACATTATCCTCTCTGCCCTGTCCCCCGTCCCTGGCTCCTCCCGCACACTGCTGGGGGTGGGCCAGGCCAGGGAGAATGGCCACCCCGTGTTACGGAGGGGAAGCAACTGGCTCTGGAACCAGAGGCCACCATCTACTCATCCCAGCCCAGTGCCCTCTCCTCTGTCAGGTCCCACAGGGGAAAGGGGCTGGTCCCCAGTCAGAGCGGCCTGGCCCGCACTGGCATTAGGCACACGTAATCCTTGAGCGGGCGTCCACAGCTCCTTGGCCTGCCCACAGACATGGGCACACAGGCTCCGGGCCATCATCTCTGATCCCAACTAAAGGGGCCTCAGCGGCATGTGGGTCTCCTTGGGAGTCCCAAGCTGGGGCCATTGGGTGCTGGGCCCAGGCCTGCGGGGGTGGCCTCAGACTCAGCCTGGCTCCATGCTGCTGGGGGACTCTAGGGCTCCCCACCTGCAGCATGGCCAGGCCCCGCCTCGCTCACCTGCTCACTCTTGTACAGCCACATGTTGGCCAGGCTGAGGGCTGCAAACAGCTTGGACTTGTGGCCCTTGAGCTCCAGGGTGCCACACTTCTGGCAGTGAGTGCTGCTGGCCAGGCGGGGCTGGGGGCTGACCAACCGCTGCTCTGCCACCTTTCTCTGCAGGGTGGAGCACCACTCGTTCCTCTGAGCTGCAGGGCACAGCAGGGGTGGGGTGGAGACAGGCAATGAGTGTCCACACGCAGTCCAGCACCACCTGGGCATAGCCAGGACACCACAGATGGAGCCCAGCCAGGAGCCGGCCCCAGACATCCCAGCCCCAGGGCTCGGGAAGCAGAGCAGGGATGAGCAACTGGCCCAGCCGCAGCAGAGGGGCGCTTGCTGTGGCAGACCTGGGGGAGCTCCCCATGGTGGCAGGCTGGGCCAGGGGAGCAGTGAGCACTGTCAGTGGGAAGCAGGGACTCCACGGGGAAGCAGTGTCTGAGGGAGGCCATGGGTCGGGGGGCAGGGAGAGGAATGGTCCGTACAGGGGGCACAGAGGTCAGGCTGGAGGAAGCAGCTGGGGCCGGGGAAGAGTTGTGGATGCAGGCACCTAAGGGAGTTTGGGCTGAAGGACCTGCAGTGGAGGTGGGGGCTCTGACTTGGGAGGGGAGGCCTGAGGATGGGGGAAACCCCTCAAAGGGGAGTGGGCTCCGGTTGGGTGAGGGGAAGGCTCTGGCCAGGGGCTGTGGATTAGGGGCAGTCTCTAGCCATGGGGGCTCTGGCTGTGGATGGGAGGCAATCTCTGGAGGGGGGGCTCTGGCTGGGGGCTGTGGATGGGGGGTGGTTTCTGGATGGGGGGCTCTGGCCAGGGGTCTCTCTCACCTTCATTCTCGGCTCTGAAGACAAAGATCCTGTGGCTTGTGACGACCTGGAACTTGTTCTCCTTGGTGGCGCGTGCCATCTCAATGACAGAGAGCGGGATCACACCCTTGGGATATGGCTCCTGGAACGGCCCCAAGAGGGTTACACTCCAGACTCTGACAGGACCCCATTGCCCCTGGTGGCAGTGTGCCCCCTTCAGGCAGGGCCCAGGGAGTTTGCTTTGGGCTAACTTAGTGTTTACATTGCTCTTTTATTACCCTGAAGCTCTGTGTTCTTGGGGAACCAGGGCACAGTATCCAGCCTGTCTGACTCACGAAAGACCTTCCCCACCACCACCTCTGCTTGAACCAAAACGGATCAGAAGACTTATAAAAAGCAATGAAAAGGCACTGGGAGACACACCTAAACCCCTGGGATAAGGGTGACAGGATTAAGGAAACTCCCCTAGCTTCATTTGCATGGAAGATGAGACAAGTAGGCATCTCCATTAGCATACAGAATGGAGAACAGAGATTCCACGGCAAGAACTGCACAGAACTCTGGGACCAAAAAAAGCAGGGAAGCACTGCATGATGGGGGATCTCTGCTCCAGATGTTAATGAACCCACGCCTGTACACACCCAGCTCAGTAGTTATCAGACCAATTCTAGTAATAAATCCTTTATTGGTATCCAAAAGAGTGAAGCTGCCTAATTGCATTGAGAGCTCCTTCCAAGGAACACCACCCATAGCCAGGAATGATCAGCTTCCACTGTCTAGCCTGAACAAAACAACTTTGGTATACTCCCTTGAGCCATCAGTGTACACATAAACAAATCTAGTGTTCTCCTTTGAACCATTTTTGTTTCTCTACAAAAACCCCAACCCATTCTCAAGTAAGTGTTCTGATGCCTGAATCCAAAATCTGCCTCAGTTCCATTTGGACTTCATCTTCTCCTGACTGATCGTGCTGGGGACTCTGCCTGTCTCCAGCACTCCAGACCCTCAGCTACCACCACCACCTGGGACCCCCAATCGATTCAAGCTTCACGGAGTGGTGAGAACCCAGCTCTCTCTCTCTCTCTGTATAGCCTTCTAGCCCTGACTTGAGTGATCAGTTACAGTTTTCTCAACCTGAATTTTATAATCAAGTGCAAGTTAGATTTAATATTATAACTGTTTTGTTTGTTTGGCTCCCCTATGATTATTACCTGGAAATAAATAACTTTCATGATTAAGCTGGTTGCTTCTCTCTCTCTCTCTCCCCCTCCCCCACCCTTGTGGGTGTTTTTTGGTTTCCTCATTCATTCTGCAGCAACGCTCCTCGAACCTAAGTTAAAAGATCCCTGCAGCACCCAAAAATCCTGTGGGGTTTGCTCATGAAGTGGGTCACTATCAGAACAACTGTAACGTGAAAGTGGGGATAGGGACGTGCTGAACCTGGGACGTAGGAGGGTGGCAGCTTGGAGGTGCTGCTCAACCCTGCCTGCTGAGTCCAGGGACATACAAGGGGTGAGCTTGGGAGTGCTGATTAACGTGTGTCCTCTCCAATGTGCTCTGTTAATGTGTCTGTTTGTCTAATTCTGGGGCTGGTATGGAGGTGCCAGAGGTATTAACTGCCAAGTCTAGAGATGTTAAATGGCTCACTGAGAGCTGAAACCAGTTGTGGTGAGACTGTGTTTCTGCCCAGACCTGAAATCACTTGTGGCAGGACTGTATTTCTGCACAGAGCTAAAATCACTAAGAGACTGCGCAGCGGAGCAGCAAGCAGGCAGCCGGTGATGAGAGACCAGCAGGGTGGCAGTGGGGGAGGTTTAGATTGGATATTAGGAAAAACTTTTTCACTAAGAGGGTGGTGAAACACTGGAATGCGTTACCTAGGGAGGTGGTAGAATCTCCTTCCTTAGAGGTTTTTAAGGTCAGGCTTGACAAAGCCCTGGCTGGGATGATTTAACTGGGAATTGGTCCTGCTTCGAGCGGGGGGTTGGACTAGATGACCTTCAGGGGTCTCTTCCAACCCTGATATTCTATGATTCTATGATGTGATGATCGAGTAAGTGCCTCTTACTGCCCACCCAGGGTAGGAGGTGAACTCTGCAGATGCACCTCTGAATTCCGGGTCTGCACCGACCAAAGGCAGCAATTGTGAATGGGGTGCAGAGAAGGGTCGGGCATGTGAAGGGGACTTTTGGGTTGCTAGACTTAAGACTCTGAGGGAAAAAGAAGCATTGCCAGCAGATCAAGGGAAGTGATTATTCCCCTCTCTTCAGCACTGGTGAGGCCACATCTGGCGTACTGCGTCCAGTTTTGGGCCCCCCACTACAGAAAGAAAGTGGACAAATTTGAGGGAGTCCAGCGGAGGGCAACAAAAATGATCAGGTGTCTGGGGCACATGACTTACGAAGAGAGGCTGAGGGAACTGGGCTTGTTTAGTCTGCAGAAGAGAAGAGTGAGGGGGGATTTGATAGCAGCCTTCAACTACCTGAAGGGGGGTTCCAAAGAGGATGGAGCTCGGCTGTTCTCAGTGGTGGCAGATAACAGAACAAGAAGCAATGGTCTCAAGTTGCAGTGGGGGATGTCTAGGTTGGATATTACGAAAAACTATTTCAGTAGGAGGGTGGTGAAGCACTGGAACGGGTTACCTAGGGAGGTGGTGGAATCTCCTTCCTTAGAGGTTTTTAAGGCCCGGCTCGACAAAGCCCTGGCTGGGATGATTTAGTTGGTGTTGGTCCTGCTTTGAGCAAGGGGTTGCACTAGATGACCTCCTGAGGGTCTCTTCCAACTCTAATCTTCTATGATTCTATGAAAAGGAAACTGCCCAACCTACTTGGGGTGGGTCTTTTACTCATTGTTTATGTTTATGAACTCTGTGGTGTTTTCCCAAATTAATGCCAAGTTACTTCCCTCCTTTTATTAAAAGTTTCTTTTCTACACTCACTGTGCTTGTGAGTGGGGAGGAAGTATTGCCGCTCAGAGGTGCCTAGGGGTGCTACATAAATTTCCCAGGTTACGGGGTGGGGGCTCAAACCAATACTGTGTTGGATCGATGGAAAGGAACCCCTAGATATTGAACCCGGCCCTGGCTGCAGCTGGCTCCACCTGGCAGAAGGGTTACACGTGCATAAGTGTTGCAACACCTCTGGGATGGCAGGGGGTGTGAATGGACAGGCCTTGGCCCAGCTTGACTCAGAGCCCAGACCGAGTCCCTGGCACTGACAAAGTGAGCAAACAGCTCGGCCCTTGGGCCCAGGAGCACACAGTGCATGTGACTTGAGAGGCCATGAACAAGGAGCCCTTCAGCATCATGCACCCACGTCTCAGAGTCAAGCACATGCAACTCCATGGCTCTGGCATGTTCCTTCAGGTGCCTGCTCCCGGGATATTCCTCATTCACAGCACTGGGATGGGCACATATACAGCCGCTCCTAAGGATGCCCCCCCGGTCAGGCGCTTGGGCCTCCTCCTGGACTGTTCCCAGGATCAGGCCACGTACGCACTGGGAGCTGCACAGCTCCTGGCTACTAGCTGCACCATTCCAATGTGCCTGGGGCAGGAGAGTCCTGAGTGCCCAGGAGAGCAGGCCCGGCCCAGCTCCTTGGCACCCTGCTGGGGTGCTGCATGTCACTGGTGCGGAGGGCCCTACTTCAGCCTTAGCTCCCCTCTCCCTGAGCAAGAGCGCAGACCCTGCTGGGCGCCCAGGGCAACACAAAGGTTCCCAACTCAGGCCAATCCACCCTGCTGTCCTGGGAAGGCTCCCAAGGGGACTGTTCAAGGGGGAAATACACCATTGCCCTGCCCCACCTCCCCTCGGACTCACAGGGCAGAACCAGTTTCCCTCATCCCCCTCCTCTCCCCTTGGCAAAGTCCAGCCTGGTCACAGCCCAAAGCGGGAGGGGCACGGGGCACTGCAGCAGGGAATACGGAGGCAGAAAGAAAATGGAAACTGCTATGCCCCAGGGCACAAAGGGGTGCTCCTGCTCCTGTTAAATGAACTGGGACTGGGACACGCCACTCCCACCCCTTCCCCCTCCTCCATTAACCTCATCCCTATCCCTACCCCAGCCCTTCCCCCCCCATCAATTTTATCCCCTAATCCTGACCCCTAACCCTGCCCCTTCCCCCATTAACCTCATCCCCTAATCCCAGCCCATCCCGCAACCCCAGCCCTTCCCTGTCCTCATCAAACTCATCCCCATCCCCCACCCTTCCCCCTCTTCTTCAACCTCATACCCTAATCCCACCCCATCCTCTAACTCTTTCCTCTCCCCCATCAACCTCATCACCCAAATCCATCCCATCCCCTAACCAAGGCTTAATTTATAATGAAAGAGGTGCTGGGGCTCAGACCCTGCACAAATTAAGCACTGGCTGTGAGGCCAGAGAGTGGCGGCTGCAGACTGGGCACCCAGCTCAGGACAGAATTACGGGTGGCATGGTATGGAGGTGTCAGGGCTATTAAATGCCAAGTCTAGAGGTGCTGGGGCTCAGCCCCCGCACAAATTAAGCACTGCCCCTAACCCTGCCCCTCTCCCCTTCTCCTAAACCTGCCTACCGGAGCCCCACCCCTCTCCCTGTCCTGCCAGCCCATCCCCTGACCGGGCCCTGGTAGCAGACTGCTCACTGTGCAGCTGGGCTGCGGTCCATACAGACTCACCTTCTCGCTGTGGAAGTACATGAGGTTTTTCCCATCGAATCTGATGAAGCGCCTCTGGAAAACGTAATTCCTGGTGGGAGGGCAGAGGAGGGGAGGCTGCTGGGGTCAGATCCTGGCAGAGCCCTGGCCCCAGAGACACCCTCAGACTAGCTAGAGCCCACTGCAGAAACAAGGGGAGGGCACCCCTGCAGGAGGTGAGACAGGGCTCCCTGGGTTGGACTCCCCGTCCCAGCAGTCGTGCTGCACCATCCCAGCGACCCGACTGGCCCAGCAGGTCTAGGCAGGCATGTCGTATATAGCAAGGCTCCCAGCAGTTGCAGGCCTACTTGCAGGTGGCAGCCTCACCCAGCATGGGAGCACCCAGCGTATTCACTTGCCAAGATGCACCAACACCCGCCATGGAGCAAACCAGCCTCCTGTGGGCAGAGAGTGACGCCAGGAGTGGAGCCTGGGCAAAGCCAGTGTGGATCCCAATCCCATCTCCAACCAGAACTGCACATGGCCTTACGCAGGCACAGGGCTGGGACCTGCTCATCACTCACTGAGGTCCCCTGACGGGCACTCACAAACCCTCCCCGGGGCTGGGCACTTACCCCTGCGGGGAGAGCTTGTCCAGCCAGCCACTGAGCACAGTGGGTGGGCGCTCGGACAGCAAGGTGTAGCTGGCATACGGGGAGATGGTCAAGTCATCCAGGACCTCGTCTGGGTAGAGGTGAGACGGAAGGCTGAACTGGGAGCCCTCGGCCTGAGGAGCCTCCACCATGGCATAGTCCTTCGTGTTGTTCTGGAGGATCCAGTTGATCCGTTGGGCCCGGCTCTCATGCTCCTCTGCCGTTCCCTCACTGCTGCACTCGCTGCTGGTCCTGCGGGTGGGACACAGCCTGCCTACTGCTGCTTTCTGGACGAGGGACAGCTGGGGTCCAGCAGCCCCCAGGCAGCACAGACACGGCCTCAGATCTAGCCCTGCCCCACTTCTCCCCATAGAGCCAGAGCTCAGACCCGGCGCATGCTCCACAGGGCACCAGATGAGATGTTTAGGCTGCACCTGTGGGGTCCAGGAGTGGAGACGTGGTGCTGCATATCACTGTCACACAAAGTGCCCCACAGACCCCAGCTGGCCCCCACAAACCTTAAATGACAAATTGCCATGTGGGACCCCAGCATGGGCACAGAGCACCCCCTAAACATATGCTCTGGGTTTGCTCACAGAAAGCAGCAGAGCCTCTGAGGGGCATCCTTGGGCTACTAGTGGGGTCCAACCCCCCTTCTTCCCCTCAAACCCCAGCACCAACCTGCCTCTGCCCCACAAACCCCGTCACTGACCCCCCACTCCCACCCCTCAAACCCCAGCACCGACTGCTCCCCTCCCGCCCCACAAACCCCGGCACCAACCCTGCCTCCACTCCTCAAACTCCGGCATCAACCCCGTCTTCTCTCCCTCAAACCTCGGCATCAACCCACCCTTCTCTCCCTCAAACCCCGGCATCAACCCCCTCCCGCCCCACAAACCCCAACACCGACTGTGTGGGAGAGAGGACTGTAGCATGACACACAGGGTAACAACTAGGGCCAGGAGATGTTGCTGCTGTTGCCTACTCTGACCTTGTCTCTGCTTGTTTCCCCACCTGTTTTCCTTTCTCTAGCTTTGGCACCTGCCCCGCCTCCGTGGGGCACCCCTCCTATCTTGGTCTGTCATTTTTAATCCTCTGACTTCAGCTCCCTCCATTTCTTCTAGAAGGCCTGCAAACTTTCTGTAATGGAATGCTAAACTGCAGCCAGTCCATATGTGGTACAGAAGAACATGACATGGTGTCAGGAGTAAACTAAGAACAGAAACAGAAGGCAAACAGCAACAAAGGTTGCAGACAAAAGGAACAGCAACAAAGGTTGCAGGATCTCATCAACATGCCCCAGAGAACTTCAGCTTTAACAAACCTTCAGACTGGACAGACCAGAAACCATATTTTGCAAGATTTCACATTGCTCCCAAGCTGCACAGAGAAACTGGAGATATACAGGTATCTTCTTTAATTTATGCTATGGGGAGGCAAGCAGAATGAATCTTTCAGTCCTCTGACTTTACTGAAGACAGTCACAAAGAAGACTGTGAAAGGGTTCTGGCTATGTTTGATGCATACTTTAGATTGCAGAGAAATACAACTTGTGAAAGAGCATGTATTCACCAGAGAATTCAAGAACCAGGGGGAAATGTTGAATGTTTTATAAGAACTCTGAATAAATTGTCTGAAAACTGTGATTTTGGGAATGCAAACCATGAAAATACACCTCTACCCCAATATAACGTGACCAGATATAACACGAATTCGGATATAATGTGGTAAAGCAGCGCTCCGGGGGGCGGGGCTTTGCCGTCCAGTGGCTCAAAGCAAGTTCGATATAACGCGGTTTCACCTATAACGCGATAAGATTTTTTGGCTCCTGAGGACAGCGTTATATCGGGGTAGAGGTGTATCAGAGAGAGGCTGGTCTTGGGTTAAGAGATATAAAACTTTCAGAGCAGCTACAAGTGAAGAGAGATTTAACTCTAGCCACCGCTATACAGATACCGAAATAGTCTGAAATGATGAAAAAGCAAAACCTAGAGAAACTTAACAAACTTGCAAAACCTGTGTAAAGCTGAGCCAATGAAGGATTAACAATCAGCAAGCTAGGGGACCTATAAGCAATCCTCAAGGGCATATCAAAAGGGTATTGCAATGGTAAACAGGGTCATTCCTTGTAGATGGTTAGCAAAGCCACGTCAAGTAGACTAGAATCTTTAACATGTTTGTCTGTATTGTTAGCGAACCAAAGGGCAGATGCTAAGTCTATTCGTCTCTGTTTACTTATATCTTGTTAGAAGTTTAACCATGTAACCAGATTAGCTTGTAGATGCAAATTCGTTTTCATGTCTTAATTGCCTTATATTATGTATGAGGCTGGTTCAGTTAACCATAAGATCAAAGATGTAAGATACTGTAGGAAATTAATAATATTATTTATGCTGTCTTCAACTCCCTATGCTATAATGAAATATCAGCTGATTGCCTGATGTCAATGAATGCAACTAGTTTACCTGTGTCTGCAGAGGAAATAGAAGATTAGCTTCAAAGCAACGCTCCACAGACAATCTGCACTGCCTATTCTTCCTCAGGGGCAGGTCCTGCTGTGACAAGAGACTTGTCAGCTTGCTAGAGGGCTTTAAAGAAACATCCCAGGCCTTATCCTGCTATCTCTAGTCTGCTTAAACTTTGAACAGGAAAAATATAAGTCGTAAGACGGAGATCTTCCAAATAATGATTTGGAATAACCTGGAAAATACTTGGAAAGACTTGAACGGACTCTACACTTGGACTGCCTATTGGACTGTACCTCTTAAATTGATTCCAGAAAGACTTTTACAAATCAGCAGCCTCACCTCACCATCTCTGCTGTTTTCACAGTAACAGCCGTGTTAGTCTGTATTTGCAAAAAGAAAAGGAGTACTTGTGGCACCTTAGAGACTAACCAATTTATTTGAGCATAAGCTTTCACATAGAATCATAGAATCATAGAATATCAGGGTTGGAAGGGACCCCAGAAGGTCATCTAGTCCAACCCCCTGCTCAAAGCAGGACCAATTCCCAGTTAAATCATTCCAGCCAGGGCTTTGTCAAGCCTGACCTTAAAAACCTCTAAGGAAGGAGATTCTACCACCTCCCTAGGTAACGCATTCCAGTGTTTCACCACCCTCTTAGTGAAAAAGTTTTTCCTAATATCCAATCTAAACCTCCCCCACTGCAACTTGAGACCATTACTCCTCGTTCTGTCATCTGCTACCATTGAGAACAGTCTAGAGCCATCCTCTTTGGAACCCCCTTTCAGGTAGTTGAAAGCAGCTATCAAATCCCCCCTCATTCTTCTCTTCTGCAGGCTAAACAATCCCAGCTCCCTCAGCCTCTCCTCATAACTCATGTGTTCCAGACCCCTAATCATTTTTGTTGCCCTTCGCTGGACTCTCTCCAATTTATCCACATCCTTCTTGAAGTGTGGGGCCCAAAACTGGACACAGTACTCCAGATGAGGCCTCACCAATGTTGAATAGAGGGGAACGATCACGTCCCTCGATCTGCTCGCTATGCCCCTACTTATACATCCCAAAATGCCATTGGCCTTCTTGGCAACAAGGGCACACTGCTGACTCATATCCAGCTTCTCGTCCACTGTCACCCCTAGGTCCTTTTCCGCAGAACTGCTGCCTAGCCATTCGGTCCCTAGTCTGTAGCTGTGCATTGGGTTCTTCCGTCCTAAGTGCAGGACCCTGCACTTATCCTTATTGAACCTCATCAGATTTCTTTTGGCCCAATCCTCCAATTTGTCTAGGTCTTTCTGTATCCTATCCCTCCCCTCCAGCGTATCTACCACTCCTCCCAGTTTAGTATCATCCGCAAATTTGCTGAGAGTGCAATCCACACCATCCTCCAGATCATTTATGAAGATATTGAACAAAACCGGCCCCAGGACCGACCCTTGGGGTACTCCACTTGATACCGGCTGCCAACTAGATATGGAGCCATTGATCACTACCCGTTGAGCCCGACAATCTAGCCAGCTTTCTACCCACCTTGTAGTGCATTCATCCAGCCCATACTTCCTTAACTTGCTGACAAGAATACTGTGGGAGACCGTGTCAAAAGCTTTGCTAAAGCTTTGCTACATCAGATGAAGTGAGCTGTAGCTCACGAAAGCTTAAGTTCAAATAAATTGGTTAGTCTCTAAGGTGCCACAAGTACTCTTTTTCTTTTTGCATCTCTGCTGTGAAATTGACCTATGGACTTTACACATATCTGTATATATATCGAGCTTTTAACCGTTGTAACTCTCCTCTTTGTATTCCCTTTTTAATATTAAACCTGTAGTTTTTAGTTACTAAAGGATTGGCATCAGCGGGATTATTGGGTAAGATCTGAGACTCAAACTGACCTGGGGATAAATCCTTTGAGATTGGCAAACCTCACATATGGTGTACCAGGTTTTCAATAACCCCTCTCTATATTAGGCTTGTCTGTCTAATTCAGGGGTGGGCAAAGTTTTTGGCCCGAGGGCCACATCTGGGTGGGGAAATTGCTTGCAGGGCCATGAATGTAGGGCTCGAGCAGGGGGTTGGGGTGCAGGAGGGAGTGTGGGATGTGGGAGGGGATGCACTGTGCAGGAAGGGGCTCAGGGCAAGGGGTTGGGGCAGAGGAGGCATGCAGGGTGTATGAGGGGGCTCAGGGAAGGGGGTTGTGGTGCAGGAGCGGGCTCAGGGCAGTGGTGCAGCAAGGGGTGCGGAGTGTGGGAGGGGGCTCAGGGCAGGGGGGGTGTGGGGTGCGGTCAGGGTACAGGCAGGGGGCTCAGGGCAGGGAGCTGGGATGCAGGAGGTACAAGGGGGCTAAGGGAAGGGGGTTGAGGTGCAGGAGGGGTGCGGGGTGCGGCAGGGGGTTGGGGTGCAGGCAGGGGTCTCAGGGCAGGGAGTTGGGGTGCAGGGTGCATTCGGGGTGTGGCTCTGGCCCGGCGCAGCTTACCTGGAGCGGCTCCCTGCCTGCCTGCCCTGACCCCGGCCCTGTGCTGCTCTGGCACCACGTCCCTGCGACCCCTGGAGTGCCTCCCCCAAAGCTCCCATTGGCTGCAGTTCCCCGTTCCCGAAATCAACAGTAGAGAATTCAACAGAAACCATTGACATCTACAATTTGTTCTTCAGAAAGAACAATCAACAGAGAAAACACTACAAATGATAAACGCAGAACAAGAAGGCGGGTCAAGGATTCCAAAGTGACCATAGCTAGTCGTTGCAACTAATGGACAGCCAGCTGACCAAGTTGTTACATGTTCGGGTATTGTAATTAGAAAACCAGCACAATTCAGAGACACTTAACAGACAAACTTCAAAGACAGCATAAATATTGTAAATGGTGGAATATAGGACTTGAAGTGGGAGATGTGACGGAATGCTAAACTGTATTATACTGTTCAGCCTGTAGGTGGCAGTATGTAAAATACTGTATTTAAACTGGTTTCAGAGTAACAGCTGTGTTAGTCTGTATTCGCAAAAAGAAAAGGAGTACTTGTGGCACCTTAAAGACTAACCGATTTATTTGAGCATAACCTTTCGGGAGCTACAGCTCACTTCATCAGATGCATACTATGGAAACTGCAGAAGACATTATATACACAGAGACCATGAAACAATACCTCCTCCCACCCCACGCTCCTGCTGGTAATAGCTTATCTAAAGTGATCACTCTCCTTACAATGTGTATGATAATCAAGTTGGGCCATTTCCAGCACAAATCCAGGTTTTCTCACCCCCCCCCTTTTTTTTCCCCAAAAACCACACACACAAACTCACTCTCCTAATGGTAATAGCTTATCTAAAGTGACCACTCTCCTTACAATAAGAAAAGGAGTACTTGTGGCACCTTAGAGACTAACCAATTTATTTGAGCATGAGCTTTCGTGAGCCACAGCTCACTTCATCAGATGTGTACCGTGGAAACTGCAGCAGACTTTATATACACACAGAGAATATGAAACAATACCTCCTCCCACCCCACTGTCCTGCTGGTAATAGCTTATCTAAAGTGATCAACAGGTGGGCCATTTCCAGCACAAATCCAGGTTTTCTCACCCTCCACCCCCCCCCCCACAAATTCACTCTCCTGCTGGTGCTAGCCCATCCAATGTGTATGAAAATCAAGGTGGACCATTTCCTGCACAAATCCAGGTTTTCTCACCCCCCCCCCCCCAACCACACACACACACACACAAACTCACTCTCCTGCTGGTAATAGCTTATCCAAAGTGACCACTCTCCCTACAATGTGCATGATAATCAAGGTGGGCCATTTCCAGCACAAATCCAGGTTTTCTCACCCCCCCCCCCCAACTCACTCTCCTGCTGGTAATAGCTCATCCAAACTGACCACTCTCCTTACAATGCGCATGATAATCAAGGTGGGCCATTTCCAGCATAAATCCAAGTTTAACCAGAACGTGGGGGGGGGGGGGGGCGAGAGGTAGGAAAAAACAAGGGGAAATAGGCTACCTTGCATAATGACTTAGCCACTCCCAGTCTCTATTGAAGCCTAAATAAATAGTATCCGATTTGCAAATGAATTCCAATTCAGCAGTTTCTCCAGAGAGAATTGGAATTGGAATTTCTCCAACTGCTGAATTGGAATTCATTTGCAAATTGGATACTATTAATTTAGGCTTAAATAGAGACTGGGAGTGGCTAAGTCATTATGCAAGGTAGCCTATTTCCCCTTGTTTTTTCCTACCCCTCCTCCCCCACAAGAAAAAATTCTTTTTGTATTTAAACTAACCTTAGTCAGATCTGGGAAAGCATTACAGGATCTTATGATGAACCCAGCTGGTGTGTACAAGTAAGCTCTGTAGCCACTCCAGATCTGGTAGAGTAGAACATGACACCCTCCAACCTCCATCCACCTCAAGTAAAGTCTGTGGGGGGGTGGGGGTGGGGTAGATCATCTGCTAAATCTGACCAGTTTTCAGAGTAGCAGCCATGTTAGTCTGTATTCTCAAAAAGAAAAGGAGTACTTGTGGCACCTGAGAGACTAACAAATTTATTTGAGCACAAGCATCCAATGAAGTGAGCTGTAGCTCACAAAAGCTTATGCTCAAATAAATTTATTAGTCTCTAAGGTGCCACAAGTACTCCTTTTCTTTTTGCGGATACAGACTAACACAGCTGCTACTCTGAAACCTGTTAATCTGCTTATGAGACCCTGGCACCCATTGATCAGCTAAACCATACTCATGCAGTAGTAACTCCCTAGGACTCAGGGGTTCTCACTGTTACACACTGTGTGTACCTGGCACTAAATGAGGGCAGCAGATCTTCAACTTAGATTCTTCTGTTCCAAAGGCACAGGCCCCTAATTCTTGAGCTGTAGGATAGCTTTCATTGGTTAATGGCTGGCTATAGGGAGCTGATGACATGCAGCCTTTGACACCATCCAGTACTAGCTGGTTCATTACCACACACATATTTGTGGCCATGTACATAATCATCTCCTCCATGTAAAGAACATAAGACAAGACCGCTCTGATGATTGGAGGCCATGACAAATCATCTCATCTTTGTTCTTTTGATTATTGTTTATGTCACCAAGTCTCTTTGATCCCACATGTACCTAGCACATTCCTCTCTATATATTTTAAAATATAATCACCCAGCTTCAAGGACACGGACAGAGTCAATACTAGACACTGAGTCTCCCTATGCCGCTCAACATCAAGGAGTATCGAAATAACTCTGCTCCAAATACTGAACCTATTCACGGGGGCTTCCCTCACAGCACTAGCTCAGAGAGGGAGAAATTCACCCCTGTGCAGAGACTAGCACGAAGAGGACGTAAATGAAGCCAAAGTGCGGCACAGATCTTGGACTGGCCTGGGCCACAAAGTTTTAAGCCGGAAATGAACATTCACCACTTTCCAGGTGTCTGGGTCTTGGGTGTATCACTGCAGAGATTTAGGTAAAAAGCAGTGACTTGGCTTCATAGAATCATAGAATATCAGGGTTGGAAGGGACCTCAGGAGGTCATCTAGTCCAACCCCCTGCTCAAAGCAGGACCAATCCCCAACTAAATCATCCCAGCCAGGGCTTTGTCAAGCCTGACCTTAAAAATACCTAAGGAAGGAGATTCTACCACCTCCCTAGGTAACCCATTCCAGTGCTTCACCACCCTCCTAGTGAAATAGTGTGTCCTAATATCCAATCTAAACCTCCCCCACTGCAACTTGAGACCATTACTCCTCGTTCTGTCATCTGCTACCACTGAGAACAGTCTAGATCCATCCTCTTTGGAACCCCCTTTCAGGTAGTTGAAAGCAGCTATCAAATCCCCCCTCATTCTTCTCTTCCACAGACTAAACAATCCCAGTTCCGTCAGCCTCTCCTCATAAGTCATGTGTTCCAGTCCCCTAATCATTTTTGTTGCCCTCCGCTGGACTCTTTCCAATTTTTCCACATCCTTCTTGTAGCGTGGGGGCCCAAAACTGGACACAGTACTCCAGATGAGGCCTCACCAATGTCAAATAGAGGGGAACGATCACGTCCCTCGATCTGCTGGCAATGCCCCTACTTATACATCCCAAAATGCCATTGGCCTTCTTGGCAACAATGGCACACTGTTGACTCATATCCAGCTTCTCGTCCACTGTAACCCCTAGGTCCTTTTCTGCAGAACTGCTGCCTAGCCATTCGGTCCCTAGTCTGTAGCGGTGCATGGGATTCTTCCGTCCTAAGTGCAGGACTCTGCACTTGTCCTAGTTGAAGCTCATCAGATTTCTTTTGGCCCAATCCTCTAATTTGTCTAGGGCCCTCTGTATCCTATCCCTACCCTCCAGCATATCTACCTCTCCTCCCAGTTTAGTGTCATCTGCAAACTTGCTGAGGGTGCAATCCACACCATCCTCCAGATCATTTATGAAGATATTGAACAAAATCAGCCCAAGGACCGACCCTTGGGGCACTCTACTTGATACCGGCTGCCTACTAGACGTGGAGCCATTGATCACTACCCTCTGAGCCCGACAATCTAGCCAGCTTTCTATCCACCTTATTATAGTCCATTCATCCAGCCCATACTTCTTTAACTTGCTGGCAAGAATACTGTGGGAGACCGTGTCAAAAGCTTTGCTAAAGTCAAGGAACAACACGTCCACTGCTTTCCCCTCATCCACAGAGCCAGTTACCTAGTCATAGAAGGCAATTAGATTAGTCAGGCATGACCTTCCCTTGGTGAATCCATGCTGACTGTTCCTGATCACTTTCCTCTCCTCTAAATGCTTCAGAATCGATTCCTTGAGGACCTGCTCCATGGTTTTTCCAGGGACTGATTTTTCCAGGTTCTGTTAGCAGGGCAGGACAATGACCTGGTGTTTGCTAAATGAATCAATGGGAAAAGCCATTTTTTTTTGCCATGCTAAGGGGCTACCAGAAGTAAAGGAAAGTTAATTTAAAAATAAGTATTGGATAGTGAACCTTTAAATTCTGCTGGGATTTACCTGGTGCGGGAGGGGCTAATTTAAACTCCTGAGACTTTCTGATGGGCCTAGGGAGAGAAGTGGATTTCTGAATGGGAAGATACGGTTGGCTAAGTAAATTCTACAGAAAGCAGCATTGCCTCGATCTAGTTAACAAATGAAGGTGTTATTCTCCGACAGAAGAGCTGAGGGGAAATAAGAGCTGGTAACAAGCAACAGTGATACCCATGAAGGAGAAAAATGAAAAAAAATCTAATGTCTGTGAGAATCATTTTAATCTGATCTGGGTCCCAAAGATTGAAATGTTCTAATCATAATTGTGCAGATTTTGCATGGTGTCACAGGGCAGTTACTACATGGTAGTTTGCAGAGTTACTGTTATTCCTAAACTAATTAACAGATTTACGTGCTGTGACCGAGTGGGCATATTTTTATGAGTCCTGTTTGTGCCTCAGTTTCCCCTATGTACTGCACTGTTACCAAATGAGTGGAAGGGGACTGTTTGCTCTCAGGGCAGGTTGACACATACAGGTGTGGGTGTCACCTACTGTCTGGGCTTTAGTCTCCATATGAAGGGAGCATCTGAGAAGGCAGTGGCAAATCCAATCACTAGGACGTTGGCACCTAGCAACCAACAACCCAGAGGGGAGATGGATTTCCATGCCTCTCCTTAGGTAACATGCACAACAATCCCTCAAGTTGGGATCAAAAGACTGGAGAGATGGGGAATAAGAGCTGGCTGCTGTAAGGAGTCAGGGCTCTCAACTGGTATCTGAGGAAGGAGATCAGACAAAGGGACAGACCAAGCTTGAACCAAGGGGTTCCCTACAGCTTGGCTGGGCTCTAGGCTGACCAGAATGGACTATGTGTTAACCTTCATTTCTCTGTACTACCCTAAGGCCTTTCTGTGCTGTGTGCCAGTTAACAAGAAAACCCGACTGTGTCGACAGCGCTGGGTGAGCGTCACTGCCAATGCTGGGCGAGGTGCATTGATCTCTGCAGAGAGGACTGGTCTCCATTAGGGTCGTCTCAGTTGGACTCGCTGAGCAGAGCTCATGGGGTGCAGCAGGGGGGCTGGAGCCCCAGAGGTCCAGTCTGAGGAGACAGTGAAGCCACGTGGCTGATCGTGGGAGAAGAGTGAGACCCCAGGGGTCTGGGACACTGAGGGGTTCCTCCTAGACACTGTTACACAGCTGGGAGTGTAGCCCCAACCCTGTGGATCCGTGACATGCCCATGCTGTGCTCAGAGAGTGAGTGATGTCATTTTGAAAAAACTAAATCCTCTGCATTTTATACATAAGAGCCTGAATCAGGACTTCAAGTGCAAACTTCAACCCTACTCTGAGGTCGCGATCGATGCTTCTGCCTCTACATTCGGCTCCAGCCCCCTGCAGCTACCATCACCCTGGCACAGGCCACCTGCAAGCCAGCATGAAGCTCAGGAGGAGCGCGCTGAGGACACTAACAATGGCTGAGAGGAAAAACGCGTGTGACACCCAACCAACCCCTGGAGCATCTGGCTAGCCAGGGAACAGCTTCCCTGCAGAATCCTCTGTGAGCATGTGGTGCCGCTAACCTCTGAGCTGCAGTGCCATGCCTTGCCAGGAGTACTGCTCTGCCCTGTACATACCAGGGGCTGCTGGTGCATGGCATGGCACGACTGTCTCACCCCAGCTAATGGTGAGAGAAGGAGCACATCCAGCTGCAAGGGACATACAACAAACACCAGTTCCAGCCTCGCCCACCCTGGCATCCCCACCTGCTCCTCCATGCAGCCAGGTTCTCCCCACACACGGAAGGAGCAACTCCCTCAGTCAAACCAGACTGACCCTGGCTTTCCTTGCCCTCTATTGCCCCAGCAGCAGACACCTCTCCCCAAAGCCTGGAAACTACCATCCAACCTGCTTCGCCTGCCCCCTGAGAGCATAGAGGCTCCATGGAGCAGGTTTGGGGCCAGGGGCTATGGGCAGTGGTGCTTACCTGGGCCTCTCTCTCTCCAGCTCTGGGAAGTGCTCTGGCACCGCTTCACAGTCTGGCACAGCGGGGGTCCCTGTGCTCTGAAAGAAGACCCTGGTGAGAGCTCTGCTCCATAGCTCTGTCTGCCCAGGCCACCCGCCCCTCAACCTCAGGCCTCCGTGGACTGCCTTCCCCTGCATCAGCCAGTGCCCAGGAGCCAGGGCCTACCACCACCCCATCGCCTGGCTCTGCCAGGGCCTGCACTCTGCTGAGCAGCCGAGGCCCGTGGTCCAGCACACACTGCTGCGAGGTGCAGCCAGAGGGAGCGGAAGCCGGAGCGTGGCCTCACTCCTATTTCATCCAGACTCGAGGCAGGAGCTGGGCCCAAACATCCCCGCCCTCCAGCCTGCACCCTTGGTGGCCCTCACCTTCTGCTCCCAGGCAGGGAGCCCACGTCCAAACACGGCCTCACAGTAAGGACTGATGGGGTCCTCGGCAGGCTCTGCGGGCACAGACACAGCAGGAAAGGCAGTGAGCTGCCAGTCAGAGCTCTGCTGGAGATGGGGGGCTGGGGGCCCAGGGAGGATGGGGATGGGGTGGGGGCCCCGCAAAAGCAGGAGAAACCCCCCTTGTGACTCTATCCCTCAGCACTTGGGCACTGCTGTGGGAGGCAGGAGGGCCTGGCGTGGGACGCAGGGCACGCCGTTCACCCCCCGGATGTCCCTGACGCCAGCAGCTCTCACAGGAGCACAGCCCAGCACTGGGGGCAGCGCCGCCTACCCTCAGCGCTTCCCAGCGGGGCGGTCCAGGCATGTGTCTGGGGACAAGCCCCTTGCTAGACAGAGAACCCAGGAGTTACCCTCCGGACTGGACAGAGGCCGCCATGGAAGCAGACACCACTGGGTGGGTTCTGGGGGGCTGGCAGCTTCCAAAGCCATAGAAAGACACAGACCCCAGCAACTTCCCTTTGCTCTAGCAGTGCCCTCACCCCCATCCATGTATGGGCACCAAACCCCCATTCTAGCAATGCCCCACCATCAAACCCCTATGGGCCTCAACTCCTCGCATTCTAGCCATGCCCCCCATGGGCCTCAACGCCCACCCGGCCCTAGCAGTGCCCCAGCCCCCATATGAGCTCCCAACCCCTCCCTACCCCATTCCCCTATTGCCCACTCCATCAATGCCCCACCCCACCATCCCTGTATGGGCCTCAATCCCCTCCTACTCTACTAATGCCCCCAAAAGGGCCAACCCCACAACTCTATTCATGCCCCTGCACCACCCCCATCCCCGGGAGGAGGCGACATGGGGGCCTTCAGGGGGACAGGCTGTGCACGTAGAGCGCCACAGCCCCCAGCTCTCACCTGGCCTCTGTGGGATGGGGGGCAGGTCCAGGCTGGGCCATCTGGGAGAGCTAGGAGAGCAGAGGAAACACGTCAGAGCCTCGGGCAGCAGGGTTACCACCTGGCACCCTCTAGAGTGGGGTCTGCGCTTGGGGCAACCCTGCCCGGGATGCGCTGCCCAGACAGGGAGCAGCAAGGCAGCGTGGGCCAGAGGAAGGCCCAGTACTGGGCTGGGGGGAGGGAGCTGTGGAGCCTGGTGCAGAGTGCTACTCAGTGTCTACAGGGAAATCTCCCAGGGTGAGGGGAGGGCTCCAGCCTCACAGCCGGCAGGGCCCTTGGGAGAAGGGCTGGCGCTTGCACCCGCTGTCTTCCCCCAGCCTCTGATTGCACAGGCCGGGCTGGCGGTGGAGGGGCTTCCTGGTTCCTGCCATGGGAGCAGGGCTGCTCCCCTCCTCAGTGCCACCACGGGGGAGCCTGCGACTGGAAGGAGTGCTCCCCTCCCCAGTGCTGCCACGGGGGAACCTGAGACTGGCGGGGAGCTGCTCCCCTCCCCGGCACAGCCACGGGGAAGCCTGTAACGGGGGCTTGGGTTTGAAGGCTTCTTTCTCCCGGATTTCCCATCAATCCTAGACTGCAACGAGGGTTGTCTGGAGGGCAGGGCCTCGGCCTGTCCAGACAGCCCCCTCCCCCACCCCGCCCCCAGCTTTACTTTCCTAGCTCTCCAGTGGGATCAGGCCATTACTGCTGCCCACACCCGAGGCCTGGCACTGATGCTTCAGATTCCCTCCCCTGGTGGGCCTGCCCCAGCCACCCAGCTGTTGGCCACCAGCTCTAAATCATCAGCCAGGCCTTCTGATGCAGCAGCCTAGTGCTGCCTGCCCCACCTCACCCCACTCTACCCAGCCCAGCACTGCCCACTCTCCACAGCACAGTAAGGCACAGGCAGGCTCCCTGCAGACGAGCCCTGGGCTCCTCCTAAGCCCCAGGCAGTGTGCCAGCTGCCAGGAGGGCACGTGCATGCTGCATCGGACTGTAGGTGAAGGCATTCCCCAACTAGCTGTGATCTAGCTAGACAACTGCAGTGTGGCCATGGCAACCCGGGCAGCAGCATGGGTGAGCCACCAGAGTATGCATGCAGGGTGCTGGGCAGTACTGGACCCAGACAGCTGGCCCACTATTCCACCACAGCTAAACTGCTATTCCCAGGGAGCAAGCTCCATCTCAGCTAGCGTGGGCAGGGGAACACACCCGGGAGGCAGAGCCTGTGTCCCCAGGTGAGCGAGGAGGGGACCGGGCATGGAGCAAGGACTGAGGGAGATGACTAGAGCCCTACCAAATTCACGGTCCATTTTGGTCAAATTCACAGTCATAGGATTTTTTAAATCGTTGATTTCAGCCATTTAAATCTGAAATTTCACAGTGTTGTAATTGTAGGGCTCCTGACCCAAAAAGGAGTTGTGGGGGTGTTGCAAGGTTATTTTAGGCAGTGAGGGTTGTGGTACTGCTACCCTCACTTCTGCGCTGCGGCTGGCGGCGGTGCTGCCTCCAGAGCTGGGCAGCTGGAGAGCGGTGGCTGCTGGCTGGGAGCCCAGCTTTGAAGGCAGCACCGCCGCCAGCAGCAGCGCTGAAGTAAGGATGGCATGGTATGGTATTGCCACCCTTACTTCTGCGCTGCTGCCTGCAGACGTGGCCCTCAGTCAGCAGCCGCCACTTTCCAGCAGACCAGCTCTGAAGGCAGCAGTGCAGAAGTAAGGGTGGCAATACTGCAACCCCTGTAAAATAACCTTGTGACCCCCTCCTCCCCCGTAACTCCCTTTTGGGTCAGGACCCCCAATTTGAGAAACGCTAGTCTCCCCCCGAAATCAGAATAGTATAGGGTAAAAGCACACACAAGACCAGATTTCATGGGGAGAGACCAAATTTCATGGGCTGTGATGTGTTTTTCATGGTCATGAATTTGGTAGGGCTCTAGAGATGACCCAGCCCTCCCCATCCCGCCACAGCCCCTGCACTATGACCTGACCATGGGACCCTGAGCCCTCCCCAACCTGGTCCGGCCCCTTGCACTGTGACCCAGTCACTGGGCCCTGAGCCCTCCCCAGCCTGGCCCCTGCACTGTGACAAGGCCACGGGCCCTGAGTCTTCCCCAGTCCCCTGTGCTGTGACCCGGCCATGGGCCCGGATCCCTCCCCAGCTTGGCCCCCTGCACTGTCACCTGGCCACATGACCCTGAGCCCTCCCCAGCCCCCTGTGCATTGACTTGGCCACTGGACCCTGAGCCCTCCCCTGCCTGGTCCAGCCCCCTGCGCTATGACCCAGTCAGGGCCCTGAGCCCTCCCCAGGTGGGTCCCTGAGCTGTGACCTGCAGGCACAGTTCCTTCCTCTTTTAACCTCTAGTAACTGGATCCTGGAACAACAGCAATGCTGCCCACTAGCCACAGGAACCTCCACTGCTCCTGAGCCAGCCCCAAAGTAACCTCAGCAAGTCCCCTTCTGCCTAGAGGCCCGCAAGACCCAGCAGATCCCTTCCTCAGGGCGTAACCTGCGCTCAGGGCCCAGCACTAGCCTGTCCCCCAAGGCGTGAGAGATCCTGGCCTGGCTCATCCATGCTGTGCGCCTTGCCGCAGGGCTCTCCTCATTTCTGACCTCAGCACAGAGGAGTGCTGTGAAAGGGGCTTTGTTAGTGTAAGCAGTGTCAGGATGAGCTCCACCCTGACATCTGGTGGTGAGGTGTGGCAAATTGTGGAAAAGAACTTCAGGGGCCGATCTCATTTGCATAGGCACACCCACCCCGCCTAGAATGAGACCATAGCTGCCCAAATGGTCACTTTGGCTGCTGTGGGATCCCCAGTGTCTCTGTTATTGGGGCAGGAAGAATAAATTGTTATTACCCTGATTATGGTTCTCTGTGTTGGATCTTCGAAGTGGATACTACCAGATCCCTCTGGGAGAAGAAGATAAGGAGAAGACAGCCTTCATCTGCCCATTAGGGTTTTATCAGTTCGAACGCATGCCCCAAGGGATTTCTGGAGCACCTGCCACCTTTCAACGTCTCATGGAGAAAGTTGTGGGAGACATGAATTTACTGCAAGTGTTAGTTTATTTGGATGACCTGATTGTGTTTGGAAGAACCTTAGAGGAGCATGAAGAAAGACTTCTTAAAGTGCTTGATAGGTTGGAGGATTATGGTCTGAAGCTTTCAATTGACAAATGCCAGTTCTGCAGAACCTCAGTGAAGTATGTGGGTCACATTGTGTCCCAAGAAGGTGTGAGTACTGATCCTGATAAAATAGAAGCACTCACTACATGGCCACGTCCAAGTAACTACAGAGAACTCAAGACCTTCCTTGGATTTAGTGGCTACTACCGCAGATTTGTGAAAAACTATGCTACGATTGTAAAGCCTCTGAATGATCTTACCAGGGGACATCAGTCCAGCAAGAACAAATCTAAGTCCAAGAATAAGGGGAGGTCCCCAAAGCCTCCTGTGCAGAGACACAATGGCCCCTTTGCACCATTTGGGCCACGGTGGGATGAGAGATGTGAAAGGGCTTTTCGAGAAATCATTACTTGCCTAACTCATGCTCCAGTCCTAGTTTTTGCTGACCCAAGCAAACCATTTATCCTGCATACTGATGCCAGTTTGGAGGGTCTGGGAGCAGTCCTGTACCAGGAAGTGGAAGGCAAATGTAAACCTGTAGCCTTTGCCAGCCGAGGATTGTCTGATAGTGAAACTCGCTATCCCACCCACAAGCTGGAATTTTTGGCCTTGAAATGGGCCATCACTGAGAAATTTCGAGACTACTTGTATGGTGCTCAGTTCCAGGTGTGGACAGACAACAATCCACTGACTTATGTGTTAACAAGTGCTAAGCTGGATTCTACAGGGCAGAGATGGGTGGCCGCCTTGGCTAGCTATGAGTTCAGCATTCAGTACCGATCAGGGAGAAGCAATGTAGATGCAGATGCATTGTCCAGGCGTCCGCAGGCTCCAGAAGTTGCTGTGATACCCACAGATGGAGTGAGAGCTATTTGCAGTGTGAGTCGCCGAGAGCCAGAGGCCCGTGAGGGCTTTCAGGGATGTGTTGCAGAAGCTTTGGGCCTGCCCCCTGAATGCATGCCTTCTGCTTCGGTGAACTATATTGCATTAGACCAATCTCCTTTGCCCATGCTCAATGCGGCTGACTGGCAAGAAGCCCAGCGGCAAGATATTGACATTCGTGATACACTACTTGCCAAAAGGGAGGGGCGAAGCCCAGCTGCGGTTGTCCCACCTAACCCGGAGGGTAAACTACTATTGAGAGAATGGACCAAACTAAAACTGATTCAGGGAGTGCTACACCGAATGACCACTGACCCTTTACAAAAACAACGAGCACAACTAGTACTGCCAAAAAAGTACAGAGCCCTGGCCATGAGGGCCCTTCATGATGACTTTGGGCATTTAGGGATGGAGAGGACCCTGGAACTTATTCGTAGTAGGTTCTATTGGCCCCGAATGGCTGAAGATGTTCGCAGGAAATGTGAGACTTGCGCTCGATGTGTTCAAAGGAAAACTCTGCCCACGAGGGCTGCATATCTCAAGAACATCACCAGCAACAAACCTTTGGAGTTGGTATGCATTGATTTCTTGTCTGTAGAGGTAGACAAGAGGAATGTTGGAAACATTCTAGTAGTGACTGACCATTTTACACGGTATGCACAAGCATATCCCACACGTAATCAGAGGGCCACCACCGTTGCTCGAGTATTGTGGGACAAATATTTCTCAGTCTATGGATTCCCGGCTCGGATACACTCTGATCAGGGGCGGGATTTTGAGAGTCACCTTCTGAAGGAGGTGCTGAAGATAGCAGGAATTAAAAAGTCTAGGACAACGCCTTATCACCCCCAAGGTGATCCTCAGCCAGAGAGGTTCAATCGAACCCTATTAGATATGTTGGGAACTTTGCGACCAGAGCAGAAGGCAACCTGGAGCCAGCATGTCGCATTTCTGGTGCATGCCTACAATGCCACAAAGAACGATGCTACGGGAGTCACCCCATATCTCTTGATGTTTGGGCGAGAACCAAGATTACCCATAGACTTGTGCTTTGGTGTATCAGAGGATGGAGATAGCTATGAAACTCATCAGCAATATGTATCCCGACTAAGAGAAAAGCTGCGGGATGCTTATCGCTTAGCTACCGCTGCGGCTCGGAAGAACGCAGACCGCAACAAACATCGATATGATGCTAGAGTGCGTTCGCAGGAGCTCCAGCCGGGGGACAGAGTCCTGCTGCGAAATTTGGGTATTGCTGGCAAACACAAGATAGCTGACAGATGGAAGGCAATACCTTACCTGGTGATGGAAAAGCTGGGAGATCTGCCGGTCTACAAGATCAAACCTGAAGACGGTCCAGGGCAAATAAAGACGGTGCATAGAAACCTTTTGCTCCCTGTGGGGGAATTGGTAAGCACCCCTTGTGAGATGGGCCACGGCAGGGCCGCCGGGCAGAACAGAGGTGCTAGACCAAAGCCGCCATCCAACACAGACAGTGGGCCCCCTGCAGCTAACTTATCCCTATTCTGCACATCTGAGAGTGAGTCTGAGGAGGAAGACACAACCCTGGTGTATCCTGGGATGGAGACAAGATTTCAGTCTCGATCAGCTGAACCAAACGAGAGTTTTCCCTCTTCCGCCCTAAACCCAATGGCGGAACTATTTAGGCCCCTTTCTGATACCCCGGTGCTGCTGATGAGACCCCCCTGTGATGACACACACAGGTTATTGGACAATGGGGACGGACAGGTAGAGGATGTCCTGGGCACCTTGGACCCTCCAGCGTTAGAACTAGGAGTGCAGGGGCCTACGCCAGTAGCCGAGGGACCCTCCAGGGAAGCCTCTCCATCCGTCACTCAAGAGGATGTTCCCCCTACCTCGACAACAGAGATTCTCAATAGACGAGACAGGGTGATAAGACCAGTGAAACGGTTAACTTATGATGCACCTGGGGTGACTAGTGAGGAGCCAATACATTTAGCACACAGGCTTGTGGAAGCTAAAGTGGGCTTCCTGAGGCCCTTTGGAGGAAACCAATGAGTTGGTATAAAGGGAGTGTGATTTGTCGGGACGACAAAGTCTCGGCTGGGGGGAGGATGTAAGCAGTGTCAGGATGAGCTCCACCCTGACATCTGGTGGTGAGGTGTGGCAAATTGTGGAAAAGAACTTCAGGGGCCGATCTCATTTGCATAGGCACACCCACCCCGCCTAGAATGAGACCATAGCTGCCCAAATGGTCACTTTGGCTGCTGTGGGATCCCCAGTGTCTCTGTTATTGGGGCAGGAAGAATAAATTGTTATTACCCTGATTATGGGAACTGTGCTTGGAACTGTATGTGGCCTTTTGTTATGATGGAGGGATTCACCATCAACTAAGTAGCACTCGCTAGGCAAGGGTCATGGGTTCCAAAACTGTGTGAATGGAGAGAGGCTGGGGACAAGTATTAATACTTGGTGGCATGGGCCCCTTGGTGAGGGCCTTACATGCTAATTGCACTTCCTCCTCTCTCCACTGTGGAATATCAGAGCTAATTTTGATTTCATTAGAAGTCTAGTTATAGGCTGCTGAGCTCACTTTGGGCTGACAGTGCACCAGCACTGGGGCTCCCCTACTACAAGCTGAATTCACCTAAGAGCTGAAATCACTGAGTGTTGTGTTAAGTAGTGGGGGAGCCTGAAGATATATTGTGGAGCAGTTTGCGGGACGGCTGGTGAAGCAGTTCGACGCGGAGCAGTGTGTGGATGGCAGGAGCGGCTTGTGGGCCGTGGAGCTGAGCGAAGGAGTTCGTGGGGCGGCTGGCGGAGCAGAGCGCAGCTGAGCGAAGGAGTTCGTGGGGCGGCTGGCGGAGCAGAGCGCAGCTGAGTGAAGGAGTTCGTGGGGCGGCTGGCGGAGCGGAGTGCAGCTGAGCGAAGGAGTTTGTGGGGCGGCTGGCGGAGCGGAGTGCCGCTATGGAGCTATGGGGCGGTCAGCTTCAGATCACGTAAGGTGCCTCTTACCCCCGTCCCATTTCCACCCAGGTTGGGAGGTAAAGCTCCGCAGATAAACTTTCGAACTCTGGGGCTGCCCTGACCAGGGTCAGAGACTTTTGGGGCATTGGACTTTTGGGACTTTGGGTGATTTGGGGTTGCTGGACTCAAGAACCAAAGGGAAAAGGGCATGCCCCAATTTGCCTGGGGTGGGTTCTTTTTTTTGCTCATGGGTTGTGTTATGAATCCTGTTGGTGGTGTTTCCCCAACATAATGCCACATTGTTTCTCTCTGTTATTAAAAGGCTTTTGCTACACTCAGACCATGTGCTTGCGAGAGGGGAAGTATTGCCTCTTGGAGGCGCCCAGCGGGGGTGGTATATATTTGTCCCAGGTCACTGGGTGGGGGCTCGAGCCGGTTTGCATTGTGTTATTGGAATGGAACCCCTAGATATTGAACCCGGCCCTTGTTGCTGCCAACTCTGATGGGCAGAAGGGTTACAAAGGTCCATGCACACCCTCCACCCCCTTCCAGAGGGTTGGGAGCTGCAGTGAAACGGGGCCTGGGGCTGTCATTTAGGCCAGATGGTTGCACTGCTGGACAAGGCTCTAAGAGGAGACCTAAGCAATGTCTACAGGAAACATGAGGCGCACAGCAGGAGTTCGGCCTGCCCTGCCCGGCCTGAGCTCTGCCCCTTTTCCTGCTTCCAGGTAGAGGGCAGACCGTGGTGCTAGGAGCAGGCTCACACTTACTCAGGCTTCTCTGCTGGTGTGGTCCCTTGCTGCGCGGCTGAGTCCAGTGGCCGTGGGGTAGGTCGATTCCTCGCAGGCTCCTCATCCCCTGAACACCCAGCTGGTTGTGAAGGGGGCTCTAGTCCCTCATAAATGATATTCGAAACCATCTCCATCCTGCCCCATGCAGAGGCTGGCTGGGAGGGGGCGCCTGGGGCTGGCGAAGGCTCTCTTTGCGCGCTGGCAGCAGGGCTGGTTGGAGCAGACCGTGGGAAGCTGCACAGCGAGTGGCTCATCCCTGGGCTTGCGGGGCTGCAATCAGCTGGCTGGATCCCATGGCCGAGGCATGGAGAGACACCGGGGATGGAAGGGGAGGATTTTCCACACCCAGCCTGGATCTCCACATCATCCAAACCCACTTCAGCCACCCCAGCCCGTGGTGCTGGCATAGGCTCCAGAGCACTCTCCCTACCCACAGGCTGGGGGGCCTGAGGGCCTGCTAAGCCTCTCTCTCCTGAGCCGGCCTGCTGCTCCAGGGTGAACTCCGAGCGCCCAAGATCCATGGAGCTTTCCCCTGGCACAAACCCCTCGTGTACAATGAAAGCAGCAGAAGGCCCCTCACAGCCAGGTTTGCGTGTTGGCACCGATGTCCGTGCCAGCGGTGTGGGCACCAGGCCCTGCTCTGGCCTCACTGCTCGGCTAGGGCGTTGGAAGAACGTCCTGGGCTTGGGTACCGGCTTGGCAACGGGTGGAGCAGGCTCCCTCTCCAGAGATGGGTTTTGGCTGGGGCCAGCTGAGCACTGGTGGTTCCCAAGCCCATCAATGGCTGCTACTGGGGCTCCATTAGCAGTACTTGTACCATTGTTCTCCTTGCCTGCTTGGCACACTCTGGGCACTTCCAGGGGCTCTGTACATGTGCCAGGCTTGGCACAGGCATCTCCTGCCATGGGCCTGCCTTTGTCTTGCACCAACAGCTGCGTCTGCTGCACCAGACTCAGGATCCTTTTGCGGTGCCCAGTGGCAGTGATGCCGATCCGCTGCAGGTCCTCGTTACCCAGGGAGACAGCATCTCTGGTCACTTGGTACCCATGCTGCTTAAAGGTTTCCTGGTATCTCTCCAAATGGATGGTGGCCAGCCAATCAGCAATGTCACAGTCGGCGTCGCACGGGGAGAACATGGCCTGCGGACCCCCACCAGGGGACTGTCAAGCCATCATCTGAGGAAAGAGAAGAGAGAGGTTGCCTGAGGAGACAGGAGGAGATGGCAGTGCCACAGAATAGCCAGAAGGCCCAGTGCTTGGAAGAGCCTGTAGGATCCATGCCCACTCCAGCGCTTTGCTAGGACACCCCTCTGAGCTCTGACTGCTCTGCTCCCAGCTCTGTTAGAACCTGCCATGGGCAGTCAGTCACTCACATGGGCAGTCAGTCACTCGCTGCCAGAGGGTGTGAGTGCTCTGAGCAAGGGTCGGAGCATCAATTGCCAAACCCTGCCCCAAGCCTTCAAACCCTGACCCCCCTTTCATCTGAGAGGTCATGACCCCAGCCTAGGCAGGAACCGTCCCTCCCTCGCAGGCTGTGAGGGTCTCACACAAACACAGGCCTCCAGCTCCCGAGACAGAGCTGACTCGATCAGACATGGGGTTGTCCCTGGCCAGACAAAAGCAAGCCCTGTCAATGGGCATCACTGACTCCATCCCTGCTAGCCCCTCCTCAGGCAAGTCAGACAGAGGAGCCAGTGCCTGACTCCGGCTGGGATTTGTGCTTTGCTGGTAGGGAGGATATCGGGCCATTTGCTGTATCCAGAATCTCAGCCCATCCCTTGAGCAGGGGGACCAGGGAACGCAGATACCCATGGTGCAGCTGCCCCCCCCAGGGACGGTTCTCTGATGCTGGCTGGCTTGGGGAGGGCTCTGCTCTGCTACTGGAAGGATAGCATCAGAATCTCCCTGACGGTAGGGAGGGCATGGGAGAGGTCAGCATGACTCATAGGCAAGCCCAGGGAGACAGCATCTGGGACACAGCCCCCAGCCACACGCATTCCAGGCAGACAGGCTCCCAGCTGTGCTCCCCACACTGCCTGGGGAGATTGCCCACGCAGCTTGGAGGGGCAGCCCCTCTCCCTTCGGATAAGGGCCTCTCTCAGATACCTTGGGACTCTGCAGGACTGGGGCCTGCGTGTCTGTGCAGCACCCAGCATGACGGGGCCCTGATCCTGCTTGGGGCTTCCATAACACAAACCATAATAACACCAGCTCTCCTCCGCCCCCAGCTCAGGGCTGCCAGCAGAGCTCCCTCCATCCAAGGTCCCAGGACAAAGCTCAGGAGCCCTGTCTGCAGCACGATGAGGTTGCTGTGAGGTCCTTTTCCCATGAATCATACTGCTCTGTATCAAGCCAGCTGCGCTGACTCCACAGCCACCAGCAGGGTTTCCAGTTCCTCCATTTCCCCCTATTGTTCAGGGCAGACTTCCTTCCTTCCTGCCGCTCACATTCTCCCACGCAGCCCCCTCCCGCCTCCCCGGAGCCCTGTCGTCCATGCACTGGGAATGTGCGGCGCTGGGAATGGGTAGGTGCGCCTCTGTGCACAAGTGTGCACTGGTGTGTCTGCGATCATGTGATGTGTGAGGCTGTGAGAGTCTGTTGGTGTCCGCAGCAGCTTGGTGCAGATGTGTTTGTGTGTGTGCAGTTGTGGTGAGAACAGAGGATACATTAATCTGTCCAGAACCAATTAGCTAAAAAACCTGAGCCAATTTTTAATTTGTATGCCAATTAACCTGGAAAGCTCTCCCTGTCACAAGCAGGAAGCACAGCTGTTTACGTGTAGGACCTACACTAAATGCCATGAATGTTTTTAATGCCATTCAGTTTTGGAAAAGTGCCCAGGCTAGAGCAGGCCTTTACATCAGTGGGAACATTTGCCACGACCCAGGCTGTGCAGACACTCAACCATCTGGACCTCCGCTGGCAGGCCCACTTCTGCAGTATGGAAAAGGAAACCTAGTCTGCTGAGGTGGGGCAGTAGCAAAGCAGGGTCCCAGGCCTGCCTGTGGCTTTATAATCGCACCTTCCTAACAAAACAACCGCTCTCTCCTCTGTCAGCGGAGGAGGGCCCCAAACAACAACTAGGCAGAGACTGAGCAGGGCGATCCGGCCAAGCAGCCATGGGGACCAGAAAAGAAATATTTACCTGTAGGAAGCCCCCTCCCTGCCATACCAGGCACCAGAGGGCACTGGCTGGCAGAGCGGGGGGTTTCTCAGCCACCCAGTACCAGGTGCCAGGGGGCATTGGTTGGCAGGGGGGATTCTCAGCCCCCTGTACCAGGCACTAGGGGGCATTGAGTGGTGGGGGGTTCTCAGGCCCCCTAGTACCAAGTGCTAGGGTGCATAGACTGGGGTGGGTTCTCAGATCCCTGGTACCAGGGTGAATTGGCGGTGGGGAGGAGAGAGGAGAGTGCACTGGAAGCTGACTGCCTCTGCCAACTGTCCAACTGAAAGAGAAGGTTTCCTGCAGACCGGAGAACAGAACCCCCCGCCCCTGGCCCGGCAATCCGAGCCCACGGAAACCCAAGCGGGGAAGCGATCCGCGCCAGTCACCGCTCCCGGCCATTAACTCTGGAGCCGAGCGATGTCGAGTCCGAGGATAGCCGCCCCGTTCGCGCTGTCAAAGCCGAGCCCCAAAGGGGAGCCGAGTCGGCCCGGCCCCGCGGACCCCTCCGCGCGGCCGGCCCTGCCTGGCAGAGCCGCTGCCGCGGGCGGTGCCCTGCGCCCCGTCCAGTCCCCTGAGCCCCTCACCTCTCGCCCTGCAGCGCCGTCCGCTGTAGCCAGCGCGGCCGCCAGCCCGGGCCGCTCCTCGGGCACAGGTCTCTGAGCCGCTCCCCGGGCTCAGAAGAACTGCGGCTGGGGCTCGACAGCGGGACGCGACTAAGCGCCCTCCCCCGGCCGGCCGGCCGGCCCCTCCCCTCGCCGGCACTTCCTCGCCATCCACCGGCTCCTGTACCCCTGCCCCCACCCCGCACTGCCCTTGCCCCCTGCCCTGGCACTGCCCCCTGCCCCCCATCACCCCCGCCCCCTCCCTCCCTGGCCACTACCCCTGCCCCCCCTGCATTGTCCTGCCTCCCTCCCTCCCTTACCACTGCCCCCTGCCCCCCCCTGCATTTCCCCTCCCTCTCCCTTTCTGGGTACTGCCCCCCACCCCACCCCTGTATTGCCCCTGCCCCCTCCCTCCCTGGGCACAATCCCCTGCATTGCCCCTCCCCCACCCTTCCTGGGCATGCCCCCCCCGGCATTGCTCCTGACCTTCCCTCCCCCCAGCACTGGCCCCTCCCTCCCTGGCACTGTCCCCTGCCCCTGTCCTTCCTCTCCCATCCACTAGCCTCTGCCCTTGCCCCCACCCTCCCCACATTGCCCCTGCCCTCTGCCCTTCCACTCCCCTCCCCTCCCGAGCACTGCTCCTTTCCTTCCTTCCTTCCTCTGGCACTGCGGCTGCCCCCTCCCTCCCTGTGCACCATCACCTGTCCCTGTGCTTCCACTCCCCTCTCTTTGCTACACCTGTCCCCTCTCTCCCATCCACCAGCCCCTGTCTCCACCTCTACCCTCTTCACATTGCCCCTGCCCCCTCCTTCCCTCAGCACTGCCCCCTGCCACTGCACTTTGAGTCCCCCCCCCGGGCACTGCCCCTACCCTTCCCCTCTCATCCATCAGCTCCTGTCATTGTTCCAGCCCCTCTCTTCCACCCCTCCCCACCCACCCCCGCCCCGGCAATGCCCCGGCCCCTGCTTTTCCTCTCATATACACAGGACCCTGCCCCTCCATCTGTCACTGCTCTGTCCCCGACACTGGATCTGCCGATCTGCCCCTGCCTCCCACTCTGCCCATGGCCTGCCCCTTTGCCCTGGCCCTTCTCTCTCCTTCTCAGCCCGTTTCTTGCCCTGTGTTTGGCAGTCGATCTCTGAAGCCTCCAGTGTAAGCTGCTGTGGGGTGAGGATACTGGACTCAGCAGGGCCGTGGTCTGGTGTGTGAGGGGAGGGGAGAGTTACGGGGCTAGAAGGGCCCTCGATCAGAGCTGGTGGGGCGAAGAAGTCTGAGAGCTGCTGAAGGGGATCCCGGGAGCCCAAGGCAGCAGGAGGGAGCCGGAGGGGACGCAGTGCTGGGAGCGCCAGTTACAGGTGGAAGTGGAACCATTGTTTATGCTGAAGCCCTAGACTCACCAGTGGGTCTCTCCCAGGCTGTAGCTTGGGAAGGCCTGGCTTGGAGTCTTGCTCTCCTGACAGGCGTGACTCAACCGCCCATCCGGCCGGCCCAGGGAGCCCAGGTGGCATCTTTCCCCACAGAGAGAAGCCACAGGGACAGCTCCAGCCCATGCCGGGGTCCCACTGAGCACAGTGCTCTGCAGGAGAGCTGTGGGGAGTGCCCTGGGCCAGGGCTTGCTGCCAGGCCTGGGCCCCTGCCAGCTTGGTGCACCATGGGCTCCTGCCGCCTTGGCATGGGAGAGAGACGCAGCCTCGCTGCTCAGCCTGGGGCCGAGGCGCTTGCTACTGTTGCGCGGTGCATGACACACTACTCCAAGCTGAGCCCCCTGCAAACACGAGCACAGTTGGCCTCCCCCTCGCTGGATGCTGACTGGCCACGGCTGCTGGAGGAATGAGCTGGCCAGATCCCTAGGGCTGCAGCCTTGGGTATGATGGTGCTGACAGAGCAGCTACATGCTATTGGTGGAGCCCTTGCATTGTGTGGGCTCCACGGGAAGCAGGGGATGAGCTAGCTGGTGTCGCCTCTGCCCCTCATGGCAGAGGAGGGGTTGCTGCTGGAGCATGGCTGGGCCTGCTTTCTCCTTCACCCCCAAGGCACAGGAGTCCCCTAGCGCCCCCACCTCAGCTCCAGAGCTGCTTTCACACAGTCCAGCCTGCTCTGCTCAAGTGCAGCCCATTGCAAGAGCCCTGTACAGCCTGGGGATTGCACCACTGCTGCCCTGTTACCCAACCCCAGCCGCAGGGCTAGGTGAACTGAAGGGAGAGGCTATCTGTTGCTGGGGGGGCAAAGGCTGAGCTTCCGGCCAGTCTCACAATATCCGTCTGCCCCTCCTATGGCTGCTAGCAAGGTGGAGAAAGGCTCTGTGCCCAGTCAGGATTGCTCAAGTGCCCAGCTCCCTGCACTGCAGCCCCGGGTCTCCCTGGCCCACACCCAGGCCCAGCAAGCAGGACGGGGGAGTTGCAGCTACGGGTGAGAAGCTGAAGGAGGCCTGCCATGTGGAAGTCTGAACTGTGCTACTGGGGCAGAGGCGCAACTTCTCCTTATCGCTGGCTTGTTTCCACTTTGGACACAGCAGAAGCAGAACTCTCTGTAAGGGCTCAGAGCTCAGTCTAACCAGAGCCCTCCTTCCTCCATCTCCCTCACTGGCCTGTCCGCTGTGGCGTAGCCTGAGCCCCCTGGAGCTGCAGTCCTGCACAGGCCAGCATCGCCAGCAAGGGATTGTGGCAGGCCACCTGCAGCATCTGGAAAGCCTGAGCTGGGTGACCATCGATCCTGCCATCAGATAAGGCTAGCAGCTAACACCCTGCCTCTGTTGGCGGCTGCATCCGTTCAACTGCTGGCTGAATAGAAACTGCTCAGCTGGCTGGTGGAAAGTTTGGCTTTGCAGAGGCAGGAGCCACCCTTCTCAGCATTGCTCTGTCTCAGCAGGACAGGGGTGCTGAGGGGCTATTTATACAAGGCCCATATTCCTGAACAGGGATTGGGGTGATCCCAGACACATGGCATGGACGTTAGAGAGCTGGCCAAGTTCTGTTCCATCACCGGCCATCTCTTGGGCCTCTGGCCTGGTCTTCACAGAACGCTTGCTAGTGCTGTGTCCTGAGATTCACCAGTGCTTTTTTGTTACGCTCCGAGATCCCCCTTAGCCATCCCATCCCCCAGGGTATGGTAGGTGAGCAGGTGTGCCCTAGGCACCGGGGAAGGGAAGGGGGGAAGCAGGTATGCCCTAGGCATGGGGGGAGGGGAGCAGGCAGGGCCTTGGCATGGGTTGGGGGGGACAGCAGGCGGGGCCTTTGGACAGAGTGGGGGGGAGCAGATGGTGTTTGCTCTGCAGTGCTGCAGCCCAGGGAAGGGAATCTGTGTGAGTGAGAACCTGTCACTCAAAGCTATTTCTGACAGTGTTGTGACTGGGGCCCTTCCTCTGTTTCCTGTTGATGTATTTGCGGGCATGCTGGGTTAGTCCTGCTGCCTACGGCCTGGTTGTCTCCGCCTATGGGAGCTGGTGGGACATTTTTGATTAAATGTCTTTTCACAGAAATCTTCTGTTTCACTGAAGCCAACACATTTCATGCAGACGTATGGATTTTGGTCAAGTTGACAGGAAGGTCTCTGAGATCAAGGGGGGAGTCAGTTCCAGAGAGAGAGGAGCCCAAATCAGAAACTCGACCTTTTTGATCCAAAAATATATGTTTTTACACAATACCGTTTTGTGATAACACACAAAAGGGTTTAGTTTTGCTCCAAGGTGAAATCTCCAAAGTTTCACAAAACGGACATTGTCATCCTCTGACCAGCTCTTCTTTTCTATCTATCTATCTATCTATCTATCTATCTATCTATCTATCTATCTATCCCCATACATTCTATGCCTGATTGGAGAATAGAGGCTGGCAATAGCACATGCAGTTGGGAGCAGGTGAGGTATTAGTCACCTGGTCTCTGCAAGAGGCTTGCAGAAAGTGCCGGTAAGGAACCAAAGCTGAACATTGGGGACCAGTAGCAGGTCGGAGAAGCCTGCCCTGTCTGCAGTGCCCTTCGTGCCCTTATTCTCGATGTGCTGAGTGACCTGCCAGTTGGGCTAGCCACTGTTAGTGCCATACAGCCATGCTGGCTGCTGTGTGGCTGCAAGGGCCATTGCAGTGTGACAGTTCCAGGACAGTAATGACATATCTCCCTTTATTGGGGGCACTTGGGGCCTGGACTGAGGACCCAGCCCTGTGTGCATTCATAGACCTGGGTATGTTTGTGCATAGCCCAGCCGCTTTGCAGACCTGCCAGCCGTGCACAGGCTGAGGACCAATAGCCAAGGTTTCAGAGCCAAGCCCTCTGACCTCAGGAAACGTGTGTCTCAGTTTAAGCCCATGTTCCTCTGGCAGCCTGATGTGGGGGGCTGGTTCCTCCCTCATGTCTCAGTCCCCAGCCCAGCTGGGGCTAGGAAGTGATTGAGATGAGCAGATAATGTACGGGGGTGGGGGGAAGAGCAGGGGGCTGGATTCCTCCAGAGGTGCAAGAGCAGTTTAGGAATGAGACCCGCAAAGGCCTTCTAGGAATCCCTGTTCCTCAAGACAAGGGAAGTTGCCCAGAACTTTCTTCTGCTGACGCAGTGACCTTCCCCTGTGGGGCTGCCCTCCACGTGACCCCCGTCTGTGCAGTAAGGCTGAGTGTGGCTGGGATGGGTGTTGCCTTTGGTTGAGAAGAGCAGATAATGTAGCAGAGCATGACTGTCATGGAAGGAAGAAGTAGTGTGGGATGGGGGGGGAGTGCTGGATCCCTCCAGGGATGCCTGGGGCCCATTTGATAGAAGAACGGTAGTGTAGGGAGCCCAGGGCTGATTGCCTGTAGGCAGGGATTTCCCCACACACCCCCTGAATTTCCCCAACACCCCCTCCCAGTTTTGTGAACTAGTTACATGCAGTGTTGCCTGTTTTGTGACTGTTTGGAAATTTGAATTGAAATTGAAACATTAATACACACTTTAAAAGCATATACAGTGTATGATAAAATACGTGTATCTGAAAAAGTATAATAGATTTGAAAAGTATAAATATAGACTAGCTTCCTTATACAGCTGTTGTTTTTTATGACAATGTCAGTGCATTCATTTCAGTGTTGTTGGCCAACCTAATAATTTCAAATTATGATTTGTAAACAAAGTCTAAATGAGCTCTCCCTGAAAGCTAGTGATGAGCTAGAGGATGGGGGGAAAGGCTTCAGGACCAGATTGTATTTACATTCACAACTAATCTACCTAGGTATCCAGCAAACAGAGCTGCATTGCCCAAGTGATAGATTCTGGCTGGGGTTGGGTTACAAATCACTTGAATGTGGGGGGAAGGGGGTAATGAAATGTTGTTGTTCTTATTGTAGGAGTAAAGGGCAGTAGAACTGTACTTAGCCTGTGCTGATTGAGGGCATCAAGACAGAGGGTGGGGACACGTGTTTTGCTTGATGGTCTGCCTGAGTCACAAGTACTATTTGACCTGCCCCTCTCCACTGTTTAAAGACAAAAAGAACAGGAGTACTTGTGGCACCTTAGAGACTAACAAATTTATTTGAGCATAAGCTTTCACCCACGAAAGCTTATGCTCAAATAAATTTGTTAGTCTCTAAGGTGCCACAAGTACTCCTGTTCTTTTTGCGGATACAGACTAACACGGCTGCTACTCTAAAACCTGTTTAAAGACAGAGCTGATTAGGCTCCATAGATAGTCTTTTGTTTTGTTCAGTGACCATTACAGCTGAAATCAGGTTTAAGTCTTAGACCTGCTGGGGGACAGTGTTTCTGTGGAAGAGACAGCCCGGTCTGCACTAGCAGCAAGGTTCCCCCACTGAGAGTTCAGCTGAAATCACTGAGAGCTGGGTGGAACCTCAAGAGACCACCTCGCAGAGGTCACAGTGGCAGGTGGCAGCAGAAGGTGATGGCGCAGGGCCATTGGCAGCAGAGCGATGGAGTGAACAGTGGCACAACGAACAACAGTGGCCAGAGCGAACAATGAGCAGCTGGAGGAACGAGCAAAGTGCCTTCTTGCCACCCACCTGGGAGGTAAACTCATGTGAAAGCACCTCTGAACTCTGAGTCTCCACTGCCCAAGGACAACACCGGTGAGTGTTAATGAGTCTGTTAAGAATGCTGGAGACACAACACAGTTCATCGTAACAGCCGTGTTAGTCTGTCTTTGCAAAAAGAAAAGGAGTATTTGTGGCACCTTAGAGACTAACCAATTTAAAAAAATTGGAAAGGAAGATGATGTCTGTCTGTATCTGTACAAGTTTCTTCATGCAGTTGATTAGTCTCTAAGGTGCCACAAGTACTCCTTTTCTTTTAGCACAGTTCATGCGAACAAACATGGCTGTGGCATCCTACTGTCTATTTAAGCAAGAGATACCACACACTACAAACTGGAGGCCAGTGTTAAGTGCATTGTCACTTGTTCATCCTCGAGTTGAACACTGGTTCCAAACAAGACCAGCAAACGCTCACTATCTTTCTGCAAGAAACTCAGCTGACTGGCTAGACGCATGTGGTGCAACAGTGAAAGACTCAACAGTTCAAAAAATGAAGAACTCTCTCCCCACAAAAAAAATGTGCATACATGGCTGATGAATGCACCGATGCAAATGGCAATCAAGTATTAAGTCAGTGTGATTACCTTGATGTCAGTGGTAGGCCAGTAGATGCATTTCTAGATGTTTAAGTTATAGAAGACACATCGGCTGCATCTGTGACAACCCACATCTTAGAAGAGTTAAATGCTTGTCAGTTGGACCCCAAACAGATGGCTGCTTGTGCATTTGATGGAGCTGCAAACTTCTCTAGAAGACATGGTGGAAGTACAAGCTTTTCTCAGAGAAAAGCATAACCCTAATCTCTCCTATACACACTGCAGAGGCCATCTACTCCAACTAGCACTTAGTACAAGCTGCAGACTCTTCAAAAGACATTAAAAAAGCTGTACATTTAATGTCTTCATTATATTATTTTTTCAGCAAGAGTCCAAAAAGACTGAATATCTTGGAAAATATAGAAGATACACTGGGACTGAAGTTCAAATTAGTCCAACCTGGGAAAACCCTCTGGCTTTCTCATGAGAGATTCTTGGCTGTTGTCTTAAAATTACTCCAGCCATTATTTCTGGCTTTGGAAAGTATCTACCAAGATGGGATGGATCTAAGTAGTGAGGCTGGTGGATTACTTTTGCTACTACGTTCAGAGAAGACTATTGCCATTCTCTCCCTTGTAAGTCTACTGTTGAAACCACTTGGGTCATTAAACAATGCCATCCCGGCATCTGCTACAACAGTAGTAGATCTCTGTCCAGCAATAGAAGCTCCATTTGGATCAATCAGAGAGCTATCCATTGAAAAAGTACTGGAAGAAGCAAAGACTTCAGTCCAGAAGTTGAGTAATGAAGACATTTATATTGAATCCTTAAGTGAAGAGGACAAGAAGTGTTTGTTAAGACAACTGAAAAAGTACACAGACTTGATTCTTAAAAATCTACAACGGTGACTTCTAGATTCTACTCAACCTCTACGTAGCTTTTCCAGATCCCTGTCCTATAAAACACCAACATTTGAGTGGAGTGAGGCACTACCAGCAATGGGTCTGCCATGTGCTCAGGACAGAATAGAGAATTTGAACACAGAGTGGAATATCATACGACAAATGAATGAAGATTTGACTTCAACTTCGTTTTTATCATCACTAGTGGCTTGACCCAATCTTTGTGCTATGTTTCTTGGGATGAAAGAAGTAGGAATTCATCTCTTGTTACTCCCAGTCACAACAGCTACAGCTGAGCATTCTTTTGCCTCGATTGAATAGAATTTTGTGTTCTGAAAGAAGTCGCCTTCTGCCTGATCTTGTGAATGATCTAATGAGCATATCAACTGAAGGAATGGAAGTACCGGACACACGAGAAGCCACCAAAGATGAACGCATTGCATTCAAGAAGTTCATTAACAGAGTTGTGCAAAATTATAACAAGAAACCAAGAAGGATGAAGATGTAGTGCTTCATAGAAGGCTTGAGTAGCCAACTTTAATTTGTGTGATGATTTTAAAACATGAGTTAAATCTAATTAAATGGTCATGAAACATTTTTCAGTTTTTACTATGGTGCCATAGAGCCACCTTAACCCTCACAGTCTCACCCCGCATCGGCCCTGACTCCCACCTGTAAATTCGAACACCCGCCCTCCCCCATTTCAATTCCTGGGGAAAACACTGGCCTGTAGGGACTGACTCCCTCTCTGACCCCAGGAGGAGGGGGCTTCCCTCACACTTGCTAGTCTCAGATTGACCTGTCCCCTTGGAATGGCCTTGGGACAGCTGGTTGCCTGTGAGGGTCAGGCGACTCCCCAGGGCTGCCCCTCCAGAAGGTGCCGGCTGCTTTGGGGGCAGACAATCCCGGTGCTCTGCAGGCAGCACTGTCAGGTACGCGGTACCTCTGGAAGCTGCATGCTCTCCCCAGGCACAGCTGCACCCAGCAGAGGCATCCAGGCTGCAGGCCCTGGGAGCTGCCAGCAGGCATCCTCCGTGAAGCCACTCAACTCTGGGACATGCTTGTGCCCTTGCTCAGCTGGAGCCCAGGTATGCTCAGCCAGGCTCATCTCCCTGCAAGGCATGCAGAAGAGGGTGGGATGGGGCTACTTCTAGGGCAAGGCCTGGATCTGGTGAGGACTGTGGGGCACTGGCTATTGGGGAGAGGGTTAATGGGGGCACTAGCTATTGGGGAGAAAGTTAATGGGGGTGTTGGCTATCAGGGAGAGGGTTAATGAGGGCACTGGCGATCGGGGAGAGGGTTAATGGGGGTGTTGGATATCAGGGAGAAGGTTAATGTGGGTGTTGGCTATTGAGGAGAGGGTTAATGGGCATGTTGGCTATTGAGGAGAGGGTTAATGAGGGCACTGGCTATCGGGGAGAGGGTTAATGGGGATGTTGGCTATTGGGGAGAGGGTTAATGGGGCACTGGCTATCGGGGAGAGGGTTAATGGGAGTGTTGGGTATCGGGGAGAGGGTTAATGGTGGTGTTGGCAAGACTAAGTTCTGTAAGGGGCACTGGAGCATGGAGACAGCTGTCTAGTTTCAGTGTAAATGAAAACAGTAATGGGGCACTGTGGCTCCAGCACGTCTGCAGGCCAACAGGGAAGGCAGAATGCTGAGGGACGGGGGCTTGGGGGATCAGCAGCTCGAGAGGGAAGGGGTGGAGGGGAAATCAGGAGGGGACCACCAGCCTCTGTCCAGAACAGAGGCAGAACGAGCCAAGTCTGTGAGACCATGACACAATATGGTCCCTGCCAGAGCTGGCCACACTGGGTGGTGTCTTGGGTCCTAAGCTCACTAAGGATGGGGCAGGCATCTAGTCACAGATTCCAGGCCAGAATGGGCCAGTCTGACCCTCTGTATCACACAGGCAAGAGACCTACAAGACCTACAAGAGACCTACCCCAGAAGCATTCCTAGAGCAGAGCTTTGAGTAAAAGAGCCAATCTGCATCTAAAAATTGCCAGTGACGGAGAATCCCCCACGACCCTGGGTAAGTTATTCCAGTGGTTAATTCCCCTCACTCTTAAACATTTTCACTTATTTCCAGTCTGAATGTCTCATTTCAGCTTCCAGCCATTGGATCGTGTTATCCTTTCTCTGCTAGACTGAAGAGCCCATTATCCACAGGCACCGACTTTGCCATTGCCCAGGGGGTGCTGAACCCCCGCTCCACCCTACGCCCTACCCCCACTCCACCCCTTCCCCGAAGACCCCACCCTCAGCCCACGTCTTCTGTCCCCCACCCCACCTCTTCCCGCTCTAATGCCATCCCTCCCACCTCAGCGCCTCCTGCATGCCACTGAACAGCTGATGGCAGTGGGTGGGAGGAGCTGGGAGGGTGGGGGAGGAGCTGGGAGGGTGGGCAAGGAGCTGATCAACAGGGCCTGCCAGGGGGTGCTGAGCACCCACTATTTTTTTCCTGTGGGTGCTCCAGCCCCAGAGCACCCATGGAATTGCACCTATGCTGTTATCAAATATTTGTTCCCCATGCAGATACTCACAGACTGTAATCAAGTCCCCCCTGCAGCTTCTCTTTGCTAAACTAAATAGTTTGACCTCCTTGAGTATATCATTAAAAGGCAGGATTTTTAATCCTTTAATCATTCTTGGGGCTCTTCTCTGACCCCTCTCCAATCTATCAACATCCTTCTTGAATTGTGGGCACCCAGAACTGGATAGTGTATTCCAGTAGCAGTCACACCAGTGCCAAATCCAGAGGTAAAATAACGTCAATTAGCCAATTTTTAATCCATTTAATGTGTGCCTTGTTAATTTTATATTGTCCTAGTTTTTAAATCAAGATGTAATGTGGCACCAAATTAAATGTCTTACAGAAGTCTAAGTATATTACATCAACACTATTAACTTTATCCACTGAAGTTATAAGCTTATCAAAAAAGATATCAAGTTAGTATGACAGAATCTATTTTCCATAATGCCATGTTGCTTTCATTAATTACATTACCCTCATTTCATTCTTTATTAACTGAGTCCTGTATTAGCCACTCCATTATCTTGCCTGTGATCAATGTCAGGCTGACAAGCCTATAATTACCCAGGTCATCTCATTTATGATTTTAAAAATTGGCACAACATTAGCTTTCTTCCAATCTCCTGGAATTTCCCCAGTGCTCCGAGCCTTATTGAAAATCAACATTAACGGTCCAGGAAGCTCCTTAGCCAGCTCTTTTAAAACTCTTAGGTGCAAGTTATCTGGACCTGCTGATATTAAAATGTCTAACTTTAGTAGCTTCTGTTTTACTTCCTTCAGAGATACTAGTAGAATGGAAAGTGTGTTATCACCACTATATGAAGAGACTGCATCATCTGTTTTTTTCCTCAAATATAGAACAGAAGTATTCATGGAACACTTCTGCCTTTTCTGCATTACAACTGATAATTCTACCAGTTCCATCTAGTACCAAAATCACTCTCAGGATTCATTTTGTTCCAAATATATGTGTGCTGGGCAGGAGCTTGTGCACCCACCCCAAAGGGAGTTTCATTTAATGAATCAATACTAGGTGTGAGATACAGGTGATGCTATACATGAGGGGTAAATACCAGCTCTGATTTACACAGGATAGCTACTAGGTGTGATATATGCAGGACAGATACTAGGTGTGATATACATGGGATAGATACTAGGTGTAAATGCCAGGTGTGATATACCAGGGCTGATGGTGATGGCAGGAGAAGCAGTTAGAGTTTTTCATTTCACGTCCCCTCCCCCTGCATCCCACCTGCCAACCCTGCCAGGGGCAGGGCTCAGCTGCCATCCCAGGTGCAGAGCTGCCAACTCTCTTGCTCTTTGATGCGTTTCTCGAAGCCCACACTCCAGGAGCCCTGTGACTAGGGGAGGGTACAGACCTGCATTTTCAAGACAGTAAGTGCCTTGTTGCAGAGAGAAGCTAGACAGCATGGCTCCCCCAAGCTCAGAGATACAGCGGCAGAGACAGATCTGACAGGGGTTATTTTCAAAGATCTCTGCTTTGGGAGGTGAGCTCTGGATCCTGGGGCTGGCGGGTGGGCTGGCTGTGCTGCAGCGAGCACCCTCCCTCCCCAACTGGCACTTGGTCTCACAATGTCCATTTGGGCTGAGGCCAGGCCAGACTTTTCAGCCCGAATGGCCTAGAAAGGGCTCATCAGCCAGAAAGGACTACTCAGCGCTGGCCCCAGCACTGCCCAGGGGCTCCCTCCCTGCAGGAACCCCTCCCACCCAGCAGCCGAGCAGCCCCGACCACAAAGGCTTTGCTGCCTTGTATTTCCCGCCCCAGCGAACCTTTGCCCCGTGCCTTGGGGTTTATCTCCCTGCTCAGCTCTGAGGAGGAGTCTTTTGCAGGGCTAGTCAGCCAGCCTCACGCTGACACCAGGTGGGCCCAGCATTGCCGTGGAGCTGAGGTTTCTAGATCCAGGACATGGGGCTGCACAGCTGTTGGGTGCAGGGGAAACTGAGGAAAGGACTTGGCTGCCCGTGGTGGGGTGCACTGGACCTTTGGGATTCAGTGCCAGCAGCCCATGAGCCCTAAACCCCACTGCCCCCGACTGTGGTATGGGGTTTAACCCGCAGGGGGTGCTGTGTTAGCCTGCCAGCTAGGCCCTGATAACCAGCTGACCAGGCTGGCAGCCCAGGCAGCACACAAGGGGTCTCTAGCCCAGGGTTTCTTGTAGATGCTGCTGAACCCTAGAGACCCAAGGGAGGGGGGCAGGGGCCTTGGTTTGTTCTGTACCAGCCCTCAGGGAGCAGGAGAACACTGCCTGGCTGTCCCTCAGGGAGCCGGACAGCACCAGGCAGGAGCTGGGCAACGAAAAGCAGTTGTCTGCTGGGCAGTGGGGGCTGGGGAAAGACACGGCGGTGCAGAGCAGGCCTATCAGAGCAGAGGGGCAGGCTGACATCACCTGTCCCTGCTGGCCTTGCTTCCAGGCTGCATGGCTAATCTCAGGCCCAGCACTGCTTCCTGTTTCCTCTCCAATCTCTGCCTGGGAGGGGGCTCCAAACAGGAAACCTGGCCAGCTGTGTCCCGCAAGAGCCCCCTCCCCACTCAGTCACAGCCCCTGCTCCCCTGGGACTGCCTGAGGCCAAGGGGGCTTAGTGCCCCAGCCCCCTGGCATCACTCCTCCCTAGATGCTTCCTGTGGCTCCCCTGGGCTGAGCCCCTGGGGCTCACGGCCGGACGGGGCTCTGATTGGGACTTGAAGCACAAACGCCTTCCTGTTTATAAAACAGGAAGCCCAGCCATGAGTCATCAGGCACTAAGAGAAAGCTGCACCGGACTCCTTCCTCAGGCCCCCAGAGCGCCCCACAGGGCTCGCCTGCCTGCCCTACCCCACCCCCCAGCACCGCTGCCAAGGTCAGTGCAGCTCCATGAGTGAGACTGGAAGCAAATTCTAATGTGAATATTAGCAAGTAATTTGCATATCATTGTAAATTCTGGTTTAACAAATTTTGCAGCTGAAGCGCTCATGCAGCCCTGGGGACGAGCCCTTTGATTATCCTTGGACAGCAATAGGGCAGCTTCCCCAACCCCCCTGCCCTGCCAGCAGCCTCACCCTGGCCTGGGAGCTGCATCTCAGGGCCATGGGGCAGTTCAGTCCCCTGGCCCAGGCTGTTCTCGGCCACTCTTGTTGAGTTGGCCAATCAGTGCAAAGTACAGGGTGAGTTTGTGATGTGGGAGCTGGCACTGAGACCCTCCCAAACTCATCCCATACAAGCCTGCTGTGAAACATGAGACTTGTATGTTTATTAATGTCACTTTTCCCAGCCTCTCTGTTAGCCAGCACGTCTGCTGTGAAAAGTGATGTTAACAAACACACAACTAGCACTGTTCACAGAAGCAGACTTACTAGCCAGCAAGTCTAAAGAAAAAGCAACCAGAAAACCAAAAGAAACAACAATGAAAAAGAGAAGAACGTGCAAAGCACCTTATTTGTGTTTCTAGTCTGTGTAGGTCCATTAAAGAATAGAGATAACTTCATATTATTTTGATTGAGTCTGGAAAAAAAAACCCTACATGAATAAATACCATTGTTTTGGATCTATATCTGTGCATATTAATTTGTTTTTCCTAAAGTTAATTACGTGTAAGCAGAGTCAGGATGAGCTCCACCCTGACATCTGGTGGTGAGGTGTGGCAAGTTGTGGAAAAGAACTTCAGGGGCTGATCTCATTTGCATAGGCACACCCACCCCGCCTAGAATGAGGCCATAGCTGCCCAAATGGTCACTTTGGCTGCTGTGGGATCCCCAGTGTCTCTGTTATTGGGGCAGGAAGAATAAATTGTTATTACCCTGATTATGGGAACTGTACTGGGAACTGTACTTGGCCTTTTGTTATGATGGAGGGACTCACCATCAACTAAGTAGCACTCGCTAGGCAAGGGTCATGGGTTCCAATTCTCTGTGAATGGAGAGAAACTGGAGACAAGTATTAATATTTGGTGGTATGGGCCCCTTAGTGAGGGTCTTATATGTTAATTGCACTTAGTTTCTCCACTGGGGAATATCAGAGCTAATTTTGATTCCGTTAGGAGTCTAGTCACAGGCTGCTGAGCTCTCTCTGGGGCTAATGGTGCACTAGTACTGAGGCTCCTCTACTACAAGCTGAATTCACCAAAGAGTTGAGCTGAAATCACTGAGCGTTGTGTTAAGTAGGGGGGGAGCCTGAAGATATATTGTGGAGGAGTTTGTGGGATGGCTGGAGTGCCTGGGGGACAGGCTGGTGGAGCAGTTTGTGGGATGGTGGGAGCTGCTTGTGGGATGTGGAGTGGAGCAGTTTGTGGACCGGCTGGTGGAGCAATTTGTGGGACGCGGAGCTGGTGGAGTGGAGCCCTATGGAGCTGCTGGGCAGTCAGCTTCAGATCATGTAAGGTGCCCCTTACCTCTCTCCCCCTCCCGCCCCCCGATCTCCAGCCAGGTTGGGAGGTAAAGTCTGCAGATAAACTTTCGAACTCTGGGGCTGCCCTGACCAGGGACAGAGACTTTTGGGTCATTGGACTTTTGGGACTTTGGGTGATTTTGGGTTGCTGGACTCAAGAACCAAAGGGAAAGGACATGACCCAATTTGCTTGGGGTGGGTTTTTGCTCATGGGTTGTGTTATGAATCCTGTTGATGGTGTTTCCCCAACATAATGCCACATTGTTTCTCTCAGTTATTAAAAGGCTTTTTGCCACACTCAGACTATGTGCTTGCGAGAGGGGAAGTATTGCCTCTTGGAGGCGCCCAGCAGGGGTGGTATATATTTGTCCCAGGTCACTGGGTGGGGGCTCGAGCCGGTTTTGCATTGTGTTATTGGACTGGATCCCCTAGATATTGAACCCGGCCCTTGTTGCTGCCAACTCTGACGGGCAGAAGGGTTACATACGTATTGTAGGAAATATTGTCAGTGAAGCCACCAGCAAGAGTTTTTCCAAGACCACACTCTGAGGCTACCAAGAATTTGTTGTGAGACCTCCTGCCCTAGAATGTAAGCATCAGCTTGTTTTTAAAGAGACAGCTCCCATAGCCCAAAAACGAATGCGTCAGCCCTAACATAACCAAACCTTAGCATGCTCTGGGAAGTCACTGCTTCTGGTAATGCGGTGAAGTAGAATAGCCTCACCCCAGCGTACACAGATCCCCCCTCAGGCGAGTTTGCCCCTGCAGATTCACACTGGGCCATGCTGGTGTTGTAGCTAGAGGAGTGCCATTCCAGCCAGCAGGCACCCCTCAGGGGTGAGCTAGCACTAGGGCACTGAGCCGCGTGGGAGGATCTATAGCAGGGGCGGGCAAACTTTTTGGCCTGAGAGCCACATCAGGTTTCCAAAATTGTATGGAGGGCAGGTTAGGGGAGGCTGTGTCTCCTCAAACAGCCAGGCGTGCCCCGGCCCCTGCCCCCTATCTGACCCCCCTGCTTCTTGTCCCCTGACAGCGACCCCGGGACTCCTGCCCCATCCAAACCCCCCTGTCCCCTGATGGCCCCCCGGGACTCCTGCCCCATCCACCACTCCCTGTCCCCTGACCACCCCCGGACCTCCCACCCCTGACTGCCCCCTGCCGCCCCATCCAACTCCCCCTCTCATTCCTGACTGTCCCCCCCCCCCCCCCCGGGACCCCTGCCCCATCCAACCCCCCTATTACCCGCCCTCTGGCCACCCCGACCCCTATCCACACCCCCAACCCCTGACCACAGCCCCTGAACTCTCCTGCCCTCTATCCAACTCCACTTGCCCCCTTACTGCGCTGCCTGGAGCACCAGTGGCTGGCGGTGCTACAGCCGTGCCGCCCAGAGCACCGGGTCAGGCCGCGGCTCTGCAACTGCGCAGCCCGGCTGCCCAGAGTGTTGCACCGGTGGCACGCTGAGGCTGTGGGGGCGGGGCAACAGCATGGGAGGGGCCAGGGGCTAGTCTCCTGGGCCAGGAGCTCAGGGGCCGGGCAGGAGGGTCCTGCGGGCCATAGTTTGCCCACATCTGATCTAGAGACAGCACTGTCCAGGGACAGCACCTGCGTTGGGTCGCCAGCAGGAACCGGACGTGGGCTCTTGAGTGAACAGTGGGAGATGCTCTGTGTGTTCTCTGTCATCTCAGCAGCAGCAGACTTGTCAGCCTTCATCTCCCGACTAGCCAGCAGAGCGGGACAAGGAGCTGCAGGGTTAATGGGGGGTGGAAAGCATGTAACTCGGTGCAGAACCCCCAAGCACCAGGGCTGCAGAGCGCATGAGCCGTGGCTGTCAGAGCCTAGTACTGGGTTCTCTGCCCACACCACCTGCAGCCCCCTTGTGCAGTTGCTTCATTACCCTGTGCTATAACCCAGGAGGACTGTGGCCTCTCCTGAGGTTGCAGAGCAGGTGGCTTTGTGCAATAGGCCCTTGGACCACACAGACAAGCTATTGGTGGACTCTAACTCCACTTCTGCTTTCCCCACCACCACCGGGCCGGGGCTCCCTGGAGTCTCTGCAGTTCCCCAAGTGTTGTTAGGGACACCCTCGACACTGGCTTAGCTCTGCCCTCAGCTGCTGGGGTGTGGGGGCTGGGCACTGGGCTCCATCCCCTGAGCTCCGGAGTGTGACATTATTGACATAAACTGTAACCATATAGATCATTGTTGCAACCACTGTTATATATTTGCAGCAAATATTGTACAAAGCTTGTCGTGTAAGGTGTCTATGGAAAGGTTATGATATGCTGGTTATAATTATGCTATCTGTATCATTTTTGTAGTTGAAATTATGAATATTGGCTATGTACTTGTATCTCAATGTGTTTTGATTCTAAGTAGCCTCAGTGAAGCATTTGGTCAGCTTCTTGAGACAGGACTATTCTCAGTAAGTGCCCAATCAAGAAACACTTAACTGAAAATAAACTTTGGGAGATGCCAATCCACATCTGAGCTTTCCTGGGAACGTTCAAACTAACATGTAAACAATGGCGTTGGCCTGTAAAGAACTGAGTCATGCATGGACATGTGACTTGCCCATGTGACTCCAAACTCCATCTTGCTGTTGTGATCTTCCACATGGCAAGAGACTATAAAAGGCTGCTGCAGCTCCTCCATTTTGTCTTCAATCCTGCTTCTGATGGGACTTTGCTACAAATTGAAGCTCTGAACAAAGGACTGACTGACCGACCCATCCCAGCTATGGATGTACTCCAGAGACTTGATTTGAACCTGCAGTTTATTCTATCACTGCTACAAGCCTGCACCAAGAACTTTGCCATTACTGTATGTAATTGATTCCATTTAACCAATTTTAGCTCTCATCTATATCTTTTCCTTTTATGAATAAACCTTTAGATTTTAGATTCTAAAGGACTGGCAACAGCGTGATTTGTGGGTAAGATCCCATTTGTCTATTGACCTGGGTCTGGGGCTTGGTCCTTTGGGATCGGAAGAACCTTTTTCTTTTACTGGGGTATTGGATTTCATAACCATTTGTCCCCATAACAAGTGGCACTGGTAGTGATACTGGGAAACTGGAGTGTCTAAGGGAATTGCTTGTGTGACTTGTGGTTAGCCAGTGGGGTAAAACTGAAGTCTTCTCTGTCTGTCTGGTTTGGTGTGCCTTAGAAGTGGAGAAACCCCAGCTGTAACTGCCCTGCTCTAAGCAATTTGTCCTGAATTGGTACTCTCAGTTGTGTCCCACCAAGGGCAGCATCATTACACATGGCTGAACAGCCTTTAGCTGAAACAGCAGGGGAGGGGGCCTAGGAACCATTCGGGCTCCTTTACAGAGCTGGGGGGGAGGGGGGGCGCAAGTGATTCACATTATAACCTCTGGCCATATCTGCCCTGTTCCACCTGGATGCCTCTCTGGAGGACGAGGGCACTGGTATGGTTTGACACCAGCAGGTAAATGAGTCACCGAGCTGGCTTGGAATGCTTGGTTTGGGGGTTGCTCTCTTTGCACCATGTCTCTCAGCTGCCCAAGGAACACAGCAAAAAGGGTCTTTTTGGTAAAGATCCATCAGCTGACAAGCTGAGGGAGTTCACGGTGCCCACACCCAGACAGGGAGCACAGGCCATGGCAGCCCAGGATCTAACAGGATAAACACCAGTAGCTGCCCACCTGCCTTCATTGATTTGCTGGCCTAAGGAAGCACCCAAGGGCATGACCCCATTTCCCCTCCTTGGCTCTTTACAGCTGGATTTTTTCAGCGGAGCAAACTCAAACCCAGGCCAGCAACGAGTGAGACCCCTGCGGAGGCAGGTCGAGGTGCTGGCTCCTCCGGTGCTGGTGCCTGGCACTGCCAGAGGAGTGGTGCTCATGGCTCTTGTCATAAATATAAAGGGAAGGGTAAACATCTTTAAAATCCCTCCTGGCCGGAGGAAAAACCCTTTCACCTGTAAAGGGTTAAGAAGCTAAGATAACCTTGCTGGCACCTGACCAAAATGGCCAATGAGGAGACAAGATACTCTCAAAAGCTGGAGGGGGGAGAAACAAAGGTTGTCTCTGTCTGTGTGATGCTTTTGCCGGGAACAGAACAAGAAGGGAGTCTTAGAACTTAGTAAGTAATCTAGCTAGATATGCGTTAGATTCTGTTTTCTTTAAATGGCTGAGAAAATAAGCTGTGCTGAATGGAATGGATATTCCTGTTTTTGTGTCTTTTTGTAATTTAAGGTTTTGCCTAGAGGGATTCTCTATGTTTTGAATCTAATTACCATGTAAGGTATTTACCATCCTGATTTTACAGAGGTGATTCTTTTTACTTTTTCTTCTATTAAAATTCTTCTTTTAAGAACCTGATTGCTTTTTCATTGTTCTTAAGATCCAAGGGTTTGGGTCTGTGCAATGCAAATTGATGAGGATTTTTATCAAACCTTCCCCAGGAAAGGGGGCGTAAGGTTTGGGAGGATTTTAGGGGGAAAGACGTTTCCAAGTGGGCTCTTTCCCGGTTATATATCTGTTAGATGTTTGGTGGTGGCAGCGATAAAGTCCAAGGGCAAAAAGTAAAATAGTTTGTACCTTGGGGAAGTTTTAACCTAAGCTGGTAAAAATAAGCTTAGAGAGTTTTCATGCAGGTCCCCACATCTGTACCCTAGAGTTCAGAGTGGGGAAGGAACCTTGACAGCTCTGTTCTATGGAGACCACCTTTTCAGAATACAAAAACAGGACATGTGCAGGAGCCCCACCCCCTTCCGTGGCCCTTTCCTCCTGCTCTTTCTCTTGCCCTGAGGCCCTGCCTCCTGGCCAGGCTGGAAGCCTGAGCTGGGCCATGGTAAGGGGGAGCCCTGGACCCTCTATCTGTACTGGGCAAGGGACTGGGGTGCCTGAGAGCAGCCCCCAGCCCGTGTCCCCATTCCTCCAGGTGCACCACCCAGGGCAGGTGGAGGATCCTGGGCTCTCCACAGCAGCCCAGGCTCCCTGGGTGGTTCTTACCATGGCCCAGCTCTGGCTTCCAGCCTGACTAAGGGAGTGGGGCATGGGGGGGAGAGGAGGAGGGGCATTGTGGTGATATGGGGTTAAGGCTCACCTCAGGCCCCCCCTCATCGGGAAGAGGCTAGTGCTACCCCTGAGCCTTGGGCTGGCATGGAATGGCACTCCAGGGAATCCGGACAACTGCCAAGAACCTGGACTTGAACTCTGCATTTTGGGACTGTCCTGTCCAATTCAGGATGGGTGGTCACTTGGTCCCTGGCACCTCCTCCGTGGAGGCAGCCTGGCCTTAGCTCTGAGCAGCTGCAACAATTAGGCTCGCCAACCCTCCAGGATTGGCCTGGAGTCTCCAGGAATTAAAATTAAAGATGAATCTTTAATTAAAGATTATGTCATGTGAAGAAACCTCCAGGAATACATCCCACTGAAATTGGCAACCCTAGCAACAACTGTCCCCTCCCTGCCTAGAGACCATGGTGACTGGGGTGGAGCAGGTGGGGGGCTCTGCAAATAAGGTCCCCTGTCTAATGGAGATGGTCATGGCCCCCTCAGCCATATGCGAGGTGAGCTTGAACCTGAACCGTCCACAGCAGGCACTCTGGAGACAGGTGCCCTGGAGGAGGCCTTGCTTTCTCTGCCACAGGCCCACTGGGGCTCCCCACTTACACCCCTTGTGGCTGCTAGGTCTGGCCCAGCCAGCACTGCAGCCAGCCCGAGGTGTTCACTGCCACTGGCTGCTGTGGGAGGTGGCTCAGGCCCCAGGGGGCAGCTGGCTGACGGGGCTGCTGCGCGGAGCTGGATAGCCCGACTCATGACCTACGGAGCTAACCACACTAGGCTCTCCCCTCCGGCTGTGCCCTTGGCAGTACTGCACACCACCCAGTGACAGCACAGATCATTTCCTTTGGATGCCAGTCCTGCCTCGGCTCTGCAGTCACCTAGCACTGGGGTGAATGAACCTGACACAAGTTCCACCTGCCTCCTTTTTCCCAGAGAGAAGCTAATGCAAAGATCAGCTGGGGCCATGGCTCCTGCCCAGAGATCCAGCCCTGCCCTGCGCATGTGGAAGGCAGTGGCCATACTCCCGTGGAATTCCTTGCGAGCCAGATTGAGCCCACACCTAGCAGTAGCAGCACAGCCCTATTCCTCTGTACCAGGGGAAGGACAGTGCAGGAGTTCAGATCACACGGGGCCTGGATCCAGTCCAACCAAAGGCCCCTTTCTAGCAGTGCTCCTAGCTCTCTGCCCTGTCAGTGCTACTGTCCCTCTGACATCTAGGCCCCATGGCAGACTCCAGCATGCTCTGGGGCTGGCTGCTCCTCCTGGGTCCCAACTTTGTGGGTCTATGAGCACCCTGCCAGCACAGGGACTGAATCTATGGGTCCTGCTGTGATCCTCCCCAGGCTATAAAACACCAGCAGAAGTAGGTCTGAGTGTGAGCAGCAGGGAATCTCCATCCCACTGCATGAGCGTGAGTTCCTGTTTCCATGGAGTGTTTGGCGTTGAGCTTGCATATTAAAGGGGGCCGTCCAATGGGATAGTTTACTGGATTAGGTGGGGCAGGAGGGGACCATGCTGAGGGGTGTAGTCCTTGGGCCAGGCTAGACTTTCTAACCACCCCCTTGCCCCCCGCAAATAATTCAGCAATCCCTAGAGTCTGTGCAGGCTCACCCCATGCCGGTAAGATGGGGAGATCAGGGGAGCAGATCTGGTGAGAGTCACTGCCCAGGATGCATGAGAACAGTGGCCTGCCCTGCCCCCACCCTGTGAGCTGTGTGGGGTGCCCCTGCAAGGTGCTCGGTTGGGGGAATAGCTGCTCAGCCACCCGCTCCCTCTCTGTGGGCACTCTGGGAAAGGCCTAGCCCATTGAGGGTGGAGGGAGCTGAGGTAGGTGGGGACCAGTCCCAGCCACCTGCCCCTGGCTGCTGCCCCACCCCAAAGGGCAGAGTTTAGAGGCTGTTGGATCTCTGGACAGCCAGAAGTGTTCCAGGAATTTTGCCAGAGCAATCTGCACTTCCCCCTTTGGCCACCAGAGGTTGCTGTTCCCTGTTTAGAGGAGGCAGGGCAGAGCAATAGGGTGGGTAGGGGTCAGGAGGGGAGAGGTTTGGGCAGGGGGCTGGAAGGGGGAGTGGAGGAAAGAGGGCTGGGGGCAGTAGCGTTGCCAACTTTCTATTTGGAGAAAACCAAACACCCTTGCCCCACCCCCTGCCCCGCCATGGTCCCGAGGTCCCGCTCATGCCCTGCCCCTTCTCAGTCCATCCCCCCTCCCTCCGTCGCTCACTCTCACCCACCCTCGTTCACTCACTCATTTTCACTGGGACGGGACAGGGGGTTAGGGTGCAAGGGGGGTGAGGGTTCTGGCTGGGGATGTGGGCTCTGGGAGGGAGTTTGGGTGCAGGAGGGGGCTCAGGGCTGGGGCAGTGGGTTGAGGCACGGGAGGAGGTTTGGGGTGCGGGTTCCAGGAGGCGCTCATCTCAGGTGGCTCCCGGGAAGCAGCGACATATCCCTCCAGCTTGTAGGTGTAGTGATGATAATGGGGCTCTGCCCGCTGCCCCCATCACTAGGCGCCGCCCCAGCAGCTCCCATTGGCTGCAGTTGGGAATGGAAGCTGTGGAGCCAGTGCTCGGGGCGGGGGCAGCGCGCAGAGCCCCCGTGGCTGCTGCTATGCCTAGGAGCCAGAGGGAGATGCTGGCAGCTTCTCAGGAGCTGGGCAGAGCCAGTCAGGCACCCTGCCTGCCCAGCTGTGGGCAACCAACCGGACTTTTTATGGCCCGGTCAGCCAGGATTCCTTTTTGACCAGGCGTTTTGGTTGCCTGGCAACCCCAGGCGGCAGACACGGGGGAGGAAGGTGTTGGGGGAGAGAAAAAGGGGATGGGGACAGACGGGTGGGAGAAGAGAGGGCTGGGAGCAAACGGATGGGAGAAGAGAGAGGGCTAGGGGCAGACAGGGGGGAAAAGAGAAGGCCAGGGGCAGATGTGGGAGGGGAGAAAGGGCCGGCAGAAGATGGGGGCAGAGAATAGAGACGGCTGGGGGCAGACAGGAAAGAGACCAGAGAGGGCTGGGGGAGGTGGGAGGGGAAAAAGAAAGAGGGCCAGGGGCAGATGGGGGATGGGAGAAGAAAGAGGGCCGGGGGCAGGCGGCTGGGGGAGAAGAATGAGGGCTGGGGGCAGACAGTGGGAGACAAGAGAGGGCCAGGGCATACGGGGGAGGGGAGAGAGGGCCAGCAGAAGATGTGCGGGAGGATAAAAGCATAGAATATAGGATTGGGCCAAAAGAAATCTGATGAGGTTCAACAAGGATAAGTGCAGAGTCCTGCTACAGACTAGGGACCGAATGGCTCAGCAGCAGTTCTGCAGAAAAGGACCTAGGGGTTACAGTGGACGAGAAGCCGGATATGAGACAACAGTGTGCCCTTGTTGCCAAGAAGGCCAATGGCATTTTGGGATGTATATGTAGGAGCATTGCCAGCAGATCGAGGGACGTGATCGTTCCCCTCTATTCGACATTGGTGAGGCCTCATCTGGAGTACTGTGTCCAGTTTCGGGCCCCACACTACAAGAAGGTTGTGGAAAAATTGGAGAGTCCAGCGGAGGGCAACAAAAATGATTAGGGGACTGGAACACACGACTTATGAGGAGAGGCTGAGGGAACTGGGATTGTTTAGTCTGCAGAAGAGAAGAATGAGGGGGGATTTGATAGCTGCTTTCAACTACCTGAAAGGGGGTTCCAAAGAGGATGGATCTAGACTGTTCTCAGTCGGAGCTGATGACAGAACAAGGAGTAATGGTCTCAAGTTGCAGTGGGGGAGGTTTAGGTTGGATGTTAGGAAAAACTTTTTCACTAGAAGGGTGGTGAAACACTAGAATGCATTACCTAGGGAGGTGGTGGAATCTCCTTCCTTAGGTATTTTTAAGGTCAGGCTTGACAAAGCCCTGGCTGGGATGATTTAGTTGGGGATTGATCCTGCTTTGAGCAGGGGGTTGAACTAGATGACCTCCAGAGGTCCCTTCCAACCCTGATATTCTATGATTCTAATATTAGGGTTGGAAGAGACCTCAGGAGGTCATCTAGTCCAACCCCTTGCTCAAAGCAGGACCAACACCAAGTAAGCCCTGGCTGGGATGATTTAACTGGGAATTGGTCCTGCTTCGAGCAGGGGGTTGGACTAGATGACCTTCTGGGGTCCCTTCCAACCCTTATATTCTATGATTCTAAGTCATCCCAGCCAGGGCTTTGTCAAGCCGGGCCTTAAAAACCTCTAAGGATGGAGATTCCACCACCTCCCTAGGTAATCCATTCCAGTGCTTCACCACCCTCCTACTGAAACAGTGTTTCCTAATATCCAACCTAGACCTCCCCAACTGCAACTTGAGACCATTACTCCTTGTTCTGTCATCTGCCACCACTGAGAACCACCGAGCTCCATCCTCTTTGGAACCCCCTTTCAGGTAGTTGAAGGCTGCTATCAAATCCCCCCCTCATTCTTCTCTTCTGCAGACTAAACAAGCCCAGTTCCCTCAGCCTCTCCTCGTAAGTCATGTGCCCCAGTCCCCCAATCATTTTTGTTGCCCTCCGCTGGATTTCTCTCCAATTTGTCCACATCCCTTCCGTAGTGGGGGGGCCCAAAACTGGACACAATAGATAGCGAGGTCCAGGGGAAGACAGAATCATAGAATCATAGAATCATAGAATATAAGGGTTGGAAGGGACCCCAGAAGGTCATCTAGTCCAACCCCCTGCTCAAAGCAGGACCAATTCCCAGTTAAATCATTCCAGCCAGGGCTTTGTCAAGCCTGACCTTAAAAACCTCTAAGGAAGGAGATTCTACCACCTCCCTAGGTAACGCATTCCAGTGTTTCACCACCCTCATAGTGAAAAAGTTTTTCCTAATATCCAATCTAAATCTCCCCCACTGCAGCTTGAGACCATTACTCCTCGTTCTGTCATCTGATACCATTGAGAACAGTCTAGAGCCATCCTCTTTGGAACCCCCTTTCAGGTAGTTGAAAACAGCTATCAAATCCCCCCTCATTCTTCTCTTCTGGAGGCTAAACAATCCCAGCTCCCTCAGCCTCTCCTCATAACTCATGTGTTCCAGACCCCTAATCATTTTTGTTGCCCTTCGCTGGACTCTCTCCAATTTATCCACATCCTTCTTGAAGTGTGGGGCCCAAAACTGGACACAGTACTCCAGATGAGGCCTCACCAATGTCGAATAGAGGGGAACGATCACGTCCCTCGATCTGCTCGCTATGCCCCTACTTATACATCCCAAAATGCCATTGGCCTTCTTGGCAACAAGGGCACACTGCTGACTCATATCCAGCTTCTCGTCCACTGTCACCCCTAGGTCCTTTTCCGCAGAACTGCTGCCTAGCCATTCGGTCCCTAGTCTGTAGCTGTGCATTGGGTTCTTCCGTCCTAAGTGCAGGACCCTGCACTTATCCTTATTGAACCTCATCAGATTTCTTTTGGCCCAATCCTCCAATTTGTCTAGGTCCTTCTGTATCCTATCCCTCCCCTCCAGTGTATCTACCACTCCTCCCAGTTTAGTATCATCCGCAAATTTGCTGAGAGTGCAATCCACACCATCCTCCAGATCATTTATGAAGATATTGAACAAAACCGGCCCCAGGACTGACCCTTGGGGCACTCCACTTGATACCGGCTGCCAACTAGACATGGAGCCATTGATCACTACCCGTTGAGCCTGACAATCTAGCCAGCTTTCTACCCACCTTGTAGTGCATTCATCCAGCCCATACTTCCTTAACTTGCTGACAAGAATACTGTGGGAGACCGTGTCAAAAGCTTTGCTAAAGTCAAGAAACAATACATCCACTGCTTTCCCTTCATCCACAGAACCAGTAATCTCATCATAGAAGGCGATTAGATTAGTCAGGCATGACCTTCCCTTGGTGAATCCATGCTGGCTGTTCCTGATCACTTTCCTCTCATGCAAGTGCTTCAGGATTGATTCTTTGAGGACCTGCTCCATGATTTTTCCAGGGACTGAAGTGAGGCTGACTGGCCTGTAGTTCCCAGGATCCTCCTTCTTCCCTTTTTTAAAGATTGGCACTACATTAGCCTTTTTCCAGTCATCCGGGACTTCCCCCGTTCGCCACGAGTTTTCAAAGATAATGGCCAATGGCTCTGCAATCACAGCCGCCAGTTCCTTCAGCACTCTCGGATGCAACTCGTCCGGCCCCATGGACTTGTGCACATCCAGCTTTTCTAAAAAGTCCCTAACCACCTCTATCTCCACAGAGGGCTGGCCATCTCTTCCCCATTTTGTGATGCCCAGCGTAGCAGTCTGGGAGCTGACCTTGTTAGTGAAAACAGAGGCAAAAAAAGCATTGAGTACATTAGCTTTTTCCACATCCCCTGTCACTAGTTTGCCTCCCTCATTCAGTAAGGGGCCCACACATTCCTTGGCTTTCTTCTTGTTGCCAACATACCTGAAGAAACCCTTCTTGTTACTCTTGACATCTCTGGCTAGCTGCAGCTCCAGGTGCGATTTGGCCCTCCTGATAACATTCCTACATGCCCTAGCAATATTTTTATACTCTTCCCTGGTCATATGTCCAACCTTCCACTTCTTGTAAGCTTCTTTTTTATGTTTAAGATCCGCTAAGATTTCACCATTAAGCCAAGCTGGTCGCCTGCCATATTTACTATTCTTTCGACTCATCGGGATGGTTTGTCCCTGTAACCTCAACAGGGATTCCTTGAAATACAGCCAGCTCTCCTGGACTCCTTTCCCCTTCAAGTTAGTCCCCCAGGGGATCCTGGCCATCTGTTCCCTGAGGGAGTCGAAGTCTGCTTTCCTGAAGTCCAGGGTCCGTATCCTGCTGCTTACCTTTCTTCCCTGCGTCAGGATCCTGAACTCAACCAACTCATGGTCACTGCCTCCCAGATTCCCATCCACTTTTGCTTCCCCCACTAATTCTACCCGGTTTGTGAGCAGCAGGTCAAGAAAAGCGCCCCCCCTAGTTGGCTCCTCTAGCACTTGCGCCAGGAAATTGTCCCCTACGCTTTCTAAAAACTTCCTGGATTGTCTATGCACCGCTGTATTGCTCTCCCAGCAGATATCAGGAAAATTAAAGTCACCCATGAGAATCAGGGCATGCGATCCAGTAGCTTCCGTGAGCTGCCGGAAGAAAGCCTCATCTACCTCATCCCCCTGGTCCGGTGGTCTATAGCAGACTCCCACCACTACATCACTCTTGTTGCACACACTTCTAAACTTAATCCAGAGACACTCAGGTTTTTCTGCAGTTTCGTACCGGAGCTCTGAGCAGTCATACTGCTCCCTTACATACAGTGCTACTCCCCCACCTTTTCTGCCCTGCCTGTCCTTCCTGAACAGTTTATAACCATCCATGACAGTACTCCAGTCATGTGAGTTATCCCACCAAGTCTCTGTTATTCCAATCACGTCATAGTTCCTTGACATCACCAGGACCTCCAGTTCTCCCTGCTTGTTTCCAAGGCTTTGTGCATTTGTATATAAGCACTTGAGATAACCTGTTGATCGCCCCTCATTCCCAGTATGAGGCAGGAGCCCTCCCCTCACAGACATTCCTGCCTGTGCTTCCTCCCGGTATCCCGCTTTCCCACTTACCTCAGGGCTTTGGTCTCCTTCCCCCGGTGAACCTAGTTTAAAGCCCTCCTCACTAGGTTAGCCAGCCTGCTCGCGAAGATGCTCTTCCCTCTCTTCGTTAAGTGGATCCCGTCTCTGCCTAGCACTCCTTCTTGGAACACCATCCCATGGTCGAAGAATCCAAAGCCTTCTCTCCGACACCACCTGCGTAGCCATTCGTTGACTTCCACGATTCGACGCTCCCTACCTAGGCCTTTTCCTTCCACGGGGAGGATGGACGAGAACACCACTTGCACCTCCAACTCCTTTATCCTTCTTCCTAGAGCCACATAGTCTGCAGTGATCCGCTCAAGGTCATTCTTGGCAGTATCATTGGTGCCCACGTGGAGAAGCAGGAAGGGGTAGCGATCCGAGGGCTTGATGAGTCTCGGCAGACAGGGAGGAGACCAGAGAGGGCCAGGGGCAGGTGGGCGGAGGAGAAGAACGAGGGCCGGTGGCAGACTGTGGGAGATGAAAGAGGGCCGGGAGCACATGCGGGGAGAAAAGAGAGGGCTGAGGGCAGACAGGGAGGAGACCAAAGAGGGCCAGGGGCAGGTGGGCGGGGAAAAAGAGAGAGGGCCAGGGGCAGACAGTGGGAGAAGAGAGAGGGCTGGAGGCACATGGGGGAAGAAGAGAGAGGGCTGGGAGCACATGTGGGGAGAAGAGAGGGCTGGGGCCAGACAGGGAGGAGACGAGAGAGGGCTGGGGGCAGGCGGGCAGGGGAAAAGACAGAGGGCTGGGGTAGATGGAGGGTGGAGAAGAGAGAGGGCCAGCAGCAGACAGTTGGAGAAGAGAGAGGACTGGGGGCACACAGGAGGAAAAGAGAGAGGGCCAGGGGCAGAGAGGGAAGAGACGAGAGGGGGTGGCATGAGGAGAAGAGGCTGGGGAGCAGTTCGGGGCACAGCTAATACTAACATGGTACAGCTCTCAGCTAGCCTGTTCTGTCTCTGATCTCAAAGCCCTTAACAGCGAGCTCAGTATCCCCAGCCCCCTCACAGACAGGATCTGTGCCCAGTGATGTGGGGCAGGGCTTAGGGGGTGGCGAGTTGGGAGGGAGGGGTCGGAGAGTGAGGGCAGTCACAGGGGAGGCAGGGGTTGGGGTAGGAGAGAGGAAAGAAGGGGGGTTCGTGGGAGGGCAGAGACCCAGGGGTGGTGGAACTAGGGGTCCTGGGGAAGCTGCTGCATCCCTGGCTCGAAGTGGTTTCCATGGTGTGCAGGATTTACAGTTTGGATCAATGGTTCCCAGGACCCCCCCATACAGATTGTTCCAGCCCCTGCTGAGACCCAGAGGGGAGGTTTCAGTGCTGAGCCCCTGGTGGGGGTGGTGGCAATGGGGAAAGGGTCACCCCCACATCCCACCTGGAGTGAGGTTGCTCTGTGGGGCAGAGCCAGCCTTGGGCTGGTCTAGGTCAGGAAGAGGTGGTTGCTGGCTCTGCCGTAGGCACTGTGGTTTACCAGGCCCATCAAGTCCAGCTGCCTCAATGCTGTGCAGGGGTCATTCACAACCCCGCACAGAGCCCCCAGTAGGCGGGGCAGCCTGCCTCATGGCTCACGGGGCAGAGCAGAGGAAGAGTAGAGAGTAGCCTGACCAATTGCTCACAGGAGGGGAGGAGGAGGAGGAGGGTCAGACTGAACCATTGCTCACAAATGGGAGGGGGAGAAGGGGGAAAACTAACCCATTGCTCACAGGGGGCAGGGGGATGAGGAGGAGACTGACTCATAGCTCACAGGCGTGGGGAGGAAGAGGAGGCAGGTATCTAATGATGTCCACCAGTTCTCCTTTATTCCCTAGTTTGCCAACACTCCCATGAGCTCTACTGGGCGGAGAGGCCGCATTTCCCTTGCAGAAGGTCCCACTGGCCATACCCCTCTGCTTGTTTCACCTGACTGTCTGGTGCTGATGGGCCTGCTGGTCCGCAGTGTCCTGGAGCACCCGCCCAGGGCCAGCATCCTTTATGGTGAAGACTGGTGCAAAGGTCTATTCAGTTTCTGGGGGCTGCCCTTCTCCCCTGCTGCACCCTCCTCCCATGGCCCAACTGGTTTGCTGGCCCCCCCACCCAGGGCACACTGAACCTGGGGATTCTTTGCTCCTTCTGTTGGCTCTTTGCCCTCCCAATTTTCACCTGGGCTGTTTCCTGCCGTGATCTACGCCCTCTCTGTTACCCTCGCGTGGGCCGTTTCCATTTCTTGAAGGAGGCTTTTGGCTCGGCTAAGCTACAGTTACAGTTTCCTGCTGGCGTCCCTACGTAGCGCTAGCCAGGCCTCCTGGGACCTCCCTGCTGCATGGAAGGATGTTAGTGCCTCCCTTTTCACTCTAGGCCCCTTAGACAAGCTTCCTAAGTGACTGAAATGCCCCTTTCCAAAGCTCACTGCTTTTAAAACAATCCCTCCCCTATGTAGGGTAAGCATCTTTCCCAAAGGGACAACGGGACACTGCGGGGCTGGCCTGAGCCACTCACCTGAGCCCTGCCCCCCTCCCCCCTGCACAGGGCTCTTGTCGGAGCCCAGCCTGCTCCCTGCATGGGGCTGGCGTCGCTCCTCACCTGAACTCCGCTTGCCCCGAAGGTGGCTGGTGTCGTTGGTGGCTGTCCCCCCCGGGCCCCGTCAGCAGGGCTGGGGTTGCCTCTTATCCCCCACATGTTTTTCTGTGCCCCACTAAGGGTGCACACCCCACTTCTTTGGCAAAAGTGGGCATTTGTCCCATTTTCTCTTGCCAAGTGCTGATGTTGACCAGTTGCCAAGAGCAAATGGGACAAATACCCAGGTTTGCCAAAAAAGTCAGGATGGCCAGAACAGGGCTTAGAAAAGGGACTGTTGCCAGCCAGAATGAGATGTACGGTCACCCTACCGCTAAGGATGCTGAACTGAATTCTAATGAGATCACTATTGCTTAGTGTGTCGATCCTAGTTACTTCTTAAACCGGTTTCTAGCTGTGCCTCAGGATGACCGTGAGTGAAACCTCTCGTGTGCACTCCAGAACCAGCCATTCCACAATGCAGCTGGGCAAGGTGTCAAGACGTTGCTTCCCTAACCCTTGTCCTGAAGTGACCTTTGGCCGGTTTACATGCGGGTCGTCAACCCGCCATGTTATTACTGCTTTCTCCGACCCTGTGTCTTTGATTTCCCCCAACAGGGAGCAGCCGGTATCCTTCACCGAGTGGGAGGCTGCTTGTGTGTTGGCATTCACAGGCCTTGGGAGAGCTGTCCGTACCGAAGCTCCTGGGGCGCTGCCTCTGCTCAGAGTTCTGATCTCACTGGGTTCACTAAGGCCCCCTCCTCACTTCTATGCCCGCATCTCCCTCCCTGTACAGTTCAGAACCAGCTGTTACAGCCCCCGCTGCTCTTTGTCCCCCCCAGGGCTCAGCAGGGCTAGCTCGGCTGAGAGCCTCCCCAGGGCCAAATATTCCAGGTCACCTAGTCGGGGTTTCAGCTCCTTGCAATGGCAGTCAGTCGTTTATAGCTTTAATTTCTCATCATGGGCCTGTTTGTGTCTAATGCCCTGGCCTGAAAACCCTGTTCCTCTCCTGGGCTGGAGATCTGTGATTTCAGCCTGGCCCTGCTCCACTTCTGTGGGGATTTCTGTCCCAGCCTTTGTTGGATGCAGAGAAACCTTCATATTAGTGACATCCCTGTGTGACGTGCTGGTGTGAGTTGAGTGCTCCTCAGTGTCTGCTGCCTTTCCTCCAGTGCCTGGCTGACATAACCCCAGACCACAGTCATTTTCTGTGCCAGGAGCCTGGTTCTCTCTGGCTAAGGTGGAGTCTGTCCCTCCCATCCAGGCTCTCCCTACCCCACGGCACCCCCAGTGCCTCATGCATTTAAACACAATGACCTGCTGCCGCAGACATCTGGATGTTGCTTGTGCACCCCGGTGTGTCGCTCCAAAGGAAGCACGCTCACACCCCAATTCCTTTATTGGTTTGGTAGAAATCACAGCAGCAGCAGCAAACGCTGGAGGAGAATCGCTGGGAGAAACATCGGTTGGAGCCCAGTGCTTTGGAGAGCAGCCACCCTGCTGGGTCCAGTCCCAGGTCTTGAAGGAAAGACCAAACCAGTCTCCTGGCCCACTCCCACGTGCTCCCAAGGCCCCAGAATGGTGCTGGGCTGGAGTAGCCCCACAGGGGGGATGGCCAGACACTGGGGGTGGGGCTGAGGAGGCACCCCTGAGCTGAGCAGGTGACCCAGGGCCAGGACCACTGAGGTCTGGGAGGGGCCATCCTGTCTGAGTGAGCTGCTGGGTGGGAGGATGGGAGCAGAGAGGGGAAATACAGGCCTAAGTCATTCCTGTGCTGCTGCAGAGCCTGGGGCAGGGACAGATGGTGGCAGCTTGGGCCAGTCCATCCCCCTTGGGACATCCAGCTGTCTAGAGCCCCACTAGATCCAGCAGCAGTCGAGAAATAGCTGGGGTAGGAATGCTGATGCCTACTCCCTGCCCTACCCCAGCCGTCCCCAACCCCCTGAGAAGCCCTGAAACACATCTGCACAGACTGGGGCTCCTCCTTACACAGCCAGCTCTCTGTCTCTGGCCAGGGCATCCCCAGGGGGCTAGGCAGCTGCCCACAGGGCCTTTGGTCAGGCAAAGTAGGGGCATTTCCCCCAACAGAGGGCTGTGTGTGCTGGGGGTGGGTCAGGGCAGTTCTCTCTCCCTCCAGCAGAGGGTTCTGTGTGCCAGGTGGGTGGGTGGGGGCAGTTCTTTCTCCCCTGAACAGAGGGCTCTGTGTGCCAGGAGCAGGATGAACAGATGCTGAAGGATACATTCACACCAGGAGTACTGGAGACAAATTTGTAACTATGCCCCCAATCCGCTGCCAGGCTTCTGTGGTGCTGGGAGAATGGTGCTGACTGCCCCTGAGCATGCAGTGGAGGGGCAGGAACCTGGCCTCTCCCCCACCCTGCTGGCAGGTGCAGGGTGGCTGCGGGCCCCACTCAGGCCTCGTCATCGCTGATATGCGTCCTGTCCTCAGCCAGGCCACTCTCGTCAATGTTTTCCAGGGAGTCGGCATGCTGCAGGGACAGCTCGGCCAGGCTGATGCTGGGCAGCATGTTCTGCTCTGGGTACACCCAGGGCTTAAAGCCAGGCTCATGCTTCTGCTTCCATTCCCGGTACTTCAGCCCTGCCTTGTAGATCTTCTTCATGGCCTGGAGGGGCAGAGCAGCCCCAGCCTGTCACTGAGCCCCACTGGCAGTCTGTCCATCCCCCCGGGGCCCAGGGCTGGAGCCTGCCCTGCAGTCCATTCCCATTGGCCGGAGCTCGCCAGGCCTGGGCAACGCCCTTGGGTGCTTTCCTCCTGAGCCCCTTTCCAGGCTCCCCTGGGATGGTGAGGGTCCCCTAAAGGGGGCCCTGATGCAGGAGGGTGGGAGTGGGAGCCCTCCCCTGCCTGTGGCCTCACAGCCATGCTCACATGCAGGGTATTGATTTGGCTCCAGCCCCACGCACAAGAGGCAGGATAGGAGCCCCAGGCTACATATGCCGTGGAAGCCCCATCCCTGCTCTCATGCTGCCAGCCAGACTGGCATTGTAGCCACTAGGATTAGAGACCCAGCCCCATCCCAGAGCAGGGGAACACCTCTCCCTGCCCCCACCACACACACAGCCAGGAAAGAGAAGGGCCAACACACTGGAGGGCAAGGACAGGAGACCCTGAGTGCCCCAGGGAAGAGGGAAAACCTCCCTGCAGCAGCCAAGGAAACAGGGACGCCCCTCCCAGCATCACCCACCGTGCACAGCGCTCCCCACCCCCTTCCCAGCAACAGGGAGGGAGGGGCCAGGAGGGCTGGTGCCATGGCACCCCAAGGCTGGGTGTGGGGTCACCTGAGGGTGCCCCAGCAGGGGAAATGTTCTGCCTTGAGTTCCTGCTGTTGGTGTGTCAGGCTGGCTCATCCCTGTGCTCCGAGCATGTCCTGGCGTGCAGTGCACACAGCACCACAGTCCCTGAACCTCCTCCCTGTGCCCACCCCCGCTGGGCTGCTGCAGCTATTTAGAGACAACTCAGTTCCATAGGGAGTGGCAAATCCTGGAGCAGGCCTGAGCAAATCAAAGCTCTGGAGGCTCTTAGCTGCAACAAGAGGCCCGTGAACTCACACCAGCGGAGTGGACGGGGGCGTGTGCAAGGGATGGAGTCACAGACGTGCTGTGTGCCCACAGTGCTGGGAGCTGCGTGAACTCACAGCCACACTTAGATGGCCCAGGCCTAGGCAGCTGCTCACCACTGACCATGTGTTGCACAGAATGCACCTTGACAAGCACCATGGGGCAGTGGCTTGGACACCCTGTGGTCTAATTGATCTTCAAGGCTGCAGCACAGTGCCACTGCGTTATATGCATGAGGTGGCTGGATCCATCAGGACAGGGAGGGACTTCCCCAGAGCGATTCCCCTTTCTTTGCTGCGCTGGTAGGATCTGGTGGGCCAACCCATGCCATTGGTATACAGTGGCTGCACAGGGCTGGCCTACCTGAACCTTGTCTCTTCCTGCTTTGCCCAGCTGTATTTCCCTGTCACTGCCCTGCTCCTACCTGGGCCCACAGGCAGCCGTGTATAAGGGGATTGTTGTCCCTTTACTAAAACTCAGTGGGGTTTTTTTGGTTGGCTAGCTCCCAGTACCAAAAGTAAGGGGAAGGGGTCAGTAAGGGGAAGCCCATTCCTGCATCTGGTGGCTATTTGCTTATGGGACACTGATATGAACCTGGTGTGAGTTCTAGCCAATGACCTGGGCCAGGTCTATTTTGCCAAGTTTTGCTGGCTTAGCTCTGTTGGCTAGTATAGCTCTGCTGGCAAAACTCCCTGTGGAAATGCAGCTTATACCAGCAAAAGAGTCATAAGGGTGGCCCTACTGGGTCAGAGCAATGGTCCAGCTAGCCCAGTGTCCTGTCTTCTGACAGTGGCCAATGCCAGGTACTTCAGAGGGAATGAACAGAACAGGCAATCAAGTGATCCATCCCCTGTCATCCACTCCCAGCTTCTGGAAGTCAGAGGCCAGGGACACCCAGAGCATGGGATTGCATCCCTGCCCATCTGGCTACTAGCCGTTTGGGCCTATCCTCCATGAATTTACCTAATTCTTTTTTTAACCCAGTTATACTTTTGGTCTTCACAACATCCCCTGGCAACGAGTTCTACAGGTTAACTGTGCGTTGTGTGAAGTACAGCCTTCTGTTTGTTTTAAACCTGCTGCCTATTAATTTCAGTGGGTGATCCCTGGTTTGTGTGCTATGTGAAGGGGGGAACAGCACTTCCGTAGTCACTGTCTCCACACCAGCCATGATTTTCTTGCCCTCTATCATAGTCCTCCTCAGTTGTCTCTTTTCCACTCTTTGTAATCTCCTTTGCTGGGATAGCTCATACCCCTCAGGGTGTGATTATGCTGGCAGAACAGCACCAGTCACGCTGCACCCCAATGGGGCGCTCTGCACAGCTGCACTAGCCAAGCCGGTGCTGAGAAGACAAAAGGCCTTTTTGCCATTGCAAGCTGTCACCACTAGGGGTCAGCAGCTGGTGTAGCTATCCCGGCAAACCCTTTTCTAGTGTAGCTGAGGCCTATGTGAGCAGAGTGGGGAAAGCAGAGCCCCCGGGGGCATGGCCAGGCCAGGTCGGAGACTGCTCCATTCACTAGGCCTTACACTGATAACAGCCTCCAAGTGTGGCTTAGCTGTCACTCTGCTAAAGGGGAGCGGTGCTGCAAGCTGGATGAACCCGCTGGCGCCCGCTGCTCCTGCCAGCATGCGGTAACCCTGCCGCCTCCGCACCCAGCTTACCTTTGGAGCCACAAACTGGGACACTTTGTTCACCACCCACTTTGGTAACGAACCTAGAACAAACCCGAGTTACTCAGACAGCAAGTGAGGCAGCCCCAGCGCTCCTCTGGGGCTGTCTGTCCCTCTCTGTCCTTGTGTCTGGCAGTCCAAAGGCGTAAATACCAGAAAGGCAGCTTGACAGCAGGTAGTGTACACTCCGTGGGGCCGTCCCTCCCTGGCGCCGATGCCCCATCACAAGGGGTCTAAGCTCCTGTCTGCACTTCAGTTTCTTGTTTAATCTCCTGTGATGTCAGAGCTGGAGCACTAGTGTAGACAGGGCCAGCACTCCCCAGGGCTCCTAGGCCTTCCTGCTGCACAGTGGGGTGGCTTGGTCTCTTCCCCCACCCCAGAAGGTCAGTAATGCTGCAGACAGCGCCAGGAAACCAGTTTATGCATAAAACCGAGGAGCAGCTTTCCCTGGCGTGCCCCATGGAAGCCACCAGGCCCCTGCCTGAATCCCACAGGGAGCTCCTTGGGGCAGGGCTCAGGTGGGAGGTCTGAGCAGCTCCAAGGATACTGGCTGCAGCTGTAATTAACCATAACCACCCAGCTGAGCTCTGGGAAGGAGGTGAGAGCTCCCCAGCTGGGCTGGGTCTGCTGGCCCAGCAACCACACCCAAGGCAGGCAGAGGAGGTACCAGATCTTGCAGGATAAGCCAGGGGCCAAGCCTTTCCTAGCTGGCTGAGTGCCCCTCTCAGCCCCATTGCTGTGGTGGCTCCTGACTGATCCCAGTGCTAGAGTTGTGGGGTGCCCAGCCCCATGGCTGAAGGGGGGCTCCCTCCTCAGCACTGTTCGGAGTGGCTAGGGACCTGTCTCTTCTTGTGGGCTGAGCAGGGCAGAGGGCTGGACTCTGGCCCTCTATAGCTTCCTCCCCACCTCAGTGACATCAGTCCAGGGGTACTCAGTGCGCCCCCCAGCAACAGAAATCCCATGAGCCTCAGCACCACCGTGCTGCTCCCTGAGGGAGGGGGCAGGTTTGGTCTGCCCTGGGACCCTGAAACCTATATCAACAGCTGCTTAGCCAACAGCAGCCTCCAGAACTTGGAGGGCAGGGCTATGGGGCTGGCAGTGCCCTGGGGATGGAGTCAGAGCTTGGGGGGTAGGGCTGTGTGGCTAGCAGTGCCCTGGGGATGGGCTTGGAGGGGGCATGCTGTGGAGCTGGCAGTGCCCTGGGGATGGGCTCAGGGGGCAGGGCTGTGGAGCTGTCAGTGCCCTGGGGATGGGCTCAGAGCTTGGGGGGCAGGGCTGTGGAGCTGGCAGTGCCCTGGGGATGGGCTCAGGGAGCACGGCTGTGGGGCTGTCAGTGCCCTGGAGACAGAGGTGGCTCTACCAATTTTGCCGCCCCAAGCAGATGCCGCCGAATTGCCACCGTGGGACTGCTGCCCCATTCTCCATGCCAGAAAGCTGGTGCCTGGAGATGGGCTCGGGGGTGGGGGACCAGGGGCTAGTTCTGATGTGAGGGCAGGGAAGAGAAGGCTGCAGCACATAACCATGGTGCGAGCCGGGTGGAGTCGAGCACAGGGCACAGCAGCTGGCAAACACTAACCAATGGGCCAGGCCACCCAAGGGGGCACAGGAGTGCAGCAGTGTCCCCAAGGGAGCCTAGCGGAGAAAAGGGATGGGGGGCAGGGGGAGTGGGCAGCAAGCCCCACCAGTCCATGGGCACTGGGCAGACAGGTGGAGCTCAGTGTGTCTGTCTGTCTGGCTCTCACATAGTCTTCTGCTGCCCTACTGATCTCCCCTGCCCCGACTGGGAAGGGAAGGGAAGGGAAGGGAAGCAAAGGGCTGGCTGCTCCCTTGGGGACAGGTCCCCGGGGATGCTCCATGTTCTTGCCTCACTGTTCATCACCAACTTTGTGTTTGGGGGGTGCCAAGAAATTGGCCCCATCGCTTTGCGGGGGTGTCTCCCCCCAGGTACAGCATGTCAAGCATTACCTCCCCCTGCATGGAGCTGCCTCTGCCCCCCAAGCCACCTCTGCCCAGCAGAAGGAACTGCAGCATTCCCCCTGGCTCATGTGCCATGCTGGGTGCTCACCTCGGGGGTCCACCTGGGTGAGGTAGTAGAGGGTGCAGCCGTGGGGTCCGTTGGCCCTGACCAGGTAGCCCGTCTGCAGGGACACAGCCCTCACAAAGTCCTTCCGCGGTGGGTACTTCTGCAGAGAGACACCGCACACAGCTCAGTGCCTGCTGTGCACAGGCTCACCGGGCAGCCACGCCACACAGGGGCCATGCTCCAGCCCGCTCTGCCTCAAGTTGTGCCTCCTGTGGCTGGGAGGCTAGGCCAGCACCAAGGCTTGGCCTGGCTGGGCCTTTCCCACCAGCATTGCCCTGAGCCCTACCCCTGAGCCAAAAGTCCAGTGCCTGATGCCAGGCTGGGCAGACAAGCTGGCAGGAGAGGTGGTGCTCAGTAGAGGCCCGGCTCCCCTGGGTGGTGCCAGGCAGCAGGAGCAGAGCTGCAGTTGGCAGGGCAGGGGCTCACCGGGTGCTTGACGCTGTAGTTGATGATCATGTAGTCGTTGCCCAGGGGCAGCCAGGAGCGCAGGGTGACGAAGTCCCTGTTCTTCAGGGGGCTCGGGCACTTCCCTGCAAGGGAGAGAGTCTGTTATACCCCAAGCACCTGCAGCTATGTCCCCCCACCCCCTCCCAGAGACATTCCGCCCTGGGTTCACTCGCACAGCTAGGACCTCACACAGGGCCACGTACGGTTCCCAACCTTTTAATCACACAAAACCAAACACTGCCCCGCCCCTTCTCAGAGGCCCCGCCCCCCACTTGCTCCATTTCCCACTCCCTCCATTGCTACACTTCCCCACCCTCACGCACTTTCACCGGGCTGGGGTTGGGGAGAGGGAGCAGGTATGGGCTCTGGGCTGCGGGTGCAGGCTCTGGGGGGGGCCAGGAATGAGGGGCTTGGGGTGTGGGAGGGGACTCCAGACTGGGCCAGAGGGTTGGGGTGCAGGGGGGGTGCAAGCTGGAGATGAGGGGTCTGGGAAGCAGGAGAGGGCTCTGGGCTGGGGCAGGGGATTGGGGTGTGGGAGGGGGTGCGAGGTCCTAGTGGCACTTACAGCGGCTCTGAGGAAGTGGCTGCCAGGTCCCTGCGGCCTCTAGGCACATAGGCAGCCAGGCGGCTCTGTGCAGTGCCTTTGTGTCCTCAGGCACCAGCTGCCGCAGCTCCCATTCGTCACGGTTCCCAGCCAATGGGAGCTGCGGAGCTGACACTTGGGCGGGGGCAGTGTGTGGAGGCTCTCTGGCTGCCTATGGGCCACAGGGACCTTGTGGCTCCTTCGGGAACAGCGCGGAGCCAGGGCAGGCAGGGAGCCTGCCTTAGCCCTGCTGAACCGCCGACCAGACTTTTAACAGCCCAGATACCGGTGCCGACCGGAGGTGCTAGGGTCCCTTTTCTGGTCCAAAACCAGATGCCTGGCAACACTAGGGCTGAGGCCCTGCCTGACGGGAAGGGTGGCAGGTGAGGGGCCCAGGGGAGGGGAGGGTTGTTGCACCACCTCCCCAGCCCCCCGTTGCCCCTACTCACAGGCATAGTATCCCACATCAGCGTTGGCCGTCAGGCGCCCGATGTCATAGGTCTCGATGACGTTGGAGTCCCATTTCTTGCGGTAATGGGTGTCATGCAGCACGTCGTAGAGCGTCGCGGCCGGCACGTCCTTGCAGGCGATGCGCAGCTGCAAGGGAATGATGGAGGGAGGGCCAGCAGTCAGCGAGGCACTGACAGGAGCCCAACACGCCTGCACAGGCTTGGGGGCACAGGCAGGGCACGCCAGGGGCAAGTGTAAGAGAGGGGCACATGCGTCTGACAACAGCCATCTGACCATGCATGTCAGGTACATCGGCACAAAGGGGTAGTGTGGCTCATCGCGGCTAGTGTGTGGTTATGTATGGGGGATGGCTCAGCATAGTGCGGGCTAGGATAACCACAATCTAGGGCTGGAAGGGCCCTCCAGGGGGCATGTAGTCCAGCCCCCGGCACTGAGCCAGGACTAACTATACATATAAAATGATGGGGTCTAAATGAACTGTTACCACTCAAGAAAGAGATCTTGGAGTCATTGTGGATAGTTCTCTGTAAACATCCACTCAATGTGCAGTGGTAGGCTAAAAAGCGAACAAAATGTTGGGAATCATTAAGAAAGGGATAGCTAATGAGAGAAAATATCATATTGCCTCTATATAAATCCATGGTACACCCACATCTTGAATTCTGCCTGCAGATGTGGTCGCCCCATCTCGAAAAAGATATATTGGAATTGGAAAAGGTTCAGAAAAGGGTAACAAAAATGATTAGGAGTATGGAACAGCTTCCATATGAGGAGAGATTAATAAGACTAGGACTTTTCAGCTTAGATAAGACATCTAAGGGGAGATATGATAAAGGTCTATAAAATCATGACTGGTGTGGAGAAACTAAATAAGGAAGTGTTATTTACTCCTTCTCATAACACAAGAACTAAGGGACACCAAATGAAATTAATAGGCAGCAGGTTTAAAACAAACAAAAAAAAAGGAAATATTTTTTCACACAATGCACAGTCAACCTTTGGAACTCCTTGCCAGAGGATGTTGTGAAGGCCAAGACTATAACAGGGTTAAAAAAAGAACTAGATAAATTCATAGAGGATAGGTCCATCAATGGCTATTAGACAGGATGGGCAGGGATGGTGTCCCTTGCCTCTGTTTGACAGAAGCTGGGAATGGACGACAGGGGGGTGGATCATTTGATGATACCTGTTCTGTTCATTCCCTCTGGGACACCTGGCATTGGCCACTGTCAGAAGACAGGATACTGAGCTAGATGGACCTTTGGTCTGCCCCAGTATGGCTGTTCTTATGACCATCCCTGATGAGTGTTTGTCTAACCAGCTCTTTAAAATTTCCACTGGCAGAATCCACAACCTCCCTGGGCAATTTATTCAAGTGCTTAACTACCCTGACTGGTAGGGAATGTTTCCTAATGTCCAACCTGAACCATCCAGGCTGCAACTGAAGCCGATTGCTTCTTGTCCTGTCCTGGGGCTAAGGAGAACAACTGATTGCCTCTCCTCTAGGTAATGGGTTTCTAAAGGGGGGTTTTCAAACATCCGACTTTCCAGCATGGCTGAAGGGACCCTCCCAGTGGTCATGCTCCATTAACAGCAACCTGAGTCTGGGTGCCTGCCTGTCCAGCTCTGCCTCAGCTCCCAAACCCACTCTTCAGTCACACAGAGCCGGGCCAGGGTGGATTCTGCTGGATGTACAGCCAGCTGGCGATGCAGTGGGCTTATGGGAGCCTGAGAGCAGGGGGAGGGGCCTGGGGAATTAATGTGTGACACCCAGGGATGCTGGCTTTGTTCCCTTGCCCCAGTCACATGACCTGGGCCAGGGATCCCAAGGGGTTACCTCTGGAACATGGCAGAGGCTGGAATTAAATGCATAATAAAAAAGCCAAGCCAAGCCAAATGCCACAACTGAGCCCATCCCCAGAGGGCACTCAGGGTGACGGGCTGCACCCTGGCATGGGCTTTGGTCTCTCCTTGGATGTCTGACTGTTCCATCTGGGCTCTGAGCAGTGCCCCTCACCGAGATCTCTGGCAGGAACGACCATCCCTGCCCTCTGTGGGTCTGATCATGTGGCCCCGACTTGTGCTGGGAGCAGGTCCTGCTGCTGCGGGGTCAGGGGCCACGCTGGGTCTGCCCCGGAGCCTGTGTTCGCTGCTTCCGGTGCATTTCACTATCAGTGGCAGGGTGGGCAGGACAGACGGCGGTGATTGGGAGGAAGTTCCTGGGATCCCAGCCCTGCTGAGGCTCTTCTGCCTGCCCAGAGGTTGTGGTTTTCTGCTCTGTTCTCCGGGCTGGGGCTGTGTGTCCCCCAGGCTCACGGAGCACAGCTCTCTGTCCCCTTCCAGGGGCTGGCACACAGAGCACTCCACTGGCTCGGAGCTTACAGTGGGTCCAGCAGCTCAGACAGGCGAGGCTCATGTTCCAGGCCCAGAGGGGGTGGGTCTGTTCCCACTGCTGCTGGCAGGGCAGGAAGCTGGCTGGTGGCTCCAGCTCCTGACCTAGCTGTGTGGGGGGCTTTTGGGGAGTGTCCTGGAGCCATCCCACCCACCCTCACTGCAAGGGGACAGACCCCTGAGGCCCTGCTGGGGCTGGGGTATTTGAGACACTGGCTACTCTCTGCCCCAGGAAGCTGTAGGCAACGAGCACTGGCCCAGCTCCCAGGAGGTAGAATATACACACATATATACAGGGTGCTGGGGTGGCCCGGAGCTGTCAGAGCGCTTGCCTGGGCATGCCTTGTTTTGCCCAGTGGCTTGGCTTCTCACTCCCTGAGACAAGGGGCAGCTGCATGCTGAGCGGGAGATCTCTGCCACCAGGTGAGGGTGTGAGAGGTGGGCCCTGGGGCTGTGAACACTGAAGGCAGCCAATCTCCCCCTACCCTCCCAAATCAAACCTTCTCATCTGAAAACCGATCCAGCCATCCCTGTGCATTGTCCCATCCAAATCACACCCCAGAGCAAGCAGGGTTGGGTTTCTTTCACTGGCCCCTGGCTGGGCTCTTTGAGATCAGCGGTAACCGAAGCTATTAACTGGTAACCCAAGCTGCAGCGCGGTGTCAAGTCCTCGAGAAAGCGGGTGCATTATTGATGAGCCCACCCTGCCTGGGTGCCCTCAATGCTACGTGGCTGCAGACGCAGCACCGGGTGGGCTCATGGAGACCTCTACGACTCCTCATTAGAGGCCCTGCATTTTTGATGAGGTGCTCAGCAGCTGCCAGGTAACTAGAGACAGCCCTTTGTATAGGCTGCCATTGTCTCTCTCTCTCACACACACACACGTGCGCACACCAGTTAATCTCTGACGGGCCCACCCAGCTCCCCCTAGAAGTCCCCCATAGGCACCTCCTGGCCCAGTTTGTTTGCAGAGCAGATGCCCCATGACGGTTATCCTCTCTTTTCCTCTCCTCTTGTGGGTAGGCGCTGGGACTTCTGGCAGGCTGCTCTCTGCCCCCATCGCACATCCACCTCCTAGGCCTGCAGCCTTCAGCCCCTGCCCCAACGGGCACTGCTGGGTACACGGTGAAGCTGTTCCTAGGACAGAGAGGCCTGGGCCACCCCTTCTGCTGTACTGCCTGTGCAGGGGCCAGTAAGGATACCCCCAGAGTGCACCTGGCCAACTACGCAATGCTGAAGAGTATCTGAGCAACGGTGTGGTTGGGGTGGGCAGGTTCCAAACCCCCAGCTCTGCAGCTTGACTCAGCTAACTGGAGGCGTTGAGAAGTGTGCTTAGCAGAGCTCAGCCAGGAAGACGCTTACAAGAACTCCATGCATTAAAGTATCCCTAGCTCACTGGGGTTAGAGTTTCACAGCTGGGAAATTGGGACATACGTCTCTGCAGCTTCCCCCTGTATCAGCTCCCCTTTCCCCGCCCACCACGAACACCCCAGCTCCCAGCCAGTGGATCTCCGTGGTTGTCCCAACAGATGCCAAAGTCCCAAACTCAGCTGCTGCACGTGCACCCAGCCCCTCTGCAAGGTACCATCCAGAAACAGCTCCCTCCCCAGCCCTCTGCAATCCAGGGATCCCCAGACTGTGCCACACAGATGGGAAACCCCACTTGGCCGGCACCCCCTTGTTCCCAAGCTGCTAACAAGCTCCATTGCAACCCCCTGGCCTGGCGAGTGCCGGGGTCCCACAGTCACAGACACACTGAAGCCCATGGCCAGAATGGGGGCACTTTCAGCGGGGGCAGTGCCGTGAAATGTTTCTGAAGTTGGGCTGCTCCTCAGGCTCCCTATGAGCCCTGGGTAGTGGGGCTGGGGGCAGAGCTAAGGGTGTTGGATTGCAGATGTGTGGAGTTTTAAGAGTGCCTGTGTTCTACTGAACTGAATGTGCCTCTGTAAACAGCCCAGTGAGCTGTGGGTGCAGCTCCCACAGCGACCCCAGCTCAGACGTGCCTCCTCCACAGGCTTGTTCTGACAGCCAGCCTGAGCTCCGGGCAGCAGGTCAGGCTCCCTCCTCCTGTGCACCACCTGCCACAATGATTCTGCAGCCAAGCCAGGCCCTTGGTGACAACAGTGCAAGTTCTGCCTTCAAGGTGTGTGCACTGAGTGGCACTGACGGACCACGATGCACTGCCAACCTGATTGCAAAGTTTGCCCTCTCACTCCCCGTCTCCTCCAGCTAGGGAGCGTGCATGAGAAATGCTAACTGGGAAGCAGCCTTCTGGGGAGGATCTGAGTGAGGGTTCAGAGCAGAACGTGAGTTTCAGACCACCTCGCTCCCTGGTCATGGCTGCAAGATGCTGAGTTACAATGCAAGTTTTCTAAAGCAGTTTCAATAGTTATGCCATGTACCTGCTCCCATTGTTGTAGTCTCTGAGCCCCACATCAATAGCCACCTCGGGGAGGAGAGGCAGCATCATCAGCGCCATTTAACAGGGGGACGCTGAGGCCCAGACAGGCTGAGTGACTGGCCCAAGGTCACACAGGGAGACTGTGGCAGAGACCTGAACCTACGCCTTCCAAGGTCCCAGCTGATGCCTAAGCACTGGGCCATTCTGCCATCCCCAGCATATGTGTGTGCATGCACCCCCACACAGAATCACCCCACCCCCCCCACACACACAGAATCACCCCACCCCCCACACACTTCCATGCACAGTTACACACCCGCCAGAGGACACACACTGTGTGGCCATTCACCTAAAGAGACTCTCCACCTGCCCATGTTCACACAGCCTCTACACAGTCTGGATGGGAGCGAAGCTGTACATGGCCTAACCCACATCCAGCTCAGCTTCCTGCGGCCCAGCTCCATTTCAGTGGCAAAGGAACAATTTCCTCCCTCTGTGCTGCAGGGCTAGCCCCACAGCAGGGGAGTCAGGTCTGGAGAGTGAGTGGGGGAGGGCACAGTGCACCCTGCCTGGCTCAGGAGGGGGAGCAGCTGTCCCACATCCCACTGACTGGGCAATCAGTGCATATAGAGGCAGCTCAAGAACTCAATATTGAATCTCAATTAATCTCCCCAGCTAGCACTGGCCCATAATGCACTGGGTCAGAAACTGTGGGAGCCCATGACTGGTGTATTGTTTTCTGCCCCTCTGACACCCTGCCTGATGGATGCACATCACACATGAGCAGTGCAGCAGAGCTAGCCTAGCAGGCAGGAGAGATGGTAAAAGCATGCATAGTTAGGAATGTCCCCTGTGGGGCAGGTACCCCCATGCAGAGATACCCAGGGCCCCTGTGGGGCAGGTACCTCTGTACGGAGATACTCAGGCACCCTGTGGGGTGGGTACCCCTGTGCGGTGTTACCCAGGGCCCCTGTGGGGCAGGTACCCCTGTGCAGGGATACCCAGGGCCCCTGTGTGGAGGGTACCCCTGTGTGGCAAAACCCAGGGCCCCTGTGGGGCAGGTACCACCGTGCGATGATACCCAGGGCCCCTGTGAGGCGGGTACCCCTGTGTGGTGATACCCAGGGCTCCTATGGAGCAGGTACCCCCATGCTGTGATACTCAGGGCCCCTGTGGGGAGGGTACCCCCATGCTGTGATGCTCAGTGCGAGTGGGGTGGGGAGGAATGAGTAACAAATGGAAGATGAAGGATTTGGTTTGCACCATTAATAGGCAATTAGCAATTTTTAAATTCCCTTTCCTTTCCTACCCACTTGTATGTTATTGCTATGCCCCCCGCACCCACCCCACCCATGGGACCTGCACACACTGCCAGGTATCGACCCTTCTGCTGCTCCTGGCCGTGTGCCCGTCTGCCCGGCATCAGAACCTTCCTGTGTTGGTCTCCCCAGGTGATGTCCTGGTGCCTTTGACAGTCCCTGTGTCACAGATGTGGCATGGCAGCTGTGCCATGGGGCCAGCTGCGTCCTGGTGACCTCACCAACGGCAGGACCACTCTCCTGCCGCCCTGTGATCACTGGCTGGAGAAGATGCAGAGCAGCTGCTCTCCTACAGGACTCAAAGTGTTTTCTGTTATTACCCTGAATAGCCCCCGGGAGCGTCACCAGACTCCCCCTCGAGCTTGCTGATCACAAGGCAGGCTGCGAAATCCATGCAGCCCAAACTGGAGCAGAGTGGTCCAAGGGACCCACCCCCGGGGGATAAATACACTTCTGGGAACACCCTGCCCATGCTGGCTAGTTAACCCCCGGGGGCCTTTCCGCTTGTGCTCCATACTAGCTCCCATGTCCAGGGCTTGCTGCGGTTGAGCTCAGGCCAGTCCTACAGGAAGGAAATGCCACCAGTGGAGATCTGACTATGGCAGCCCGCTGCAGACTCCAAGCATCCGTGTGACTCTTGGAATGCTGGCAGCCCCTGGGCATGGTGTGTATGCCCATGTGTGCCCAGTGCCCCAGCCAGCGCTGCACTAGAGTGTCCCCGCTGCACTTGGGGCCAGCTCAGATTTGGCAGCACAGCATAGCACCCTGGCCAGCACCCCACTCTCCTCTCGGAGCATGAGCCCTTCTCCCCTTCGTACCTAGCAGAGCCTGCACAGGGCCATGGCACTGACTGGGGATCACGGGCTGCGGGAGGGCAGTGGGGATCGGCAGCTGCTTCCCTGGGCTGCACTGGGTGGGCACCATCCATGAAAGTGCTTTGGTGCTCCAGCAGGACAGGCCTTGTATCTCAGCAGCTCAGTATCACTAATGCATAACTCACGGACTCCTTTGCAAAGCCAGCCAGTGCCCTGCCATTCGCGGGGGCTGGGAGCACCCTGGACCAGGGCAGGGAGGGGCAGTATTTAATGCAGTGATGATGGTAATAATCAGGCTTTGCAAGTTTCCTGGGATCCCAAGATCTCAGCAGCTTTATGGACATCCTGGGACTGGGCTTCACAAGCCACTGGGCAGGCTCCTCAACTCAGCAGGGACCCTGCAAGGCCCCGAGGCCCTGCACTCAGAACAGCGCACATCAGCTGGTTACCCAGCTCGAGTCAGTGCAGCTGGGATTTGCTGCCAGGCGCTTGGGGGCGGAGGTGACACAGTAGCCATCATGTGACATTCCTCCCTGTTTGTGAACTGGCCTGTGCCTGGGGCATATGCCAACTCCCTGCATGTGGGGTCCCAGGGCCTGGGGTTCCCCCTGCCCTGGCCCGGCCCAGCGCAGCTCTCTCTGTGCAGCAGCATCATCCGCATTAATTCTCACGGCTCTGGTGTGCAGGCAGCTTTCGTGGGTGCCCCAGCCACACTCGATGCAGCAGATTTCTCAGGTAAGACTGAGCACCATTGTGGGCCCTGGATCTAGGCTGCTCCTCCCCAGCTCCAGGCCTGTGTATTCTAACAGACCAGGGCCAGCCTGTGCTTTCTGGGACAGGCCTGATGTCACCTTAAACTGAGCCTCCCCAGCTCATCACGCAGGGCCAGCTCAGCTTCCCTGGGCCCTGGCAGGGGCAGCACAGCTCAGCCTTCCAGCGCCACCCTAACCAGAGCACTGCAGAGCCACCCCGCCAGCTGGATGCAACTGACTTTAATCAGCACCCACTCCTTGAGTTGCTGTTCCCCTCCCGGCCCAGCCCGTCCTCTCCCTGTTCCCTTCCCCCAGTCCCTCCTGGCCCCTTGCTGCAGCCAGCACCTGGCCCACCTCTAAGTCTTGAGTCCCAATAGCCAGAGCTGCCCATGGCCACTGCAGGGGGAGGAGCCTTGCTGGGGAGGTGGGATGGGACAAAGTGGGAGTTTTGTAGTTTTATAAAGCCTATGTGTGCCTCAGTTTCTCCAGTGTGCTGCATTGTTACCCAGTGGGTGAAAAGGGGCTGTTGGCTCTTGGGGTAGCTAAGACACAGGTGTAAATGGCGCTTAGCTGTGTGGAACTAAGTGGGTCTTTGGCACACTGAGGGGTTCCTCCTGCAGGCTGTTCCAAAGCTGGGACCACAGCACCAACCCTGTGGGTCCATGACAGGGGAATGGGCTGCCCAAGCAGGGACATGGGAAGAGCAACAGAATGTGTTCAAAATGGTGTGTGCTAACCTGGGTGAATGTCCCCACCCTAAGGGGCCTCGGACACAAGGCAGGCACACACCAAGGATATGTGCAGGTTAGCAAGCTGGGTCTCTGGTTAGAGCCCAGGGCTCTGGAGTCTCATTGCTCCACCCTGCCCTGACTGCATCCCTGAACATGTCCCTGTGTAGGATGGGCACAGGGGCACACAGCCCCTTCCTGGCACTCCCAGGCCTGGGTGGGTGTGGGGCTGATGCTGGTGGAGGGGCAGACGGTCTCATGTGTTCATACACCGAAATCGTGGGCCAGCCCCAAGGGGAGAGGGCTAGGGACTCAGGGCAAAAGCTACTGTACTTCCTGCCCTCAGGAATCTAACAGTCTCTAGGGTTTGGGGAGGGTGTTTGTGCAGAAGTTTTGGGGGGAGGGTGTGAGGTGTGTGTTTGGGGGGGTAGTGTGAGCATGGAAGCGAGGGGCTGTTTGTGCAGCAGTGGAACTAACCTGTGGGTCTCACTCATTTCAGAGCAGGAAACAGTCTAGTCTGGTGACTTGCGCACTGGGCTGGGACTTGGGAGCCCTGGCTTTATTCCTGGCTCTGCTACTGACCTGCTGTGTGCTTGGCCAAGTCACCTCCCCTATCCACCTTGTCTGTGCAGACTGGAAACTGAGAGGGCAGAATCTCTGCTGGGACTCCACCAACCGCCTGTCCCTCTGCACTTCGGGAACATGCTGTAACCACCCCTCATCATATTTGGTGTTTAGCTTAAAGGCCCAGCTCCAGAAGTCATGTGATGGCACAGAAATCTCAGCTTTCGTTTAATGAAGTAAGTTACTAGTGCTCACGGTCGTGGCAGCAGAGAGAGGAGCTGGCATAGGAGCTGGAACTAGGAGTGCAAGGGGTACTGAAGCACCCCCTGGCTTGAAGTGGTTTCTAGTGTATACAGTTTGGTTCAATGGCTCTCAGCATCCCCGCTATAAAAATTGTTCCAGCACCGCTCGGAGCTGGGAAATGTGACTGAGAGCCCCCTACAGGCTCAGGGCCAAACATGGATCTGGAGAACCCAAAACATATAAAATCTCACAGTTTTCAAGCTAACTCCATGATCTTTTGGGACCTACCCCCTGGTGCATGAGCACATGGGTTGCAGTGCTGGGAGCACCCATGGAGCACTCAGCATGCTCGCCTCTAAGAATCCCGGGGAGAAAGCTATCAGCTGAAAGCAGCCCCCACAAACGAGCCAGGCTCTGGAGACTAAGCCATATCTGGGGCAGAGTTACAAGCCACCTCCACAGCTGGTATACGCGGGGTCTCTATAGAGGGGGCCTATGCACTGGTGAGTTACCAGGTTGTGGTCAGGAGACCAGGGAGTATCGGCCAGGCCCAGGTGATAGCAGGCAAGGAGCAGAGTCGGGGATGAACCAGAATCAGAAGCTGGAGCCTAGGGCCCATAGCAAGGTGAGGGCTGGAGCAGTGATGAGCTGCCAAAATCTTAACAAGGGGTTCCCTCGTCAGTCCATGAGGGGATTGTTGCCCACCCCCACGACCCCTGCCCCATCCACCCCCCTCCCCTGACTTCCCCCAGAACCAGGCAGGAGGGTCTCATAGGCCACCGTGGTAGGTGCCCACCGCACCCCTAAGGTACCACTTTTGGCCAGTTAAATTTAGAAGCCCTTTTAGAAGCGGTTGTTCCCTGCAGGGGACAACTGGCTCTGGCTCCCTACTGGGCTGGAGCAGAAGCAAGCAGGCACCTGCTTAGACAGCTCTCCATGCTGGCTTCCTGGTTTATATTCCAGCATGAGCCAATCAGTGGGCTGTAAGGGGCTGCCACTCAGGCCCTGCTGGGCGATACTTCCTGCAGTGTTTAGCTTCCCAGGATCCTCCAGCAAAACTCTAGCCTGAGCTTCAGCAATACAGCAGAAGCAGCCCCAGGTTTTAGTCCTGCAGGTTCTTAGCTGTTCCTCCTCACTGCTGCCAGTTCTCCTGTTGGTTATCTACCTTGCATGACTGTGAGAATAACTCTATAGCCTGGTGGTTAGGCTAACCATGTGGGAGGTAGAAGAGCCAAGGGCCTTTGCCCCTGTCGTAAATATAAAGGGAAGGGTAACCACCTTTCTGTACATAGTGCTATAAAATCCCTCCTGGCTAGAGGCAAAATCCTTTCACCTGTGAAGGGTTAAGAAGCTAAGGTAAACTCGCTGGCACTTGACCCAAAATGACCAATGAGGGAACAAGATACTTTCAAATCTGGAGGAGAGGGGAGGGGGGGGACAAAGGGTTTTTGTCTGTCTGTGTAATACCTTTGTCAGAAACAAATCAAGGATGCAAGTTCTCCAACTCCTGTAAAGTTAGTAAGTAATCTAGCTAGAAAATGCATTAGGTTTTCTTTGTTTAATGGCTTGTAAAATTCGCTGTGCTGGAGGGAATGTATATTCCTGTTTTTGTGCCTTTTTGAAACTTAAGGTTTTGCCTATGTTTTGAATCTGATTACCCTGTAAAGTAGTTACCATCCTGATTTTACAGAGGTGATTCTTTTACCTTTTCTTTAAATAAAATTCTTCTTTTAAGAACCTGATTGATTTTTCATTGTTCTTAAGATCCAAGGGTTTGGGTCTGTGTTCACCTGTACCAATTGGTGAGGATATTATTATCAAGCCTTCCCCAGGAAAGGGGGTGTAGGGCTTGGGGGAATATTTTGGGGAAATTGGACTCCAAGTGGTCCTTTCCCTGTTCTTTGTCTAAAACACTTGGTGGTGGCAACGTTTTACCTAATCCAAGGGCAAAGACTTTGTGCCTTGGGGAAGTTTTAACCTAAGCTGGTAGAAATAAGCTTAGGGGGTCTTTCATGCAGGTCCCCACATCTGTACCCTAGAGTTTAGAGTGGGGAAGGAATCTTGACATGGTGGCAGAGCGGTGGGATCATTTTGAACCAGAGATCATTTTGAACCAGAAGCACAGTAGGATTTTAAAAGGACAATTTTTTTTCCCCTTTGGGTTGCTTGGAAGCAGGTTCTAAGGTGAAAGCAGTTAGAGTTTTTCTGTCTCTCTGCCTGGGGGACAGAGCATCTCCATAAAAAAAGGATTTTTCTATAGGCTGAGAACAGCTATCGGAAACAAAAGGTATCAGGTTATAGCACAGCAAAATTTGACAAGCCAGGGTTTTTTTTCCCTTTCTAACTCTCGGGTATAGCGAGGTTAAACACAGAGAGGTTAGGATGACAGAATGCAATGTTCAACAGAAACTGGAATTAGCCAGATTGGAAGCTGAGGAAAGACAGAAGGAAATGAAAGATAGATAGAACTCAGACAGATGGAGATTGATGCACAAGTGGACAAAGAAAAAGCCAGGGTGGAGGCAGAAGAGGCTGCTCACCAAAGAGCTATGGAGGCAAAAGAAAAAGAAATGGAGGAGAGGGGAAAAAAAGAGGAAGCATGCACTGGAGATAGAGAAGGCAAAGGCTTAGCAGAATATACCGAATAACCCTAACAATCCTTCCCCAACAATCCACAAATGGGAGCGACTATGTCCACAGTATGATGAATCCAGTGATATTGCTGAATATTTTCTCACCTTTGAGAGACTGTGCACACTCCATAAAATTCCTGAAGCTCACAAGATGACTTTGGTTGCAAAATTGACTGGAAGAGCTCTGGACATATTCAATAAGATGCCTATTGAGGGGGCTTCTGACTATAATAAATTCAAGGATTTAGTTTTAAAACAATTTCAAGTTACACCTGAAACTTACAGAGTAAAATTTAGAGCCTTTAAGAGAGGACCTGGACTAAGTAATGTGGCTTATGTAAACCAGATGACAAATCTGTTTGATGAATAGCTCAAAGGACAGGATGTAACCAGCTTTGGAGAAATGCGGGATTTGATGATACAGGAGCAATTCCTGAATATATCCAAGGATGACATAAAACAGTGTTTATGGGATAAGAAAATGGACTCAGCAGGAAGTCTTGCTTCTTATGCTGATCAATATGAGCAGTCTCAGACCGCCAGAGAGGTGGGGCAAACCGGAACAAAACGGGTGGAGGGAGGAGAGAGAAACAACCCTGGTCGCAGTTGGAGTGGATACCAGAAGGGACACCCTCAGACCACACCCTACTGCTGGGGGCAGCCCAAGGAACACTCCAGACACCTTATCGTCCCGCCACACTGTTCTTCAGTAACCCACCGTGCCCCAGTGACCAATCAGCTAGGCGATGTTTTAAATGTAATGAGCTGGGGCATGTAAAGGCCAACTTCCCCAAGAACCCCAACAGATTACAGTTCATTGCACCGGGGTCCCACCAAAGGTCCTCAGACCCAGATGCCTCCCAGATACCCTTAGCGCGGAGGGAAACTGTGAGTGTGGGTGGGAAGAAGGTCACAGCATGGAGGGACACAGGAGCACAAGTGTCGGCTATCCATGCTTCCTTAGTGGACCCCAATTTAATAGACCCAGAGGTCCAAGTGACAATTCAACCCTTCAAGTCAAACTGTTTTGACTTGCCTACAGCCAAGTTGCCGGTCCAGTATAAGGGCTGATCAGGAACGTGGACTTTTGCAGTCTATGATGATTATCCCATCCCCATGCTGTTGGGGGAAGACTTGGCCAATCATGTGAAGCTAGCCAAGAGGGTGGGAATGGTCACCCGCAGCCAGGCTAAGCAAGCTGTCACACCTAGCTCTGTTCCGGAGACTTCTACCAGGACCTGGACAGAAGTGATGGAACCGGACCACATGCCAACGTCTGCAACAGCAGTAGTGGATCCAGTCACAGAGACCCAGACAGAGCCAGTCCCAGAACCAGAACCGGTGGAACAACCAGCACCAGAACCATTGCCAGCACTGAGTGCAGTGCTTGCAACCCCAACACCAGAAGGCCCCACCAAACCTTCACTGGCAGCAGCAGATAACCCAACACAAGAGGCTCAGCTGGAGCCTGAACCCCAACATAGTGCACCAGCGGAAAGTGGTTCACAGTCCACAGAAACAGCCCCATCCCCTACATCGCTTCCAGAGGGACCAAGCATAGGTCCACAATCCAATGAGGAACTGATGTCTCCAGCATCAAGGGAACAGTTCCAGATCGAACAGGAAGTAGATGGAAGCCCCCAGAGAGCTTGGATGGCAGCACCGAGCAACCCACAGCCTCTCCGCTCTTCTAATTGATCCAGGTTTGTTGTAGAAAGAGGACTTTTATACAAGGAAACTCTGGTGGACACCAGGAAGACTGGCATCCTCAGAGACAGTTGGTAGTTCCAACTAAGTACCGGGCCAAGCTCTTGAGCTTAGCCCACAATCATCCTAGTGGCCATGCTGGGGTGAACAGGACCAAAGACCGTTTGGGGAGGTCATTCCACTGGGAGGGAATGGGCAAGGATGTTTCTACTTATGTCCGGTCTTGTGAGGTGTGCCAAAGAGTGGGAAAACCCCAAGACCAGGTCAAAGCCCCTCTCCAGCCACTCCCGATCATTGAAGTTCCATTTCAGCGAGTAGCTGTGGATATTCTGGGTCCTTTTCCGAAAAAGACACCCAGAGGAAAGCAGTACATACTAACTTTCATGGATTTTGCCACCCGATGGCCAGAAGCAGTAGCTCTAAGCAAAACCAGGGCTAAAAGTGTGTGCCAGGCACTAGCAGACATTTTTGCCAGGGTAGGTTGGCCCTCCAACATCCTCACAGATGCAGGAACTAATTTCCTGGCAGGAACTATGAAAAGCCTTTGGGAAGCTCATAGGGTGAATCACTTGGTTGCCACTCCTTACCACCATCAAACAAATGGCCTGGTGGAGAAGTTTAATGGAACTTTGGGGGCCACAATACGTAAATGAGCACTCTAATGATTGGGACCTAGTGTTGCAGCAGTTGCTCTTTGCCTACAGAGCTGTATCCCATCCCAGTTTAGGGTTTTCACCATTTGAACTTGTATATGGCCATGAGATTAAGGGGCCATTACAGTTGGTGAAGCAGCAATGGGAGGGGTTTACACCTTCTCCAGGAACTAACATTCTGGACTTCGTAACCAACCTACAAAACACCCTCCAAACCTCTTTAGCCCTTGCTAAAGAAAACCTAAAAGATGCTCAAAAAGAGCAAAAAGCCTGGTATGATAAACATGCCAGAGAGCGTTCCTTCAAAGTAGGGGACCAGGTCGTGGTCTTAAAGGTGCTCCAGGCCCATAAAATGGAAGCATCATGGGAAGGGCCACTCACGGTCCAAGAGCAGCTGGGAGCTGTTAATTATCTCATAGCATTCCCCACCTCCAACCGAAAGCCTAAGGTGTACCATATTAATTCTCGAAAGCCCTTTTATTCCAGAGAATTAAAGGTTTGTCAGTTTACAGCCCAGGGAGGAGATAACGCTGAGTGGCCTTAAAGTGTCTACTATGAAGGGAAAAGTGCTGGTGGCGTGGAAGAGGTGAACCTCTCCATGACCCTTGGGTGTATGCAGCGACAGCAGATCAAGGAACTGTGCACTAGCTACATGGCTGTGTTCTCAGCCACGCCAGGACTGACTGAACGAGCATACCACTCCATTGACACAGGTAATGTTCACGCAATTAGAGCCCAACCTTACCGGGTGTCTCCTCAAGCTAAAACTGCTATAGAACGGGAGATCCAGGATATGCTACAAATGGGTGTAATCCGCCCCTCTGGCAGTGCATGGGCATCTCCAGTGGTTCTCGTTCCCAAACCAGATGGGGAGACACGTTTTTGCGTGGACTACCATAAGCTAAATGCTGTAACTCGCCCAGACAACTATCCAATGCCACACACAGATGAACTATTGGAGAAACTGGGATGGGCTCAGTTTATCTCTACCTTGGACTTAACCAAGGGGTACTGGCAAGTACCGCTAGATGAATCTGCCAAGGAAAGGTCAGCCTTCATCACACATGTCAGGCTGTATGAATTTAATGTGCTCCCTTTCGGGCTGTGGAATGCACCCGCCATCTTCCAAAAATTTGTAGATGGTCTCCTAGCAGGATTGGGAGAATATGCAGTCGCCTACCTTGACGATGTGGCCATATTTTCGGATTCCTAGGCAGAACACCTGGAAAATCTACGAAAAGTCTTCGAGCACATAAGGGAGACAGGACTAACTGTTAAGGCTAAGAAATGTCAAATAGGCCTCAACAGAGTGACTTACCTTGGACATCAGATGGGTCAAGGAACTATCAACCCCCTACAGGCCAAAGTGGATGCTATCTAAAAGTGGCCTGTTCCAAAGTCAATGAAACAGGTCCAATCCTTCTTAGGCTTGGCTGGATATTACAGGCAATTTGTACCGCAATACAGCCAAATCGCCGCCCCACTGACAGACCTAACCAAAAAGAAACAACCAAATGCAGTTCAGTGGACTGAAGAGTGTCAGAAGGCCTTTAACCAGCTTAAAGTGACACTCATGTCTGACCCTGTGCTAAGGGCCCCAGACTTTGACAAACTGTTCCTAGTAACCACAGATGCGTCTGAGTGTGGTGTCGGAGCATTCTTAGTGCAGGAAGGACCGAATCAAGAATTTTCTGGAGCACCCACAGAAAAGAAATGGATGGATGTGGGTGGGGCCTGGGGTGGAGGTTGAGCACGCCCTGGGAACTCAGAAAGTCGGCGCCTCTGTTTGAGAGCATAGTGATTGTCTGGTTTCACCCACACTGTTGTTATTGGGGCATTTAGTGCACTGGATGAGATACACCACATGTTGTCATAGGCATGTGTAGGACCTATGGATCCTGAAAGATTTGTGGTCGGGGGTGTGGATCATTGTAGCAATGGAGATATGTCTAGAGGTTTTGCACGTATTGTTCTGTCAGAGTCTGGTGCTGCTTTGAGTTGGTGTGTCCTGGTTTGTGGAGAATTTGCTTCTGATGATGAATTTGGAGAGGTTGGGGGGTTGTTTGAAGGCCAGAAGAGGGGGTTCTGGAAAGATTTATTTCAGGATGTGGTCCCCATTGAATATGGGTTGTAATTAAAAATCAGGAACAAAACTGAATGAGAAATCCTTCACAAATATCACATCCACTGCAATCTCTGCACGACTGACAGAAGAGCAATACGATCCCTGAAATTCAACCACCTGATAGTGATCAAACCAGCAGACAAAGGGGGTGCCATTGTAGTTCTCAACTGTGAAGACTACGTCAATGGGGCCAACTGACAACTCTCCGACACCACCTACAATAAAGAACTCAAAGAAGAGCCCACACCACAATTCACCCGGACATATCATCAAATCCTTCCCCAAACACCTCTAAAAGAAACTCTACAACCTCATCCCCCACAAACCTATCCCAGGGGCCTTCTACATGCTTCCCAAGATACACAAACTATGGAACCTAGGCAGACCCATCCTATCTGGCCATGGTACTCTTACTGAAGGAATACTGGGACTCAGAGAAACCATCCTCAAACCACTCACCACACAAAGGACCAGCTTCCTTCTGGACACAATTGACTTCCCCAGATACACCACAACGTTAACAGCCTCCCTCAGAACACTATCCTTGCCACCTTGGATGTCACCTCCCTATACACCAACATCCATCACAATTACGGCATCGCTGCCTGCCTCACATATCATAATAGAGGCTCAATTTAAATGTATACCCCAAATTAAAAAACATAGTAAGAAAACAAAAAAAGTGCCACCATGGCTAAACAACAAAGTAAAAGAAGCAGTGAGAGACAAAAAGGCAACCTTTAAAAAGTGGAAGTTAAATCCTGTTGAGAGAAATAGAAAGGAGCATAAACTCTGGCAAATGAAGTGTAAAAATATAATTAGGAAGGCCGAAAAGAATTTGAAAAACAGCTAGCCAAAGAGTCAAAAAGTAATAGATTTTTTTTAAAGTATATCAGAAGCAGGAAACCCGCTAAACAACCAGTGGGGCCACTGGACGATCAAGATGCTAACGGAGCACTCAAGGACAATAAGATCATTTCAGAGAAAGTAAATGAATTCTTTGCATCGGTCTTCATGGCTGAGGAGGTGAGGGAGAATCCCAAACCTGAGTCATTCTTTTTGGGTGACAAATCTGAGGAACTGTCCCAGATTGAGGGGTTATTAGAGGAGGTTTTGGAAAAAAATTGATAAACTAAACAGTAATAAGTCACCAGGACTAGATGGTATTCTCCCAAGAGTTTTGAAGGAACTCTGTAGTGAGGAGACGCGGTCTCCCAGCCTGTCAGAAGGGGAAAGACTCGAGATTGCCCTCTGGTGGGCAGAACCAGGCCACCTGCGGCTGCCCTGCCAGAAGCAGAGGGGTGGGACAGGAAGTTGGACTATAAAAGCCCAGCTGCCCAGCCCAGTCAGGAGAGGGCTGCCAGAGGAGTAGGATGTCTTTTCCTTGCTGCTGGGGCCCAGAGCTGAAGGAGACGGCTGCTGGACCAGAGGAGTTACCTGAATTGCAGGAGACCAGCAATGCTGATGAACTGCTGGGGCTGCTGTTTACTGTTTACCCTGTAGAGACTGAGGATGACCCTCGAACCCAGGTGCCCCAAACTGAGGAGGATAGAAAGGAGCCCAGGGATGCCAAATAGGGTTTAGGTGTGCAATTGTTGTGAACTGGCCAGTGTGTTGCGAGCAGATCCCTGCTGACCTAGTGGTGAACTACCCTGCCACTAATAGAGCCCTGGGCTGGGAAACAAAGGAGTGGGAAGGCCTGCGTCCCCCTATCCCAGGCACCCCACTTGTGGAGGATGGCCACCTCCTCACTCAGAGGCCAGGAGACCTGAATTGGCTCTGGCACATGCCAGAGCTAGGGTACCAGGTGCATTTGCTGTTGCTCCCAGTTAAGAGCTAATTCCCCACCCTGAACTGCTGGGCTGTATCGCACGGACTCAGCCTGAGCTATAAACTGTGAATTGCCCTGATTGAGGAACTGGGGTGGAGAGACTGATTAAGGCCTGGACTTGATTGTCAGTCAGGCCTGCTCACTGCCCTGATTGAAGGATTGGGCAGAGGGACTAACTGCTACTTGGATTAATCACCAGGTGGACTCATTAGCTGGGAGCTGTGCCTTGCTTGAGAAACAGCAAGGAGGTGCAGCCTACCTCCCTGTCCAAAGGAGAGAGACACGTGTTCCTCCTTACAAACTCAAAGGTGAAATTGAAGAACCACTAACTGTGGTATAAAACCTATCATTTAAATCAGCTTCTGTACCAAATGACTGGAGGATAGCTAATGTGATGCCAATTTTTTAAAAAGGCTCCAGCAGTGACCCTGGCAATTGTAGGCCAGTAAGCCTAACTTCAGTATGGGGCAAACTAGAAAAGAATGATCAGACACATAGATGAACATGATTTGTTGGGGAAGAGTCAACACTGTTTTTGTAAGGGGAAATCATGCCTCACCAATCTACTAGAATTCTTTGAGGGGGTCAACAAGCATGTGGCCAAGGGATCTAGTGGATACAGTGAACTTAGATTTTCAGAAAGCCTTTCACAAGGTTCCTCGCCAAAGGCTCTTAAGTAAAGTTAGCTGTCATGGGATAAAAAGGAAGGTCCTCTCATGGATTGAGAACTGGTTAAAAGACAGGAAACAAAGGGTAGGAATAAATGGTCAGTTCTCAGAATGGAGAGAGGTAAATAGTGATGTCCCCCAGGGATCTGTACTAGGCCCAGTCCTATTTAACATATTCATAAATGATTTGGAAAAAGGGGTAAACAGTGAGGTGGCAAAATTTGCAGATGATACAAAACTACTCAAGAAAGTTAAGTCCAAAGCAGACTGCGAAGAGTTACAAAGGGATCTCACAAAACTGAGTGACTGGGCAACAAAATGGCAGATGAAATTCAATGTTGATTGAAAACCATAATCCCAACCAGTGTTTCCTCTAATTTTTCCCACCCATGTGCGGAATGGATTTTGTTGCATGCACCAATATAGAGGTGATGTGTCACACATCACCTTCATATCATTGCACATGTAAGCAGAGTCAGGATGAGCTCCACCCTGACATCTGGTGGTGAGGTGTGGCAAGTTGTGGAAAAGAACTTCAGTGGATGATCTCATTTCCATAGGCACACCCACCCGGCCTAGAATGAGGCCATAACTGCCCAAATGGTCACTTTGGCTGTTGTGGGATCCCCAGTGTCTCTGTTATTGGGGCAGGAAGAATAAATTGTTATTACCCTGATTATGGGAACTGTGCTTGGAACTGTACTTGGCCTTTTGTTATGATGGAGGGACTCACCATCAACTAAGTAGCACTCGCTAGGCAAGGGACATGGGTTCCAAAACTCTGTGGATTGAAAGAGGTATTAGTACCTGGTGGGCCCAAAACACCAATTGCACCTCTCTCTCTCTCTCTCCCCACTGTGGAATGTCAGAACTAATTTTGGTTCTGTTAAGAGTCTTGCTACAGGTACTGTGCTAAATTCACTTTAGCCTTATGGTGTACCAGCCCTAAGGCTCCCACTACTATGAGCTGAAATCACTGAGCACTGTGTCAAGTAGTGGGGAGCTGGAAGATCTAGAGTGCAGTGGTGCTGTTCACGGATAGGCTGGCGGAGTGTTCATGAGACGGCAAGGTGAGCTGTGCAGAGTGGAGCTGTTTGTGAGACGGCGGAGCCCTGTGGGGCAGTCAGCTTCAGGTCACATAAGGTGCCCCTTACCTCTTTCCCCTAAACACAGGCACATTTTTAGCCAGACTGGGGAGTAACACTCTGCAGATGAACTTTTGAACTCTGGGGCTGGACTTCTTGGACTTCGGGTGATTTGTGGATTGCTGGAGTCGAGATGTTTGGTTCTGGGACTCAAGAACCCGAGGGAAAGGATGTGGCCCAATTTGCTGGGGTGGGTCTTTGCTCATGGTTTGGTTAATGAACACTAGTTGTGATGTTTCCCCAATTTAATGCTGATGTCGTTTACCTCATGTTATTAAAGATTCTCTGCTACACCGAGACTCTGTGCTTGCCAGAGGGGAAGTATTGCCTCTTTGAGGTGCCCAGGGGGTGTGTAAGATTTTCCCAGGTCACTGGGTGGGGGCTCGAGCCAGTTTTGCATTTGCTTTGATGAGAGGGAACCCCTGTGTACTGAACTCGGCCCTTGCTGTTATCAGCTTGGCCTGGCAGAAGGGTTACACACATAACAAAATTCATGTGGTGGGGTGGGGCTGAGGGGTTTGGAGTGTGGGAGGGAGTTCAGGGGTGGGGCAGAGGGTTGGGGTGCAGGGCTGTGAGGGCTCTGGCTTGGGGTGCAGGCTTTGGGGTAGGGTTGGGGATGAGGTGCTCAGGGCTGGGGCAGAGGGTTGGGGTGTGAGGAATCTGGCTGGGGGTGCTGACTGGAGTGGGGGTGGGAATGAGGGGTTTGGGGTGCGGTAAGGTGTTCTGGGGCTATGGCAGGGAGAGAGGACTCCCCCTAGCTCTTTCTCCCTGCTGCAGCAGCAGCAGCTGGGTTAGGGGAGAGAGGCACCTCTCCCTGCCGGGGCAGCTCTGGGGCTGCAGGATAGTCACACCTCCCCCTGCCTCTGCAGGTCTGGCCAGGGCTGGGTTCAGGAACGGGCCCTCCAGCTGCAACAGGTCCGGGCTGTGGCAGGGTCTGGGCCATGCTGTGCTGCCCCAACTGCAGTCGGGTCCGGCCCAGGCCATCCGGGTTCAGGCCAGGCCGCCCTGTGCTGCCCTGGCCGTGGCTGGGTCCAGGCCGTGCTGCCTGTGTTCAGGCCAGGCCACCGTGGCTGGGTCCGGGTCGCGCCATACCGCCCTCGCCATGGCTGGGTCCAGGCCGTGCTGTGCCGCCCCGGACAGATCCAGGCCAGGGTAGGGACACCCCAGCAATGGATGGTCTGGGCCGTGGCATAATTGGGGCCTGGAGGCTGCCTCAGCCGTGGCAGGTTGGGGCCGGGCTAGGTTGGGGCCGTGGGAGGGCCGCCCCTGCCCTGGCCGTGGGGGGGAGGGATAGCTCAGTGGTTTGAGCATTGGCCTGCTAAACCCAGGGTTGTGAGTTCACTCCTTGAGGGGGCCATTTAGGGATCTGGGGCAAAAATTGGGGATATTAGTCCTGCTTTGAGCAGGGGGTTGGACTAGATGACCTCCTGCGGTCCCTTCCAACACTGATATTATAACTCTGAGGTCCCTGGGCAGGTTCCCTGAGTGTCTGTGCGGTGCTAAATAGGCTGCTGCACGGCCAGGCAGCTTACAGGGAACTTAGATCCCAGCTGTACGTGTAACCCTTCTGCCCATCACAGTTGGCAACAACAAGGGCCGGGTTCAGTATCTAGGGCAGAGGTGGGCAAACTACGGCCCCGCAGGACAGTCCTGCCTGGCCCCTGAGCTCCTGCCCAGGGAGGCTAGACCCCAGCCCCGCCACGCTGCCCTGTGGGGAGCACTCTGGCCTGCCCCTCCTTCCGGGCAGCATAGCTTGTGCCCACCCACCTCCCAGGCTTTCTAATAAGCCAGTCCTGCCACTCTGAGCGGCATGGTAAGGGGGTGGGGAGCAGGGTGGTGGTGGTGGGATAAGGGGCAGTGGATTCAATTTCGACAACACAATGCAAAACCGGCTTGAGCCCCCACCCAGTGACCTGGGACAATTACATACCACCCCGCTGGGCACCTCTGAGAGGCGATACTTCTCCTCTTGCAAGCACAGAGTCTGAGTGTAGCAAAAGCCTTTTAATAAAGGAAGGGAAACAATGCAGCATTTTGTTGGGGAAACACCACAAACAGGATTCATGACACAAACCATGAGCAAAAGACCCACCTGAAGTCAGTTTGGCAGTGTCCTTTTCCCCACAGGGTCTTAAGTCCAGCAACCCAGCAGTCACCCCATCTGTGGTTTCTGTCCTTAGTCAGTGCAGCCCCCAGAATTCAGAAGTTCATCTGCAGAGTTTACCTCCCAGCCTGGGTGGAAGTGGGGGGAGGTATGGGGGCATCTTACATGCTCCACTGCTCAGGTCAACAGCTGCTTGCCATGCCTCTCTGTGTGGTTCTGCTGCAGTCCTCAGTGCTAGCCATCCTGCTAGCTGCTTGCTAATATGTCTTCAGGGCCCCCCCCCTCAACACAGCACTCAGTAACTTCAGCTCTCTAGTGATTTCAGCTGCCAGTAGGGGGCCACCAGTGTTAGCACACTCAGAACCACTAGCCCAAGGTAGACTTAATGCTTAGACCTAGGTATCTGTGATTTCAGCTCTGCAGCATGTAACAAGACTCCTAATAGAGTCAAAATTAGCTCTGTTATTACACAATAGCAACAGAATAGACACAAAACAGGACTAAGAACCCCTCTCTCTCACTTCACTGTTCTTTGGAACCCATATCCCTTGCCTAGCGAGTGCTAGGGCAAGTCCCTCCATCATAAAATGTCAAGTACAGTTCTACTGTCCTTGATTCACATAACCAGGATAACAACACTTTATTACTCCTGCCGCAATAACAAAGAGACTGGGGATCCCACAGCAGCCAAAGTGACCATTTGGGCAAGCAGTCCCATCATGCTAAGCGGGGTGGGTGTGCCCATGCAAACGAACTCAGCCCCTGAAGTTCTTTTCCACAACTCACCACCAGATGTCAGGGTAGAGCTCATTCTGACTCTACTTACATACATATAAAATGATGGTGTCTAAATTAGCTGTTACCACTCAAGAAAGATCTTGAGGTGGTAGAATCTCCTTCCTTGGAGGTTTTTAAGGTCAGGCTTGACAAAGCCCTGGCTGGGATGATTTAACTGGGAATTGGTCCTGCTTTGAGCAGGGGGTTGGACTAGATGACCTTCTGGGGTCCCTTCCAACCCTTATATTCTATGATTCTATGATTCTATGATCTTGGAGTTATTGTGGATAGTTCTCTGAAAACATCCACTCAATCTGCAGCGGCAGTCAAAAAAGGGAACAGAATGCTGGGAATAATTAAAAAAGGGATAGATAATAAGACAGAAAATGTCATATTGCCTCTGTATAAATCCATGATATGCCCACATCTTGAATTCGGTATGCAGACGAGGTCGCCCCATCTCAAAAAAGATATATTGGAATTGGAAAAGGTTCAGAAAACGGCAACAAAAATTATTAAGGGTATGGAATGGTTTACGTATGAGGAGAGATTAATAAGACTGGGACTTTTTAGCTTGGAAAATGGGGGATATGATACATGTCTATAAAATCATGACTGGTGTGGAGGAAAGTAAATAAGGAAGTGTTATTTACTCCTTCTCATAACACAAGAATTAGAGGTCACCAAATGAAATTAATAGGCAGCAGGTTTAAAACAAACAGAAGTATTTCTTCACACAATGCACAGTCAACCTGTGGAACTCTTTGCCAGAGGATGTTGTGAAGGTCAAGACTATAACGGGGTTCAAAAAAGAACTAGATAAGTCCATGGAGAATAGGTCCATCAATGGCTATTAGCCAGGATGGGCAGGGATGGTGTCCCTATCCTCTGTTTGACAGAAGCTGGGAATGAATGAGAGGGGATGGATCACTTGATGATTACCTGTTCTGTTCATTCCCTCTGGGGCACCAGTTTTGTGCGGGTTCCTGGTCCCACTTCCCAGGGTCCACTACTGGCCCCACACGTGAGGTGAAGTGGCAGCTCAGTCCCGGCCCTGTACTTGGGGTCCCGGCTGCCACCGGCTCCTCACTCAGGGCTCTTTTGCTGGCCCCACACCCGGGATCCCAGCTGCAAGACCCACACCTGGGGCTCTGCTCCCACCCCCAGCTGTGGTCCCAGGCTTAGTTCCCTTACTCCTGTCCGCGTCCCCCCCTCCCAGAGCCAGCTCTGGGCAGAGGGAGAACAGACAGGGGTAAGGGGATGGAGCAAGGTAAAAAGTTTGGGGACCACTGGCTTTCAGCACCCCCCACTGTAAAAATTGTTCCAGCACCACTGTTTGTCTTTCTCTGGTTTGTGACTCACTCAGAGCTTGCGGGGAGCTAAGCGGCCCAACACCTACAGAGTGGCAGCAGGGCTCATGCGCAGAGGCAGAAACTTAGGCAATGAGTGAGTTTAGGGGCCACAGGGTTCGGTGCACATGTTGTGCAGTGGAGTCAAAAGTGGGACTTAGGTGCCTAAATCTGAGATTTAGGTGCCTAAGTCGGGGGTGTAGGCACCTGAGTACCTTCAGGGCTCAGGGTCCTGGCCATTGTAACTGTAACAAGAGAAACACAGGCGTTTGCACTTGGCTAATCTACATCATTCAGCAACAGCAGCTCTCCCTGCTTCCCAGCAGAGCGTTCTGAGCCTTCACTATTCTTAGCAAGGCTTCTCCTGAATGTGTCCCAGGACACCCCGAAGTGCGAGCTTAAACAGTGAACAGGACACAGCCAGCTCGGCTCAGAACACATATGGCTCATTCTCAGGCCAGCAGGATGGCGGCGTGTTATGTTTGATTTGAAAGGAAATAACTTGTTTTTGACCCAAAACTATTCCCTGCATGTGTGACCCCAACATCACAGGCTTCAGAACCCCAGAGGGAAACTGACTCCCACTGTGCATCATCGACCCAGAGAAGACAAAGGCAAAGCCAAGAAGCAAGCAAACAGCAGGCCCCCGGGTGGGTGCTTACATAGCCTTACCCCGTGAATAGGCTAGAGTGCTCTTAGGGATGAAGGCAAAGAAACATGTTTGTTTCAAGCAGGATTTTTCACCTGACAGTGTCGCTTTAAGACAACACCACAGAGGGGTGCCAGTGTAAATGAGCCAAGTCTACTTTGCACCTCAGTCCCCATGCCTTGGTCGTATGGGCTCCAAGAGTGCCCAGATTGCTAACCCTTACTCCCCAAGTAACACCACTGGAGTTCATAGGGCATTGCACTGAACAGAGACCCATTGCTCACTTGCAGATTCCTTTATTTGCACTTGCTTCCGTTCTAACATGGGGACAGGTAAGTCGGCAGGCGACAGCAGTCCAAAATGCCCACCAGTGTTCAATTTGCAATGAAAGAGGTGCTGGGGCGCAAGCAGGTTTTTTTTACATTCATAACTGATACAGGAAGCCCAGAAGTACCAGGGCTCTAAATGGCCACGCCTGGAGGTGCTGGGGCTCAGGCCTGGCACAAATAAAGCACAGTTGCCCATAAATGGGTACGCATCCGAAAATGAGCCTGAGCTACTTTCTGGGAGCTGTAGCACTTCAGCGTAGCTCACTGCTGCGGATGGGAAGGGTTCTCCCATTGCTGTAGTTAATCTGCCACCCTGAGAGGTGATAACTCAGTTGACAGAAGAAGTCTTCCCTCAACTGCGTGCTTTCTGCACCAGGAGTCAGGTCGCCTTAACTGCGTCGCTCAAGGGGGTGGATTTTTCACACACCTGAGTGACGTAGCTGGATTGACCTAGCTTGTTAGTGTAGGCCTGGCCTAAGTGACCCCAAGGCTTCCTGGAGTCTAGAACTAGCTGTGTGTGCATGTGTGTGTACATATGTTTGCGTGTGTGTACACACATGTAGAAACTTGGCACTAAGCAGCTTCAGTGAAACACATCAAGGCAGATTTGTACCCTCCAAACACACAAGGAGATTGAAAGTGGCAGAGAGGCCCCTGGCCACAGCGGGGGTTTGTCCCGACTCCTCCTGGCAGCACTGTGTCCAGGGAAAGGAAGGGATGAGAGTGGGTGCTGGCGGGGAGTCCCAGCACCTGGGGACAAAGCATGCTGTTGCTGTGGCACTGGCTGCACCTGCACGGGGCTCTTACCTTGATTTTCTGCACTGTCCGGCTCTCCCCCGGCACCTGGCTCCACACCATCACCCCACCCTTGTTGTACTGGCTATGCCAGCCCTCCAGGCTCTCGCACTGGTCCCTGAATGAGCTGAAGTCAGAGTCGTCTGGGATATAAACCATCTCCCTTCCTCTCGACATGGAGATGAGCTTTGCCCAGCCCAGAGTGCCGTGGCCAGTGTGCGCCAGCCACTGGGGCCTGGGAAGTGGCTTTGCAGCACCTGGCACAGGATGGGTCTCTGCCTGGCCTGCTGAGAAACTTCCAGCTGCCGTCCTGGCTCTGCTCAGCTTTGTCTTGAGCTGGCTGCTCCGCTGTGCTGCGTCCCTGCCCTACTCACCCTGCCGCCCTCACCCCCAGAGCCTGGAGTCCATCCCTCTGCTCTCCCCAAACCTCCCCTTGGCAGGAGCTGTACACTGTGTCCTCTGGCAGCCCCTGGGCTGGAGAACTGCTGCTCCTATTCTCTCCGTTCCAGAGACTGCACTGTGCAGAGTAATTATCAGGAAGGCTCCTTCTCTGCAGTTGTTAATGCAGCTACTGGGAGCTCAGATATCAGATAAGCTCTGCAGACTGGTATCCCATTCCCTGGCCAGCAGGATCTCTGCTCCTCTATTATTCAACAGGTAATATCACACAGGTGTCTCAGATTTCTGCGCCAAGCTGCTCCCCGCTTTCCCTCCCCCGTCGCTCGCTGCCTTCTGTCTCAGAGTCTCTGGGCTGGACTTTGCAGCACTGAGTTACAGAACAGCTGATCACCTGCTGGGAACAGCAGCCAGCCACTGAGTCTGATGGGCCTTGCTAACTGCAGGGCATGGGCCAGAGAGGGGACAGGTCTGCCTCGGCCAGCCTGCAGAATCATGCCTGTCCAGGACAAACCGCAAGGCTCCGGCAGTGGGTTCAAAGGCCAGGCTGTCTCCTGCTGGCACTGCCTATGACTGAGGAGCAGGGCAGTGCTGTTTTGTGACCCCGAGAACCCCTCAGTGTCAATGACAAAGGGTTCAATGTCATGTAACTGCAGCGCCTACCATGCCTGACGAACTCGCTACACCTAACACATTGCTGTCATGGTGTTTATCTACAAAGAATGTTGTGTAAGATCAGACCTGCGACAGGTCATCAATATCACTGTGAAATGTACGTACTGACACTTGCATGAGGAATTATGAATACTCACTGATATTATGCTTTATAGTCTAACCAAACAGAGAACTGGGTTTTCCCCCAGACAAGAAAACGGAGGGTTACCGCCCTCTCTAGTGAATGTTTTTGAGCTGCTGCCTGTGTTAATCTCACTTATAATATCTGTATTCCATACTGTAAGGTAATATTTGAGCAGTTGAGTTGTGAATCCCTGTGACTGTGTAAATCCACCGGACAGTAGAGAGACATTAACTAGTGTGAAGGGCTGGTCTCCAACAGACAGTTAGTTAAAAAACAACATACATAAATAAATACAAATATCTTTTATTGAGCCAACTTCAGTTATCTCTCTCACCAGCAGTAGTTGGTCCACTAAAATATATTACCTCACCCACCTTGTCTCTCCAGTATCTCAACGGTGTCATGTGAAGTATTGTGTGTAAACGGAATGGCCTTGAAAATCATTTTGTGATGTATGTCTGGGTTGGGTACGAAGAGCTATAGGCGTGGGCTGGAAATATGTTCTTAAAATGTTCAAAAAACCCAGCCTGCCCTAAACAAAGGAATGTGTATTTACTCTCTGACCAGCTTGCTCACTGGCAGAGGACAATGGGAGTACATTTACATATAAGGTAAGCAAAGCCATCAAGCTGAACGAGCAGGGAAGAACCTTATTTAACAATCAGATGGGAGGACAGAATCTGCACCCCAGGAAGCCCTCCCAGTTCCTGAGGCAGAGACAATGGACTTTGAGTAACATAAGGGCAGCAAAAAGACCTTTAAGTGATTCATCACTGAGGGGGCATAGGGTACAGCTCCCTGAGAGCCTGGGAAAGTGGCTTCCTAGTCTGGAGGGCTGGGGATGCTGGCAACTTGGTATAAAGAAGAAAACTGCAGAGGCAAAGATTGTAACTTGCTAACATTAAGCTGTAGTCACTAGAAAGCCTGGTTTGTTTGGATTATAACCAGACCTGTCTCTTTTTCTCTTGCTTAGGATCACTTAAAGCTCTGCTCTTTGATAATAAATTTATTCTTGTTTTATTTCAAAACCGTCTCAATGCTGGGGGTTAGAGTGACGTGTGAGTCTTCAGCTCACCTGCCAGGTTGATGTGTGCCCTGTCCCTATGCAGGCAGTGAACATACTCATTTCTGTAAGTGTCCAGAGAGAGGGACTGGACACTGCAGGGTGATGGCTGTGGGGAACTTGCGAGCTGGGGTTCACTGCCTTGTGGCTTAGACTGACATAGTGCTGCAGAGTTTGCTGGCAAGGTGACAGGCTGGCGTGGCTGGGAGCTGACAGCTTATCTGCAGCAAAGCTCTCTCTTGCAGAGGCTGAGAGTGGTAACACAAGGGGCTCACAGCTCTGGGTGTCCAGAACACAATGTCACACCCCTTCTATTGGAGACACTCCGTTTTGCTACTCTGACCAGACCCTCCTGTCCTTCCCGCCAGCCCCTTCCCTGTCTAAGGGCTCCTCAAAGCCTGCAGAAGACGTGGCCCTGGCACTGTGTGTGGGTGGAGGATTGAGTGTGCACTGCCCAGCTGGACTTTGATAATTGGTTTCAAACTAACGTGTCTCCAGTACACAGTAGGGTGCTTCATGTGTCCTTTCCATGTAGGAGCTGCACTCTCCTGGCCTGGGGGGTGTTTTGTGTGTGGAGAAACAGCAGCTCTGCCTCGTGTTTCTGGGCTAACTAGACCTTCGAGCCCAGGCAGGTGTGAGGAGTGGCTGTGCTCCATGTGCTACTGGACTGACCAGAAGTCTGAACTACCAGCAGGTCTATACCTGTGGCCTGAGCATTCCCACTCAAGCTGAGCTGGGCCTGGCATGTTTCCATCCCATGCAGAGCTGAGACTCTGGATGCACCAGCCCCCAGCCGAGCTGAAGAGACGAGCACGGACCCTCCCCGTGTCCCTGGACACCCCACCTCCAGCCCAGCCACGGAGGCAAACACGGACCCTCCCCGCATCCCTGGACGCTCTGCCCCCAGCCCAGCTACAGAGTCAAACACAGCCTCCCCGGGCAGACTGCCGAGGCTATTACAGTATTTGTGCTTTGGTTATTATGCAAAAATGGCCTCAAGTTGGCACCTCCCCATTGTTTCCTTTGAGGAGCAGCTGGTATATTTTGTGAGGGTTTCTCTCATTGTTCGGCCATTTGCAGCCCAGTGCACAAAGACCTTCCCCTTCATCACCCCTTTCTTTGATCTTGTGCCACTCTTACCCAAACAGCGCCCGCCTGCTTTGTCAGTGCATCTCTCCCCTAGCCATGAGGCCCTCTGCATCCTGTGCAGTCCAGAGGACACTCTTCTAAAGCCTTCTCAGGCCATCTTTCATCTGACCCCTCACTTTGTGGTGCCTTTGCTGGGCATGGATGGGGTCATCAGCTGTGCTGAGTCCATAGGGGGATTCTACTGTCCTCTGGCTTGATCCCTGCTCCACTCATCTTGACTTCGCCCCATGGTCTCTGCCAGTGGCCAGGTTTGAGCACCACAGGGGGGTGCTTGTGTGTGGATGGGTGGGGCAGGAGATTGCAAGGGTTCAGAGGGCGAGGAAGGGTTGAAAAGGGCTGTTTGAACCCATGGAATCCCTTCTTTGATCCCAATGCCCTGCCCCTGCAATGTGCACCCAAAACCTGCACAGACCCCAGTGAAGGCCGTAATGGCCCAAGTAGGTTGAGGCTCCCCAGGGCACACCCCATGCAGGAGCCAGGCCAGATATTGTAAAATTCAACTTTGAAAAGACTCAAATGAAATTCTGGGCCAACTATTCAATTTCCCCCAACCTTCGCAATCAGGAAATGGGCCTGAGGTTGGGACAAACCTGCGAGGTTTATAAAGATCTTCCTGGTCCCCCGACGATTCACAGTGTTCAAAGCTGCCCCTTCGCAGCTGCCGCCGCCAATGTCTGGGTCATGTTTCCTCAGAGCATTGCACTCGCATGGACGCCCCGTAACCAGTGATGAGCTGCCAAAATCTTAACAACCGGTTCCCTATAAAAAGCTCTGATTTAAGGGATGTGCCCCAGTATGTATTTTTTGTACCAACAGGTTTACCATATGTCCGTATTTTCCCTGGACGGCGATTTAAGAACCAAAAAGCCTGACCTGTCCGGGAAAATACGGATGTATGTTAACCCTGCCTAAGGTTCCTTTTTAAAAAGATGGGTCTGAACTAGAAATGAGCTCCGTTTCACATGTGTGGGTCCCCGCCACTCCCTGGGGGTGTGCTAGGGTGACCAGATGTCCCGATTTTATAGGGACAGTCCCGATTTTGGGGTCTTTTTCTTATATAGGCTCCTATTACCCCCCACCCCCTGTCCTGATTTTTCACACTTGCTATCTGGTCACCCTACGGTGTGCACATGTGTGGGTCCCAGCTGCTCCATGCCCCCCCTCATTGAAGCAGGTGTGCAGGGTTACTGCCCTGGGAACTGCAGGGCACCAGTGGACGTGGGGCTAGCTGCAAACAGAGGTGTGTACAGGGCTAGCTGGAAGCAGGGCGTGCGGGGCTGGCTGCGGGCAGGGCAGGAGCTGACTAGAGATAGGGGCTGGCTGCAGGCAGGGCAGGGGGGTGCAGGGCTGGCTGGAGACAGGGGGTGGCTGGAGGCAGGACAGGGGGTGTGGCAGGGGCTGGTGCGGGCAGGGCAGAGGGTGCACCAGGGGCTGGTGCGGGCAGGGGGTGCAGAGGTGGCTGGAGGCAGGGGCTGGTGCGGTCAGGGGGTGCGGGTGCGGCTGGAGACGGGGGCTGGCTGCAGGCAGGGGCTGGCGGCAGGCAGGGGGTGCGGCAGGCAGGGGGTGCGGCAGGGGCTGGCTGCATGCAGGGGATGCAGGGGTGGCTGAAGGCAGGGCAGGGGGGTGCGGGGGTGGCTGGAGGCAGGGGCTGGCTGCAGACAGAGGGTGTAGGGGGTGGCTGGAGGCAGGACAGGGGGTGCAGCAGGGGCTGGCTGCAGGCAGGAGGTGCAGGGAGTGGCTGGAAGCAAGGGCTGGCTGCAGGCAGAGGGTGGCTGGAGACGGGGGCTGGCTGCAGGCAGAGGGTGCAGGGGTGGCTGGAGGCAGGGGCTGGTGTGGGCAGTGGGTGTGGGGGTGGCTGGAGACGGGGGCTGGCTGCAGGCAGGGGGTGCAGGGGGTGGCTTGAGACACGGGCTGGCTGCAGGCAGGGGATGTGGGGGTGCCTGGAGGCAAGGCAGGAGGTGTGGGGGGAGGCTGGAGACAGGGGCTGGCTCCAGACAGAAGGTGCAGGGGGTGGCTGGAGGCAGGGCAGGGGGTGCAGCAGGGGCTGGCTGCAGGCAGGAGGTGCAGGGAGTGGCTGGAAGCAAGGGCTGGCTGCAGGCAGAGGGTGGCTGGAGACGGGGGCTGGCTGCAGGCAGAGGGTGCAGGGGTGGCTGGAGGCAGGGGCTGGTGCGGGCAGTGGGTGTGGGGGTGGCTGGAGACGGGGGCTGGCTGCAGGCAGGGGGTGCAGGGGGTGGCTGGAGACACGGGCTGGCTGCAGGCAGGGGATGTGGGGGTGCCTGGAGGCAAGGCAGGAGGTGTTGGGGGAGGCTGGAGACAGGGGCTGGCTCCAGACAGAAGGTGCAGGGGGTGGCTGGAGGCAGGGCAGGGGGTGCACCAGAGGCTGGCTGCACGCAGGGGGTGCAGACAGGGGGCTGTAGACGGGGGCTGGCTGTGGGCAGGGTGGTGGGTACTCACAGGGAGAGCAGCAGGATGCAGCCCAGGCCCAGCAGAGCAGCCGGGGACCCACCAGGCAGCAGCGGGAGCCCCAGGGGTCGGGGGAGCAGCAGCAGCAACAGGGCTCGTGCCCCGGGCCAGGCGGCAGCCCACATGGCTCCCGCAGCGCAGCGCCCCTGGAGGCCAGAGGAGGAATTACATCACTTCCCAGCCGGAGCCCATCAAAGCCTCAGCGCCCCCTGCAGGGAAGCGGGTTAACAACGGGTTCTAAAACTGCTTCAAAATTTAACAACCGATTGGCGCAAACCAGTGCGAACCGGCTCCAGCTCACTACCCCTGCAACCCTGACATCTGGCTGCAGCACCTTGTCCCTTGGAAACTTTCAGTGCATCTCTGCACAAGAAGAAGCAGGAGCCGCACAAGCTCTGTCGTGTGGCCTCTTGCAATCTAGCATTTGACCACTGGGTGCCTCCCAAACTCCACCAAGAAAAAATCCTGATTCAGCTCCTCAACAGGTGCAGAAATGGGTTACTCCCCTGGAGCCTGGGAGGAGCACCACTGATTTATACCCTATGGCCTGGCCCTGGAACATTGATCCTACTCCGTGCCGGTCCAATCCCTTCAGGAGCTGGGTTCACAGGCCCCATAAAGTGAGACAATCCCAGTACACTGCGGTCTGCAGGGCCCTTCCCCATGCTTCTGCTGCTGTGTCTATGCTGATTATATATGGTCTGTTTGTACAGCACCTGGCACAGCATGGCCCTGATTCCAGCGTGAGCATCTAGGTGCTACCACAATCATGATACAGTGCTTGTCATCAGGAGATCTCAAAGGAAGTCAGTATCACTATTCCTAGTCATCAATGGGGAAACTGAGGCAGACTGGCCTATGGTCACAGAACAGGCCTGCACCAGAGCTGGGAGTAGAACCAGTGGTGAGCTGGAGCCGGTTCGCACTGGTTCGCGCCAATCGGTTGTTAAATTTTGAAGCAGTTTTAGAACCGGTTGTTAACCTGCTTCCCTGCAGGGGGCGCTGAGGCTTTGATGGGCTCCGGCTGGGAAGTGATGTAATTCCTCCTCCGGCCGCCGGGGGCGCTGCGCTGCGGGAGCGATGTGGGCTGCCGCCTGGCCCGGGGCACGAGCCCTGTTGCTGCTGCTGCTCCCCTGGCCCTGGGGCTCCCGCTGCTGCCTGGTGGGTCCCCCGGCTGCTCTGCTGGGCCTGGGCTGTGTCCTGCTGCTCTCCCTGTGAGTACCCACCACCCTGCCCCCAGCCAGCCCCTGCCTCCAGCCACCCCCGCACCCCCTGCCAGCAGCCAGCCCCCGTCTCCAGCTGCCCCCTACACCACCTGCCCACACCAGCCCCCGCCGCACCCTCTGCCCGCACCAGCCTCCGTCTCCAGCCACCCCTCACCCCCTGCCCGCACCAGCCCATCTCCAGCCACCCCTGCACCCCCTGCCCGCACCAGCCCCTGTCTCCAGCCAGCCCCTGCCCTGTCTCCAGCCAACCCCACACCCTCCTGACTCCAGCCAACCCTGCACCCCCTGCCCTGCCCGCAGCCAGCCCTGCACCCCTTGCTTCCAGCTAGCCCTGCCCCACGTCCCTGTCTGCAGCTAGCCCCACGTCCACTGGTGCCCTGCAGTTCCCAGGGCGGTAACCCTGCACACCTGCTTCAATGAGGGGGGCATGGAGCAGCTGGGACCCACACATGTGCACACCGTAGGGTGACCAGACAGCAAGTGTGAAAAATCAGGACAGGGGGTGGGGGGTAATAGGAGCCTATATAAGAAAAAGACCCCAAAATCGGGACTGTCCCTATAAAATCGAAACATCTGGTCACCCTAGCACACCCCCAGGGAGTGGCGGGGACCCACACATGTGAAACAGAGCTCATTTCTAGTTCAGACCCATCTTTTTAAAAAGGAACCTTAGGCAGGGTTAACATATATCCATATTTTCCCGGACAGGTCAGGCTTTTTGGTTCTTAAATCACCGTCCAGGGAAAATACGGACGTATGGTAACCCTGTTGGTACAAAAAATACATACTGGGGCACATTCCTTAAATCAGAGCTTTTTATAGGGAACCGGTTGTTAAGATTTTGGCAGTTCATCACTGAATAGAACCAGAGTCCCCTTAGTCCCAGGCCAGCACACCATGCACTAGGCAACACTTCCCCCTAGCAGTAAGTGTCTGTACCTGCACGACACCCCTGTGAGATAGGGCAGGTGTTATTTAGGGTCCAGTGCTGGGAGAATTTCTGCAACAAGAGCCCCGTACTCTGCTGCAGTGTTAATTCCCTCAGGCATGCAGCTGGAGGTTGGAAGTTCTCACAGTGAAGGTGTCAGAGACTCATTCTCTCTTGGCTCCATACAGCCCCTGGGAGTAACCGTCCTTCAGTGTGACAACCTTCCATGAAGGTTGCATTCTCTTGCCAGGGTTAGGCCCTCTGGCCTCACTACCCCCTGGGACTGTACCTCTGAGCTTTCTGCACAGGGAGACCCCCAGGGCCTCCACACCCAGAAGGAACAATGCCATCCCGGTTGCTAGCCTGTGCCAGTGTGAAACAGGGTTTATTGAATGTCTGAACCTAGCACAGGTGCTTCTCTGGGCCCTCAGGCCTAGCAACCCTCAGCACAGTACATCTAGGTCTCTCCTGCATCCAGGTGGGTTCTGGCTGCTCTCTCTCCCCAGTCCAGAAGCCCCCTTTTTCCTGCCAATCATCCTATAGCACCTCCCCCAACAGTTCCTCCCCTTTCCTTTATCTTCTGTCCCAGGTAAACATGTTTTTTCCCCCTCTGGCTGGAACTTGCTGGTCAGGTCACCAGGGTCCTCTCTCCTCCGCCCTTTGTCCTCCCACTGGCCAGAACCAGCTGGTTCCTGAGCTGGGCTGGGCCTCTTGGTCACGAGGTTACCAGTCGCTAGGGTACCCCATCTCTAGGCCATTTCCAGGCTGCTAGGTGAGGTCACACCTGGTCTAATGCAACAACAAGTCCTCTCCCACCACCTTGTTAAACATGCAGCACACAGGGAAATTGAGGCATGTATACAGTATTCATGTAAAACACTACAAAAATCTTCAGTGAGGAGTGTGTCACCACTGTGCTCCTGGAGTGGCCCAGCTCCATGGCCTCTGTTATGACAATGCTGTCTAGACAGCCTGGCTCTCCTCCCCCGACACAGTGCATGCCATGGAAGGGGGGGAGTGTGCAGTCACCTATCCTCCAAGCGGCCCAGCCATCCAGGCTGCACCTTCAGCTCCTTCCACTCCCTGGCTGCTCCCTGGACTCCAGCCCTGGCTCCCTGCCTCCGCCAGGTTCTACAGTGCAGTGCAGGGAGCGCGCTATCATCAGCTAAGCTGGTTTGGGGGCCTCACTCCTAGTTTCTGACACCTGGGCTTAGTGGTGCTGTGGGTGACGACTCAGAGCAGGAATCTGGAGCACAGGCAGCCGCTGGCTCCACACAGAGGAAAAGGGCAGCAGAGGGAACATCCCCCGCCCCCATGGGGTCACTCACTCCAGCACCACCCTTTTGAGAACAGGGGGTCACAGATCCGGGTGGGCCCCCTGCTGGTGGACTGCTGTGAAAGGACCCAGCCATTAGCTCCACAGGTATTGTAAGTCTCCAGGGCCTGGAAAGAGCTCCAGCAGTGCCCCTCACTCAGGGTCCCCAGGCACACTCTCGGGGTGCAGGCCTGCTGCCTAGCACTGCCCCCTGAGAGTTGGAACAGCTGCCTGGCCCTTGGGCTCAGTGCTGACCCTTCAGACTCCCTGGTGTGAGCCCCCTGGATTTGGGGTAACTCTCTCCGTGTTCATTGTGAAGCATTTAACACAGGGAGAGACACTTTCCCAGAAGCCTAACACATGATTGCTCTTTGCACTTATCAGATAAAGCACAAGAGAGCCTCCTGCAGGCCACTGTGTGTTGCGTGGCTTCTCCCTCTGAAGCCTGGCCCGCTCTCCTGTCCAGCCCCCTTTTCTGTTCCGGTGTGTCCTTACTGAGATCACTCAGCTCTCCAACTTTCTGCTGCTCCAACCCCCAGCCCAACCCCATACACTCCCTTGGCTCCAGTTACTCTTTAGCATAACTGCCCTGGTGAAAGCACAGGACTTCCCCATTGTCCTCAGGGGGGGAACGGGTAGGTAGGGACAGTGGATACAGAGAGGTAGCCATGATGCAGCAGTTTTCATAGTCACAACTCATAGTAACTTTATAGTAGCTACCAGATTCCCAGATCATCACACAGGGGCTAAGGCACATGAGAGACCCGAGGCCTCTGGAGGGGATCCCATGGCCCCATCACAGCTCTGCTGTGGTGGTGTTGGGGACCCTGCATGCAGAGGCCTCTGCTGGCAGTGAGGAACTTGTGCACAAAGTTCCCTGCTCAGGGAGTGGAGGTCGGAGCCTTCCCAGAATGGATCCTGGCCTGTCCGAACCAGGGAGCAGCAGACCCCCAGCCTGCCCCAGCAAGAGGAGCAGAGACAGCCTCCTACCAGCCCAGCTAGGTTGCCAACTTTCTACTCACATAAAACCGAACACCCTTGCCCTGCCCTGCCCCTCCTCCAAGGTCCTAACCACTGCTCACTCCATTCCCCCCCCCCCCCCGTCGCTTGCTCTCCCACCCTCACTCACTTGTTCATTTTCACCTGGCTGGATTAGGGAGTTGGGGTGCAGGAGGGGGTGAAGGCTCCAGCTGGAGGTGCAGGATCTTGGGTGGGGGCAGGGGGTTTTGGGCTGGGGAGTGGAGCCGAGGGGTTTGGAGTATGGGAGGGGGCCCCAGTCTGAGGCAGGAGGTTGGGGTGTGGGAGAGGGTGTGGGCTCTGGACTGGGGATGCGGGTTCTGAAGTGTTCAGGGTGCGGGAGGAGGGTCTGGCTGGGGCAGGGGGTTGGAGTTCGGGAGTTGTGAGGGCTCCGGTTGAAGGTGCAGACTCTGGGATAGGGCTGGGGATGAGGGGTTTGGGGTTCAGGAGGGCGCTCTGGGCAGGGACTGAGGGGTTAAGAGGGCAGGAGGTGGATCAGGGCTTGCCCCACCCCTGTCCCACCCCTCCTCCAAGGCCCCACCCCTGCTCACTCCATTCCCCCACCCACTGTTGCTCAATCTCCCCACCCTCACTCACTCGCTCATTTTCACTAGGCTGGGGCAGGGGGTTGGGGTGCGGGCTCTGGTGTGGGGCTGGGGATGAGGGATTTGGGGTGCAGGAGGTGGCTCTGGGCTGGGGCTGAGGGGTTCAGAGGGCAGGAAGGGGTTCAGGGCTGTGGCAGGGGGTTGGGGCGTGTGGGGGGGTGAAGGCTCCAGCTTGGGGTGCAGGCTCTGGGGTGGGGCTGGGGATGAGGGGTTTGGGGTGCAGGAGGGTGCTCCAGGGTGGGACTGAGGGGTTTGGAGTACAGGAGGGAGATGAGGGCTGGGGCAGGTGGTTGGGCTGTGGGAGGTGGGCAGGGGTGCAGGCTCTGGGGGGTACTTACTTTAAGCCGCTCCTAGAAGCAGCGGCGTGTCCTCCCTCCAGCTCTAGTGACCAGGGCTGAGCAGTGGGTTTCCTGCAGGCTGGTCAGGCGCGCCAGTGGGAATGGGCCCATCTAGTCTGTGGGGCCTGTGTGGGCAGTTCCCTTGGTAGCTCAGGACAGGGGAGCCTGGCTCCCAGCTGGGTGACTGTCCCATCTCCTACTGTAGACCAGCAGTGCACCCTAACTGTGTTCTGTCACCCAGCTGCTCAGCTCCCAGGCTGTGGGAATTTGCTAGGCTGTTTGTTGCTAGACCAGGGGCTGGGTCCACTCTGAGTTATGGCTCAGCAGCCCAGCTGGCAGCCTGCCTCTGACCTAAGCTGCAGCCATGGGTGGCTTCTTCTGCCACTCGGGGGCCTGATCAGAAAATCTTCCATTTCACCAGCAGCTAATAACTCACCAGTGGAGCTCCGGGGAGAGGATCTGACAGCTAAGCAGGGATTATTTCCAGTTCTCTTCTAGGGGGAGATGTCCTCCTCCGCTCCTGCATTCTTTACCTTCCAATAATGACATCTCTTTCGACTCCCACTTCCCTTAGACACAAGCAAATGTTGCTTCTGACTTCCAGTTGTCACCTGTAGTCTCTGGACAAGTCCTTGCAAGCCTCCACTCCTCTGTCTATTCCCAAGCAATTCAAAGGAGGGGCGGAACCGTGCTGAACATGTTCGAAGGAGTACGCGAGATGAAACCCACATTGGATCAACTGAACATACCATTAAAGATTTTCTCTAAGCAATTAGCACCAAGACAACTAATAATTACTTTGTGCAGCGTGTTCGAAACACACATCTGTGTAGAAGGACTGTTCCCATAATATTAAGATAGTGCTATTAACAGAAACAGGCACCTATGAAAACATCTCCGTGCTAATTCCTAATAAGCAACTGTGTGATTCCTCTACTCATACCAAAGGAGGAAAAGAACCCTGCAGCATCCCACAGTAACTGCATTGCTTCCAGAGATGCACCTGCCATTGTACACCCTTGGGAGCACCGTGCCCACTGTGATGCTCGGACGGGCATAGCGAGCAGAGTGCATTGGAGTCACACACTGCTGCCCCGCACCAGCCCCTGTAGGGCTATGGGGTATAAACTGGCTGTGTGGCTGCACCGTCCTTCAGTTCCTTCACCACCTTCAGGAATCCCTCTGCCAGGGAGTGTGGCCTATCTGAGCAGCCACCCTGCAGAGCACCAGTGGGACTGGGAAGGGATCGGTTTCCTCCTTTGAGATTTGTCCCCGCAGGCTAGGAGATGAGCAAGTGGCTGAGAAGGCAGGTAGTCTGCTGCTGTGGCCAGTCTTTGGAGCTTTTCTGCCTTGGAGGTTGGGCCGACCAGCTTGTGGCCTCTCCTGGACACCAACATCAAACAGGTTTTTGGAGACCAACAACACAGTAGTGCACAAGGCCTTGGACCAGCTCCCGGGGGCTCCAGTTGCAGCACCCCTGGGGTCGGCAGCAGGCCCTAATGAAGAGCAGAAGGAAGCACAGCCCAGTGGTGCCTGCAGCAGCCCAAGGGAAGCCACACTTGAGGGCTGGGCCCAGTGACAGCAGTGCGAATGGGGAGGATTGCTAGTTTACCTGCACTAGCCCGGGGAAAGACCAGGGTGCACGGGGCCATAAGGTGAGGAGGGAACTGGCGAGGAGGCAGCCCCAGTCTGCTGCACCCAGGCTCAGGAGCTACCAGGCATCCAGGGCCACAGCCCCTTTCCTACCCCAGGCTGCTGGGAGGGGAAAGCAGAGTATCAGAGACGCCAATGGACACAGGAAGGTCCTGCACTCGGGACAGCCAGGGCACTCCGTTTCTCTCTCTCTCAGAGAAATGTTCTTCAAAGGGTCTCTTTAAGAGAGGCCATGTCTGCACAGCTAGCCTGAGTGTTGGGCAGCTGGTGTGAGCTGGGCGTGGATGGCCCCCCTGCAAAGCCCTGCTCGCATTACTGTGCCCTCACTGGCACTGGGCTTCTCCATGTGTCTGGGGTCATTCCAAGGCCCTTTGCTCTGAAACACTGGGATTCTGTCCCAGTCAGTTGTATCCATGGCAGGGAGCTTGTCTGCCCATTGCGGGAACTGTGGGAAGGCCTTGGGGGGCTGTGAGCCCTGGAGTGACCGAGCCCGCATCCTCCCTGCCACGTGGTCAGGTTCAGTCCAAGTTAAAGCAAAGCCTGGGTTCTAACCCACCCCAAGCCGGCCACTAGCCTGCACTTAGAACTCCTCCAAAGCCAGCTCAGGGTTTTCTGCGCGGATAGCTGGGGGGTGGTTGGGCTAAAACCTGGGTTAGAGCCTGACTTAAGTGTCAAGTGCAGGCATACATGTAGTGGGGCTGCCTGGGACCCTGCATTCTGGGCCTGCCCACCTTGCATGGGCCCTTCATCCCAGCCATGCCATCGCCTGCCAGTCCCCCACCCCAGGGGAGCCTAGAGATGGGCTGTTCTCCAGGGGTAGTGTTTCCAGAACACTCTCTTTCTTTAGCTGGATTCCAGATCCCTGAGGGACTTGGCCCTTCCTCTCTGCAGGTCCATTAGCTTGGTCGGTCCTGGTCAGTCGTACATTGAGTTCCCTTTTCCTCCTAAATAGAACAAAAGCTTCTCTCCCTGATGGCTACTCCCACGGCACTTCCTTCCTTTCCAGAGTGCACGGCACTAGCCGGTCAGCATTCATAGCTCCTTCCTCCTGTAGGAGAGCTGGTGTGATTGGTAGCAGCTCCCTCCCTCGGCATGGGGAAATCACCAGGTTCCCTCTTTCCCAGACAGACTTTCCCCCACCGCCCCGAGCTAAGCTCCTGGAGTGACTGCTGTCCTGCCACTGGGGCAGTGGGGCCCTTTGTTCAGTCCCAGGTTCCCCAGCCCTGGAACCATACGCCTCTCCTGGAGGCTGCCACTGGGTTCTGAACAGGCTGCCTGGGGTGGGGGTAGTTTGCCTTTGGCCCCCTGTTTGAGAGGCCCCCGCAAACCAAATGGCGGTGTGATCTGGTGGCAGTGCCTCTCAGGTTTGGCCCAGTTGTCCCCTCTGGCACGATGGAGGGGTGGCCAGGCCAAACCTGAATAGTGGTGTGACCCTGCTCTAGGTCGCAAGGCCTAAAGTTGGGAGCTGGGCCCAATACCATGCCCAGGGCCTCCCCTTTAGGGTAACATGTCTGGAAGGGTAACAAGGCTCAGTTTCAGACTTTGCCCTGGGTCCCCAAAGCACTATGCAGCTCTGCCCCATGGTGTCTGTGCAGGGCGCTCACTGCTCACTTACCCCCAGGGGTCAGGCTGGCACAGTCACTGAGAGTACTTCTACATTGCAGTTAGACACCTGTGGCTGGCCCGTGCCACTCGGGCTAGCGGGGCTCTACGGTGGGGCTGTTTCATAGCAGTGTAGACACCTGAGCCCGAGCTCTGAGACCCTCCCATCCCGCAGGGTCATAGAATCATAGAATATCAGGGTTGGAAGGGACCTCAGGAGGTCATCTAGTCCAACCCCCTGCTCAAAGCAGGACCAATCCCCACCTAAATTATCCCAGCCAGGGCTTTGTCAAGCCTGACCTTGAAAACCTCTAAGGAAGGAGATTCCACCACCTCCCTAGGTAACCCATTCCAGTGCTTCACCACCCACCTAGTGAAAAAGATTTTCTTAACATCCAACCTAAACCTCCCCCACTGCAACTTTAGGCCATTACTCCTTGTTCTGTCATCTGGTACCACTGAGAACAGTCTAGGTCCATCCTCTTTGGAACCCCCCTTCAGGTAGTTGAAAGCAGCTATCAAATCCCCCCTCATTATTCTCTTCTGCAGACTAAATAATCCCAGTTCCCTCAGCCTCTCATAAATCATGTGCTCCAGGCCCCTAATCATTTTTGTTGCCCTCTACTGGACTCTTCAATTTTTCCACATCCTTATTGTAGTGTGGGGCCCAAAACTGGACACAGTACTCCAGATGAGGCCTCATCAATGCTGAATAGAGGGGAATGATCACATCCCTTGATCTGCAGGCAATGCCCCTACTTATACAGCCCAAAATGCCATTAGCCTTCTTGGCAACAAGGGCACAATGTTGACTCATATCCAGCTTCTCGTTCACTGTAACCTCTAGGTCCTTTTCTGCAGAACTGATGCCTAGCCGCTTGGTTCCTAGTCTGTAGCAGTGCATGGGATTCTTCCATTTTAAGTGCAGGACGGAAGAATCCCATGCACTGTAGCTGTCTGGGCTCCACCCACACCCGGACAGCTATACAGCAGTGAAACAGCCTCACAGCCTGAGCCCCATGAGCCCGAGTCAGCTGGCACAGGCCAGCTGCAGGTGTCTAACTGCAGTGTAAACATACCTTTTAAGGAATCACAGACCAGCAGCATTTTGGGTGTTGGTCTCGCTGCTCCCTGACACCCCTGTGAAGAGCCACCCACGCGGCCTGGGATACAAATGGCCAATGCCTGGCACTGGGCAGTGCCCCCACCTCCATGGCCACGAACAGCCTTTGAGAGCCAGGCCCCTCTGGGGTGAACAATGCAGTGCGATGCTGGTGGATGGAAAACATCCTGTTGGAGTCCCCAGCAAAGCTGGGGCTGGTTTGTCCACAGAGCATGTGTCCTGGGGCACGCGCTGTCCCCCCCAACACACATTGCATCTGACGGAGCAGGGGGGAAGAGCCACCTGGGCTCCAGCTGCCAGGGTGGGGCCTTGCAGCCTCAACCCAAGAGCGAGGTTCGGAGACCAGGGAATTCCAGCTCCAGAGACACTGGCTGATCAGGCAGAGTGGGGCTCAGCACCCAGGCTGAGTTCCATAGGGCTAGAGAGGGGCTCCCAGGGAGGGGCTAAGGGACAGGGAGAGGTGAGCAATCTGCAGTACAGAGGAGAGTCTCCTCTGGGAAGCTTCCAAGTAGTCCTGAGAAGGTTCTGAGGGGGCCAGGGCCAGGGGGATTAGGCGCAGAGGAAGGGGCCACAGAGGCAGTTCCCCGAAGTAGATAAGCTGCTGCAGAGCTCTGGGGCAATGGCAGGAACCTACATGGTGCTGCCAGGGGAGCAGTGGCAGGATCAGGCCCACAGGGCCCTGACACCGGGCCACGAAGCATCCAGCACCTGGGATGTCAGCACTGACAGCAGTGCCCCCACCCCCATCATGCCTGCCCACAGGTTTGGCTGGGCAGCAGCAGCTCCTGCCAGTGGCCCCTGCTTCCCCCATCCTCATAGAGCAGGGCGAAAGGTGAGGAGAGAGCAGCTTCCCCCAAATCCCCCCACATACCCATAGGCAGACCCCATAGACACAGCCCTCCGCCCCCCACCCCAGCACCCTCCCCAACCCAGCTGATCCACCCCCTCCCCAATAGCCTCCCCCATCCACCCTTACTGCTCCCTCACCCAGCACCTCCCACCCCAGCCACTCCCCCCGCTCCCAGATTTCTCCCCACCCTGCCATGTGTGAGTCTCAGTGGCTGTGCCCCTGTGGCTTAGCAGCGGAGCTTCTTCACCAGGACTTCTGTTTCCAGCTGCAGGGAGGAGTCCGCAGGGCTCCCACTCAGCCTCTGGCTCCTGTCTGCATGGGGGCTGAGGGCCCTGGCTGCAGATGGTGGTTGAGGGGTATCTGTGTTTGTGGTCCTACCCATAACAAACATGGGATTGCCGAGAGAACAAGGCATCCCCTGCTTCAGGCCCTGCCTGAGCTGTCACATCTTCCTGGGGCAACCCCAAACCTGACCCCCTGCAGACTCCACCTGGGGTTATGCCCCCCGGGGCAAAACAAGCAGCCATGCTGGACTGTTTCAGCATTAGCTGAGGTGAGCTCTCATTGAGGCCCTGGGCAACAGCATCCTGTGTATCCTGCACGTCAGACCAAGCTTGGGCACCTGCAGTTCTTCACTCTGGGTCTGTGTCCTGTGGGCTTAAACTCAAGGGTGTATTCATTTTAGTAGTAGGAGCAAAGCATTAGAGAGAAGGATTTTAAAACAACAGCCTGCAAATCGTACTGAAAGCCCTTCCGTCCTGATGATAACCTTGCAGGGCTGACTCCCCCTTAGCCACCTGAGCTATCCCTCCCCCCAGGTGCTGGACGCTTGGTGGCCCAGTGTCAGGGCCTTGTGGGCCTGATCCTGCCACTGCTCCCTGCTTTCCTGGCAGCACCATGTAGGTTCCTGCCATTGCCCCAGAGCTCTGCAGCAGCTTATTTACTTCAGGGAACTGCCTCTGTAGCCCCTTCCTCTGTGCCTAATCCCCCTGGCTCTGGCCCCCTCAGAACCTTCTCAGGACTACTTGGAAGCCTCCCCTCCTGGGTCTCACCATGGTCCAAGCCCCTCTGCTAACTAGAAGCCAAGGTTTCTGAGCACTTTGCCAGACTGTTCTCTGCTCCGCTCCACGGGGAGTGCAGGTCTCTCTGGGGGCAGGGGCTTCCCAGCTATACTGTTGCTACCTTTGTCGAGAAACGACTGCTGCACGCAAATGTGTGCAGGGCTGTGGTTCCAGGGCTGCTCTGTGTACAGCGCGTCCTGCTTTTATTCTGTCAGTTTGAAACAGTTGTGATTAACATGGAGCAACTCCTGGGGATTCAGTAATACCAGTATATCCGTACAGCTCATTCCCATTAATGTGGGGCCATAAACTGTGTGGGCACAAGTCACCTTCATCCTGGGATCTCTGCAGCCATCATGGGGTGTGTACCGGTGTAGCTAACCAGCCCCTAGCTGACAGGTAACTGGGTACAGCATGGCCTGGAGCCGGCCGCGGAGCGTTGGAGATGGCCCAGCCTGCTCTCATGAGAGGCAGGGGGCCCTGTCTGCCACCAGCCTGGCTCTGCAGATCTCCTATCTGTCTCTCTAAGGGGGCTGCCGAGTCCTCAGGAGGGCTGCCAGGGATCCCAAGGGGCACATTGGGCCAGTGCTGAGAGCATTTGAAAAACCTTAATCCCTCTGGGCTTCAGGCCCCTGCCTGTAATAATCCCAGTACCCCAGCTCTGCCCCCACCCTGAATCTTGCCTGCACCATGGGGCAAGCTGTTCCGGGCAGGGATGGGGTCTCGCTCTATGGCTGTGCAGAGCCTGGCACAGCAGGGCCAGGATTTGGGTGCGGATCTTGAGGTGCCCCATAACACATAGACAGCCAGTAATAATCACCTCCTGAGGTGGCGAGCCCCCAGCGAGGCACCCCTTGCCTCCAGCTCTGTCAGGCTGGTCTAGGAATCACTCACCTCTCTGGGCCTGCTGAGCGCAGCGCTCAAGGCAGGAAGTGGGAGCCTTTGGTTGTCAGGCCCTCTGAGAACTGTGATGGGCAAGCTGAGGGCTCTGGTAACTAGCTCCCTCATCCTGTATTCTCATCTTCCCATTGTGCTCAGGTGAGTGGCCTGCATTGTGTGCCAGCTGCAGCCTCTACTGGCTTCCACCATCAGCTCCAGTCTAGGGTGTGTACGAGGGCAGGTGCGAGGGGTGAGACCCAGAGCCAGAGAGCCCACCGGTGCGTTGCCTCTGGTCTGGATCACGGCCCTGCATTAGCAGCTCTTCCCTTCCGAGCCACCTGGCAACCACCCATCCCCTGTGCAGTGTACGAGCTGTGTATGGCACGGGGAGCGGAGTGGAGGCTGCCAGGAGAATGGGGAGTGTGAGGAGTGGGCACGACTATCGCTAGTGATTGTCAGAGGCAGGAGCAATAACTGATATCAAACAGGGCTTGGCACTAGAGACATGAGAATGAGGGATCTCATGGAAAACCACAGCCTTCAGACTCGGCTCCCCAGCTGCTGTGTGTGAGGCTCCAGAAGCAGCAGCGTCTGAAATGATGTGTGCATCATTCAGCGGAAGTACACAGACTGGCAGGCTAGGTGCAGGGAGGGGATTTCTGATCTCTCCCCTAAGCCTGCTTGGAGGGGGCTCCCTGGGCTCTTATGCAGCCTCCACATGCCCCCAGAATTATTCTTTACCCCAATGGCCTGAGCAACAGGCTCTTGCAAGCCACAAAAGCTTGGAAGTCCCTGTCTGTAGATAGGAGCAGAGTCCCCCACACCCTGGTTTGTCTTGTGAATTGCTACGAACACACACTAACGTGTGCCCACACACACACATGGGTGGCCAGGCACAGATGCACTGTACACACTTTCTCCCTGTCAGTCCCATCAGCTCCACACAGGGTGCAGAGAGGCAGGGAGCGGGGTGCTGGGTGCTGGGCTGGCAAGTGCTGCTAGATGGCAGTGTTAGACTGAGACACCCGCCCGTTCCTTCCCCGCTGGCTGGGCTCAGGTTCTCCAGGGCGGCTGCTGGAGACAGAGGCTGCAGTGCTAGGAGAAGCAGGCAAAGCAGCAGCACAAGGCAGGACAGGAAGCATTTCCTGGCATCATGAGGTGGGTGTCCAGCCGCACAGGGGCACACCCAATAGCACAGGCCTGAGCGGGGGCTCTGGAGCTCTGCAGCATGGCTGAGCACCACGCCCAGGATGAGGGTGGGGGTACACTCAGAAGGGCCAGTCAATCCCATCGAAGGCATCCCTCTCCCAGTGCCTTAGTGGGGAGCAGGCTCTCTGCACTTGAGTGACAGGGAGGGGGCCAGGAGCAAGTGCCTCCCTCCCCAGCGAGAAGGCAGCTATAAAGCATCTTTGGGCAATCGAATGGGGAGATGCAGCCACTTGCAGTGCCCCCTTCCCCGGCTCCAGGGTTCCTGGGGTTCTGCCTCCCCTCAATGGGTAGAGTCCTGCACAGATACTTGTATCTGCATCCCATCCACAAACGTGGTCCATGGATATCCGCATCCCAATATCCATAGGATTGGAGAGCTGCAGACTTGCAGGGCTCTACCAATGGTCACTGCGCTGGGCAGAGCTGCAGAGGGCACAAGTCACTGGATGGGGTGGGGAGTTCCCACCTCCCTGGATCCCCTCGTCCCGCTCCCTGGGCCTATACCATGGAGCAGCTGGCAGGTCAGTCAGGCCCCACCACAGCCACCATGAGTCTTCACTCCACCTTGGAGGTGTCAAAGACACACAGAGATTGTGGGCACTGACCCACAGAAGCAGGATACATGCACTGACCCACAGGGACAGGGGAAGGCTACACACACTGACCCTCGGGGACATAGACACTGCAAAACAGCAAGTCTGCGCCTATGGCCATCGAGTGACACAGTGCTCAGCAACATGCCCACATGAATACCCAGTGCAGGGGTACACTAGTGTATCTGCAGACCATACACACACACATACAACATGGAGTGACTACATGTGCACCATGAGGGCACAAAATCATCCTGCGTTGGTGCACCTGTGCGTGAGTGTGTGAGATAGTGCTGCGTGGGTGGTTGTGTTATGTGTCTGTCAGCATGTGTGTATCCTGGTTTTGAGGTGATGACTCCTAGATTCTTAGATTCCAAGGCCAGGCAGGACCATCAGGTCTGACCCCCTGTATAGCACAGGCCAGAGACCTGTCCCCAAATTATCTCTGAAGCAGAGCTTTGGGAAAACCAGCCCATCCTGACTGACCAATTGTCAGCAATGGAGAATCCCCTCCCCCGCTCCTCCGAGCCAACCCTGGGCCGTTCGCAGTGCCCCAGGCAGGGCTGAGGTGCAGTGGGGAGCAGATGGTGCCGCACAGCCCAGGCCTGTGGAGGCTGCGGGGACTGAGCTCTGGAGCTGTTAGGAAGAAGCTAGGTGGCAGAGGAGAAGGTTGAAGCAGGCTTAACCCTGGTGCCACAGAAGCCCAGATGCTTGCTGGGTTACAGGGGAATTACTGTATCCATAAGTGTATGAAGGGATGGCAATCCAGTTCACACGCAGCCCCCTGGAAGCATGGCCTCCTCTTCCATACACCCAGGGGTCTGCTCACAGCTCTCCAGCACGCACACACATAGTTCTCCAGGGCGCGTGCACACACACCTCCCGCACGCACGCACACACACACACACAGCCCTCCAGTGCACATGCACATGCAGCCCTCCAGCACACGTGCACACACAGCCCTACAGTGCACACGCACACAGGCCTCCAGCACACACACACACAGAACCCTCCGGTACACACACACACACACACTCTCTCTCTCTCTCTCTCAGCCCTCCAGTGTAAGGATGAGGCCATTTCCTGTAGCTATATCGTAAGGCCTAAGTCTTTGTCTGCAGCCATATTAGGAGAGCAGCAGCCATTAGCTAAGAAGCAGGAAGTCACATCCTCACATTCCCTCTCAATTACATTAAAACAAGGTAATATTGAGCTGTTAAGAAGGCGGTCCTGTCCTAAAGCACCCACCATCACCAGATAAAGAAACAGAGCTTAAGATAGTTAAAGAAAGTTTGATAGCATTCTGTCTGGCAAGAAATCACTTCTCAATAGTTGTTGTTGTGAAATCCCTACTTCTTTACTGTTTTGTCTTTATGGTCTCCACTTCTCTATTGTTTATCTGTTAGGGTTGCCAGGTGTCCAGTTTTCGACTGGAATGCCCAGTCAAAAAGGGACCGTGGCAGTTCTGGTCAGCACTGCTGACTGAGCTGCTAAAAGTCCAGTTGGTGGCACAGCGAGGCTAAGGCAGGTTCCCTGCCCAGCTCCATGCAGCTCCCGGAAGTGGCGACATGATCCTGCGACTCCTCGGCACAGGGCAAGCTAGGGAGACTCCGCCAGCTGCCCCCACCCAAGCCCCGGCTCCGCAGCTCCCATTGGCCAGCAGCCGCCTAGAAGCCACAGGGACGTACTGGCTGCTTCCGGGAGCCACCTGAGGTCAGCACCACCTGGAGCCCACACCCGCGCACACCCTCCCATGCCCCAACCCTCTGCCCCATCCCTGAGCCCCTTCTTGCACCCCGAACCCCGCATCCCCGGCCCCACCCTAGAGCTTGCAGCTAGCCCTCACCCTCTGCCCCAGCCTGTAGCCCCCTCCTGCACCCAACCCCCTCATCCCAGGCCCCACCCTGGAGCCCGCATCCCCAGATGGAGTCCTCACTCCCTCCCGCACCCCAACCCCCTGCCCCAGTCCAGTGAAAATGAGCGAGTGAGCAAGGGTGGGGGAGAGTGAGTGACAGAAGGAGGGTGGATGGGTGAGCGGGAGGCGGGGCCTTGGGGAAGGGGCAGAGCAAGGGTGTTTGGTTTTCTGCAATCAGAAAGTTGGCAACCCTATTATCTGTATGGTCTCTGTCTGGTTCTTTGATTGTTTCTGTCTGTTATAGAACTAATTTTGTAAGGTGTAAATAAGCAATGGTGGTGGGATATAATTGGTTAAAGAATTGTTTTACAATATGTTAGGATCTAAGTTCCCGAAAAGCTGCGCAGCTGCATGGCAGCTCGGCAGTCTATCAAGGGCACCACAGGGGGAGAGGCGCCTCTGCCCCAGCCCCAGCCTTGGAGCTGTCACAGCTCGGGAGAGGCCCCCTCCCCCTGTCCCAGGTGCCTCTCCGTTGCCGGAGAGAAGTGCCCCTCTCCCAGCCCCAGGTTGCTGTGGTGAGAGAGGGCTGGGGGGAGTCCTCTCTCCCCACCACAGCCCTGAAGCAACCTGCACCCCAAACTCCTCATCCCCAGCCCCACGCCAGAGCCTGCACCCCCAGGTGGAGCCCTCACCCCTCCACACCCCAACCCTCTGCCCCAGCCCTGAGCCCCCTCCCGCACCCTGAACTCCTCATCCCTGGCCCCACCCCACAGCCCTCATCCCCAGCTGGAGCCCTCATGCCTGCACCCCAACCCTCTGCCCCAGCCCCATCCCACAGCCCTCACCCCTTTCTGCACTCCAACTCCCTGCCCCAGCCCAGAGCCCCCTCCCGGCCCCTGAACCCCTCATTTCTGATCCCACCCCAGACCCCGCATCCTGTTAGAACCCTGACCCCCCCACACACACCCCAATCCCCTGCCCCAGCCCAGTGAAAGTGAGTGAGGGTGGGGGAGAGTGAGCCACCGAGGGAGGGGAAATGAAGTGAGGGGGGAGCAGAGCCTCAGGAAGGGGCAGGGCAGGGGCGGGGCCTTGGGGAACGGGTGGGGCTAAAGTGTTCTGTTTTGTGGGATTAGAAAATTGGCAACCGTAATTGTATGCTTAGTGTGTGCATTCTTTTTTGGTGATTGTTAATAAATAGTGGTTAAGGATATTACTGTGTAGGGCTCCTTCACTAGTAAAAGACCCTGTAAACCTGCAGAAGATTACACCCTGTGCCCTTGGAACTGGGTAAGGATAGCCGTGTGTAACAGAGAATTTTGTGCGGATAACAGCTGCACACACACACATAGCCTTCCAGTGCACACGCACATAGAGCCCTCCAGCACACACACACACACAGCCCTCCAGCACACTCACACATGAGCCCTCCAGTGCATACACACAGAGCCCTGCCCACAGCCTTCCACTACACTATGGTTCTCAACCTATTTATCATTGTGGCCACATATGTGGCCCACAAAGTGTTACCTGGGCCGCAGGTTGAGAATCACAGTGCCCCCCACCTAACCCCCCTCCACAAACCCTTATGCCCAGTGCCCTCTGCCCAGAACCCCCTCCTCAGAGTGGGGCCAGGAGCAGAGAGCTGGGAGCGAGGCCGCGGGCAGCCAGGACCCTGGACCTTGCTGTGTGGGGCCGGACAGCAGTTGGGACTAGGGTGACCAGACAGCAAATGTGAAAAATCGGGACGGGGGTGGGGGGTAATAGGAGTCTATATAAGAAAAAGACCCAAAAATCGGGACTGTCCCTATAAAACTGGGACATGTAGTCACCCTAGCCGGGACCCTCTGCCGTGTGGCAGCCAGGAGCCCAGAGCCACGGCCTTTAGCACACAGCTGAGCTAGGCCACAGTTGTGTGCTAATTGGGCCGCAAGCAGCCCACGGGCTGCAGGTTGAGAACCATCGCACTACACACACTACAGCCTTCCTCACAGCCCTCTAGCGCATACACATATGCACACACACACACACACACACACTCCATTCCAGCCCCTCCTGCATGCCTATGCGCACATCCCCATTATCCATCACACACACATATCTCCAGCCCATCACAGCCTTCTTACCCCCGCCCCCCGCCATCCTGCTGTGCAGATTTGCAAGCCCTGGAGCTGAACTGTCAGTGCGCAGTTGCGTGGGGCGTGCTTCTGGGAGCTGAGTGGGGACGGCACTTAGAGAAATGTGGAAAACCACATTTCAGTCTCACTTCTCGCCTGTCAGGGCAAGTGTGTGTGGCGCAGCGGGGGCTTCAGGGCCGCTCTCGGTGCTGGGCTTCAGCCACCGGGCTGAGGACAGGATGGTCTGCTGCTCTGGTGCGGGGCAAGAAATGCTCCCTGGACCTGCCTGCCTCTCCCTCCCCCGCCCGCGCCCTTCACACTGGCCTTGCTTCCTGCCAGGAAGTTACCTCGCTGGCTCATGCTCCCCTCGGGCCTCACCGGTGGGATCAGGCTGGGCAGGAGCATCATATTTCAGTGATGCCAGAGGCACTCCCAGCAAGGGGGCCAAGCCAGGCCTGGGTGTATCATACCTGCACCCACAGCTCTGTCTGCCTTATGGACATCCCCTTAGCGTGCCTCCTCACGCTACCTTTCCCCAGCTCCCCTCTTGCACACCGACCTTTCCCACACCTTTCCCCTCGCGCCCCCGCACACTGCAGTCCCCCACACCCCCTTCCCCAGCTCCCCCTCATACACCCGCACAGCGCCTTCCCCCCAAACCCCTTCCCCTCTCCCCCCTCGTACTCCACCTTCCCCCACATCCCCTTCCCCAGCTCTCCTTCATACACCCGCACACCGCCTTCCCCCCAAACCCCTCCCCCTCTCCCCCTCACACTCCACCTTTCCCCACACCCCCTTCCGCAGCTCCCCCATACACCCGCACACCACCTTCCCCCAAACCCCTCCCCTCTCCCCCTCGCACTCCACTTTCCTCCACACACCCTTCCCCAGCTACCCCTTACACACCTGCACACCGCCTTCCCCCCAAACCCCTTCCCCTCTCCCCCCCTCGCACTCCACCTTCCCCCACACCCCCTGCCCCAGCTCCCCCCATACACCCGCACACTGCCTTCCCCCCAAACCCCTCCCCCTCTCCCCCCTCACACTCCACCTTTCCCCACACTCCCTTCTGCAGCTCCCCCCATACACCCGCACACCGCCTTCCCCCCAACTCCTTTCCCTCTCCCCCCTCGCACTGCCCCTTCCCCCACACCCCTTTACCCTCACACCCTTGCACATCACCTTCCCCCCACCAACCCCTTCCCCTCTCCCCCTCGCTCCCCTGCACACTGCCTTCCCACCACCAACCCCTTCCGCAGCCCCATCTCTCCTCTCACCCCCATTTCCTTCCCCCTTCCTTCCCCCTCCTTCCCCATCTCTCTCTCACAGACACCCCGTCCCCTCCCCCTCTCCAGCTTCACTCCTTGCCAGCGGTGACTCTGCTAGGGCTTGCTGCTGCAGAGCACCCGCCAGCCAGGGAGGGGCTGCAGTCAACACTGCTGGGGCGGGGGGCACCCTAGTAAAATACATCACTTTGCTGCTCTTCAAAGGACGCTTCTTAAGCCCCCTCCTCTAATCTCCCTAAGCCCTCTCCACGCCTAGTCTCTGTGCTCCCCTCCGGCCACTTTCCTCTTCCGCCTTGATCCTTCCCCGCCTCAGCTCCAGGCTCCAGCTCTCCTCCATCAACCCGCTCTCTATCCTACCTAGGTATTTCTCCAGCTCTCTCCCCTGCCTCTCCAGTGGCCTTTTTGCCTCACTCCGTCTCCCTCCTCTTTGAGATTTATCTTCATTTGAATCTCAAGTATATTTGACACATCTCCATGTTGTTTTGATGCAGCTGGTTTGATTGGGGCATGTCAGGCTCTCACACGACTTTGCTTTAATTGCATTGGGGTGTGACTTCCTAAGCTGCTGTGTCAGCCAAGGAGGAATCGCTAATTAAAGCTTTGGAAGGCGATGACTTTAAAAAAACCAAAAAACCAAATCAACGCAACATGGAAAAACCCAGCCAGCCTGCACTTCATTTCCTGCACTTTCATTCCCTTCTAAACCTCCTTCGCTTGTTTTTATTTCCCTCCGGAACGGCTCCAAGATGTGCAGCCCTTCTCTAGGCAGCTGGCCCGTATTTCACACGCCGGCCTTACTGTCCGCGAGGTGCTCCTCTTGCGCACTTGGCTTTCTGCGTCAGAGCCCCTGCCCCCAGCATCACCTCCTGCCCCAAGCTGGCTCATCAACCCAAGCCCAGTTTGGGCTGGAAGGACGAGATCCCGACCCCCTGGAATGGGCTATGGGTGCGGTCTGGGATGTTAAGACAATGGCTTTCTCCCCTCTGCACCCGAGGCTCTCCACACAGGCTGCACATTGAGAAGACTAGCACCTCTCATCTGGCTGAGTCTGGCAGCCAGCAGCACCTGCCTTAAACCCTGGAGGTCAGCCTCCACTCCCAGAGGATTACCGCACTGATGAGAGGGCCCAGTGAGGGCAGGGACTGGCCGTGGGTCTCACAGCAAGTCTGCGGCGGACCCAGACCTGCTATGGCCCAGGCCTTATTCTGACACCTGCCAGTTGGTGTCTCACCACCGGGGGAGCTGGGCTTCTTGGTTTGTCTGCTGGCAAAGTCCCTGAGGGCCTGCCAAAGCTACTGAATGGGGCACAGCCCTTTGCTTCCTCTGGTGCCGCTGCCAAGCCAGGGCCCCGCAAGAGTCTCTCCCTGGCTGGCTGCTGCAGGCTGGGAGGCCAGGAGCTGGATGATTTAGCAGGATGGTGAGAAATGTAGTTATTTTTTCCCATTCGGCTGGAAGTCAATACTCAGGGAAGGGATGTTTAATTATCTCTCTCGCCCTCCTAAATCTCTTCAGGAGAGGGCTTGGCTGCAAATCTCCACATCATGGCAAAGTTATTGGCTGGTGCAGCGCATGGCAGCACAGTAAATTAGCAGATTAGAAGGCGCCTGCCTTCCCCCCGTTTCAGCCGTGCGTCTGGCTGCACTGCGCATGCCCACCAGTCCCTAATCAACTCTTTTAATAAGAGGGGCAGCACTGTGGGGGGCGGGAAGCTGGGGTCCTCGCTCTTGATGAGATGATAAATCAGGAACAAGCAGAATCACTGGCATAGCATGTCAGTGCTGTTCAACACACAAGGCGGGGGCAGGCGGGGGCGCTGAGTGAGCACGCAGGGGGACAGGAGAGCTGGGCTGAGCAGGGCTGCAGGGGGCATAGACCCTGACCCCCTGGCTCGTTGCTGAGAACCTCCCCGCAGGTTAGCTTAGCTGGAGGGGAAGGAGCCAGCACTAGGCACTGCACTACCCCCCTTCAACATCCAGCCAGCAGGGGGCGCTGTAACCTCTAGGGTGCCACCCTGAGGCCAGAGCGGAGCAGGCAGGAGAGGGACCCAGGGCTGCATGAGGGCAGGAGCCAGGGCTGGAGGCAGCAGCCTGGCAGCTGGCAGGGGGATGCTGGGAGCTGGGTCCTGAGAGCCGGGCAGAGCAGCAGTAGGATTTGAACTCACAACCGTGGGTTTAGCAGGCCAATGCTCAAACCACTATGACCAGATGTCCTGATTTTATAGGGACAGTCCTGATTTTTGGGTCTTTTTCTTATATAGGCTCCTATTACCCGCCACCCCCATCCCGATTTTTCACATTTGCTGTCTGGTCACCCTAGGCAGCAGCCTGGTGGGGGGTGGGGGCAGGGTCAGCCCAGCAGCAGGAGGGGATGGGGAGCCCCATGCTGCAGGCATGCAGCAGGAGGGTTTGGATGGACCCTGCTGGGCCCATGCCCAGAAGAGCTGAGCTCTAGCTGGGGGCTGCAGGCTGGGTGCTGCTGGCCTGTGGGAGAGCAGTGGGCCAGGGGCTCTCCCTGGCACGAGGCTGAGGAGCCCCCCAGGGCAGAGGAACCTTTGCACCCTGCACTGTGCTGCCCCTAAGGTTGGTCTGGGCACTGCTGGGGGGTCTTTTACTGGAACTGCCGAGTCCCTGGACTTAAGGGTATTTGCCCCTTTATTTCTGCGAGCCCAAGGAACAGCCCTCTGTGACTTCTTGGGAATGGGCAGGCATCAGTGGGCCCACCAAGGGCTGGGCCTGGAGAGCCCCATGCCAGGAGCACGTGCAGCCTGCAGCTGGGGGTGGGGGTGGGAGTGGCTGGAGAACTGCAGTGCGCAGCCCCCCTGCCGTGGAGTTGACTACATTAGCACCTGTCTTGCTGTCGGGCCCAGGGACCCAGTCAGGATTTGCAGGATGCTGCGGAGTTTGTTGCGTGCATGCACATGGCTGCGCTTGCTTTGCAAACTCCCCTTTGCATTTGTGTGTGCCCAAAGCCTGTGCCAGGTGTGTGCCCGGGTGGGGCCTGGTGGCTGGAGTCCCCAGGAGCACCAGGCCTAGAATCACAGCGACGGGGCAGCAGGGAGGAGAATGTCAGAGATTGCACTTTGATCAGACCTCTGCCACGCTGAGCAACCGAGGAGAGACTGGGGGCAGAGTCCAGGCCCCCACCCCAGCCGCAGGCTCTTCCTGCGGAATGAGTCTTTCCTGGTTCTTTGCCAATGGTGTGTTTGTTCTGCCCGCTCTGTCCTCGGCTCTGAACCTGTCTCCCCAACCCCATGGCTCCAGTGCACAGGCTAGTGTCTGAGCAGCAGGGCCTGACTTGTGCTGCACTGCTGGTAATGAGGACTGGGATGGAGCCAGCGTTCACCCTCACCTTTAGGGGAAGACGGATGGGGCCTCAGCGCCACCACTGAATCTAAAACCTAATCATGGAGAGGGGCCGGTGCCCCCATTTCCCTGGGCCCAGGCAATTGCAGATAACGGATGGGACTCCCTGCTAATGGGATATTGACGTGGCAGCACCAGGGGCCATGCTGCAGCCACTTAATTGCTAGAGCAGACTGATCACAGGAGTTGCTGTTGCTAATGCCTGATGTGCCTCTCCTCTCTGTGCGTGCCCGCCCCGGAGAGCAGGGGAGTGGGAGGGAAAGAATGAGGCAAGGCGGCATAGAGGAAGAGGGAGCAGTAAATTGGTAGTGAAGATTCATCTCCATGGCATGCTTCTTCACCTCGCCATGGGGGAGCCCGCAGCTGCTCAGCCCTGCCATCCCCCAGCAGGGGCACTGTGGACTTGGGGGCATCCTGCAGCTGCCCATCCCTGCTCCCCAAGCAGGGGGTGCTGTGACAGCACGGTAGCCTGCAGCTGCTCAGCACTCCCCCCCAGTAGGGGGCATTCTGCATGTTAGGGGGATTCCTGTAGCTGCTCAGCCCTGCCCCCAGCAGGTCTGGCCCTGGCACGGGGGCGTGACGCCCTTGGGGCTCCCAGGGATTGCAGGCAGCGGCTTGTACATATTGTGGCTAAAGCAGCAGAACAGGGAAGCGGCTTAGGTGAGCCGCTTTGGCTGGGAGAGCAGAGTGCCACGGTTGCTGTGTAATTATAGGCAGAGCACACAGCGCAAGAAGGAAGGTACTACTGGGCCAGGTGGAGAGGTAGAGATAAGACAAACCTGAGTGCAATTAGCAAACAGACTGCCAGATGCTGACAGACACCTGGACAACGCTGCATGGGGAAGGCCTCTGAGTGGCACCCCAGGCCAATCATGCTTCTGTCCCTGATATCCTAGTAGTCCTGCCAACACCTCCTCCCCTTGCATTCAGCTAGGGCGGGCGAGACGGGATTGGCATCTTATATGGAGTATGCAGTAAGGGGGACACACAGGCTGTGGGCTCCTGTGCAGTATTTCCACCTGGCCCTCAGCACTCCCAGCCCCCCACCTCCCTTCTGACACACATTCCTCTCTTAGCCACTGTCCCCCATGTGCTACCCATGTGCCACCCATGTACCACCCAGCCCTTGTCTCCCAACCCCTGACCCTCCTTCTCTCTGCTCCTCCCCGCAACTTCCATTTTTACAGCCACACAGGCAATGTCCAGTGTGACAAAGTGGGAATTTTTCATAATGTTTTGTATGAGTATGGTGCATGCCTCAGTTTCCCCTATGTGGTGCATGGTTAACTAGGTGGGGGAAAAGGTTGTTTACTCTTTGCAGAGCTCCACGTGTGACTGATGCCTGGCTGTCTGGGGCCTGGGCCCATGCCCATGGAGAGCCTGAGAAGACAATAGCACCCCAATTGCCTGGACATTTGGTAACTAGCAACTAATGACCAGGGAGGGCTGACCCCTCCACAGGAAGATAGCTCGGTGTGAGGACTGAGGAGGGGCCAGGTGGGGTTGTTAAGTGTGGGCTGCTGGAAGGAGATGCTTCTGGACTGGGACAAAAGAGGGGTTAAGGGGCTCTGGATTGACCCATGTGGACTATTCTGTAACTTTCTATTCTCCATGTTCACCAAGGACTCTCTATGCTGTGTTCCAGACATCTAATGAACCCTCCTGCTTTGACACCGCTGGCTGAGAGTCACTCCAGACTGAGGAATTTAGGGGTGCATTGCTCCCTTTGGCCATGTACGTCTTTCTCAGGCACCCAGTCCAGGTGGACTCGCTGTAGGGCGCTCACAGCATGAAACAGGGGGGCTGAAGGCTCCAAAGTTTGGTTCCAGGAGGTGGTGAAGCCCAGGAGCCTACCCAGAGAGGGAGTGTGACCCTTTGGGGGCTGATACTCTGAGGGGTCCTCCCCGCAACTGTTCCAGAGCCATGAGACAGCACCAGGCCTGTGGATCCAGGGTACACAGACCTGGCGGTGCCCCCGTCACCCATCCTGCTGCCCCTCCTGGCACACCACTATGGCTAGCCCTTGGCTTTCTCTCTGCTCCTTGCCGGGAATCCAGGGCTTCCTTTAACCAGTTTAAAGAACAGGAGTACTTGTGGCATCTTAGAGACTAGCAAATTTATTTGAGCATAAGCTTTCATGGGCTACAGCTCACTTCACTGGATGCATGCATCATTTCATCTTTTCCCCTGCATGCATCCGATGAAGTGAGCTGTAGTCCACGAAAGCTTATGCTCAAATAAATTTGTTAGTCTCTAAGGTGCCACAAGTACTCCTGTTCTTTTTGCGAATACAGACTAACACGGCTGCTACTCTGAAATCTAACCAGTTTGAATCCCCAGGGCTAAGGACCCTGCCCCTGTCTGCTCTGCCCTGCCAGTGCATGGTGTATATTATGATTGTGCAAATCTCTAGCCCTCGTGGTTGGGAACAAAATCTTCCAAAGGTAAGCCAGTGTCAGTGCTGCTGTCTGCCTGAGTGTGTAGAGAGCCTGGAACAGTGGCTCAGGGCTCCTCTTCCTCCTTCACTCACACATCTCTCTGGGATGCTAATGGCCAGCAAGCACACTGTCAAATGCCAGCACCAGTTAGCTGCCAGTTGTCTTAGGGCAGTGATACTCAGACTGAGGCTCGCAAGCTGCAAGTGGCTCTTTAATGGATCTCCTGCAGTTCTTTGCAGCACATGAAATTAAAACATTGTGTGATTTAATTATTAACCAATCAGGAGGCTTTTACTATGTTATTAACCAATTAGCTGATCAAATAATAATACTTGGTCAGTCCTTTGGCTGTGAGAATAATATAGATATGTACAAAAACTATTTCCTCTGCCCTGCTGTTTAATATGACTATATAGTACTCTAGTAAATGAAACCCTGAATTCACACATTGGTGGCTCTTCTGGGTAGTGCTGATGGTTAATTTGGCTCCTGAACCGCACTGAGTAGCACCGTCTAGGGGATGGGAAGCGGGGATGGGGGCATGAGGAGACCCGAAGGCAGGGAGGAAGGATGTTTCTGCTGAGCTGGGAGCAGGGCAGAGCTGTCTCCCTCTCATCCAGCTCAGTGGCTCTGAGGGGACCCCACTGGGTCCAGGGCTGGGAACTAAGGCCCGGATGGGCTAGAGTGGGGGGTCTCCATCTGCCCTGCCCCTGCCCCATTTGGGCAGGATGCTCCTGCCTTCCCCCAGGGCCCTGTGTCCAGCACATGCCCCTCTCTAGCTGGGGCTGACCTCCTAGCCCTGTCGAGGTGCATGCTGGGCGACCCGGGCTGGCACTCCCAGCTCCCCCTCCCAGGCCGGGCACTCGCCCATGGAGCTATGTTTAGCTCGCTCACACAATTCTAGCAGGTGCTGGTGCCTTTGAAGTGCTGCTCGAGTATTTGCTGTTTGTGCTGCTGACGCAGAGCTGGGGGTGCTGGGTGCTGCGGATGCAGCATGTGGAGCTGATGAGCCTGGGATGAGTGCTGTGTGGTGCTGGGGTGATGCGGGGGCTGGGTGGTGTGGGAGCAGGGTGGTACTGTGTGGTGTTGGGGCAGGGAGTTGATATGCCCGGTTTTGACACCAAGTGGAGCTGATGGACTCTCACTGGTGCCATGTGTTGTAGACATTACACAACACCTTTCCCGTGCACATCCTGTCACAAACACTATACCAGCAACACGCTGACCCAGCACAGCCGGGTACATCCCATGCACACCATAACAGCTTTGCTCCCCTGACAGGCTCTCTGCACACGGCATGTACACAGGTGTCCTGACACACAGTCCTGTACCAAGCACTGCTTGGGGGCCATCCCTGCAAGCCAGCTCTGCCTCCGAGCAAGAACTGTGCCCTTGGAGGTTTATCTGCCCACCCTTGCCCCAGGCCTTCCCCCAGGCTGGCTCCCACCAGATGGTGCCTTTGTGCTTCCATAAAAAGCAGCAGCAGCACTGGGAAACCCGTCCCCGTCCTGGAAACCAGCTTGCAGTCAGCGCCTGCAGTTGCAGACAGTGAGTGCCCAGGGCTGTGCCAGTGAACCAAGCAGAGACGGCACAGCTCCCCCCCCCCCCCCCCCCGGCAATGCTGCAGGCTGCCCAGGGCAATTCTCAGCGGTGCTAGTGCTAAATGCACAGCCACGGTGTGGTGGGCAAGGGACCCCAGTGCCCCCACCAACTGCAGCCAGAGTAGGAATGGAGAGCCATGCATGGCTGGGTACGAGCGGTGCCATCCCACGCCAATGGGGGCATCCGGGCAGGAGAGCGCAACGTTCCACCCCCAGCGTTCCACCCCCGGATCAATCCCTGCGCTCTCGGGAACATCCTGTGAGGCTGCAGGCTGGAAGTTCTGGTGGTCCCCGCCCCCGGGCAGGCTTCTGTGCCCTCGAACTGGCTATGTGCTCCTGGCGGGGCTCAGGGCTGTGCGACCAGCCCAGCGAACAGGGCACCCACCCAATTCAGACCATGCGCTCCAGCAGGGAGCAGCGCACGTGCCAGCAGAGACAAAGAGGCTGCTAGGGAGATCCCGGCAGGCCCAGCCTGAGGACCCATGAGGGCCCATAACATGCCTGTCACCTCGTCTCCGGAGTGCAGGGCTGGCAGGAGAGCAGGGCACTGACACGTATATGTAATTACCCACCTTGGGGTTGGAGGTGCCCTCAGGTGTCCCCAGCGCATGACCATCCCCTGTGGGTTTCTGTGACTGCTCTAATCAGGGAGTGGCTGAGAAGCGACACGCTTTCCCAGCTGGCGGGTCTGGTCAAGGAGACAGTTCCCTCCCCAGGAGCAGGACCCTCCTCCAGGGCCTAGAGGGCTCATGCTGGGCTTTGGAAGAGGCTGCCTAGGAAATGGCCCATGTCTCTCTCAGCCTGGGAGCTGAAATCCGGTGCCAGCTGCTCCCCAGCTATTTCCTGATGCACAATAACAGAGGCCATCTGGTGAGAGCCAGCGAGATCAGCAACCTGAGAGCGAGACGGGAAGTGATGGCTCACAGAGCAGCTCCACAGGAACAAGGGATTATGCAGGGGGCACTGCCAGCCCCTGTGCCCTGGGCCTGAGCCCCATCCTTCCCACAGCACTGCCAGCCTCCTCCCAGCCCCGGGCTCTGCCCCTCCCACAGCATCCCTCTGCAGGGGGCACTGACAGCCCCCCAGCCCAGGGCCATGCCCCTCCCACAGCATTCCCCTGCAGGGAGCACTGCCAGCCCCCCCAGCCCCCCGCCTCCCACAGCATTGCCAGCCCCCACCCAGCCCCAGGCTCTGCCCCTCCCACAGCATCCCTCTGCAGGGGGCACTGACAGCCCCACAGCCCAGGGCTTTGCCCCTCCCACAGCATTCCCCTGCAGGGGGCACTGACAGCCCCCCCAGTCCCAGACCTGAGTCTTTCCCCTCCCACAGCACTGCCAGTCCTGCCCCCACAAGTCCTGGGTCCTGCCTTTCCCACAGTGAAGCCGTGATGATGCCCTTTCTCCCTTGGAGCTGCGACCAGACCATGGTTGACAGATTGCACTAATCCAGTCCTAGGAGCAGCAGGAACAGCCAGGGTGCTACCCCCTGGTGCTGGGTTGGGGTCCGAGATATGACACCTGGCTTCCACCCCTCAGCTGGTCCCTGAGTAGCCTGGCCTGCAGGGTGGGTGTGTTAGGATGTGGGGAGGGGAGCCCTTCCCCTTGGTATGTGCAGCCCCGGAGCAGTCGCTGCAGTGCGGCTGGGCACTGCATGCTGGAAGATGAGCCCACCACTGCTCCCTGCTGGGCTTGGGCTCGCTTCTTCATCCCCCCCTTCCTGGTTCTGGATTGCTGCTGCCCGGCCTTCCTAGGGTTGCCAACTCTGATTGAAGCTATGCCAGGAGATCCCCCCCCCCAACATGCTGTAATGTCATTTTCTTAAAATATCCTATTAAAATCTCCTGGATTGCTTTCAGTAGTCACTGGGAGATCGATGCCGATTCCGGGAGACTCCAGGCCAGTTGGCAACCCTACCTCTGGGGCAGGGGTGCTGCAGCATCAGCTCCCTGCAGCAGGCCCAGTGGGGGCGCCCTGTGTGAGTACCAGGCTCAGCTTCCTGCCCATCATTGCTGATCGTCTGGAGAGTGGGGGCACAGAGCAGCCTCCAGCCTCCAGCCCCATTCGCTGTGGCAGGGGATGCGCCAGGCAGCTGGCACACTGGGCCTGGATGGGGCAATGCACTCAGCCTGGGGTGGGCTGGTGGCTGGACACAGGTGCAGTGCAGAGCAGACCTGGCTCTGTGGGAGCTGGCCCCTGGTCTCCTAGATCAGTCGGAGACATCAGGTGCCCCAGAGTCCCTCACATAGCCAGGCTGGAAGAAAGGGGCCACAGGGTGGGCACAGTGTTCACAGGAGGTGTGGGGAACAGCAGGAAGGGGTGGGGGACAGAGCAGGTGGAGTGGGGAAGGCAGGGCTGGCTGCAGAGGAAGTCACGCTGCCATACAGCTGGGGTAGGCGAGCCCACCTATGGATCCCTCCTGGAGAGCGGATCTGCCTGGCCCCTGCCTCATACGTTAGGCTTCCTTGAGCCTGTGGAGTGGCTTTGGGAGCCCTGTGCTGTGCCTCCTCCACGTCCTGGTCCCCAGCCTGTCAGGCCCTCAGGGCGCTGGTTCTCTGCTCCTGCTTAGGGGCGCTGGCTTTAGTCGCCAGGAGGCGGCCGAGGAGGAACGGCCTGGCCAGGGGCAGGAGCAGTGCCTGCTCTGAATCATAGAATCATAGAATATCAGGGTTGGAAGGGACCCCAGAAGGTCATCTAGTCCAACCCCCTGCTCGAAGCAGGACCAATTCCCAGTTAAATCATCCCAGCCAGGGCTTTGTCAAGCCTGACCTTAAAAACCTCTAAGGAAGGAGATTCTACCACCTCCCTAGGTAACGCATTCCAGTGTTTCACCACCCTCATAGTGAAAAAGTTTTTCCTAATATCCAATCTAAACCTCCCCCACTGCAGCTTGAGACCATTACTCCTCGTTCTGTCATCTGCTACCATTGAGAACAGTCTAGAGCCATCCTCTTTGGAACCCCCTTTCAGGTAGTTGAAAGCAGCTATCAAATCCCCCCTCATTCTTCTCTTCTGCAGACTAAACAATCCCAGCTCCCTCAGCCTCTCCTCATAAGTCATGTGTTCTAGACCCCTAATCATTTTTGTTGCCCTTCGCTGGACTCTCTCCAATTTATCCACATCCTTCTTGTAGTGTGGGGCCCAAAACTGGACACAGTACTCCAGATGAGTACTGGGGAGGCTCAGAACCCTGGTGCCAGGCCCAGCCAGCTGTGAGGACGGCCCCTCCCGCTGCAGGCCCTTGGCTCTGGGCCTGTCCCTCCTCAGGGCCTCAGGAGCCTCTGAATTCCCAGAGCATCTCCCCAACCTGCTGTGCATGCAGGGGTGTCACAGGTTGGTCCCCAACCCCAGGTGGTGCTCGCCCAGCAGGGAAACTGAGAGCAGCCGCACCATGAAGCATGGAGAAAACAAAGCAGAGTGGAGTTGCGGCCGCACTTAATTAAATGCTGATGGGTGTCGCAGCCAGGCAGCAAGAGCTATCTCCCCTGTGCTGTCATTGCTGGGAGCCTGTCAAGGTCTGGGCTACCTCATAGAATCATAGAATCATAGAATATCAGGGTTGGAAGGGACCCCTGAAGGTCATCTAGTCCAACCCCCTGCTCGAAGCAGGACCAATTCCCAGTTAAATCATCCCAGCCAGGGCTTTGTCAAGCCTGACCTTAAAAACCTCTAAGGAAGGAGATTCTACCACCTCCCTAGGTAACGCATTCCAGTGTTTCACCACCCTCATAGTGAAAAAGTTTTTCCTAATATCCAACCTAAACCTCCCCCACTGCAACTTGAACTGCAACCTCTCCTCATGAGCCATTTGAGGCCCGTGGGAGAAGAGTGAGGGCCCTGGGCCATCGGAGGATGGGCAATGCTAGGGAAGGGGCCTGCCTGTGGATCTCACTCCTGCTGGTGCACCTGGCCCTGTGGTCACTTCCCCCCAGAGCTTGGGGAAAATGCCACATATAACTGGAGGTGAGAGTTCTTGGCAGGCTGCTGGAGGGTTTGCTGGGGGATGGATGGTAAGGGCTGGATCACATCCCTCAGGCCATCGGTGGGCAGCCCCCCAAGGGGCCCATCTCCACTTGTTCCCAGCGGTGAGACCTGGGGGCATTGGCCAGGACTGCCCCTGCACAGCTGCATCCCCCTACTCCTGTGCCTCCTGGGAGTTCAGCGATGCCCCTGCAGAGCGTATAATTGGGAGCTCTGCCTCCTCCCTGCCCTGCAATGGAGCCTCCTGATGGTGCTTCCTCCCGCCCTCCCTCACCCTCCCATGGAGCACTTCAATCAGGCAATGCTGCTTCTCCACAGGAGGGCAGTTTGGGATGTGCTTAGTGCCCTGCTCCCCAATCAAGAAGCTGTGTCTACAGCGATGGCTGCTGGGAGCCTGGGCTGGCGTGGGAGAGGCAGCAGCTCTCTGCCCCACCTCTCGTGTCAGGCGCCAGTGTCCTTGCAGCAGGTGTGGAGGAGCTGCCTGGGAGTGTGCAGAGCATCACTCTGGGGTGCACCGATTGCACAGGAGAGGGGACAGAGGCCCACTGGGCTCCATGCCTCCATCCCTGGGGGCCTAGGGCAGGCCTGGCCCTCACAGGCTATTCTGCAATGGTTGGCCAATCTAGCTTCTCCTGCAGCCTGGGCAGATGGCTGTGGAAACTCCCAGCTGGGCTCCCTGGCCACACCTCTCCCCCTCTGCACCCTTAGAGGCAGGCCCCCACGGCCCTACCTCCACTGGCCTTTGCTGGGCACCTCCAAGTCCATGCTCTGTTGTCAGCCAGGCCCTCAGCCTTCAGGCACACTCCTTTTCTCTGAATCTCCTCCAATACTTTGCATAATGACAAGTTTCAGAGTAGCAGCCGTGTTAGTCTGTATCCGCAAAAAGAAAAGGAGGACTTGTGGCACCTTAGAGACTAACAAATTTATTTGAGCATAAGCTTTCGTGAGCTACAGTTCACTTCATCGGATGCATGCAGTGGAAAATACTGCTTATGCTCAAATAAATTTGTTAGTCTCTAAGGTGCCACAAGTACTCCTTTTCTTTTTCCTCCAATGCTGTAACTCACAACAGCGCCCACCCCACCCCACCTCACCCCTGCTGCCCAGCCTGGCGGTGTGCACCAGATGGAGGCACCAGCCTGGGGACAGGCCCTGGCAGGGGGCTTTGGATCCTAGGAACTGCCTCCCCTCCCTGGGACAGTGCCCTGTTCCTCCTTAGAGAATCATTTTGAGGCAGGGTGTGAATTTCATGAGCAATGGAGCTTCTACCACAAGGCAGGTTCCAGGCCATGCAGCCCCAGGAGCAGGTTCCAGGCGATACAGCAGTGCCTTAGGCTGCAGGAAGCCACTGTGTCCCTCTGTGTGCACCTTCCCAGGACTTTGGGGAGCAGATCTGCTTCTCCAGTAACTCCCATTTCTTCAGATCAGTTTCAAGGTACAATTCAAGGTGCTATGAGTTTGGTCCAGCTCATTTCACATTATGAAAAATCCAGTCCCCAAAGTCTGTCACAGGAGAGAGCTGCTGGGAAAGCCAGGAACCTATTCGACATTGGTGAGGCCTCATCTGGAGTACTGTGTCCAGTTTTGGGCCCCACACTTCAAGAAGGATGTGGATAAATTGGAGAGAGTCCAGCGAAGGGCAACAAAAATGATTAGGGGTCTGGAACACATGAGTTATGAGGAGAGGCTGAGGGAGCTGGGATTGTTTAGCCTGCAGAAGAGAAGAATGAGGGGGGATTTGATAGCTGCTTTCAACTACCTGAAAGGGGGTTCCAAAGAGGATGGCTCTAGACTGTTCTCAATGGTAGCAGATGACAGAACGAGGAGTAATGGTCTCAAGCTGCAGTGGGGGAGGTTTAGATTGGATATTAGGAAAAACTTTTTCACTAAGAGGGTGGTGAAACACTGGAATGCGTTACCTAGGGAGGTGGTAGAATCTCCTTCCTTAGAGGTTTTTAAGGTCAGGCTTGACAAAGCCCTGGCTGGGATGATTTAACTGGGAATTGGTCCTGCTTCGAGCAGGGGGTTGGACTAGATGACCTTCTGGGGTCCCTTCCAACCCTTATATTCTATGATTCTATGAACACTTGATGTGTGTAAGGCCTTGAGGGGCAGGATCAGTGAGCTGTGTAGGGCCCTGGGGGGTGGGCCTTGGGGGGTGGGGTCAGTGTGTTGTGCAGGGCCATGGGGGGCGGGGTCTATGTGCTGCGTAGGGGTCCGGGGGTGGGGTCAGCGAGCTGTGTAGGCCCCTGTGGGGTGGGGTTGCTGTGCTGCCTCTAGGGTGACCAGACAGCAAGTGTGAAAAATTGGGATGGGGGTGGGGGGTCATAGGCACCTATATAAGACAAACCCCCAAATATTGGGACTGTCACTATAAAATCAGGACATCTGGTCCCCCTAGCTGCCTCTTCCCCTGCTGTGGTCTGGTTTCCATTCAGCCCACTCCCCTGTGCTGTTGCTCTTCTCCCGGGGGCCAGTGGCCGCTGGCCGCGGTGTTTGTCTGGGACATTAAGGAGGTGTTGTTAAAGCCAGAAGGCCCAAGGATCTTGCAATGGACAGATGGAGGGAGTGTCTGGCTGCTGCAGGGCAGGGTCCAGCAGCTGCTGGGCGGCTAACGTACCCTGTAACAAGATGCGAGAGAATCAATTCCAGAAGCTGAGCCCTTCACCAGCCTTGCTGGCCTGGTGACAGCCCTGCCCCGGGAGCCTCAGCGTGAGGAGCCTAGCTGCAGAGCTAGGAGCCGCTGGGGCTGGAGGGCTGGCACGTCCTGCCAATTAAGCAGCGCTAGGCTGGCTCAGTGCCCCCATGGGAGGCTTCCAAGGGCTGGGGTGTTGGGGAAGCTCTAAGGCCCAGCTTGTCAGGGATTCAGGCACCTGCCATGGGAGGTAGGTGCCTACATGTCTATGAGGAACTGTGGCACAGAATGGCTGAAATGGAGGGAGCAGGTGCCCTAGAGCCCGCTCCCCTGGTACCTGGGATGGCTGTGGGGTGAACACAGGGATGCTGCACCACACATACTGTGTCAGAATGGGCTGCCCTGAAAGTAGGCCAGAGAGGACCCGTGTCCGGGGGGATCTCTGGGTTTTTTTCCCTACGGCTGTGCCCCCCTGCCCTGTTCTGTGTGAGTGTGGGGGGAGATGGGGCCACAGTGAACACTGCTCTGCCTGCCCACTGGGGCACTGTGCTCCTGGTACCAGGCAGACGTAAGACTTAGCTCCTGGGCACTTGTAAATCAGGCCCCTTCTATGAGAGCAGCATGTCCGTGCTGGTGCCCAGCGAGAGGAGTAACGTTCTATCCTGTTTCAGAGTAGTAGCCACGTTAGTCTGTATCCGCAAAAAGAAAAGGCGTACTTGTGGCACCTTAGAGACTAACAAAGGTGCCATAAGTACTCCTTTTCTTTTTGTGTTCTATCCTGTGAGACCCTCACTGCCCCGGGGAGTACAGCTACAGTGAAGGGGGTTGGGCTGTGTGGCCCTGCTGGGGGCTGGTGTGGATGGGCCATGTGTATACAGTATGTGCTATGGCAATGGACACCAGGATAAGGACAAACTCCCCTTGCAGTCCCTCATGGGATGCAGTGTTTCCCTAAACGGTGTGGTGCTGTTGTTCATTGGTTGCTGTGTTCCATCCCAGAGAAGGGTGCAGGGATCTGTGCTGTATAAATGTAAGTTATTATTAGTCATAAACCGTCTGCTCAGAACTACCAGGCACCAGTGGCTGACGAACAGCAGCCAGACCCTGACAACTTGCAGCAAGGGAGCTCAGATCCATCCAACACGAAACAGCCCTGATGGATCCTGGGGGCTGGGACTAACCCGCCAACCCCAAGCTTTTCCGGCGAAGCCTCGTCTTCCAGAACGGGGCTGTGAAGTTCTGTGCTCTGCCTGAAAGATATGCCGGCGAGATGAAGCAAATTCATTCCCACAACTCCAGCACAGAGACTGTGCTGACAGCCAGCAGGCAGGGGTGCCAGGCCTGGGCTGTCATGGCTAGGGATGACTCCTGGCTGAAGGCTGTTGCTGTGTCTCAGACACGACCAGGCTCTGGCTCGCAGCCACATGTGCTGTCAGTGCTCTGATAACCCGGACCTGACAGCACACAGACAGCGGTTTGTTTGAAATGGGGTGTGAGCGGACAGCAGGGGCAGTCGGCTCCTCTGGCCCCGTGTTCAGTGGGGAGCCTTCCGGCAGGTTCTCTGCACTGATAGCAACAAGTCCGCCGCCCCCATCCCCCTTTCTCTCCTACCATAGAATATCAGGGTTGGAAGGGACCTCAGGAGGTCATCTAGTCCAACCTGCTCAAAGCAGGATCAATCCCCAATTTTTGCCCCGATCCCTAAATGGCCCCCTCAAGGATTGAACTCACAACCTGGGTTTAGCAGGCCAATGCTCAAACCACTGAGCTATCCCTCCCCACTCCTCCTATCTCAGGTTTTGTTCCTTCTTCCTGGCCTGTAAAACATCCCTGCAAACACAGACAGCTCTGCACCTGGTGGCCTTACCCTGTCCTAAGACTCACATTCTCATGACAAGCCAGCAGAGCTGGGGCTGGTAAGGAGGCCCGAGATATGCCAGAACAAAATGCCACCTTCCCAATAATGCCTTTTATTGGACTAAATGCCACGCAGGCTTTAGGGGAGGTGGAGAAGCCTCTCAGCTCATCCGCAGAGAGGATTTCCACAGCCCTCCAGGCTCCTTGTCAAGATTGCGCTGTGAGTCCCCTAAAGCGTTTTTCTCTCCCGGCGAGGTGCTGTGTCTGGTGGGAATTGAATGGCAGGTCGGCCCTCTGTTTGCTGCTTAGAAAGATTACGCCGCCTTTGACTAAGCTCCATGGAGCGCTGGCTGCAAACCCATCAGACAGGACTAACCAGAAACTTAGCAGGGAAAGCAAACTTTGTGGCAGGAACATATCTCCTTCCCTCTCTGTGTTACACACACACACACACACACACACACTCCTGCTCCTCCGGGTGTGTGTGTCTCTCTCCCTCTCTCTCACATGCTCTAAGCCAGGGAGAGTCAATAGGAGGCCAGCAGGCCAAATCTGAACTGCCAGACGCTTTTGAACAGACCCCCAAATCCTTTTATTTACGTACTATTACCATTCTTGTTACTATTATTTTTATTACTTTCTCTGGAGTCTGGACCGTCACTAGACCTTGACCAAGAAATCTGGACCTTGACAAAAAAATAATTGACTTCCCAGCTCCAAGCTGTATCAATCATCAATTTTTAAGCAGAACTTCTCATTAACTTCAATTATTAAATCTGCTTTAAAATAAATAGAATGATACAACCAAGTGTGCATGTCTCTGGCCCTCCCCACCCATCCACCCAGCTCTGTCTCTGAGCACTGTTTGTGCACATACCCGTCGGTCTGTCTCCTAGCACTGGAGGTGTTTGTAAGTCTCTCTCTCTCCCTGGCTCTGGAAGTCCTTTGCACATTCAGCTCCAGCCAGGGGAAGCCAGAGTCTCTCTGTCTCTCCCCAGTGGGTAATTTCTCTTTCCCATCCAGTACCAAACGGATGCTGTTGCTGGCCCCACCCCTGCCCCATTCGAGCCTTGGACTCATGCCATCTCCTGAAACTGCTGGCCTGGGAGTCCCGTGCGCCACTGGCCTTCTCTCTTCTCCTTGCCCTCCTATGCTCAGCCTTCTGCACTCAGGCTGGGCTGTGGCACATAGGCAGAGCTGTGTGTGCCAGGCCCGGGGGCGGAGGAGACGAGGCCATGGGGTGTGGTGCCCAGTCTCAGGCTCCCACCTGGAGGGGATACTGGGGAGGGGAGACTGCACTAATCTGGAAGGGGGGAAGAGGAAGCAGGAGAGACCAAGCAAGGGTAAGGGAGAGCTGGGGAGGCCAGGCAGAGCTGGTTGGGGTTGGCAGTGCTGCCTTGGTGCTCTGTAGTGGGACTCTGGATGGGTTGCTTTGTACTGGGGGGTTGGGGAGATGGGGGTTCCCCATAATACTAGGGGTTCCTGGGCTGGCTGCCAGGGCACCTGTCTCCACAGCTTCTACCTCTGGCAATGCCATCCCAGGGTGCTGGGGCAAGGCTCTGCACTGGGGGAGCGTACAGGCTGGAGTCCCAGCTGGCATTGTGGCCACCGGTGCCCCAGCCTGCACTGCTTTTTGTGCCATGCTGGCAGCGTGGTGGCGGCTGTGGTGGGAAGCAAGTTCCCAGGCCAACACCAGGTACCCCCGCACCAGGAGGGGCGCCCTCCTTCTCTCTCGAATTGAGCTGAGGAGCGGGTGCCACCCAGGCCAGCATGGGGCCCGCACAGCAAATTGCGTTGCAGCTGCAAATTGAGTTACGCTTTGTCCAAGCTTCCTGCCAGGAAGGAACAGGTCTTCAGGCAGCCCCTCAGCTCTACCCTCCCCCACCTCAGCCTCTGCCAGGCCCATGGGGTGTACTGAGGGTCAGACCCTGCCAGGCCTCCTGGCATCAGCATATTGTGCCCCGGTGCCCAGTGTGGCTGGCTGCCTGGTGTGTTGCTACAGGGGGAAACCAGCAGGAAGCTCCAGGGGAGGCCAGTGCACCAGCAGGCGCATCACCTGGTGCTGGTGGGGGGGTTGAGGCGGGCTAGGCTGGAGCATCTGTTGAGGGATGGAGGCAGGTTGGGGTCATGGCCAGCGATACATGCACTCACAGGAAATGAGAGACCTCAGGGAGCGTGGCGGGGGAGGTGGGGGGCAGGTTCAATGTGAGAGGCATGTGGGAAGCAGGTGGTGCTGAGGGGTTTTCTAGCCAGCAGGTGGGGAAGTCTGTGGGACGGCATGTGGGACATGGAAGGTATGTGGGGATTGGGGGGGGGATGTGGCATGTGGGGATTCGGAGAGACAGAATGTACACAACAGGCCTCGCGGGATGCTTTATGGGCATGTGGGGAACTGTCGGGGTCCATGGGCTGTGGGCTGTGGGGGGGATGTGGGATATGGAAGATGTGGGGGGAAGTGGGACACAGGTAAGTATGTGAGATACGAGGGAGAGCCCGTGTGAAGCTGTGTGCGTGTGTGATTAAAACCCACTGTTTGTTTTACTTAAGCACAACACTCAGAGAGAGTTACAGGGCAGTGAGCTAGAAAATAACATCTACAGAAACAGTGCTGCCGCCGCCAAGCACCCTGACCTTTGCAAACCTCATTACTGCCACTCACACCCCCACCCCGCTGAAGACCAGGGCTCACCTGCCTGCACCCCCAGCCCTGCTCCCTTTCCCCAGGCAGGCCATCAGCCCTGTCCCTGGGTGGTAGTGCAATGCTTACGCCTGGCTCTGCAGCCTGCTGGCAAGAGCAGCAATGCCCACGCCCACCCAGCTCTGCCTAGCACATACCATCCGAAGCATCCATCCTGGGCAAGGCCGGCTTCCTGAAGCAAGGGTTGTCTGTCTACTCCATCACAGGGCTACTCAGGCAGAGGAGTGGGCAGCTGGCCCAGACGTGGGGTGGCCCAGGGCACAGTCAGAGAGGATCAAAACATGCCAGGGCAGGGCACCCCTTCCAGCCTGAAGCTCCGGCTGAGACTCAAGAGCCCCCCCCCCCCCCCCCCCGGCACCACAATCAACCAGCCAGAACAGAGTAGCAAAAGGACAATAGAGGACGTTTCAGAAATGATCTGGAAAAAGGGACAAACAGGGAGGTGGCAGTTTGCAGACAATATAAAATTACTCCCGATAGTTAAGTCCAAAGCATACTGGGAAGAGTTACAGAGAGATCTCATAAAACTGAGTGACTGAGCAGATGAAATTCAATGTTGATAAATACAAAGTAATGCACATTGGAAAACATAATCCCAACTATACATACACTCTGGTGGAGTCTAAACTAGCTGTTACCATTCATGAAAGAGATCTTGGAGTCATTGCAGTGCCCCAGGGGTCTGAGTGACAGACCTGGAGCAGGCAGTAGGGCGGGGGCTGGCCCAGGTGAGGGTTGTTCATGGCTAGAGTGACCCCCTTTGTTGGATGGACACAAGGGAAAATCTCATGAACAATAGGGGACATTTAGGGAAACTCTGTTTCCCTTCCCAGGTATCTCTCCAGTGAACATACAATACAATTAGCATAAGCTTCAGCTTACTGTTTAACACAGTCAAGGGACATCCCTTAAACCAGGGGCCACCCTATGCCGGGGCTGGGCAGCACCTAGCTCTCAGTCTTGACAGCATGAATAGGAGCACGTAGTTGTGGCCATGCTGGGAGCAGCCACCAGGCCTGGCCTGGCCCCTTCCCTGCTACCCAACCTGCTGGGCCAGGTTGAGTGCCTTCTCCCTGGGGCCCAGGCTTAGGCTTGGGCCAAGAGGGCAGCAGGCAGCTTTGCCTGCAGTAGCTGATGCCCCAGCTATGTGAACCTGCCCACATAGGGTTGCCAACTTTCTAATGGCACAAAATCTAACACCTTAGCCCTGCCCCTTCCCCTCCCCCGCCCTTTCCCCGAGACCTCCTCCCCCCATTCACTATATTCCCTCTCCCTTGGTGGCTCACTCTCCCCCACCCTCACTCACTTTCACTGGGCTGGGGCAGGGGGTTGGGGTGCAGGAGGAGGTGAGGGCTCCAGCTGGGGGTGCGGGCTCTGGGATGGGGCTGGGGATGAGGGGTTTGGGGTGCAGGAGGGGACTCCAGGCTGGGGGGTGGAGTCAAGAGATTTGGAGAAAGGGAGGGGCCTGTGGGTTGAGGGAGGGGGTTGGGGTGCAGGAGGGGGTGAGGTGTCTGGGGTGGGGCCCGGGATGAGGGGTTCAGGGTGTGGGAGGGGGCTCTGGTTGGGGCAAGGGGTTGGGGTACAGGGGAGGTGAGGGCTCTGGGCTGGGGGTGCAGGCTCTGGGGTGGGGCTGGGGATGAGGGTTTGGGGATATAGGAGGGGGCTCCAGGTTTTGGGGGAGGCTCAGGGCTGGGGCAGGGGGTTGGGGCTCAGGGTTGGGGTGCAGACTTACCTCAGGCGGCTCCCGGTCAGTAGCGCAGCAGGGCTAAGGCAGGCTTCCTGCCTGTCCTGGCACCATGCTGCACCCCAGAAGTGGCCAGCAGGTCCAAGGCCAATGAAGTGCAGAGCCCATGCTCAGGGTGGGGGCAGAGCACAAAGCTAGGAGCTGGACCTGCTGGCCACTTCCAGGGCACAGCGCAGTGCCAGGACAGGTAGGGACTAGCCTGTCTTAGCCGTGCAGCACCTCCGACCGGACTTTTAACGTCTCGGTCGGCGGTGTTTACCGGAGCCGCCAGAGTCCCTTTTCAACTGGGTGTTCCGGTTGAAAACCAGACACCTGGTCACCCTACGCCCATTCCTGTTGCTTGCCACTGCCGTGGGGAAGGAGACCACCTGGTGAGCGTTCCCTGGGAAGTGTCCCTGAGCTGCTGCTCCCTCTGCTTTATCCAGGCTGCACCAGGGACCAGGGGAAACCGCCTCACCTTTTCGCTGTCACATCCACCCCTGCAGACCAAAGCCCCAAAAGGTCACAGTCCTGGATGCTTCCAAGCACAACTTGAAGGACACAGACTCTGGGCTCCGCTGGCAGCTCCCACAGGCTGAGCAGGACCCGGCGTCAGAGCTCAGGGGCCCGCAGGAGCGGAACTCCGAATTCCTGGCCTGGGCTGCATGCTGTGTGTTTCGAGCGAGGTTCGGGCCCCCAGCAAACATCCTTCCAAGCTCAGCTTGGTGCCAGCACTTTGCCTCTGAAGAACCCTGCTGCCAGTGCTCCAATCATAGGGGCGCCTGGGGTGGCCCTTACTGCTTGTAGGGGCTATCAGCCCACTTCCGTGTCATGGCCCCCTTCCTTTCACCACTGGTTAAATTAAAGCAGCTTGACATTCAGGGCCCACTGACTTTCCCCCCATAATTAGAGCACTGGTACCAGCCCTGCCAAGGGTCCTGCTGCCCCTCTGCCATTGTTGTCCTCAGTCACAGACTCTCCCTCAGGCTGTCAGCTGGGCCCATCACCACTGGGTCTGAAGTGAAGCCAGGGAGCAGGGGTCCCGTCCGAGCCCCAGGAAGGGGGGCTGGCTACTTCCAAGCTAGCTGGCCTAATCCCCCTTCCCTCTAGTGCCCCTTGACCCTGGCACCTGACAGCCAGAACCCATCCTGCCCATTCACTGCCTTCGCTGTCCAGTAATCCCTCCCTTCGACTGTGCACCCTTCACACAGCCTTGCGGCTGCCAGGTGCACTCTGGCCACCAGCTTCCAGAGCTGAACATTACCCTGCGTTCATGTAGGGGGCTCCTCATCGCCTTCTCTGCCGCCTCCACTGGCCCGCAGCTCCATTGTCCGAGGCACTGCACTCCCCCTAGGGTATGCACCAGGCACCACGTGGATGTGTCCCCGATGCCAGCCAGCTCCTCCTCCTGCCCAACATGCAGGCCGTACCACCATGCAGGTGCCCTGCTGCCCTGGCACTGCGGGCAGTGCCAGCTCTGTGCTGCTAGCATTAGGGGGCCTGGTCTCACTGCTCACAGGGGGGGTGGGAGCTCCCTTCACGATGGCTGGGGTGGCTGCCCTGGCGTCCTGCCAGGCCCACTGGCCCTGCTTCCTGGCAAATGCATTTCCTGGAAAGGACTGTCCAGCCATAGCAACAGTTGCTAAGGTTCCCTTTCCTGGGCTCTGCAGTTTCAGGCCCCGGATCCAGCACAGCTGGGGATATGTTTACATGCGATTAACGCTCATTAATTAGACAGAGACAACAGAGCCCACCCCTGTGACAGCGCATGGGGTGAATCCCAACCCAGGGAGGGAGACGAGCCGTTCCTCAGCACTGGGGGATTCCCTGCTACCCCCCTCCCACACCAGGGAGAGACAAGGCAGAACAGAACAGACGGCGGGGGCAGGGCCCCTGGTAGCTGCTTTGCACAGCTGTGGGTGCTGTCACACCTGGGGAGGGCAGTGTGCCCTCACTGAGGTATGTGGGGCTCACAGAGCATTTCCCTGTTGCCCAGAGCCCCATTCAGGGGTTCTCCAAGAGGTTGTGCCGGCGAAGCAGAAACCTGGGCCATGGGATTGTGATGGGGTGTACCTGACTGCTGGGTCATTCAGTGCTAGGGTAAGACGGTTTCCCTCCCCCAAGCTGGGTGTGAGGGGCAGGCAGGGCAGGGGCCAGGGGTTGGCAAAGGCGGCCGAGTCCATGCAGCCAGGCTGTTAGTGGGCACCAGAGAGACTAAAATCAGTGTCGCCATTACAGAACTCCCCCCACCAGGTCCTGCTTGACCCTGGGTCTTGCTGCTTTTCATACTCTGCTCCAGCTCAGCCATCCCTGTCAGCAGAAGGCAATACTGGGATACTGGGCTCCCACTCTGCTCAGAGTGTGGAGACCTGCCCAGTCACGCTGAGCAACAGCTCCTTTAGGGCCAGGCATGGGTGAGCTGCACACGGAGCCCACTGACATTGTCCCTAGTCAAGAAGGAGCCAGGTCCAGGTTGCCCCCAGGACACTGGAACTGCATGGAGGCCGGGGAAGCCAAGCACTGGGTGAATGTGGCCCCACAGCACCAATGGCCCAGACTCAGGATCACCCAGAGATGCTCATTTGCTGCAGTTTTCACACCCCTCAAGGCAGATTGATCCCTGAGCTGGTGCAAGTACCAGCGCAGGGGAGACAGGACGCAAACTGTGTCTCTCTATTCAGGAGCCTGAGAGCTGTTCTGACTCATACCCCTGCTTCTATGGCCCCTCTGGAGCTTTGCAAGGGGGAAAGTCTGCCCACCCAGGCCATCCTTGCTCCTGACCCTCCTTCTCCCAGCGTGCCTGCCTCTAGTCTGCCCCAGTCCTGTGCCACAGAATCATAGAATTGTAGGAATGGAAGGGACCTCGGGAGGTCATCTAGTCCAGTCTCCTGCACTCATGGCAGGACCAAGTATTATCTAGACCATCCCAGACAAGTGTTTGTCTAACCTGCTCTTAAAAATCTCCAATGATGGAGATTCCACAACGCCCCTAGGCAATTTATTCCAGTGCTTAACCACGCTGAGAGGTATGATGTTTTTCCTAATGTCCAACCTAAACCTCCCTTGCTGCAATTTAAGCCCATTGCTTCTTGTCCTATCCTCAGAAGTTAAGAACAACAATTTTTCTCCCTCCTCCTTGTAATAACCTTTTATGTATTTGAAAACAGTTATCATGTCCCCGCTCAGTCTTCTCTTCTCCAGACTAAACAAACCCAATTTTTTCAATCTTCCCTCACAGGTCATGTTTTCTAGACCTTTAATCATTTTTGTTGCTCTTCTCTGGACTTTCTCCAATTTGTCCACATCTTTTGTGAAATGTGGCACCCAGAACTGGACACAATATTCCAGTTGAGGCCTAATCAGCGTGAAGTAGAGTGGAAGAATTACTTTTTGCTTCTTGCAGATCCCTTTCCACAGTACTCCTTCCTAGGCCGTCATTTCCCATTTTGTATGTGTGCAACTGATTGTTCCTTCCAAAATTAAGTACTTTGCATTAGTTCTTATAGAATTTCATTCTATTTACTTAAGACCCTTTCTCCAGTTTGTCCAGATCATTTTGAATTATAATCCTATCCTCCAAAGTACTTGCAACCCCTCCCAGCTTAGCATTGTTCATAAACTTTATACGTACCTGAAAGGGAACTCAGCCGGGCCTCGTTCCTTGGCAGGATGTTGGGGCACCACACCGACTCATTACACTTTCTGCTGGGTTGGGGAATACCCAGTCTATGGCCCAGACCTTCAGGCTGGGTCCTGCAAGCAGTTCAATATAAGCACAGGCCCTGGGTCAGGGCGGGGCAGCAAACAAACAGTCAGGGGCTCAGGCCCTTAGGCAGGAGCTGAGCAAATAGTTCAATATAGGCCCAGGCCCCTAGCTTTAGCAACCAGGGGGAGGGGGAGACTGCCACCCACAAGGTGGGTGGCAGGGGGGGTGCAGGCCCACCCACTCCACTGCATCCAGTATGGGAGGTTTAGATTGGATATTAGGAAAAACTTTTTCACTAAGAGGGTGGTGAAACACTGGAATGCGTTACCTAGGGAGGTGGTAGAATCTCCTTCCTTAGAGGTTTTTAAGGTCAGGCTTGACAAAGCCCTGGCTGGGATGATTTAACTGGGAATTGGTCCTGCTTTGAGCAGGGGGTTGGACTAGATGACCTTCTGGGGTCCCTTCCAACCCTGATATTCTATGATTCTATGATCCCAGCCCGGGTCCCTAGCAGTGGCCGAAGACCCGCTGCTGTGTCAGTGGGGATCATGGCCGCAACACACTGCCATTGGCTCCGGCAGTGCTGCAGCTAGACTGGGGTTGGCTGCCCCCGGGCTACTTCCGGATTCCCTCTCCTAGGGTACCTGGGTCAGGGTGGCATCCTCGGAGGGTTCCAGCACCATGGGCTCCTCTGGGTAGCTGGCGAAGGATAGGCTTGGCTGCTCCTCTGGGTAGCTGGCAAGGGGTAGGCTCGGCTGCTCCTCTGGGCATCAGTCAGCGTCAGGCATTGGCCGGTCCGGCCAGTCCTCGGGTTGGCTGCAGCTTGCCAGGGTCTCCCAAGCCAGAGCCAGGCCACAGGCGTCTGCCCTCTCTGGCAGCTGCCGCCCAACTAAGCTCCGGGGTTGGACTTTTCTACTTCCTGTCCTGTGCCTTGACCTCTGGGGGGCGGGCGCAGGAACCACTGTCTCCACCCAGTTTGGTGTCTGGGAAGGTTCTTCCCTCGGCAGGGTTGTTGGGGCACCACACTGCCTCACTACAGTATCCTCCATGCCATTATCTAAATTATTGATGAAGATACCGAACAGAACCAGAACTAGAACCGATCCCTGCAGGACTACACTCAATATGGCCTTCCAGCTTGACCGTGAACCACTGATAACGACTCCCTGGGAAACGGTTTTCCAACCAGTTATGCACCCACCTTATAGTAACTCCATCTAGGTTTCAGAGTAACAGCCGTGTTAGTCTGTATTCGCAAAAAGAAAAGGAGTACTTGTGGCACCTTAGAGACTAACCAATTTATTTGAAAGCTCATGCTCAAATAAATTGGTTAGTCTCTAAGGTGCCACAAGTCCTCCTTTTCTTTTTGCGAATACAGACTAACACGGCTGTTCCTCTGAAACCTGTCAAATAAATTGGTTAGTCTCTAAGGTGCCACAAGTACTCCTTTTCTTTTTTCCATCTAGGTTGTATTTCACAGAATCATAGAATATCAGGGTTGGAAGGGACCTCAGGAGGACATCTAGTCCAACCCCCTGCTCAAAGCAGGACCAATCCCCACCTAAATTATCCCAGCCAGGGCTTTGTCAAGCCTGACCTTGAAAACCTCTAAGGAAGGAGATTCCACCACCTCCCTAGATAACCCATTCCAGTGCTTCACCACCCACCGAGTGAAAAAGTTTTTCCTAACATCCAACCTAAACCTCCCTCACGGCAACTTGAGACCATTACTCCTTGTTCTGTCATCAGCTCCCACTGAGAACAGTCTACATCCATCCTCTTTGGAACCCCCTTTCAGGTAGTTGAAAGCAGCTATCAAATCCCCCCTCATTCTTCTCTTCCGCAGACTAAACCATCCCAGTTCCCTCAGCCTCTCCTCATAAGTCATGTGTTCCAGTCCCCTAATCATTTTTGTTGCCCTCCGCTGGACTCTTTCCAATTTTTCCACATCCTTCTTGTAGTGTGGGGCCCAAAACTGGACACAGTACTCCAAATGAGTACTCTATTCGACTCACCAATGTCGAATAGAGGGGAACGATCACGTCCCTCGATCTGCTGGCAATGCCCCTACATATACATCCCAAAATGCCATTGGCCTTCTTGGCAACAACGGCACACTGTTGACTCATATCCAGCTTCTCGTCCATTGTAACCCCTAAGTCCTTTTCTGCAGAACTGCTGCCTAGCCATTCGGTCCCTAGTCTGTAGCGGTGTATGGGATTCCTCCGTCCTAAGTGCAGGACTCTGCACTTATCCTTGTTGAACCTCATCAGATTTCTTTTGGCCCAACCCTCTAATTTGTCTAGAGCCCTCTGTATCCTATCCCTACCCTGCAGCGTATCTACCTCTCCTCCCAATTTAATGTCATCTGCAAACTTGCTGAGGGTGCAATCCACACCATCCTCCAGATCATTTATGAAGATATTGAACAAAACCGGCCCCAGGACCGACCCTTGGGGCACTCCACTTGATACCGTCTGCCAACTAGACATGGAGCCATTGATCACTACCCATTGAGCCCGACAATCTAGCCAACTTTCTATCCACCTTATAGTCCATTCATCCAGCCCATACTTCTTTAACTTGCTGGCAAGAATACTGTGGCAGACCGTGTCAAAAGCTTTGCTAAAGTCAAGGAACAACACGTCCACCGCTTTCCCCTCATCCACAGAGCCAGTTATCTCGTCATAGAAGGCAATTAGATTAGTCAGGCATGACTTGCCCTTGGTGAATCCATGCTGACTGTTCCTAATCACTTTCCTCTCATCTAAGTGCTTCAGAATTGATTCCTTGAGGACTTGCTTCATGATTTTTTCAGGGTCTGAAGTGAGGCTGACTGGCCTGTAGTTCCTCAGATCCTCCTTCTTCCCTTATTTAAAGATGGGCACTACATTAGCCTTTTTCCAGTCGTCCGGGATCTCCCCCGATCGCCATGAGTTTTCAAAGATAATGGCCAATGGCTCTGCAATCATATCCGCCAACTCCTTTAGCACTCTCGGATGCAGTGCATCCGGCCCCATGGACTTGTGCTCTTCCAGCTTTTCTAAATAGTCCCAAACCACTTCTTTCTCCACAGAGGGCTGGTCGCCTCCTCCCCATGCTGTGCTGCCCAGTGCAGTAATCTGGGAGCTGACCTTGTTAGTGAAGACAGAGGCAAAAAAAGCATTGAGTACATTAGCTTCTTCCACATCCTCTATCACTGCGTTGCCTCCCTCATTCAGTAAGGGGCCCACGCTTTCCTTGACTTTTTTCTTGTTGCTAACATACCTGAAGAAACCCTTCTTGTTACTTTTAACATCTCTTGCTAGCTGCACCTCCAGGTGTGATTTGGCCCTCTTGATTTCACTCCTGCATGCCCGAGCAATATTTTTATACTCTTCCTTGGTCATTTGTCCAATCTTCCACTTCTTGTAAGCTTCTTTTTTGTGTTTAAGATCAGCAAGGATTTCACTGTTAAGCCAAGCTGGTCGCCTGCCATATTTACTATTCTTTCTACAAATCGGGATAGTTTGTCCCTGTAACGTCAATAAGGATTCTTTAAAGGATTTCCTAGTTTGTTTATGAGAAGGTCATGTGAGACAGTATCAAAAGCCTTACTAAAGTCAAGATATACCATGTTTACTGCTTCCCCCCATCCACAAGGCTTGTAACCCTGTTAGGTTAGTTTGATATGATTTGTTCCTGACAAATCCATGTTGACTGTTACTTATCACCTTATTATCTTCTAGGTGTTTGCAAATTGATTGCTTAATTATTTGCTCCATTATCTTTCCGGGTACTGAAGTTAAGCCTACTGGTCTGCAATTCCCCGGGTTATCCTTATTCCCCTTTTTATAGATTAGCACTATATTTGCCCTTTGCCAGTCCTCTGGAATCTCTCCCATCTTCCATGACTTTTCCAAGATATTCGCTAATGGCTCAGATATCTCCTCAGTCAGCTCCTTGTGTATTCTAGAATGTATTTCATCAGGCCTTGGTGACTTGAAAACATCTAACTTGTCTAAGTAATTTTTAATTTGTCCTGTCTCTATTTTAGCCTCTGATCATACCGCATTCACTATGTTAGCTGTGCAATCGCTACTAGCCTTTCTGGTGAAAACTGAGACAAAAGTCATTTTGCATGTCTGCCATTTCCACATTTTTTGTTATTGTCTGTCGTCGTCCCCTCGCTCATTGTTTAGTGGGCCTACCCTGTCCTTGGTCTTCCTCTTGCTTCCAATGTCTTTGTAAAATGTTTTCTTGTTTTCCTTTATGTCTCTAGCTAGTTGAATCTCATTTTGTGCCTTGGCCTTTCTAATTTTATCCCTACATACTTGTTTTGTTTGTTTATATTCATCCTTTGTAATTTGACCTAGTTTCCACTTCTTGTATGACTCTTTTTTGAGTTTCAGCTCATTGACGATCTCCTGGTTAAGACAGGGGGGTCTCCTGCCATAATTCCTAGCTTTCCTATGTAGTGGGATAGTTTGCTTTTGTGCCCTTAATAATGTCTCTATTATAATAATCCTATCTATTACAAATAAGGCCCCTGTGCCAGGGCTGTGGAGCAACACAAAGCTGGGGCTGCACCAGACATAGGTGTACCAGGGGAATTCCCCAGGGGTCCTTACACCGGTCTCTTGCTGTAGCCTTGCTGCTGCAAAGGGTTTGTGGGGCAGCGGTGAATTGGGCCCTTACCGTTTGCATGAGCACAGCTGTCAGGATGTGGGGCACAAACACCCCCCTGCCTGCACTCCCCCCCCCCTCGACCGAGGGCACAGAGAAATGGCCCAGCATGCCAGTTACAGCCTGGTTCACTCCCAGGCCCCTTGGGTCTGTACCTGGACCACGGCAGCCCTTTATGCAGCCAGTGAAGTGGCCCCACTGGGGCAGTTTTGAGCCCCTCTCCTCCAGGATGCACTCAGCATGTGAGCTGCTGGCCCCCTTCCAGGAAGCTCCATAACACTCCTAATGCTTTGTCATGTAAATGTAATCAACTTCATTCTCCTGCTGCAAGGAAATGAGCTGGGGCTTGTTTGTGGGGTTTGCCCGCATGTGTTGAAGTGGAGCTGATGCGGGCAGCTGGAGGGCGTGCAATCACTTAGCAGCCTTTCCCAGACGGCTGCACCTTGGAAAAACAATAGCATTTGGTAGCAGGAGAAGAGACTGCCCTCCCAGAATTGATTTAAATTACACTTTGATTGGGAACAGATGTAAGAGTTAATGGTGAAGAGGCAGGTACCTGCAAGCAGACGCAAGCAGGGCCATGCTTAGTCTGATGTCTCATTTACTCACTGCAGGGGGGAACAGCCCCTGGGAGTGCAGGTGCTGCTAGCCTGCTCTGCACATGGAGCCATGCCGAGCCATGCCAGAGCAGGCCCTTGTACAACAGGGCCCAGGCCTGCCTTCGTCTAGCACCACAATCCCACATGCAGGAGTGCCCCTACTATGACTTTAGAGGGAGCAAAACCTGCCCTGCCTGGCATGGCATGAGGCTCTTCGAGCATCTGCCCTGGTGCTGGACAGGCTTCAGGTGCCTTTCCCAGTGGAGCAGAGGCAGTGTAGGGGAGACACACCATTCGCAGAAGGAGAGCATCTGTGGGGACACCATTCCCAGAGGGAGAAGAAAATGTAAGTGGTCTCCATGGGAATGCCTGGGCTCTGGGGACCCTGCATTGGTGGCACAGAAGGTTCTTGAGGATGCATTGGCTGGGAGCTGGGTGCGTACTGGGCGAGGAGCAGAGGGCATGTGTTATGGGAGAGCAGAGGTTGCTGGGGGTCAGAGAGGCTCTTGGAGGTGCCTGAGCTGTACTGAAGCATTCTGGGGCCCCTGATGCTATAAAACCATGGGCAGCCCTGCCCGGCTGGGCCCCAGCAAGGTCCACTCACTGGGTAGGGGAGGGGGCCCAGCAGAGCATACTTCCCTAGCCGAGGGGTGTCTCCCCCTTTCCCAGCTCTCCGCTGGGTGGGGGCATCAGCAGGGCCATGGAGCAGACGTGGGGCGCTCGGGGTGTGCAAGGAGCAGAACAGGGTCCCAAATCATAGAATCATAGAATATCAGGGTTGGAAGGGACCTCAGGAGGTCATCTAGTCCAACACCCTGCTGAAAGCAGGACCAATCCTCAACTAAATCGTCCCAGCCTGACCTTAAAAACGTCTAAGGAAGGAGATTCCACCACCTCCCTTGCTAACGCATTCCAGTGTTTCACCACCCTCCTAGTGAAAAAGTTTTTCCTACTATCCAACCTAAACCTCCCCCACTGCAACTTGAGACCATTACTCCTTGTTCTGTCATCTGCTACCACTGAGAACAGTCTAGATCCATCCTCTTTGGAACCCCCTTTCAGGTAGTTGAAAGCAGCTATCAAATCCCCCCTCATTCTTCTCTTCCGCAGACTAAACAATCCCAGTTCCCTCAGCCTCTCCTCATAAATCATGTGTTCCAGTCCCCTAATCATTTTTGTTGCCCTCTGCTGGACGTTTTCCAATTTTTCCACATCCTTCTTGTGGTGGGATGTGCAGCCTGTCCCCAGTGCCAGCCCAGTCCCATCACTGGTATTGTGGGGCTAATCCGAGGGTGTGCCCGGCAGGTGGGGTGTGACGTTGCATCCCATAATGCTTTATAGAAATATGCTTATGAGTGTAAATATGACATAACTGGAATATGTTTTATGCTAGATATGCCATGTAACATATCTTTGCAAAGGTTATGTTCTTCTGCATGTATTCATCCTATTTTTATGCATGTATCAATTTTATATCTGAAGTTATGAGCGTTGGCTCTATGCTTGTATTTAAAGTGTTTGCTGTAGAAAGCACCTAAGGCAGATTTGGTCAACATAGTGTGAAGGGTTTCAAAGTAGCAACCGTGTTAGTCTGTATCCGCAAAAAGAAAAGGAGGACTTGTGGCACATTAGAGACTAACAAATTTATTTGAGCATAAGCTTTCGTGAGCTACAGCTCACTTCATCGGATGCTTATGCTCAAATAAATTTGTTAGTCTCTAAGGTGCCACAAGTCCTCCTTTTCTTATAGTGTGAAGGGGTTATTGGTTAACAATGGACCTTGATAGACGCCAATCCACATCTGAGCTTTCCTGGGAATGTCCTGTAGAAAACTGAGTCATACATGGACATGTGACTTGCCCATGTGACTCCAAAACTCCATTTTGTAGCTGGATTCTACACAAAGGAAGAGAGGGATTTCTACCCACAAGAGAGAGACTATATATGCTCCTGGGAAAACTACTCCATTTTGTCTTCAGCTGGCTCAAGAGATAGCCTCTCCACCCCAAGGAGATGCCTGAAAGAAACTGGAACAAAGGACATTAACTACAAGAGTGTGAGTGATTGCTGGACCAGACTAGAAAGAAGTCTAGTCTGTCAAAGAAGCTTATTGGAACATCTCTGAGGGTGAGATTTACCTGTATTTAGTTTCCTACTGTATTAGCCTTAGACTTGCGTGTTTTATTTTATTTTGCTTGATAATTCACTTTGTTCTGTCTGTTATTACTTGGAACCACTTAAATCCTACTTTTTGTATTTAATAAAATCACTTTTTACTTATTAATTAACCCAGAGTATGTATTAATACCTGGTGGGGGGGCGGTTGCAAACAGCTGTGCACATCTCTCTATCAATTTCAGAGTAGCAGCCGTGTTAGTCTGTATCTGCAAAAAGAAAAGGAGTACTTGTGGCACCTTAGAGACTAACTATTTGAGCATAAATAAATTTGTTAGTCTCTAAGGTGCCACAAGTACTCCTTTTCATAGAATCATAGAATATCAGGGTTGGAAGGGACCTCAGGAGGTCATCTAGTCCAACCCCCTGCTCAAAAGCAGGACCTATACCCAATTAAATCATCCCAGCCAGGGCTTTGTCAAGCCTGACCTTAAAAACTTCTAAGGAAGGAGATTCCACCACCTCCCTAGGCAACGCATTCCAGTGTTTCACCACCCTCCTAGTGAAAAAGTTTTTCCTAATATCCAAACTAAACCTCCCCCACTGCAACTTGAGATCATTACTCCTTGTCCTGTCCTCTTCCACCACTGAGAATAGTCTAGAACCATCCTCCCTGGAACTACCTCTCAGGTAGTTGAAAGCAGCTATCAAATCCCCCCTCATTCTTCTCTTCTGCACACTAAACAATCCCAGTTCCCTCAGCCTCTCCTCATAACTCATGTGTTCCAGACCCCTAATCATTTTTGTTGCCCTTCGCTGGACTCTCTCCAATTTATCCACATCCTTCTTGAAGTGTGGGGCCCAAAACTGGACACAGTACTCCAGATGAGGCCTCACCAATGTTGAATAGAGGGGGACAATCACGTCCCTCGATCTGCTCGCTATGCCCCTACTTATACATCCCAAAATGCCATTGGCCTTCTTGGCAACAAGGGCACACTGCTGGCTCATATCCAGCTTCTCGTCCACTGTCACCCCTAGGTCCTTTTCCGCAGAACTGCTGCCTAGCCATTCGGTCCCTAGTCTGTAGCTGTGCATTGGGTTCTTCCGTCCTAAGTGCAGGACCCTGCACTTATCCTTATTGAACCTCATCAGATTTCTTTTGGCCCAATCCTCCAATTTGTCTAGGTCCCTCTGTATCCTATCCCTGCCCTCCAGCGTATCTACCACTCCTCCCAGTTTAGTATCATCCGCAAATTTGCTGAGAGTGCAATGCACACCATCCTCCAGATCATTTATGAAGATATTGAACAAAACCGGCCCCAGGACCGACCCCTGGGGCACTCCACTTGACACCGGCTGCCAACTAGACATGGAGCCATTGATCACTACCCGTTGAGCCCGACAATCTAGCCAACTTTCTACCCACCTTATAGTGCATTCATCCAGCCCATACTTCCTTAACTTGCTGACAAGAATACTGTGGGAGACCGTGTCAAAAGCTTTGCTAAAGTCAAGAAACAATACATCCACTGCTTTCCCTTCATCCACAGAACCAGTAATCTCATCATAGAAGGCGATTAGATTAGTCAGGCATGACCTTCCCTTGGTGAATCCATGCTGACTGTTCCTGATCACTTTCCTCTCATGTAAGTGCTTCAGGATTGATTCTTTGAGGACCTGCTCTATGATTTTTCCGGGGACTGAAGTGAGGCTTACTGGCCTGTAGTTCCCAGGATCCTCCTTCTTCCCTTTTTTAAAGATTGGCACTACATTAGCCTTTTTCCAGTCATCCGGGACTTCCCCCGTTCGCCACGAGTTTTCAAAGATAATGGCCAATGGCTCTGCAATCACAGCCGCCAGTTCCTTTAGCACTCTCGGATGCAACTCATCCGGCCCCATGGACTTGTGCACGTCCAGTTTTTCTAAATAGTCCCTAACCACCTCTTTCTCCAACCCCCCCCACCAGGTATTAATACAGCTGTGCACATCTCTCTATCAGTTTCAGAGTAGCAGCCGTGTTAGTCTGTATCTGCAAAAAGAAAAGGAGTACTTGTGGCACCTTAGAGACTAACAAATTTATCTATGCTCAAATAAATTTGTTAGTCTCTAAGGTGCCACAAGTACTCCTCTCTATCAGTGTTATAGAGGGCGAAGAATTTATGAGTTTACCCTGGATAACCTTTATACAGGGTAAAATGGATTTATTTGGGGTTTGGATCCCATTGTGAGTTGGGTACCTGAGTGCTGGAGTCAGGAGCACTTCTTAAGCTGTGTTTTCAGTTAAGTCTGCAGCTTGTGGGGGTTGTGGTTCAGACTTGGATCTGTGTTTGCAGCAGGCAAGTGTGTCTGGCTCAACCAAGGCAAGGCACTGAAGTCCCAAGCTGGCAGGGAAAACAGGCTCAGAGGTAGTCTAGGCACATCAGGTGGCTATCTCAAAGGGGTTCCTGTGATCCAACCCGTCACACCCCGACTGGGGTCTCTGGCTCCTCTGGTGCCTCCTCCATGAAGCAGGCTGCCCTCTGCTGGCCAGCTGGCCTCATCTGATGGCCAGTGAGTCCCCTCAGCACCAAGCCAGAGCCTTGGGCACAAGCCCACTATGCCTCGTGCTTAGGAGCGGGGACCAAGGCAGGAGCTGTCAGCTGGGGGCAGGTGGTGGGAGCTGTGGCGAGCCCTGCAGAGCCCCACACTCCGGGCTAGCAGTACAGCTGGCATTGTACCAGTGTGTCTGGGCGCAGGCCAGCTTCTTGCATGTCCGTGCCAGGCGCAGTCGAGTGATGTCAGATGCCTGGCTGGCAATGTCAGGCGGAATGAGCGGAGCTGCAGCTTGGCTAGGGCAGAGCTAACAATAAGTCCTAGTACTGTGGCTGCTGAGATGAAGCTGCCCCTGCCCGTGCTGTGTGCAGATTGTGCCAAGAGCCTTGGAAGAGGCCCCAGGGCGCCGAGTGAGCCCAGGGCACAGGGACATTCAGACACATGCTGCTGTCAATGCTAGATGCAGAATGGCCAGAACGACCTTCTCCCCCGCCAAGAACTCACCACAGAGATATCTCCATCTCTGAGCCAGCAGTGCCACTTCTCTCCAAGCCTTGTGCTCCTGCTAAGTCGCTGACACCCCATGACTTCCCCTGGCAGCAGGCTGTGCGATGCCACAGACCCAGCCCAGCCACTGCCCTGCAGGGTCAGGAGACGAACGGCTGTGTTGGGTACCTGCTGGACCCGCATGTCCCCAGGAGCTGAGTCATGGGCAGCAATAGCAAGGGGTTCTGGTTTGCACAGTGTTTGGGTCCTGTAAGGCAGCTCTGGATGGAGTTCTTGAACTGTCACAGGAAGGCAGGCTGGGAGGAGAGGCTGCCCTGCTGCCAAGGTTGCAGGGTGACTCCCAGCTGCTGGAGGGCGCTGCTGTGTCCTGCCCAGCCAGCTGAGAGGAAGGTAGGGACATTTGGCCCTTCTCAGAGGCATGCTATGATGCTGGGTGAATATGGATCTGTTCACGGATTCTCTGCATTTGGATGCTGCATTACCATCTAGCCAGCTGGAGTGGCTCTGCATGAGGCAGTAGAGTCCGTGCCCAGAGAATATACAGTCCAGTCCTTTTTAACCCTCTGGGTCCAGCTGCTGCCAGCCACATGACTGGCACCTGGTTAAATCTCCGAGTTGCTGATCATCTCCAGAAGATACAGCAGAAGGCAATCATCAGGCTCACACTGCAGAGCGGCACTTTGCCTTCCTAAGCTTCTTATTTCATTTTAGCATTTACAATACACACAGCCAGTAATCCTGACATCAAACATGCCACGCGCACTTCCAAGCAGCTTCGACGTCAGGATGTGCGAGCACCAGCAGGAGCTGGCAGCTCCAACGTCTCCAGATAACACCGAGAAGAGAGACAGACAGGAAAGCTTCTGTCAAAATCAGCTGAGGATGCACAAGCCCATTGTGTCCTAGAACTCTATTGTCTAAACCCTTCTCCAGGGGACAGTGTGCATGGCAGTGCTAATGCAGGATCCGAGGTAATGCAGCGACAGACGTAGCCCTGCAGACCTGATCTCACAGCCATTCTGGTCACAGAGAAGCAGGTTTAGTGATCCTGGGCATCCAACATCAAATTGCTCCAGCCGAGCAACCCTGCCCCAGGATGGGTCAGCAGGGGGCTGCAGGGCAGGACTGAGGGAGATCAGCAGAGCTGGTGCTGGGGCCCAGGACTGGAATAGGGGGGTGAGGATCATGGGTAAGGCACCAGCACAGCTGTTTAGTGGCCAGGTCAGAGACCATGGCCCCAGTCATTCCCATGGGCACAGCCAACGCCCAGAGATGTCTGAGTTGAACACCCTGGCAAGCCAGGCAGGTGGAAGCAGCCTTGGGAGACAGGCTGTAGGCATGGAGCTGGCTGAATACGCAGCAGTGAGGTAGGTGCACAGAGAGGCCCCACCCCTGATTTAGGGAGCTGTGAAGGGGAAGGAGAAATTTCACTCCTATTTCACCCTCTTCTCACCCAGAGCCTTAAGAGTGCTAGCCCTGGGGGGACATATGGCTCAGATTTGTCCTAACAAGCCAGGCGATTCACCATCTTTGGAGTCAGTGAAATCCATGGCTCTGGGCCGCTCCATTGGCGAGGGTTGGTATTGCCCCCTGGGCTGTCCCTGGCAGCGGAGAGCCCAATCAAGCTCCCAGGAGCCCTGCTTCTGTATGACCACAGCAGCATGCACAGCTCCATGTGGAGGGCAAGAGGCTTCTGCATTCTAATTCTAGATCTCACACATACTCCCTACCTTAGGTAAGCCACATCAACCTCTCTGCCTCAGCTTCCCCATCTGTGACTGAGGAGAATCCCTCTGGGGCGGGGGTGTATCAGCCAAGTAGGTGCTATTTTTAAGGGTTAGACACCTGCAAACATTCCTGGCAGTGCCCCTGACAAACATGAGCAAAGGTTAGAAACACTGGCCATGTTTCCAGTCAGAATCTGACCAGCAGCCTGCAGTTCCAAAGGGGATGTCTGACAGGACTGACCTGACGGCTCCTAAGCGCCATCTGGTCTGTTGTGCAAATCCTTCTTAGCTCCTGGACTTCTGCCCCACTAGCCTGCGACGGCTCTGTCCTTGGGCAGCACTATGGGCTGGGGTTGGTGCGGTGCCCACTGCCCATGGGCGGTCCCTCTCCCTGCGCCCAGCAGCAGGAAACCTTTGCTAGGGGAAATTGAAGAGGAAAAAAGCTGCAGGGAAGGTGGTTGGAGGCTGCCCTGGCAAGTCCCAGGCACCGGTCTCTGCTTTGGGTCTGGTGTCCATCCCCCAACAGGGGCTCCCACTGGGTTCAACGGGGCCAAAGCAGCACAGATCTCATTAATCCCCCCCTCCAGCTCTTCCTTCCCAAGCTGTGCCTCCAGCCAGTGATGAGCTGCCAAAATCTTAACAACCGGTTCCCTATAAAAAGTTCTGATTTAAGGGATGTGCCCCACTATGTATTTTTTGTACCAACGGGGTTACCATACGTCTGTATTTTCCCGTATTTTAAATGTTAAAAATTCCTCCTGGATGGCGATTTAAGAACCAAAAAGCCTGACCTGTCCAGGAAAATACGGATGTATGTTAACCCTGCCTAAAGTTCCTTTTTAAAAAGATTGGCCTGAACTAGACATGAGCTCCGTTTCACGTGTGTGGGTCCCCGCCACTCCCTGGGGGTGTACTAGGGTGACCAGATGTCCCGATTTTATAGGGACAGTCTCGATTTTGGGGTCTTTTTCTTATATAGGCTCCTATTACCCCCCCGCCCTCATCTTGATTTTTCACACTTGCTGTCTGGTCACCCTAAGGTGTGCACATGTGTGGGTCCCAGCTGCTTCATGCCCCCCTCATTGAAGCAGGTGTGCAGGGTTACTGCCCTGGGAACTGCAGGGCACCAGTGGACGTGGGGCCAGCTGCAGATAGAGACGTGGGGCAGGGGTAGCTGGAAGCAGGGGGTGTGGGGCTGGCTGCAGGCAGGGAAGAGGGTGCGGAGCTTGCTGGAGACAGGAGGGTGCAGGGTTGGCTGGAGGCAAGGGGGTGTGGGGCTGGCTGGAGGCAGGGCAGGGGTTGCACCAGGGGCTGGTGCAGGCAGGGGGTGCAGGGGTGGCTGGAGACAGGGGCTGGTGCGGGCAGGGGGCACGGGGGTGGCTGGAGACGGGGGCTGGTGCGGGCAGGGGGTGCGGCAGGGGCTGGTTGCGGGCAGGTGGTGTAGGGGGTGGCTGGAGACGGGCTGGCTGGAGGCAGAGGTACAGGGGTGGCTGGAGACAGGGTGGCTGCGGGCAGGGCGGGGGGTGCGGGGTGGCTGGAGGCAGGAGCTGGCTGTGGGCAGGGCAGGGGGTGAGGCAGGGGCTGGTTGTGGGCAGGGGGTGCGGGGGTGGCTGGAGGCAGGGCAGGGGGTGGCTGGAGACAGGGGGTGCAGGGGGTGTGGGGGCAGCAGGGGCTGGCTGCGGGCAGGGGGTGCAGGGGTGCCTGGAGACAGGGGCTGGTGCGGGCAGGGAGAGGTGTGGGGCTGGCTGCGGGCAGGGCACATTTGTTCCCCAGGCACCCACTGCTCTGTGCAGCAGGGCCCAGAGAGGCAAGGCGGAGGAGCTCCTGCAGTGAGAGGGCTGGCTCCCCTCTACCTGGTGCCCCCATCAAAGGCCCCTTTCTGCTGCCCTGGCTTTTCTTGCCTGCTCCCCTGCCTGCTATCCTGCAGCCCTTCAGAAACACACGCGGAGATCAGCCCTGGGGCTTGGCAGTAAAGCAGGCAAGTCCCTGCCAGAAACCTCCCTGGGATCCAGATGGAACCATCACCCCCAAACCCCCGGCTTCACTCCAGGCTCCATGCACTAGGAAGGGGTCCCGTGTCCTAGGAGAGGTTGTCTGTCTCCTCAGCCCACAGCAGCAGGACAGACAATGGCATTGGCATGCGCACTTGAGGCCCCCAGCCAGTGGAGTTGATGAACCATCCTCACTTTAAAACAATGATGTGGAAGGGGCGCTTGTTTCACTGTCCATGGCTGATGTGAGCATGTAGCATGGGCATGCACATCTCTCCCGCTGAGGATGCCAGGCCCTTCTCAGGCATGTGGCTGGGTCATACATTTGGAGAGGCACTGCCTGCAGGCCAGGCTATGCCAGCTGCTCCCCATGCCCTGCCCTCCCCTGGCAGGCAGCCTGGCCCTGCTCTCTGTCAAATTTGTCATTACGCGGCTGGGCTCTCTGGGTCATTTGGACAAAGGGTTTTCAGCCTGTCATGTCAGGCCTGCTGAGTGGCTGGTCATGTCCATCTCGTCGTATTGGCACTGCCCTGACTGGGTGGCTGGTGAATTGCATCTGGCTAATGTGCTCCTGTGGAATGAACCATCAGCAGGGCACGAATGCAGGGAATGCCAGACTCTAACAGTCGAGAGGGTGCTGCGTGCCCCGGAGACTAGCAACTCACCCCAGCCTGCTTGCCACCTTGTCTGCATGCCCCCTGGGTGTGGTGGAGAAAGCGTCAGCCGTCACCTCTCATCTTCTGCCCTCCCAGTGCTCTGTTGTTTTCACTCCACAGAGGCTCAAGAGCTGCACTAATCCTCTAATCCCCTAATCCTCAGCGTTTCCCACCCGCCAGGTGTGGTGTTTATCTCCCCCCGCTAGCTCTGTGTGTGTCCATCGGCCTGTCTGTCTAATCGCTGGTGGTCCCTGATGGCAGCTCCATGGCAGCCCTAACCAGCTGCTGGGGAGCAACTCTGCAAGGCTGCCACTCCTGTGTCATGAGCCAGTGACCCACATGGTCACTATCCAGCCAGTGCCTCTCACCCAGCATAATGCCAAGAGCTCCTGCTCAGCCGGAAGCCTTCTCCTGTGCCAGGAGCTGCAGGGAGGCTATCCCTAGGCTGTGCATGCAGGGAGCCAACAGACACCACAGCCATGCCACAGCCAACTGCTACAGCTCACCCAAGCAAGCTGGAGAGAGAACTGCAGAGCCAGTGGCCCTAGGGGCATGCTCCTTCCCCGGTGAGGGCTCTGGCATTGGCTCCTGAATGGCAGGGGTGCCTTCCAAAGGAATTTTCTCAGTTCTAATCCTCGCCTTGATAGCTGGGATTTAATCAGCACTGCCATAAGCAGCTTTTTCTAAGGCAGAGAAGAGCTGAGGCTCAATAGGAATTAATTTGCCTAATTAGTGTCTTTGAAAAGTTCTCCTCCTGCGCATGCCCAGATGGGAGAACTCGGTGCATGGGATGGCAGCCCACAAAGGCCCTTCACCAAGTATGGCGCACCAGTTTGGGGCACGGTTAAAGCCCCTCCCCAGCATGGGATCAGGCTGCTGTCTCACGGTCTGTCAGGAGCATTTGTGCCTCCAGCTAGCTGCATGCTGCCCTCCACTTGGGCGCTTTTGACATCAGGCGCAGATCGTACCACCATCACTGTCCTCCCCAGGCTCTGTGCTATGGAGCGGGGAATGACTCCACCAGGGGCCGCTCTGTGGGGGGCACCCATGTACGTCCATGCTGGCACGTGAAAGCCAAGAGACCTTGTGCTGCTGATGACATGTGAGGGCCAGGCTGGGCGAGGGGCACCGAGATGCCAGTTGTCACCAGAGCGCGTTGTGCCTTTACCTGGGTACTCTGCTAAAGGTTGCTCCATTTCGGCTCACTCCGCAGCTCCCAGGCTGCGATTCCAGCACAAGGTGGGTGGAAGCGTTTTGGGCTAATGCAGGGCTCCCCTGGCCCTTGGCATGGCGCTGAGTCAGCCAGCAGGTGCCAGGACAGCCCTGTGCTGAGGTGCGGGAGCGGGCAGCTGACAGGGAAGATGAATGGATTTAATCACGCTGCTTACAGGGCACCAGCTGAAGTTTCATGTAAGTTATGATAGCGCCAGTTTGCACAAAAATTGTATTTTCAGGCTTCATTGACTGGCTTAATGAGAATCTTTACGTGTCAGATATTAAATTAAGAAATTAAAGAGCTGTTGCAGTGTGTACAGACTCCTTCCCTTGCGCTGGCCCCGTGGCCTCTAGATCAGTCAGGAATGGAGGACTGGAAAGGAGGGGAAAGTCTTTGATTTTCTGCCACTGGGGAAGTGAATCTAATGTGTATTGGCACCTAATTCATGTTTTATTTAAAGTGCTGTCCTTGACCGCTGCCCACTGCCTGCCCTCCAGCCGGGGCACCCAGAGACAGAGCCAGCGCCCCTTGAGGGTGAAATCCCAGCCAGCAGCAGGGTGCCAGGGACTGGGTTGCTCCAGTGGGTTCCTGTTCCTTGGCACAGGAGGTGCTGTAGAAGCTCATCTCTATTCTGGCTGGGATGTCCCTCTTCAAGCCAGGTTCCCTGGCGTCTCCCTTCTGGCTGCTGCGTGGGGGCCCCAGGGGCTTGGCTTTCTCCTGCCAGTTGGTCTGTCCTGAGGGATATGCTGGGATGTGGGCGGATGTTGGCACAGATGGTTTCTGGCTTCCTTGGGGAGCCAGCAAGGCCAGTCTGAGGCATTCCCGAGTGCGTTGGGGTTCACAGCACGATCCCTGCTCAGAGAGCCTGGGAGCTGGGCCAAGCAATGAGGAGCTGCCTGTGTGACATGTGCACAATGCTGGGAGCAGGTCTCTGGGGCTGAGAGAGGGGAACACCACCCGTTCATGATGCCCACAGCACAGCTGGCATGCCGCCTGTGTCGATCCAGGGTGGACTGTTGTGGCAAACCTGTAGCCAGGGCATCGCTGGCTCAGGCTCCACCCAGAGGGGCTGGCTGCAGTGCCAGGTGGCGCTTACTGCCCATGTGCCAGTGCCACATGCAGAATATAATCTTGGGCCCTCTGGGAATCAGGATGTCTCCCCCTTCACGTCACAAGCTGCTCCCTCCCTCCATAGCCCCCAGCCCTGGGTACCCCCCTGGCTCCTGCCCCCTGCCATGGGACTGACCCCTCCCTCCAGCCCCAAAGGTGCCAGAGCACCAGAGACGGGCCCATGATGGGCAGAAACTCCCATGGTGACTCCCGCAGAGGGATGATTGGATGGCTTGATGGCTGGGGGGAGACAGAGCCTTGAGCAGCAGGGGCTTGTGGCACGTCTGGGGCTGCCCCCACAGTGGTTACAAGCTTACATGGGTGTAACGCAGCTTGCGTCACACCTCACGTGGGCCCCAGCAGTCCTCGAACTACATTAGAGGGGCACTGGCAGCACTGCCTGGGCTGGAGCAGCCAGCAGAGGAGAGCCTTGCGCAGCCTGGGCTGTGGCTGGAGATGGAAATCTCAGGATTTGGAGAGGGCCAGCCATGGCAGCGTCTGGGCGCTAGCATAGGCCTCTGGGGCTGGAGTGGGTATCCGAGCCGCCTGACCCCAGCACAACACTGCTCCGGCAGGGTGTGTGACATGCAGGACTGGGATGGGAGGGGGAGGAAGTGTTGTAAATACCCTCCCTGCCGTCCTCCCCACTGGATCCCTGGCTCCATTTGCCCAGCACTGCAGCTGCGCTCCTCATCCCTGGGGTTCAGTGATGCCTGTGGAGCTGCACGATGGGGAGGGGTAGCAGCCCCCCAGGTCAGCTGGCCATGGCTAGGACCAGTCTCCCCAGACCCCCCACATATCCCTTCCTTCTTTCAGCGAGACAGGGCTGGTGCTGGCAGTGATGGGTCTTCACTATCCAGGGCTGCCCCCGTGCCCCCACAGCCCCAGGCAGCTTAGAGCATCCCGGAAAGCTGCTTTACCTTGTGCTCTGGCTGTGAGAACCACTCGGAGCCATTGAACCCTGTAGAACAGACAATGTAGGGGTGGGGGGCACAGAGCCTGTTGGGTCAGCTCTAAGTCTCTTGGGGTGGCCCCCATGCTGGACAATTCCACCCGGGGGGGGGGCACGCAGGTAATGGGTGAATGTCTGGAAGGTGCAGAGAGCTCCAGAGAAGGGTGTATGACTGTTATTCCTGCCCCTCCTCCCTCTCCTGCTGCTCTGATTATTGCCCCCCGTGCTGCACGGCTGGCTGCCCCACCAGGTCCTCACACAGAACACGTGGGGGGGGGGGGGGACAGAGTGCTCCCCAGCAAGCAGAGCCATTGGTTTCCATTACAAATCATGGAGCCAGGGGCGTGGCCTGTGGATACCGGGTGGGAAGCCTCTGCCCAGGTGAGCTGCTGTGGAGCTGGCCTAGTGCAAGGGGGAGCCAGCGGCCTGGTGCTCCGGCTCCTGGAGGAGCTCCGAGCCATCTGCAGGCCCCAAAGCATGCTGGCTGCTGACTCAGTCTGCTTCCCCGGAGCCAGCAGCTCAGAGGACACTGCACGTGTCCAGGAGACAGGAGACTGGGTGCACGTGTGTCACACAGTGGGGTGTGTCAGTTGCTAGCCAGCAGAGGGAAAGAGCGGGGTTTGTGGAGCCAGTGGCTGGAGAGCGTTTCCCCTGGTGGGCAAAGACAGGGCTCCCTCCCACTGGAAGCAGATGGCAGAGATTCACCCCGACACCTTAGGTCACCCTGAAGCAGTGTCACACACTGCCCCTTGGGAATGGCTGAGCTATTCATAAGGGACTGTTGTGTATGACCTGCTTGTGTTCACCTGCTTTGGCTTCTCATATCATGGTGAATACCGTGGTGGGGAGGGCTGGGCCCTGTGGGACTCCAGAGCCAAGCAGCTGCCCAGAACAGCCCTCTAAGTTTGGTTGGAGAGGAAGGCCCTGGGCTGCACCACTGCAGCCTCTGGCAAATGGGACAGGAGTGCGTGGTGTAGTGGGATGGTCACTCGCTCCGGCCCTGAAGAGGTTAAAACAGCTTTGGGAAAGGGCTGCCCTGGGGAGCCAATAGGCTAGGCTGACTTGGGAGGCAGCCACAGCTGGGGCCACGCCCCTATCTGTTGGCCCTATAAAAGGCTGCTAGCTAGCATCTCAGATAGATTCTTCCTCGAGCTTCAGCTCCAGCCTGACAACTCCCCGGGCTGCAGGCCATGTGCAAGACCAAAGCAGGTCCTGGGGTTGCAGAGGCAGCAGGTCCAAACCCCCCTTTGCTGGGGATGAATGGCTGGTACATTAGAGTCTGCCCTAGCGAGCGGGGGCTTGATGGTGACTGGCAGTAGCAATATACTGAGGTGAGGTGGGGATAGAGGGTTGGGGGTTCCCTGGGGAGGGAAGACCTAGTGTATGGGGGCACTGCCAGAGGGCAGCACCCCAAGGTAGAGGGGCACTGGGGTCTGGGAGGGACATGGGAGCCAGAGGCAAGCGGGACACTGGCCTGCAGAGGGTGTGCTGGAAGAGCTAATTCCCAGGATGACCAGCAGGAGGTGTCCCACCAGTGAGTCATTGCCTTGCTACAAGGTGGTAGAGAATGTGGGCATAGGCGGTCTGCCCCTGATACAAGGGGCAAGGCAAGGGTGGCAGGACTATTACCCGGAGACTGGAGAGCTACAGGAAAGGATGGTGGATCCCAGGTACACTGGGGTTTTCTATACGGAGACCCCAGGTGCTATCACTGGTTGGGCCCAGGTATCAGTGACCTGACGGAAGGGGGCAGATGACCTGCAGGAGATCCGGGAGACCCAAGAGAGACTATGGGAAGTGCAGAGGGCCCTCCATGAACAGTTAGGCCAGCTGGCAAGGGAACAGCGGGCCCCGGTAAACCTCCTCCGACAGGAGTTTTGGAGGAAGCAGGGAGAATGGCGTGAGAAGCTGAGAGCCAGGGCCAGGCGGCTGTGGCAGGGTGCTGGACATGCTATGCCTGTGGGCGGAATGGACATGTAAGATGAGACTGTCCCTACTGGGATGGTGGCAGGGTGCCTCACCCAGGGGAGGGACAGGGGTGAGTCCCTAGGACAGCCCTCGGGGTGAAGGAATCCAGGCAGCTGCCGACATGTTGGGACCGTGGGCAACGAGGCCACATGCAGTGGACGCGCCCAGGCCTGACGTGGAGGGTCTGGGTCAGTCCGAGCGGACGAGACCCCAAATGGACCACGAGAGGCCCAGGGCAGCAAGGAGGCAAGGGAGCCTGCTGGAGCTGCCAGACTCTGGGCCACATTAGGAGGCACTTCTCTCTCTTCCCCTCCCCTTGTCCCCCCAAGGGAACTGAGGGGTGGTGAAGGAGGTGCCTGGGGGCCCAGAAGGGCCAAAACTGGAGGAGGTGGTGAAGGCAGCGACCAGGATAAAGAGGACCCTGCGGGAGGTCAGGACCCAGACTGTTGCTGGGGAGGCCTTAAGCCAAGGATCAGAGACTGAGTGGGCCCAGCAAGATGCCGGGACCCAGGTGGTCAGGGAACCAGACCCTGCAAGTGGAGGGTCAGGGGGATGCAGACCTACCGGCGTGGCTGGAGGCTGCAGAGCTGGCCTGTCGGAAGGTAGAGGCACGCTCCTGGGAGATGGCCCAAGGCTGGGAAGCTTCAGAGAGGAAGCATGCAGCCCTGGAGGAGCAGCTCTGAAGAGCCCAGGCCAAGAGCCCCCCATACCCCCAGGGGTGGGGATTTTGAGGTGGAGTGTGTGTATTGGGGTGGTCACCTGCTCTGGCCCTGAAGGGGTTAAAACAGCCCTAGGAAAGGACTGCCCCGGGGATCCAATATGCTAGGCTGATTGGGGAGGCAGCCACAGCTGGGGCCACACCCCAATTAGGCCACAGCTGGCTCTATAAAAGGGCTGCTAGCTAGGGTCTCAAATAGACCTAGCTGCCTGGGAGCTGAGGGTGCAGGCAGCAGAGCAGGGCTGGGGAAAGATGAGAGGAGCTGGGGAGTTCCTGCCTGGCAATTCCCCAGGCTGCAGGCTCTGTGCAAGGCCTAACCAGGTCCTGGGGTTGCAGAGGCAGCAGGTCCAAACCCCCCTTTGCTGGGGATGAATGGCTTGTACGCTGCAGTCTGCCCCACTGAGCAGGGGCTTGATGGTGACTGGCAGTAGCAATAGACTGAGGCAAGGTGGGGATAGAGGGTTGTAGGTTCCCTGGGGAGACCTAGCTTATGGGGGCACTGCCAGGGGACAGCACCCCAAGGTAGAGGGGCACTGGGGTCTGGGAGGGACATGGGAGCCAGAGGCAAGCGGGACACCAGCCTGCAGTGGGTGCTCTGGAGGCTGGAAGAGCTAATTCCCAGGATGACCAGCAGGAGGTGCTGCACCAGTGAGTCATTGCCTCACTACAGTGGGTATGACAGGGTAAATGGGCAATGAGAACCTGTATTAGCCTGAACAAACCTCCTGGAGTTAAGAGAAACTTTACGGAATTCTGGTCAATCGTACTGAAGGTGGGTAATGGCTCTGGACGTCACTGTCTTACCTAGGCCATGGCTACAGTCTAAGAGCTTCATGGAATGCAGGAGATGTCTATAGCAGGAAGGTGAGCTTCCAGCAATTGCTGGATGTTCAAAGGCCCTTTTGGCACCCTACAGGGGAAGTGGATTTCTTTAGGAAATACTCTGAGGTGAGGAGAATGCAGAAGTCCCTTGGCAGAGCCAGCCTCTGAAGTGTGGAGGGGAGGAAGAGACCCTTTGTGCACAAACCCTGCTTCTGGAAACTCCTGTTCAAGGCCCCCTGAGCTGCATAACAAGGACATGGCACACCTTGGGAGCGAGCCTGTCCTGAGCTGATGCTCAGATGAGCTTGTACAGCGAGGACCCCCTCAGGTGGGGTGTGAGGAGACCACACTTGCCAGAGCCCTGGGAGAGCTCTGAGAAGCTTTTAGCTCACAGGGGCTCTGTAGGGTTTGAATGCTTTTACTGCAGGCGTGTGTGGTAACTGATACCTGTCGCGCTCACACTGCTGTCCGCCTGGGAAGAGAAACCAGCTGGTGTCCCAGGGCAACCTGTCCATGCTGGGAATACCACAGTGTAGGCAAGTAGCTGGGAACAGCCTGGTCAGGAGGGATAGAGATGTGGGTGTGACGAAGTGGGACTGTTCTTAATGTTTCCTCTAAATAGTGTGGGGGTGCCTCAGTTTCCCCCAGGCAGTTCTTAAGTATCTAGGGGGTGGAGTAAGGGTGTATGATCATTGCAGAGCCCTAGAGGGCATGTGTGTGCAGGAGTCTGGACACAGAGAATGGCCGACACCCTGTTTCCTGGCAACTGATGGCCTGGGCCCTTCCCCCCCTGCAAGGTGAGAGCTGAAGGGTTGGAGAACAAAGGAATCAGGTGACCACCTGGCCCGGGAAAGGAACAAAGCCCAGAGGAGGAGGGGCTGGAGGGAGTTTCAGTTTGGGGCTGGCTGGGACATGGAGCGAAGTGCAGACGTGGTTGTCTGGCTCACTACCCCCCAAAATGGACCCAGCTGAGGGGTCCCGTTCTCTGCACCTGCAAGCTCTGTGTTAGACCATGTTCCTGTCGTCTAATAAACCTTCTGTTTTACTGGCTGGCTGAGAGTCACGTCTGACTGCGAAGTTGGGGTGCAGGACCCTCTGGCTTCCCCAGGAGCCCCGCCTGAGCGGACTCGCTGTGGGAAGCGCACGGAGGGGCAGAGGATGCTGAATGCTCCGAGGTCAGACCCAGGAAGGTGGAAGCTGTGTGAGCTGTGTGTCCTGAAGACAGGCTGCTCACAGAAAGGCGACTGCCCCAGAGTCCTGACTGGCTTCATGGGGAGCAGTTCCAGAGCATCGCCCAGGGACTCCGTGACAGTGGGTCTCTGCCCATGAGAAGAGCTGGCTGGGGAGCTGGCAGCTGGACATCTGGGCCACTGAGGGGAGCTCCAGCTCCAGGTGCAGGTGCCCTGAGCAGTGAGATCAGCAAGCAGCCATGTCACATGCTGTGTGAGCTGACCTGGGGTTCCCTTGTCTAGGGCCAGAGAAGGGCAGCTTGCCAGAGCAGCAGGCACTGTCTCTGTGTAGGCGAGAGGGGCATAAAACATTGCCCAGGTGAGAGCGGGCAACGTTTGCTGATATGCCCAGCATGGCTGTCCTGGGAGCAGCGTGCAGGGTGTGGTGAAGCCCAGCTAGCCGCAGAGGGGCTCCACCCCCTGCTCTCGCTCCCAAAGCTCCCAGAGTCAAGGGGGAGAAAAGACTTTTAAATCTGCCTGTCACAGCAAGACAAATTCCCCACGGAAGCCCCTCACAAGCCATCCATCTCCCCCACCCCCATGCCTGCCCAGACTTCTCCAGCTTTCAGGAAAGTTTCAGTAAACAGCTTCATTTGGCACTAATAGGAGTTGAGACATTGTTCAGCATGGCACCTATTGATTTCGGTCAGAATGGCCCATCACTCATGCTGGCTTAGCCAATTTTATTTATTATTTTTGAAAGAATAAATCTCTAAGAGCTAAAGCGGGCCTGGGGCGCCTGGCAGGCCAGGAGCTGCCAGCCAGCACCCTGACTCAGGAAACTTCTCAAAGCTCATGCCACAGGGTCCTGACAGCAGCTCCTCCAATGCCAGTGCTTCAGAGTGTCACCATGCCTGGGCCGAGATATGGTCCCTGCCTGCAGGACTGTAATGGGAGCAAATGCCGTGGAGAGGAGCTGCCCCTATGCGGTCCCAGGATGCTCCCTTACCCCAAAGGCCTGGCTGAATCTCCCTGCACTATGTTGCATGCCCAGTTCAAATGAGCATGGGGAGGGGTGGGGGACAAAGCAAATGGCACCTTTCTGCCAGGTGAAGCCGGCAGCACCCAGGGCTGGGTTCGATATCTAGGGGTTCCTTTGCAACAATACAACACAGAACCAGCTTGAGCCCCCACCCGGTAACCTGGGAAAATGATCAGAGGGATAGCACTGTTAGTCTGTAAAAGCGGCAGAGTCCTTTGGCACTGTGATGAAGTGGAACTGTTAATGTTTCCTCTGAACATTGTGGGGGTGCCTCAGTTTGCCCTATGCAGTTCTTAAGTATCTAGGTGGTGGGATAAGGGTGTATGATCGTTGCAGAACCCTAGAGGGCAGGTGTGTGCAGGGGTCTGGACACAGAGAATGGCTGACACCCTGTTTCCTGGCAACTGATGGCCTTGCCCCCCCCATGCAAAGTGAGAGCTAAAGGGTTGGAAAACAGAGGAATCAGGTGCCCTCCTGGCCTGGGAAAGGGACAAAGCCCAGAGGAGGAGGGGCTGGGGAGCATTTCAGGTTGGGGCTGGCTGAGGACATGGAGGGAAGTGCAGACTTGGTTGTCTGGCTCACTGCCCCCCAAAACAGACCCAGCTGAAGGGTCCTGTTCTCTGTACCTACAAGCTCTGTTTTAGACCATGTTCCTGTCATCTAATAAACCTCTGTTTTACTGGCTGGCTAAGAGTCACGTCTGACTACGAAGGTGGGGTGCAGGACCCTCTTCCTTTCCCAGGACCCCGCCTGGGCGGACTTGCTGTGGGAAGCGCATGGAGGGGCAGAGGATGCTGAATGCTCCAAGATCAGACCCAGGAAGATGGAAGCTGTGTGAGCTTCTTGCCCTGAAGACAGTCTGCTCACAGAAAGGAGACTTCCCCAGAGTCCTGACTGGCTTTGTAGGGAGCAGTTCCAGAGCATCGCCTGGGGACTCCATGACAGGCACCTTATAGACTGACAGACGTATTGGAGCATACCTCGCTATCCCTAGCCTGATTCTTGCTTGCATATTTATACCTGCCTCTGGAAATTTCCACTACATACGTCTGACAAAGTGGGTATTCACCCACGAAAGCTTATGCTCCAATACGTCTGTTAGTCTATAAGGTGCCACAGGACTCTTTGCTGGTAAAATTACATACCACCCCTGAGAGGCAATATTTCTCCACTCGAAAGCACAGAGTCTGAGTGTAGAAAAGAAACTTTTAATGAAAGGAGGAAAGTCACCTGACATTAACTGGAGAAAATGCCTCAAGCAGAATTCATAATCCTAAAACTGTAAACAGGACACCCACCCCAGTGTGTGTGGGGCAGTGTCTTCTGCCTTGTGTTCTTGAGTTCTACAACCAAAAGTTCCTTTACTGTGCCCCACTCTTCTCCGTCACCATACCCCACTGACTGTAGTTGTCCTTGGTCAGTGAGGCCCTAGTGTTCAGAGGTAGATCTTTATGAGTTCACCTCCCACCTAAGGAAGAAGACACCTTGCTTGCTGCACCATCTGAGCACTTGCATTTGCCGGCTGCTCTGCCAGCCACTGTTCCTCTCTGCTAGCCACCCTGCCAGCTGCTGTTTCTTGCTGTCCTGTTGGCTGCTAGTTCTACTCCTCTCACAGTTCCACTCACTGGTCATCACTGGTTATTAGGCCCATCTGTGATCACACCCAGACTGTGAGCAGGCCTAATAACATCAGCCACACTATCAGAGGCTCATTCACCTGCACATCCACCAATGTGATATGTGCCAGCAATGCCCCTCTGCCATGTACATTGGTCAAACTGGACAGTCTCTACGTAAAAGAATAAATGGACATAAATCAGATGTCAAGAATTATAACATTCATAAACCAGTTGGAGAACACTTCAATCTCTCTGGTCACGCGATTACAGACATGAAAGTTGCGATATTACAACACAAAAACTTCAAATCCAGACTCCAGCGAGAGACTGCTGAATTGGAATTCATTTGCAAATCGGATAAAATTAACTTAGGCTTGAATAGAGACTGGGAGTGGCTAAGTCATTATGCAAGGTAACCTATTTCCCCTTGTTTTTTCCTACACCCCCTCCCCTCCCCTCCCCAGACGTTCTTATTAAACCCTGGATTTGTCCTGGAAATGGCCCACCTTGATTATCATACACATTGTAAGGAGAGTGGTCACTTTAGATAAGCTACTACCAGCAGGAGAATGGGGTGGGGGGAGGTATTTTTTCATGCTTTGTGGGTATAAAAATATCTTCTACACTTTCAACAGTATGCATCCGATGAAGTGAGCTGTAGCTCACGAAAGCTTATGCTCTAATAAATTGGTTAGTCTCTAAGGTGCCACAAGTACTCCTTTTCTTTTTGCGAATACAGATTAACATGGCTGTTACTCTGAAACCTTTCAGCTCAGGTGACCCCTCATTTGGGACAGGCTCAGCACAGTTCTGCTCCCCTTTAGTCACACAATAAAGACAACAACATTGATAACAACATTTCACTACCCCTGCATTCTGTACTAAAGTGAACCCAACACCAGCCAAAGTCGATCACTTGGAGTTACACAGCTCCTGTCTGCTGGATACCTAGGCAGGGTAGGCATGTTCATGTAAATACAGTTTGCTCCTGAAGTCTCTCCCCCTCCCCAACTAGGGGAGAGCTCATTCAGACCCTGCTTACACAAATAGATCACAGATTGCCCCTCCACCCCAGTCCGGGGCCTAGCACCCCTGCTCTGGACCCTGCCTGCTCTCTGTGGACTCTGTGCCCATCGCTGTTCCCTGCCTCCTCTCCTGCTGCACTTAGTGCAGGGATGGAACTCCACCCCTGTGCCCTGCCCTGAATGTGAAGGAGGACGGAGAGGGCATGTGAGCCAGAGCTGCCCAGACCCCACCTGTGGGGCTGCCTCAATGGGAGAACAGCCCATCCCTCTGTCTCACACAGCCAGCAGCAGCGCTGACGGGATCTGACCTGGGGATTCCATGTCAAAACATCCCTCCTATCAGCATTCCCTGGTGCCCCAGTCCTGGAAATGCTTGTTTGCAAGCCCTCCTGGCATGGGACTCCACCAGCCAGCAGTGACTGCCTGGCACTGGTGTCATCTCCACCTGGCACCACGGCAATGGCTGGTGTCTCTGGTCAGAGGTGTGACGTCTAGCAGCTGACTGAGCTGCCCAGATTTCAGTGTGGGCTAGCCACACAAGGGATTAGCCACCCAGCGCAAGCACGCCTCAGCTTGTAGCACAGACACCCCCCCACTCCAGCCCCTGGGACAGCAGCAGTGGGTGGGGCTGGGGCAACAAGGAGGCCAAGCCCAGGCCTGGTGTAAGTAGGTGCACATCCATTGGAGTGATTGGCCCCTGAGTGCAGCAAGACTGAGCCAGCCGTTAGGCCTGGAGAGCAAGGAGTGATCAGGGAACGGGCCAGCCCCAGGGGGCATGGCAGTGCAAGGTGGGAGACACAGGGCCCACATACAGGGCCAGGGGCGAGCTAGTGGGGGAGGTGAAAGGGACTCAGTGGGGCTGCTGTGGGGCTGAAGCACCCGAGGGGACTAGGCTCGCTGGGCACACTGTGGGGGGCACTAAGCTGGCTGGGCAGTGGTGCAATTAACTCCTGCATTGCTAAGTTGTATGAGGCACCTCATTGCAGCAGGACCATAACACACAGCCTGACACGGGGAATGCGGGGAGAGCTCACAACTGGGGGGGGGTACGCAGGCCAGCCAGCCCCTTTCCCCACAGCCCTCCGCTCCTGGCTGGCTGCTGCCCCACTGCCTCCATCCTAAACATCTCGTTAAAGGGATTCACAGGGCTGCCGAGCTGGCCCCAAGCTGGTGTTTATCAGCCATTTGTTCCAGCAGCTTAGGCAGCCAGCAAAGGTCACTAGATCTTTAATTATGAGGAGGCAAGCGACAGGCACAGTCGGAGGACAGGCTGGGGCAAAGGGCCCGCGGGCAGACAGCTGAAGAGAGTCTGGCCCAGGATAATGAGGGAACGCAGCTGCCCTGAGGTCCCCAGCAGATGAGACAAACCTTTCCTGTTCTGTGTTCTGCACCTCTCATCTGGGTGCTGCCTGCTCTCTGGTAGGCAGTGCTGCCTGCTGCCAACCTGTCCCCCACGGCTGCTTGTTTCTGTCTCTTCTCATGTTGGCTCTCACTGGCCGGGTGCTGCTGGGGACACCTTGCTGAGGCCCACCTTGAGCAAGCTGCCACGAGCCAGGGAAAGCTGGGGCTGCATTGCCACAAATCCCTCAGTCTGCAGGCCTGGGCCAGCTCCCTCCCTAACGAGCTCCTCCAAATTAAACCCTGCTTGTCCAAGGCGCTCCAGAGCAACCCCAGGGAGACAGAGCAGCGCAGAGCCCATGGGAGCATGGGGGGGGGGGGGGGAGGTGGGAGAAGGGATGGGGCAAGGGTTGGGGAGAGTCATGCAGGCCTGGGGCAAGGGAGGGGTGTGGGGGCAAGGGAGGGGTGTGGGGTCACGCAGGGCTGGGGCGTGGGAGGGGTGTGTGTGGGGTCAGTTGGGGGCTGGGGCGAGGGGAGGGCATGGGGTCACACAGGGCTGGGGTGCGGGAGGAATGCGGGGTCACACAGGGCTGGAATGTGGGAGAGTGGCCAGGGGAGGTCATGGGAATATGTTGATGTCATGGAGCCCCAGAGTGCATGCTCTACCCCTGTGAATTAGCTTTACCCAGCTGAGCTCCGGCCCCAAGTCTGGGCCTTTGGCTCCTGTCTCTCCACACCAGCCCAGCCAAGTTCTGGACTGTTTAGAGACATGGCCCCTTCCAAGAAGCAATGCCCCCAGGGGCATGCAGAGATGCCGCCCAGCCTGTCCCAGGGAGCGTTCCATAGTCCTGTGAATACTGTGCTGGAGAGCCTGGGTTAGCATGGAAAAGCTGAGCCCATGTCAGAGTCCGGTAGGGTTGCCAACCCTCTAGCACTGTCCTGGAGTCTCCAGGAATTAAAGATTAATCTTTAATTAAATAACATTTTGTCATGAGATGAAACCTTCAAGAATACATTCAACCAGAATTGACAATTCTAGTATCTGTATTGGCAGAAGCAGCTTCCCGCGCATGGCGGGCTGTCCTGGGATTCCCAGGGCTCTCTGGCCCTCTCGCAGCAATCTCCTCTGCACTGAGTGTCGCATCCTAAAGACAGCTCACCTCACACCGCAGGTCTTCGCTGCCTGCTGGATTCACAGTTCTGGCCTGCTGGGGCCTTCCAGGCATTAACAGCCAAGGTCCAGTTCTGACTCTGCCACTGCCAGTGAAGACCCCTCCACTCTAGCGTGGTGATTGCGTTCAGCTTGTGAAGGCGCATTTAAACCAAGCCAGCCAGGCTGCAGGGACAACCCTGCAATTCCACCTCTCTGCACCCAGCGGGTGGGACTACAGAGCCGGGGGTACACTGACTCACACCTTCTGGTCAGAAACATCGTGCAAAACCACTATGTATGCCACAACTGCAATGAGGAGAGGCCACCGAGGAGGGGAGTGGACAGGTTGAGGGGGACCCGGTCCTGATATGAGGGAAAGGGAAGGGGTGAGGGTAAGACAGGCACGATAGTGATGGATGTGGGCAGTGAGGGGGGTGGATGGGTGTGTACTGTACAGGTGTAGTGTGCACACATATGTGTGTGTGCTGTATACATGCAGTGTACATGCAGGTCTTGTTTACATGCATGGCATGTGAGTGTATAGTATACATGTGGGAATGCATGTGTGTATGCTTGCTGTCTATATGTAGGTGTTCTGTATATGCATGTGTGTGTGTATACTGTATACATTCATGTGCTGTGTGCATGTGTGCAGTATGCGGGTGTGCGTGCTTGCTGTCTGCATGTGTGCATGATGTAGTAGGAAGAGAGCCTGAGACATAAGCCCTTGTATCAGAGGCCTGGTATGAGGCAGGACCTGCTCACAGAATCTGGCAAGAACAGGGCTCATAGTGCAGAAATATACATTCCTAAGATGTGCTAGTCACAGAGTGCTCACGCAAACACATCTTGATATCAAGGATGGTACAAAAACATTCCTCAAGTTGAACAGGAACACACTGACCCCTCCTAAAAGATAAGGTCAGGATGACAATGTCATGAATAGAGATGTTTTGATTGAACCAACACATACAAGGCGATGGGTGATAACTAGCCACATCGGGGGCAGTAACTAACTATGTCAGAGGGGCAGTACTAACTTGTTTGTAGTGGGGTATAAAGATGTATCTCAGAGGGAGTATCTTTGTCTGACCTAGGGAGAAACGAAAAGTCCTGCTGTTCACTGAGCTGGTCCATTGTTATGGGCATACATGTATGAGTGGTCTGGTAGAGTCTGCGGGATACTAATACTGTACTTCCTTGACAGTAAACCTGGCTCGGTGCCTTCCTCCCTTAATGGATCTTGTGGTCATTGGGCGGTTTGCTCAAGGTCTTCCAGCACAGTAGCTGTCTGCGCAGGGCTGGGGAGGCACACAGGGGGAACACACACACACACAGCCAAACATCTATCAACATGTAACCACACATGCATGGATGTGTGCTGTGTATTTGTGTGCTTTGCATGGGGTGCACATGCTTGCTGTCTATATGTAGATGTTCTATGTGGGTGTGTATTTGTGTGGTACTCAGGGTGTGGGTGTGTGCGTATACTGTGTGTATTTGTCCGGTACTCAGGGGGTATGCCTGCGTGTACTGTGTGTATTTGTGCAGTACATGGGGGTGCGCATGTATTTGCTGTGTGTATTTGTGTGGTACTCAGGGGGTGTGCACGTATGTGCTGTGTGTATTTGGGTGGTACACAAAAGGTGCACATGCTTGCTGACTATATGTAGGTATTCTCTGTGTGTGTGTGTATTTGTGCAGTACCACAGGGTGCATGCTTTCTGTCTATATGGAGGTGTTCTGTGTGGGAGTGGGTGTGTATTTGTGTAGTACTCAGGGTGTGTGTGTGTGTGTACTGTGTGTATTTGTGCAGTACAGGGTGTGTGCATGTACTGTGCATATCTGTGAAGTACATGGGGGTGTACATGCATGTGCTGGGGGTGTATGTATGCGGTACAGTGGGTGCACATTCTTGCTGTCTCTTGGCGGAGTGCTGTTTCTGTGCTGGGGTGTGAGTGTGTGTGTGAGGGCAGAGGAGCCACACAGTGCTACGGCTGGGGCGCGGGAGAGGTGAAGGATGCTACCTGGTTGACAGAGATCCAAAGAATAAGTGACAGGAGGCTGGGGAGGTAAAGGAAGTCACACAATTATCCCTCTCCTACCGGTGGAGCCAGCGCGCTCAGAGCACGGTCATTAATAGACTGTCATAGCCTACGTTGACAGGGCAGGATTGGCTACTGACACTGATAGGCAGGAAAAGATGAGCTGCCTTGCTCAGGTCTCAGAGTAACGGATATTGAAGGCAACAGCCAAAGAACATGTCAGGAGTCCACACCTTCAAACACCGCGGTCTGCACAGCACGGCGGGCCCTGCGCCTCGCTGCCCCGCCTCTGTGTCACTGCCTCTGCCATGAGCTCCTGCCTCCTGCCAGCTGCGGGGCCAGCACCCTGGCCTTGAGCCAGGACAAGGGGCAGCTCCCCGAGCCACATTGCTGTGCAACAAGCCCTGGGCCAATTGCGAGGATGCAGCCTCCCAGGAGAGCACCTGCAGAGGGGCCTGTCCAGCCAAAAGGGCTGCACCTGCCTGCAGTCTAAGCGCTCCTTGGGCAGCTGCTCCAGATGGCTCTTATGGGGGGCTTGGTGCTGGCGCCGTGTGCTGGCAGAGCAGCTGGGCACATAGAGAGCAGGGTGAGGCAATGTCTTGGGAAGCGCAGTGCCCAGTAGCCCTATGGATAGCCTGGACCCTGTCCAAAACCGAACTGTAAGGCTGGGCCACCTGAGCCAATGGGCGCCCAGGACACCTCCTTGAGATGAGAAGCTTTGCCCCCACTCCCACCTCCCTGAATATCCCAGTGAATGTGTTCCCTGCCCCCGCGAATCTCCCAGTGAACGAGTTCCCTACCCCTGCTTCAGCCCCCTGAAACTCCCAGCGAGTGACTTCCCTGCCCCCATTCCTCTCCCCCCCCCCCCCCGCAGTCTCTCAGTGAGTGACTTCCCTGGCCCCACTCCCACATCCCAGAATCTCCCAGTGAGCAAGTTCCCTGGACCCACTCCTGCTCCCCCAATCTCCCAGCGAGGGAGTTCCCTGGGTCCACTCCCACCCCCACGAATCTCCCAGGAAATGAGTTCCCTTCCCCTGCTCCCGCCCCCCCAAATCTCCCAGTGATTGAGTTCCCTGCCCCCGCTCCCACCCCCCAGAATTACCTATTGAGCAAATTCCCTACCCTGGCCCCCCGATTCTTCCAGTGATCAAGTCCCCTGCAGCTGCTCTCAACCTCCGATTCTCCCAGCGAGTGAGTTCCCTCCCGGCACTCCTGCCCCACAATCTCCCAGTGAGCGAATTCCCTGATCCCGCCACCCCAATCTCCCAGTGAGCAAATTCCCTGGCCTCACTCATGCCCCCACAATCTCTCAGTGAGCGAGTTCCCTGGCCCCACTCCCCCAAATCTCCCAGCGAGGGAGTTCCCTGCTCACACTCCCGCCCCCCGCCAAACTCATAGCAAGAGAGTTCCCTGCCCCTGCTCCCACCTCCCTAATCTCCAAGATAGCGAGTTCTCTGCTCCTGCTCCCTGAATCTCCCAGTGAGTTCCCTGTCCCCCGCCCCCGAATCTCCCAATGATCAAGTTTCCTGCCCCTGCTGCCACACACCCCGAATCTCCCAGTGAACGAGTTCCCAGCCCCCATTCCCACCTCCTGCAATCATCTATCGAGCACATTCCCTGCCCTTGCTCCTATCCCCCGAATCTCCCAGCGAGAGAATACTCCGCCCCCACTCCCACCCCCCCAGTCTCTCAGTGAGCGAGATCAATGGCCCCGCTCCCGTTCCCCCAAATCTCCCAGCAAGGGAGTTCCATGCCCCCACTCCCACCCCCCAATCTCCCAGCGAAGGAGTTCCCTGTCCCCACTCCCATCCCCACAAATCTCCCAGCAAATGAATTCCCTTCCCTTGATCCTGCCCCCCAAATCGCTCAGTGATCGAGTTCCCTGCCCCTGCCCCCGCTCCCACCCCCCTGAATCACCTATTGAGCAAATTCCCTGCCCTGGCCCCCCAAATCTCCCAGTGAGCATGTTCCCTGTCCCCCCACCACCAAATATCCCAATGATCAAGTTCTCTGAGCCCGCTCCCATCCACCCTGAATCTCCTAGTGAGCGAGTTCCCTCCCCCAACTCCCACCCTGCAATCTCCCAGTGAGCAAATTCCCTGGCCTCAGTCATGTCCCCCATTCTCTCAGTGAGCAAGTTCCCAGGCCCCGCTCCCTGAAATCTTCCAGCATGGGAGTTCCCTGCCCCCGCTCCTGCCCCCACCAAACTCATAGCGAGAGAGTTCTCTGCCCCTGCTCCACGAATCTCACAGCGAGCAAATTCCCTGGCCCCACAGCCGCCCCCACAATATCTGAGCTAGTGAGTTCCCTTTCCCCACTCCCTTACCCCAATCTCACAGAGAGCGAATTCCCTGCCATCGCTTGCACCCTCACGAATCTCCCAGCAAACGAGTTCCCTGCCCCCACTCCTGGCCCCACAATCATCTTTTGAGCGAATTCCCTGTTCCCGCTCCCACTCCCCCCAGTCTCCCAACAAGCCAATTTCCTGGTCCCATTCCCTACCTCCAGTCTCCCAGTGAGAGAATACCCTGCCCGCACTCTCATGCCCCCAATCCCTCAGCGAGCGAAATCAATGGCGCCGCTCCCATTCCCCCAAATCTCCCAGTGAGGGAGTTCCTTGCCCCCACTCCTGCCCGACTCTCCAGTGATCGAGTTCCCTGCCCCCGCTCCCACCCCCAAATCTCCTACCGAGCAGATTCCTTGACCTTGCCCCCCCAAATCTCCCAGTGATCAAGTTCCCTGCCCCTGCTCCCCATCTCCCAGTGAGTGAATTCCCTACCCCCACTCCTGCCCCCCAAATCTCCCAGCGAGTGAGTTGCCTGCCATCGCTTGCACCCACGCGACTTTCCCAGTAAGCCAATTTTCTGCCCCCACTCCCACCCTCCACCTCCCAGCGAGTGAATTCACTGCTCCCACTTCCACCCCCCGGAATCTCCCAGCGAGTGAGTTCCCTGCCCCCACTCCCGCCCCCCCAATCTCCCACTGAGCGAATTCCCTGGTCTCACTCATGCCCCCCCCAGTCTTTCAGTGAGCGCGTTCCCAGGCCCCACTCCCCCAAATCTCCCAGCGAGGGAGTTCCCTGCCCCTGCTCCCACCTCCCCAATCTCCAACAGAGCGAGTTCTCTGCCCCCGCTTCCTGAATCTCATAGCAAGGGAGTTCCCTGGCCCTGCTTCCACCCCCTGAATCTGCCAGTGATTGAGTTCCCTGCCCCCACTCCCACGCTCCTGAAATTCCCAGTTAGCGATTTCCCTGCCACCGCTCCCAAACCCCTGAATCTCCCAGCGAGCGAGATCCCTGCCCCCACTCCCACCCCCCCCGAATCTCAAGGTGAGCGAGTTCCCTGCTCCCGCTCCCACCCCCTCAAATCTCCCAGCAAGCCGAGTTCCCTCCTGCCACGCCCGCCCCGCAATGTCCCAGTGAGCGAATTCCCTGGTCTCACTCACGCCTCCCCAATCTCTCAGTGAGCGAGTTCCCTAGCTCCACTCCCCCAAATCTCCCAGCGAGTGAGTTCCCTGCCCCCGCTCCCACCCCCCTGAATCTCCCAGTTAGCGAGATCCCTGCCCCCACTCCAGGCCCATGACTCTCCAGCAAGCAAGTTCCCTTCCCCTGCTCCGGCCCCGCAAATCTCCCAGTGATCAAGTTCCCTGCCCACACTCCCACCCCCCAAATCTCCCAGGGATCAAGTTCCCTGCCCCTTCCCCCGTGCCCAGAATCTCTGAGGGAGCGAGTTAGCTGCCCCCGCTCCCACCCCCGCAGTCTCCCAGTGAGTGGGTTCCCTACCCCCGCTTCCGCCCCCCCCATCTCCCAGTGAACCAGTTCCCTTCCCCCACTCCCAGGGCCCCCAAATCTCCCAGCGAGCGAGTTTCCTGCCCCTGCTTCCCCAAGCTCCCAGTGAGGGAATTCCCTGCATCCGCTCCCACCTCCCCGAATCTCGCAGCGAGCAAGGTCCTGGCTGGATGTTCATGGAAAGGGGATTCTGGCGTCTCCTGGAAGGTCTCTATGGAAAGCTACTGAACTCACTATCAAGGCATCACAGCCGAAGCCAGACCGTCGGTCACGCCCCGCAGGCCGGGCACGGAGCCCATCCCCTGTGGGATAAGCAAGTCGTCAGCACAGCTGTCGGGCAGATGCCCACGAGCAGCAGGAGTCGCCTGTGAGGAAGCCATGCATCAGGAGCTCTTCTGAGATCATCCCCTGCTGTTCCTGCAACAGCCCGGCTGGGAACAGGCCCCTCCCAGGACGGGGGCTGCTACACAGCGCCTGTCTCTGCACTCGGGTGCACATTGCCGAGACCTGCTTCCCTTTATCTCGCCACACCCCCTGTTCTCCTGAGCACTCTCCCAGCTGGGGCAGTAGCCTCTGGGCCTGGCATGTTGAGGGGCCACATTACCAACAGACAAGCTGCTTTTATGGAGCTAGATTCACTGCACAGTGTGATGGCTCGGGAATGTCTGGGGGTCTCCCAGAGCAGCCCCTGCCAACTCTGCTGGTACCGTTCAGAGGGCTGGGTCTTCGAGCTAAGGAGCCAGCAGCACTGCACGCCCACAGCAAGCTCAGCATGCCCTGGGGGCAGAGCAGCCTTAGCCAGCAGGCACATTGATCCGCTGCCATTCACCCTGTTACCAACACCCCAAGCTTGCCTCAGGGCCTGCCAGGCCTCCAGCTCCCCCGGGAAGTGCCATGGAACCCCTCAGGGCAGAGTGTGGACACGTCTGGCTCTGGCGCCTTTGGGGAGCAGGTGGCTTTTGCTAGCTGGGCTGGAGCTGAGCCAGGAGCTGCCCTGAGTCGACATGACCAGCACACTTTGGGGTCCTGAGAGACGGAGGGCAGCTTTAAAGGGCAGGGTAACAACTGCAAAGCAAATGAGGAGCTGCAGACCCCAGGAAACACTAACCCTGGGATCAGCCCTGGGGCGTCAGAGACACAGGAGAAGGCCGTGAGTCTGTGTGAGTGGGAGGTGGCCTGCTCTGCTTGAGTCTGGGAGAGAAATGCTGCCAGAGAAGGGGGGGAGGGGGAGCTGCCAGGAACGAGCTGGCAGAGATGCCGCGGCCACAGCAAGCCGGTCTGCATGCTGGTTTGTACTGGGGAATGGCCAAGTCCAGGTCAGCCGTGACTGTTTGTATTAGAAGGTGACGGGGAGCCGGAGGGTGGCCAAGGAGCCCCCACCATGGAGACAGAGATGGGGCAGCTACAGGGATCAGTGCAGGAAGTGGTGAGGAGCAGATGGCATCTTCCAGAGTGTCACGGATTCCCAGGTCGTGCCCATTCTTGGCGCATACGATCCCTGGGGGGAACCCCCTTCAGTGTGACAGCCCTTCTTGGGGGTCCACTCTCTCTCAGGGGTTAAGCCCCTCTGTCTCCTGGAACCGCACCTCTCTGAGCCTTAGCATGCCTGTCTCTCGCCGTGGGCCCCCTCAGGGAGTCCACTTGTTCTGGACCCCCGGGGCCTCCGCTCCCAGAAGAAATAATGCAACCCTGTTCTCTAGACTGGAGCAACTCTCAGCCAGCGTAAAACAGTAGGGTTTATTGAGCGTCTGGACACAGCATAGGAAACTCTCAGGGCCCTCAGGCCTGGCCTCCCTCAGCATCGTACAGCTAAATCTCTCCTGCATCCAGGTTGGTTCTGCCTGCTCTCTCCCCCCAGTCCAGAGACCGTGTACTTTCCAGCTGGGCATCTGATAATCATCTCCCCCAAGCCTCACCTCTGTCCATTTTCTTCTACCCAAGTAAACAGGGTCGCCTGGGCCTCCTCTCCTCTCAGCTGTCCTTTGCACCCCTTTGGCTGAAACCGGCTGGTCAGGTCACCAGGGTCTTCTCTTCGCAGCCCATTGTCCTCCCACTGGCCAGAACTGGCTGTGACTCCTGAGCTGGGCCTCCCGGTCACTAGGTCACCAGTTGCTGGGGTATCCATTCTCCAGGCCATTGGCTGGGGTCCCAAGTTCTGTTGCTGGTCCTCTGTAACAACAAACTTCTTCTCCCATCACCTTGTTAAACCAGTAACACCCAGGAAAACTGAGTCCCACCCCCTCTGCATGTAAACTATTGAAAAAAACCAAGAAAAAAACAAGAAATCCCCCCACTTTGTCACATCGGGTTCTAGGGGGAAGTGCAATGTGGCCATGGGCACCGATCACCCTCTGCACAGCACAGTGTCCTGTGCTGACGACAGCTCCCTCGCACAGTGAGGAGCCCTGGAGCGGGCAGTGCTGCCTGACTGGCCCTGCCCCTGGGCTGTATTCCCGTGGGTGCCAGGCTGCGCGAAGAAAGTAGATGGTCAGCTAGCATGCCGGGTGCAGGAATGAGAGCCGGGGGCATCCCCATGGCGCAGACTCACTGACTATGTGTCCTGACTGGGTGTTGGGCCCTGTTCCCTGTGAAATCCAAGAAAGCTGAGGGCAAAGGCACCGGAACCAGGGGCAGGCTGGGGCAAAGGCTTGGGCTGGATTTGAGCAGTGCTGGGAAGGAGAGACCCTGGGGAACCTGCTTCCAGCTCCAGCTCTGGTTACTGGGTGGCCCTGGCACCGTGGGTATCCACCCAGCATGTAACACTGCTCCAACAGCCAGGCCTGCTTCAAACAGGGCAGCAGGCCTAGCTTTGGTCACTGCACCATGAGGAGATGGCCGAGGCTGGAAGGGTTGGCGGGGGGCTCTCACTCAGGATATGTCCCTGCTGGACACAGGCGCCAACTTTTGTTGCTAATGCCCCCCCCGGTCCTGCACCGACTTCGCCCCCTCCCTGCCCCATTGGACCCCTCCCCAAATCCCTGCCCCGGCCCCGCCTCTTCCCCGAACATGCTGTGTTCCCCCTCCTCCCCCGCAGCGCTTGCAGTGCGAAACAGCTGTTTCGAGGTGCAAGCGCTGGGAGGGAGGGGGGAGAAGCAGGACACGGCGGCCCACTCAGGGGAGGAGGCAGAGTGGAGGCAGTGGTGAGCTGAGGGGTGGGTCAGGGAGCTGCCTGTGGGTGAAGAGCACCCACCAATTTTTCCCTGTGGGTGCTCCAGGCCCAGAACACCCATGAAGTCAGCGCCTATGCTGCTGGAGCTACAGGTATGATTTCCAGCACGGGCAGACAGACCCGTGCTAGCTCACCTGAGATCACCCCAACCCCAGCAAGGGCTCTGGATGGTGAACAACCTTCAAACAGCAGCTGGCAGTTCTATTGTTCGCACAAGGTCATAACAGCTCTGGTTCAGAACCAGCACCACTCAGTGTTACACCTGAGTGAATTTGGCGAATTGCCCCCCCCCTCCCCCCCCAAGTCCCCAGCAGGCTGTGACCCCGTCTCCATAGCATTCCATACACGGCATCCAGTGAGAGCTCCCCAGGCCAGACCAGGGATTGCCACGTCTGTCCCAGCATGCAGAGCTGGTCCTCCAGACAGGGCAAGGATCGATGCCCCAGCACGACTGGGGCTGTCTACTTTGGGCGGGCGCTGGCCTGGGCATTGCTCACACATAGGTTGCAACCCAAGGGAGGGGCAGGGGGTATCTCAGGGAAAAGCCCCATGGAGCTGTCAGAGAGTGTGAGGGGCAGAAGGGAACCCCCACCCCCTCCCTAACCAGCTGCCTGCCCCTGGGGGATCCTCCCTGCACTGTGAGGGAGGGGAGGACTCCATTGTCCCAGTCCAGCCCTCTTGGTCGTGGTGCACTCCTGCCTCAGCCACCCTGGGGGGTCAGCAGAGAGGGGAAGAGGGGCTCTCCCTTCGCCTAATGCCCCATGCAGACCTCTGGGACTTCCTTGCCGCTGCTCGGGGAGCCTGCGGGACAATATGGCCCTGCACATTGGAGCACATTGGGCACTGAGGGCTTTGGAGGATACAGCCACAAACCCCAAACGGGGCAAGTGTCTGTGGGGAGATGTAAGGGCTGCCTCCAAACACCCGGAAAGTGATGGCATGGCCAGGCCTGGTGATGGGGTGGGGCTGGTTGTGTTTGTTTGCTCAGGCGTGTGTGAAGGTCTGAGCACGGCTTCCTGTGTGTGAAGGGGGAGTGTGCAAATACGTGTGTGCACAAGCATTAGTGGTATGTGTTCTGAGTTTTTGTATTGTGTGTGCATTCAGCATGTGTGCTGAGTGTGCAATGATTGTGTGTGTGTGTGTGTGTGTGTGTGTGTGTGTGTGTGTGAGAGAGAGATCCTCCATGGGGAAGCCCATAGGGGCTGTCATAGGGCCGAGCCCAGAGCAGCCCTGTAGAGCCCAGCGTGGTGGGACTGGTCCCATTCTCCAAAGAGCTTGGCTGTACAAAGGATAAGGTGGGGGGCAAGGGGCAGCCAGTGATTGAGGAGGGCAGGGGAGTGAGTGAAGCTCAGTGGCAGGCTGTGGAGGCCGCGGGTGGGGGACAGCAGGGCTGTGTGTGGCATGGGGCTGGCAGATGCTCTCTGAGATGGGGAGGGGAGGGCATTGTCATTAGGGCTCCCATTAGTGTGCTCAGCGAGCGGGGGGCTGCGGCTCCCATCCACGTTCATTATCATCAGGGCAGCTGGACAGTGGGCTCATTAAAGTTTTTCTGGAGGGAACAGTCAGCAAGCACCCAGCGCGTTCCCTGACATCTTCCACAGGCAGCGCGGAGGAGCAGGGCCAGCGGCCCAGCTTTCTGCTGGCGCTGCCTTTTCCAGCTGATTAAAATCAATTCTAAGTGGGTTCCCCAACGGCCCCCGGCGGCCCATCAGTCAGCCTGATGGTCTGTCACTCAGCAGCAACTTGTCTCCGGCTGGCGAGGGAGCTCTGGACGGAATCGTGAGTCATCCAGCTGGGCCATGCAGGGAGCGGCTCCCTGGAACAGGTGGCAGGAAGGACCAGCGCGCTGGGGGTGGAGGGCGGCACGTCGGTGGCTCTTTCCCAGCAGTGCCAGGTGCATGGTGCCCTGAAGCGATGCCGTGTGTTCTGCTCTGTGGTATCTTGCCCACCCTCTTGCTCCCCTGGCTTTGCGTGGCTCTGGGTGCCAGGGAACGGGCCACAGGTCCTGGCAGCCAAACAGCGCTGAACACTCCAAGCAAGAGCTGCCCCTCTGGCCTGTGGAGCCTGCACTGCGAGAGCTGAGCACGCTAGCCTGCGCCAGCCTGCAGCCATCCCTGGGGACTAGACAGGCCTGGGCAGGAGGGACATTGCACACCCTGCCCAGACAGTCTGCAGGGGTCCAAACACACAGCAGCACTCCTGGCCAGCCAGGCACAATCGTCCAGATCCTTAAGGCAGTTACATGCCTAACTCCCATTGGTTTCTATGGGAGTTAGGTGCTTAAATTCCTCTAAGGATCTGGGCCCTGGCAGTGGGCAGGAGGGTGCTCTGCACAGCGGGGCACGCTGACACTAGGGCACCCACTGTGAGCCACTGACCTGGAGAAAGGGAGCCCTGGAAACCCACTGGAGAGAAATGGTTCTGGGGTCCTAAGCAGCGCCGCAGATGGCTCAGAAGCGAGGATTTGTTTCTGCTGAGCGCTGCCTCGCCTGGCCCGGCCTGCCACATGGATCTACAAAGGTGCCTGCTCCCTCTCAGCCACCCCAGCCCTTTCCCCGCACAGCAACCGCTCTCCACTCCTCTGGAGAAAAGCCAGGAGCTGGAACTGCATGCTCAGCAAACTCCAGCAGGACTTGGCAGCGTTTGCTGGTGGTATTGCATGGCGCATATGGGCTGTTCTTATTATAGGGGGCTCTGCAGGGGAACAAGTGGACATCAACATCATGCCATTGCAGTAAGGCAGCCTGACAATGCCCTCCCCTCCCCATCTCTTTCCTGGTCCTTGCATTGTTGGAGAAGGCTCTTGGAAGAGGTGTTCATGTAGGAAACCAGATGAATTAATGGGCCATGCTGGCTGGGGAGGGCTGGCCAGGCTCCCAGCTCCCGCAGTGCAGGCTCCCATTGAGCCAGGCAGTGCCTGTCCCGGCACCATGTCAGGGCCACGCGGGACTTCAGCAGTGAGGGAGGCTGTGGCACCTTCCCTCCCTTGGCATTTCTATTCCTGGGGAAGAGAATTCACCCTCTGCTGTTGGGGTTTATCTCGCCTGCAGCAAAAGTGAGTGCGGCCAATTCCCCACCTTGCCCAGCTCTGCGCAGCAAGCAGCTTTGGAGTGGAGGGGACAGGAGGTCTCATATGAGCCAGCCTGTCTACACCCCCTCAGAACACACTGCCCAGCCTGCCATGCCAGCAGGAGTGTGCCCAGCTCTGGGGCAGCCATGTGCAGACAGGCAGCAGAGCCAAGAGGGGACTCACAGCTGGGGATTTCATTGTGAGTGTCAATGAGTGAAATGCAGGGGCAGCCATGGGGATGGCTCGGAGAGGGCAGCTGGGGATCACCCACGTACTCAGAGCCACAGTCCAAAGGCACCTGCCATGGGCATTGCTGGGCCCTGCGTAGGACCTTCCAGAATGGAGTCTGCCTGGGCCTGAGCCGAGCAGCAGCACCTCCCTGCCTGGCTCACACTGCAGACACCAGCACTAGCAGCACCAGCTGTCTGTCAGCACCAGAACCAGCCCACCCTGGCCCAGTGCAGAGCCGGTGCTGCGCCCCAAGACGCTCCACTATTGCCATTGTGAGTCCTGCCCCTGGCATGCCTGCTTGCTGCAGTCACCCCATCCCCGGAACTTGCTCTATTGCTCTTGGCTCCCCAGTCTGGCCTAGCTCACTCTATGTAGCTCGCTTCCCTCTTGTTCCCTCATGTGTCTTTCACCCCTGCTCTTGAAGAGACTTGCTTCTAATCTGCTTGTTAACCTATCAGTTCATCTAAAACCAATATGTGTCTGACTGCTGGAGATAATGGACTGATCAATTAGATAGAAGGGCTGCATGGTGCTCCCCACAGCGAGCGCTTCAATCACACGGTCCCCTGTGCACATGCAACAGGGAGACTCCAGCACCCAGCCAGCGCTGCATGGCGCCCCCAGCACATGGTGCACGTACAGCACACAGAATGCTCAGTGTCACAGAGTGTGGGGGAGTCAGGGCCCTGCACCCCTCTTCCTGGGATTCACCGTGACTCTCAGCCATCAAGTAAAATGGAAGGTTTATTGGACGACAGGAACACAGTCCCAAACAGAGCTTGTAGGTACAGCCAGGACCCCTCAGTCAAGTCCTTCTGGGGGGCAGAGAGCTTAGACCCCAGCCTTGGGGTTCCCTGCATTTCACCACCCAGCTCCAAACTGACAACAAAAACCCCTCCCGCAGGCTCTCTCCCCCTCCCCCCAGCTCCTCCTCTGGCCTTTGTCCAGTTTCCCAGGCAAAGGTGTCCTCCCAACCCCGCTCCTGGCTCATGTTACAGCCTCAGGTATCTTCCTTCAGGGGAAGTCTCCTATCCCCAATGCAGACAGTCCCAGCCAACCTCCCCGGCAACACTCCCAGGTCAAACCTGCCCCACTCCCTGCTGCGTCACATCCAGCACACACAGCGCATGTACAGCACACAGAATGCACAGCACACAGCGAGCGTACAGCACGCACGGCACACACAGCACACATACAGCACAGAGCGCGCGGACAGCACACAGCACGCACAGCACACACCGCGTGCACAGCACGCACAGAGCACACCGCGTGCACAGCACGCACAGAGCGCGCATACAGCACAGAGCACACACAGCATGCACAGCACAATGGCACACAGCACGCGTACAGCACACAGCGCGTATACAGCACAAAGCATGCAGCACACAGCGCGCACACAGCGCACACACAGAATATGTACAGCACACAGAGTGCATACAGCACACAGAGCACACGTACAACACACAAAGCACAGCACACAGCACCGCTCAAACACAGTGCAATGTCTCCATCACTTGACACTGCGGAAGCAAGTATCTAGCTGGGCAGGCCAATAAAGTCTCATTGAATTGAACTGAACTGACAGGGGGACACAGACACACCCCAACAGAGATACAGACATACCCAGAATGATACACACAGACACACCCTGACACACTGTCACGGAGTCCCTGGGCGATGCTCTGGAACTGCTCCCCATGAAGTCAGTCAGGACTCTGGGGTAGTCGCCTTTCTGTGAGCAGCCTGTCTTCAGGACACACAGCTCACACAGCTTCCACCTTCCTGGGTCTGACCTCGGAGCATTCAGCATCCTCTGCCCCTCCGTGCGCTTCCCACAGCGAGTCCGCTCAGGCGGGGCTCCTGGGGAAGCCAGAGGGTCCTGCACCCCAACTTCGCAGTCAGACGTGACTCTCAGCCAGCCAGTAAAACAGAAGGTTTATTAGACGACAGGAACATGGTCTAAAACAGAGCTTGCAGGTGCAGAGAACGGGACCCCTCAGCTGGGTCCATTCTGGGGGGCAGTGAGCCAGACAACCACGTCTGCACTTCACTCCATGTCCCAGCCAGCCTCAAACTGAAAACCCCCTCCAGCCCCTCCTCCTCTGGGCTTTGTTCCTTTCCCGGGCCAGGTGGTCACCTGATTCCTTTGTTCTCCAACCCTTCAGCTCTCACCTTGCAGGGGGGGAAGGGCCCAGGCCATCAGTTGCCAGGAAACAGGGTGTCGGCCCTTCTCTGTGTCCAGACCCCTGCACACACCTGCCCTCTAGGCCTCTGCAATGATCATACACCCTTACTCCACCCCCTAGATACTCAAGAACTGCCTAGGGGAAACCGAGGCACCCCCACACTATTCAGAGGAAACATCAAGAACAGTCCCACTTCGTCACATCTCTCCCCCCTTCGAGATCGAACTGAGCGGGGTCACTTTAGCCGGTGACCTGGGGAAGTTCGAAGCCACCAACGTTCCCATGGATGCCCCAGCATCTCTCCCATTCCTTGGTAGGAGTTACACCAGGCCCTTCCATTTTCACACCCTCCCTTAGGTCAGGGGTGATCGATAGCACTCGCAGGCCGCATGTGGGAAGGTTTATGCAGCCCATGCCCTTTGGCCACCCCAAGAATGTCTCCCCATTGACCATCACCTTCTGCTCCCACTGGAGGTCCGAGGGGCCTGGCCCCAGGAAACTCCACACAGACATATAGGTTGGGGTCAGGAGTGGGAGCCTGTCCACATCCCCAACCATCTGGCTGACGGAGTCTATGGCCTTGGGACCCAGCAAGGGAGCTAGACACCGGGGCTTTTCCGCAGGGTCCCCTTCGTTCAAATCGCCAGCCTGCTCAAAGGCAGTGAGGTGGGCATCCACACCCCCCCCCTCCTTAACCAGGGGCAGCAATTTAGTCTCGAGGTTCCCTGCGGAACTGGCCCCCCGGGATCTATCCCCACTCACCCCTGGGAGGTCCCCTAGGCCTCTCCGCCCCACCACCGCCAGTTCATGCTGCTGCTGCTTCTGCAGCTCTTTCTCGGGCTCTCGCTGTCTCCCACGGTCCTCTTGCTCTCTCAGGCTCAGCTCCAATCCCGTCCGTCTCGATCCCCCGATGGGGAACCCGATCGTGAAGACCCTCATCTGGTCGGGGACAGGAGTCTTGGCGATGTCTGGCTCCCACTCCAGCTGCTCCCAGATCCTGCTATAGCCCCAGTTGGGGTCAGGAATCTGTTCCTTAGAGCGGTCATCCTCCTCCAGCTGCACGATCAACTCTGCTTTGGTGAACTTTCCAACGCTCAACCCTCTCTTTTTGCACAGGGTTACAATGTCCTTCTTAAGGAGACGGTGACAGGCCATCACTCCGCTCCTCCCAAGTTGTTGTGGACTCACAGGCCCATGTGTTCTCAGCTCCCCACGGTTTCCAGGGAGAACCCCTAGTGTGCCAGCCCTTCTCGAGGTCACCACCTCTTTGCCAGGGTCGAGCTGCAGACTCCTCCGCCCCTGAGACTGCTCACTGCAGTCCCCAGGGGGACCCCATTACTGCACAGTCCTTCTCGCTGGTCACACACTCCCAGGGGTTAACCGCCCCCCGAAACCGCTCCTTTCTGAGCCTTCAGCAGGCCTGGTCCTTGGCAATCCCCCTTCGTGTTACTGCTCCCCAGTCACTTACTGCAGGAAGCGCCATCCACGGGGTGCAGTACATCCCACCGCTGCCACCAGTTGTCACGGAGTCCCTGGGCGATGCTCTGGAACTGCTCCCCATGAAGTCAGTCAGGACTCTGGGGTAGTCGCCTTTCTGTGAGCAGCCTGTCTTCAGGACACACAGCTCACACAGCTTCCACCTTCCTGGGTCTGACCTCGGAGCATTCAGCATCCTCTGCCCCTCCGTGCGCTTCCCACAGCGAGTCCGCTCAGGCGGGGCTCCTGGGGAAGCCAGAGGGTCCTGCACCCCAACTTCGCAGTCAGACGTGACTCTCAGCCAGCCAGTAAAACAGAAGGTTTATTAGACGACAGGAACATGGTCTAAAACAGAGCTTGCAGGTGCAGAGAACGGGACCCCTCAGCTGGGTCCATTCTGGGGGGCAGTGAGCCAGACAACCACGTCTGCACTTCACTCCATGTCCCAGCCAGCCTCAAACTGAAAACCCCCTCCAGCCCCTCCTCCTCTGGGCTTTGTTCCTTTCCCGGGCCAGGTGGTCACCTGATTCCTTTGTTCTCCAACCCTTCAGCTCTCACCTTGCAGGGGGGGAAGGGCCCAGGCCATCAGTTGCCAGGAAACAGGGTGTCGGCCCTTCTCTGTGTCCAGACCCCTGCACACACCTGCCCTCTAGGGCTCTGCAATGATCATACACCCTTACTCCACCCCCTAGATACTCAAGAACTGCCTAGGGGAAACCGAGGCACCCCCACATTATTCAGAGGAAACATCAAGAACAGTCCCACTTCGTCACACACACACATACCCAGAGCGACACACACACACACACAGTGACACACACACCCCCTTAGTGGCACAAAGACACACCCAGAGTGGCTCACAGACACACACCCGGAGCAGCACACAGACACACCCTGACAGGGACACACACCCAGAGTGGCGCGTGCACACACACACACACACACACGGAGTGGCACACAGACACACCCTGACAGAGACACACAGCCAGAGTGGCACCCCCAGAGTGGCACACGGACACACTCTGACGGACTTCACCAGCCATGCTTTGTTCATGCAGCCTGGGGTGTCTCTGTGCTCGGGGCTCAGCACCAGACAGTGCGGGGTGGGGGAACTGGAGTGGAGCTCTCCTTGGAGCCTAGCTCAGCCAAGCCCAGGAGTTGGCTGGAGTCAGGCGCTTGCCCCAGGCAGGCTGTGAGGGGATAAGCTGGGCTGGGTTGGTGGCTCCGGGGCTGGCCTGGCCGTCATTCACTGCTTCACTTCCCGACTCCAGCTGGAATAAACCCATCTGCTCTGGCGCAAACAAACCAGAACAAGAAGTCAGCTCTCAGGGGGCCAGGAGGTCAAAAGCACCTGCCCTGGGAGATGGTGGGAGAAGCAGGTGCTCGTCAGCTGGACTCCATTAGTGGGCCACTCGCCACGTGGCACAGAACAGAGGGCAGAGCCCTTCTGAACTGCTGCAGCTCAGTGCCACAGCCAGCGCCAGGGCGGGGGGGGACCGAGGTCCCCAGACAATCCGGAGGAGGCAGCTCAAGGGCACTCACAGCGCCTTTGCCTCCTGCTGCCTGCACCTACCACGTGCCGAGGAGCTAGTACCAACCACATGCCACCCAGGTCCTATTGAGCTCCTGTGGCAGGGACCACGGCCTCTCCTAGGCCACTCGTGGCAGTAGGACGAGGCACCAGCCACAGAGCGAGAGAGTGGGCCTGGTTGGAGCCTCCTGGGCTGCTCCCAGCTCCAGCCCAGAACACAGCCTGGCTGGCTGGGGAGTCACACAGCCACCCACAGCCTGTGCTGGGGCTGTGGGCAGGGGGCAGCGGGCAGGGGGCAGCTTGGTCCTGCCTCTGGAGCCCCTGGGGCTTGTGCTCACAGCGGCTTGGGGTGGGGATGACGTCTGCTGGGCAGTGTGACCCCTACCTGGACATGAGAGAGGGGCTGGTGCATGGGCTGGGGTGCAAGCCCAGCCGTGTACGTGCCAGGGCCCTGCCCCTCGAGGAGCTTCCCCAAGAGCCAGACGTCGGATTTGGGGCCCATCAACCTCCAGCCCTGCGGAGCCTGGCTGGGACTCTGCTCGTGTTAGCAAAGATCCCCAAAGAACTGGTCCGAGGACCGGCTGCCTGGCCTTCCCCTCCACCGGACAGGGGGCAAGGAGGGAGGGGACCTCTGACCCGAAATGTCCTGAGGCCTGGTGAGGCCTGGCAGCAATGGTGGGGGGTGATGAGGCAGCTGGGGACTCCCCAGAGGCGGTGAGGCTGAGGGAGGTAAATAATGCAGGAGATCCCTGTCTGCCACCCCCCTCCCCACAGGGCTTTGAAAGGCAACAGATTTACCCTGATCTCCAGACATGAGTTTTTTGTCACCAAACAGGGAGATGAGGAGACTTTGAAGCACAGACAAACACTGGGAAAGGAAATAAATAAGAAGAAAGTCTCGTGTTCTTTTCAGAGAACAATTGTGGTGTCATCTGCGCGGAGTGGCTCACAGGAGGGGGAGATGCTAACCAGGAAACTGACAGCCACAAACACTGGGAAATTATCATAAAAATAAATAAATCTTCACCCTCCCTGACAGCACACGCCAGCGCTTTGTCGTGGTTTGTTTTCCCATCACCTGAAACAAGCGAGGACGTTCTTCTTCCTCCCCCAGTGGAGAGGTAATAGCAGCCCCCCTACCTGCACTCAAACACACACACACACACACAGAGTCACTCACATGCACACAGGCACTGGTATATACACACATACACACACAGTCACACACACAGCCACTCACACACACATACAGTGACAGCAGGACAGGTCCCTCCCAAGTAGACTGGTCAGTTCTAACCTGGCTGTCCCCATGGGAGGAGACACAGCCACCTCCCTCAGCCACTCCTTCTGGTACTCAGCCTGATACCTAACCTCCATTTTCCCTGCTGCAGCTGAAGCCTGTGCTCAGTCACATACCCACAGACATGATGACTCACCTGCACACTCATTCACCCTCACACACAGAGACACCCACCATGTGTACACAAACACAGCTACACACACACTCACTGCATGCACACAGACACACACCGTGTGCACACAGATTTGCACACACACCACATGCACACATACATACACACACAGTGTGCACACACACACCCTGCATACACACAGACACACCAGGTGCACACAGACTTGTGCACACACATTGCATGCACACACATGCAGAGGATGTAGCAGCGTGTGGCACGTCCCATGCTTCATTTGCTCTGGGTTTGCTGAAGGCCTACTCGCGTAGCTCGGCTGGGTGCTAGCTCAGCTCCTGCAATGCCTGAGGGCAGCGTTTCCCAAAGGGTACCTCCCAACCCACCAGCAGGGCACGGGAAGGGTCTAGGTGGGTTGCCTGTCACTGCCCCCCCTCATGACTCCCCACCCCGGGCCTGCTGTGGAAGTGCTCTCCCCCTCCCCTGCGTTCACGCTTCTCTGGGCCAGCACAGGGCAGCAGGTAGTGGGCGGGTGGGTTGCGAGGGGGTCCAGGCAGTAGCAATGTGTGAGGAGTGTCCAGACTCAGAGCCAGTGAGCCGGCAGTCAGCAGTTTGGCAGTGATCTTGGCCTGGAGGGGCTGGCTGGGGCTGCAGACTGCAGGAGGGGGCAGGGCTGGGAGACCGAGAGGCAGGGGGCAGCCGGGGAGAGAACAGGAGGTTGGGGAGTGGCAGCAGGGGGCTGGGAAGGGAAGGGGAGCAGGGGGGAGAGGAAAGGGGGAGTAGGGGGCTGGAGGGCTGGGAAGGAAAGGGGGAGCAGGGGGCTAGAGGGTTGGGAAGGGGAGGGGCAGCCAGGGGCCTGAGAAGGGGAGGGGGAGGACGGATAATGGCAGGTCCCCCCAAAAGACAAAATGCTGTTGGTGGCTCATCTTGGTGAAGCATGTGGGCTCTCCGGCCCCAGAGAACCGTCCCTGTGGACTCCTGGATCCTTCAGGTCCATTTGCAGTTAATTTTTGTGTGATTTCTCACCTCTTTCTGTTGTGTTTGAGGGGCAGGGGATTGGAGTGCAGGGTCTGGGAGGGAGTTTGGGGGTGAGAGGGTGTTCCGACCTGGGGCAGGAGAGCAAGCTCAAGCCAGGTGGCGCTTACCTCAGGTGGCTTCCAGTTGGCAGTGCAGTGGGGCCTTAGCCCCACTGCACTGCCAACTGGAAGCCACCTGAGGCATCTTGCCTACCCTGGCTCCACGCGGCTCCCGGAAGAGTCCAGCATGTCTGGCTCCTTACCTTCCCTTTGCTGCCGACCGGACTTTTAGTGGCCCCCTACCAGGGTCCCTTTTAGACTGGGCATTCCAGTCAAAAATCGGACACCTAGCAACCCTAGGAAAACACCTCCTTAGAAGCAGGACGGCTGAGCCAATGGAGGGCTGAGTCCTCTCCGTGGCTGCATCTTTGCAAGAAGTGCAATCACCCCTGCTGCATTACCGAGCCACACTGAGGGGTCACCAGCCCCTCCCAACAACCCCCATCTGGGGGCACTGCAGTGGCTGGGGGAAGGGCCACACCGATCCCATTGGCTTTGCAGACATGCAGAGCTCTCCCCAGAGCTGTTACCCAGGCCAGACCACACTTGGGAACTGGGACAGGCCACTGGCCCCACATGGCTGGGCCTGACCTCCCACACAGGAACATGTTACCATAATGCCCCCGGTGCAATGCTGCAGGTGAGGCGGGGCAGGAGCGCCTGCCTGACCTGGCCCCACCAGTGCCGATTTGGACCCTGCACTTACTGTAACAACAGTGGGAAAGGGGAAGGGCTAGAACAGTGGTTCTCAACTTATTTACCATTGTGGGCCACACATGCAGCTCTCTGGGTGATATGGGGCCGCATCCACACAATATATACACAGAGTGTTGGGCCCTGCGGACGTCCCATGGATCACAGCTATGTGCTTACTGGGCTGCGGGTTGAGAACAGCTGGGCTACAGAAGAGCCTCAGGATGGCAGAGGGGCTTCCAGAGGATATCCAGCCCCCCCACACACACACACACACTGTAAGGGCCCCTGGTTCTCTCCCCGGGAGCTCGGGGCCTGTTCTAGCCGGCAGTCACCACAAGACCCAGGCGCTGCTCCCTGACACACTCTGTCTGGTGCTGGGTGGGTGAGAGCAGCTTGCCTGACATTTAACCTACGTGGCTCAGCTGCAGCCTCTTAGGGTTTGTCTCTGCTCGCTGCCTGGTCAGAGTACTGGAGCCTGGTCTTGCTACAGCAACTCTGCATATCTTTGCAGCCTGGCATTGCATCTCCCTTAAGTCATCTCTGCTTGGAGCCTGCCCTTCCCAGGGCCTATTCCCCACACCTGTTCTCAGGTTGAGGCTCTCCTCTGACCGCTCACCCATGTGCCTGGCTCGTTTGCATGGGTGTGCCCCCAACAGCTGTGGGCCCAGCAGAGGGCTAACCAGTGCTGTGGAGGGGGGTAATTATCTTGCTTGTGTTCATGCGTGCAGCCACAACTCTTCTAGCTGTGATCTCTCAGAGCTCACCAGCTAACTAGGTCAGGCTGGTCAGCACTTGACTGAGCCGTTCAGAGAAAAGCCGATGATGGGGTCACATGCCTTGGCCTCTGCGTTAGCTCCACTAGCCTTCCACAGCGTGGGCAAGGGATTCTGGCCACTTGTGGGCATTCATGGCATCCCTGGGCCACCTGCCAGTTCTCCTGGTGGTCCCAGCCTCCCCATTTCTCCAAAACTGCTGCTGGGCTCCACCCTAGAGGAGGGCATTTCAGCAGCTGGAGAACAGAGCCCTCTAGTCTAGAGAGGAGCATGCTGGGGGAGGGAAGGGGCCATGGAAATGAAGGACCATTCCATAAGATGCACCTACTGGCACACCCCAAGAGGGGCTGTGCCTCTCCATGGAAGTCTGGCATTGCTGCTCATCTGCCCAGCCCCTGGTAGCTGCCAACCCTTCAGCCCCAGGCTGCCCCCAGGCTGGGTGTTTGAATCCTGAGGGGGGCTGTCATAAATATAAAGGGAAGGGTAATCACCTTCTGTATACAGTGTTATAAAATCCCTCCTGGCCAGAGGCAAAATCCTTTTACCTGTAAAGGGTTAAGAAGCTCAGGTAACCTGGCTGGCACCTGACCCAAAATGACCAATGAGGAGACAAGATATTTTCAAATCTGGAGGTGGGGAAAAGGCTTTTGTCTGTCTGTGTGATACCTTTGCCAGGAACATATCAAGGATGCAAGCCCTCCAACTCCTGTAAAGTTAGTAAGTAATCTAGCTAGAAAATGCGTTAGGTTTTCTTTGTTCTGGCTTGTGAAATTCGCTGTGCCGGAGGAAATGTGTATTCCTGTTTTTGTGTCTTTTTGAACTTAAGGTTTTGTCTAGTGGGATTCTCTATGTTTTGAATCTGACTGCCTTTAAGATTATCTTCCATTCTGATCTTACAGAGTTGTTCTCTATCTTTTTTTGTTCTTCTAATAAAGTTCTCTTTTTTACGAATCTGACTGGGTTTTTTGGGTCTTAAAAATCCAAGGCTGGTTTGTGCTCATCTTGTTTATTCTCAAGCCTCCCCAGGAAAGGGGGTGTAAGGTCTTGGGGGGATAGTTTGGGGAAATAGGAACTCCAAGTGGTCCTTTCCCTGTTCTTTGTCTAAATCACTTGGTGGTGGCAGCATACTGTTCAAGGACAAAGCAAAATTTGTGCCTTGGGAAAGTTTTTAACCTAAGCTGGTAAAAATAAGCTTAGGGGGTCTTTCATTTGGGTCCCCACATCTGTACCCTAGAGTTCAGAGTGGGAAGGGAACCCTGGCAGGGGCAGTCTGGCCAGCCCTCAAGCTGCTCTCCACCCCCAACCCCCCACAGCTCCAGACACTCTCCTAGCTCAGCATCTTGTCCCAGACTGTCCCAGTGGGAGCTGCATGGGGGCAGTGTTCAGGCTGGCATGGGGCTGGCCCAGGGCCCAGCCATCCACTCACTCTTAGCTCTGGTTCTCTGCCCCTCTCACCCTTTCCCAGCTGGGTCAGTGGGGGGTGGCATGAGCCGTGGGGCCAGCTCTGCCTGGCCTTACTGGCATTACCAGGCTGGGAGCCCATGCTCCTGTTCCACGGCCCTGCAGGAGGTCCTGCTGCTGGGCAGCTCCCCAGTGTCTCTGCAGGGCCGGCTCTGGGCAGCTGTCCCAGGCGAGCCACTAATGTGGCCCTTGGGTCGGGTTTGATGGTGGTTCCGGCTGCTGACATGAGCCCAGGACAGTGGCACGCAGTGTGTGTGATGGGCCGGGCCTCACTCGCCACGTGCCGCCCGAGTCACTCAGCACCGGCCGTGGGCAGACAGGCTTCCTTGGCAAGGCAAAGACGAGAGATGCAAACGGCCCAGCTCCATGGGTGCTGCCAGCTCCCCCTCCACTGCTCTGCTCGCTCCTCCAGTGCTCTGCAGTACTGGAGCCAGAGCAGACTCTGAACCCTAGCCTGGCACTGCCCACTGTGCGTGGGGAAGTGCTGGGGCTGGACGATGGTATGCCAAGGATCCCAGTGTGGAATATCTACTGTGCTTGGTCCCCAGACACAGCCAGCACTATGGACACCGCAGGCTGGAGCCCACACACCGCTGAGCCCGGCTAGCAGCGTAGCAGGCAGCCCCTGATGGACTCAGCCCCCCAGGCTCCATGTGGGGATGAAGGAGCTGAGGTGCCCACTTTGGCCTCTCTCCACAGAGCTTCCCCGTCACTGCAGAGGTGGGGGAAGGTGAGCAAGGGAGCTGGCTTGGCTAGTGCCCAGCACCAGGCTGGCAGAAAACTCAGCCCATTGACTTGTCCAGGCCAGTGGCATCTCAAGCTGCACTGGGTTGTGGGGGATAGGGAGTGGGGAGCCTGGCCACCGATGCCAGGTGCAGCCCTGTTTGGCCTATGATTGGGGGACATAGAGAGAGGAGGCCCAAGGGGATTTTCAGGCCTGCTTCCCAGTGCCCAGAGGCAGCAGGCAGAGCGCTGACCTTTCAGGTTGGATCCAGAGCTGTCAGCATCTTGGTTAGCTGTAGCTAGGCCACTCCCTGCTCGTGAAGCCCAAGCAGGGAAGGGGTCTCCTACCTGGCCCCTTGCTTCCTTAGCAATAAGGAGTCTGGACTGGCCCCTCCCCACAGCAGACACAGTAAAGGACTCTGGCTCATTCCTGTGCAGGGGAAGGTTCGGCCCAGTCTGGTGGGGAGGACTCAGCGCTCCCTGTTCCAGACCAGCTGGGCACTGTGCCTTGGACGACTCACAGTGCATTCAGTTACACTGACCTGGTCGTCCCTGGAGAAGCTGCACCATGCAAGTGACCCAGGGAGCTGCTGGGAAGGTGCCATGCAGCTGTGATTGAGTGAGGGGAGATTAATGGCAGGTGATAAACCCGGAGCTGTTGCCTTCACAGCACCATTAAACAAGCCTGACACTTACAGGCCTTGTGAGGCGGCTGCTGGGAGCACGTGATGGCAGGGAGGGTAGTGCAAACCCAGGAGCAGGTGGAGCCAGCCTGTGTGAGCCCCATATATCTGGCCATGCCCCTGTGCATCCCCCATGTGCCCTCTTCTATGCTGTGCGCGTGTGTGAGTGCCCCCAGGAGAACCTTGGCAGCAGGGTCTGTGTGCCCAAGTTCAAGATGCATATTCCCATGAACTCCTGAGCATCAGCCTGGCATTCCCCCTGTGCATGTGCAGTAACCCGCACCTGGTACTAGCACCTACGATGCAGCAGCCCCGAAGGCTATTCTGGGGAGAGAGACAGCCAGTGAGGGGGCAGCTCAGACTGCAGAGGGGGCCCGGGATCCACAGCTGGAAAAATCTGTTAGAGAAGTGGAAGAGTTGAGATGCTGAGTTAGCGGGTAAACCGGAGCCTGGGTAGGAGGGAAGGTGTGATGAAGTGGGACTGTTCTCAATGTTTCCTCTGAATACTGTAGGGGTGCCTCAGTTTCCCCGATGAATTTCTTAAGTCTCTAGGTGGTGGGATAAGGGGATGTAATTGTTGCAGAGCAAAGGGCCAGTGTACATAAATGGCCAATACCCTGTTTCCTGGCAACTGATGGCCTGGGCCCTTCCCCCCTGCAGGGTGAGAGCTAAATGGTTGAAGAAAAAGAGATCAGGTGACCTCTTGGCCCGAAAAGGGACAAAGGCCAGAGGAGAAGGGGGTGGAGAGTGAGTCAGTTTGGGGCTGGCTGGGGACGTGGAGTGAAGTGCAGACATGGTTGTCTGGCTCACTGCCCCCCAAAATGGACCCAGCTGAAGGGTCCTGTTCTGTATACCTACAAGCTCTGTTTTAGACTGTGTTCCTGCCATCTAATAAACCTCTGTTTTACTGGCTGGCTGAGAGTCATGTCTGACTGCCAAGTTGCGGTGCAGGACCCTCTGGCTTCCCCAGGACCCCGCCTGGGCGGACTTGCTGTGGGAAGTGCATGGAGGTGCAGAGGATGCTGAATGCTCCAAGGTCAGACCCAGGAAGGTGGAAACCATGTGAGCTTCTTGCCCTGAAGACAGTCTGCTCAGAGAGAGGAGACGTCATCAGAGTCCTGACTGGCTTTGTAGGGAGCAGTTCCAGAGCATCGCCTGGGGACTCCGTGAAAGAAGGCGACAAATAAAAGAAGCCCAGGAGAATAAAAGTAGGGGACTGGGAAGTGACGAGGACGAAAGAAGGCAAATAGGGAAGGTTTCAGGTCAGGAGAAGCAGGAAAATACAGACCCAGGTATGTGAGCAGACACTGGTAGAGAAGGGAAGTTGAGAGAGAGAGAGAGCATCAAGGGAAAACTGGAAAGGCAATAGAATTGGTGAAAGGGAACTGATCAAAAAGCCGTGTTAGATGAGAACCGATCCTGAAAACAATAAACGGGAAGCCCACCCACAAAGGACCTAAAATACATGAACAGAGAGAATAACTGAGCAGCTATTGACACAACTCATTTCAAAGGTGCCTAATGGAGCAGTGAGGGCCCACTAGGGGAAGAAACGCACCTGTGGATAAACGCAGCGCAAAGAGGTACAGCCACAGGAACGCTGGAGCATATCAAGTTGAAGAGAGGCAAAGAACAGGACATCAAGAGTGGAGCTGGCTGTACAGCCAAGGGGAGGAAAAGTTGATTCTTCTCTGAAGTGAATATTGTTGAGTAATCTCTTTTGTTCATGCTAATAACAACACATTTGGTCCTAACTGCACAGCGTATCCCAGCGCACAAAGGTTAATGAGTTGGTAACCTAGAGTTTATTATTATAAATAGTAGGTCTTTGGTAATGGTCTGTATTGTTTATGCTTCTGGTACAATTTTGGGGATTCTCGTATAAAGTTCTAAAAATTTAAAACGGTCTTTGTCTTGGTTTGCCTCTGCCTCTGCATACAGTCAGCACAGCCCAGCCAAGTCGGAGCACCACACATAGGCCCAAGCAAGAGCCCCTGGACCCATGTGAGTGTGGCATATCCCAGAACAAGCACTCTTCTCCTGTGGGACATGCCCATGTGTACAAATAGGAAGGAGTCATCCCTCGTGTGTCGTCCCCTCATGGGTTGTCCCCTCATGCCATCTCCTTGTGTCTCCTTGTGTGTCATCCCCTCGTGCTATCCCCTCATGGGTCGTCCCCTTGTGGGTCATCTCCTTGCGTGTTATCCCCTCATGCGTCATCTCCCATGGCATCCCCTTGTGGGTCGTCCCCTTGTGGGTCATCTCCTCGTGGTATCCCCTCCTGGGTCTCCCCTTGTGCTATTCCTTATTGTGTTGTCCATTCATGTGTTGTCCCCTCATGGATTATCCTCTCATGGGTCGTCTCCTCATGCCATCCCCTTGTGGGTCATCCCCTCATGGTCGTCCCCTCGTGCTATCCCTTTGTGGGTCATCCCCTCGTGCCACCCCCTTGTGGGTCATCCCCTCCTGCCATCCTCTCCTGGGTCGTCCCCTCATGATTGGTTCCATGCCCAGCTGGCCTGTGCCCCATGCCTCTACCATTCACGCACCTGGCCAGCTTGTACCCCACGCCCCTGCCATTCGCACAATGTGCCTGTCTATTGGTATATGCAAAGCCCTGTTTATCGAGTGGCCAGGGGGTCCCAGGGTGAGCCCACCAGTCCTGTGGCTGGGTTTGTAGCCCTCACTCATACGTCTATCTCCAGGTGCAAACCCCAAGCCATCTGTACTGGTGCATGCACCCAGTGAGACATCCTGAGGGCTCCTGTCTGTGAGAGCAGCGTTACTGTGTCCAAGTGCAACCCTGGGCAGGAGACGCTCAAAGTCATCTCATCTCAGCACTGCAGTGGTGCAAGCCCTGACTGCAGGCAGGAAGGGGCAGCTTGGCTGTGCCCTTAGCCTCCCCCCCTCCCTGGAAAGCAGCTGGTTGGGATCTGCGTTTAGCAAAGCAGCTTAGTTGCGACACTATCAAAAGAGCAGGTTTCTTCATACCGGCTGGAGCCCCGCACGCCAGGGCTCCTGCAAGGAACGGCTCAACACCTGCCTCTCAGACAGAGCCCCCGGCCCGGCGAGGGAGATGTTATCACACCGGGAGGGAGAGGCCGCTCCTCGCCGCTTTCAACTCCTTGCTAAATTTCACTTGGTTCTTTAAGTGCCTTGGCAACTGGGCCAAAAGGGATGGGTCCCCCGGCCTGCGCTAAGTGCAGATGAAGCCGGAGCCAGGAGAATCGCTGGCAGCCAACGCGATGCTAGCTCCATCCCTTTAGTGCGGGAAGGACCCGACTCCTTTGCTGGAAGGCGGGAGGGACCGGCGGGCCGCGCAGCGGGGAGGGTTCAGGACTGGATGGAAATTTACGATGGAGCGGGGGAGTGCACTGCCCGCGGCCAGCGGCCCCGGAGATCAGCCAGCGCCTGGGAAGGGGTGGGGGGACAACCATAAGCCCCCAACCCAGGATGAAGCGCAGTGCATGGCTCGTTCTCTGGCGCGCAGCGGTTAGCACAGCTGGTCTCCAACCCGCAGGCTTAGACGCAGCCGGCCCGGGAGCAGCAGGGTGTCAGGCCGAGGTGGAGACCCAGGCGCTCGGGGCCGCGGTGTAATTAAACCACCGCTGCCTTTTAGGGCGGGGCTCCGGGGCCGAGCTAGGCTGCGCCGCGGGTTCGCTGGCAGAGCTCCTGCCCCGCTGCGCCCCACTCCAGACACCCGCCCGACCCGGGAGCTACCCCTGGCCACGCCGCAGGGCCAAACCTGGGGAGACCCCAGCCCCGCCGGCTGCAGCGCTCAGGGAGGCCGCAGGAGGCGCTGCCGCTGGGCTGGGCTCTCCCAGCTTTAGGGCCGCCGGGCAGCGCTCGGAGCGCCAGGGGGCTGCGCCCTTCCACTGATTCCGCTGGGGGCCGGGGCCCTAGAGCGCACGGAGCCCCGAGCGGGGGCGGCTCCTGGGCTCCCGGAGCCGCGGGAAGAGCATCCCCGGCTCCCGCGGGGCCGTGTGCGTCTGTGGCCACTGGGGGGCAGCCTACTTCTGTAGCTGGCTCCGGAGCGGAGCGGGCCTGACCGCGGGGAGGTGCCAGGCGGGCTGCGGAGCCCATCACCGCGGTGGCCTGGCAGGCTCAGGCATTCCGGGCCGGGCATAAGACACGGCGCTCCTTCGCTCGCTACACACACACACAGGGACACAGACACACCTACCACACACCCTACTCGCACACATAGGAACAGACACACACAACCAGCACATCGCCACACACGACCACCTGCTCACACACAGAAACACAACCAGTGCACAGCCTGCTCCCACACACACAACCAGCACAAAACCTGCTAACACACACAGGGACACACACACAACCAACACACTCCCCCCCCACAACCACCTGCTCACACACAGAAACACACACACACAGGGACACATAGTACACCCTGCTCACACACACAGCCATCACACACCCCAACACACAACCACCTGCTCACACACACACAGAACCAGCACACCCCCATACACAACCAACTGCTCACACTCAGAAATAACCAGCACACAGTCTGCTCTCACACACAGGGACACAGACACACCTATTACACACCCTGCTCCCACACACACAACCACCACACATGCTGCTTATATACACAGGGTAACACACACAACCAACACTCACCCCCACACACAACCACCTGCTTACACACAGAAACACAACCAGCACACACCCTGCTCTCACACACAGCCAACACACACACTGCTCACACTCAGGGACACAGACACACAGCCAACACATACCCACTCACACACAGATGCACAACCAACACACACTGTGCTCACACAGATACCCCCATGTCACTCACTCACAGACATACACTGCTCATACAACAGATGCACAACCAACAGACACACCGCTCACAAGCAACACACAGACACACATGCCTCTCTCACACGTGCTCACTCTCTCTTACACACCACTCACACACACACCTCTCACTCACAACCAGCACACCCCTCTTTGCTTACAGACCCACACACATTGCCCTGTGTTCTCCTGCCTCACTTATGCACATACACTCCCCTTCCCTCACACACCACTCACCTCCAGTCCTGCCCTGCCCCACGGTGCCCTCCTGCTTCACAAGCATACATCCCCCCCATCTCCCTCTCCCACTCACTTCCATTGCGGGTGGGCCCACAGTCCCCTCGCAAATTAACTCCTTCCGCCCCTTGGGCAGAGGCACATCCTGCTCACACACACCCTTCACTCTCACATCTCCCACCCCCTCACACGTCCCTCCCCCTCATACCCCTTCCTCTTCACTCTCACACCTCCCCTCCCCTCCCCTCCCCCACCCTCCCCTCCTCCTCCCCATTTCTCCTCTCTCTCCTGTTCATTCTCTTCCCCGTTTTTCTCCCTGCCTCTCTCTGTCTGACTCCTTCCCTCTCTCAGCCTAACGCCCCCTCCCCCCGTTTTATCTCCCTCTCACATGCTCTCCCGCCTGCTCCCTCTCCATCCATCTCTCTCTGTCACACATTCTCTCCATCCTTCTGCGTGCCAGCCTCTCTCCCCGTTATCTCTCGCTCACAGATTCTCCCACCTGCGTGTTCACGCTCTCATACTCACCCCTTTGCTTTTCCCTTAGATGCGCCTCCTCTCCCCCCCTCCTTTGGTTTAGCTATCCCCGCCCTGCACCCCTTCCCCCCCACCTCTTCCTCCCTTTCACTGCTTCTCATGCAGAGATCTTCTGTCTGCTCTCCACCTTTCTCCCTCCCTCTTGCACCCACAAACCTTACTCACACCTTGCCGTCACACACACACACTCACACACTTCTTGCACACCTCCTCTCCCTCCTGTTTCCATCTTGTGCTCTCTCTGGTGCATCCCCCATCCCCGCTGCCCCCTCTTGGGGCCGTCTCTGCCCGGGCACACTCTTGTCACACTCAGACGCCCGAGCAGGCAGCTTCCCTTTCATCTCCGTAGCTCAGGATTTTACGCCAGTGTTTTGCTTTAATGTTTCAATCAGCGCCTGCCTGTTCCATGCAGACAGCTCTGCCTCGCTGCTCCCAGCCGCGCCATCGCGCTGCCATTCCGAGCTCCCCTGCTTATAAATTTTACATTATTACCCACTTTAAAGGATATAAAATAACTAGTAATAAATTATTGAGAGGGAATTTAAAATACTACAAATGTTTATAAATGTTTATCAAGAGGGCTTCAGAAGGAAGCTAGCAGAACCAAAGAGCCTCCCCCATTGCTGGCAGGAGTGCCGGCTGGCTCGGCCCATTTCGAGAGACCAGCAGCCAGAAATGAGTGCGGGCTCCCAGCTGCTGTATACTCCATGTCCCCAGGAGCCTGGGGGAATGCAGTACCCTCCGTGCGTTCTGCCACCGAGGAGCCCCAACGTACTCCACTCCTAGGTGCAGCCCTGGGTGCCCCTTCCCAGCACCTCCTCCAGCTCCTGCCTTTTGGCTCAGCTCAGGTTCTAGTGCTCTATGTAAGGGGACTGTTGCCCCCTTACTGACATTCAGTGGGGGTGTTTTAGTTGCTAGCTTCCAGTACTAAAAGGGGAAGGGTCTATGAGAAATCAGGACCCTGAGACTGATAGTTCACAGGAACAATGGGGCGAGGCCAATGCTCCAGGTCAGCCTGAATGACAGGTCGGTCAGGCTAATCAGGGAGTCAGGAGGCCAGAGAGGTTCTGTCCTCCGTGTGAGCTGGAATTGCCTAGGTCAGACAGAGGGGGGCCGAGCTAAGGAGAAAGCAGGGGTGGGGTACAAGCTGAGCTGGAGAGCAGAGCTGTGCCAGATCCAGAGAGAGCAGACCCTGTCCTGGGAGTAGAGCTGCAGCCCCAAAGCCAGAGGCACAGCCCAGAGAGAGCAGACTTGCCCTGGGAGGAGAGCTGCAGCAACCAGAGCCAGAGAGGCCAGAAAAGCAGCCCAGGAAGCAGGTCAGTGCTGGGAGCAGAGTCACAGAAGCAGCCTGCAGAGCAGACCTGTCCTGGGAGCAGAGCTGTAGCAACCAGAGGCAGAGGGGCCAAAGAAGCAGCCCAGGGAGCTGGAGGCAGAGCAGCAGCAGCAGCGCTGAGACAGAGTGGAGCTGGAGCTGGGGCTGGAGCAGTCCGGACCTGGGTGCAGTGAGCAGCTGGGGAGAGCGAGGGGGACCCTGGGCAGTGGGCCCTGCACAGGGAGACACCTCAGCCAAGAGGCTCTGCAGGCCAGGCTTGGATCGTAACCCCAACAGGGCGGGGGTGACACTAGGAAGAAGAGTCCTACCACTTAGAGCCTGATAGCTCGTGGCCACCAACAGAGCAAGTGTCCAACCCACAGCATCCCTGCAGCACAGCCAGGGCCTGAGCAGGAGGCCTGGGACTTACAAGGAACAGACTGTGAACTGCCCTGACATTCCAGAGACACTGTTTGTGATGTTCCCTGACACAGAGCGGGTTGATGTGTTTCCTTTAACCTTTCCCATTTTTCCTTATTCTTTTTGAAATTAATTGTTGATTAAATAACTTGCATTTGCTTTAACTTGTATGTAATGGTCAGTGGGTCAGAGAGGTGCCCAATGCAGAGAGAGTACCCCGGAGTGGGGACACCCTAGCCCCTGTCCTAGGTGAGCACAGCAGGGTTGGGGGTTGAGTCCCCCATGAATCCTGGGCCCAGCCCTGTTGGGGTTACAAGGACTCTGCCAGACAGGAGAGTGAAAGGGGAGTCCTCAAGGGCAGGGAGGCCACTGGGTAAAGGAAGTGGGAGCGAGGACTCAGATCCTTTCGCTAGCCCACTTCACTGGGGTAGTGCAGAAGCCAGGAAAGTTCCCCACAATAGTGGGACTATTCCTCCGCTTACATCTAGATTAAACTGTTGTTGGTTAGGGCTAGAATCTACCCTCCCCCAGCCACTCAGTTGGAGGCCAGGCCTGCATTACTGTTAATTAAAGATCCATTTTCATGAGCTCCAAAGTAATGACACCAGACCAGAGAAATAAAATTGGATAAAAACAGCTTGGGAAACATCTAGATAAACCAGAGCAGATATCCAGGCTGCGCATCGCCACCACCTTTCCCTCCCCAGTGCTAAATGGGACAGGCACCAGGCTGGCCCTTGAAAAATGGAAGGGGGTTTCTGGGGAAGCTGGCTAAATCCTGGCTAGGTCCCAGCTAGATAGGTGTAGAGTGCCAGCTATATAGGGGGTTGCTGGCTAGATGGGCAGGGGGTGCTGGCAGGATCCCAGATACATAGGAAGGAGCTGCCTAGATGAGGCTGGCTTTGGAGGATCCAGTGGGGAAGTGATTGGGAAGCACTGAAATAGAGTCATCTGCAGAATAATGAAGGGTCATATTGGACTGAATTGGGAAATGAGTGAAGAGTGCAGAGCCATGCACAGAAGCCCAACAGCCCGGACAGTGCCCAGCAATGGGAATGGATATGGCTGGGATAGCCAGCCCAGAGCACCATGCCAGTCCTCCAGTGGCAGGCAATCCAGAGGGAGGGGCTCTCTGTGCCCAGCCCATCCTGCATGGTGCCTGTACAGATATAGGCAGCCCATGGAGGTGTCACATGAGAAAGCATGAGCACAAGAAGCTGGGGAGCAGGGCTGTGTCTGGTTCCTGAACAGGGAGTGTGGGGGAGGGGAAGGCTGTTCCCTGGCCCTACTGGCAACTCCACCACCGCGAGAGTGGCATGGGAGGGTTTGCTCCCATGGCAGTTACTGCAGGGCTCCATGCCAGGTGCAGGATGGTGCAAACACAGAGCAGTACTTTGGGATGGAGCCTGTGTGCCTGGGATGCCACTCCTTCCCTGGTCCCAACTGTTCCTTCCTGGGGTCACTTGTGGATCCTCCTTTGATCACTGTGCTCAGACCCCACATCCCAGACCTAGCTGTAAACCCAGCTTTGTTCCTGAGGCCTTGGGGCTGTGGCTTTGGGGAGTGCCCTGGCAGGTCTCCTCCTCACCCACTTCATGGAGTTTCAGTCTGTGTTGCCCTGCCATGGGTACCAGCTGCTGCTTTCCTAGTGGTGCCCCAGTCTCCTGGCTTATCCCATGATGCTGTAGTGCGCTGCTTTCCCCAGCACACCTTGCTCTCCTGGTGTGTGTTGGGGAAGGAAGTCAACTGACCAACAACCTTCCTGCCTTTCTTGATGGGGCTGCCTAGCCCTGGAAGCTGGCTGGCATGCCACCCACACTGTCAGGGGTGGCAGGTTTGTAGAAATTTTGGTGGTGCCCAGAACTCGCCCCCACCCAAACTCTGCCCCCCACCTGCCCAAGGCTCTGGGAGGGAGTTTGGGTGGGGGAGGAGGTCTGGGGTGCAGGCCCTGGGCTGGGGCTGGAGAATCATAGAATCATAGAATATCAGGGTTGGAAGGGACCCCAGAAGGTCATCTAGTCCAACCCCCTGCTCAAAGCAGGACCAATCCCCAATTAAATCATCCCAGCCAGGGCTTTGTCAAGCCTGACCTTAAAAACTTCTAAGGAAGGAGATTCTACCACCTCCCTAGGTAACGCATTCCAGTGTTTCACCACCCTCCTAGTGAAAAAGTTTTTCCTAATATCCAACCTAAACCTCCCACACTGCAACTTGAGACCATTACTCCTCGTTCTGTCCTCTTCTACCACTGAGAATAGTCTAGAACCATCCTCTCTGGAACCACCTCTCAGGTAGTTGAAAGCAGCTATCAAATCCCCCCTCATTCTTCTCTTCTGCCCACTAAACAATCCCAGTTCCCTCAGCCTCTCCTCATAACTCATGTGTTCCAGACCCCTAATCATTTTTGTTGCCCTTCGCTGGACTCTCTCCAATTTATCCACATCCTTCTTGTAGTGTGGGGCCCAAAACTGGACACAGTACTCCAGATGAGGCCTCACCAATGTCGAATAGAGGGGGACGATCACGTCCCTCAATCTGCTTGCTATACCCCTACTTATACATCCCAAAATGCCATTGGCCTTCTTGGCAACAAGGGCACACTGCTGACTCATATCCAGCTTCTCGTCCACTGTCACCCCTAGGTCCTTTTCTGCAGAACTGCTGCCTAGCCATTCGGTCCCTAGTCCGTATCTGTGCATTGGGTTCTTCCGTCCTAAGTGCAGGACCCTGCACTTATCCTTATTGAACCTCATCAGATTTCTTTTGGCCCAATCCTCCAATTTGTCTAGGTCCCTCTGTATCCTATCCCTGCCCTCCAGCATATCTACAACTCCTCCCAGTTTAGTATCATCCGCAAATTTGCTGAGAGTGCAATCCACACCATCCTCCAGATCATTTATGAAGATATTGAACAAAACCGGCCCCAGGACCAACCCCTGGGGCACTCCACTTGACACCGGCTGCCAACTAGACATGGAACCATTGATCACTACCCGTTGAGCCCGACAATCTAGCCAACTTTCTACCTACCTTATAGTGCATTCATCCAGCCCATACTTCTTTAACTTGCTGACAAGAATAGTGTGGGAGACCGTGTCAAAAGCTTTGCTAAAGTCAAGAAACAATACATCCACTGTTTTCCCTTCATCCACAGAACCAGTAATCTCATCATAGAAGGCGATTAGATTAGTCAGGCATGACCTTCCCTTGGTGAATCCATGCTGACTGTTCCTGATCACTTTCCTCTCATGTAAGTGCTTCAGGATTGATTCTTTGAGGACCTGCTCCATGATTTTTCCAGGGACTGAGGTGAGGCTGACTGGCCTGTAGTTCCCAGGATCCTCCTTCTTCCCTTTTTTAAAGATTGGCACTACATTAGCCTTTTTCCAGTCATCCGGGACTTCTCCCGTTCGCCACGAGTTTTCAAAGATAATGGCCAATGGCTCTGCAGTCACAGCCGCCAATTCCTTTAGCACTCTCGGATGCAACTCATCCGGCCCCATGGACTTGTGTACGTCCAGCTTTTCTAAATAGTCCCTAACCACTTCTTTCTCCACAGAGGGCTGGCCATCTATTCCCCATGTTGTGATGCCCAGCGCAGCAGTCTGGGAGCTGAGTGCAGGAGGGGTGCAGGCCCTGGGCTGGGGCTGGAGATTGGAGTGCAGGAGGGGTGCAGGCTCTGGGAGGGAGTTTGGGGATAGGAGGGGGTGTGGAGGTAGGGGGTGCAGGCTCTGGGAGGGAGTTTGGGGGAGTGCAGGGGTGGGGCTGGGTTTGGGCTGTGGCTTGGGATGAGGAGTTTGGGGTGTGGGAGGGGGCTCAGAGCTCTGGCAGAGGGGTGGGGTGAGGGCTGTGGGGTGGGGCTGGGGATGAGGGGTTCATGATGCAGGAGGGGGCTCAGGGTTGGGGCAGAGAGTTAGGGTGCGGAGGGGATGAGGGCTCTGGCTGGGACTGGGGATGAGGGGATTGAGGTGTGGGAGGGGGCTCAGGGCTGGGGCTGGAGATGAGACGATTGGGGTGTTGGAGAGGCTCAGGGCTAGGGCAGAGGGTTGGGGTGCACGGGGGGTGAGGGCTCTGGTTGGGGGTGTGGGATCTGGGGTGGGGCAGGGCTGGGGATGAGTTTGGGGTGCAGGCAAGCTGCCCCGGGACTGGGGCCAGAGAGGAGGACTCCCCCAAGCCTTTTCCCCGCCGGCAGCAACGAGCTCTGGGGGAGGGGCCCCCCACTCTCCTCCCCCAGCAGCACACTCACCCCCACTACTGTCACTGCATGTGCTCCTAGGGTCCCGCTCAGGTCCAGGAATCTCCCTCTCCTCCCCTGTGTGGGTTCTGGGCTGGGGGCTGCGTGCACCTCCTCTCCTGCTGTTGCCCCTCACTGTAGCCTCACTAGGGGTGGGGGATGGGGCTGCCCCTTGCCCAGCCTGGGGCAGGAGCGGTGATTGCAGGCAGAGGGGGCGGCTGTACGGGTGGAAGGTCTTCCCGGAAAATGAAAGGGTCTGAGGGGAAAGGGCAGGGGCAGGGTCAGTCTGCCCTGCCAGTACTGGTTGGGTGGGCACTAGGACCCTGCAGCGGCAGTTGATGCAGGGAGGCAGCATGGAGCTGCAGGGGAGAGGCAGGGGTGCTCTGCTCTAGGGGCCCAAGGAGGTGCGGGGGGAGGGGTGGGACAGCAAGAGAGGCCAGGGGACACTTGAGGGAGGTGCGGGGGATGGGGGGAGTGGCCGGTGGGGCTGGGGGGAGACCCAGCCCCAACATTGGTGGAGCTGGGCACCTGGGCCCTGAATATTGCTGGAACCTGGGGCAACATGAGAGAATATAACTCTCCGCCCCTGCACACTGTGGGTCAGTGTCATGGGTCCTGAGTGTCGCCTGGCTTCTTTTGCAGGCCTGTGCCCCACCCCACTCAGAGACCCATCACTCAGAGCATTAGCAGCAGCTCCATGGTGGGAGCCTAGAGATAGCAGCCTGTGGAGAGCAGGGGCTGGAGCCCAATGGCACTGGAGGGGAAGGGCTCATCCCACGGGCCAGGCAGAGGAGGGGAGAGGGGGGCAGAGTTGTGCTCCGCCCTGCAGCTCCCCTTATTCAGTCCCTGGCAGAGAGGAGAGGTTCACTCCTGGGGTCATTTCAGCAATCTGCTTGGGATGCTTCATCCCTGCCAACTGCCAAGGAAGGCTAGTGCCTGAGGATGCCCCTGGCAGACTGGCCACCCTGTAGCTGAGATCCAGTGCTGGGCACCCACCACAACCAGCATGAGGCAACAGCATGGGCCCTCCTGCCTCTGTGCAGGCTACCAATGCCCATTCCCATGGAGCTGGAGCTGCTCACAGGGATGCAGGGGTCCAGAGCACCTAGCTGGATGGTGGGTGAGGAGCAGTGGCATCTATAGCTGGATGGTGGGTGAGGAGCAATGGAATCTACAGTCAAGGCAAAGTTGGCACCAACTGATTGGGGCCTTGTGCTGGGAGGTGCTGAGCATGCAGGGGAGTGGAGGGTGCAGAGCCCCAACAGGATCCGGCCCTTGCCACCTGCTCCAGGCAGCACAGAATCTCGCCTCTTCACTCTCAGGTGATTTTTTTCCAAGCAAGTACTTTAGTTTGGCAGGGTGCCGGCTCTGTGTGCTCGATGCACGCTACACTCCAAAAAAAGCAGGTGACTAACTGCAGCCAGCACCAAATTACACATTTCGGGGACAGCCCTGTATTTTAAAAAGACAGATGGTACTGTGACACCATTGGCAGGGACTTGGCAAGGTGGGGACTGTACTGCCCAGGCAGGGTGCAGTGGTGGCCTACAGGGGGCAGCCATGCCTCACTCTCTCCTGTGACTGCAGGAGAAAGCAACTCCGTGCCAAGAAGCCACAAATTTCCCAACTCTACCAGTGAGCGAGTGACAGTTTTCTAGCAGTTAATAAAGAAAACATCTTTAGCTAGCAAGGGGGGAGGCTGAGTTCCCTCTGATAGTTGCTCCTTTTCTGCATGCTAATTCGCACTGAATATGGAGTAGGGTGTAATTACTGCACACTCGCTGTTCAGCTGTGGCGGCCCACATGCCTACAGGCTCCCAGGGATCGCAGCTTTGAACTAGCACTGAAATAACAGAGGGTCTTTTGCACAGGAGCGGGAGCCAAGGAAGAGCGAGTTCAGGAACAGGCTGTTTTCTCCAAGCCCCGGCGCACAGTTCGCTCCTGCCTGCGGCTCTCACGAAGGAACCTGGCGTTGAGTGGGTGAGCCTGGCAGGACCTGTTGCTAGGATCAGCACCCAGCTCCATGCCCACTGAGGTTCTAGGCTGAGTTGCTATGGGGAAGGCATTGCATCTTCAGGCGGCTCTGTTTCAGATGGCTCATCTTCAGGCAAGGGCCTCGCTCTGGCTCCTTCCCCCTCTTTACTTCAGAGGCCCTGAGCTTCCCTCTAGCCATGAGGGAAATATACCTCAAATAGCTGAGCCCAGGTCAGCGGGAGAATCCGGGTCCTGGGCCCACAGCAGGTAGACAGCTTCTATGAGTACTCTTAGATTTCTCCATGCACAGGCCAGAGTCTGCTCCCAGCCACATGTGGGCCCCAAAGCCAGTGGAGTTACTTGAGATTTCCCCTGGGTGACTGGCAGCAGAGCCCAACCCAGGGGCCCTGCCTGTATGGGCCAATCCCACCAGCCCTTCCCATGCCGAGTAGCCTCTTTGGTATCAATATGCCTGGAAGAGAGACAGTAACAAACGGGCTGCAGCATGAAGGCCATGCACTGGGTGGAGTCATGGCTGCATCCGTGGCACTTTGCACGACCCTCTCGCTGTGAGGTGTGTCAGCGAGGCCCCTGGAGGCTGTGTTTCAGGAGTGAAAGGGGGGACAGCCATGGCAAAGAGTCCGCTCTCCCTGTGCAGTGGGCGAAAGACTGGTGTTGGGCTTTGGGCTCACTCTCTGCCCATGTCATTCAAACGGAGGGGGTTTGCTGGAGCCCTGGTGGCTGTGCAAGGGAACACGCCTGGGGGTGAGCAGCTGGCAGGGCCGGCGGATGTTAGCCATGCACTGAACCAGCCAGCCACTGGGAGACATTTCTAAAGCATGCAGGCATTTGTGCTGCTCTGCTGGTGTCAGCCAGCCAGGAAATGCAGAGAGCAGCAAGCACCCAGTGCGCAGCCCAGCTGCGGCGTGCGGTCCTTGCAATGGCTCCTCAGCACGCTCTGCCCAGCCTGCCCCACTGCCATCCCCACTGGAGGGCAGAACTCACATCCTCCCCAACCCATGCACCATGGAGGAGAGGCAGCCCCTGGGTGGGGCTGCACATGGCCTTCTTCAGGGCCCACGTGGGCAGCCAGACTGGTGGGGAGGGTCTGAGGGCAGGGGTGGTGTTGGGGGCATGATACTTGGGGCTTATTGCCTGGCTGTTTGGTTTGGGGGAGCTGCAGGTTTTATGTCAATTTATTTTACTGACACTTAGAGCCCTGGATGGGGGCATTTGTGTGTGTGTTACACATCTAATTAAACGCATGCACACACACATATGTACTCTGAGCTTAGCTGCTCGGGGAAATCCCACACCAAACAAAGCTGCATTCTTGCAACATTACACTTGGGGATTTAGCTGAGAAGTCAGGCAATGTGAGGTCCAGGTTCCAGCTCCAGACTCAGCTGCACCCTCACCCTCTGCCCCATCCACAATCCCCTTGTCTCACCTGCTGCACACTTCACCCCCCTCCGCAGGGGCTGTTGCAGTGGCCTTGCTCGCCGACAGGGGCTGCCTTAACTACTGAGGACAGCTGAGGAATCAAAGGGATCGTGTCAAATCAGCCAAGTGGACTTGGCTAGTCCTGGAATTGTCTATTGGCCAAAGTCCACCAGGTGCCCCCCGCTTCAGCGTGGGGGTGGAAAGGAGGGTTGCACAGGCCATCTGGGGAGTCTGCAGCTGGGTCCAGGGCTCTGTCGTGGCAAAGCCAAACTTGTGTTGTTGTGTCTGCGTTCTGGGGGCTTGTCTACACTACCAAGTTTTATTGACAAAACTTATGTCGACACCCAAAAGTTGACAAAACAAAAATCACCAAAGGGTGTTACTTGCTCCCTCTGTCAACAGATCATGCCCACATTGGGGACACCATCATCGACAGGGTGAGTAATGCACTGTGGGTATGTATGCCACAGTGCAGTGTTGTGGGAAGGAAGAGCTGATCACTGGGCATCTTGGGATTCTCTCCCAGTTCTCCCACAGCCCCTCAGCTGCGAGAGCAGCATCATGAGCAGCTCTGGGAGCTCTCCATGCTGAGGAATGGCAAAGCAGCACGGCAGTCTGTCCCCCGCCCCCTGCAGCAGGAGTCTGCTTGCTGCTGTGTTCCTAGCACAAGGCAGGACAGGAGCAGTCCAATGATTTGCTCTTTGTTTGTCCCCCAAATGGAGCAGCCCACAGATCCTTTGAAAGGGGAGGGGCGCATGCCTGCGGGGCAGCAGAGATCAAAACACTGAGCAGAGCAATCAGGGCAGGCATTGTGGGATACTGGCATAAGCCAGTTCTATCGACAAAACAATCAGCAGTGTCTAAACCGGCTCTTTGTCGACAGTTAAGGGAGGGGAAAAGACAAAAGTCTCTCCTAGGGGTGGAAGTTTTTTGGTGCCAAAACTGGGTGTTTTTAGCAACAAAAGTCCCATTGTAGTGTGTACGCTCTTGCTGTTTTGTTGCCAAAAGGCAGTTTTTGGTGACAAAACTTGCCAGTGTAGATAAGCCCTCAGATACCATGATGATGGGTAGCCTTGTAAAAGCCTAGCCAGTCAGCCAGAGCTGTGTGGTGCTGCTCAACAGCTAGGCAGCTCTGCTAGGCAGAACCCTGGTGTCGGCTTGGGAAGGGGCACACTGCGTGCTATGAGCTCGGCCCTGCCCTCCGCCCCTGGTGCCATGCCACAGCCATTGCTCACTGTGCCAGCAACCTGCAGGCATGTGGGGAGGGGAAGGGGAGAGGCTGGCTTTGTGCAGAGACATGGGAGTGGGAGTGGTTGGGTGAGGGGATGGGCCAGCCCCACTACATGGGCAGGAGGGAGGGTGGAGTCGAAGCTTTGCTGGCACTTTAACAGGCACATTAGAGCTCAAACCAATTCCATGGAAGGGAGTCTTCGGCTTGCGGGCAGGGCCGGGGAAAGCTGGGTGGTGGAAATTTAATGAAATGGTTCTGACCTCTTGCGCCTTCCTCACATCCCCCAGATGATTCATCACAGCCCCATTGACAGTGGCAATACTCTGCTGATTGCTCCTTGCTTTACCATTATCAGCAGTATCAACTCTTGTCAAGCAAGGTTTTTGTAAAGTACAGAGTGTGTGCGCGTGTGCATGCATGTGTGTGCAAGTTCACGTGTGTGTGCGTATGGGTGTGCGTGTGTGTGTGCTCTGTCATTCAATGACAGTTTAACACAGCAGGTGTCCTGCCCCTCCGGAAGCTCAGTGGAATGGCTGGGCACACCCTGAGTTCAGAGCCTGGAAGGGAAGGTTAGCAAATAATTATTCAGAATTTTTATTCCATCTGCTGGCACAGGCCTTGGTCCTCCACAGATGGGAGGGTGCCCAGAAGCACCCCTGCACAGCCAGGGCACACCCCATGAAGGCATTAAACTCTCCATGGGGAGGAGTGCCAGCTCTGTGCCTGGCCCCTGCTCGCACAGGCCAAGTGTGAGGACATGCTGGGCTTGCCACAGCCGCTGTTTTGGAGTCCGACCTTCCCCAGGGGGCCGTGAGGGTGGGGCCCCCATTGCCAAGCTCTGGTTGGCTCCCCCTGCCTCAAGCCAGCTCACACCCCAGCCAGTCCCCAGGTGATCAGCGGAGGGCACCCCTCCCCACCCCCATCCTCTCTTGTGCCCTTCAGCTCTGCACAAAGGCCTGGGCAGGTTGGAGCTGGCAGCGCTCAACGCAGGTGGCCCCTGCCCAGGCTCAGGGCTGCGTCCTGCCACTGCTGCGGGAATCCAGCTGGGGATGGGATGGTTTGGCTTGGCTGCCAGGTAATTAGTGAGGGAAATAATTTATGTCCCATGGAAACGTCCTGTCACCCGCCTGATGTCCCCGTCAGCACGGTGTCATGCAGGAGAACAGCTGACCTGTCTGTAATGCAGGGGGCTCTGCTCCTGACAGCACAGCCGTTCTCCGGGTAGTGTGGGACCTGCAGGGAGAGTGAGCACCAGTGCTGCCTGGCATGGGCCTAGGGGAATGGTCAACATTGGCACTGCCCTCCAGGATGCCCTGCAGCCACCTCTGCTCCCAGGGGCTGCTCCCTGTGTCATGCCTGCCCAGGGCCAGGCAGCAGAGCAGGGGAAAGACCCAGAGAATGCCACACCTGTGTGCCCAGCATGACTCTGCTTGGTGTGGTGTCAGCCAGGCCATGCCAAGGCTGGGTACTGGAAGTGCAGCACAGGCCCAGCATTTCAGGCCCCAGTATGCGTGGGGGCAATGCTCATCACATGGACCCCCTCTTTGGTGCTGGCCCTGGAGCACCATTCCCCTGCCCCACTTAGAGCCCAAGGCCATCGGGCTCCTCCAGGAACAGCACAGGGTAGCCCAGCTCAGCCCAGGAGGACCCTGTCTCTGCAGTGCCCAGTGTGCCTAATCTGGAGAGGAGGCATTCAATGAGGCTGAAGGGCAGCTCAGCCCCTGCTGGGCTCTGCCCCTCCCTTCTGGTGCTGGCTGCATCCCTGCCTGTTGAAGGGTGGGCATGAGGCATCCAGCATTGGCACACTGTGGAGCTGGGGCCAGGCCTCTCGGGGGGAGGACCACACACGGGGTGGGGGCTGCTGATGTGGAGAGGAGCCAGAGCAACACACCTGGGGAAGATGGGTATGCAAATGCTCTGTAAATGAGAATGAGGGCTTATGCAAATTAGTGGCTGGTGCTTTGGGTTGCAGGGCTGCTGGAGGGCATTGGGTCTGGAAGGCAAGAATTCCAGAGCCAAGTGCATGGGGAGGGCATTGGCTTCTCACTGTGTAGGGCTGCCTCTCTACTCCCTGTGCCTAGGGAAATCCCCTGTCCCTGTGTGCCAAGCCCTGGGGGAGGGGACGTTTGCTCCCAGCAGCTGCCATCCGGAGGTCCTGGGGGCCAAAGCGTTCGATGGGGCACTGCAGGGAGTGCATGGCTCCAGGCCCAGCCAATGTGCCTCCTGGCATGGCACCCTACCCTGGAGTGCTGTACATGCTGCTCGCCCATGGCAAATGGCTGTGCCAATGATACCCTTTTGGAAGGCAGCAGGGTTAGGTGTGAACGTGGCACTAACACGCTCTCTGCCCCGGCTGCGTTCAGGAGCGAGGGCGACACAACCTGAGCTCAGCAGGGCTGCAGCAATGACTCTGCACTGTCTCCTGCTGGTGCCAGCGTCGTCCAGGCTGTGCCAGTGTCCCACTCGTGGGCTCCCCGCACCATAGCTGGCCTCCACCAGCACCAGCCTTCTCTCCCGGCTCCTCACCCTGGTCTTGGTGCTGGTGGAAGGCGCAGGAGCTGAGGACCTTCAGCCCCTGTGCACCCCCATCTGTGCACATAGTGCTGCTCGGGGTCATGTAGCTCACATTTCACACTCAGTCCTGGCCTATGTCCTGGTGCCAGCCATGCGGGGTGAGCCTAGGCACTGTGTGGAGCAGCCCCCTTGCCTGGCTCCATCACATGCTGTCACAAATAAGTTCTGCTAGGCTTGGAGAGGGCAGCATGTGTGCAGGGACAGCTGGCAAGGAGGGGCAGGGCTGCATGGGCCGGCTATGAGACGGGCCCTGGCCTGTGCCAGACCTGGCACTGGGAGCCAGTGCCAGCTAGGCTGCTGGTTTGAGTGCATGAGGCAGAGTGAGTGTGGCCTGGCTTCCCCCTGGCCAGGCCTGCCTGAGTCACATGCAGGAACAGATGGGCTGCGACACAGACACCCGGCTTCATTACCCACCAATATGGAACCTGTCACTGCCTACACCAATGAACCCACAACATGTGTCGCCTCACGCTGCCAGCTCCGCGTGGTTGAGTACGGCCTGCCCAGCCCAGCCCTTCCCTGCCCAGCCTTGTGCTGATGCTGTGCCTCACCCCGCACTGGTCCCTCATTGCGAGTGACCTTGTCTCAGGCTAGGCCCCAAAACCAGAGGCTCCCCAGACCAGGGGCCATGTTGGAAAATTTAGTAAAAAGCGTCCAAAAGATTTGCTGTCTCATACTCCAGCTCTGCTGCTGCCCCAGCTCTGCTGCTTCCCACATACAGCTCCCCTCACTCGCACTGCATGGCCCCTGCTGAGTCCCCCCGGGCTCCCCACATACAGCTCCCCTCACTCCCACTCCATGGCCCCTGCTGAGTCCCCCCGGGCTCCCCACATACAGCTCCCTCACTCGAACTCCGGGGCCCCTGGTGAATCCCCCCGGGCTCCCCACATACAGCTCCCCTCACTCCCACTCCAGGGCCCCTGCTGAGTCCCCCCAGGCTCCCCACATACAGCTCCCCTCACTCCCACTCCAGGGCCCCTGCTGAGTCCCCCCGGGCTCCCCACATACAGCTCCCCTCACTCCCACTCCATGGCCCAGGCCTGTTGGGGTTTCTGTCCTTTGCTTGACGTGCCTCAGATCTCTGAGGAACTGGCACATCAGTTGCTGGGAAGAGGCTCCTGCAAATGGCTGCCAGCCCAGCCCCCCAGGAAACGCTTCTGGGACCAAGCCGAGTGGGGCTGTGGTGTAAACGGGCTTGGGGTCAGGGGCTGCAGCCCAGAGCTCCCCTCTGAGAGCCAGGCCTGGCAGTGGAGAAGGGGCTCGAGGGGGACTGGAAGGCTCTAAGGTGCAGCTAGTCCAAGAACCAGGACAACATGCAGCCCCCCGACACCCTATCCCCAGACTCCCCCTCAGCCAGCCCCTTCCCCATGCTCCTGCGCAGGCAGAGCCAGCTGGTGGAGACACAACTGAACGCTCCTGATCCCAGCACACAGTCCCTGCAGAGGGGCTGGGCCGGGGTGGGGGCATCTACGGGCTTGACCCTGGCCAGTCTGCACACAGACACAGGGCAGAGATGCACTCGACTGGCACAGACAACGCACGGTGGTGGCGTGAAACCTGTCACACCAAATACAGACAGGATCCCACACCCTGCCCACCCCAACTCTGACCCATACCCAGCCAGCGCATCACACTGTGCCCACCTCCACTCTGACCCAGAGCCAGCCAGCACCCAATCTCCTGGCCACCCCCACTCCAATCTGTACCCAGCCAGAGTCCCACACCCTACCCACCCCAACTTCGACCCATACAAAGCCAGTACCCGACACCCTGCCCAACCCCACTCCAACCCATCCCCAGCCAGCACCCCACACCCTGCCCAGATCCACTCCGAATCAGACCCAGCCAGCACCCTGCACTGTGCCCACCTCCACCCTGAACTAGACCAAGCCAGCACCCCACATCATTCCCACCCCCACTCCAACCAGTACCAGCGAGCGCCCTGCACCATGCCCAACCCCACTCTGACCCATACCCAGGCAGCTCCCCACATCCTGCCCACCCGCACTCCAACCCATACCCAGCCAGTACCCCACATCCTGCCCAATCCCACTCCGATCCGTACCCAGGCAGAGTCCCACACCCTTCCCACCCCAACTCCGACCCATATGCAGACAGCACCCCACACTTCGCCCACTGCCATAGTGACCCAGTACCCCACATCCTGCCCACCCTCACTCCTATCCATACCCAGCCAGAGTCCCACACCATGCCCACCCCAACTCTGACCTGTACCCAGCCAGCACTCCACACTCTGCCCACCGCTACTGGGACCCATACCCAGCCAGTACCCCACATCCTGCCCACCCCCACTCTGACCTGTACCCAACCAGTGCCCTGTACCCTGCCCACCTCCACTCTGACCCATACCCAGTCAGCACCCTGCACCCTCCCCACCTCCACTCCGACCTGTACCCAGCCAGTGCCCCACACCCTGTCCACCCCACTTCCGACCCATACCCAGCCAGAGTCTCACACCCTGTCCACCCCCACTCCGACCAATACCGAGCCAACATCCCACACCCTGCCCACACCACTCCAACCAGTACCCAGCCAGTGCCCCATACCCTGCCCAACCCCACTCTGACCCACACCCCGCTAGCAACCCACCCTCTGCCCAGCCCCACACCCAGCTAGCAACCCACCCTCTGCCCAGCCCCACTCCAACCCGTACCCAACCAACACCCAACACCCTGTCCACCCCCACTCTGACCCATACGCAGCCAGCGCCCCAAACCCTGCCCACCTCCACTCCGACCCAGACCCAGCAAGCACCTTACCCCCTGCCCACCCCCACTCTGACCAGTACCCCACATCCTGCCCACCCACACTCCAACCAGTACCCAGCCAGTGCCCTACATTCTGCCCACACCCACTCTGACTCATACCCAACCAGTGCCCCAGACTTGCCCACCCCCACTCTGACCCATACCCAGCCAGTGCCTAAACCCTACCCACCCCCACTCCGACACATACCCAGCGAGCACCCCACACTGTGCCCAGCGCCTCTCCAACCCGTACCCAGCCAGCGCACCACACCATGCCCACCTCCACTCCAACCCATTCACAGCCAGCGCCCTAGACCTGCCTACCTCCACTCCGACCCATACCCAGCTAGTGCCCCAGACCTGTCAAGCCCCACTGTGACCCAGACTCAGTCAGCGCCCCCACCCTGCCCACCCACCCCTCTGACCCAGACCCAGCCAGCGCCCAATACCTGCCCACTCCCCACTCCGACCGAGGCCCAGCCAGTGCCCTACACGCTGCCCACCCCTGCTCCGACCCGTACCCAGGTAGTGCCCCACACCCTGCCCACCTCCACTCCAGCCAGCACCCTGCCCACCCTCACTCCTACCCAAACCCAGGTAGCCCTCCACACCCTGCCCACCCCCACACTGACTTGTACCCAGACAGAATCCCACTCCTTGCCCACCCCCTCTCTGACCCGTATCCAGACAGGGCCCCATGCCCTGCCCAGCCCCACTCAGACCCATACCCAGCCATCACCCCACACCCTGCCGACCCCAACTGCCACCCAGACCCAGTCAGTGCCCCACACTCTGCCCACTCCCACTCCAATTCATATACCCGCAGCATCCTGCACACCCCATTCAGACCCCTTTACAGCCAGCATCACGCTCCCTGCATACAGTCCTCAGACCCAAATACAGCCAGCACCCTGCACCCTCACTGTCATTTGCCTATTTGAACAGGGGCAGTAGAGACGAGCCCCACAGAGCTCTCAGCTCTGCTAGAGGGATTGCTCCGTGTGCTTGTGAGTGTGAAACATGAATTGCACGAGCTGGAGCCAGGACAGGTGCTGGGCTAGTGCCTGTCCAGACAGCCCTGCTGATGCACTTCAGTGCTGCCCTGCTCCCCCAGCCTGGGCTCCCCCAACCCCAGCTCGGGCCTGCTGCCCCCCAGCCCATTCCAGCCTGGGACTCCACACACAGCTCGGCCAGAGCCCCTGCTGCTCTCCCATGAGTGGGTTACTTCTGAGTGAGGCTGAAGGGGACCCCAGCCAATGGATTTGTGACCCGGACATGTGTTCCAAAGTGTAAGCAGGGGAATGAGTTTTAATAAGAGGCCAACAGTCCCCTTACACAAGGGCTGGGCTGAGCCCCATGTGAGCAGAGCCAGACCCTGCAGGGCTGCGTGGCCAAGGCACCATCCCAGTCCATCTGGCGTTAGAGCAGAGCAGACCCCTGCACCCGAAAACCATCCTCAGTGGGAGCTAGCCAGAGCAGCACGTAGGGTCCGTGGCCCCTGCACCAGGGCCCCTCCATGCCAGCCTGCCTAGGACAGTGTTTGCTGCACCAGTGTGGCTGCTTAGTGAGCATTATAACTTCCAACAGAAGCTGCCTGCAGGGTTGTGTTTAAAGCACTGGTTGATTGGGGTAATCATGGGCGCACCAAGTGCATTAGCTGCAAAGGTTTATAAAGGGAAATTAAAATAAAATTGGATGTGACAGAAAAGTACATGGAAAATTAGCAGGAGAATATGAATATTTATGGCTGCGCCGAGTGAGCGCTGGGGAGAACGTTCCTTCCTGCTCCCACAGCTCCGCAACCCACTATCACCACCGCTACCGGGTCCAGAGTGGCAGGGAACCCCAGCTGGCCTTTCCCAGCCCAGCAAGGCCAGTGCCAGGCAGCCGTCCGGGGAGTGTTGTTGGGCGGGGTGAGGTTTCACCTCCTGAGGCTGATGGCTCATTGTATTGCATGGAAGACTCTCCTCCATCTATTTACTGTGAGCTGGGGGCATTATCAGCAACTAGCCAGGCAGTGCCTGGGCAAAGAGTGTACATGGCGGCTGATGAGCTGTGCCCCCGCAGTGCATGTGCACATCGGTACATGTCTGTTGCCACATCTGCGTGCACAGACCAGAATGTGGGACTGAGTCTGCAGGCCACACACATACAGCTGCCTGTCCAAGGGTCTGTCTGGTCCTGGCCTCAGGATTCCCCACAGCCTGGGGTGACACCCACAGCCACTCGATGGGCTCTCGGAGGGGGATCTGTGGGTAGGATCTGTCCCTCTTTAGAGTCACAGCCCTAGAGAACTAAGCAGAGCTCAGCCCCATGGGACAGGGTTACAGCTTGCTGAGGCCTGGATCCCTGCGAGGAAGGCATGGCACCATGAGAGGCTGGCGGGGAGGGTGGATGGCACCCAACTGGCCTCCTGACCCTGCTGGTTCTGACAGCTCTGCCCTGAGGGAATGCAGAGCACTCACCCGTGGGTGTAGCCCCCAGGCTCTGGCCCCCCTCCCAGCTCCCTCAGCATTGCTGTGAAAGCTGGGGTGATAGCAAGGCTCCCCATTGTCCAGCCCAGGAACTCCACCCAGGGCCATGGTGAGAATGGCTGTGGGAGCTGTGCCCTGGTGGGACGGAGGTGATGCTGGTGGGGAGAGGAAGGGCGGAACCATCTCAGCTGCCCATATGCCCCAGGCAGTGCTATGTTCAGGGCCTTCTGACCTCTTCGCCAAAAACAGGACCCAGCCTGTGACCTGAGCCCTGCTGGCCAGTAACCTGCAGCCAGCGCGCTGCGCTTCACCCTGGCTAGGGCGCTGCAGGCTGGCAAAGGAGAGAGAGCCCCTGGGGACGCCCTAGCTGGGCCAGCAAAGCTGGAGGTGGGAGCACTTCCACTGGTGCGGCTGGCTCCTCGGGACTGTCAGTGCTGCTCCATCAGGGCGCTCAATGTTCTGGGTCTGAGCCCCATGCTGGCCCCAGCTCTCCACCGCAGCTACGCGCCTCACATCAACAGGAGATAGGGGAGCAAGGAGGGACAGAGCAATTGTCCCCCAAACAAGGCAGCTGGGGCAAGAGCCGGGCACAGGGCATTTTGTGGGCAACAGGCTGCCCCAAATCCCCTCAGTCCAGTGCCCTCCACCATGGGAGCCCTGCACCCTGGGGTGCATGCGGCACTGCTGACATTGGCCCCTTCCCCCCAGTGAGCTGGGTGGGAGTGCTGGCCCTCCAACCCCTCAGGGTCAGTGCGCATTCAACCAGTATCAAGCTGTGCTCACCACAACCTGCCCCCATCTCTACAGGGACCCCAGGCCAGGCCAGGAACAGCCAGCGCAGGAGAGAAGCACAATGCAGTGTCACATTCACTGGCATCAGTGCGGGCCCCTTTCCTCTCTATCCTCCCCCCCTTAGGCTCTGCCCCAACCCACTTGTCCCATTCTCCATCCCTGCCCCAGGGCTCTGGCCTGTCTTGTCTCTATTGTGGTTCCCTCTCTGATCCCATCCTCTCCACTCAACCTCTCCTATGACAGAGTGGGAATTTTTCATGGTATTTGGGATTAATACTGTGTGTGCCTCAGTTTCTCCTATGTGGTGCATGGTCAGCTAGATGGGGGAAGGGTGTTTACTCATGGAGAGACATAGAGAGCCACGTGGGACTGATGTCTAGCTGCCTGGGGGCCCGTGCTCATGCCCATGCCCATGCCCATAGAGAGTCTCAGAAGACAATGGCTATGCCAATTGCCTGGACATTTGGCACCTGGCAACAAACGCCCATAGATACAGACCCCGCTGGAGGAAGCAGGCCAGTTGTGACTAGCTGGAGAACTGGGGAGGGACCAGGTGGGGTTTTTAGGTGTAGGCTGCTGGAGGTAGGGGAGAAGGGACTGGGACTAAAGAGGAGTCAGAGGGCTCGGCACTGACCCACATGGCCTACTATGCTGTATCTTTCTATTTGCTACGTTAAGTAAGAACTTGCCATGATGTGTTCCAAACATCTCATGAATCCTCTTGCTTGTGCACTGCTGGCTGAGGGTTACTGCAGAGCCAGGAAGCTGGGAGTGCATGGCTCCTTTTGGGTGTGTAAGTCTTCCCCCGTGTCCAATCCAGGTGGACTCGCTGCAGGGAGCTCATGGCATGAAGCAGGGGGGCTGAAGGTGCTGAGGTTTTGTCTCAGGAGATGGTGAAGCCAAGGGCCTTACCCCAGAGAGAGAGTGTGACCCTTTGGGGCCTGACACACTGAGGGGTCCTCCCAGGGACTGTTCCAAAGCTGGGCCTGTGGATTTGTGACACTTCGGGCATGTAGGAATGATATCAGGAGGGCCAAATCGCACCTGGAGCTGCAGCTAGCCAGAGATGTCAAGAGTAACAAGAAGGGTTTTTTCAGGTATGTTGGCAACAAGAAGAAAGCCAAGGAAAGTGTGGGCCCCTTACTGAATGAGGGAGGCAACCTAGTGACAGAGGATGTGGAAAAAGCTAATGTACTCAATGCTTTTTTTGCCTCTGTTTTCACTAATAAGGTCAGCTCCCAGACTGCTGCGCTGGGCATCGCAAAATGGGGAAGAGATGGCCAGCCCTCTGTGGAGATAGAGGTGGTTAGGGACTATTTAGAAAAGCTGGACGTGCACAAGTCCATGGGGCCGGACGAGTCGCATCCGAGAGTGCTGAAGGAATTGGCGGCTGTGATTGCAGAGCCATTGGCCATTATCTTTGAAAACTCGTGGCGAACGGGGGAAGTCCCGGATGACTGGAAAAAGGCTAATGTAGTGCCAATCTTTAAAAAAGGGAAGGAGGAGGATCCTGGGAACTACAGGCCAGTCAGCCTCACCTCAGTCCCTGGAAAAATCATGGAGCAGGTCCTCAAAGAATCAATCCTGAAGCACTTGCATGAGAGGAAAGTGATCAGGAACAGCCAGCATGGATTCACCAAGGGAAGGTCATGCCTGACTAATCTAATCGCCTTTTATGATGAGATTACTGGTTCTGTGGATGAAGGGAAAGCAGTGGATGTATTGTTTCTTGACTTTAGCAAAGCTTTTGACACGGTCTCCCACAGTTTTCTTGTCAGCAAGTTAAGGAAGTATGGGCTGGATGAATGCACTATAAGGTGGGTAGAAAGTTGGCTAGATTGTCGGGCTCAACGGGTAGTGATCAATGGCTCCATGTCTAGTTGGCAGCCGGTATCAAGTGGAGTGCCCCAAGGGTCGGTCCTGGGGCCGGTTTTGTTCAATATCTTCATAAATGATCTGGAGGATGGTGTGGATTGCACTCTCAGCAAATTTGCGGATGATACTAAACTGGGAGGAGTGGTAGATACGCTGGAGGGGAGGGATAGGATACAGAAGGACCTAGACAAATTGGAGGATTGGGCCAAAAGAAATCTGATGAGGTTCAATAAGGATAAGTGCAGGGTCCTGCACTTAGGACGGAAGAACCCAATGCACAGCTACAGAGTAGGGACCGAATGGCTAGGCAGCAGTTCTGCGGAAAAGGACCTAGGGGTGACAGTGGACGAGAAGCTGGATATGAGTCAGCAGTATGCCCTTGTTGCCAAGAAGGCCAATGGCATTTTGGGATGTATAAGTAGGGGCATAGCGAGCAGATCGAGGGACGTGATCGTCCCCCTCTATTCGACATTGGTGAGGCCTCATCTGGAGTACTGTGTCCAGTTTTGGGCCCCACACTTCAAGAAGGATGTGGATAAATTGGAGAGAGTCCAGCGAAGGGCAACAAAAATGATTAGGGGTCTGGAACACATGAGTTATGAGGAGAGGCTGAGGGAGCTGGGATTGTTTAGCCTGCAGAAGAGAAGAATGAGGGGGGATTTGATAGCTGCTTTCAACTACCTGAAAGGGGGTTCCAAAGAGGATGGCTCTAGACTGTTCTCAATGGTAGCAGATGACAGAACGAGGAGTAATGGTCTCAAGTTGCAGTGGGGGAGGTTTAGATTGGATATTAGGAAAAAATTTTTCACTAAGAGGGTGGTGAAACACTGGAATGCGTTACCTAGGGAGGTGGTAGAATCTCCTTCCTTAGAGGTTTTTAAGGTCAGGCTTGACAAAGCCCTGGCTGGGATGATTTAACTGGGAATTGGTCCTGCTTCGAGCAGGGGGTTGGACTAGATGACCTTCTGGGGTCCCTTCCAACCCTGATATTCTATGATTCTATGATTCCATCTCCCGCTGTGATCCTATCCCTCCGGCACAGCCCCTCATCTCCCACAAGATGGTGGGTTTGGGGCTGCTGAGGGTCAGTGGTGGGGCAGGGAGGCTGAGGGGTCAGATTTGGGGCTTGGATCCCTCAGTCAGCTGCCCCCTCCTCCATTTCACCCCTCTCTGGGAGCACTGCGCCACGCAAAGAGTGGGACATCCCTGTTTACTCTCCTGCTGCTTGTGTGTAGCAGGGTTCAGGCTTCGAACCAGCCGTCAGGAAGGGAGCACGGCCCTTGGAGCAATGAGGGCACCGAGGAGTGAGGTGGGATGGGCGGCTGTGGCAGCCAGAGCTGTTGGTTCTTGCCCCTGAGTGAGCAGCAGCCCTGGGGAATGCCCCTGCCCCATGCTCTCCACTGCCCAGACTGGCGAGTGGGGTGAGGCCCTGGGAAATGCAGGGCGACGGGGGCGCGGGACATGGGCACCTATATGGAGCATTGGCAGTGATTAGCCGTGTCGAAGGTGCTTCCTCCGTCTTTCAGTAGGCCGGGGGGCTCTGTCGGTGGAGCTGGTCTCAGGGCTGTGGGGGCCTGGAGCAGGGACGAGGGACACTCCCCTTCCTCCCTTGGGATCAATAAAACACAAGGGCTGGGAGAGGACAGCATGGAGAGCGGGAGCCCTGCTGGGCGAGCGGCTCTAGCGGATGGACTCAGCACTGGTAAAGGCTTCGGGACTGCCAACCACTGCGCCCTGTGGGATGCCGCCACCTCTTAACGCAGCCCCTGACAGGCTCGGCTGGCACCACTTGTCCCTGCCGCTTGGCAGGCTATTCTGACTGTGCACAAGGAAGCACTGAGAGCTGAGCACTTCCAAGCTTGGGGTCCCCCGTCAAGTCTGTGCGGGCTCCTTGGCTGGCAGAGGTGGGAAGGGCCCAGCAGAGGAGCTGGGGGCTCCTGAATCCCCTGCTGCCAGCCCTTCCTGAAGGCACCTGCCCAGGGAAGCAGCTAGGCATCCCACCTCTAAGCTGAGTCCATAAGCCAGGGCAGTCAGGTCATGCTGCAGGCTCCTGGCTGGACCATGTGCCGCTGGCAACTGCAGGAGCCTGGCTGGTGAGGCAGAAATGGGGTCCCGAGGGACCCTGAGCAAAGCCCATTGCCCCCATGTAGCGCAAGGTGTGAGCCCCTGCCTGTGGGGAACTGAGCCTGGGCCAGGGCCTGCTTTCCAAACCAGCCCCCGCTTCCTCACATCCGCAGGGCACTGCTCCCCACCCCAGGGCAGCACCATCCGGGCCCAGGCTGGGATTTGGAGCTGGCCCTGCAGAGGACTGGCTGGCAACTGCCGTGCCCTGGGACTCCAGCTAAGGCACGGGGTCACGTCTGACCCCTTTTGGGCAACTCTGACATGCTGGGTGACCTGGTGCCCTGCGCACTCCCAGGAGGTGCCAGCCCATGACTGGGCTACAGGAAGGCAGGGGCTGCACCATGGTCAGGGCGGGAGAGGTTATGCTCGGGGAGAGGGCTCTGCCAGCTCACAGTGGCTGCCTGCTGTACCAGCACTGGTGAACCCCTCAGTCTGGGGTGGCACATCTATGCTGCTGCAGTGGCACGTAAGGGGCAGGCTCCTCCCTGGCTCCCCAACCAATGCACAGAAACTGGACCTGGACCTGCTGAACTGCAGTGGGCTGCCCCTCCCGCCCCGATGAGGAGGCACGAAGCTGCCTGCTGTGTCCCCAGCCGCCCCGTAGTGGGCCCTGCACGGGGTTCCCCTGTGTGCCGGCACAGCCCTGCCCCCGCCCGCTGTCACACTTAGCAGCCATTAAAATCATTTAACTGTTCAAATATTCAACGGGTCGCTTAAATATTTATCAGCAACGTTATTCTGATTGTTAAACACACATCAGTGCAGGGTGGAACCCAGCTCCTTGCTCATCAGCCCAGCCCCATGTGCACATACTGGCACACCCATGCACATGCGTGTGCACATGCACACCCACCCCAGACACATGTGCTCAAGCACATGCACATGCATGCTGCCTCTGTGGCAAAGAGGGTGAATGTGCAGAAGAAGGTTGCTGAAATCCCGGCCATCTGGCTAGGTGAGACCAGTGGTTACGGCAAGGGCCCTTGGCTTTAAGCCACTGATCTCCCTGTGGAGGGACCCAGGGAAGGTCGACCACTTCCCCCCATTCCCTATTCATCCAGGGTGGCAGAGCTGGTAGGAAGAGAGCCCTCATGCACCCGCACATGTGCACACACCCCCCCCCAATACTCGTCTCCGGTGAGCTAGCTAGGGTTGCCAGGAGCCAGGTTGAAAAGGGACCCTGGCAGCTCCAGTTGGCACCACTGACCGGGATGTTAAAAGTCTGCTCAGCGTCACAGCAGGGCTAAGGCAAGCTCCCTACCTGTCCTTGCTCCGCACGGCTCCTGGAAGTGGCAGGCATGTCTGGCTCCTAGGCGCAGGGATGGCCACAGGGGCTCTGTATGCTGTCCCTGCCCCAAGTGCCAGCTCTGCAGCTCCCGTTGGCGGAGAACCATGGCCAATTGAAGGTGTGGGGGTGGCGCCTGCAGGCGGGGGCAGCGCGCAGAGCCGAGGGTCATGTCACCACTTCCAGGGAGCCGCCTGAGTGAGGTAAGTGCCACTCAGAGCCCGCACCCTGCACCCTCTCCCATGCTCCAACCTCCTGTCCCAGCTCTGAGCCCCCTCCTACACCCAAACTCTCTCCTAGAGGCCGCACCCCTCACCCCAACCACCTGCCCCAGCCCTGAGACCCCTCCCACACCAAAACTCCCTCCTGGAGCTTGCACCCCAAAACCCCTCCCACACTCCAGCCCTCCGCCCCATCTTGGAACTCCCTCCCACACTCCGAACCCCCCTCCCACACTCCGAACCCTTCATCTCTGGCCCCACCCCGCACCCATAGCCCATACCCCTTCCCACACCCCAATCCCCTGCCTCAGCCCAGAGCCCCTTCCCACACTCTGAACCCCCTCAGCCCACCTCTGAGCCCGGAGCCCCCTCCCACATCCCAACCCCCCCATTCCTGGCCCCACCCCAGAGCCCGCACCCCCAGCCAGAGCCCTCACCCTCCTCACCCCAACCTTCTGCCCCAGCCCTGAGCCCCGCACCCCCAGCTGGAGCCCTTATCCCCTCTCGCATCCCAACCCCCTGCCCAGTGAAAATGAGCAAGTGAGTGAGAGTGGGGGAGAGCGAGTGACAGAGGGAGGGGGGATGGACTGAGTGGGGTGGGAGCCTCAGAGAAGGGGTGGGGCCTTGAGGAAGGGGCAGGGCAGGGGTGGGACAAGTGTGTTCAGTTTTGTGCAATTAGAAAGCTGGCAACCCTAAGCCAGAGGGCTCTTGTGAGCAGCCAGGGCCTGCAATTTCCACTCCTGAAATGCATCAGGGGAGAGCTCCACAGAGGCAGCAGGAAGGATTGAGAGGTGCTCTGCTGACACTCCAGGGGTCTGCCCCCCTCGATGTGGGTGGGAGAAGGCAGGGCCACAGAGCTCAGCTCTGCCCTGCCCCTTCCCCTGCTGAAAGTCAAGTGCTTGTCAGAGCTGAGCTGGGCAGTTCTAGGGGAGGGCTGATGAGACCCAGGTTCCCTTGGCTGGGATACTCAGGGCTGGCCCCCCGGCGGGTTGCACTGAGGAGGCTGCGGCCCAGGCGAAAGCTGGTGCAGCGCATCCCCACCATTAATGCAGTGTCAAAAGCCAGATGCCGTTTGTGCCTCTTTATAGCAACTGGATGGTGTATGGAGCCTCCCAGCTCCCCTGCACCTCTGCCTCAGGCACACGAAGACTAGCTGGCTCTGACCACTCTCCATTTGCTGGGGGACTTTGGCCACATCCCCACAGGACCAGAATGGTGACATTGCAAGACGGGGAATGCTGAGCCCTTGGGATGCCCAGAGCGCTCCCGCCCTGCAGGCCCTGCTGCAGCGGAGCAGCCCCCCTGGTGTCCTGCAGCCGGGAGGCCGAGGCCAGGGTGCCACAGCTGCACGCTTCTCATCAGTGATGTCCTTCCAAGGACTGCCATGCACTGCAGGGAGCCCTCCCCACCCCTCCACCCTGTGCTGTTGGGTGCCCTCCCTGCCCCTCCCCCATGCACTGGGGGGAGCCCTCCCCACCCTTCCCCCATGTACTGCGAGGTGCCCTCCCCCATAGGCTGCTGGTGTGCCCCCTGTGTCCCTCCCCCACGCACTGTGGGGTACCCTCCCCACCCTATCCCCATGTTGCTGGGGCTCCTCCCCCGTGTGCTGTAGAGAGATTTATCAAGCAGTAACTCCTAAACCTATTGGTGACACTCCACATTCGCACCTTGGCTGTGCCCTGGCTGCCTATCCTGTGCCTGTCCGTGCACGGGCACTGCGGCTCCGTGTGAGTGGGGTGAATGCACAGGGAATCGCCCAGGAAACACAGGGCAGAAAAGGTGCCGGTCCTAAACCTCTTATGTCAGTGCTGTAGATGTCACTGTGGCCAGACCCTGTGCTCTGGCTTCCGCCGAACGCCAGTGAGAGCTGGAGGGGCTCAGCATCTCACGGGCTGGCCCAGGGCAGGTCTGCGTCAAAAGCCAAGGGCAAGCGAGGGCAGCCTTTGCGTAGCTACTGATTCGGGCCAATGCTGCCCCCCCCGCCCCAGCTCCTCTGGGAGCTGCCTGTCGAAAGAACCTCCCTGGACGTGCCTGGAGTCAGCTCCTCTTCTTTGGACACCTGACCTATGGCCCATCCCTGCCCAGAAGGAGGGACTGCCAGTCTGTTTGATGGGGTCCCCCAGGACCTCACCAGAAGGAGGGGGACTGAGTAGAGGGCTAGGATGGGTGGGAGCTCAGATGAGGGGTGGGGGGTTCCCCAGAGTTCTCGGGGCACTGAGCTGACCTCTGTCTGCAGGCAGGCCCTTGTGTTCTGGGGCTTTCCCAGCGCTGCCCCCTGAGGGCAGACAACAGCAGGGCTTGGGAGGTTTCCGTGGGTCCCAGTGAGCTGTGAGCATTTGGGAGGGAGCCCTGGGCTTGGAGAAGGGTCCTGCTGCTCCTTTGCCTGCAGGCTGCAGCGAGTGGGAGCCCTGTGGCTGTTCAGATGAGGGGAGAATTGTTTTGGGAGGGAGGGGCAAGAGAAGTCTGCCAGGCTGTGCTGATATCGGGATTCGCCTGCCCCCTGGAGAGGCTAAGCAAGGCTTTTCTGAGCTCAAGCCCCCGTGAAAGAGGCTGCCTGCACTTCCTGAGCACTGCAGTGGGGGTTCCAAGGGTCAGGAGTGCCCAGGAAGAGGGGGGGCACAAGACCCTTCCCCAGCCAGATCTGCTTGACCCAATCCTGCCCACTCCCTCCCCAACAGCTCGCCCCCTACCTCAGGAGCATCAGAAGGACCCAGACACTAGGATCCCAGGTAAGATTTTGGTTAGATCCTTCCAGAGGTGCCAGGGGAGGCTGCTCTCGTGGACGAAGCATGGGCCTGTGGTTCGGGGCACTAAGACTGAGGGAGCTCTGCCACAAACTGCGTGGATGGGTCATTCCGCTTGTCAGCGCTCCAGCTACACAGCGGGGCCCATAGCCTTGCCCTGCTTCCCTGGGCAGGTGAAGAGCAATCCTGTGAGGGGCTCTGCTAAAATGGAAGGTGGTTCTAGGGACACCCACCACAGCTGGCCCTAGGGTGTCTTGAGTGGGAAGATTTTGGCCCTGAGAGAGGCAAAGCTGTTTGCATCTGCATCCCTTTGAAAAGGGTACAAAGCAAAGCAGCATTTCATAGAATGGGAATAATAGAAAATGCATCACCACAAACAAACAAAGGCAAAAGAAACAGCTGAGCATTTTGCCTCTGTTGACACCACTTGAAATCTGCTGTGTAATCTGCACTCTCTGTAATATTTCTGGATACCCTTTGCTGTAAGATTACAAGGCCTTGTATCTGAGTATCCTTGAGCCAATGTTTGCATTATTCACTCGCTCCTACCTAAGGAAAGGACAGAATAAAGATTGATTCATAAAAACAATATTAGCAAGACAGAGAAAGGGAGACCGATTATCGCCGGCTAAGCACATTGGCTGGGAATGCACCATCCAACAGAGCTGCCCAGTGCTGGCTGGCAAATGCCCCTTTGCTAGCAAAGCTGCCCAGAATAGTCTGGGAAATGTGCCTTCTGTAACATTGTCCAGAATGGCGAGTGAAATGCCCTGTAACTAGCTCCCCACTACATCAAAAGGGCTAAGGCGATCCTGGGACACAGAAACAGGGGAATCTCGAGTAGGAGCAGAGAGGTTATTTAATCTCTGGATTTGGTGCTGGTGCTGGAATCCTGTGTTCAGTTCTGGTGTCCACAATTCAAGAAGGGTGTTGATAGACTGGTGAGGGGTCAGAGAAGAGCCACGAGAATGATTAAAGGATTAGAAAGCTTGCCTGATAGTGATAGATTCAGAGCTCAATCTATTTAATTTAAAAAAGAGAAGATTAAGGGGGGACTTGATCCCAGTGTGTAAGTACCTACAGAGGAATGAATATTTAATAATGACCTCGTCAGTCTAGCAGAGAAAGGATAACATGATCCAATGGCTGGAAGTGGAAGCTAGACAAATTCAGACTGAAACAGGGCATACATTTTTAACAATAAGGGTAATTAACCACTGGAATAATTTACCCCGGGGTGTGGGGGATTCTCCATCACTGACAATTTTTAAATGCAGATTGGCTGTTTTTCTAAGAGATCTGCACTAGGAATTATTTGGGGGCAGGTCTCTGGCCTGTGTTATATAGGGGGTCAGACTAGATGATCACAATGGTCCTTTCTGGCCTTGGAGTCTAGGAATATTTTAAACCTGGCAGTGTACTGCTGTGGATGAGGGCACTGGGGAATGGCAACCCAGCTTAGTCACTGAAGGAAGAATTACCAAGCTTAATAAAGACGCCTTACTCATGTAAAGGTCTTTATCCTTACTCGGGGTGATGCTGAAATGCTGACTACAAGGTGGGCTCTTGTATTCCCTGGGATTAGCACTGCCAGCCAAGCTGATCTGGACATGGTGGATTTGCCAGACAAAACATCAGCTGGGTGTTCAGCGGCACTGGGAGAACGCAGCCAATGCAGGGTCTCCAGCCAACATTCTCCAGCCAGGGAATGTTCCATTTCAAGCACTAGCTGCTCTTACCTGATGCCCCAGATACTGAACGGGATCAAATTCCTGTACACTAAATTGTGGCCTGAATTAGAACCAACCAAGCCACAACAGATCAGGCTGAATTGGGCAGGGACAGAATATGGGACCTGCCATTGTCAGTCAAGCTTTACAATGGGGCATAGCCAGCAGCCGCGACCCTTAGGAGAGAACAGACAAGGCAAGTGGGAAGCGGAGCTCGGGGACTGAGCTGTGGCTAATAATTTAGTCTGTAGATGTAGTCTCTTTCTCTGCTGGTGAATTTGGTCCATGATTGTCAAATATCCCTGTTATTCAGAGTTATTTGGTGAATACTTCTGAGAGGCAATTCTTGGCCTGTTGCTTGTTTACGACTGGTTTGTTTCATAGGTGCTGGGGGTGTGGGAGCTGTCACAGACTCACAGGTCGTGCCCACTCTTGGCCCTATATGGTCCCTAGAGGGAACCCCCTTCAGTGTGACAGCCCTTCTCGGGGGTCCACTTTCTCTCAGTAGTTAAGCCCCTCCGCCTCCTGGAACCGCACCTCTCTGAGCCATAGCACGCCTGTCTCGTGCCGTGGGCTCCCTCAGGACCCCCATGGCCTCCGCTCCCAGAGGGAATAATGCAACCCTGTTCTCTAGACCGGAGCGACTCTCCCCCAGCGTAAAATGGAAGGGTTTATTGAGCATCTGAACACAGCACAGGAAACTCTTGGGGCCCTCAGGCCTGGCCTCCCTCAGCATAGTACATCTAAGTCTCCCCTGCATCCACGTAGGCTCTGCCTGCTCTCTCTCTCCAGTCTAGAGACCCTGCACTTTCCAGCTGGGCATCCGATATCACCGGCCCCAACAGTTCCTCCCCTGTCCTTTGTCTTTTGTCCCAGGTAAACAGGTCTGGGGCCCTCTCTCTTCTGTCCTTTGTTCCCCTCTGGCTGGAACTGGTTGGTCAGGTCACTGGGGTACTCTCTCCTCAGCCCTTTGTCCTTCCACTGGTCAGAACCGGCTGACTGCCAAGCTGAGGTGGGCCTCTTAGTCACCAGGTCACCAGCTGTTAGGGTTCCCCATCTCCAGGCCGTTGTCCGTTGTGCAGGGGGTCCTGGCTGCTAGACGAGGTCATACCTGGTTCTCTGCAACAACAAACCCTCTCCCACCACCTTGTTAAACATGCAGCACACAGGGAAACTGGGGAGCGCACACACTATTCATGTAAAACATCACAAAAATCCCCAACTTCGTCACATCTCTCCCCCCTTTGAGTCTGAACAGAGCGGGGTCACTCCAACCGGTCACCTGGGGAAGTTCAGGCCCCCCTCTCTGGGACACAGCATCAGCTATAGCATTCATGCTCCTCTTAACATGGACCACCCCCATATGAACATCCTGGTGGATCAGACTCCACCCTACGAGTTTGGCATTAGCCCTTTTCATCTGGTGCAGCCATGTCAGGGTGAGTGATCAGGGGCGAGTGGTCAGTGTACACCATAAAGTGCCACCCAAATAGATACGGCTGCAGCTTTTTAAGAGCCCATCCTTCTCTGGCATTCCTTCTCTGTGGCCATGTAGTTCTGCTCCCGGAGGAGCAGGTTCTTGCTCCGGTGCACAATGGAGTGTCTCTTCCCCTTCGGATTGGCCTGCATCAGCACCGTGCCCAGCCCTGCACCTGAGGTGTGTCGGTGAACACCATAAAGGGTTTCTCAAAGTCTGGGTTTACAGCAGCCCCTAGGTTAGAGCCTCCTTCAGTGCACAGAGTGCCCCCCTGGCACTGCTCGGTCCACACCCCTTGTCTGACTTGCCCAATTTACCAATCTTCATATTGAAAGCTAAAGTGGGGTACAAGCCTTCAGTAGTACCCTGCCATCCCATTAGAGGCCTGGGCCTGTGTCTTGGTTTGAGGAATGGGCCAATCTCTGGTTACCTTCACCTTGGCTGGCCCTGGCTTTAGGCAGCCACTTCTCAAATTGTGGCCCAGGTACGATAGCTCTGCCATCCTCATCTTACCCTTTCTGGCCTCTATCATCCATCCTGCAACCTGGAGGTGTCCCAGCCCCCTCTTCACTGGGACACACGGTTCTCCCAGGTCGGGATCCTTCAGCTGGTTGCTGATTTCACAGGGCTCTCCCCAGGCGCTCATCACACTGAGCTGAGACCCCTCTTCTGGTCTCCAATCAGGCACATTGTCGTACCAGACCTTTTGCAGTTCCTGGGCCCTGGCTACGTTCTTGCTCACCAAACCCATGAGCTCAGTAAGCTTTCCCCAGAACGATAGTTCAGAATCCACCACCGATTCCCCATTTGTATCTCATCAAATCCAGGAGTCCCCTCCTTCTCCTTCCATACACCAACTCAAAAGGGTAGACCCTTGTGCATTTCTGGGGCAGTAAATGTTCTGCAGCAGCTCTCGCCGGGTGCGCTGAACCCCCTGATGTTTAGAAGAAGGGACATCCCCTTGGTGGTACTTCTGGGGGACCACCAGCCACCCTCTGATGCCCCATGTTCAGTTTTCCCTCAGGGAGCCCTTTCTTGGTACCGGCTCGCTTCTCTCACCTTGATCTTTCCCCAGGATCTCACAACACCGGAGCCCACAAGGCCCCTGCTTCTTCCAGGAGCAATCCTTCTGTGGCTAGGTCTAGAATTCAGCTGCTGGATTCGGGGCCCAGCCCTCATTGCTGTGCCTTAGTTTTCCCACCTCAGGACAAGGCCTTGGTCTCAGCCCTGTTAAGCCCTGTCCCTCACAACTCACTTCCCTGCTTTGGAGGTTCCACGCCTCCCTGCTGGGTGGATTGCCAGTGCCAGGCCAAGTGGCCCTCCCTGACCTCAGCCACAGGGAAGGACCAGGGCACCATCTGGCCAGTTCTTCAGTCCATCCCCCATCAGCACCTCTGCAGGTAGCTGATCACGCACCCCAACCTCTTTGGGGCCCCCATTCAGAAGTATCCTCGCTACAGAACCTTAACTGGGGGTCTGACCAACCCCAGTGTCCGTTTCCCAGTGAGGGTAGGGCGTGGGCCCACTGCTGTGGTTGCCACATCAGAGCCAGTGTGAGCCACCTCTCCCCTGTGCAGGGCTGTTGTCCCACTCAGCTCTAGGGGCTGGCTACGGACAGCCAGGTAACTGGAGCTTCGTAGTTCTTCCGTTGTGCTACTAGCAAGGGGAGAAAGTAGCCCACTCCCCCCTGCCGCGGGGCCATTTTTGGGCCATTCACATCCTCACTGGTTCCTGCCCTGTCCACCTTCTGATCTCTGGGTTCAGCTCTTTGGCTGTTACTGGCATGGGGTCCAGATCCTGTCTTAAAGAGACTTCCCAAACCACTTCCCAAGAGTACATCAAAGCTCATGTGCCAAAGGACTCCAGCTAACCACCCTGCACCCCGATCCTTCCTGTGTCTGCACAGGAACCCTGGGTGAATGGCTGCTGTCTGGGAGCCTTCCCCCAAGTTACATGGCCCTTCAGCAGCTGGTGAGGTTGCATCACACCCATAAGAGACTTGGTCCCAGAATTGCTTCACACCCACAAGAGTCTTGGTACCAGAATTGCTTCACTCCATGAATGTCTTCCCACTGACCCCCACCTGCCGTTCCCACTGTGGATCAGAAGGGCCTGAGCCCAGGAGTCACAAGCAGACATATCGGCTGGGCTTGGAGTAGAAGCCCGTCTGCCTTCTCCGCTCCCCTGGCCAACTCTGCCCCAGGAGCTGGCTGGGTGATGGGTTCCCAGCTCACACTCTCAGCCTGTGTTACAGGCTGTCTCCCCTTCACCAGTTAATCCTTTGAGGGTTCTCTTGGGCAAAGATGTCCTATGGTCTTTGGGCATGACACCACCTTGGGTCCTTTTTGGCCATAGTAATTACATTTCCGGTCCCTCAAGTCCCATGAGGGAGGTCAGCCTGCCCTGGCCTTCACGGGCACCCCTGAGTTGGGCTTCCTGGAGTCCCACCTTTGAGAGGTCTCTGGGTGACTCCCCTTCTGAGTCCCCAATGTGGGTCTCCCTCCTTCCCCCAATCTGCTGTCTACAAACTCATCCGCCACTGCGCAGATCTTTAGGCTTCCGGTCCACTAACCACATCTTAAGCTCTGGCAGGCAGATGTCATACAGCTCCTCCAACCCCACCAGGTTATGCACATCCTTGATGGTCATGGCCCCTGTGCCCTTTCCCCACTTGCAGAGATATTCCCCAAGCAGGTTGGTGACCTCCTTATAGGTGACGCCTGAGTTCTTGTGTACACCCCAGAATGGTTTCCTATATGCCTCGGTGGTCAGTTCAAATGTCATCAGCAAAGTCTGCTTGAATAGGTCATAGTCCCCCCTATCAATACTATCCATTTGGTATCTCAGATGGGCTCGTGCCTGGGGGGGGGGGGGGGGGGGGGGGCTAGCTTGTCCCGCCACTTGCACTGCCATGGCCACACTGCTATTTTCAGTGCGCTAGCTCGCTCAGAGCTAGCCTGGGTATATCCACCTGAGCCAGAAATTACACCTCCCATTCTGGTGTAGACATCCCATAAAATGGTGCCCAGATGGCAGGGGAGGGCAAGAAAGCCATGATGCAAACCCCCATCATTGGGAGTGTTTTGTTTGCATCTCACTTCCCTTCACTTCTGCTGCGGTGGATGTGTGTGTGTGAAGTTTCCCTTGTTATTATTTTCCATTCCATTTTCTCCCATTTGTTTTTCCTGTGTTAATTCAGAAGCAGGCTCAGCACTCCCTTGCAGATGTGCGCTACCATCCTAAAGACTCTGGGACCTGGCACACTGTTACCCATTCCAGCTGTGCACTGCAGGTATAAGATGCTCCCCTATGCCATTGGTAGCACTTTGCACTGGTATAAATGAGTGCCCGAGAGGCCGGGCAAATCCGGCCCAACAACAGAACATGAATGGGCCAGGGGAATGTCTCCATCCAGCGAATGGTTCCACAGGGACTACACCCCCATACCTGTGTATAGAGGGGCAAGGAGCTGCTGCCTCCCAGCCAGTTGTAAATGTCCTCTGGATGGCACTCAGAAGGTTAAATACATACCAGTAAAAACTGTCTCAAGTGCAATCAAGATGTGTTTGGTGCAGTTACTAAATTAACACATGTATACGAGGGTGCAAACAATGTGATCCCTCCAAGTTCTGAGAGGATCCAAGCCTGAAACAGGAGTGACTGCTCCACCCTGGTAACAGCCAAACTAGAGCTGGAGCAGAGGACTGCTTCCAGTGCACACAAGGCAGCCACCCACACCAGATACCAACCAATATCTGATGCGTCCCTCCACCCAGCACATATGGGACAGGCCCTCGTGGGAAATCAAGCAGCACAGAAAACCAAGGAATACAAGACCTTGATGCTAGATGAAAACCACTGGGGTTAATCACAGTTTTCTCCCAGTTTCTTCTCAAACTGGCACTGGCATTTTCATGCCCATGCAGTGGGAGGCAGGCGACTGGGCGAGACCTGTTGGTGTGACATCCAGCAGTCCTCTGGCAGTACTAGAGCCCCAGAAATGAAGCTGCGAACTGCCCCGGCTTTGTGAGTGTGCAGTGACCCTCATGTGTAATCACAGCTTTCAGGCTGGTGGGAGACAGGGTCACTCTGTCATGGAGAAAGACCCCAGTGCACAGATCGTCTGCCCTGCAGACATCACTCCCGTGGTGAGAGGCACCCTTAGCAGGGCAACGCCGGCAGGTCAGCATGAGAGTGAAGCAGGCAGCATGCCAGAATGCTTGAATAGTGGCTTAAAAAACAACAGTTACTGCTCAAAACAGAGTGTGTTTGTTCCTGAAACATAAGCACCTGGGCTAAGAGGAGAACAACAGAAGGGAACAGGCAAAAGTCGAACAAAGCCAATTGCTGAGAATAAAGGATGCTCAGAACTGCATTGTCAAGAAGAGGTCCACACAGCACATGGAGGGACATGTGCCATCACCATGGGAGCCAGCTCTATGAGGCAGACAGGCCTGCATGGAAAAACTGAGCCCCAAAACTGTGAGTTTAGGAGGAAGAGACTTTTGACTGTGAGGGAGTTCTGCCTACATTGCACATGTCAACAAGTGCCAGTCAAAGCTGAGCTGCTGAGAAGAGGGGAAGTTCTAAACATCTGTTGGATGATCAGAAGAGTCCTGTGATTTCGACTCTAATTGTTTGCTACTGTTGCATTTTTTAAATTACTGTTGAGTCAGAACTTTATAGGATGGTTGAGATAATGTCTGTGGCCTGAGCCAAGACCAGGGCTGGCCAGAAAACACCGAAAAACATTTTGAAATTCTGAGAAAGAGACAGTCCCTCCCCCATCCCTGCCAATAGGCTGCATGTCTGGGAGGCCCTGCTTCAAGGCCTTGCGCTGCCTGATTTGGAGCAGCAAGATGAACTGTAGGCTCCCACAACCTGGGTAAGTGCCCCAACCACCAGCTAGTCTGGGCTGGTGTCTCTCCCATGCTTGGTTTCAGCAAAATGGCATTTTTCATTTAAAAAATGTCATTGAAAACTTTTCAACCAGCTCTACCCATGACCACATACCTGCGGGCCAGTTGCCTGCCTGGGTATATTTTGGGATACATGGACTTTCTGAGCCTGAAGTTACTGGAAGAGGTGATTCTTTATCTGCATAATTGGGCCTGATCAGAGGCCACTGGTGATGCCAGTGACCTCAGAAGGGGCGGGCCCCAATCTGCTTCTCCAAGGATCTCTGAGAGGAGTTCCACAGGGGAGGAACTGGCTAGGCCACCATCCCCGTATCATGAACGAAAGGAAGAAGCCCTGTGCCATCATTCACAAGGAGTGTCTTATGCCTCAGCCTCCTGCCCCTGTCATTGGCCAGCCCAAAGGCTTAGCTTTAACAGGGTGAGCTCTCCAGCAATCCAGCTCCAAGGCATCAGCTCTCCTGTTTCTCTCCATGTGCTCGCCCCAGTGAGTCCCGCTGAGTTCAGCCTCCTGGAAGTAGACTTTTCACTCTTAGGGAACAATGCACCCAGCGCATATCTTCAGTGGCAGCACAGCCTTTGCAAAACAAGGGAGCGTTCCTTATTCCCTGGAAATCAGCATCCCAGAGACTGGGTTAGCATGGGAAAGCCAAGCTTAGGTCAGAGTCCATTTTAGCAAAACCCTCTGGCTCACTTTCCTCAGATCCGTCTCAGTCTCTGCCTCCTTGTCTCTGGGGGTGCCAGAGAGCAGTTCTTAATACAGCCAACTGGCACCTCTTGTCTTTGTTCCCAGTTGCAGCCTCTGCTGTGAACCACATTCAGCTTGCCTGGACTCCCCAGTCCTTCAGCATTAATGTCCAATCTTTAGCTACTCCATTGTCTCTCAAGGGAACTCCATTCCTAGGTGCCTTAATAATGTCCCAAAGCAGATAGCATATGTGGCACTCTGCCCTGCCTCACTCCTCTCCCCCCCCCCCCCCCCCAGGAGAAATCAACCTCTTTACTCCCAGCAGGCAGCAATACACATGGGTGTGTAAACTGAGTCATGCATATTCATCAAAATACTGTAAAAATGGCTGTATTCTTCTCATCCTGCTGCTGGCTCGCTTCTGGCTTCTGACTCATTTGCCTGCAGTTGCTGCTGGCCTCTGGCTGTGCATTCCCCCATGCGCTTCCTTCACCACCGGGGTGGGGGAGTCCAGCAACATGCACCATCTAAGGCTATGTCTACATGACAGAGCATTAAATATCAGAGTCAATAAGCCCACCAGCTAACGTGTGCAATCATGTACCAGTTTCCTGAAGCTGAATGAAATCACGGGAGTCGCGACAACCATCCTGCATAGGCACCAACCTTTTGGATTTTGTTTCCTTGTTCCAGTTTGTTTAGTAGAGGAGCCTGTACCACAGCATTCCTGTACTTGTTTTGAACTCCAGCAGATGGCTGGGAGTGAGCATGTGTGAGTGTGAGTGTGTGTGCGTGGATAGAATCACAGACTCTTGCTGAGAATGGTGCCTATGGAATAGTTCCTCAGCTACCTAAACCAGCCCTAGGTTAAACGAGTCTTGTGTCTAAAAGATAACACACACACACATACACAAAAAGAAAAGGAGTACTTGTGGCACCTTAGAGACTAACCAATTTATTTGAGCATGAGCTTTCGTGAGCTACTCCTTTTCTTTTTGTGAATACAGACTAACACGGCTGTTACTCTGAAACACACATACACATATTTCATGGCTTAGGAGCTGTATGTTTAATCCTGAAAACCCTCACTATTTTCCCCTAGATTCGTCATTTGAATGTTAAATGCACCAAGCTGTGAGGTCCTGAATTTCATTGGAAGGTTTATATTGGCCGTGTGCTGGGGAGAGAAGGGATTGACACTCACCTACCATCAGTCAATTGGGAAGGCTGCTTACCTGGCGTCAGAGCGGCACTCCCAACATTAGCTTCAACCCAGGAGTGATCTCACCCTCCCAAGTCAGCTCTTTGGCAGGCCCCCTGAACCTATTGCTTGGCACTGAGACCGAGAGTGCCCTTGTCTTTTGGAGACTGGCAGCTCGAGAAGACCCTGCCACACCAGTGAAGACACAGAGTTCACAAGAGCTTGCAGCTCTATCTGATATGACTTAATCAATCTGATCATTACATGAATCTGATGATTTCCTGTTACCCACATCCCTGGGGTTTGATCAGTCTATCTGCACCCCAGACTTTTGTTCCCACACTTAGTTTCATTAATAAAACATAGCATTGGAAGCTGTGTGGTCTGGAGGCTTCCTCCCTCCAGTGAGGGTCTGAACCTGAGAAATCCCCTGGGCAAAGACCCACCCAGTGGTTATCCATGGAACGGCCCTAGAGTCCTCCCAACACTGGGGCCAAAGATGGGTCTTGAGGGAGAGCTGGCTTCTGCATTGATCACTTGTTGGATAAACAACGTGGTGTCCAGACCTTGGAGGGCCTGGGCTGGTGGACACAAGCTGGGAACCTAAAGGCTGAGCAGTTCCCCAGCAAAAGTCTAGTCTCCTCACATTATGGGAACGGCCTGATGCGGGGAGGGAAATGCTCCATTGTTATGGGAACTGCTCAGTGCAGAGTGGGGAACACCCCATTGCTGTGGGAGCCACCCAGCGTGGAAAGGGGGACAGGCCCTGTTGCTATGGGAACTGCCCAGTCTGGGGATGGAATTAAACACCCTGTCACCATGGGAAGTGCCCAGTGTGGGGATGGGATTAAACACCCTGTTGCTATGGAAACTGCCCAGCATGGGATGGGATTAAACACCCTTTTGCTATGGGGACTGCTCACATGGGGATGGAATTAAACACCCTGTCACTGTGGGACTGTCCAGCATGGGGATGGAATTAAAGACCCTGTTGCTATGTGAACTGCCCAGAATGGAGAGGGAAAGTCCCATTGCCCCAGAACCAGCCCCGGGGGGGAAATACCCCATCCCTAGGAGAGCTGCTTGACAGAGGCAGGAAGCCGCATCGTGAGCTGCAAGGGGCCTGGGTGCCCTGGGATTCTGCTCCTCTGTCCCAGCCCTTCCCAGGGTAGTTCTGAAGATGCGCGTTTTGCTTTTCGAAGGGGTTTGGTTTTGATGACTCTGCACAGGGAAGGGTTGAATGCTCTTGACCTGGATTGTGCTGCATTGTCTCCCTGGCCCCTTGCAGGGCAGCCCTCGCCTGCCCCACCCCAGCAGTGTTCTCTTGGCCTAAGCAATAAAATAGTTTTGCAAGCAAAAAACCCTGATTTGCTTGTTTTAAATATTGAACAGATGGGCAGCAGAGTGCAACGCGGAGCGAACGCTGCTCGCATGGACTCAGCAAGATCTGTGCATGCAGGAAGGAGCAGAAAGGGCCTGCAGAATGCTTTCTCCTCCACCGCTCAGCGTGGTCTCTGCTCTACTGCCATCCCGCCTGCCATTCACCAGTGCCACATCACATGGCAGAGAACAGCTGTTGCTGATGGATGCAGATGGACATGGGCCTTGAGAAAGCCCTAAGCTATGGGTTATACATGGTTCAGAGACTCAGCCGCACGCCCCGGAATCTTGCCCAGGAAAAGGCATTTTCCATGAATGGGGGGAGGGATAGCTCAGTGGTTTGAGCATTGGCCTGCTAAACCCAGGGTTGTGAGTTCAATCCTTGAGAGGGCCATTTAGGGATCTGGGGCAAAAATTGGGGATTGGTCCTGCTTTGAGCAGGGGGTTGGACTAGATGACCTCCTGAGGTCCCTTCCAACCCTGATATTCTATGATTCTATGAATCACGTGAGAGAGAGTCACAAAGTGCTGATGGACGCGGGGCCGTGTGAGACTAGCAAGGCCAGAGAGGTTTCAGAGTAACAGCCGTGTTAGTCTGTATTCACAAAAAGAAAAGGAGTACTTGTGGCACCTTAGAGACTAACCAATTTATTTGAGCATAAGCTTTCGTGAGCTACAGCTCACTTCATCGGATGCATACTGTGGAAAATATAGAAGATGTTCTTATACATATAAACCATGAAAAAATGGGTGTTTACCACTACAAAAGGTTTTCTCTCCCCCCACCCCACTCTCCTGCTAGTGATAGCTTATCTAAAGTGAACACTCTCCTTACAATGTGTATGATAATCAAACTGGGCCATTTCCAGCACAAATCCAGATTTTCTCCCCCCCTCCCCACCCTTTCCACACACACAAACCCACTCTCCTTTGGTAATAGCTTATCTAAAGTGATCACTCTCCTTACAACGTGTATGATAATCAAGGTGGGCCATTTCCAGCACAAATCCAGGGTTTAACAAGAACGTCTGAGGAATGGGGGGAGGGGGCGCAGGGGGTAGGAAAAAACAAGGGGAAATAGGTTACCTTGCATAATGGCTTAGCCACTCCCAGTCTCTATTCAAGCCTAAGTTAATTGTATCCAATTTGCAAATGAATTCCAATTCAACAGTCTCTCGCTGGAGTCTGGTTTTGAAGTTTTTTGTTGTAATATCACAACTTTCATGTCTGTAATCAAGTGACCAGAGAGACTGAAGTGTTCTCCGACTGGTTTATGAATGTTATAATTCTTGACATCGGATTTGTGTCCATTTATTCTTTTACGTAGAGACTGTCCAGTTTGACCAATGTACATGGCAGAGGGGCATTGCTGGCACATATCACATTGGTGGATGTGCAGGTGAACGAGCCTCTGATAGTGTGGCTGATGTTATTAGGCCCTGTGATGGTGTCCCCCGAATAGATATGTGGGCACAGTTGGCAACGGGCTTTGTTGCAGGGATAGGTTTCTGGGTTAGTGGTTCTGTTGTGTGGTATGTGGTTGCTGGTGAGTATTCGCTTCAGGTTGGGGGGCTGTCTGTAGGTAAGGGCTGGCCTGTCTCCCAAGATTTGTGAGAGTGTTGGGTCATCCTTCAGGATAGGTTGTAGATCCTTAATAATGCGTTGGAGGGGTTTTAGTTGGGGGCTGAAGGTGACGGCTAGTGGTGTTCTCTTATTTTCTTTGTTAGGCCTGTCCTGTAGTAGGTGACTTCTGGGAACTCTTCTGGCTCTATCAATCTGTTTCTTCACTTCCGCAGGTGGGTATTGTAGTTGTAAGAATGCTTGATAGAGATCTTGTAGGTGTTTGTCTCTGTCTGAGGGGTTGGAGCAAATGCGGTTTTATCGCAGAGCTTGGCTGTAGACAATGGATCGTGCGGTATGGTCAGGGTGAAAGCTGGAGGCATGTAGGTAGGAATAGCGGTCAGTAGGTTTCCGGTATGGGGTGGTGTTTATGTGACCATCGTTTATTAGCACTGTAGTGTCCAGGAAGTGGATCTCTTGTGTGGACTGGTCCAGGCTGAGGTTGATGGTGGGATGGAAATTGTTGAAATCATGGTGGAATTCCTCAAGGGCTTCTTTTCCATGGGTCCAGATGATGAAGATGTCATCAATATAGCACAAGTAGAGTAGGGGCGTTAGGGGATGAGAGCTGAGGAAGCGTTGTTCTAAGTCAGCCATAAAAATGTTGGCATACTGTGGGGCCATGCAGGTACCCATAACAGTGCCGCTGATTTGAAGGTATACATTGTCCCCAAATGTAAAATAGTTGTGGGTAAGGACAAAGTAACAAAGTTCAGCCACCAGGTTAGCCGTGACATTATCGGGGATAGTGTTCTTGACGGTTTGTAGTCCATCTTTGTGTGGAATGTTGGTGTAGAGGGCTTCTACATCCATAGTGGCCAGGATGGTGTTATCAGGAAGATCACCAATGGATTGTAGTTTCCTCAGGAAGTCAGTGGTGTCTCGAAGGTAGCTGGGAGTGCTGGTAGCGTAGGGCCTGAGGAGGGAGTCTACATAGCCAGACAATCCTGCTGTCAGGGTGCCAATGCCTGAGATGATGGGGCTCCCAGCATTTCCAGGTTTATGGATCTTGGGTAGCAGACAGAATATCCCAGGTCGGGGTTCCAGGGGTGTGTCTGTGCAGATTTGATCTTGCGCTTTTTCAGGGAGTTTCTTGAGCAAATGCTGTAGTTTCTTTTGGTAACTCTCAGTGGGATCAGAGGGTAATGGCTTGTAGAAAGTGGTGTTGGAGAGCTGCCGAGCAGCCTCTTGTTCATATTCTGACCTATTCATGATGACAACAGCACCTCCTTTGTCAGCCTTTTTGATTATGATGTCAGAGTTGTTTCTGAGGTTGTGGATGGTGTTTTGTTCTGCACGGCTGAGGTTGTGGGGCAAGTGATGCTGCTTTTCCACAATTTCAGCCCATGCACGTCGGCGGAAGCACTCTGTGTAGAAGTCCAGTCTGCTGTTTCAACCTTCAGGAGCACTGGAGGCTGTGCAACAGTCACTGCCACTTGGTCTCTGTGCCCAAGATTGGGGCTAACTTTGGAGCCACATTCGGAGGCTGACAGGAGCCCTGCGCGGCTCAGCAGTTGGTGCTAGGGTGGTCCCCTCCCGCTGCCAGCCAGCCTCTCAGGCGAGTGACGAGTGTTCAGGAGGAGGGCGATGGCTCCATTTATGGCTGTGGGTGCTTGGGACACAGCCCGATCTGCGTTCGCCCAGCCATGTGGGCCCAGTGTGCAGCGCAGGGAGGATCCTGCACCTGCCTGGGCTCGGAGGGTGAGTGTGGGGCGCTTGCCAAAGAAATCCTGCCGGGGCTTTGCTGGACTGAGATCTACAGATGAGACGGCTTCGCTGCAGGACCCCACCAGGCGCTGTGACAAGCCCAATCCTACTCCGTGCCACAACGGGGCAGGGCAGCTCCCTTCTGCCAGCAGGAAAGCTGGCCATGCCTGTACCCAGCTCTCCGCTTGTTAGCAACACGCTACAGGAGGAGAGCAGCAACCCCTTCTCCATGCACACAGTTCTCCAGCATGGCCCCCTTCCACAGACATCCCCACCAGACATCCCCACCCTGCTGTCCCTCCCAGGGCCTGAGAACTTGTCACCGCCTGGCCAGGGCTCTGCCCCTCCATCAGCCAGAGATGCCCCCCGCTCTCTCCCCTGCTCCGGCATGAGAATTCACTCCCCTGGCCAAGGGTCTGTTCCTCCCACGACCTGGAGGGGTCCATTCCCCTCCTCCTTCCAGCGCGCACGGACAAGGTGCAGCCCCTGTTCCTGGCCACCCCGTGCTGCTCCCCAGCAATGCAGTCTGCATACTGTTTCCCTCGCTGCAAGGGAACGCTCTGAATTATTAAAACGAAAAGTGATAATGAAGAAAGGTAACAGAGAGGAAGGGGAAGAGCCGTGATGTTGGAGAGAAAGTTTTCTGGAGATGCCAATGTGAGGAGCTCTTTGATGGGCAGCTCCTTTGATCAGCGCTCTGAATATAGCCCTCACGTTTCCCTGTGTGAGCCCGCTGCCTAATTACCAAGCAGCGGGGCCGCTTGTCGTCCTTGGCACGTTGCTGTAATAGATTTCACCGAGCTCCCAGCCCTGGAAGGACATTGATTATCCCTGCAGCCATAGGCTCAGGCGAAACATTGCGGCCCATCGATTTTTTTAAAGAAAGATTTTCTTTATTTTCATTAAATCATTAATCAGGGAGAAATCTACATCTGGATCATTTCCGTGCCTGGAGAGAACGGGAGGAAAGTTCTATCGCCATAGAAACTGTTCCCTATCATTTTAAGCCTTGGATCAGTCCCTCTCTTGTCAAAAGGCCTAATTGTTGCCCCGATCTCCGCTGCTCAATTAGCAGTGATGGCTCCCTTCAAGTTAATTGCTGGAGATGGGAGGAAGTAGGACAAGTGTAACCTTTGAGATGAAAAGATTTTTTTTCATTCCTTAGCTTTTTTTGCTCCAGCACACTTCAGCGCACTCAGCTCTCTGCTGAGACGGCAGCTGTGGGCGGGAGGAGAACACGCTGTCCATTGCAGGACGGCCGAGAGATCGACTCTAGGTGCTTCTCTGCTCCCCCATTGTGGGGGTCCCTCTCAACCTTTCTTCTCCCACCAGGGACCCTCTCTAGAGCCTGCTCCAAGGGGCACGCAACATTTCAGGTTGCCCTAGACTGGCTCCATAATCCAGAGCCATAATCATAGAATCATAGAATATCAGGGTTGGAAGGGACCCCTGAAGGTCATCTAGTCCAACCCCCTGCTCGAAGCAGGACCAATTCCCAGTTAAATCATCCCAGCCAGGGCTTTGTCAAGCCTGACCTTAAAAACCTCTAAGGAAGGAGATTCTACCACCTCCCTAGGTAACGCATTCCAGTGTTTCACCACCCTCTTAGTGAAAAAGTTTTTCCTAATATCCAATCTAAACCTCCCCCACTGCAACTTGAGACCATTACTCCTCGTTCTGTCATCTGCTACCATTGAGAACAGTCTAGAGCCATCCTCTTTGGAACCCCCTTTCAGGTAGTTGAAAGCAGCTATCAAATCCCCCCTCATTCTTCTCTTCTGCAGGCTAAACAATCCCAGCTCCCTCAGCCTCTCCTCATAACTCATGTGTTCCAGACCCCTAATCATTTTTGTTGCCCTTCACTGGACTCTCTCCAATTTATCCACATCCTTCTTGTAGTGTGGGGCCCAAAACTGGACACAGTACTCCAGATGAGGCCTCACCAATGTCGAATAGAGGGGAACGATCACGTCCCTCGATCTGCTCGCTATGCCCCTACTTATACATCCCAAAATGCCATTGGCCTTCTTGGCAACAAGGACACACTGCTGACTCATATCCAGCTTCTCGTCCACTGTCACCCCTAGGTCCTTTTCCGCAGAACTGCTGCCTAGCCATTCAGTCCCTAGTCTGTAGCGGTGCATTGGATTCTTCCATCCTAAGTGCAGGACCCTGCACTTATCCTTATTGAACCTCATCAGATTTCTTTTGGCCCAATCCTCCAATTTGTCTAGGTCCTTCTGTATCCTATCCCTCCCCTCCAGCGTATCTACCACTCCTCCCAGTTTAGTATCATCCGCAAATTTGCTGAGAGTGCAATCCACACCATCCTCCAGATCATTTATGAAGATATTGAACAAAACCGGCCCCAGGACCGACCCTTGGGGCACTCCACTTGATACCGGCTGCCAACTAGACATGGAGCCATTGATCACTACCCGTTGAGCCCGACAATCTAACCAGCTTTCTACCCACCTTATAGTGCATTCATCCAGCCCATACTTCCTTAACTTGCTGACAAGAATAGTGTGGGAGACCGTGTCAAAAGCTTTGCTAAAGTCAAGATATAATACATCCACTGCTTTCCCTTCATCCACAGAACCAGTAATCTCATCATAAAAGGCAATTAGATTAGTCAGGCATGACCTTCCCTTGGTGAATCCATGCTGGCTGTTCCTAATCACTTTCCTCTCATGCAAGTGCTTCAGGATTGATTCTTTGAGGACCTGCTCCATGATTTTTCCAGGGACTGAGGTGAGGCTGACTGGCCTGTAGTTCCCAGGATCCTCCTTCTTCCCTTTTTTAAAGATTGGCACTACATTAGCCTTTTTCCAGTCATCCGGGACTTCCCCCGTTCGCCACGAGTTTTCAAAGATAATGGCCAATGGCTCTGCAATCACAGCCGCCAATTCCTTCAGCACTCTCGGATTTGGAAAAATTCGAATTTGGAAAAATTTGGAAAAACCAAAATTTGGAAAAACGCTGGAGGGTAGGGATAGGATAGAGAGGGCCCTAGACGCATTAGAGGATTGGGCCAAAAGAAATCTGATGAGTTTCAACAAGGACAAGTGCAGAGTTCTGCACTTAGGACGGAAGAACCCCATGCTCCGTTACAGACTAGGGACCGAATGGCTCGGCAGCAGTTCTGCAGAAAAGGACCTAGGGGTTACAATGGACTAGAAGCTGGATATGAGTCAACAGTGTGCCATTGTTGCCAAGAAGGCCAATGGCATTTTGGGATGTATATGTAGGGGCATTGCCAGCAGATTGAGGGACGTGATCGTTCCCCTCTATTCGACATTGGTGAGGCCTCATCTGGAGTACTGTGTCCAGTTTTGGGCCCCCCACTACAAGAAGGATGTGGAAAAATTGGAAAGAGTCCAGCGGAGGGCAACAAAAATGATTAGGGAACTGGAACACATGACTTATGAGGAGAGGCTGAGGGAACTGGGATTGTTTAGTCTGCAGAAGAGAAGAATGAGGGGGGATTTGAAAGCTGCTTTCAGCTACCTGAAAGGGGGTTCCAAAGAGGATGGCTCTAGACTGTTCTCAATGGTAGCAGATGACAGAACGAGGAGTAATGGTCTCAAGTTGCAGTGGGGGAGGTTTAGATTGGATAGTAGGAAAAACTTTTTCACTAGGAGGGTGGTGAAACACTGGAATGTGTTACCTAGGGAGGTGGTGGAATCTCCTTGCTTAGATATTTTTAAGGTCAGGCTTGACAAAGCCCTGGCTGGGATGATTTAGTTGGGGATTGGTCCTGCTTTGAGCAGGGGGTTGGACTAGATGACCTCCAGAGGTCCCTTCCAACCCTGATATTCTATGATTCTATGGTTCCCCCTCGGTTCTAGGAGCCTCTTACACTATCTCCCAGATATGCAGGGGAAGGTTTCCAGAGGCACCAATGGCAGGCAGATGCCTAACTCAATCGACTTTCAAGGCCTTGAAAATCTTCCTTAGCCCCCTACGCCCCAGCCGAATGAGCTGGGGGAGATGACACCTGTGAGCCAATTACATGACAGGGAATTCAGTGCAGGTCCTCATTGCAGCCTACCTCTGCCCTGCCGTGTGGCAGGGTGTCCCACCACATGCTCCTTCAGTGACTTTCTGCACCTGCTGGGATGCATATTGCTAGTGGCGACCAGCTGTGGTTGTAGAGAAGGTGCAGTTGTGTTGCCCTCTGTTGTAGCATTTGCTGAACAGGAAGTGCTGTTGCCCAGTGTTATCCGGTTACTCTTTCAGTACAACAGGCTAACTCCTGTGGGAATGTTAGCTCGGAATTTCCTGACTTTCCACATATTAGACTCCTGGGAAAGGGTTTTGCGTAGGGAGAGGCTGTACTGTCTAATGATTACAGCAGGGGACTTTTGGGTTCCATTCCTGCCTTGCTACTGACTCCCTGTGTGAATTTGGCATGTCCCCTGACCTCCTGGCCCTGTGCATTCTCCTAAACACTTCCCACCATTGCAGTAGCCCACGTCTAGCTCCAGCCCAGACCTGCTGCTGCTAGTGGGCCTGCGCTGAGCTGTCGAGAAGAATGCTGGCAGCCGGTTTACACTAGCGCTCCTGTTGCTACCATCAGTGGCAATGTGATGGGGAGGCACTTTCTGGAAAGCCCTAGGGCAGAGCCAGCCTGTGCACCTTAGGGGTCTGCCCCATGAGCTGGCACAACACTGACCTGCCCTGGGGCTGTGTGGCTCCCTAGCTAATGTCCTCAGCTGGATAGTGCTGTGGGTCTGCAGAGTTCTGTGCTAAGCTCCTGGCTAAATGGGCTCATGGCTGTTTTCTTGCCTGCCTGGCAGCATCTGGGCCATCAGGAGCAGTTACTGCCAGTGCCAAGTACAGAGCCCCTGGGGCACTTGTTCTGCTCAGTGTAGGTGGCTGGATGCAGGGCTGGGAAGGCCAGCTCCTGCAGGCAGCTATCACAGGGTGTCAGCCATTGAATACAATTCTCCATTGGAGCCCCATCAACAGGGGTCACCAAGGAAGGTCTAGAGCTTAACATGTCCCGTGGCCCTGCCCTGATGCTGGCTAGTACTAGTGGAAGCCGTCCTCCCCTGGGGAGTTCTGGGGTGGCTCAGCATAAGGGTGGGACCTGCTGTCTAAGGGACCCAACTACCCTGACACCTCATTCCAATGGAAGGAGCTGAGGCAGCTGTCAGGTCTCTGGGGCAGGCTAACCCTCAGACAGCCTCTGCTCCCATGGCACTGGCAGCTGCTCACTAGAGCCCAGAACCCCTGTTCTCCCCGTGCTGGGAACAGCTCTGCCAGCTTGTCCTGAGCACACCCAGCTCCATCAAGCTCATTGAGGATCCAGCACGGTGGTATCCGAACGCTCCTTGGGTGGGGCAGGTTTTACGCCATTACCCCAGTGCTGGGGGGATGTGGGAGGAGGCGTCCTGCCCATTCAGAGGTTGGAGAGTCCCCCGTCCCATCTGCTAAAGCCAGGTGCTAATCCCAGCCCGTCTCCTGGCACTGAGAGAAGCACTCGCCCAGTGCAGGCAGCCAGTGGCCAGGGCATAGTTCCACTGGTATCTTGTGCCCATGCCTGCCCTTTGCTCCCAGCTGGGTCTGCCATGGCTTGTGACTGAGGAAGGATGAGGGCTCAGGCCCAGCGGGCAGCGGTGTGTTCCACCAGGGACCCAGGTTCCGCACTCTCCTCGGGCACAGCACTGTGTCCCAGCAGAGCTCTGGGCAGCTGGAGGATCCTGCTGTGATGCTGCACTCCCTATGTTTTATGAAATATGCTTATGAGTGTGAATATGATGTAACTGGAATATGCTTTATGCAAAAGGTCTCTTGTAAGGTATCATAACAAAGGTTATAACCTACTGAATATATTCCTCCTATTTGCATGCATGTATCATTCTTGTAGCTGAAGCTAGAACTATGAAGTATAACTCTGAGATCGTAGCGTAATTATGCAAAGTGTGGGCCATTAACTGTGGTTTAGAATCTTGATGGCTCCCATTGACTAGGACAATTGGTTGTAAATGGTTTATCTACCTGCAAGCCTTCCTGTGGACCTGTGGGCCAATCCAGGAAGAACGGAGACTGGGGTCTTACAGTTACATCATATTCACACTCATAAGCATATTTCCATAAAACATATGGAGTGCAACGTCACAGTGCTGTGCCCGAGGAGAGTGCGGAACCTGTGACCCTGGTGGAATAAAGACTGGGAGTGGATGGGCCATTACACAAAGTAAAAACTGTTTCCCCATGCTAATTTTTTCCCCTTACTGTTGCTCACACCTTCTTGTCAACTGTTTGAAATGGGCCATCCTGATTATCACTACAAAAGGTTTTTTACTCCTGCCGATAATAGCTCACCTTAATTAATTGGTCTTGTTACAGCTGGTATGACAACACCCATTGTTTCATGTTCGCTGTATATATATATATGTATCTCCCCACTGTATTTTCCACTGCACGCATCCAATGAAGTGGGTTTTAGCCCACGAAAGCTTATGCCCAAATAAATTTGTTAGTCTCTAAGGTGCCGCAAGTACTCCTTGTTTTTTTCTCCCCCATAGACTAGACTCCTTCCTAGTCTGGGCCCAATCCTTTCCCCTGGTACAGTCCTTGTTAGATCCAGCAGACATTTCAGGTGGTAAGCAGGGGCTTTCTCATGACTGGCAGCCTTTGTCCTGCTCCACCCCCTTTTATAGCTTTTGCACAAGGCCAGAATCTTTTGTCTGTGCTTGTCCTCACCCCCGCCTCATCAGTGGAAAAGTACAAGGAAATGGTGACTTACTTTGTTCTGTCTGTTATTACTTGAAACCACTTACATCCTACTTTTTATACTTAATAAAATCACTTTTGTTTATTAATAAACCCAGAGTAAGTGATTAATACCTGGGGGAGCAAACAGCTGTGCATATCTCTCTATCAGTGGTATAGAGGGTGGATAATTTATGAGTTTACCCTGTATAAGCTTTATACAGAGTAAAATGGATTTATTTGGGGTCTGGATCCCATTGGGAACTGGGTGTCTGGGTGCTGGAGACAGGTAACCTGCTGAGCTGTTTTCAGTTAAGTCTGGAGATGTGGACCAGACCTGGGTCTGTGTTGCAGCAGGTTAGCGTGTCTGGCTCAACAAAGCAGGGTTCTGGAAATCCCAAGCTGGCAGGGAAAATGGGCTCAGAGGTAGTTTCACCACATCAGGTGACAATCCCAAGGGGATCTCTGTGACCGAACCCATCACACCTGCTGAAGGGCATAAAGGCAGGACACTGATGGGCCTGCAGAGTGGGGCTGAGAGCAGTAGATGGAACCTGGCACAAGGTACCATGGGAGGAACCCCAGGGCCCCATTGCCCGGGGCTACCCAGGGCGGGTGGAATGTTGGTGGGCCCTATTGGCCATGCAATTGCAGCCCTTCAACCTCCAGCTCTGTGGCCAGGCAGTGGGCTCCACAGGTTCTGGGCAGAGAAGAATTTTCTATTGACTCTGAATCTACCAGCCACTGATTTCATGGCGCGACTCCCGAGGAGACGGGGTAAAGGAGTCTCTGCTCAGCCATCACTCTACCCTTTCTTCTTGTGGGCTGTGCCCCCATCTCCTCCAGACTGGGAGTCTCCCCTCACACGGAAATACCTGTGGGGCCTCTGACCATCCCCTTGTAACCGCCACAGCTGGGCATGGTGAGCCACACAAGGCCAGTTCAGTGGCATATCTCTCAAAGCATGTTGGGATCTTCACTGGATAGGTGCTGGGGGAAGGCAGCTGTATTATTAATGCAATCAAGCATCCCATTGGCTTTGTGAAATGTGGCTGCACACTGCTCCAATGGCTGCATTGAGCCGTCCATGCTGACCTGCAAGACATTCTCCTCGGAGGAGACCAGCGTGATCCATGGCGAGTCACCGAGGACATGATGTGAGTTTGTCACCGTGCATTATCTCTCACTCAGTCGAGTCACATTTTAGCTGCCATAGCGCTGCCTGGTCCCCGGGCTCGCAGGCCTTGCTAGTTCCCATCTAACTGAGGAATTTGGGGTCAGCAGCAACGCTGTCCAAGCTGCGGCACCTGCCAGTGCCTGGCTGCAGGCACAGCGGCTCCAGACTAGCAGTGTGTCTGTGCTCTGTTTAGAGAGTACCACTAGGGATGCAAGTTCCGGAGCAGCTCTATACAAACTGCATTTTACCTCTCATGAAACAAAGCTGTGAGCAGAAGCAAATCCTAGTGGATACACCACTAATGATATGCAAATTGATACAAAACATATGCAAACAGGGTGCCACAAGCCTGGAGTTCCCCAGACCTGAACAGATAGGAGGCTGTATTGACATGCTCCACGGAGGAGCCTGTGTCAGTCCCTGAAGGTCTTGAGTCAGAGCCGCAGCAGTTCCAAGGCACAGCTAGGACTTGGCAAGGTTCCCATGTCCGGTACTGAGTGCACGAAGCAGCTCCAGCGCTCAGAGCTCAGAACATGCAGCTCCTCAGCACTGCGGTTCAGCAGAGCTGGGCCAGCTACTGGTCAGGAGCTTAGACTCTCTCCTGAGTCAGACTGGCCCTGATCACATGCCAAGATAGCCAGTAGTCAGATGTCTTTGGCCAATGGATGGGGTGAATGTTTTTCATGAGGTGTCTGTTCTTTACCATTGGCTCCAGATGCTGGGGGACAATGGTGAGAGAGGAGAGTAACCAGAGGGTAATGCACAATTCAGGGAAAAGGTACAGGTGGGTAAACATTCCTATTCCAGTGGGTGAAAGCTACAGGTTCACGGCCTTTTTCAGGGGGGTCTGGCAGCCAACCGGCTGCTGACGAGCCACGGAGGAACCAGATCAGCTCCACCGTTCAGGTGCTTGTTGGGCCGAGCTGTTTTGGGGTGTCAGTCTCTGGCTGATCTCGTCAGCCATCCTGCCAAGTCAGCCAGCCTGGCATTGCTCACACTCGGCTGCAGGAGTGGGGATCTGGGGAGCTAATTTCAGAAAGCTACAGCTCGGTTGTTCTCCGCATAGCTTTCACTCTCAGAATGCATTGCCTGTGGAGATCGGCTCTCACCCTCCCTCAGTCCCTGCTCCTTTGCCAGTCTTCTTTGCCCAGACCCAGGGCAGCTCCTACTACAGGTGCAGGTTGGTGCTGCTGGGGATGGTCCAAACTGTTCTGGGCCCACACCGCATGACAGGGACTCTGGCAGGGGGGTCTGTGGAGACCCTCTGCCCAGCGGCCTCTAGTTACCTGTAGGGGCAGGTCCAGCAGGGAACTGTTCCAGCATTGCTCTCTGGGCGTGGTTATGCCTCTGTATCCGTACGGCCCATTGGTCTGACCCAGTACAGCCGTTTCTATGCTCTTAGACAAGCCCTAAGCATGGAGCTTTTGACAGCGGGTTCCTTGCTGTCACAAGTGTGAAGGGGCACCAGCAGAGGTGGAATGGGCACAAGTGCACACAGGACTGGTTCGCGCTTTCTCTTCTGCTCAATGGAAATAAGCCCTTAGAGCTCAGGCAGATGCTGATGGCCCCAGGGCCAGCCGAGTGCTACACATGGTGACTTCCAGCCCTTGGTGAGAAGGTCATTAAGGAGGGATGGTGGAGGCATCTCGGGAGGAGCGGTGAGTAGGGAAAGAGCGCAGCTCAGTGTGGTAATAGAGCCAGGAGCAGGGGCAGAAGCTGCAAGGAGAGAATTTCTGATGCACATGCAGACAGCCCCCCCCAGCCGCACACCCAGCCCCTATCTGATTCCCCTGCACACTGACTGGGCTCGCAGCTGGTGCACCTGTCTCGACTCTGAAGTTTCTGACATATCTGCAATTAAAAGCTCACCCTGAACATTGCATTAATGTCAGGTTTGCATCTGCTTTTGCACGCACCAGGTAAGGAGGGGCCGGCAGGCTCGGGGAGGGATCTCACGTGGCAGCTTTTAATAGAAATGCACTTGCCTGTCACTGGCTTCTCCTAATTTCTCTTGAAATGTTTGCTAATTGCCAGTGCTGGCGGTTGTGTTGCAGGCGTGAAGTTCCCCCTTGCAGCCCATTTCTTCCACCCACTTTATCTCACCCTCAAACCATAAGCTGCAACTTGTGACTTTGGGAAGGCAGTGTCACCTAGTGGCTAGACCACCAGGCTGGGCTCTGTCTCCCTCTCTGCCTAGACAAGCCACCTCACCTCTGCACCACTTTCCTCTCCTATCAGTGGGGTAATGCCTCCTTTGCAAGGGCAGCTGGGAAGGCTCATTTCTTTCTTTTAGCCTCCTTGGTTAAGATACAGTTAGAGTGAGGGTTGCTAATTGCAATTCTCTCTCACATCCCATGGACATCCCCTAGACAGAGATCACAAGCTAAGGCCACGCAAACCCCAACCTCCAGGCCTAGTTCTTACACCCAGAAGTCTTCTCAGTGGCCAGCGTCCAACCTTAACTCTGCCCCTGGGCCTGTGTGACTAGGGCTGGGGCTGATTCAAATCGCTATGGCAGCCAGCAGTGACCATCCTGGGGCTTATTTTGTGGGTAATCCCTTCGAGGTGTGAGAGCAAAATGTTATGACTGCATAGTCATCTCCACATGCCCTAACAATACGATCAGGGCTTTGTTACAGAGGGAAGCAGTGACAGAAATTGGACTCTGATGAGATGGGCTGAGATTCAAGCGCTAACACCTGCAATAACTCACAGGGAACATTGCCTGGAGCCAGACAGCATATGTTCAGCTCCAGCTTCTTGCCTTTCTGCTCGGCTGTACAAGGCTTTTATTGCCTGCAACCCGAGGGGACAGAAAAGCTTTAACGCCTATGTGCTGAATGTGCCTCTTCACCTCCTACTTGGGACATGCCGTCCATGGCACCACAGCTCGGAAACAGCTTTCTGGATTGCAGCAGCTGTGCTGGGCAGGGAAAGGGAGAGAGGGTGACAGGGGGCAAGTGCACGCTGCAAACCTGGGTTGCCAACAGCGCCATGCGAGCAGGAGAAGGTGCTGTTTGTCCTGCTGGGTTGCTCCAATGCCTTGTGCTGCGGCTGTTCATGACAGAGCAGGGTGTGGTTATGGCAGGCCGGGAGGCGGGCCTGTCACCCCTTCTCTTTTCTCCCAGGCATCCCCTCCCATCGCTGCTGTTCCCTGCAGCCATGCTGGGGCCAGTGCTAGAGGCCAGCAGTAGCCCAAGGAGGAGGGGCACAAGCCTGCTGTGCAAGGGGGACGGGGAGATGGGTTTTAGCTGAACTGGTAAGTATCTCTGCCAGGTGCTTCATCCCAGGGCCTGAATAACAACCCAAACCTGCTGCATGCGCTGCCAGGGCCGTTGGGATCAGTGGATGCTCTGCCCACTTCCTGCTGGCCTGTGCCCCCAGACACCCTTCCCAGGCCATGGTGGGCAGCTCACAGTGCCCAGCCTTGCCTGCTCATCGCCTTCCCGCAGCTCAGGGGGTACGAGGGCACCACACTCCCTGCGTTCCTGCTCTACCCAGCAGATGCCCCCAGTCTGCCAGTCTGGGTCTCCCTCCATCCACTCCTGCCCCTCCATCTCGGTCAAGTGGCGGACATCAGAGGGGAAGATGGAAGCGCCTCTTCTCTGGCACTGGGGTGGTCACTCCCCCCAGCCTCTGGAGCTGGTGATGGGGGCACGATAGCGTATGTAACCAGCGATCCATGGTCAGAAGGAAGATCCTGCAGCTCAGCACTGAGACGGGGAGAAGGAAAAGAAGTAAAGTAAGAGGACTGAGGCCAGGCCAGGCCAGGCCTGGCTGAGCTGCCCTTGGGACGAGAAGAGGCTGGTCTTAGAGCAGGGGGTGCAGGGCTCCAGTTGGGCACCAGGCTGTGAGTCCCTGGATGGTTCCCTGCTGCGGAGCCCCTGCCATGTGGCAAGCTGAGAATGAATGGCAGTATGTGGGCGGCAAACACAGAGTTACCAAAATCACAGTGCCCTGCCTGACCCTTTCCCTTTGAATGGCTTCACCTCTCCGCAGGCTGATGACTCACAGATCTACTGATCCACACCTGCCCTGCCCTGCTCCTCTGACCCGGCCCTGCCTGGCTGGCTACCAGCGGGACACCCAACCCTCTGGCCCAGTGCTGCGCGCGCCCCTCATGCCCTGCCCAGTCTCACCCTGGGGTCTCCTTTGGCTCCCCACATGGCCAGGCTGTTACACTCTTGCTGCTTCCTCCCTGCCAGTCCCAGTGACCGATGCCCATCCTCTTCCTGGCCAGCTCCCAGCCTCCGGCTGGGCCCTGGCCCCTAGTGCCGGGTCCGCCCAGACACAGCAGCTGGCATCGCCCTGCTCTGTTGAGTGAACCATGCTGGTCCCCTCCATTCACGCCCCCTTCCTCACCACATTCTGCTCAGATTCCTCAGGCTTATCTGTAGGTGCCTGCATGACCCCACCCAGCCTCACGCCAGACGCCCCCTCTGCTTGGTTGCCACCCCTGTCATTACCTGCTCCCCCTGCCAGCCCCTGGTCCTCTTCTGGGATGTCTCTGAGCCCCCAAAAGGAAGAATGAGAACTCGGGGAACTAGACCGGTCAACTTCACCTCAGTCCCTGGAAAAATCATGGAGCAGGTCCTCAAGGAAACCATTTTGAAGCACTTAGAGGGGAGGAAGGTGATCAGGAACAGTCAAAATGGATTCAACAAGGGCAAGTCATGCCTGACCAACCTGATTGCCTTCTCTAATGAGATAACTGACTCTGTGGATGTGGGGAAAGCAGTGGACGTGATATATCTGGACTTTAGCAAAGCTTTTGTTACTGTCTCCCACAGTATTCTTGCCAGCAAGTTAAAAAAGTATGGATTGGATGAATGGACTATAACGTGGAAAGAAAACTGGCTAGATTGTCAGGCTCAACGGGTAGTGATCAACGGCTCGATGTCTAGTTGGCAGCCAGTATCAAGTGGAGTGCCCCACGGGTCAGTCCTGGGACCAGTTTTGTTCAACATCTTTATTAATGATCTGGATGATGGGATGGATTGCACCCTCAGCAAGTTGGCAGGTGACACTAAGCTGGGGGAGAGGTAGATATGCTGGAGGGTAGGGATAGGGTCCAGAGGGACCTCGAAAAATTGGAGGATTGGGCCAAAAGAACTCTGATGAGGTTCAACAAGGACAAGTGCAGAGTCCTGCACTTAGGATGGAAGAATCCCATGTACTGCTACAGACTGGGGACCGACCGGCTAGGCAGCAGTTCTGCAGAAAAGGACCTGGGGATTACAGTGGATGAGAAGCTGGATATGAGTCAGCAGTGTGCCCTTGTTGCCAAGAAGGCTAATGGCATATTGAGCTGCATTAGTATAAGTGCGGGAATAGTCCCGCTATTGTGGGGAACTTTCCTGGCTTCTGCACTACCCCAGTGAAGTGGGCTAGCAGTGAAGTGGGCTAGAGAAAGGATCTGAATCCTCACTCCCACTTCCTTTACCCAGTGGCCTCCCTGCCCTTGCGGACCCCCCTTCCACTCTCCTGTCTGGCACAGTCCTTTTAACCCCAACAAGGCTGGGCCCAGGATTCCTGGGCAGCTCAACCCCCAACTCTGCTGTGCTCACCTAGGACAGGGGCTAGGGTGTCCCCACTCCAGGGTACTCTCTCTACACCGGGCACTTCTCTGACCCACTGACCATTACATACAATTTAAAGCAAATGCAAGTTATTTAATCAACAATTAATTTTAAAAAGAATAAGGAAAAATGGGAAAGGTGAAAGGAAACATCAACCCGCTCTGTGGCAGGGAACATTACAAATAGTGTCTATGGAATGTCAGGGCAGTTCACAGTCTGTTCCTTAAAAAGAAAAGGAGTACTTGTGGCACCTTAGAGACTAACCAATTTATTTGAGCATGAGCTTTCGTGAGCTACAGCTCACTTCATCGGATGCATACCGTGGAAACTGCAGAAGACATTATATACACACAGATACCATGAAACAATACCTCCTCCCACCCCACTGTCCTGCTGGTAATAGCTTATCTAAAGTGATCATCAAGTTGGGCCATTTCCAGCACAAATCCAGGTTTTCTCACCCTCCGCCCCTCCCTCCCCCACACAAACTCACTCTCCTGCTGGTAATAGCCCATCCAAAGTGACCACTCTCTTCACAATGTGTATGATAATCAAGGTGGGCCATTTCCTGCACAAATCCAGGTTCTCTCACTCCCTCACCCCCCTCCAAAAACCACACACACAAACTCACTCTCCTGCTGGTAATAGCTTATCCAAAGTGACCACTTTCCCTACAATGTGCATGATAATCAAGGTGGGCCATTTCCAGCACAAATCCAGGTTTTCTCACCCTCCGCCCCCACACATAGTCTCTAAGGTGCCACAAGTACTCCTTTTCTTTTTGCGAAGACAGACTAACACGGCTGTTACTCTGAAACCAGTCTGTTCCTTGTAAGTCCCAGGCCTCCTGCTCAGGCCCTGGCTGTGCTGCAGGGATGCTGTGGGTTGGACACTTGCTCTGGTGGTGGCCACATGCTCTCAGGCTCTAAGTGGTAGGACCCTTCTTCCCAGTGTCGCCCCTACCCTGTTGGGGTTACGATCCAAGCCTGGCCTGCAGAGTCTCTTGGCTGAGGTGTCTCCCTGTGCTGGGCCCGCTGCCCAGGATCCCCCTCGCTCTCCCCAGCTGCTCACCGCACCCAGCTCCGGACTCTCCAGCCCCACCTCCACCACGCTGTCTCAGCGCTGCTGTTGCTGCTCTGCCTCCAGCTCCCTGGGCTGCTTCTTTGGCCCCTCTGCCTCTGGTTACTACAGCTCTGCTCCCAGGACAGGTCTGCTCTGCAGGCTGCTTCTGTGACTCTGCTCCCAGCACTGACCTGGTTCCTGGGCTGCTTTTCTGGCCTCTCTGGCTCTGGTTGCTGCAGCTCTCCTCCCAGAGCAAGTCTGCTCTCTCTGGGCTTTGGGGCTGCAGCTCCGCCCCCAGGACAGGGTCTGCTCTCTCTGGATCTGGCACAGCTCTGCTCTCCAGCTCAGCTTGTGCCCCACCCCTGCTTTCTCCTTAGCTCGGCCCCCCTCTGTCTGACCTAGGCAATTCCAGCTCACATGGAGGATGGGACCTCCCTGGCCTCCTGACGCCCTGATTAGCCTGCCCGTCCTGTCATTCAGGCTGACCTGGAACATTGGCGTCTCCCCATTGTTCCTGGGGGTTGTCAGTCTCAGGGTCCTGATTCCCCATCGACCCTTCCCCTTTTAGTACTGGGAGCTAGCAACTAAAACACCCCTACTGAATGTAAGGGGGCAACAGTTCTCTTATATTAGTAGGAGCATTGCCAGCAGATCAAGGGAAGTGATTATTCCCCTCTATTCTGCACTGGTGAGGCCACATCTGGAGTATTGCGTCCAGTTTTGGGCCCCACTACAGAGACGATGTGGACGATGTGGAGCGGCGGCGAACCAGCTGAGCAGCGGGGGACAGCAGAGCAGCACACAGCAGGAGTTTGCCTGGGAGTTCGCCTGGAGTGAGCCCAGTGAGGCTTACATCTTGCCAACTTCTCTGAGGAAGCTCATAGTAAGAAGGTGATATGGAAGGGAAGGGTTCAGCTATTGTGACCTGCACTGGATGTGCCATGTTTGTCTTTCTTCCACAGGACAGAAGCGACTTTGTGTGTACAAAGTGCAAGCTGGTCTCCATACTGGAAGAGAAGATTGAAGGTCTGGAGCAACAGATAACGACCCTGCGTTGCATAAGAGAAACAGAGGATTTTCTGGACAAAAGTCAGGATATGCTTCTACGGGCACAAAGCTCTAAAGATTTAGAGCAGGTTGCACAGCGGAGCCAAGAGGCCAGTGAAGAAGCTTGGCAACATGTGACCTCCAGAAGAAGAAGGGGGAATGTCCGGGTTCCAGCAACGCGGACACAGGTAACTAACCGCTTTCATGTTCTCTCCACAGGTACCGTTGCGGAGAGTGGACCAGATGATATGTCTGGGGGGAGAAAGCAGAAGGAGACTCCGCTGGTTGGAAGGCATGAGATACGCTGTCCTGAGATGCAGGGTTCCACGACCACCACTCCCAAGAGAAGGAGGCGGGTGGTGGTGGTCGGGGACTCTCTTCTCCGGGGGACTGAGTCATCTATCTGCCGCCCTGACCGGGAAAACCGAGAAGTCTGCTGCTTGCCGGGGGCTAAGATTCGCGATGTGACGGAGAGACTGCCGAGACTCATCAAGCCCTCGGATCGCTACCCCTTCCTGCTTCTCCCCGTGGGCACCAATGATACTGCCAAGAATGACCTTGAGCAGATCACTGCGGACTACGTGGCTCTGGGAAGAAGGATAAAGGAGTTGGAGGCGCAGGTGGTGTTCTCGTCCATCCTCCCCATGGAAGGAAAAGGCCTGGGTAGGGACCATCGAATAGTGGAAGTCAACGAATGGCTACGCAGGTGGTGTCGGAGAGAAGGCTTTGGATTCTTTGACCATGGGATGGTGTTCCATGAAGGAGGAGTGCTGGGCAGAGACGGGCTCCACCTTACGAAGAGAGGGAAGAGCATCTTTGCGAGCAGGCTGGCTAACCTAGTGAGGAGGGCTTTAAACTAGGTTCACCGGGGGAAGGAGACCAAAGCCCTGAGGTAAGTGGGAAAGCGGGATACCGGGAGGAAGCACAGGCAGGAATGTCTGTGAGGGGAGGGCTCCTGCCTCATACTGAGAATGAGGGGCGATCAGCAGGTTATCTCAAGTGCTTATATACGAATGCACAAAGCCTTGGAAACAAGCAGGGAGAACTGGAGGTCCTGGTGATGTCAAGGAATTATGACGTGATTGGAATAACAGAGACTTGGTGGGATAACTCACATGACTGGAGTACTGTCATGGATGGTTATAAACTGTTCAGGAAGGACAGGCAGGGCAGAAAAGGTGGGGGAGTAGCACTGTATGTAAGGGAGCAGTATGACTGCTCAGAGCTCCGGTACGAAACTGCAGAAAAACCTGAGTGTCTCTGGATTAAGTTTAGAAGTGTGAGCAATAAGAGTGATGTAGTGGTGGGAGTCTGCTATAGACCACCGGACCAGGGGGATGAGGTGGATGAGGCTTTCTTCCGGCAGCTCGCGGAAGCTACTAGATCGCATGCCCTGGTTCTCATGGGTGACTTTAATTTTCCTGATATCTGCTGGGAGAGCAGTACAGCGGTGCATAGACAATCCAGGAAGTTTTTGGAAAGCGTAGGGGATAATTTCCTGGTGCAAGTGCTAGAGGAGCCAACTGGGGGGGAGATTTTCTTGACCTGCTGCTCACAAACCAGGAAGAATTAGTAGGGGAAGCGAAAGTGGATGGGAGGCAGTGACCATGAGTTGGTTGAGTTCAGGATCCTGACACAGGGAAGAAAGGTAAGCAGCAGGATACGGACCCTGGTCTTCAGGAAAGCAGACTTCGACTCCCTCAGGGAATGGATGGGTAGGATCCACTGGGGGACTAACATGAAGGGGAAAGGAGTCCAGGAGAGCTGGCTGTATTTCAAGGAATCCCTGTTGAGGTTACAGGGACAGACCATCCCGATGTGTTGAAAGAATAGTAAATATGGCAGGCGACCAGCTTGGCTTAACGGTGAAATCCTAGCAGATCTTAAGCATAAAAAAGAAGCTTACAAGAAGTGGAAGGTTGGACATATGACCAGGGAAGAGTATAAAAATATTGCTCGGGCATGTAGGAATGAAATTAGGAGGGCCAAATTGCACCTGGAGCTGCAGCTAGCGAGAGATGTTAAGAGTAACAAGAAGGGTTTCTTCAAGTATGTTGGCAACAAGAAGAAAGCCAAGGAAAGTGTGGGCCCCTTAATGAATGAGGGAGGCAACCTAGTGACGGAGGATGTGGAAAAAGCTAATGTACTCAATGCTTTTTTTGCCTCTGTCTTCACGAACAAGGTCAGCTCCCAGACTGCTGTGCATCACAACATGGGGAAGAGATGGCCAGCCCTCTGTGGAGAAAGAGGTGGTTAGGGACTATTTAGAAAAACTGGACGTGCACAAGTCCATGGGGCCGGATGAGTTGCATCCGAGAGTGCTAAAGGAACTGGCGGCTGTGATTGCAGAGCCATTGGCCATTATCTTTGAAAACTCGTGGCGAACGGGGGAAGTCCCGGATGACTGGAAAAACGTTAATGTAGTGCCAATCTTTAAAAAAGGGAAGAAGGAGGATCCTGGGAACTACAGGCCAGTCAGCCTCGCTTCAGTCCCCGGAAAAATCATGGAGCAGGTCCTCAAAGAATCAATCCTGAAGCACTTACATGAGAGGAAAGTGATCAGGAACAGTCAGCATGGATTCACCAAGGGAAGGTCATGCCTGACTAATCTAATCGCCTTCTATGATGAGATTACTGGTTCTGTGGATGAAGGGAAAGCAGTGGATGTATTGTTTCTTGACTTTAGCAAAGCTTTTGACACGGTCTCCCACAGTATTCTTGTCAGCAAGTTAAGGAAGTATGGGCTGGATGAATGCACTATAAGGTGGGTAGAAAGTTGGCTAGATTGTCGGGCTCAACGGGTAGTGATCAATGGCTCCATGTCTAGTTGGCAGCCGGTGTCAAGTGGAGTGCCCCAGGGGTCGGTCCTGGGGCCGGTTTTGTTCAATATCTTCATAAATGATCTGGAGGATGGTGTGGATTGCACTCTCAGCAAATTTGCGGATGATACTAAACTGGGAGGAGTGGTAGATACGCTGGAGGGCAGGGATAGGATACAGAGGGACCTAGACAAATTGGAGGATTGGGTCAAAAGAAATCTGATGAGGTTCAATAAGGATAAGTGCAGGGTCCTGCACTTAGGACGGAAGAACCCAATGCACAGCTACAGACTAGGGACCGAATGGCTAGGCAGCAGTTCTGCAGAAAAGGACCTAGGGGTGACAGTGGACGAGAAGCTGGATATGAGTCAGCAGTGTGTCCTTGTTGCCAAGAAGGCCAATGGCATTTTGGGATGTATAAGTAGGGGCATAGCGAGCAGATCGAGGGACGTGATCGTCCCCCTCTATTCGACATTGGTGAGGCCTCATCTGGAGTACTGTGTCCAGTTTTGGGCCCCACACTACAAGAAGGATGTGGATAAATTGGAGAGAGTCCAGCGAAGGGCAACAAAAATTATTAGGGGTCTGGAACACATGATTTATGAGGAGAGGCTGAGGGAACTGGGATTGTTTAGTCTGCAGAAAAGAAGAATGAGGGGGGATTTGATAGCTGCTTTCAACTACCTGAGAGGTAGTTCCAGAGAGGATGGTTCTAGACTATTCTCAGTGGTGGAAGAGGACAGGACAAGGAGTAATGGTCTCAAGTTGCAGTGGGGGAGGTTTAGGTTGGATATTAGGAAAAACTTTTTCACTAGGAGGGTGGTGAAACACTGGAATGCGTTGCCTAGGGAGGTGGTGGAATCTCCTTCCTTAGAAGTTTTTAAGGTCAGGCTTGACAAAGCCCTGGCTGGGATGATTTAATTGGGTATGGGTCCTGCTTTTGAGCAGGGGGTTGGACTAGATGACCTCCTGAGGTCCTTTCCAACACTGATATTCTATGATTCTATGATTCTATGATAAATTGGAGAGTCCAGTGGTGGGCAACAAAAATGATCAGGTGTCTGGGGCACATGACTTACAAAGAGAGGCTGGGGGAAGTGGATCTACAACCTATCCTGAAGGATGACCCAACACTCTCACAAATCTTGGGAGACAGGCCAGTCCTTGCCTACAGACAGGCCCCCAACCTGAAGCAAATACTCACCAGCAACCAAATACCACACAACAGAACCACTAACCCAGAAACCTATCCTTGCAACAAAGCCCGTTGCCCACTGTGCCCACATATCTATTCAGGGGACACCATCACAGGGCCTAATAACATCAGCCACACTATCAGAGGCTCGTTCACCTGCACATCCACCAATGTGATATATGCCATCTATGTGCCAGCAATGCCCCTCTGCCATGTACATTGGTCAAACTGGACAGTCTCTACGTAAAAGAATAAATGGACACAAATCCGATGTCAAGAATTATAACATTCATAAACCAGTCGGAGAACACTTCAGTCTCTCTGGTCACTTGATTACAGACATGAAAGTTGTGATATTACAACAAAAAACTTCAAAACCAGACTCCAGCGAGAGACTGTTGAATTGGAATTCATTTGCAAATTGGATACAATTAACTTAGGCTTGAATAGAGACTGGGAGTGGCTAAGTCATTATGCAAGGTAACCTATTTTCCCTTAGAGACTAACCAATTTATTTGAGCATGAGCTTTCGTGAGCTACAGCTCACTTCATGAAGTGAGCTGTAGCTCACGAAAGCTCATGCTCAAATAAATTGGTTAGTCTCTAAGGTGCCACAAGTACTCCTTTTCTTTTTGCGAATACAGACTAACACGGCTGTTCCTCTGAAACCTATTTTCCCTTGTTTTTTCCTATCCCCCACCCCTTCGGACGTTCTTGTTAAACCCTGGATTTGTGCTGGAAATGGGCCATCTTGATTATCATACACATTGTAAGGAGAGTGATCACTTTAGATAAGCTATTACCAGCTGGAGAGTGCTGTGGGGGGAGAGAAAACCTTTTGTAGTGGTAAACACCCATTTTTTCATGCTTTGTGTGTATAAAAAGATCTTCTACACTTTCCACAGTATGCATCCGATGAAGTGAGCTGTAGCTCACGAAAGCTTATGCTCAAATAAATTGGTTAGTCTCTAAGGTGCCACAAGTACTCCTTTTCTTTTTGCGAATACAGACTAACACGGCTGTTACTCTGAAACCTGAGGGAACTGGGATTGTTTAGTCTGCAGAAGAGAAGAGTGAGGGGGGACTTGATAGCAGCCTTCAACTACCTGAAGGGGGGTTCCAAAGAGAATGGAGCTCGGCTGTTCTCAGTGGTAGCAGATGACAGAACAAGAAGCAATGGTCTCAAGTTGCAGTGTGGGAGGTCTAGGTTGGATATTAGGAAACACTCTTTCACTAGGAGGGTGGTGAAGCACTGGAATGGGTTGCCTAGGGAGGTGGTGGAATCTCCATCCTTAGAGGTTTTTAAGGCCCCTCTTGACAAAGCCCTGGCTGGGATGATTTAGTTGGGGTTGGTCCTGCTTTGAGCAGGGGGTTGGACTAGATGACCTCCTGAGGTCTCTTCCAATCCTACTATTCTATGATTCATTGCTCAAGGTCCCCACCCACCTCATACAGATCCCTCCATCCGCCTGGGTCTGGTCAGACACCTCCCACTGCACAGCCAGATGTGGGGTGAGGAGAAGGGGGCAGGGTGGAGATTGCAGGCCTGGCTCTGCATCACCCCTTTCCTGCATGTGTCCGGTGGCCCGAACCTTGGGGTGGCACTGAGCAAAGCAGGAGCCGGCCCCTTGCTGAAAAGGACATTTGCCCAGTGCTGTTAAAGAGGAGTGATCCCTGCACTGGTGTCCACAGTTACTGACCACCAGGATCCCCCACCATTATTAACCAGCCTCTGCTCTGCCCCTCGAGGTATCAGCCCTTCTCTGTTTGTCTGTCTGAGGCAGACCCAGTGCAATCTGCGCACAGACCCAGCCATGCTCAGAACCATATTTTCCCTCAGCAGCATTTTCCTTGAGCTAGTTATTTTCGGGTCAGTCTGTGATGCACCTGAAGCGTCTACCTTTCACTGTGTGATCAAGCCTGCTCTTGCCCACTGTCAGCTGAGTGCGGGAGTGGATGTGGCCTCTTGCCCTGTCTTCAGCTGTACTGCCGCTCCCCAGAGCCAGCAACCCCGTAGCAATGCTCAGGACCAGACGGCTGGCTCTCGGAGTGATTGAAAGCGCTGAGGTTCCTAGCCCAGCTCCCTGCCTCTCCCCTTTGGAATTATTTATACTGACAATACAGAATTGTCACTTCGCACTGCCTGGTTCCCCCCTCCCCCCGGTACCAGCCCTAACAAAGCAAATCATCCTGATATGAAAGGGAAAATTAAATTACCCCAATAAAGCTTTAGTGCTGCTTAATGACATCACCAGGCTCAGGTGTTAATTAGCCGAGTACAAAGGAAACTAAATGTGAAAACGTGAATTCTGGCCCCTTTTCTCCTGTTGCAGCATCGAATGAACAGGGAGCTCTGGCACAGTTGCTCCTGCCCCGGTTACACACAGAGGCTTAGCAGTGGGCCCTGTACACACACACATGCACACGCACGCACACGTGCACACACAGGGTCGCATACATGCACACATGGCTTTGTGGGTGGCAGGGCTCGCTCGCAGAGCGGCTTAGCCTGTGCACTTTTCACTCAGGTGCCTGCAGTCGCAGGGAAGGCAGCTGCCCACGGGTTAGTGAGAAGCAGCGTCTGAGGTACTTGCAGCTCTGCTGGAGTCTGGCGAAATGCCTCCCTGCTGGCCGGGGGGAGTGTGCAGAGAATTCGCTGTGACTGCCACCTCCAGCAGGAGAGTGATCGCTCCCTCGTTGGGGGTACTGTGTTCTCCCACCCCTCCCCCTGCACTCCCCTCCCCTCAGCCACACACAGTCTGACACATCCCCATGCTGAGGGGACTCCATATAGGCCCTGACTGCTGCTCCTCTCGCGGGGCTGCAGGCCTCAGCCCTGGCAAGGAGATGGCAGGGCGCTTTGCCTGGATATTTCAAGGACTTTGCAGGCAAAACTTTCACCATCTGGGTATTTCCGCTTACCAAGCCCCGTGACCCAGCTGGCTGGCTCTTCCTCACTGAACTTGGTCTGGTTTAAATGGCCTGTGCTGGTGTCTGTACCTCCCCCCGACAGAGCCATCTCAGAGCAGCCACAGCTCTGTGGGGCTGGGCCTTACCTGTTTCCAATCAGACATGCTATGATCTTCCCCCGCTGCTGTAAATTGGCTCCAAGTGGCACCTTTTATATGTCAGTTTCGCCTACACACTTTCAGATGTCAGCAGCCTGCATGGCAGCCTAGCCTGTGAAATCACCAGCTCCACACCTCACCTCCTTCTCTGGAGCCAGCATAGCCTGGGCTGCTGGGGGGCCAGGGTGCCCATGTCACTTCCGCATGGGGCCCCTGTCGGAGTTTCCACTGTGCAATGGGGTGGGAGTAGCGCCCAAGGAATGAACAGACACTCAGGGAGAGGAAGGGAACAAAGGGAAATCCCTGCAGATGCACCAGTAACCGGCCTGAGTCTAACAGCTAATGCTCCTGGGGAACGGGACGCCCTAGAGTCCCTGCTGAAGCCCGAAATCCATGATGTGAGCAGGGTACACTAGCAAGTATCTGATCCTATTGCTCCCTGAGACTATTCATGGACCCCCCAGGCTCTCTGGGGAGCAGAATTCCAGACACCGATGGGGCAAAAGTACCCTATGTATTTAACCCCAGTGTTGTTGCTGCTTCAGTGAGATTCATACTACCCTCATTTCTGTGCGTGCTGTGGAGACTCAGCATCGGACACAGAAAGGAGACCTTCCCCCTCGCAGTGTCCTGTTCTCTGGAGTGGGTGGGTGACTTATGCCCTCAGGAGGGGCATTGCAGCCAGGGCCTTGCTTCTGCAGCCCTGCAGCAATGATGCTACGCTGCAAGTGGGGCCCCAGCCTTACTTGGGCAGAAGGCTGGGTATTTCCCCACCAGTCAGAGTCAGGCCAAAATCAGCCCCTCGAACCCAGCTCCTTTGAATTTCAGAGTGTGAACAGCTCAGATCCCCACCCTGAGCTGGTCCCTGTGTTTGTCAACTGGGATCTGGTCCATAACCAGATAGGCTCTTTCCGAGTTCAGTTCAGGCTCAGCTGCAATATCAAGATAACGCCACTCCTAAGAGCTCTTGGCCCAAGATGGCTATTGGGAGATTTTGCCCATGACTGTGGAAATCTCGCCAGTTCATCTGGCTGTCCCACAGGATTTCCACCACCTTGGGCCAGAATCTCTTGGAACAGCTCAGGTGTGTGCTCCTGCCTCCAGATCCCAGCAAACAGCGATGCCGCGTCCTCTTCAGTGTCAGCGCATTCCAAGCACTCATCCACCTGATCATGTCTAAACAACGGTCAGCAGGAAAGCCAGGGAGAGGGAGGGAGGGAGGGACGGAAAGCCATTTTTAGACGCTAGCAAGTTTTATTCGCATCACTCCTTAAACAATAACAGCACTGGGAGGCAGCTAATGGCTAATAATGGTGTGAATAGAATAGGAGCAGGAGGAGCTGCATTCAGCTGCACAAACGATGCTCTCACCATGGGGCTGCTGACGCTAACTGGCACCCTGCAAAGGGCCCGGGGAAACTCACGCATTGTTTGGCTCCCGTTTGAGATGGCTGTTGAGAAAATAAAAGCACAGACAGGAGTTTAAGGAGATAAACAGACACCGAGGAGCAGCATGTGAGTTGTGGCAGCAGCGAGTGGGTGCCTGGCAGGCCAGTCTGCACAGACCCTGCGGGATGGCGTGCTCCTTTACAGGGTGGATAATTGTGTACTCCGACCTCTCCTTGGGAACATGCAGGTTCGAAGCAGGGGCATGAAGGAATCAGATCCTCATGAGTCAACATGCATGACCAGCAAGATGTCTGGGTAACCCTGTGTTCAGCTGGGCACACGGCACATGGACACTTGTTTGTGCACCTCCCAAAGATCTGAAAATCAGGCTGTCTCTCTGCATGTCCCTTTGAGGGATTGTGTACCAAGAGCCTCTGCAGCCAGTGATCATTCCCCAGTGCCGGGTACCTGGAGTGCTTCCACGTCTGTGGGCAGAGGCACCACATAGCTGTGGCTAGTGGGTGCACAAATGAAAGGTTCTGGGGGGTCATGCCCAGATTCCTTGGGACGCCTCTGGTGTGGATGCTGAGTAGCAAGGAAGCAGCGCTCCCCCTGGCAGCGGTGCTCTCACTGTGTCTTCAGCATGAGGCGGGAGGAAGCAGCAGGGGGCTGGCTGTGTTATCATAGCACTTGGGCACCTCAGTCATGGACGAGGACCCCATTGGTCTAGGCGCTGGCTCCTGGCTGAGCTCCTCCCCCGCCACATAGGGCTGCTTTGTCTTCTCTGCCGCTAGAGTCCCATGTTGCCTCTGCCTCCACCCCTGACTCACCTCAGTGGATGGTCTGCAAAGCAGGCATCAGGGCTGGGACTCCAGCAGCAGGGAAGGTGAAGCAGCCCCATGTGGTAGGGGAGGAGGTGGCAGCAGGGACACAGAGAGAACACCGCTGCCGGGGGAGTGCTGCCTCCTTGCTGGTGGGCATCCCCGCCAGAGGCATCCTGAGAAATCTGAAAGAGCAAGTGACCCTGCATACCCCTCCCGCACGTGTCACGTGCCTATGGGACTGCACGTGTCAGGGCTTGGGCAATTTACCAAACACTGACTAGCTGGAGGGGGCTGCGACAGGCAAGGGTGGATCCCCTGGGAAGTGCAGGGACAACACCATGGTGAGGGGCCCAGCCACTGTGCAGCCCCAGTTGCAGCTCTGTACATGTACCTCGCCTGGGGTTCCCTCTTCTGAGGCAACTTCTAGGCTAGTAGGTTTGATGCACTCAGAGTTCCATCTGCCACCCCTTCCAGAGCTACTGCAAGGGAGAGGTGATCTGTCTCCCTCCTGCAGAGCCGCCTAGCCACTGCACGGGACGGGGGCCTGGAGGGGGTGGGCTTGTCTCTGCCGCTCTCCCCTCTTCCACATTGCATATTTTGGGCCCTTTTCCACAAGGAGTAACCCAGGTCCTGTCCCAATGCTCAAAGCCACCAGGGGGTCTGAATGAAACTGAACAGAGTTGGCCCCACAGTATGCCAACATTTTTATGGCTGACTTAGAACAACACTTCCTCAGCTCTCGTCCCCTAATGCCCCTACTCTACTTGTGCTATATTGATGACATCTTCATCATCTGGACCCGTTGAAAAGAAGCCCTTGAGGAATTCCACCATGATTTCAACAATTTCCATCCCACCATCAACCCCAGCCTGGACCAGTCCACACAAGAGATCCACTTCCTGGACACTACGGTGCGATGGTCACACAAACACCACCCTATACCGGAAACCTACTGACCGCTATTCCTACCTACATGCCTCCAGCTTTCACCCAGACCACACCACACGATCCATCGTCTACAGCCAAGCTCTATGATACAACTGCATTTGCTCCAACCCCTCAGACAGAGACAAACACCTACAAGATCTCTATCAAGCATTCTTACAACTACAATACCCACCTGCTGAAGTGAAGAAACAAATTGACAGAGCCAGAAGAGTACCCAGAAGTCACCTACTACAGGACAGGCCCAACAAAGATAATAACAGAACGCCACTAGCCATCACCTTCAGCCCCCAACTAAAACCTCTCCAACACATCATCGAGGATCTACAACCTATCCTGAAGGATGACCCAACACTCTCACAAATCTTGGGAGACAGGCCAGTCCTTGCCAACAGACAGCCCCCCCAACCTGAAGCAAATACTCACCAGCAACCACACACCACACAACACAGAACCACTAACCCAGGAACCTATCCTTGCAACAAACCCCGTTGCCAACTGTGTCCACATATCTATTCAGGGGACACCATCATAGGGCCTAATCACGTCAGCCACACTATCAGAGGCTCGTTCACCTGCACATCTACCAATGTGATATATGCCATCATGTGCCAGCAATGCCCCTCTGCCATGTACATTGGTCAAACTGGACAGTCTTTATGTAAAAGAATAAATGGACACAAATCCGATGTCAAGAATTATAACATTCATAAACCAGTCGGAGAATACTTCAATCTCTCTGGTCACTCAATTACGGACCTAAAGGTCGCAATATTACAACAAAAAAGACTTCAAAAACAGACTCCAGTGGGAGACTGCTGAATTGGAATTGATTTGCAGACTGGATACAATTAACTTAGGCTTGAATAGAGACTGGGAGTGGATGTGTCATTACACAAAGTAAAACTATTTCCCCATGTTTATTTCCCCCCCCCCCCCCACTGCTCCTCAGACGTTCCTGTTAACTGCTGGAAATGGCCCACCTTGATTATCACTACAAAAGGTTTTCTTCCCCCCCTCCCCGCTCTCCTGCTGGTAATAGCTCATCTTAAGTGATCACTCTCCTTACAGTGTGTATGGTAACACCCATTGTTTCATGTTCTGTGTGTATATAAATCTCCTCACTGTATTTTCCACGGAATGCATCCGATGAAGTGAGCTGTAGCTCATGAAAGCTCATGAAAGCTTATGCTCAAATAAATTGGTTAGTCTCTAAGGTGCCACAAGTACTCCTTTTCTTTTTGCGAATACAGACTAACAGGGCTGCTACTCTGAAACTTGTTAATTTCACTGTGTTGTGTGACAGAGCTCTGTGCTGCCCTGTCTGTGGACTCAGGAGGCCGGAGCAGCATTGTCTACACTCACTCATATTGCCAAAGGAATTTAATCATCCGTAGGGGCTAGGAACACTGTAAATTACACAGAACACAAGGTGTTACATGCTCACACACCCTAGCTATGCCCACCCTCTTCCAACACACACACTCCAGCAGGAGCTTCCTATGACTCATCAGTGAGTGGGCAAGTGGTTTTTTCCAAGCCTGTCACTTGTGGGCACTCATCTGTTGCCTATTAATGCTGGGTTTCTAGGGCTATAGTTCTGGCCCAGACATTCCAACTGGGCCTGAACTTGTGTCCCTGAATACCTATTCCCCATTCCAATTCTGTCTGTAGTATCTGGCTCTGTAACTGTTCCCACTCACTGCGATTCTACCCCTTCCTCGGCTACTCTGTATTATCATGAGAATCCAAATCCAGCAGTTACCAGTCTCCCCAGCTCGACCCGTTTGGGATTTAAGGGGATCCCATCTTCTTAGCGCTGCACTCGCCTTTCATTGGCAGGTTAATACTAGACAGATGGGTGTGAATACCTCAGTGCCTCCTTAAAAATATATAGCTTGTCTCCATAGCAACTCTTTTCTGCCTTTTGCCTCAGACCAAGTGCGGCATCTGCTTTGTGATCCCTGCAGGCCAAACTCACAGCCTGCATGGGGAGGGAGCTGCAGCGATGCACAGGCTGAGTGGGGGAGAGGGGCTGCTCCCACCTTCTCTCTGTCTCCCACAGGCACTGCAGGAGTCTTGCCAGGCGTCTGACTCACCCCCTGCCCCATCTCTCCTCCAGGCCACAGGGGTGCTCACCCTTAGTGAGCAGGGGTCTGGGCGGCACAGTGGGGAGGGTTGCACTCTGGCTCTGTCACTGGCTTTGGCAGCTTGTTCTCATGCCACATTATGCCGCCTGCCCTATGGGACTAGGGTGCCCAGATAGCAAGTATGAAAAATCGGGACAGAGTGTGGGGGGTAATAGGAGCCTATATAAGAAAAAGCCCTGAATATTGAGACTGTCCCTATAAAATCGGGACATCTGGTCACCCTATATGGGACCCTCTCCTCAACCCCCAGCTCACCCCCTGCAGCTGATGGCCGGTGGCAGACTCCCCCCACAAGCCCTGATGCCTGTGGCTGAAGGAGCTAGCTGGAGTGGTGGGGGAAGAGTGACAGGCTGGGCTTGAAGTGGACGGGGTGGGAGGGCCTCCCACATGTGGTATCTTCATCAGCCCAGCCAGTGCCAGGGCTCCATGGATCCATGGGTGGGGCTGCTTTGGGGCAGGAGGGTAGTTGGGGTGAGCCCCACCCCCACAATGGCCACTGACCAGGCTGGTGGGCATGGCCCCATGTGGCTGCTGTGGAGGCTGCCTGCTTCTTCCATTCCAGTCATGGGCAGGGGAGCAGGCGGGACCTCATCCCCTCCCCTTGGCAGAAGCTGTAAAACGGGCACGCTCAGGGCAGGGAGGTTCCCGGGAAGCCTGCTGCAAAGGACGCCAGCTCCAGCCCCTGTGACAGCACCAGACTCACAGACCTGCTGGGAAGCTCTGTGCAATCTCCGGAAAGCCTGTAAATCCTCCACAAAGTCCCTCAGCCCATCTCTGAACACACCACAGCACAGCAGGCGGGCCCGGAGACACGGAGTGCCGATCCCTCATTGGGGGCTCGCCGTGCACAACACAAACTGCCTATCAAGCACTCAGAGCCACCGCTGAGAAAATCAGAGAGGAGAGCAAGGCACCAGTGAAATTACCCAGCACTCCAACCAATCCCTGGTGCCCTCCTGCCTGGCCCTGTGGGATGGGGACAGCACACGCCCTTGCTTCTCAGGTGCCCCTTAAGCCTCTCTAATTCCCAGTGTGTGGGGAATGTCTGGGGAGGATTAGAGCAGTGGAGGAGAGTGCAGCACTGATGGAGACAGGGGGTGTGGCAGGGCCTGGCAGGCTGGGGAAGGAGGGTGCTGCATCCCCACCCTGGCTCATGCCACCTGTGCCTCCAGCATGGGTAGGGGGAGGAGGGAGCGTGCTCCGGGGAGGCAGGGGCTGAGGTGGAAGGAGCATGTGGGCTGAAGAGGAGCTTGTGTTCAGGTGCCCATGGACGTGACTTCAGATGCACATCTGGAGTAAACTATGTGAGCTTAGCCATAACGGCTGTGCAAGTGTGTGTGTGTGTCCATTGCACACATGGGTGTGTGCCTGTGGATGTGTGCAGATGGGCATGCAGATTGGTGAAGATGAGTGCATGTGTGTGAGCAGGCATGCGAATGTGACTGTGTGTGTGTGTGTGTGCATGCACATGTGCCCAAGGATGCACCCGTGTCTGCTGGTATCCCTGGGTATCTGGAGCTGTACTGCATGTGCCTAACGCTCCCTGACCCATCTGTAGTTGCACATGTGTTCCTAGCAGTGCTCTGTGCGAGGCTCTGTCCAGCCCCAGTGAAGGCGACTCACATGGTAGCTCTGGTTCTCTGGGGAGTCTCCTCATGCTCCTAGATTTCACTGTCAAGGAATGTTTCCTAATATTCATTCTGCATTTCCCTTTGCTCAATTTCCTCCCATTACTCCTAGTTCCCCGGGGGAGCAGCAGACAATTGCCTTCCCCTGGAGTGCTGTCACATGCACAGGGGAGTGTGGGTGTGTTTATTTATAGGGCTGCCCTGCTGCCTGCATATTTCTGTGTCTGCGTGGGCCCCTCAATGCACCCGCGGTGTTTGTATTAACTGATGCTCCTTCTAGAATGTGCTCTGGGCACAGGCACAGCCTGTGGGCTTGAGGTGGGCGGGGTGGGAGAGCCTCCCACATGTGGGTGTCTTCATCAACCCAGCCAGTGCTGGGGCCCCATGAACACATGGGTGGGGCTGCTTTGGGGCAGGAGGGTAGCTGGGATGAGCCCCACCCCACAATGGCCACAGCCTGGCACAGCCCAGCCTGACTGACAAGAATGGCCCTGCAGGGATCACTGACCGGCAGGGGCCTGGGGAGAGACAGGCCTTGCACTGCAGCCTCAAGGGCTGCAAACTCAGGTCCCATCAGAGCAGTGGGGAAAGTCAGATGCAGAACCGGGGCTCCCTTCAGGCTCCCGGCCCCCAGCCCTGGCATTTAACCAGGGACTGCACCAAAGTGGTGGACCAGCACACTGGTTAAGAGGTGTCTCCCAGAGCCAGACTACAAACCTCAAAAGGAAGCGTAGATCACCCCAACAGCTAGTGCTCCCTCAGGAGCCAACAGTGCACTGCAGGAGAACAGGTATGATGAGCTCAGTGAGCAGAGGGGCAGCCACATCCTGCATGAGCTCCAGCACTTTCAGGCCTTGCCAGCCCTGCGTGGCATGCAGTACAGGGCAGCAAGCCAGCCTAGCACTCATGGGGGAAGGGCTCAGGGGCCAGGTCTGGAGCCAAGGCCAACGGCGCCAGTGTCTAAGCAGGTGTGATGAAGTTGGGGATTTTTGTGGTGTTTTACATGAATCGTGTGTGTGCTCCTCAGTTTCCCTGTGTGCTGCATGTTTAACAAGGTGGTGGGAGAGGGTTTGTTGTTGCAGAGGACCAGGTGTGACCTTGCCTGGCAGCCAGAGAATGGCCTGGAGATGGGGAACTCTAACACCCGGTAAACTAGTGACTAAGATGCCCACCCCAGCTTCGCAGTCAGCTGGTTCTGGCCAGTGGGAGGACACAGGGCTAAGGAGAGAGGATTCCAGTGACCTGACCAACCAGTTCCAGCCAGAGAGGAACAAAGGACGGAAGAGAGAGGGCCCCAGTGACCTGTTTACCTGGGACGGAAGACATAGGACAGGGGAAGAGCTGTTGGAGGCGGTGATATCAGATGCCCAGCTGAAAACCACAGGGTCTCTGGACTGGAGAGAGAGGGCAGGCAGAGCCCACCTGGATGCAGGGGAGACTTAGATGCATGGTGCTGAGGGATGCTAGGCCTGAGGGCCCTGAGAATTTCCTGTGCTGTGTTCAGACGCTCCATTAACTCTCCTGTTTTACACTGGCTGAGAGTCACTCCGATCCAGAGAACAGGGTTGCATTATTCCCTCTGGGAGTGGACGCCCCGAGGGTCCAGAGCAAGTGGACTCCTTCTGGGGGCTCATGGCGAGAGACAGGCATGATAAGGCTCAGAGAGGTGCGGTTCCAGGAGGTGGTGTGGCTTAACCTCCAAGAGAGAGTGGACCCTGAGAAGGGCTGTCATTCTGAAGGGGATTCCCCTCCAGGGACTGTACGGGGCCAAGAGTGGGCACTTGCTGTGAGTCCGTGACAACGTGGTAGCAGAGGATGGTTTGTGGATGCGAGTGTCGATGCTTTGGAGTGAGTGGCTGCCAGCGATAAAACAAGGGAATTGAAAAATCCAGTGCAGAAGTGGCCTATAACCAGCTCCGTAAGAGGGACCTGGCACATCTGTGCAGGGGAGGGGGCTTCCCACCTGGGTTCCCCCCAGTTTATGTGAAGAGATGGAAACTGGAGCTGAGAGTGAAGGAGCTGGCGCTGGAGGAGTGGAGGCTACCTGACCACTCAGAGCAGTGACAACATGAACTGGAGTTGGAGGAGAGGTGAGTCAAGAGGGCCTGTCAGGGGGTAAGTGGGGAAGAAGGACCACGAGATGCCAGTTCTGCTGGGAATCTGGACACCAAACTGCTGCCCCAGGGTTGCAAGATCCTGGGGAAGGATCCAGGGGAGAGAAGCGAGCCAGTACCAAGAAAGGGCTCCCTGAGGGAAAACTGAACTTGGGGCATCAGCAGGTGTCTGGTGGTCCCCCAGAAGTACCACTGGGGGGATGTCCCTTCTTCTAAACTTCAGGGGGTTCAGCGCACCAGGCGAGAACTGCTGCAGAACATTTACTGCCCCGGAAATGCACAGGGGTCCACCCTTTTGAGTTGGTGTACAGAAGGAGAAGGAGGGGAACCCTGGACTTGATGAGAAACAAATGAGGAATCAGTTGTGGATTGAGGGGACAGAAGACAAAGGACAGAGGAGGAGCTGCTGGGGGCGGTCAGGTGCCCAGCTTAAAAGCGCAGGGTCTCTGGACTGGAGACAGAGAGCAGGCAGAGCCTACTTGGATGCAGGGGAGACTTAGATGTATGGTGCTGAGGGAGGCCGGGTCTGAGGGCCCTGAGAGTTTCCTGTGCTGTGTTCAGACACTCAATTAACTCTCCTATTTTATGCTGGCTGAGAGTCACTCCAGTCTAGAGAACAGGGTTGCATTATTACATAACATAAGAACATAAGACTGGCCCTACTGGGTCAGACCAAAGGTCCATCTAGCCCAGTATCCTGTTTTTCAACAGTGGCCAAAGCCAGGTTCCCCAGAGGGAATGAACAGAACAAGTAATCATCAAGTGATCCATTCCCTGTCGCTCATTCCTAGCTTCTGGCAAACAGAGGCTAGGGACACTATTCCTGCCCATCCTGGCTAATAGCTATTGATGGACCTATCCTCCATGAATTTATCTAGTTCTTTTTTCAACCCTGTTATAGTCTTGGCCTTCACAACATCCTCTAGCAAGGAGTTCCACAGGTTGACTGTGCATTGTGTGAAGAAATATTTCCTTTTATTTGATTTAAACCTGCTGCCTATTTTCATTTGGTGACCCCTAGTTCTTGTGTTATGAGAAGTAGTAAACAACACTTCCTTATCTACTTTCTCTACACCAGTCATGATTTTATAGATCTCAATCATATCTCTCCTTAGCTGTCTCGTTTCCAAGCTGAAAAGTCCCAGTCTTATTAATCTCTCCTTATACGAAAGCCATTCCATACCCCTAATAATTTTTGTTACCCTTTTCTGAACCTTTTCCAATTCCAATATATCTTTTTTGAGATGGAGCGACCACATCTGCACACAGTATTCAAGATGTGGGCATATTCTCTCTGGGAGTGGAGGTCCTGGGGGGCACGGAGCGAGTGGACTCCCTGAGGGGGCCCACGGCGAGAGACAGGCATGCTAAGGCTCAGAGAGGTGCAGTTCCAGGAAGTGGAGGAGCTTAACCCCTGAGAGAGAGTGGACCCCCGAGAAGGGCTGTCACACTGAAGGGGGTTCCCCCCAGGGACCATACGGGGCCAAGAGTGGGCACGACCTGTAAGTCCGTGACAGCAGGCACTGACCGAAAGAGGCTATGAATACTGCCCAGGATTCCAGACTTCTTTTCCCCTCCTACCCCCATCACCTCCAGTCTACCTTGTCTGGACTAACCTACAGGATCTCTCTCTGATTTGTTTTCAGAGTAACAGCCGTGTTAGTCTGTCTTTGCAAAAAGAAAAGGAGTACTTGTGGCACCTTAGAGACTAACCAATTTATTTGAGCAAATAATGCTCAAATAAATTGGTTAGTCTCTAAGGTGCCACAAGTACTCCTTTTCTTTTTTCTCTGATCTGTGACTACCAAGAATTCAGGGGCCAAGAATTCAGAGAGTTCCATCCCCTGGCCCCACCCCAGCGAAGGCCAATAAGATGTGATGTTGAGCTCCATGAAAGACAGATGGGCTGTGACTGCACAGAACCAAGGGGACAGAGCTCAGGGTGGAGGGCTCCAGGGCAGCCAGGCCTGCACCATTACAGTCAGAGATTGAAAGATGGAAAGGCCAGAAGGGACCATTGCAGCATCTAGTCTGACCTCTTGCGTACCAGAGACTGTCTCCCAGGGACGCCAGTATCTGGCACAGGATGTGGGGTTGTGCTGGAGCACAGCTTTTGGGATGAGATGCCCAGTCTTAATTTAAAGGCTCCAAGTGATGAAGAATCCACCACCTTCCTAGGTGTGGGCTTCCAGTGATTACTCTGCTGCTAAAGATGTGCACCTTATTTCCAGCTTGCCCGTACTGCCTTTGTCTGCTGCCTTAGACAGCAGCGCCTTCTCCCCAGGCAGGTTCCTAGGGACTGTCACCAAGTCACCTCGCAGCCTTCTTTTTGATCTGCTAAATAGTGTGAGCGACCCCAGCTTTGCACTATGAACATTAACGGGCAGCAGGTTTAAAACAAACAGAAGGCAGCACTTCTTTACACAATGCGCAGTCAACCTGTGGAACTCATTGCCAGGGGATGTTGTGAAGGCCAAAAGTATAACTGGGTTAAAAAAAGATTTAGGTAAGTTCATGGAGGATAGGTCCAAATGGATACTAGCCAAAATGGTGAGGGACGCAGCCCCAGGCTCTGGGTGTCCCTAGCCTCTCTTTGCCAGAAGCTGGGACTGGACGACAGGGCATGGATCACTTGATGATTGCCAGTTCTGTTCATTCCCACTGGGGCACCTGGCACTGGCTGCTGTCAGACAGTAGACAGGATACTGGGCTGGATGGACCATTGGTCTGACCCAATATGGCCGTTCTTATGTACTATCAGGCAGGCTTTCCAGATCTCAAATCATTCTTGTAGCTCTTCCTTCAACCCTCTCCAACATTCCAGCATCCATCTGGCAGTGCGGATACCACACACGGACCCAGGATTCCATATGCCAAACACAGAGCCAATGTCTTCTCCCCACTCGTAGATGAGCCGTTTATACAGCCAAGGACCACGCTTGCTCTCTTAGCCATGTTGCACTGGGAACTCATCTTCAGCTAATTATTTACTATGATCCCTAAGTCCCATTCAGTGCCACCACTTTCCAAAATACTGTCCCCCATCCTGGGAGACCAACACTCTTTATTCCTAGATCTATGAACTTGCATTTGGCTGTCTTCAAACATGTTGTTCAGTTGTGCCCAGCGTACCGAGCAGTACAGATCACTCTGTGCACATGGCCTGGCCTTATCATTATTTACCTTTCACCAATCTTTGTGTGATCTACAAACTTTGCCAGCAGGGATTGGAGATTTTCTTTCAGTTCATTGGTAAAGACATGGAATAGCCCTGGTCCGGGAACTGATCCCTTTCTCGCTCTGGGGCCCTATTAACAAGTACATTCTTTAAGAGTTAAAATGAAGGTCTCTCACCTGTGGCAATGCCAGCTGATGGGCCATCCGAGGCAGGCAGGGTAGGGGTCCAGGGCTGGCATAATATGCTCATGATGGTTCAGATGAGCAAGCAAATGAGCTGCTGCCTCCTGAACAAGCTCCAAGCGATAAGAGACACCCTACCAGGAGCACTGCAAGGGGCAATTACAGCAATCGAGCCTCATGACGGGATAAATGAAGCCTCAGCACGGGATAAATGAAGCCTCAGCCTACACACACAGCACAGCTGGGAAAGCACCTTCCTCCTGCACCTGCGGCATGGGGCTGAGAGTGATGCTGAGCCTGTGGGGGGCTCAGAGGGGGAGTGAGCAGCCAGCCTCCTCCCCATCTCAGCACCCTATTCTTGGCAGCAAGACTTCTGCTGACCAGGGTGAGGGCCCTCTCGCTGGCTGTATTGATAAAGGACACACTGCAGCTCTGGGCGCTGCTTAGCACTGGGCTTGTGTCTGCACTGCCTAGCATGAGTGGCCTCAGCCCTTGGGCCTAACACACCATCCCCCCTGAGTGAGCCTGGTCTCCTCGGGCAACGGGGCCTGCTGGGGCTGGGGGCAGGTCAAGCCACACCAGCAAAGCAGCCCCCAGGCTGGACACAACTGTGGGGCCTGGGCGTCACCCCGGTCCCAGGGCAGCCAGAGTCGCAGCTGTGCTCTCAGGCATCTCCTCAAGTGGGGCAGAGGCAGGGGGATTCTCGAGCTCCACAGCACTGAGCCAACCTCAGCTACTTCTCCCTGTCCTCTGCCACAGCCCCTCCTCCATCCCCTCTTCCGGGAGACCCCCTCCTTCCTCTCCCGCCAGCAGCCCTTTTCCTCTGGTTGGCAGGCCAGGAGGCAGCATGGAGAGGGGCAGGAAGCGGGGAGAACAGAAACAGGGGAGGAGAGGTCTGGCTGGGCTGCCACGGGCCCTCGCAGAAGGCTCTGTTCTGCTCCTGGTGCCCACTACACACATGGCTCTGGGCCCCAAGGAGCTGGCATCTGACAGGGGCAGCATGTCCCAGACACTGGGGATGGCTGGATTGCAAACCTGTTTGTTAAGTATTGCCCTTGGGGAGGGGGACAGACAGCCCGCCAGCCACACAACGAGCTCAGGCTCATTGAATGGGAATTAAACTATCTGCACCTGCCAGGAGCCCTCTGCTGAGGCGTGGGGGGCCAGGATGCTTGGGCAGGAGTCAACCCCATGCCCCCCAGGGGACCCCCAGGGACAGGGCTAGAAGCCCTGCCCCTGACTGGTGCCCCCTGGGGGAAAGATGGCTGGTTTCTGGAGGGGAATTTCAGGGCCTCAACTGGGGCATGCAGCATCCTGCTGGGGAGGCAGCCAGGCCCCATGGAGCAATCGGCTCGTGGGGGGGACCCAGGTGGGCCGCAGATGTGGAGACCTCAGGCCTCTTGTGCATTAGCATTAGTGCATTGGGCTGGCAGCACTGTCCCCACATCTTCAGGGGATACTCATTGGCATGTGCCAAGTGGGCCAAGCATCCCCCCATGTCCAGCGCAAGAAGGAGGTGACCAGTGACTTCATTACCAGAGGGACAAAAGCCTGTCACTGGATGGGGCATGCACCAGACTCGATCTGGACATGCTGAGTCAGCATTGGCTACATGGCTGGGCAGGGATAGTATAGAACATCTCCTAACACCAGTGCAGCCACTGGCAGCACAGTATTCGCCATTTACACCCCCCGGCTTCCGTGACATGCTGCAGCCCTGCTCTGCCCGCCCCCCCTCCCCCCACTGCCGTCACTCACCTGTTCCAGGTGAGATCAGTCATTGTGCTAAGAGATGCCTATAGTCTAATTACCAGGCAGGCGCTCGGGACAGCAGCCACATGGCCATGGCCCTTCTATGCACTGGCTTGCCCCTCGTTTGTTCTCATTAAAGGCTGGCAGGGTGTCTAATTAGCCAGTGTGACTTGCCAGCGCCCTGCTGGCTAACACCTGTGCACACAGGCCTCCTCCCTTGCCCTGGCTCAGAATTAGCTTTCAGAATGCGCCTCGCTCGCTCGGCAGGATCTGCTCCTGTCACTGGGAAACAAGGCAGCGACTTTATAAGGGCATGGTGCCAGCCAGATCGTGGCCACTCCCTGCCAGAGAAGCCGCAAACCCAGCGAGCTGGGGGCCAAGAAGCAGGCATCCCTGCAGCCCAGTTAGCCCACAGTGTAATGCGCTGCCCTCACACAAAGACTCAGCACTCCTGGGCATGGTGGGAAAGGGGTGTGACATGGGGGCAGAGGACTGGGAGCTACTGGCTCCATGGGGTTTGGCTGCATGTCATGCCAACCCCCCAGCTGGCACTGAACACTCCTGGGCACAGAGCCCTGCTGCGGGATGGAGGCTTCTGCACATGCAGCCCCAATCCCGGTGGGAATCGTTGCTGGGGTCTGCCCTCCTTGCTCCCTTCTCACCCCCGGGGCTCTCCCACAGAGCTGTCATGTGGGAAAGCTGCTCTGATCGCCAGCCTCTCCCTACCCCCACAGGATGCCCTGGAGTTTGAGGCAGGTGTGGGGAGGCAGGACCCAATCCCTCCCACCCCTAAGAAGTGGGGGATGCAGGGGACACTGGGGAGTCTGGAGAAGTGAGGGGGATGAGGGTTTGGAGGAAGTTGGGCTGCATTTGTGCAGGACAGATGGGAGAGACTAGGTACCGGGGTGTGTGTGTGTGTGTGCAAGGGGTGCTGGGGGAAGCCTGAAGGGACAGGGGGATCAGGGAACAGTGACGGGATCCAGGAGTATCCTGGGAGGAAGGGACAGGGGTATCTAGGGGGGCAGGGACAGGGGCATTTAGGGGTTGCCAGGGGGCAGGAGCAGCCTCCCCCATTTTGCCCTGGTTTCCCATTACCCCCTGTGACGTTACTGACATAACCTGTGACCGTATAGATCATTGTTGCAACCATTGTTATATATTTGCTGCAAATATTGTACAAAGGTTGTTATGCAAGATGTCTATGGAAAGGTTATGATTTGCTGGTTATGATTATGCTATCTCTGTGTGTGTCTCATTTTCATAGTTAAAAGTTATGAATATTGGCTATGTACTTGTATCTCAATGTGTTTTGATTCTAAGTAGCCTGAGTGAAGCATTTGGTCAGCTTCTTGAGAAAGGACTATTCTCAGTAAGTGCCCAATCAAGAAACACTTAACTGACAATGGACTTTGGGAGATGCCAATCCACATCAGAGCTTTCCTGAGAACGTTCAAACTAACAAGTAAACAATGGCGTTGGCCTGTAAAGAACTAAGTCATGCATGGACATGTGATTTGCCCATGTGACTCCAAACTCCATCTTGCTGCTGTGATCTTCCACAGGGAAGAGAATATAAAAGGCTCTGGAAACCCCTCCATTTTGTCTTCAATCTTGCTTCTGACTTCTGGAGGAACTTTGCTACAAACTCAAGCTCTGAACGAAGGACTGACTGACCTATCCCGGCTGTGGATGTATTCCACAGACTTGATTTGAACCTGCAGTTTATTCTATCACTGCTGCAAGCCTGAACCAAGAACTTTGCCATGACTGTATGTAATTGATTCCATTTAACCAATTCTACCTCTCATCTATATATTTTTTTCCTTTTATGAATAAACCTTTAGATTTTAGATTCTAAAGGACTGGCAACAGCATGATTTGTGGGTAAGATCTGATTTGTCTATTAACCTGGGTCTGGGGCTTGGCCCTTTGGGATCGGGAGAACCTTTTTCTTTTACTGGGGTATTGGTTTTCATAACCATTTGTCCCCATAACAAGTGGCACTGGTGGTTATACTGGGAAACTGGAGTGTCTAAGAGAATTGCTTGTATGACTTCTGGATAGAACAGTGGGGTAAAACCGAAGTCTTCTCTGTTTGGCTGGTTTGGTTTGCCTTGGTGTGCTAAGAATCCCAGCCTTGGGCTATAACTGCTCTAAGCAGTTTGTCCGGAATTGATACTCTCAGAAGTGTCCCACCAAAAGCAGGTTTCAGAGTAACAGCCGTGTTAGTCTGTATTCGCAAAAAGAAAAGGAGTACTTGTGGCACCTTAGAGACTAACCAATTTATTTGAGCATGAGCTTTCGTGAGCTACAGCTCACTTCATTTATTTCATTCATGTATTTGAGCTCATGCTCAAATAAATTGGTTAGTCTCTAAGGTACCACAAGTACTCCTTTTCTTTCCACCAAAAGCAGCATCATTACACCCCCCAGCCCAGCTGTTTATCTAGGCCCCTCCGCTCACCCCCACAGACTCCTGCCCTGTTCCACCACACCCCAGTGGGAGGGAGCAGTCATTGCAGACATATTTCCAAGAGCTGGCAGGGTGTAGAGGGTGCCTGTCAGAAGTTGAGAAGCAGATGGTCAGGCCCAGTGGTTGCTCCAGGAACTGGAGTCAGAGCAGGAATCAAGGGTGGGGATCGGGTGGGCAGGGGGATCCAGGGGCGATACAGTGGCAACAGGGGCAGGGAGGATCCAGGGGGGATTCAGAGGGGCAGGGCGGGAATACTCCCAGCTAGGTAGCACCATTGAGCAGACTGGAGTGGCTGCTCTCACTGTGAGCCCAGTTTCCTGCCACGAGGTCACCTGTAAGAGCTATGTTGGGGAATGGGTGAGCCCTGGCTGTCTGAGGCTGAGCGCCCAGGCTGAGGGGTGACTCAGCAGTGTCCTGGAAAGCACTCCCTGAGTGGGGAGAAGCCTAGGGATGCCCTGCTGCCTGAGAGCTACAGGCATAGCCATCTGCCACAGCTGGGCATCAGGGTGTGTGCTGGCTTGGAGCCACTGTTAGCGGGCCACCTCTCATTCCCTTGCCAACCCCCACACTGGCACCAATGGGCACTTCATGGGCAGCCTCAGGGAGGCTGCCCAGGCAGGCACTGACTGGCAGCTCATGCCCTCCCCTCCCTTGGCAAAGAGGTGCAGAAGCCCAAGGGCTAAGCCCTGAGCCATTCTGCGTTGCTGGGATCTCAAGGCTGCCAAGAGGGGAGACACATCCCATGGGCTCTAATGGGGTTTGGCCCAGGTGCTGAGAGACACCTTGGACCTTGCCATCAGCTGGGGGCCCACACATCAGGATGAGCGCCAAGGACAACAGCCAGCGAGGGAGGAGGAGTGCCACACGGACCCAGAGATCCAGACTCAGGAGAGGTGTGCCAAGTGCGCTGTGTGTTCTTACCATGGCACAGAATACTTGCATTGAACACATGCATGGGTTTATTGTAAGTCTCGTGGGATTTGGTGTCTTTGAGGCCCCAGCTCCTGGAATGGGGGGACTATGTGAGAATCTTGACTTTCATTTTTTAAAGTAAGTTTCTTGCCCTCCTGGTTGTAGAGACAAACTTGAAAATGACACCCCTCCCTCCCGTGCCCCTGAAGGCTCTGAAACCAGAGGCAAAGGGATAGAGTTCATCAGTTAGGTTTTTTAAATCTAATGGTTTTTAAGTCAGTCTCATGAATTTTGGGGCTGTTTCCTGATTTTGGGACACCTGGTGCTGGAGATGTCATAGCTCTGGGGGTGGGCACCACACAGCTCCGTCCTCTGCAGTAGAACCACATCTACTCCTCAAGGGGAGTGAACACCACAAGGCCAGAATGGGGCTGCACGTCTGGTCCTAGCTGGGACTGCTCTGGGGGATGCTCTGATGCTCACTAGGGCTCCTCCTGGAATCTGGTCCCCACTGTCCAGGGGTGGCCCCTCGTCCCTCCAGGAGCAGCGGGATTGCACTCAGGATGTTGGGCCTCGTGTCTCTGCTGTGATCAGTCTCCCGTGGTGAGGAGGAGCAAAGTGCCTCTCTGAGTGGGCTCCATGCCAGGCCTGGAGGTGTCTCCATTGGGCTGATATTCAGGAGTCCAGTTGCCTTTGTTTTGGATTCAGCGGCAGTCAATTCACAATTCTGCTGTTATCCATGTTCTGCTTAGCTAGCAGTACTGAGACCTCAGCTCTGCTGCCCGGGCCCGTGACAGCTGCTCTGTGGACTTAGTGCCCAGGGACTCATCCCTGGGGCTAGAACTGGATTCCCACATTGTATTTACCGTTGGCTTTACCCTGCACTGTCTGGCAAAAGAGTTTTTAATGGAGGCAGCCTCTGCCCTTTTGCCCAAAGCTGGACAATCTCCCATACCGCCCACGGCCACCTGGGATGTCTGTTGCAAGTTTCTGGCACCCTTCTTTTAGTGTCTGGTTTCCTCATGGTTTCCTCTCACACCGATCCTCTACCTTCTGCTCCACGTTAACCTCAGCGGCTGTTTCCTGACACTCCTCTACTCAGAGCCAGCAGCACCCACAAGTTTGCCTGTGCCATCTTTGTGCAGAGTTGTCTGGCTGTTTCTACACTCGGCTCACAATATCTCAGCCAGCACTCACCCCCCTTCCCATTGCAACCTCCCACCAACCTGTCTCCAATCAGGGAATCTCCTAGCAGGCCAAACCTACAAGACTGGTTCTGGGGCTTCCAGTCTGTGACACTCCCCAGTGCATCCCCGTACATTTTCCACTCTCGGCTGGCAGAGGAATCTTTTGCAGGTTTCGTTTTTCCAGGGACACAAATTTCAACCTCTACCAGGAACCCATCAAAGCACAGCCAATCCTGAAGATTATAAATCATGAGTCAGGCCCCAAAAGATTATATTCTCGGGGTTCTTTTGTCCATCTTTTAATTGTTGCACTCCCGCACCCATCTCCTGTCTGCGGGTGACAGCCAGCGTTGCCAATGCTCCCAGATTTATTGGGTCAGGGGATTATGTCCCCTGCTACAGGCATGCTTGCCCCGCATTTACCCATCCCCTGCCTAGAAATTAATTCTTCCTTCAATCATTCCTGTCCCTTGCAGCCCCCATCAGTTCTGCCCATCGCCCCACACATTCCCTATCCCCACCCCATCGGTTCAGCCTCCCCCTGCTCCTCCTGAGGCTCTTCATCCCCATCTGCCAGGCCTGGGGGGCTGCATCAGGATCCCCATCTGCCTTCTAGGCTGTGGGGGAGGGTGACTCCAGGGGCTCCTCACCCCCTGTGACGAAGTTGGGGATTTTTGTAGTGTTTTACATGAATAGTGTTTGTTGTTGCAGAGGGCCAGGTGTGACCTTACCTAGCACCCTCGACCCCCGGACAATGGCCTGGAGATGGGGAACCCCAACAACTGGTGACCTAGTGACTAAAAGGTCCACCCCAGCTTGGTATTCAGCCAGTTCTGGCCAGTGGGAGGACAAAGGACTGAAGAGAGAGGGCCCCAGCAACCTGTTTACCTGGGACGGAAAACAAAGGACAGGGGAGGAGCTGATGAGGGCGGTGATATGGTGGGGGTGATATGGTGGGGGCGGCCCAGCGGGAAAGTGCAGGGTCTCTGGACTGGTTTCAGAGTAACAGCCGTGTTAGTCTGTATTCACAAAAAGAAAAGGAGTACTTGTGGCACCTTAGAGACTAACGAATTTATCTGAGCATAAGCTTTCGTGAGCTACAGCTCACTTCATCGGATGCATACTGTGGAAACTGCAGAAGACATTATATACACAGAGACCATGAAACAATACCTCCTCCCATCCCACTCTCCTGCTGGTAATAGCTTATCTAAAGTGATCACTCTCCTTACAATGTGTATGATAATCAAGGTGGGCCATTTCCAGCACAAATCCAGGTTTTCTCACCCCCCCCCCCCTTTTTAGTGAGTTTGTGTGTGTGGTTTTTGGAAAAAAAGGGGGGGGGTGAGAAAACCTGGATTCGTGCTGGAAATGGCCCATCTTGATTATCATACACATTGTAAAGAGAGTGGTCACTTTGGATGGGCTATTACCAGCAGGAGAGTGAGTTGGGGGGGGGGGGGGGGCAGAGGGTGAGAACCTGGATTTGTGCTGGAAATGGCCCAACTTGATTATCATACACATTGTAAGGAGAGTGATCACTTTAGATAAGCTATTACCAGCAGGAGAGTGGGGTGGGAGGAGGTATTGTTTCATGGTCTCTGTGTATATAATGTCTTCTGCAGTTTCCACAGTATGCATCCGATGAAGTGAGCTGTAGCTCACAAAAGCTTATGCTCAAATAAATTGGTTAGTCTCTAAGGTGCCACAAGTTCTCCTTTTCTTTTTGGGCTCTGGACTGGAGAGAGAGAGAGCAGGCAGAACTGGTCTAGAGAACAGGGTTGCATTATTCCCTTTGGGAGTGGAGGCCATGGGGTCCAGTGCGAGTGGACTCCCTGAGGGGGCCCACAGCAAGAGACAGGCGTGCTAAGGCTCAGAGAGGTGTGGTTCCAGGAGGTGGAGGGGCTTAACCCCCGAGAGAGAGTGGACCCCCGAGAAGGGCTGTCATACTGAAGGGGGTTTCCCCCAGGGACTGTGCAGGGCCAAGAGTGAGCACTACCTGTGAGTCCTTGACAACATGGTAGCAGAGGATAGTTTGTGGATGCACCCTGTAGAGAGAGGGCTGGCTGCGAGCACAGGCGCTTTGCAGTGAGTGGCTGCCAGCAATAAAATGAGGGAACTGAAGGAACCAGCGCGGAAATGGCCTATAAGCAGCTCCGTAAGAGGGACCTGGCACGTCTGTGCAGGGAGAGAGGGCTGAGTGTGGGGAGACTCACCCAAGAACAGCTGATTGCCCGGCTGGTAGAGAGTGATCAGTCCGAGGACCAAGTTCCAGATCCCAGCCGGGCTTCTGGGATTCCCGGAGAGCCTGGGAGTAGCAGGGGGAAGTTGGGGTAGTGGCAGGAGGTCCCCCAGTGCAGTTCCCCAGCCAGGAGGTGGGCTTCCCAGCGGAGTTCCCCGCAGTGCGTGTGAAGAGATGGAAACTGGAGCTGAGAGTGAATGAGCTGTAGCTGGAGGAGCGGAGGCTAGCTCACAGGTCTGGAGCAGTGAAAACATGAGCTGGAGTTGGAGAAGCGGGCCAAGAAGGCCTGTCAGGGGTAAGTGGAGAGGGGCTTTGAGACACCAGTTCTGCAGGGAATCTAGACACCAAACTGCTGCCCCAGTTTAACTGGGGGGAGGGAGGAGGGATATTGTTGCCCATCTCACAGCCTTTGAGATGGCTTGCCTACTCCGCTGTCTAACCCCCCTCCTTCTGGGTCCCAAGGCCATAGAGGCATTCAGACAAAACCTCTAGGGGTGGAGATTGGGGCAGGGGGTGCGTAGCCTCACACAGCCCCAACAGAGGCTGCAGCTCCTTATGGATCTGGATTGTTAATCCCGCATGTGGGGGTCTTGGACATGAGCCCTCCTCGTGCCGGCCAGGAGTAACAGCTACCACCCCCTCCCTAGCCTCCCGAGGCTCCCCTCCTCATGCCACAGGGCACAGATCTGCGCCCTGCAGGTCAGCATGAATTGCGTGGCACTGTACAGCACTGTATGGGACTCCCAATGCTGCACAGGCATGAACTAGTGAGCACTCCTGGTACCCCGCACGAGAGCACAGCATCTTCCTCCTTTGTATGGATGGGGAAAGAGCGGAGGGGCCGCAGAGCGAACCCAGGAGTCCTGACAACCAGGCCCTTGCACTGACCACTAGACCACGCTGCCAGTCCTGTAGGGGTGGGAGACTGTCTGGAGAAGCAGCTCTGTCAGTGCTGCTCACATTGAGCCCACCCACAGGGCCCAGGGGAGGTGAGCCCAGCAAGACCCATGCTGACTGGAGTGATGGGGCTTCCAACTCCAACCCTGCTACTCACAGCAGGCTTCCCAATTTCTCCAAGCTCTTTTCCTGTTCTGCCAGCCCATTGCTCCTAGTCACACATCAGTGGCTGGTTCTCCTCTCACGCCGTTGTTGCAGAAGGGTTCCTCCGGATTTAATCCACTTTCAAACTTCTAAACCCCAAGGAGCAACCAGGGCAAGGAGATGGGGGCAGCAGCTCTCAGGGCTGCAAGTATGATGGGGAGTAGCTCACAGCTCCCCTCCCTTCAGCATCAGCCCCAGCTGTGGCTGCAGGATTCCAGCTCTCACTGGTGCACCGAGTGCCTCCCAGGTGTGATACCAGCCTGGCCTACCTGGCTGCATCGGCAGACGGAAAGCCTGGAACCAGCTTTAGAGGTTCATGGGAATGACTCTTACTGCTGAGCCATGATCATGGCGGTTTCAATGTCAATACACAGGGCTCCATTCTCCCTGGCCGATGGGAATTTCCTACAAATCCTGTCAGCTGCGGGTTTGGTGCCTGGGTGACAGCTGCCCTCCTGGATGACACGCCGGGGCTTGTGCCAGGGACCTCCAGAGCTAAAGCTTGAGCTGTCCCTGCTTGAGCTAAGGAACTGGGTACTGTAGCACCCCCTATCAGAAAGGATGTGGACAAATTGGAGAGAGTCCAGCGGAGGGCAACGAAAATGATTGGGGGCTGGGGCACATGACTTATGAGGAGAGGCTGAGGGAACTGGGCTTGTTTAGTCTGCAGAAGAAAAGAGTGAGGGGGGACTTGATAGCAGCCTTCAACTACCTGAAGGAGGGTTTCAAAGAGGATGGAGCTCAGCTGTTGTCAGTGGTGGCAGATGACAGAACAAGAAGCAATGGTCTCAAGTTGCAGTGCGGGAGGTCTAGGTTGGATATTAGGAAACACTCTTTCACTAGGAGGGTGGTGAAGCACTGGAATGGGTTACCTAGGGAGGTAGTAGAATCTCCATCTTTAGAGGTTTTTAAGGCCCCGCTTGACAAAGCCCTGGCTGGGATGATTTAGTTGGGGTTGGTCCTGCTTTGAGCAGGGGATTGGACTAGATGACTCCTGATGTCTCTTCCAATCCTAATATTCTATGAAACAGACACACACAGAGACAGGCAAATACCCACAGCTGCACAGCACACCTACCACACACCACTGCCTTTCAGAGCCTGCAGAACAGAAATCACTGGGACATTAACAATGGGGGAACATTTAATAGTTTATACACAGAAGGTTCTTTAAATCCAGTTAATAACCCCCCAGCCCATAGCCCCAGTAACAACCAGACAGCCCCCCACTCTCCTGCACAGACCCCCATTAACACTACATGGACCCTGCCCATTGGCTGTTAGTGCAGCAGGCTCTTGGCTCTAGCACCGTATGTGAGCAAGTGGGATTCTGCCAGCTGGAGGTTTGTGGGGGGGACAGAGGCTGGGGGGAAGGAGAAGGGCAGCAGTGGGAGGCAGGCAGGCTCCGTCCTCAGGTGTGCATAGGACACATTCAACTGGGAGCTTGTTAGACAAGGTATTAGCATCCCTTGCAAACAGCTGACGTGGTTGCAGCGAGCTGCTGCACACACATCAGCGGGCTCCCAGGGGAGGCTGTGCTTCGATTCGTGCCGCGCATGGTGTCCACAGAACAGATGCAGCTTGGATGTATTTATTTTTTTGCTGGTGAATGTTAATCTCAGCTCAGCTGAGAATGCTGCTTAGACACGGGCTGCCTTCAGGAATCTTCCCTGAGCCAGCCAGTGCTGCTCTTGCGTCCCAGCACAGCACGCCCCCGTCCTGGGCCTGGGTGAGGCTGGGGCTTGTGAGCTCCTAGAGCTTTGGGAGACAGGCACTATGCAGCAAACACAACAGCTGGGCCTCTCCCCTTCCTCATTCTCCCTCTTGCTCATTGTCATCCCAGATTGCTCCCCTCTTTCCCCCAGGTACTTTGCAGCTCCTGGGAGGGAGGGCACTGCCCATCCTGACGCTCCTGGGAGGGAGGCAGGGCTGGTAGCCCCATTTACATATGGGGGACAAAGCCCATTGAGAGTGAAGTGCCCAAACACCCTTGATAATCTGGGTCAGAGAGACTAAGGGACTTGCCCAGGAAGTTGGTGTCAGAGCAGGGAATTGAGCCAGGATCTCCTAAACCCCAGGTTAGCACCCAAACCACTGGATCATCCTTCCTAATCTCGCCGATGCCTGGCCCCATAGGGTATGTCCACACTGCATGCTAAGCCCGGCCTTTGACTCAGGGTTGTGCCCAAGCCCTGCTTCCATTCACACACAAATCTGTGGACTCAGGTCAGCTTAGGGTCTAGGTACTAGGGCCTCCTAGGGGGGTGGGTCAGAGCCCGAGTCCCGCTGGGGCTCAGATCAAGCCCTGTCGTTTTGCAGTGTGGATGCAGCCAAACTGCAGCCCTGAGTCAGAAGGTCTGAGCGGTGCAGTATTGATGCGTTAGCACCATAGGCGCCGACTTCTGGCGCCGGTGGGTGCTCGACTCCCCCTCTGCCCCCAGCTCTGCCCGACTTCACCCCTTCCCCTCCCCCTCCCGCCTCCATGCCAACCTTATCCCAAAGTCCCTGCCCCAACTCTGTCCCCTCCCTGCCCCTATTCAACTCCTTCCCCAAATCCCTGTCTAGGCCCTGCCTCTTCCCCTGAGCATGCCATGTTTCCACTCCTCCCCACTTCCCTCCTGGAGCTTGCTATAGCTGTTTGGCAGTGGCAAGTGCTGGGAGGTAGGCTGAGGAGCGGGGATGTGGCGTGCTCAGGGGAGGAGGCGGAGGAGGAAGTGGGGGGGATCACATCCCCTCTCATTTGTCTCCTTTCTAAGGGAACAATCCCACTCTTTTCAGCCTCTCGTCAAAGGGGAAATTTTCCAGACCCTTGATCAGTCTCATCACCCTTCTCTGAACTCCTGTACTGCTGCAATGCCTTTTTAGAGATGGGGGTGCCAGTGCTGCAATATGATGTCCAGATGAGGCTGCAGCATTGAGTTATTTAGGGGCTTTATTTTTTGGGTTAGTCTCCATGCTCTTCCTTCTGCCGCCTAACATCCTATTTGCTCTTTGGAAGCACAGCTACACACAGGTCCCTTTCCTGAGTGGATAAGTTTAGGATGAGTTGTTCAATTTTTCCCTCCAATGTGCATTACTTTGCATTTGTCAACATTTAATTTCATCTGCCCTCATGTTGCCCATCCCCCAAGCGTGGTTAGGTCCTTCAGAAGTTCCTCACAGTCTTCCCTGGACTTGACTGACCTAAATAATTTTGTGTCATCTATAGATTTTGCTGCCTGACTCCCCATCCTTGTTCCAGACATATCTTGAGGCCTCTGATGTTATCCTTTTGCTGTGATGAAATCTGACCATTTAATCCTACTCTTTGTTTCATATCTCTTAGCCAATGTTTGATCCAGGACAATATTTTGACTATCACAGCAAAACTACTTAGTTTCTTTAGTCGCTTTTTATGAGGGACGTTGGCAAAGGCCTTTGAAAGTCTAACTAAATTATGTCAGCTATTTCTCCTTTAGCCACCATGTCACTGACACATTGAAAGGATTCTAGTAGATTAGTGAGACATGATTTTCTTTTGCAGAAACCTTGCTGGTTAGTGCCTGTCAGATCATGATCTCCAACGGGAAAGGTAAGGCAAAGGGGAAGATTATTCTTTTTGATAGATCTACTCACCACTGTGAGCAGCCCCCTGCGCTCTAGGGGTCACCGAGCAGGGCCAATCATTTACTCAAAGGGCTGTGCACAATGTGGTAAATTTTCAGCTATCCTAAAGGACTGGCCAATTTCTTCAGCAAGTAGTTCTTGGTCAGCAGCTTCTTGCCAGTTGTGATGTTATTGACATGAACTGTAACTGTATAGATCATTGTTGGAACCACTGTTATATATTTGCAGCAAATATTGTACAAAGGTTGTCGTGTGAGGTGTCTATACAAAGATTATGATTTGCAGGTTATGATTATGCTATCTGTATGTGTGTATCATTTTTGTAGTTGAAATTATGAATATTGTCTATGTACTTGTATCTCAATGTGTTTGATTCTAAGTAGCATTAGTGAAGCTTTTGGTCAGCTTGTTGAAAAAGGAATTTGCAGATTAAGTGCCCAATCAAGAAACACTTACCTAACAGTGGACCTTGGGAGACTCCAAACCACATATGAAAAGTCTTCCTGGGATGTTCAAGGTAGCATGTGAGCAATGGCTGCCGCCTGCAAACTGAGTCATGCATGAACATGTGACTTGCCCAGGTGGCTACAAACGCCATCTTGTTGCTGTGATTTTGCACAGGAGAACAAAGGGGTTTCTGCCCACAATAGAAAGAATACAAAAGGCCCTGGAAACCCTTTCATTTTGTCTTCAATCCTGCTTCTGATCTCTGGAGGAATTTTGCTACAAACCGAAGCTTTGAACAAAGGACTGAATGACCCATCCCAGCTGTGGATGTACTCCAGAGACTTGATTTGTGCCTGCAGTTTATTGTATCACTGCTACAAGCCTGAACCAAGAACTTTGCCATGACTGTATGTAATTGATTCCATTTAACCAATTCCAGCTCTCATCTATATTTCTTTCTTTTTATGAATAAACCTTTAGATTTTAGATTCTAAAGGATTGGCAACAGCATGATTTGTGGGTAAGATCTGACTTGTCTATTGACCTGGGTCTGGGGCTTGGTCCTTTGGGATCAGGAGAACCTTTTTTCTTTTACTGGGGTATTGGTTTTCATAACCATTCGTCCCCATAACGAGTGACACTGGTGGTGATACTGGGAAACTGGAGTGTCTAAGGGAATTGCTTGTATGACTTCTGGGTAGCCAGGTGGGTAAAACCGAAGTCTTCTCTGTTTGGCTGGTTTGGTTTGCCTTGGTGTGCAAAGGAACCCCAGCCTTGGGCTATAACTGCTCTAAGCAATTTGTCCTGAATTGATACTTCTCAGAAGTGTCCCACCAAAGGCAGCATCATTGCACCCCCCACCCAGCTGTTCACCCAGGCCCCTCCGCTCACCCCCACAGGCTCCTGCCCTGTTCCACCGCATCCCGGTGGGAGGGAGTAGTCATTGGAGACATATTTCCAAGATCAGGCAGGGTGTAGAGGGTCACCCTGTCTCCCCAGCCAGCTCCAAACCGAAACCCCTTTCTGCTGCCTCCCTCAGCCACAGCCACAGCCCCAGCCCCTCCTCCAGCTTTTGTCCAGTTTCCCGGGCAGATGGTGTCACCTGGCCCCAACCCCCTCCTGGGCTCAGGTTACGAAGGGCAGCCGCCATCGTTTAAGTGCTGGCTGTCAAGTATCATCCCTCAGAGAAGTCACACCCTTATATCCTAGTATTGGTGCAGTACCCCAGGGAAACGGAGGCACGCCCCGTGTTAGCAGAAGACAGTAAACTAGTAAAACTCTCATGCAACATTACCAGGTCAATACTCCCTACTCCATCACATCTCTCCCCACTTCGAGACTGAACTGAGTGTGGTCACTCTAACCAGTGATCTGGTGAAGTTCAGGCCCCTCTCTCCGGGACAACGCATCAGCTAATCACATTGGCACTCCCCTTCACATGGACCACCTGCATATCATAATCCGAGGAGCAGGTTCCACCTCAGGAGCTTGGCATTGGCTCCTTTCATCTGGTGTAGCCAGGTCAGGGGAGAGTGGTCAGTGTATACAGTGAAATGTTGCCCAAATATATATGGCTCTAGTTTCTTAAGGTCCCATACCATAGCCAGGTATTCCTTCTCTATGGCCGTGTAGTTTTGCTCCCAAGGTAACAACTTCTTGCTCAAGTACATGATGGGGTGTCTCTCCTCCTTTTCATCAGCCTGCATTAACACTGCACCCAGCCCTGTGTCTGAGGCGTCGGTGAACACCATAAAGGGCTTGTCAAAGTCTGGGGTTACCAGAACTGGGCCACTGACCAGAGCCTCCTTCAGCGCACAGTGAGCCCTCTGGCACTGCTCGGTCCAGACCACCTTGTTTGGCTTTCCCTTCTTGTATAGCTCAGTGATGGGGGTGGCTATGGAGTTAAAAGAAAAGGAGTACTTGTGGCACTTTAGAGACTAACCAATTTATTTGAGCATAAGCGTTCGTGAGCTACAGCTCACTTCATCGGATGCATACTGTGGAAAGTGTAGAAGATCTTTTTATACACACAAAGCATGAAAAAATACCTCCCCCCACCCCACTCTCCTGCTGGTAATAGCTTATCTAAAGTGATCACTTGCCTTACAATGTGTACGATAATCAAGGTGGGCCATTTCCAGCACAAATCCAGGGTTTAACAAGAACGTCTGGGGGGGGGGGTAGGAAAAAACAAGGGGAAATAAGTTACCTTGCATAATAACTTAGCCACTCCCAGTCTCTATTCAAGCCTAAGTTAATTGTATCCAATTTGCAAATGAATTCCAATTTAGCAGTCTCTACCTGGAGTCTGGATTTGAAGTTTTTTTGTTGTAATATTGCAACTTTCATGTCTGTAATCGCGTGACCAGAGAGATTGAAGTGTTCTCCGACTGGTTTATGAATGTTATAATTCTTGACATCTGATTTGTGTCCATTTATTCTTTTACGTAGAGACTGTCCAGTTTGACCAATGTACATTGCAGAGGGGCATTGCTGGGACACGATGGCATATATCACATTGGTGGATGTGCAGGTGAACGAGCCTCTGATAGTGTGGCTGATGTTATTAGGCCCTGTGGTGGTGTCCCCTGAATAGATATGTGGGCACAGTGGGCAACGGGCTTTGTTGCAAGGATAGGTTCCTGGGTTAGTGGTTCTGTTGTGTGGTATGTGGTTGCTGGTGAGTATTTGCTTCAGGTTGGGGGGCTGTCTGTAGGCAAGGACTGGCCTGTCTCCCAAGATTTGTGAGAGTGTTGGGTCATCCTTCAGGATAGGTTGTAGATCCTTAATAATGCGTTGGAGGGGTTTTAGTTGGGGGCTGAAGGTGACGGCTAGTGGCGTTCTGTTATTATCTTTGTTGGGCCTGTCCTGTAGTAGGTGATTTTTGTGAACTCTTCTGGCTCTATCAGTCTGTTTCTTCACTTCCACAGGTGGGTATTGTAGTTGTAAGAATGTTTGATAGAGATCTTGTAGGTGTTTGTCTCTGTCTGAGGGGTTGGAGCAAATGCGGTTGTATCGCAGAGCTTGGCTGTAGACAATGGATCGTGTGGTGTGGTCAGGGTGAAAGCTGGAGGCATGTAGGTAGGAATAGCGGTCAGTAAGTTTCCGGTATAGGGTGGTGTTTATGTGACCATCGTTTATTAGCACTGTAGTGTCCAGGAAGTGGTTCTCTTGTGTGGATCAGGCTGAGGTTGATGGTGGGATGGAAAATGTTGAAATCATGGTGGAATTCCTCAACGGCTTCTTTTCCATGGGTCCAGATGATGAAGATGTCATCAATATAGTGCAAGTAGAGTAGCGGCATTAGGGGACGAGAGCCGAGGAAGTGTTGTTCTAAGTCAGCCATAAAAATGTTGGCATACTGTGGGGCCATGCTGGTACCCATAGCAGTGCCGCTGATTTGAAGGTATACATTGTCCCCAAATGTAAAATAGTTATGGTTAAGGACAAAGTAACAAAGTTCAGCCACCAGGTTAGCCGTGACATTATCGGGGATAGTGTTCTTGACGGCTTGTAGTCCATCTTTGTGTGGAATGTTGGTGTAGAGGGCTTCTACATCCATAGTGGCCAGGATGGTGTTATCAGGAAGATCACCGATGAATTGTAGTTTCCTCAGGAAGTCAGTGGTGTCTCGAAGGTAGCTGGGAGTGCTGGTAGCGTAGGGCCTGAGGAGGGAGTCTAGATAGCTAGACAATCTCTATCAAGCATTCTTACAACTACAATACCCACCTGTGGAAGTGAAGAAACAGATTGATAGAGCCAGAAGAGTTCCCAGAAGTCACCTACTACAGGACAGGCCTAAAAGAAAATAACAGAACGCCACTAGTTGTCACCTTCAGCCCCCAACTAAAACCCCTCCAACGCATTATTAGGGATCTACAACCTATCCTGAAGGATGACCCAACACTCTCACAAATCTTGGGAGAGAGGCCAGTCCTTGCCTACAGACAGCCCCCCAACCTGAAGCAAATACTCACCAGCAACCACATACCACACAACAGAACCACTAACCCAGGAACTTATCCTTGCAACAAAGCCCGTTGCCAACTGTGCCCACATATCTATTCAGGGGACACCACCACAGGGCCTAATAACATCAGCCACACTATCAGAGGCTCGTTCACCTGCACATCCACCAATGTGATATATGCCATCATGTCCCAGCAATGCTCCTCTGCAATGTACATTGGTCAAACTGGACAGTCTCTACGTAAAAGAATAAATGGACACAAATCAGATGTCAAGAATTATAACATTCATAAACCAGTCGGAGAACACTTCAATCTCTCTGGTCACGCAATTACAGACATGAAAATTGTGATATTACACCAAAAATCTTCAAATCCAGACTCCAGCGAGAGACTGCTGAATTGGAATTCATTTGCAAATTGGATACAATTAACTTAGGCTTGAATAGAGACTGGGAGTGGCTAAGTCATTATGCAAGGTAACTTATTTCCCCTTGTTTTATCCTACCCCCCCCCCCCCCAGACGTTCTTGTTAAACCCTGGATTTGTGCTGGAAATGGCCCACCTTGATTATCATACACATTGTAAGGAGAGTGATCACTTTAGATAAGCTATTACCAGCAGGAGAGTGGGGTGGGGGGAGGTATTTTTTCATGCTTTGTGTGTATAAAAATATCTTCTACACTTTCCACAGTACGCATCCGATGAAGTGAACTGTAGCTCATAAAAGCTTATGCTCAAATAAATTGGTTAGTCTCTAAGGTGCCACAAGTACTCCTTTTCTTTTTGCGAATACAGACTAACACGGCTGTTACTCTGAAACCTATGGAGTTAAAGTGTGGCACGAATCTTCAATAATACCCTGCCATCCCAATAAAGGCCTGGACTTGCTTTTTGGTTTGCGGAGAGGGCTAGTCTCTGATCGCCTCCACCTTGGCTGGTTCTGGCTTTAGGCAGCCACTCCCCACCCGGTGGCCCAGGTAAGATACTTCAGCCATCCCCACCTTGCACTTCTCAGCTTTGATGGTCAGCCCAGCCTCCTGGAGTTGGTCCAGCACTTGTTTAACCTGGGACACATGGTCCTCGCAGCACAGGCGCCAACTTCTGCTGACGCCGGTTGGTGCTCGCGCCCCCCCGGCCCCACCGCAACTCCACCCCTGCCTGCCCCTTCCCACCTCTGCCCCGCCTCCATTCCAGCCCCTTCCCCAAAGTCCCCCCCCAACTCCGCCCCTCCCTGCCCCACTGGACTCCTTCCCCAAATCCCCGCCCTGTCCCCACCTCTTCCCCGCCTCCTCCCCTGAGCACACCGTGTTCCCACTCCTCCCCCCACCCCAATAGCTTGTTATGCCGTGAAACAGCTGTTTCGTGGTGGCAAGCGCTGGGAGGAGGCGGAGGTGAGCTGCGGGGAGGGAGCTCCAGCCCCAGAGCACCCACAGAGCACCCAAGGAGTCAGCACCTATGCCTCCCAGGTCTGGCTAAAGACACAGATGTCATCAATGTACGCCACAGTAAAACTCTCCATCCCCCTTAGTAGCTGATCCACCAGGTGCTGGAAGGTAGCAGGCACCCCCTTGAGGCTGAAAGGCAGGGCCAGGAACTCATAGAGTCCTGGAGGGGTGATAAAGGCAGATTTCAGCCTGACATCTGCATCCAGTGGCACTTGCCAGTAGCCCTTTGTAAGATCCATAGTGGTAAGGTAGCGAGCTCCTCCCAGCTTGTCTAGGAGCTCATCAGGCCTGGGCATGAGGTAGATATCAGACACGGTGATGGCATTAAGCTTCCGATAGTCCACACAGAACTGGATTGACCTGTCCTTTTTGGGGACCAACACCATAGGAGAGGCCTAAGGGCTGGAAGATGGCTGGTTCACCTGCAAAGCCAGCATGTCACTGACCTCTCTTTCCAGGTCCTGAGCAGTTTTCCCTGTGACTCGGAAGGGGGAGCATCTTATAGGAGGACCCAGTGGACAGTCAGATTAGTGAGTCCAAGCTGGTTGGAAAACAGCTGTCGGTACAAATGCAGCACCCCTCTGGTCTCATCTTACTGAACAGGTGTTAGGTGATCAGAGAGGGGAATTGTTTCCAGGGAGGAGCCAGCTCCTGTCTCAGGGAATAGATCTACTAACGGGTCCATTTCCCTGCGCCTCCCAATGCCTACACACGTCCAACACCACATTCCCCGTCATAATATGGCTTCATCATATTCACATGGTACACCCGGCGGTGGTGTGCCTGGTTAGACAACTCCACCACATAGTTTACCTCATTTAGTTGCTTGACAACCTTGAAAGGGCCTTCCCAGGTGGCTTGTAGTTTGTTTTTTCTCACGGGGATGAGAACCATCACCTGGTCCCCAGTGGCGTAGGCGCGGGCCCGCGCCATGCGGTCATACCAGACCTTCTGTTTCCTCTGTGCTCTGGTCAGATTCTCTTCAGCCAAGCCCATAAGCTCAGCAAGTCTTCCATGGAAGGTCAAGACATACTCCACCACTGTTTCTCCATCGGGAGTGGCCTTTCCTTCCCATTCGTCTCTCATCAGGTCCAGAAACCCCCTTATCCTTCTTCCATATAACAGTTCAAAAGGCAAAAATCCGGTAGACTCCTGGGGCACTTCCCTGTACGCAAACAGCAGGTGAGGTAAATACTTGTCCCAATCCTGCTGGTGCTGGTTCATAAAGATTTTCAGCTTCATCTTCAGAGTTCCTCTCCACCAGCCCATTGGACTGGGGGTGATATGCTGAGGCCCAGATGTGCCAGACCTCACATTTCTCCCACAAGCACCGGAGCAGGGCCAACATGAAGTTGGATCCTTGGTCTGTCAAGACTTCCTTGGGGAACCCCACTCAGCTGAAAATGGTCAGCAGCGCATCTGCCACTGTGTCTGATTCGATAGAAGACAAGGCCACTGACTCAGGGTAATGGGTAGCGAAATCTACCACTACCAGAATGTATTTCTTCCCCGACCGGGTCATCTTGCTGAGAGGCCCCACTATGTCCACAGCCACCTTCTGAAAAGGCTCCTTTATGATGGGCAAAGGTCTCAAAGCCGCTTTCCCCTTGTCCCAGGCCTCCCACACCCTCTGACAGGGGTCACAGGATCTGCAATACTGTTGGACAGTATTAAAGACTCCAGGCCAGTAAAAGTTCTGTAGCAGCCTCTGCCTGGTACACCAGATTCCCTGGTGTCCTGAAAGAGGGATGTCATGGGCCAGGTACAGTAGCTTGTGGCGATACTTCTGGGGGACCACCAGCTGCCTTTGGATCCCCCACAACTCCACTTCCCCAGGGGGAGTCCATTCTCGGTACAGGAATCCCTTCTCCCACAGGAACCTCTCCTGGGAGCCTCTCCCCATGATCTGTGCCGCACTGAAGCCATCCAGGTCCCTTAGCTTCTGCAAGGAGGGATCTTTCTGCAACTTGGCCTCGAACTCAGCTGCTGGAGAAGAAATGGGGGCCTGCTCCCCCTCGCTGGCTGGGTCTGAAGCCTCCACCCCTCTGAGACTTGTCCCTGGGCACGCCCTCCCCACCAGGGTAAGGACTTGTGCCTCCGGTGAGGTACCCTCCTTGATGTCAGGGCGTAGTGCCCCTCGCCGGCTCTGGATACGGGTCATGACTAGGGCATTCTGGGGGTTGCTTGGCCAATCCTCTAGGTCACCCCCCATCTACACCTCAATGGGCAAATGATGGTGCACCCCCACCTCCTTGGGGCCCTCCTTGGCCCTCCATTTCAGATGTACCCTCGCCATGGGCACCTTGAATGGGGTCCCACTCATGCCCATCAGGGACAGGTAGGTATCGGGCACCGCCCGATCTGGGGCCACCACCTCAGGCTGGGCCAGCGTCACCTCAGTGCCAGTGTCCCAGTATCCGTTGACCTTCCTCCCATCTACCTCCAGGGGAACAAGGCACTCATTCCGCAGGAACAGCCCCAGGCCCACCCTGTAAATTGAGAACCTTGAGTCCGGAGCATCAAGCCCCGCAGAGGAGCTGGTCTGGGAAACTCCTCCCTCCTGAGCAGTTGGTAAGCTGCCAGCCCCGCCTGCCTGGGAAGCCTGCCCCTCCTCCACCTGGGTCCCTACCAAATGAACCCTGTGAGGGTTTGATTTACTCAGTCTGTCCTTGAGCTTGGGACACTGGGTTCGTACGTGGCCTCTCTGCCCACAGTAATAACAATTCACGTTCCGTTGGTCCCATCGAGCCAGTCGGTTGTTCCTGGTGCCGGTTGTTCCCCTGGAGATGGGGTTCTCCACATTCCCCCTTTAGGGGGTCCCTCTCTGCACTGTGGTGGGTTTATTCTTTTGGGACTCCTCCGTTCCACCCCCTGACTGGCTGTCCACAAACTCGTCGGCCAGCTGCTCTGCGCTCTGCAGGTCCTCTGGCTTTTTGTCCGCCAACCATATCCTCAGGTCAGATGGGCAATGTTCATACAGGTGCTCCAGTACAACCAGTTTAACCATGTCCTCCTTAGTCTGGGCCCCATCTGCCCACGTGTGGACATATCCCTCCATTCAGAGGATCAGTTCCACATATGTGTCCCCACGGGTTTTACGCTGACTCCGGAACTTTTTCCGGTACGCCTCCCGAGTCATCCCAAACGTGCATAACAGGGCCTTTTTGAACAGTTCATAGTCCCCTGCCTCCACCCCTTCCATTCGGCTGTACATCCCTATGGCTTTGGGGTCCAGTAAGGGGGTGAGAAACTGGAGGCTGTCTGCAGGGTCAACTCTGTGCAGCCCACAGGCCTTCTCAAAGGCCATCAGGAATTCCTCTATGTCCTCCCCTTCCTTGAACTGGGACAGGATGAACTTATCAAAGCTCCATGCAGTCCTGGGTCCCCCCTCACCCACCACAGCAGGGGGCTCTCCATTCCAGCCAACTCAGCTCCATGAGGATCCTCTACTGGCTGCGGGGGTCACAGTGTCCCCGGTGTTCGCCTGGCTACTTCTAGCCCTTCCCCTAGCCATAGGTAGGAGGGGCCTCAGAGTGCCCTTGGCAGCAGTCTGACCACTCCCAGCTGGGACAGACACCGGTGCCAGCTCTACATCTGCCAGGCTGCTTCCCTCATGGACAGGGATCAGCTTCTCCGAGTGATCCTCCTCCTCCAGCTGGTCAATCAGCTGTGCTTTGGTGGCCTTCCCTCTGCGAAGCCCCCTCTCCTTGCACAGCTCTGCAAGGTCCCTCTTAAGGAGGTGGTTATACATCTCCCCACTGTTCCCCAGTTGTTGTGGACTCACAGGCCTGTATGCTCTCAGCTCCCCACGGTTTCCAGGAAGAACCCTTATTGTGCCAGCCCTTCTCCAGGTCACCACCTCTCTCCCAGGCTCAGGCCACAGACGACTCCGCTCCTGGAACTGCTCACCACAGTCCCCTGGGGGACCCCGTTACTGCAACAGTCCTTCTTGCTGGTCACAAACTCCCAGGGGTTAAGCGTAGCTCCTCCGCCTCCTGAAACCGCTCTTCTCTGAACCTTCAGCACGCCTGGTTCTCGTTAATCCCCCTTCATTTTACCTCTCCCCAGTCACTTACTGCAGGAAGCACCATCCATGGGGTGCAGTACATCCCACCTCTGCCATTAGTTGTCATGGAGTGTGGAGGAGTCAGGGCCCTGCACCCCGCACTTCCTACAATTCACTGTGACTCTCAGCCAGCCAGTAAAACAGAAGGTTTATTAGACAACAAGAACACAGTCCAAAACAGAGCTTGTAGGTACAGAAAACAGGATCCCTCAGTCAGGTCCCTCTTGGGGGGTGGGGAGCCCAGACCCAGGTTCTCGGCCTCCCCCTCCCCCCCGCCGTCTCCCAGCCAGCTGCAATCTTCTTCCTGCTGCCTCCCCCAGCCACACCCCCAGCTCATTCTACAGCCTTTGTCCAGTTTCCTGGGCAGATGGTGTCACCTGGCCCCAACCCGCTCCTGGGCTCAGGTTACGAAGGGCAGCTGCCATCGTTTAGGTGCTGGCTGTCAAGTATTGTCCCTCAGAGAAGTCACACCCTTATTTCCCATCACCATCTAGTATTGGTGCAGTACCCCAGGGAAACGGAGGCACGCCCCGTGTTAGCAGAAGACAGTAAACAAGTAAAACTCTCATGCAACATTACCAGGTTAATACTCCCTACTCTGTCACACCACCCTGCTTGGTTTATTAGATTGGAAGGGATCAGGCACAGGGTGACAGAATGGTGCTTACCAGAGGGCAACAAATAGATAAGCACTGTTGGCAGAATTCACTCGCACACTTGGATTTTGAAATCAAGGGCACCATTGTAACTTATTGCCAGCTTACCTGTGCTGGAGAAAGCCTGCTGTCCTTGCGGAGGTGTCCACACAGCAGTTCTGGGATAGCAGTGGGCATGAGCAGATGATGGTACGAACAGGTACACACTTTTTTTGGTATAAATCTCTTTTGTTTCCCTTGTCATCACTTCTCCCCAGCAAAGCGCTGAGAAAGCAAAGGTCTGAGCCAGCAGTTCGCTCTTCATCACTCATATATCATTGCAGCAAGATTTCCCTGTGCTACTTCTGCAGCAGGTCACATGCACCTCTGCCCACCTCGGCAATCTGCCGTGTCTCATTAATGGCCTTCAGGTGGCAATGGCAGAGAGCCAGTGTGGGACATTTCCCGCTGGGGAATGCTGGACTCCTTGCCAAGGTGCCCAGTGCAGGGCTGAAGGCAGAGTGTTCAGTGGAAATAGCAGCAGGGCGAGTGCTGGGAGAAACAGGAGGGGGCCACAGAGAAAGCCTACAGCCTGCTGGAGAGCCCGTTAAACACCTTAGCAGAACTGTGTACAACAAAACCCATCACTCCAACTGGCAGCCGGAGGGTCTAGTGGTTAAATCCAGGGGCCAGGAGTCAGGACTTCTGAGTTCTATTTCCTGGCTCTGCTACTGGGATCTTGAACAAGTCCCAGCCCCTTTGTGCCTCAGTTTCCCCCTGCATACAGTGGGGACTATGATTGTGACCTTCCTGCCATGTGACTAGGAGGTTTAAAGCTCTGGTATTGGTAGATGGCTCAGATCCCGTCCCCACTTTGGAACTGAGCTTTCTTATGCTTTGCTTGAGCCCACAGGTGAAGTTTGTAAAAATAAGTTTGAGCAAAGTCCCTTCATTCATCTTTGAATTATGGAAAAATACAAAAATGCCCCTTGCTTATTTCCCATGTATCTTGGAGCACTCTTTTACACATGCATAACTGCAAAAAAAAGTTGAGTTTTCGAGTCTGGAGTGCTAAGGGCACTTGGTCCTCACCAAGGGCTGGATCCTTTCATTGCTTGCAAACAGAAAGATTTAATATTATAGCAGGTTAGCGTCCCAGCTCCTGATCCTCAGTCAGATCAGCAAGAGCGCAGTAGGCTGCTAACGTGGATCTGATTGCAGGATAGACTCTAAGAAGAAAGTGTCAGCACAGAAAACTTTCTGTACACAACTTTCCATGCCCAGCCAGATCCTTGTGCTGAAGTCTCTGCTCCTTACCACAGGGAGCTTACTGTACTCCTTTAGCCTGTTCTTTCTGGGGTTTTCCTCTTTTTTTCCATTTGTTGTTGTTGTTGTTCCGGAGAACAAAATCAAGAAAAATAAAATCTACGGAGCAGATCCTGAGCTGATATAAACTGTCATCTCTCCCTTGCTTCAAATGACACTTTATACCAGCTCAGGACCTGCCCCACATCATACTTCTGATCTTAAATGCTCAACGCTCACAAAATGCAAAAACTAAAGCAGATCAAACAACCTCTCTTTCCCCTTGTCTGCAGCCTGAGTTTTACAATACAGCCTTTAGACAGAATACAGATTACTTGTTGCAATAGTATGTGACCAAGTGAAGCCTGGGTGGTCATATGCACAGCCCCCCACGGGACAGGATCAGGGTACATACAACTGTTAAAATTGTAAGCTTTCAAGGGGTTTCCTGGTACTGCTTGCAGGCTGCAGGAGGGGGGGCTGTAAGGAAACATGCAATTTTGGCCTAGCAACAGTCACTCTGCTGAGGGTAAGGTGGGGTAGTCTGTGCCTCTGCTTTAGGGAGCAGCCTGCTTTGTCTGTCTTTGCTTTTGGTTCTGGTGGGTTATCATTCTGAATTCTAAGAAATAAAGCAGGGTTTAAGAGTATTTTTTGTTTGTATCTAACATATCTGTGTGTAGGCCAGGAAACATAACAACATTCCCCTGCAATGTTTGCATTTCCTGGCTATTGAGCAAACTTGAATTTAACCTAAGTTTGGGTGACACAATTCTGTGCATTTTTGCCCAAGTTCAACGCGAGGCATGTCCTGGGTAGCCTCGCAGTGGGAGCTAAGGAGAATTGTCTTGCGCCTGTGATGAGCTGCTTTTGAGTTCTGAACACATTCTAAAGAGTGCTGCACCACAAACACACATTGTACCATTTCCTTTTGACAACAGCATGGATTTGCTCTTGAGAACATTTGCTGGTTCAAAGCAGGTGGCTTGCTGCAGAATAGCAAAAGATTTGGACTCCGGGAATGTGAGGGGGAACAGGAATTAGCAAAACAACGTGAGCTTTTCCAACTGATTTTCTCTCATTGTGTCAGGATATTTTAAGTGACAAAAATAAAAAACCCAAGAAAGGGTGGAAGCGGCAGCTGCAGCTGCAGCTAAGGGAGGGGGACCCACAATATAGGGGGATGTTTAAGAGAGATTCGAGTCTCAGGGAGCTGTGGGGATGGGCAATGACACCTCCAGAAGGTGGGCGGCAGAGGCAGGCTGAGTGGGACAAGACTCAGGGCTTTTATAGATTGTATTTTTAACAGCAGCTTCTCAGGCAGCAGAACAACTTGTTCTATGACACAGAGTTTAACATGACTCAACTTTACCTACTTTCTGCTAGAGTGACTTATGCCTATTTATCTTCCCCGTATAATCCTGGGCCTGACGCTTTGGTGAGTCTGTGTCTCTTAAAATGTGGCTCAGAAGGGGGTTGAGGAGCAGGAACCTGCAGTGAGCAGGGGGAAGAGATGCGCCTGCCTGGGACAGGTTCCTCTCCCGGGTGCTGAGCTTGACCCCATCTGTCCCACTGCCTCAGGAAGGTACAAAGGGGAGAGAGCATTTTGCAGGAATCTCTCCAGCAGCAAAGCAGGCTCCTGCCCCTAGAGGGAGCACATGGAGAGCCCCACAAGGTGATTGTTTCATTAATTGGCCACTTAATTTTCAAAATAACCTTGAGGAACTAAATGAAGAGCCTGGGAAGTGGCAGCTAATTGTCGGCTGCACCTGCTCAGCACACAGCTCCAGAAGTGCTGCTCAGGGCTGCACTCCAGCCCACTCCCACCAGTTCTGTTTCCTGAGCAGTGACATCAATGCAGAGGGCTCAGAGGTACCTCAGTGAGAAAGAACCTGTCACATGGCCTCGGCTTGGTGTCAGGGAGTGTGTGACACTAGGGTGACCAGATGTCCCGATTTTATAGGGACAGTCCAGATATTTGGGGCTTTTTCTTATGTAGGCACCTATTACTCCCCACCCCCATCCTGATTTTTCACACCTGCTGTCTGGTCACCCTATGTGAGACAGAGCCTGGGTTATGAGTGTGCAAGGGGAGCATAAGTGTATTTCTGGTCATGTCTCCACTTGTCAGTCAGTAAGGGTAGCGTGTGTTTCAGGGTGTCTATCTACACCTGGCAGGGATACGAGGGGATGTGTGTGCAACCCTGTGTGTACCTGCACCTGGCAGTCAGTGGGTGAGTCTGCACTCCAGGCTGGGGGTGTCCTGCACTAGCCATGGTCAAGGGGACATACCTGCACTAGCCGTGGTCAAGCCAGAATCATAGAATCATAGAATATCAGGGTTGGAAGGGACCCCTGAAGGTCATCTAGTCCAACCCCCTGCTCGAAGCAGGACCAATTCCCAGTTAAATCATCCCAGCCAGGGCTTTGTCAAGCCTGACCTTAAAAACCTCCAAGGAAGGAGATTCTACCACCTCCCTAGGTAATGCATTCCAGTGTTTCACCACCCTCTTAGTGAAAAAGTTTTTCCTAATATCCAATCTGAACCTCCCCCACTGCAACTTGAGACCATTACTCCTCGTTCTGTCATCTGCTACCATTGAGAACAGTCTAGAGCCATCCTCTTTGGAACCCCCTTTCAGGTAGTTGAAAGCAGCTATCAAATCCCCCCTCATTCTTCTCTTCTGCAGGCTAAACAATCCCAGCTCCCTCAGCCTCTCCTCATAAGACATGTGTTCCAGACCCCTAATCATTTTTGTTGCCCTTCGCTGGACTCTCTCCAATTTATCCACATCCTTCTTGTATTGTGGGGCCCAGAACTGGACACAGTACTCCAGATGAGGCCTCACCAATGTCGAATAGAGGGGAACGATCACGTCCCTCGATCTGCTCGCTATGCCCCTACTTATACATCCCAAAATGCCATTGGCCTTCTTGGCAACAAGGGCACACTGCTGACTCATATCCAGCTTCTCGTCCACTGTCACCCCTAGGTCCTTTTCCGCAGAACTGCTGCCTAGCCATTCGGTCCCTAGTCTGTAGCGGTGCATTGGATTCTTCCATCCTAAGTGCAGGACCCTGCATTTATCCTTATTGAACCTCATCAGATTTCTTTTGGCCCAATCCTCCAATTTGTCTAGGTCCCTCTGTATCCTATCCCTCCCCTCCAGCGTATCTACCACTCCTCCCAGTTTAGTATCATCCGCAAATTTGCTGAGAGTGCAATCCACACCATCCTCCAGATCATTTATGAAGATATTGAACAAAACCGGCCCCAGGACCGACCCTTGGGGCACTCCACTTGCACCGGCTGCCAACTAGACATGGAGCCATTGATCACTACCCGTTGAGCCCGACAATCTAGCCAGCTTTCTACCCACCTTATAGTGCATTCATCCAGCCCATACTTCCTTAACTTGCTGACAAGAATACTGTGGGAGACCGTGTCAAAAGTTTTGCTAAAGTCAAGAAACAATACATCCACTGCTTTCCCTTCATCCACAGAACCAGTAATCTCATCATAGAAGGCGATTAGATTAGTCAGGCATGACCTTCCCTTGGTGAATCCATGCTGGCTGTTCCTGATCACTTTCCTCTCATGCAAGTGCATCAGGATTGATTCTTTGAGGACCTGCTCCATGATTTTTCCAGGGACTGAGGTGAGGCTGACTGGCCTGTAGTTCCCAGGATCCTCCTTCTTCCCTTTTTTAAAGATTGGCACTACATTAGCCTTTTTCCAGTCATCCGGGACTTCCCTGGTTCGCCACGAGTTTTCAAAGATAATGGCCAATGGCTCTGCAATCACAGCCGCCAATTCCTTCAGCACTCTCGGATGCAGCTCGTCCGGCCCCATGGACTTGTGCACGTCCAGCTTTTCTAAATAGTCCCTAACCACCTCTATCTCCACAGAGGGCTGGCCATCTCTTCCCCATTTTGTGATGCCCAGCGCAGCAGTCTGGGAGCTGACCTTGTTAGTGAAGACAGAGGCAAAAAAAGCATTGAGCACATTAGCTTTTTCCACATCCTCTGTCACTAGGTTGCCTCCCTCATTCAGTAAGGGGCCCACACTTTCCTTGGCTTTCTTCTTGTTGCCAACATACCTGAAGAAACCCTTCTTGTTACTCATAGACTCATAGACTATCAGGGTTGGAAGGGACCTCAGGAGGTCATCTAGTCCAACCCCCTGCTCAAAGCAGGACCAATCCCCAATTTTTGCCCCAGATCCCTAAATGGCCCCCTCGAGGATTGAACTCAACTCTTAACATCTCTCGCTAGCTGCAGCTCCAGGTGCGATTTGGCCCTCCTGATATCATTCCTACATGCCCGAGCAATATTTTTATACTCTTCCCTGGTCATATGTCCAACCTTACACTTCTTGTAAGCTTCTTTTTTATGTTTAAGATCCGCTAGGATTTCACCATTAAGCCAAGCTGGTCGCCTGCCATATTTACTATTCTTTCGACTCATTGGGATGGTTTGTCCCTGTAACCTCAACAGGGATTCCTTGAAATACAGCCAGCTCTCCTGGACTCCTTTCCCCTTCAAGTTAGTCCCCCAGGGGATCCTGGCCATCTGTTCCCTGAGGGAGTCGAAGTCTGCTTTCCTGAAGTCCAGGGTCCGTATCCTGCTGCTTACCTTTCTTCCCTGCATCAGGATCCTGAACTCAACCAACTCATGGTCACTGCCTCCCAGATTCCCATCCACTTTTGCTTCCCCCACTAATTCTACCCGGTTTGTGAGCAGCAGGTCAAGAAAAGCGCCCCCCCTAGTTGGCTCCTCTAGCACTTGCGCCAGGAAATTGTCCCCTACGCTTTCTAAAAACTTCCTGGATTGTCTATGCACCGCTGTATTGCTCTCCCAGCAGATATCAGGAAAATTAAAGTCACCCATGAGAATCAGGGCATGCGATCTAGTAGCTTCCGTGAGCTGCCGGATGAAAGCCTCATCCACCTGGTCCGGTGGTCTATAGCAGACTCCCACCACTACATCACTCTTGTTGCACACACTTCTAAACTTAATCCAGAGACACTCAGGTTTTTCTACAGTTTCGTACCGGAGCTCTGAGCAGTCATACTGCTCCCTTACATACAGTGCTACTCCCCCACCTTTTCTGCCCTGCCTGTCCTTCCTGAACAGTTTATAACCATCCATGACAGTACTCCAGTCATGTGAGTTATCCCACCAAGTCTCTGTTATTCCAATCACGTCATAGTTCCTTGACATCACCAGGACCTCCAGTTCTCCCTGCTTGTTTCCAAGGCTTTGTGCATTTGTATATAAGCACTTGAGATAACCTGTTGATCGCCCCTCATTCTCAGTATGAGGCAGGAGCCCTCCCCTCACAGACATTCCTGCCTGAGCTTCCTCCCGGTATCCCGCTTTCCCACTTACCTCAGGGCTTTGGTCTCCTTCCCCCGGTGAACCTAGTTTAAAGCCCTCCTCACTAGGTTAGCCAGCCTGCTGGCAAAGATGCTCTTCCCTCTCTTCGTAAGATGGAGCCCGTCTCTGCCCAGCACTCCTCCTTCATGGAACACCATCCCATGGTCAAAGAATCCAAAGCCTTCTCTCCGACACCACCTGCGTAGCCATTCGTTGACTTCCACGATTCGACGGTCCCTACCCAGGTCTTTTCCTTCCACAGGGAGGATGGACGAGAACACCACTTGCGCCTCCAACTCCTTTATCCTTCTTCCCAGAGCCACGTAGTCCGCAGTGATCTGCTCAAGGTCATTCTTGGCAGTATCATTGGTGCCCACGTGGAGAAGCAGGAAGGGGTAGCAATCCGAGGGCTTGATGAGTCTCGGCAGTCTCTCCGTCACATCGCGAATCTTAGCCCCTGGCAAGCAGCAGACTTCTCGGTTTTCCCGGTCAGGGCGGCAGATAGATGACTCAGTCCCCCGGAGGAGAGAGTCCCCGACCACCACCACCCGCCTTCTCCTCTTGGGAGTGGTCGTCGGGGACTACAAGGCTACAAGCAGAGGGTTGCCATGGTGGTGTGAGCGATGAGCGGGACTAGCCACCCTCACTACAGATCTGTCCAATCCAGGACAGGCCAGCTCAGGCAGGGCTAGCAGGGGTATATCTCCTTGAGCTGGAATTGACATCTCCTGTTCCAAGTGAGACAAAGCCAGTGAGAGCAGGTCTGTATGTGTCCCTTGGATGCCAGATGTTGTCTACACTGGGATCAGAGGTTTGTGGTTAGAACCTGGGAGCTGACACGTTTTACAGCTTGGCTGGTGCCAGGGCAGGGCTGATTTCACACAGGCTAAGCCCAACAAATTGGACACTGTGAGGGGAGCCAGTTGTGTCACGGGTGGGGCTTGGCCCATCTTCCCCTACCCCCTCAACCAGTCCGGGACACAGTCTGTTCCACTTTTGAGGCTTAATTGCCCCCTCCAGCCCTCGCCTCCTCCTCCCTTCCCTAGCAGTGTCCAGGCATCATCCCCGACCCTGCTGCCACCTCTGTGGGTCAGGCAACTGGCCACTCCAAACCATCTCCAGGTGTTTTGCAGTCAGGGCCATGCACACCCCTGGCAGTCCCCTCCTGCTGGGGCTGCGACATCATGGGCACCCTGCCCTTGTGGAGCCCTGAGATCCTGGCTCCAGAGTGTTCTGGGGTCCACGCAGTGGGAGGGGTGTTGTTCCCTGCAGGTTGGGGGTGAGGAGACATGGCGTGCATTCTGTGCTCTCATGGTCCCAACACCACAGCTAGGGGGCCGTCAGTGTAACTGAAATGAGACAAATTATCTGCCAAGACAAGGAAATACCTTTTCACACAATGTATGATTAGTCTGTGGAACTCACTGCCACATGATGTCATTGAGGCCAAGAACTTAGCAAGATTCACAGAAGGACTGGATATTTATCTGCATCACAAGACTATCTTGAGTGACCTTAATTAATGACACCAGTTTTAGAAAGGAGATAAAACCTTGTGCTTCAGGACTTAAACCAGCCTCTACTGTGGGGGCAGGTTACCACACATCTGCCTACGGCTCTGAAGAAGCTGGTGCTGCCCCTGTTGGAGGTAGGACACTGGACTAGAGGGACGTCAGGTCTAATCCAGCCTGGTAATTCCTGTGCGATGGGCCAGACAGCTGTGCCCTGAAGAGCCACAGTGTGGGAGCAATTCCCCAAAGACTACAAGGGGAGGTGGGTGGAGAGCCCCAAGAGTGGCTCTGGCCTTTGAGGACAGGAGGGTACTGTGTGAGCTGGGTGGCCCATGGGCCTGCTGCAGAGGGGGTGAGCAGGGCCGGGTGGGAGGACTGGGAAGTGGAGTGTGATGGGGGGATTGGGTCTCATCCCAGCAGAGGGAGGAAAGGGGCAGCAGCGTGGGGCCCTAAAATCCCACTCCTGGCATGAGGGATGACTCCCGCTCCCTTTACAGAGCCCTGGGCTGGGGGCACAGCCAGATCCCTGAGTAGCCACGTGCCATCCACTCCAGCAAGCCTCACGGCCCAGGAAGGAACTGCAGCCGGCGGCCACTGACGGGAGTGGAGCATGGTGCCATATGCTGCATCTGGCTCATGCTGCCCAGGCCTGTCTCTCTGAAGTGCTCACTGCCTCCACACTTGGCTGCATTAATAATCGGCAGGATGATGGGGAAGGATTTACCAGCTGGTTTTCACAACTCTACTGGCCTCAGATAAATCAGGGAGGGGGGCGTCAGCCAGTGTATGCCAAGGGCCTGATGGATGGTGCTGAGTGTGCGGATCGCTCACACCCTGACACTTACACACTCTGGCAGCCTTGCTGAGAGCGCAGGATTAATGGTCCCAATCAGGCAGGGAGGAAATGCTAGAATGGCACTTGTCCTTGCCCTAGCCTGCTGCACCGCAGGCTCCATCACCCCAACCCACCCCGGGATGCAGCCGCCTGCTTGTCCCCTCCCCACAGCTTCCCCCGTCCCAGGCCGCTTCCCACCCACAGCTGCCCTTTGGGCTTCACGGGGCTAGGTGCAAAACAGAGGGGTTGAATGAGAAGAGTCAAAAAGGCTGGAGACATCGAGCAGCAGCTAGTGGCTCCGCAACTGTCCTCCACAGAGCTCTGCCTAGGCCCTCAGTCCCAATCTGCAGCCCCCTCCCGCTATCCCAGCCTGGGCTCCCCCATACACCCTGCTCTGCCTAGCCCCCTCAGTCCAACACCCAGCCTCCAGCTATTCCAGCCCTGGGCTCCTCCCTACACTCTGCTTTTCCGAGCCCCCTCAGTCCGACTCCCAACCTCCTGCTGTTCAGCCTTGGGCTCCCCACTACACCCTGCTCTGCTGAACCCCCGCAGTTCCACCCCCAGCCACCCATTATCCCAGCCCTGGGTTCCCCCCTACACCCTGCTCTGCTGAGCCCCCTCATTCCCACCCTCAGCCTCCCGCTGTCCAGCCCTGTACTGCCCCCTACACCCTGCTCTGCCGAATCCACTCAGTACCACCCCCAGCCTCCCGCTATTCCAGCCCTGTGCTCCTCCCTACACCCTGCTCTGCTGAGCCCCCTCATTCCCACCCAAAGCTTCCCGCTATCAAAGCCTGGGCTCCCCGTCACTGCTCTGCTGAGCCCCCTCAGTCCCACCCTCCAGCCTCCTGTGATCCAAGCCTTCAGATCCCCCCCATGCACCCTGCTCTGCCGAGCCCCCTCAGTCCAACCCCCTGTAACGATGCTGCCTCTGGCAGGATACAACTGAGAGTATTAATTCAGGACAAATTGCTTAGAGCAGGGTAGTTACAGCACAAAGGTTGAGTTCCTTCAGTATTAAGGCAAACCAAACCAGCCAAGCAGAGAAAACTTCGGTCTCACTGCACTGGCTATCCAGAAGTCATACAAGCAATTCCCTTAGACACTCCAGTTTCCCAGTATCACCACCAGTGTCACTCGTTATGGGGATGAATGGTTATGAAAACCAATACCGCAGTAAAAGAAAAAAGGTTCCCCTGATCCCAAAGGACCAAGCCCCAGACCCAGGTCAATAGACAAGTCAGATCTTACCCACAAATCACGCTGTTGCCAATCCTTTAGAATCTAAAGTTTTACTCATAAAAAGAAAGAAATATAGATGAGAGTTGAAACTGGTTAAATGGAATCAGTTACATACAGTCATGGGAAAGTTCTTGGTTCAGGCTTGCAGCAGTGATGGAATAAACTGCAGGTTCAAATCAAGTCTCTGGAGTGCATCCACAGCTGGGATGGGTCATCCAGTCCGTTGTTTAGAGCTTCAGTTTGTAGCAAGTTTCCTCTGGAAGTAAGAAGCAGGATTGAAGACAAAATGGAGATGCTGCTGCCTTTTATAGTCTTTTTGCCATGTGGCTTTTGCTTTCTTTGTTCCAACCACACGCCACCCAGCACATGGCCTGGAAAAACCTCAGAGTTCTGTCCATAGGCATGTCCGTGCATGCCTTGCTGAGTCACAAGGTGTATCTGCCTTCTCTCAATGGGTCAGTTGTATAGCTGATGGTCCTTAATGGGCCATCAAGCAGGCTAGGCAGTGCTGACGCCACATTGTCTGGGGTGTCACCCGGAAGCATAGCCTAAGTTTGAAATACAGACAGTATAGAGCCAATACTTATACCTTTATATACAAAAATGATACCTGCATACAGATAACATAATCGTAACCAGCAAATCATAACCTTTTCATAGACAACTTACGTGACCTCCTTTGTACAAGATTTGGTGACACTATCGGACCTTGATTGCAACAATGATCTATATCAGGGGTGGGCAAACTTTTTGGCCCGAAGGCTACATCTGGGTGGGGAAATTGCATGCAGGGTCATGAATGTAGGGCTGGAGCAGGGGTGCAGCAAGGGTGTGGCAGGGGGCTCAGGGCAGGGGGTTGGGGTGCAGGAGGGGTGCAGCAGGGGTTGGGGTGCTGGCTCTGGCATGGCACAGCCTATCTGGAGCAGCTCCGGGGTGGCAGCGGCATGCGGCGGGGCTAAGACAGGCTCCTGCCTGCCCTGGCCCTGCGCCGCTCGCGGAAGCGGCCAGTACCACAACCCTGCGGCCCCTGGGGGAGGGAGGGCAGAGGGCTCCACGTGCTGCCTTCACCTGCGAGTACCTCCCTCGAAGGTCCCATCAGCCGTGGCTCCCTTTCCTGGCCAATGGGAGCTGCAGGGGGCGGTGCCTGCAAGCGAGGGCAGCGCATGGAGCCCTCTGCTACCCCTCCCTCAGGAGTCGCAGGGATGTGTTGCCAGATGAGGGGGCCAATCCCGTGGGCCGTAGTTTGCCCACCCCTGATCTATACAGTTACTGTTCATGTCAATAACATCACAGCTTCCCCTAGTTAGTTTTCCCTCCCTGTTCACCAGTTCTGGATTCAATGGAAGAGGTCTCCTCACAGACCTCACCCAACTCTTACACTGTGTGGAAAGATCTATCCAGCATTGGGTCTAGTGGAGGGTGGGGGGTTGGCTCCAAAGAACTGAACAGTCAGAGCATTTCCAATCCAAAGGAAAGAGAAGCACAGAGCAGTTGTGGACTAAGCAGCCAGCCTCCTTCTCTACCCCGCAACATCTGGCCACAGCAGCTGTGCTGGCTAATGAGAACCAGTTCAGTGGGAGGGAAAACAACACAGGGTCCATAAAGCTTGACATAGGCAATCACTTGGATCCTGGATAAGGCAAAATACTCCCTGCTCTGGGCCTTGTTTCTGAGAGCACAAACTCCCAGGCAGACATGTGTGCTGTGTAGGGAACTGGGCATGAGTGGCAAAGAGTGATCTGCAAGTATCCCTTCCTGGGGCTTCACCTCCCTTCGATCTGCCTGCCCGAATCCCAGCACCCAAGACCAGGGCAGAGACAGGCCCCAGAACACAAAGTTCACACTCATCCTCACAAGTATTTGCACCACATACCTGAGTGTGAGAGGCCCAGTCCACCAGGCAGGGGCAGGCACATACCTTGTGGTACAAGAATCTCCTAGATGCATTCAACACTCCCTGTCACTGAGGAAATCATGCCCACCCTGGGGGAGCCTGAGCTGCAACCCCCACCCTTCCAGCCCAAAATGCGGGCCTCCAGCACATTGACCCTTGTACCTGCTCTTTGGGCTGCAGATAGACCCTATAGACTGGCTCACTAGCCCCACCTCTCCTCACATCAATGCTGCTCCTGTAGGGAGATGCCCTCAGCTCCCTCGCTCCTGCCTGGATTGCTGTTGGCATGGCACCTCCAGCCAAGCAGAGCCCTCACTCACACCAAGGAGTCTAGGGGCTCCTAATACACAAACAGGTCATTAAGAGTGACTGGCCACTCCATGCCCCCAAGAGAACCCCTTCTTCCACCCTCTGTCCGTGTAAGTGAGATGGGCCAGTCATTCCCCCATGCCCAGCATAGCGCTGGGGCAGGAATGTTCAAGAAGGCTGGGTGAGAGAGTTTGGCAAGGGCTCTATAATCCACATCCACTCAGGAGACCAGGCCCCACTTTGGAGAGTCCCCAGAGCCTTTGGGAATAGGATTACCACAGGCTCAACAAACTCAAACCCTCCTCCGAAGTGATGCCCTGCAAAAGCTGGGAGCCAGGCCACACTTCCCAAAGAGTAATGAGCACATCCCCCAGGGATGCCCTGGGACATGCTCAGGGCAGGGAAACAGGCCGCCCCAAAGCCTAGGTGCAAAGAGCCCTCAACGAGCCCCTGTTCCATGCACCACCTGGGCAGCATCTCCCATGCAGCCTCCCTGCTGCCAAGCCTCAGCCACTCGGCTCTTCGCTCCATACCTGGAGATTAATGGCCACTGTAGCATCTCTGCACACTCAGCAGTTCCAAACACCCCCATGGCCTGGCAGACCTCATCCTACAAAACCCAGGGCTGGACTTCCTGCTAGTTCACATCCCCTGTTCTGCAGCTGGGAGAATCCCCTCCACAAAGAAAGCTGGTCTCAGGGCTGGGGGTGCACAAAGCTTCCTCCTGATAAATGGACCCAGCACCTTCTTCAGCCAGGCTCCGAGAGGAGGCAAACAGGCAGGGTGGTCTTCAAGCTCTGCCTGTGTGACCCATCTCCGTCCCCATTATCCCCCACTTGAACAGCGGGAGTCGCACTAGAGCAATCTGGAGGGCTGTCCTGGGAGTCGGCCATTGCTCACTATTTAGGGGTGCAGCTGAGTTCCCATCCCCCTCTCAAATCCATTGCAAAGATTCTGGGGGACTCACCATTGGCAGGGCAGGGCTGGGTCTGAGGGGACTCCTCCTACACATGGTACAGTGGCTGTCAGGGTTCCCTCCCGACTCTGAACTCTAGGGGACCCGCATGAGAGACCCCCTAAGCTTATTTCTACCAGCTTAGGTTAAAAACTCCCCAAGGCACAAATGTTCCCTTGTACCTTGGATTAGTTAATGCTGCCACCACCAAGTGATTTAGACAAGCTCAGGGAAAGGACCACTTGGAGTTCCTACTCCCCTCTAATATGCCCCCAAACCCTCACACCCCCTTTCCTGGGGAGGCTTGAGAATAAACAAGATGAGCACAGACCAACCTTGGGTTTTTTTAGGACGCTAAAAAAAAAACCCCAATCAGATTCTAAAAGAAACAGAACTTTATTAGAAAGAAAAAAGGTCAAAGAAGCACCTCTGTAAAATTAGAATGGAAGGTAATCTTACAGGGCAATCAGATTAAAAAACCACAGAGGATTTCCCTCTGAGTCAAACTTTAAAGTTACAAAAAGAAAACCAGGAATACACCTTCCTCTCAGCACAGGAGAAAACACAAGCCAGTACAAAAATAAGCTAACGCATTCCCTTGCTAGTACTTACTGATTCGAATGGAGTTGGATTGCTTGCTTCCTTGATCTGTGTCCGGCAAGCACACAGAACAGACAGACCAAAACCTTCGTGCGCCCCACCCCACTCCAGATTTGAAAGTATCTTGTCCCCTTATTGGTCCTTTTGGTCAGGTGCCAGCCAGGTTACCTGAGCTTCTTAACCCTTTACAGGTAAAAGGATTTTGTGCCTCTGGCCAGGAGGGATTTTATGGTACTGTATACAGGAAGGTTGTTACCCTTCCCTTTATATTTATGACAGTGGCATTGATAGGGGTGCCTGAATTATGACCGGCTGGGACCAGGGATTCCCCAGGGCTCAGGAAGTGTTAGTTTCCCTGAATCCTAGATAGCAAACAGGAGCAGTAACTCCCTGCATGTTGGGCGCCTTGCCCAGCCTAGCACGCAGCATAGCCCACTATTGCTTCACTGGTGCCATCACAACCCCAGCAGGTTCCCCACGGGCTCTCCCGGCGTGCTGGAGAGACAGTCTGTCAAGAGATTCATTGTGGGATTCATTGTGCAGCGTGAACTCCCAGGAAAAGCCCTCCCTCCCGCAGTCACCGGGGAGCCACCCAGCGTGAAGACCCAATCCTGCCTGGTGCTGAAGGTGCTCAGTTCCCATAAAAGGAGCCTGGCACCTTTGTGGATTGAGTCCTGTGATTCCATGTGGTGCCAATGTCCCAAGAATCATTTGACACAGAGCTCGGGGCATCTGGAGGTGACAGTGCAGGTCCCTTAGTATAAGAGGTGTAGCCTTGCAAAACAGCTAGGAAAGTAGCATCCCATGGAGCCCGTTGGCTGGGCTCTGCACAGGGAAGGGGAGGGGCTGGCATCACTACAGGCCCTTGTTTGAAAGCTCTGCTTCGCCTGGCTTTCCCCAGGGACTGTTTGTTTAACTCCACCAAACGGGCCTGTATCTGCAAGTTCCCAGGGCTTGCCTCAGCAGATGGCCCAGCCTCTGCTCACCTCTGGAAGGCTTCTTTGGAGCTAGAAGGAAGGGAACGTAGGTTATCTGAAAATAGATGTTCAAATGTTGCTGTCCCTGGTGAGGGCCCTGGAGCGGAATGAGTAAGCCTGGAGAAGGTGGCATGCCCTACTTTGGTGGGACACCAGGAACACAAGCTGGTGTCCAAGCTGCCCCTGGGCAAACGCAAGTGGCCTCTCAATAGAGATCTCTCTTCTGCAGCTCTCCCTGCCCCTGCTCTGATTGCGGAGGAAACTGCTCCTTGGAGAGCACTGGCTGGGGCTGCACTGCCCACCCGGCCACTGTTAGTGCAGGTCACCCCTAGAATGCCTGCCCTCTGCAGAGACCCTGGTCCCCATTCCCTACCCACCGTCACTGGGCTAAGGCAGGCCAGACCCCAGGGAAGTTGGTGGGCTTGTACAGGCCTGAATGCTGCCGGCCCGGCCCGCTGCAGTGCACCCCCGTGTAGCCAGCCTGCTGCAGGGGATGAGGGAGGAAAAGCTAGTCAGCCAGCACCCCATCCCTGTTACCAGGCTGGGCTGGGATCCCCACCCTGGATGCAGGGCGGCTAATGCATTCCAGGAAGGCCGTCCCCAGCGATGATCATCTTCCTGACCAGTGCTCATTAATGTTTGACATCTGACACCCCTGTTCCCAGCCCCCTCTCCTCCCCCACAGCTCCCTTTGCCAGTAAGTGGGAGGCAGGAACAGCTTCCTGATAAGAAAATTACTGTACCATGGTTAACCCCCCACCCTGAAGCCAAGAGACGTTCCTTGGGCACAGGCAGCACCGGCCAGGCCTGGGACACACTTTGCACAATGAATCCCAGCCAGCGCAGCCCCGACCTGTACTACTGGGGGGCTCCTCCTTCCAGCGCAGCCAGAACTTTCCTGCCCGCTGCGGGGGTGGGAACAAAGAACCCCTCCACACCCTGACCTATCATCCTCTCCCCACACAGCCCCACCCTGCCCAAGACCAGAGTAGTTAGCAGCCCCCCCCACCCCATAGCCAGTGCCTGTGCCCATGCCCTACAGCACCCCCTGCTGGCAGCGGCCAGGATTCATAGAATCATAGAATCATAGAATATAAGGGTTGGAAGGGACCCCAGAAGGTCATCTAGTCCAACCCCCTGCTCGAAGCAGGACCAAATCCCAGTTAAATCATCCCAGCCAGGGCTTTGTCAAGCCTGACCTTAAAAACCTCTAAGGAAGGAGATTCTACCACCTCCCTAGGTAACACATTCCAGTGTTTCACCACCCTCTTAGTGAAAAAGTTTTTCCTAATATCCAATCTAAACCTCCCCCACTGCAACTTGAGACCATTACTCCTCGTTCTGTCATCTGCTACCATTGAGAACAGTCTAGAGCCATCCTCTTTGGAACCCCCTTTCAGGTAGTTGAAAGCAGCTATCAAATCCCCCCTCATTCTTCTCTTCTGCAGGCTAAACAATCCCAGCTCCCTCAGTCTCTCCTCATAACTCATGTGTTCCAGACCCCTAATCATTTTTGTTGCCCTTCGCTGGACTCTCTCCAATTTATCCACATCCTTCTTGAAGTGTGGGGCCCAAAACTGGACACAGTACTCCAGATGAGGCCTCACCAATGTCGAATAGAGGGGAACGATCACGTCCCTCGATCTGCTCGCTATGCCCCTACTTATACATCCCAAAATGCCATTGGCCTTCTTGGCAACAAGGGCACACTGCTGACTCATATCCAGCTTCTCGTCCACTGTCACCCCTAGGTCCTTTTCCTCAGAACTGCTGCCTAGCCATTCGGTCCCTAGTCTGTAGCTGTGCATTGGGTTCTTCCGTCCTAAGTGCAGGACCCTGCACTTATCCTTATTGAACCTCATCAGATTTCTTTTGGCCCAATCCTCCAATTTGTCTAGGTCCTTCTGTATCCTATCCCTCCCCTCCAGCGTATCTACCACTCCTCCCAGTTTAGTATCATCCGCAAATTTGCTGAGAGTGCAATCCACACCATCCTCCAGATCATTTATGAAGATATTGAACAAAACCGGCCCCAGGACCGACCCTTGGGGCACTCCACTTGATACCGGCTGCCAACTAGACATGGAACCATTGATAACTACCCGTTGAGCCCGACAATCTAGCCAGCTTTCTACCCACCTTATAGTGCATTCTTCCAGCCCATACTTCCTTAACTTGCTGACAAGAATAGTGTGGGAGACCGTGTCAAAAGCTTTGCTAAAGTCAAGAAACAATACATCCACTGCTTTCCCTTCATCCACAGAACCAGTAATCTCATCATAAAAGGCGATTAGATTAGTCAGGCATGACCTTCCCTTGGTGAATCCATGCTGGCTGTTCCTGATCACTTTCCTCTCATGCAAGTGCTTCAGGATTGATTCTTTGAGGACCTGCTCCATGATTTTTCCAGGGACTGAGGTGAGGCTGACTGGCCTGTAGTTCCCAGGATCCTCCTTCTTCCCTTTTTTAAAGATTGGCACTACATTAGCCTTTTTCCAGTCATCCGGGACTTCCCCCGTTCGCCACGAGTTTTCAAAGATAATGGCCAATGGCTCTGCAATCACAGCCGCCAATTCCTTCAGCACTCTCGGATGCAACTCGTCCGGCCCCATGGACTTGTGCATGTCCAGCTGGACGTAGCCCGGGGCTCCCCTCACAGCCAGTGCTCCCGCCCCACTCCCCACAGCACCCCTTGCTGGGAGAGGCCAGGACTGGAGTAGCTAGGAGCTCCCCTCATATCCAGTGCTCCTACCCTGCTCCCCACAGCGTTCCCTGCTGGGAGAGGCCAGAACTTTTTGGTCTCCTTTAGGCCTGGCAGAATAAAAACCTACTGTGTTAAGAACTGCATATAAACTTTCCAGGATTTGGGGCTCTGCAGGAGGTTCCCCACCTCTCCACCGCACCCCACAATCCACAACCCACCCCATCACACACACCAACAATCTTCCCCATGGCACACCCTACCATATCACATATCCTCACAACCCCCCCACCTCCACCCCCACCCCCCACAAACCTCCCCACCTCACTCCATACCCCAAAACCCACCCCGCCACACACACCTGACAACCTTCCCCACAGGACATTCTACCACAACACACACCCTTGATACCCACCTCCCACACCTCCACCACACACGCACCCCCACAAACCTCCCCACCTCACCCCACACACATACCCACAACCCCCCCCCCCACAACCTTCCCCACAGCAAACCCTACCATAACATGCACCCTCACAACCCACCCCCACACCTCCACCATCCACCCACAAACCTCCCCACCTCACCCTTCACTCACACACCACAACCCACCCCACCACACACACATGACAACCTTCCCCACAGCACACCCACCCACAACATGCACCCTCCCCTCCATACAATACATGCAGCCCCAAAATCCTCCCCATCACATACATTCCTCCCCCCCAAAAGATACACACACACCATCACCCTCCCTGACACAACACTGCTCCCACAACACACACATGCAACCCCCCATGGCATCCATCACAACCCCTAACAGATGTATACCAGGACCCCCACAACCACACACACACAAACCCCATTTCACCACACCTTCCCAATGCCCCCCCAACAACTCTCACCCTTTAATTTATTTGAGCATAAGCTTTCGTGAGCTACAGCTCACTTCATCGGATGCATACTGTGGAAACTGCAGAAGACATTATATACACAGAGACCATGAAACAATACCTCCTCCCACCCCACTCTCCTGCTGGTAATAGCTTATATAAAGTGATCACTCTCCTTACAATGTGTATGATAATCAAGGTGGGCCATTTCCAGCACAAATCCAGGTTTTCTACCCCCCACCCCTCCAAAAAAACCCCACACACACACAAACTCACTCTCCTGCTGGTAATAGCTTATCCAAAGTGACCACTCTCCCTACAATAAGAAAAGGAGTACTTGTGGCACCTTAGAGACTAACCAATTTATTTGAGCATGAGCTTTCGTGAGCTACAGCTCACTTCATCGGATGCATACTGTGGAAACTGCAGAAGACATTATATACACAGAGACCATGAAACAATACCTCCTCCCATCCCACTCTCCTGCTGGTAATAGCTTATCTAAAGTGATCACTCTCCTTACAATGTGTATGATAATCAAGTTGGGCCATTTCCAGCACAAATCCAGGTTTTCTCACCCTCCGCCCCCCCCCCCCAAACTCACTCTCCTGCTGGTAATAGCCCATCCAAAGTGACCACTCTCTTTACAATGTGTATGATAATCAAGATGGGCCATTTCCAGCACGAATCCAGGTTTTCTCACCCCCCACCCTTTTTTTCCAAAAACCACACACACAAACTCACTAAAAAGGGGGGGGGGGTGAGAAAACCTGGATTTGTGCTGGAAATGGCCCACCTTGATTATCATGCACATTGTAGGGAGAGTGGTCACTTTGGATAAGCTATTACCAGCAGGAGAGTGAGTTTGGGGGGGGGGGGGGGGCGGAGGGTGAGAAAACCTGGATTTGTGCTGGAAATGGCCCAACTTGATTATCATACACATTGTAAGGAGAGTGATCACTTTAGATAAGCTATTACCAGCAGGAGAGTGGGGTGGGAGGAGGTATTGGTTCATGGTCTCTGTGTATATAAAGTCTTCTGCAGTTTCCACAGTATGCATCCGATGAAGTGAGCTGTAGCTCACGAAAGCTTATGCTCAGATAAATTGGTTAGTCTCTAAGGTGCCACAAGTACTCCTTTTCTTTTTGCGAAGACAGACTAACACAGCTGTTACTCTGAAACCTCTCACCCTTTCTGTTCCAACCCCTCCCAGCAACATGCTCCAACCTCTCACAGACACACACACACACCAACTTCCTCCTCACCAAACTGGACCCCTGCTTCAGTGCACACTGATGCTCCAACCACATCCCCAGCTGCATGTACCAATAACCCACTTCCTTCCTCCCCAGAGCCCGAGAGATGAACGCCAAAGGGACCATTATGTCATCTCATCTGACCTCCTGTATAACCAGGCCTTTACATCTCCCCCAGTCACCCTGGATAGCCCCAGGGCTTGTGTTTGACTGAAGCATCTTTCAGAGAGGCCTCCAATCTGTTCTGAAGACATCAAGAGATGGAGAATCCCCCAGTTCCCAAGCAGTTTGTTCCAACGGTTACTCGCCCTCACGGCTAAACTGTTGTGCTTATGTCTAATCTGAATCTGCCTGGCTTCAGCTTCCAGCCATAGGTTCTTGATCTGCTTTTCTCTGCTAGAGTAAGGAGCCATTTGCATCTGGTATTTTCTCCCCATGAAGGTATGTATACACTGTCATCAAGTCACCAGTCTTCTCTTTGAGAAGCTAAGCAGATGGAACTGCATCACACTCATACAGTCACAGATTCCAAGGCCAGAAGGGACCATTGTGATCATCCTGCCTGACTCCCTGTATAACACAGGCCAGAGACCTGCCCCCAAATCATTCCTAGGGCAGATCTCTTAGAAAAACAGCCAATCTGCATTTAAAATTTGCCAGTGATGGAGAATCCACTACACCCTGGATAAATTATTCCAATGGTTAATTACCCTCATTGTTAAAAACATATGCCTTATTTCCAGTCTGAATTTGTCTAGCTTCAGCTTCCAGCCATTGGATCGTGTTATCCTTTCTCTGCTAAACTGAGGAGCTCATGATCAAATATTTGTTCCCCATGTAGGTTCTTACAGATTGTCACCAAATCCCCCCTTAACGCTCTCTTTGTTAAGATAAACAGATCAAGCTCTTTGAGTCTATCACTCCAAGGCAGGTTTTCCAACCCTTTATTCATTGTTGTGGCTCTTCTCTGATCCCTCTCCAATCTATCAAAACCCTTCTTGAATTGTGGGCCCCAGAACTGGACACGGGATTCCAGCAGCAGTCACACCAGTGCCAAATCCAGAGATTAAATAACCTGTCTGCTCCTACTCGAGATTCCCCTGCATGTGCATCTAAGGACTGCATTCGCCTTTTGGGCCACAGTGGCGCATGGGAGCTCATGTTGAGTTGCTTGTGCACTAGGGTCCCTTTATCCTTTTCATAGTCCCTGCTTTCCAGGGTACACTCCCTCCCCCCAACCCCAAGGCTTTAGGTCTGGCCTGCACTCCTTCCTAGACAGAGAACTGTGCCTTTGGTTGTGGTAAAATGCATCTTGTTGTAATGGGCTCAGCTTCCCAACTGATCCAGATGGCTCTGTATAGCCGCCTGTCCTCATCATTATTCACCACTCCCCCAAGCTTTGTGCCATCCGCAGATTTCATCATCAGCCAACTCACATGCATACAGCCACCACACACAAACATGCACCCAAGCCCCTACAGCCATCCACCTCCACAACCACACACACCATGTGTACTGCAGCACAACCCCTGCAGACCCAGCCCCCCAACATTTTCCCATTCAATCCCTGCCCTCATACAAACCACAGCCACTCCACCCCACACCTATCACAACCCCTTCTCACTGCCTGGTGGGCTGTAGCTCCAGATGCACACCCAGGAGCACTCAACACTATTGGATGAGCGGGTTACACTCATCTGCAGTAGCACCCTGGAGGCTCCCACTAGCTGGCGGACACTATAAACATGGCAAGGCACCTCCTGTCTATCACCGGGAGAATGCAGCCAGCTGAAACCCTAAAGCATACAAAGCACAAACAAAGCCAGAGGTGCCAGGAGCTGGCGGGAGAGTCTGTGAGGGCGAAGGGCCTACTGCACACACCCCTTACATTGGGTCAGGGCCCTCGAGTGCTGCCCCAGGAGGATTCAGAGAGCCTGTGGTGTCACTAGGAGAACTTGCCAATGGTTTTCTGCATGGCGAGCCAGCTGGGCATGTTTGCTGGGACAAGAAGCCCTCAATACTGAGTGATCAGATTGAAGCATCCTGTGAGATGCCCTTTGCAAGTCATGCACTAGGCCTGGGACCCTGTAATGGCAGCTGCCAATGGATTAGCGCTTGGTTCATTTTGCAGAACTGGGAGGGACTGTTGAGAGGCCACTGCTTGGAAGCCCTTTCCCAGCCTTCCTTTAGGAAGCTGCACAGCCCTGCTTCACCGACAAGTGCTGAGGCATCACCCCGGGCTGTCTGCATGGCACTGCGTGTGCAGCAGGAAGAGACAGTATCGTAGAAAGACGTATGGCAGTGTAGCGGGTGTGCCCAGGCATTCTGGCATTATTGGCCTGCACAGGGAGTTGGAGCAAAGCACTTACACAATTCTGACACCTGGATTGTAGGGGAGAGCCCAGCTCTCTATCCCAGAATGGTTTGCATGTGTGGGGCAGGACAGTTGTTTGGTGCTGATTGTGGTGGGAGATGCAGCCAGCCAGCCCCCGCCCCTGGCTGAGTGAAGCCATTTGCAGAGCACAAGTTTTCGTTACCCTTGGAGCCTCCGTTGCAAAATCAACAATAAGCAAAACAAAACATGGAAATTTGGGGGCAAACCGAGGCTGGCAGCAACAGAGCAAGAGGCTGAGTCACCATTGCAGTGCAAAGGAGCCGAGGGACCAGGACAACCAGAAATCAATCCCTGTTGGTCTCTGTGCCAAATGAAACCTGCTGCCTCCAAAGGAGTTTACTGCAGCCTCAGGGTGTGCCTACACTGTAATGAAACACCTGGGCTGGCCTGTGACCGCTGACTTGGGCTCACTGGCCTATAAAGTCGCAGTGGAGTCATCTAGGCTCAGGCTGGCACGTGGGCTGTGGGACCCCAGCCTGAGCCTGGATATCTCCACTGCAATTTTATAGCCCCACAGCCCAAGGCTCACAAGCCAACCCAGCTGACATGGGCCAGCCTTGGTATTTTATCACAGTCTAGACCAGGGGTTCTCAAACTGGGGGTTGGGCCCCTCAGGGAGTCATGAGGTTATTACATGTGGGGGGGGTCATGAGCTGTCAGCCTAAACCTTGCTCTGCCTCCAGCATTTAAATATATAAAAAGTGTATTTTATATATTTAAGTTTTAATTTATAATTTTAATATAAATTTTAATTTATATTTATATAAATATTTTAATTTATAACAGGGGTCGCTCAGGGGCTTGCTATGTGAAAGGGGTCACCGGAAGAAAAGTTTGAGAATCACTGGTCTAGACCATCGTCAGAGACCAAGCAGAAACGTTTAAAAGACTAGAAAAACGATCTTAACAGATCACTACACACCAAAGCCACGCATTATTGTGGAGCGCTTCAAGTTTCACAGCTGGCTGAGTTGGCAAGGTGAAAAAAGCCGAGCCAGAGAGACTGACAGAGCCTTGCTCATATGGAAATGTCCCATAGCATCTGCCTGGTGCAGTTGGCCCTTAGCATATTTTGGGAAGCAGGAGGCAATTCACCCTTTGGTAACAAAGAAGCCTTTATTTAATACTTGTTGGTACAGTGCAGAGAGGATGTCAGCTCTGCACATTGATTAGAGATCATCTAGGGAGTTTTCTAGTCAACAGGAAATTAAACTCCTGACTGACAGCTCACTTAAACAGTCACCCTTAAAGGCATAGTACAACGGCATCTCACTGGCTACCTACAGCACTAAATGTAGATTAGTTTATGGAATCAGTAGTGACTGGATTTAAAGATGATTGCTGTGGGAGGGTGACTTCATCTGGCAAAGGATAGTGCAGTTAACAACAGCAATGGGAGTGAAGGAAAACAGTAGCAAGATCCTCCCCTAGAAGGCCTGGAAAACCAAAGCAAGTCTGCAGTCGAGGTGCAAAGCTGCTCAAAAGGGTGCAGACTTCAGCCAAAGGCTCTGGTGGGCTGGGGAACATTTTGCATCTTTTTGTAAATTTGGGCTGGCACAATGCCACAAGGCCTGAAGCCAGGGTGCGGAGTGAGAAAATGCAATATAAACACTGTAGGGAATGTGGCAAAGAGTCCTGTGGCACCATATAGACTAACAGACGTATTGGAGCATAAACTTTCATGGGTGAATACCCACTTCGTCGGATGTATGTAGGGAATATCGCTGTAGGGACTATCACCCTGAGAGGTTAAAGCATATAAAATCCGGAGAACAATGAGCAAGCAGAGAGCTGCTCCCTGGCACGGAGGGGAGAACTGGAGAGGAGGAAGCACACAGATGCCCTCAGTATGTCATGCCTTTCTGGACACGTGCAGCACGGGAGCTGGCAGGGAGGGTGGCCAGAGCACCTGAAAAGAAAAAGTCATTCTTCCAGGAAAGCAGAGATTGCAGCGTCTGTGCACACACGAGTGTGCATTTGCATGTGTTACACACACACACCTGTATGTGGGTTTGCATACGTCCATGTCCTCTGACACCCTGCACTGTCCTGAACACAAAACAGCTGAGGGATGGGTTCTCTCTCCGTTTGAAGGCGCTGCACAGATGACAAGTCCTAGCAGGGTCTCCCTTGTGCAAAGGAAAGCATTCCCAGTCACAGCGAATAGGGTAGCTGCTGCATGCATGGGAAGGGCCAGCCAAACTGCAGACTGGGAGGTGAGCTGCAGGATGTTTCAGGCCCTGGGCAGCTTGTCAGTCATTAGGGTACCCAGGGGCTGAGGCAAGGGCTCTGGCAAAGCTAGCAGCAGGGGCATGCTGAGTACATTGAATGGTGGCTGAGGCACCCAGAACCACCCTCTGCACTGCAGAGGTTCCTTCTTTGTGTGGCCCTTTAGTGCTCAGCCGGCCTCACTCAATGCATACATGTGCTGGGTCAGTGAGGCAGAACCTGCGGGTGCTGGACAGAGTATTGTGGGCTGGCCAGCTCAGTCTTTGTTTTCATAACAGCCTAGGCAGCCCCACAGCAATATTTGGGGGCAGAGGAGAGGACTCCGGAGCCGGGAAAGGCCCAAGCGGAGTAGCCTGCACAGTCCCTTACCTCTGCCCCCCAGGGCAGCTGCATCTCCACCGTTCTCACTGACACACTCCCAGACTGTGTTCTGTGAGCAGCTACGGAGGAGAGGGCTCCGCTCGGAAATAACTGCTGACCGGCTGCCTCAGTCCCAGCGCTAGGTGCTGGAACTAGGGGTGCTGGGGGTGCTGCAGAGCTCCCTGACTTGAAGTGGTTTTCATTAAATACAGGGTTCACAGTTCGGTACAATGGCTGTCAGCTCCCCATTGTACAAATTGTTCCAACACCCTTGTCCCAGTGTGGCGGCTGTCCTGGGCCGGCAGGAGGCAGGGGTCTGTGGAAATGCATGCAAATGGCTGTATCGTTGTGTAGACACACAAGGGGGCAGAGCTCAAGGTGGACGGACAGTCCCAAGTGTGGCATTTCCTGGCTTCCGAGTGCTTCCATTCTTTGCCTGGCAGCTCCAATCCCGCATGCACCCACCCAGCCTGCCTGAGACACAGGGCCAGTCTCACAGTGAGCAGGGTAGCCGGCTGGGACCCTTGTTCCCGACATTATCATGGGGCAGGACTTTGCACCCACCTAAGGCCCTCAGCACAGGGCAGCTCTCAGAGCTACTGGTGCTTGCAGGGACACTTCTGGCCTCACCCACAGGAAAGCCAGGGGACGGCATAGGCACACCTTTGAGATGATGGCTGTTGATCTTGTGACTGCGCTGCGGGGCAGCACCGGGGCGCCCCTGTAGCAGTGGCTTTCTCGGGGTGTGACATGATGGCCAATGTGGCCCCGCCGCAGCTGAGTGCTGGGGAGACGGGAGCAAATGCTTTAGGGTTGGGGGAAATATCCTCCGAAATGACAGTGTCGGGGGCTTCCAAGGAGATGGGGGAAGCAGATGTAAATCACCACGTGGGCTGTCTGTGGGGTGGAGCTGTCAGGCTGCTGAGGTGCATGGCTCTCACAAGGCAGGAAACAGAGCAGGGGCTGCAAGCCCAGAGCCCCCGGTGCTGGTGGGACGGGTGAACACTGATTGTCAAAGTCCAGCCTCAACGTACAGCCTTGGACACAGGTCTGGGCACCACCAGCCTCCCCCCTGTGAGCCAACTCCCGCTCCCTCTGTGCACGACCTCACTGTGCCTGACCTGACGGGGGAGTCCAACTCACAGCTGTCCCCCAGGTTTTGCAGCAGGAAGCTCAAGGGACAGGCCCATGCAAGCTCCTGGCAGGGTCCCACTTCCTCTGTGATCCTGACCGGAGCCAGCTGCTTGTGGGAAGGTGCCAGCACCCTGCAGCAGCAGCTCTGGGACCCTGCCCCGGCCTCCCAAGCCTGTGAAATGGCCTAGACTAGGCTCTGAACAGGATCCCTGTGTTTGGGGCAATTGCCCCCACCCTTGGGGAGGAGGAGACTGGATCCCTGTGTCCCAGGAGAGAGGGGGGCTCTGGCTGCACCCCAACCCAACCGCTTTGATCTTCCCCCTTCTCTGCCAGCTTTGAATGGACCTGCTGGGCTCTAACTGCCAGCGCCTCTTCCCTGCTGTACAAGGCAGCTGGTGAAATATTTACACACCTCTCCTTTGAAGTCTGACATGATTGCCAGCCCTAGCTTCCAGGACTCCATCCTCTCCCCTCCATCCCCGTCTCCATCCCCGCACGCTGCCCCCTTCTTGCTGACAGCATTGCTTAGGGGGACCAGGCATCTCAATATTAGTAGGCTTTGTCTGATATATACAACTATACCCTGCCTCCCCCAACAAAAGCTGATTTTCCACACTTGCTATCTGGCACCCTAGCGTCACTCCCGTGCTGGAGCCTGGACTCCAGGACCTGGGGAGGTCAGCAGAATTGGAGACAGAGGCCTGCCTGTGGATCTGAGCTGCGGTGGGTGGAAGGACATAGTGCCCAGGGGCATTGCTGCAGAGGCAGGGATGTGGGAAGAGGGAAGCTGAGTCAAAGCTGAAGGCCAAGTTACTGAACATGGAGGTCTGACGGCAGGGGAGAGAGAGGAGTCACTTTGGAGCAGGCTGGTCAGGGGGCTGCCAATGGGGAGACAGAATCAGATGCTAGGGAAGGGAAGGGAGGGAGAAATAGTCTGTGCTGCTCCCCTCATCCCCCTGGACATCCCCCACATCCCCCACTGCGTTTGTGCTGGGCCCTTGTTGGCACTGGCCTCTCCAGGCCCCAGCCCAGCAGACAGCTGCGCTCAGAGCTCTCCATGGTGCAAGGCATGGCACGCCCACAGGGGAGGGCAGCAGGGCGTCACCATGTGACACTAAGCCCAGCACGGACTCTGGCACAACTGGTCTGGGAGGGCACATGGGTGCAGGGTTAGATGGGGGCTCAGTGATCATGTGTTGGGTGAATAAAGAGCACTAACAAAATGGAACTGCCCCCTCTTGGTGCCAGGCCCTCCCCTCTCCTCCTGGTGCTAGGCTCTCCATCCCACCTGGGCACCAGACCTCCCCTGACAGCAGGAGCCAACCTCTCTCACCTTCCTTTTTCCTTTCCGCACTCCCACTGCCCACTCCCCTCCTGGCCTCACTTTCCCTGGAGCACTTGGTACCGCTTGCTCTCGGCACCCTTGGGCTTGGCTGAACGTGGCAGCCCCAGACAGGTCCCCATCCAGCTGCCTGGCTGGGGGCAGGGTGCGTGGATCCCTCCCTCACAGCTCAGGTCTACAGGCTCCTCAGCTGGCTCCAGCCCACCTGCCACCTCTGCCCAGAGGTGAAACAGCCAACTGTCCCAGCAGCCCCAGCCACTGCTAACCACTGCCAACCTGGGCACTGGGAAGAGGAGGGGGGGTCCTGGCCATCCCAGCACCCTCACAAGTACTGCTTGCCCCTTGCTGTCCCTGTCACCCCCACAGGCCTCATCACCCCCCCTTCAGCTGGATCTGCAGTGCCTGCTGCCCAACACTCCCCCCCCGCTCACCAGCCCCACCCCACTGCCCCATATTGTCCCCCAGCCTCACCCCACACCACAAACCTCCCCACTTCGCTGAGCCCACCAGCCACCAGCCGCAGGCAGCGCGGCTGGGCACTGGGAAGGAGCGCCAGCTGAGCCAGGTGATGGGGAGCCAGGACATGGCCATGGGGTGCTTGAATGCTGCAGGGCAGAGGGGCTGGCACCTGCCCTGAGTGAGGGGAGACCCCCACCCTGCCACATGGGTCACTGATGGGGAGTAGCCATGCAGCATCTCCAGGAATCTCTCCTCCCGCTTGCTGCACGGCTGCTGCTGTCACTTCCCCTCAGCAGCTGCGAGTGGCACCGGGCGGCCCCACCGGCATGCTAGGAAATGTGCCATGTGTCAGAACTGATAAGGCTCCTGTGTACACCGTGGCGTGGCTCAGATCCTGGCTGGCTGGGGAGCCTCGCCCGGTACTGTCAGCACGGCTCCTGCTCAAGCAGCAAGGGTAACAAAGTGGAAAATGGAAGATCACTGAGGTTTGCTGAGCTGGAAACAGCCTTCACTGCCCCGCTCCACAGAGAGATGCTCCCTGTGGCCCACAGGCAGCACCACGGTGCAGATGAAGCTACAACCGCCTTTGACACACCAGTGGCAGTTCCCTGCCTTGCCCAGCCCAGCCTGGCTCAGCCTAGGGGCAGCCAGGGCCAAAGCTGGGCAGGATGGGCTGGCATGGCTGAGCATCCATGCAGTCCCTGCTCAGCACAGTTCTGGGAGCCATGCTTTGCCCACCATCACAGCCCCCTGGCTAGCAGGAATGAGGCAGGGTGCATTGTTAGCTTGTGTTTGCTGAGCGCTGCCCAGGCCACAGATACAGCAGGTGCCAGGAGTCAGGGACGGTCAAGGCTCAGGGATCAGGGGTTGTAACCTGCCCCACAGTGGGTGCAAGGAGATGGGCCTAGTCTCTGCTCGGAGTGGGGGAAGGGCAGCACTCACCTCAGCTGTGGCAGTGAGCAGGGTGCTGCACCCCTGCAGGCATCACTCTGGGCCACGCCAGCCCACAGCTGCTGTCCTGGAGCTGTGAGGGGCCTGGTTCCATGGGGCCAGCCCCTCTTTGTGTGCTGCTCTGGCTGGTCCCATGGGGCCAGCCCCACCCCATGCATCAGGTTGCCAGATGTCTGGTTTTCAACCGGAACACCCAGTCGAGCTGGCTGTTAACTGGCTGTTAAAAGTCTACTTGCAGCACAGCGGGGCAGGCAGGCACCGAACTTGGCTCTGTGTGGCTCCCAGGAAGTGGCAACATGTCTCTCCGGCTTCTAGGTAGAGGGACGGCCAGGGGGATCCGCGCGCTGCCCCCACCCGCAGGTCCTGTCCTGAGCACCAGCTCCACAGCTCCCATTGGCCAATGCAGAGGCGGTGCCTGAGGGCAGGGGCCTGCAGGCAGGGGCAGCACGTGGAGCCCCCTGGCCGCCCCTCCACCTGGGAGCCAGAGGTACATGCCACCACTTCCTGGGAGCTGCCTGAGGTCAGTGCTGCCTGAAGCCCACTCCCCTCACCCTTTCCTGCTCTTCAACCTCCTGCCGCATCTCAGAACCGCCTCCCACACCCTGAACCCTTCATTTCTGGCCCCACCCAAGAGCCCACACCCCCGGCCCAGAGCCCATGCCTCCTCCCACACCCCAACCCTCTGCCCCAGCCTGATGAAAATGAGAGAGTGAACAAGGGTGGGAGAGAGCAAGCGACAGAGGTGGGGGGATGGAGGGAGAAGTGGCGGGGCCTGGGAGAAGTGGCGGGGCACGGGGTGAAGCAAGGATGTTTGGTTTTCTGCAATTAGAAAGTTGGTAACCCTAGCACGAGCTCAGTTGGCCCCGCCAGCCAGCCCCTCACCTGGCACCAGGGCTTGACCAAGACCAGGCAAGGGGGCTCCAAGCCCTGGCAGATCTGGTTCCTGTCTGCCCCACAGACACTCTGTGCCAGGCCAGCCCCAGTGGAGGGCCCAGACCTGGGTCACTGCTGGGAACATTGGGGCTCAGCCTGGCTGCCCATGGAACAACTCTGCCCCCACCCCCTGCCAGCCCCACCCTCCAGCCCTGGAACTGCAGCCCTGCCTGGGGGGAACCTTGACCGGCTGTCTGCCCCCTTACCCCGCCTCCTGGGGAAGAGCAGCCAATCAGTTCCGATTCAGGGATCAGGCAGTGCTCCCACCTCCCTTCCCATTCCCCAACAAGGAAAAGGAGTTTCTGGCTAGGGGAGCAGGGAGAGGGAGCAGCCAACACCATTCTCACTGGAAGAAGAAAGAGCTCAGGGCAATGCTGCTCCCCCCCCCCCCCCCGCCCCCGGCTCCTGTGAGCAGTGGTTCAATCTGCTCCTCCTCCTCCATTACGTAGATTCCTAGATCCCAAGGCCAGATGGGACCATCGGTCCCCCCAGTCTGTGCCCTCACCCACTGTGTAGCACAGCCCAAAGACCTGTCCCAGAACCATTCCCAGAGCAGATCTCTGGAAAAACATCCAATCCTGATTGAACAATTGTCAGTGATGGTGAATCCCCCTGACCCTGGGTAAGTTATTCCAGTGGTTAATTACCCTCACTGTTAAAAATGCATTCCTTATTTTCAGTCTGAATTCATCCAGCTTCAACTTCCTGCCACTGGATGGGGTTAGACCTTTCTCTGCTCAACCGAAAAGCCCATTATCAAATATCTTCCCCATCAAGTCAACCCTGAACCTTCTCTTTGTGAAGTTGAATAGATTGAGCTCCTTGAATCTATCACTATATGGCATGTTTGTAGCGCTGCCTGCAGTGACCCAAGAGCGTGGGTACCAACATTCACAGCAGACGGTTAAGCAGCAGGGCACAAGCCCAAGATTGGCTGTGAGTTCTGTACTTAGATTTCACCAACCAGTTATCAAGTGTGCACTCCTCAGGCACTATAACAGCCTTAACATGGGGTCACAGACAGTCCCCTTGGAGACTCTGACCTACCTTGCCACCCAGGTGAGCCTGCCTTTGTGACAGCTGGTCCCTTACACCAAAGATCACAGCAATATTCAGGTTACTCCCAGTCCCAAAGGACCAGTCACTTACCCCAGGTTAAATGCACTTCAGATCTTACACCAAAAACAATGCCTATAGCCAATCCTATAATAAACTATATAAAGATTTATTAAACAGGAAAATAAATTAGAGAGTTATTGACCAGGTTAAAGCAGCAAAACATAAATACAATATTATATTTCAAAAGCTTCTATAATCTGCAAGTTCTATATGTCCTTTAAGCTAAGCACTAGGGATCTCTTGCTTATTCCCGGAAAAACCTTGCCCTCCAGAGTCCAAACAGAGATAACCAGTTTCTTCTTGCTAGGGGTTTTTATCCCCCTCCTGCCACATGCTCTGAGCAGCAAACTCCACTGATGGGAGGAGTCCACTTGAATGACGAGGGACGTGATCGTCCCCCTCTATTCGACATTGGTGAGGCCTCATCTGGAGTACTGTGTCCAGTTTTGGGCCCCACACTACAAGAAGGATATGGATAAATTGGAGAGAGTCCAGCGAAGGGCAACAAAAATGATTAGGGGTCTGGAACACATGAGTTATGAGGAGAGGCTGAGGGAACTGGGATTTTTTAGTCTGCAGAAGAGAAGAATGAGGGGGGATTTGATAGCTGCTTTCAACTACCTGAGAGGTAGTTCCAGAGAGGATGGTTCTAGACTAAGTTCTCAGTGGTGGAAGAGGACAGGACAAGGAGTAATGGTCTCAAGTTGCAGTGGGGGAGGTTTAGGTTGGATATTAGGAAAAACTTTTTCACTAGGAGGGTGGTGAAACACTGGAATGCGTTGCCTAGGGAGGTGGTGGAATCTCCTTCCTTAGAAGTTTTTAAGGTCAGGCTTGACAAAGCCCTGGCTGGGATGATTTAATTGGGTATGGGTCCTGCTTTTGAGCAGGGGTTGGACTAGATGACCTCCTGAGGTCCCTTCCAACCCTGATATTCTAGGATTCTATGATTCTATGACTCATCTGCATGGGGAAGAGCAGAAGAACAAAGTCTTTTGTCCTCTTTAATGTCCTACAATAAACCACCTGGTGTTGATGAAGCTTCTTTGTTGGGCAGGACATTACACTTTCTGTTGATACTTGACACTAATGAATGTCTCTTTCTTGTCTGATGATTTACACAGTCACAGAGGCTCACAATACAATCACAACTGGGCCAAGACTATAAAAGGGTTCACAAAAGAACTAGATAAGTTCCTGGAGGATAGTCCATCAATGACTCTTAACCAGGATGGACTGGGATGGTGTCCCTAGCATCTGTTTGCCAGAAGCTGGGAATGGGTGATAGGGAATGGATCACTTGTTGATTACGTGTTCTTATCATTCCCTCTGGGGCACCTGGCATTGGCCACTGTTGGAAGACAAGATACTGGGCTAGATGGATCTTTGGTCTGACCCAGCATGGCCATTCTTATGTTCACTCAAATATTACCTTGGCTATACAAATGTTATAAGTGAGATTTAAGGTCAGGCTTGATAAAGCCCTGGCTGGGATGATTTAACTGGGAATTGGTCCTGCTTTGAGCAGGGGGTTGGACTAGATGACCTTCTGGGGTCCCTTCCAACCCTTATATTCTATGATTCTATGATTCTATGATTCAATAAAATCTAAACACTTTCTTATAGTCCTAACACATATTTTAACAGCACTGACACCCAGGTGAGCCAGCTCTGTATCTGTCAGTGTTTAACTGAGACCTGGGGACCTTAGCAGGAGCTGGCACATGGTCTGCCAGCATCACGTTTTCCAATCCTTGAATTATTCTAGTGGCTCTTCTCTGTCCCCTCTCCAATCTATCAACATCCTTCTTGAACTGTGGCCACCACCAGAACTGGACACAGGATTCCAGCCACAGTCACAGTAGTGCCAAATATAGAGGTAAAATAACCTCTCAAGGCCCATTGGAGATTCCCGTTTATGCATCCCAGGATCACTTTGGGAGGAGGTATTTTTTCATGCTTTTTGTGTGTATATAATTAGATCTTCTACACTTTCCACAGTATGCATCCGATGAAGTGAGCTGTAGCTCACGAAAGCTTATGCTCAAATAAATTGGTTAGTCTTTAAGGTGCCACAAGTACTCCTTTTCTTTTTGTGAATACAGACTAACATGGCTGTTACTCTGAAACCAGGATCACTTTAGCTCTTTTGGCCACAGCATTGCACTGGGAGCTCGTGTTCAGCTGATTATTCACCTCCCTGCCCCCCAATATGTTTTCAGAGTTGCTGCTTCTCAGGAGAGAGTCCCCTGTCCTGTAAGTGTGACCTTTATTCTTTGTTCCTAGATGCACACAGTTACATCTAGCCATATTAAAATGCTTATTGTTTGCTTTCGCCCACCTTACCAAGGGATCAGGATTGCTCTGAATCAGTGACCTGTCCTCTTCGTTATTTACCACCCCCCAGTCTGTGTCATCTACAAACTTCATCAATGATGATTTTAGTGCTAGTCTGCTCCCTCCTCCCCGCAACACCCTACTCTGGGAAGTGAGGGAGGCGGAGGAGGGCCCTTGGAGCTGCATGACGAACAGAGCTGGAGCTGCAGGGGCAGATGAATTAGACGGGGGACTGGGGAGAGGCTGGATGCTCTGCTCTTTCCAGCAGTGTGAGGGCCCTGGTAATGGGGCCAGACCTGCCTCCCTCAATAAACATGGGAAGGTTGGTGATGCTGGGGGAGTGTGTGTGTGTGTGTGTGTGGGGGGGGGGGGTGTTGTCAGAACCCAGAGCAGTCAGAACCCAGAGCAAAGCCATGGGATCCTCTCTATAAACTCTCCTGAGTTGGGGTCTGGCTGGTGATTTGTGAATGCTGGGAGCTGCTGCACTGTCCCTACCCCTCACCAAAGCCTCTGGATGCCTGCCCAGACTGTGCCCAAGCACCCTGCTAGCGCAGCCAGTTCTGAGCCAGGGCAAAGGTTCAGCTCGAGGGGCAGAGCCGGTGCTGGCAGAGAAGGAGGTGTGTTGGCCAGGAAGTGAAGGAATGGCTAGCACTGAGCTGTGCCTCCTGCTGGGGTCCAGCCACCACTCCCTGTGCCAGACCACACACCCACAATGGCCTGTCCCGCCAAGGCCCTCCCCAGCTGCAGGAGCCCAGCTGTGGTGCACACCTCCAGCCCAGTGCTCAAGAGACCCATGATCGCCCCCATTAGGGGACACCATGCTGGCATTGTGCCCCCAGCCCTTCCGGGCTGACATGAAACCTTCCCCTCATCCTTCCCAGCTCAGCTGCCCATCCCTGTGTTTCCAGATCATTGATACCCAGAGCCCATTACCCAGGGCTAGCCCCATGCCCCCTGTGGGTTCACACACCTTGGTGAACTCGGCCTCAGGCAAGCAGGTCAGCAGGTCCTAGTGCCCACCCAGGAGACAAAGCACCGAGGGGAAGAGACTGCCCCAGGACCACACAGTGAGTCCACGGCTGAGCCCAGGAATCCTGACTCCCAGCCCCTGTCTCTGAGAACTAGGATCTGTGGGTGAGATGGCTGTGCTCAGCTGGCTGGAGTCCAGACCAGCTCCCAGAATCCCAGCGGGGGAGGGGATGAAGACCTAGGTCATCCCACTGACCGCAGCACCACTGAGTCCCTTGTTGCCTTTTCCAAGCCTGGGCCGGCTTCCTTGCCTGGCACGGAACGGGGCTGCGAGGGGCTCTGTCACCATGAAGGCAGCCACCCCTGCTGGAGACATGTGGTGACATTTAGAGAGGTCTGTAGAAATGTTGCCTTACTCTTAGGGGAACAGAGAAATCTGAACCATTAGAAGTTTGCTTTACAAATGTGAAATGCTAACTTTGTGTGGCTGCCTGCAAAGCAATTCTGTCGGGCGGCAAAGGTTGTTGGCATTACCTGGAGCCAACAGCCACTCAGTGCTGGTGAAGCAAACAGACACCACTCACTGGCTGACCTTAACTAAGGAACCTGTCGAATTCCCCCGGCAGATCCCCTGCCTTTAATTCAGCTGTTCACAGCTGCTGTCCTCTGGGGAGGAAGCTTGTTATTCCAGTCCTGAGCTCCTCTCCCCAGCTCTGCCAATGCACCTCATTCCCACCTCCAGGTATAGCAGTCCTAGCCCCCTCCCCTCTACCCTTAGCTGTACTAAAGCCCTGCCTTGTACCCCTTGCTATCCCAGCCTTGGGGTTCCCCCCATCCACAGCTCTGCTAGTGTCCTTCAGTCATGACTTGCAGCCAGGTCTCAGGGTGGGACCAAGGTCACATCCTGACATGATGGAGATGTGGCCGGGCCAAGTTTGAGTGGCATGGGGGTGGTACACTGCAGTGATGCCTAGGCAGCAGAATGGCTTGTGTAGCCTCTGCCCACAGCCCTCTGCTCTTCCTGGATCTTTTACATGCAGATGTTACCAGTTATGCTGAACTATGCTGCATTCTGGGGTGGTTACGTAATGCAGACAAATAATCAGGGCAAGGCTGAGGTCACCAAATTCATTGCACTGGTGGCCTTATTGGAGCAGACAGCTTTATTCGAGAAAGGGCTGAACCCTGCAGCTCCTGGCTCCCTTATCCCATCGGAGTGCAGTGCCCTTTGCAGGCTCATGCTGCAGCAGGAGTGAGAGCCACGGCAATGTCTGTGTCAGCCCTGCCATGAGTTTCTGACTGAGCAGAGTCAGGACAAGGCAGAATCTGTTGAACACCTAATACCAGCAGAGCTGCCATCCCCTGGCAGGGGCTGTAGGAAGGGACAAATAGAGGCAGCTGCCAGAAACTCAGGCAATGTCATCTAATCCCAGAGCGAGCAGTCTGTCAGCAGCTCAAACTCTGAGACACAAGCCTCACTCAGCTGCCTTTATACAGGCCCAGGCCCTGCATTTCAGGTGCTTAGTCTTTAGTTGATGCCATGCATCCTGTACCATAATGCCTGCTGCAATGCAGTCTCAGTCCCACAGGGGGCCCACACGCTAGAGCGCAGCCATGCATACTGCAGTGCTCCCTCCATCCCACAGGGAGTGCACACAACGCTGCCAGGCACACTGCAGTGTTCCCTACGTCGCACAGGGAGGGTGGGGTGGACCTCCTAGTTATGCCATGCATGCTGCAATGCTGCCTCCAACCCATGGGTTCTGTGCCCCTCAGCCCTGTCACACATGCTGCAATGTTCCCTTTGCCCTCCCTGTCTGCCTCCCACAGGAGGCATGTGCACTCCAGCACTGCCATTCCCACTGTCCTGCTGGCTCTGTCCCCGCAGCTTCCCTGCTGCTGTGTGAGCTGTAACCCCGCAGCTCTACGCTGCGTGCCCTGACCCTGCCTCAGGCATCCCCGCTGCGCTGACAGCCCACAACTCCCTCCCTCCGCAACGCGAGAGGGGCTTGCTTTCACTGAGTGTAATTGTGGCCTTTGGGACTCAGGCAAGCGATGTCTGGAGAGATGAAATGCTACAGGGCAGCTCAGTATTAGGTGCATTCCTGTCAGAAGCGGCTTCATTTATAACCCTCAGAATCTCTGGTGCTGTCACTTTGCCATACGTCTGGTGTCCTTTTGTGGCAGCATCAAAGTGGGAGCCTCTGCAGCTCTCACACAGCTCAGACAGATCTCAGTGACACATCCCTGCTGCATATCGCCTCGCGGTGCCGTTACGGCAAGGGCTGAGGGAATCAGAACCACCACATCGACTCCTACCCTCTCATTCCCAGTCAGGGGAGAGCCAGGGTCCTCCCAGGGCATCAGTGCCAGAGCTGCACCGAGGCACCAGAGAGATGTGCATTTCACTGCAGGAGATGCTATTAAAAAGGGAACATTTGTGAAGAGTTTGCACGTCGCTGAGGCTGAGATAACCCAGCGATTTCCTGTGCTAAGTGCAAAGGAGTAGCTGGCACAGGGCAGGACACGTGTCAGGAGCTATAATGGGGAGAGTTGGAGCAATAGAGAGGGATGGGCCAGCACTGATATGGGGATGGGCATGCAGTGCTGGGGCATGGCCATGTGGTGATGGGAAGGACGCATGTGCAGTGTGGGATGAATGTGCAGTGATGGGGGATGGGTGAACAGTGGAGAGGTGTGTGCGTGCAGTGATGGACAGTGGGCTTGGAGTGATGGGAAGACACAAGTGTGCAGCAAAGGGGGATGGGCATGCAGCAAAGGGGGATGGGCGTGCAGCAAAGGGGAATGAGTGTGCAGCAAAGGGGACTGGATGTGCAGCGAAGTGGGATGGGTGTGCAGCGAAGGGGGATAGGTTTGCAGCAAAGGGGACTGGGTGAGTAGCAAAGTGGGAGAGGCATGCAGTGAAGGGGGAGGGGCATGCAGCGAAGGGCTATGGGTAGATAGTAAAGAGGACTGGGTGTTCAGGGAAGAGGACTGGGTGTGCCGCGAAGGGGGAGAGGCATGTAGAGAAGGGGATTGGGTGAGCAGTGAAGTGGGATGGGCGTGCAGCGAAGGACACTGGGTGTGCAGCGAAGGGGGATGGGTGGATAGCGAAGGTGACCGGGTGTCCAGGGAAGGGGACTGGCTGTGCAGGGAAGAGGGATCTGCATGCAGCGAAGGGGGATGGGCTGGTAATGAAGGGGGATTGGTTTGCAGCAAAGGGGGATGGGCATGAAGCAAAGGAGACTGATAGGGTTGCCAGGTGTCTGGTTTTCTACCAGAATGCCTGGTTGAAAAGGGACCTGGCAGCTCCAGTCATCACCGCTGACTGGGCCGTTAAAAATCCGGTTGGCGACACAGGCAGACTCCCTACCCGGCTTTGCGTGGCTCCTGGGGACTAGCCAGCATGTTGCTCTGGTTCGGGGGTGGCCACAGGGACTCAGTGCTCTGCCCCCACCCTGAGCGCCAGCTCCGCACCTCCCATTAGCTGGGAACCACGGCGAATTGGAGCTGTGGGGGCGGTGCCTATGGGCAGAGGCAGCGTACAGAGCCGCCTGGCTGCACCTTGGCCTACGAGCTGGAGGGACAAGCTGCTGCTTCAGGAAGCAACCCAAAGTCAGCACTGCCAGGAGCCTGCACCCCTCCCCCCTCCCCCCCATGCCTCAACCCCCTGCCCCAGCCCAGAGCCCCCTCCCACACCCAAACTCCCTCCCGGAGTCCGCACCCCGTACCTCCTCCCGCACCCCAAACCCTCCTCAGCCTGGAGCACCCTCCCACACTCCGAACCCCTCGGCCCCATTCCCCAGCCCAGAGCTCCTTCCTGCACCCCAAACTCCTCATTCTCATACCCACGACAGAGCCTACACCCCAACCCCCAGCCAGAGCCCTCACCCCTCCCACACCCCAAACCCCTCATCCCCAGCCCCACCCCAGAGCCTGCACCCCCAGCCGAAGGCCTCACCCCTTTCACACCCCAACCTGCTGCCCCAGCCCAGTGAAAATGAGGGAATGAGTGAGGGTGGGGAGAGAGCTAGAGACAGAGGGAGGAGGAGAGAGTAAGTGGGATCAGGGCCTCAGGGAAGGGGTGGGGCAAGGGTGTTTGGTTTTGTGTGATAAGAAAGTTGGCAACCCTAGGGACTGGTCATGCAGCGAAGGGGGATGGACTTGCTGTGAAGGAGACTGGGTGTGTAGCGAAGAGGGATGAGTGTATAGCGAAGTGGGATGGGTATGCAGTGAAGGGGGGTGGGTGTGTAGTGAAGGGGGATGGGTGTGCAGTGAAGGAGACTGGGTATGTAATGAAGGGGAATGGGCGTGCGGCAAGGGGGCATGGACGTGCGGCACAGGGAAACGGGTGTGTAGTGAAGGAGACTGGGTGTGTAGCAAGGGGGGATGGGTATGCAGCAAAGGAGACTAGGTGTGTAGCAAAGAGGGATGAGTGTGTAGCAAAGTGGGATGTGTATGTAGCAAAGGAGGGTGGGCGAGCAGTGAAGGGGGATGGGTGCGTAGCAAAGGGGGATGCTTGTGCAGCAAAGGACACTGGGTGTCTAGCAAAGGGGAATGGGAGTGCCGCAAAGGAGACTGGGTGTCTAGCGAAGGGGGATGGGTGTGCAGCAAAGGAGACTGGGTGTTTAGTGAAGGGGAATGCGGGTGCAGTGAAGGAGATTGGATATGTAGCGAAGGGGGATTGGTGTGCAGCGAAGAAAAATGCACGTGCAGTGAAGGGGGATGGGCATGCAGTGAAGGGGAATGGGTATGTAGTGAAGGGGGGTGGGCGTGCAGTGAAGGAGATTGGGTGTGTAGTGAAGGGGGATGGAAGTACAGCAAAGGAGACTGGGCGTGCAGCAAAGGGGGATGGGTGTGTAGTGAAGAGGAATGCATGAGCAGTGAAGGGGGATGGGTGTGTAGTGAGGGGGGATGGGTGTGCAGCAAAGGAGACTGGGTGTGTAGTGAAGGGGGATGCGGGTGCAGTGAAGGAGATTGGATGTGTAGCGAAGGCGGATTGGTGTGCAGCGAAGGAAAATGCATGTTCAGAGAAGGGGGATGGGCATGCAGTGAAGGAGACTGGGTTTGTAGTGAAGGGGGATGGGCGTGCAGGGAAGGGGGATGGACGTGCAGCGCAGGGGATAGGTGTCCATTGAAGGGGAATGGGTGTGCAGCAAAGGAGACTGGGTGTGTAACGAAGGGGGATGGCCGTGCAGTGAAGGGGGATGGATGTGTATTGACGGGGCATGGGCATGCAGTGAAGCAGACTGGGTGTGTAGCTTCATGTCGGCCCTGCTCCGGTGCTTGTGGGAGAAATGTGGGGTCCGGCACGACTGGGCCTCAGCTTATCACCCCCAGTCCAATGGGCTGGTGGAGAGGTTCAATGGGACGCTAAAGATGATGCTGAAAACCTTTATGAACCAGCACCCGCAGGATTGGGACAAGTACTTACCTCACCTGCTGTTCGCGTACAGGGAGGTGCCCCAGGAGTCTACCAGATTTTCGCCTTTCGAACTGTTATATGGAAGGAGGGTGAGGGGCCCCCTGGACCTGATGAGAGACGAATGGGAGGGGAAGGCCACTCCCGATGGAGAGTCAGTGGTGGAGTATGTCCTGATCTTCCGAGAGAGACTGGCTGAACTCATGGGCGAATCTGGCCAGAGCCCAGAGGAAGCAGAAGGTCTGGTATGACCGCACAGCGCGGGTCCGTGCCTACGCCACCGGGGATCAGGTGATGGTTCTCATCCCTGTGAGAAAGAACAAACTACAGGCCGCCTGGAAGGGCCCTTTCAAGGTTGTCAAGCAGCTCAATGAGGTAAACTATGTGGTAGAGCTGTCGAACCAGGCGCACCACCGCCGGGTGTGCCATGTGAATATGATGAAGACATACTATGCCAGGGGGAATGTGGTGTTGGCCGTGTGTGGACAGTGGGAGGAGCAGGGAGATGACCCTTTAGTAGATCTATTCCCTGGGACCAGAGCTGGAAACAATTCTCCTCTCGGATCAGCTAACCCCTGCCCAGCAAGCTGAGGTCAGGGGGGTGCTGCATCCGTACCGACAGCTGTTTTCCAACCAGCCTGGACGCACTAATCTGACTGTCCACCGGGTGCAGACGGGGTCACACCCACCGATAAGATGCTCCCCCTTCCGAGTCACAGGGAAAACTGCTCAGGACCTGGAAAGAGAGGTCCGGGACATGCTGGCTTTGGGGGTGATCCAGCCATCTGCCAGCCCTTGGGCCTCGCCGGTGGTGCTGGTCCCCAAAATGGATGGGTCGGTCCGGTTCTGTGTAGACTATCGGAAGCTCAATGCCATCACTGTATCTGATGCCTACCCCATGCCCAGACCGGACGAGCTCCTAGACAAGCTGGGAGGAGCTCGGTATCTTACCACCATGGACCTTACAAAGGGCTACTGGCAAGTGCCGCTGGATGCAGAGGCCCGGCTGAAATCGGCCTTTATCACCCCTCTGGGGCTCTATGAGTTCCTGACCCTGCCTTTCGGCCTCAAGGGAGCGCCGGCCACCTTCACCGACTTCAGGGGGCTGGGCTGACTGTGAAAGCGGAGAAGTGCAAGGTGGGGATGGCTGAAGTATCTTACCTGGGCCATCGGGTGGGGAGCGGCTGCCTAAAGCCGGAACCAGCCAAGGTGGAGGTGATCAGAGACTGGCCCGCTCCCCACGCCAAAAAGCAGATCCAAGCCTTTATTGGGATGGCAGGATACTACCGAAGATTTGTGCCCCACTTTAGCGCCATAGCCACCCCCATCACGGAGCTATGCAAGAAGGGGAAGCCAGACAAGGTGGTCTGGACCGAGCAGTGCCAGGAGGCTTTCCGGGCGCTGAAGGAGGCTCTGGTCAGTGGCCCAGTTCTGGCAAACCCAGACTTTGACAAGCCCTTTGTGGTGTTCACTGACGCCTCAGACACGGGACTGGGGGCGGTGTTAATGCAGGAGGATGAAAAGGGGGAGAGACACCCCATCGTGTACCTGAGCAAGAAGTTGCTACCCCGGGAGCAACACTACGCGGCCATCGAGAAGGAGTGCCTGGCCATGGTGTGGGCCCTCAAGAAACTAGAGCCCTGTCTCTTCGGGTGACACTTCACCGTCTACACCGACCACTCTCCCCTGACCTGGCTGCACCAGATGAAAGGAGCCAACGCCAAGCTCCTGAGATGGAGCCTGCTCCTGCAGGATTACGACATGGACGTGGTCCACATGAAGGGAAGTGCCAACCTGATAGCGGATGCACTGTCCCGGAGAGGGGGCCCCGAACTTCCCCAGGTCACTGGTCACAGTGACCCCGCTCAGTTCAGTCTCGAAGGGGGGAGAGATGTGACGAAGTGATGCAGCAGGGAGGGGGAAGTGTTGAGCTGAGAATGTGCCCTGGGGATGGGAGACCTGAGAGCCTGTAACCTGAGCCAGGAGGGGGAGGGGGAGGTAACACCTCTGCCCAGGAATGTGAAGACAGACTGCAGGAGAGAGCCTGCTGGGTGGGTTTAGTTTTCAGTTTGGAGCTGGGTGGAGGAACACAGGGAACCCCAGGGCTGGGGTCTAAGCTCCCTGCTCCCCCAGAAGGACTTGACTGAGGGGTCCTGGGTGTACCCACAAGCTCTGTTTTGGACTGTGTTCCTGTTGTCCAATAAACCTTCTGTTTTACTGGCTGGCTGAGAGTCTCAGTGAATCCCTGGAAGAAGGGTGCAGGACCTGGACTCCCCCACAGTCCGTGACAACAGCGAAGGGGGATGGGCTTGTAGTGAAGAATACTGGTTGTGCAGTGAAGGGGAGGGGCATGTAGCAAAGGAGACTGGGTGTGTAGCGAAGGGGAATGGGCATGCAGTGAAGGGGGATGGGCGTGCAGCGAAGGGAGATGGATGTGGCATGGCCAAGCAGTGGGCCGGAACTGGATCAGAAGTGATTACCATCCCTGCCATCAGCCGCAGCTGCTCCGCAGTGCTGCAGCTCCGCTCGGGCACTCATGGCAGCAGGAGCAACTGGAACTGAGTTACTGGGAGGAGCCTTTGGAATCTGATGGGGCACCCCCCCGGGACCCCTGGAATTCAGGAAGCAGCCCCCCGCACCGGATTTTATCCCCTATGACTGCAGGGTACGTTCCTTGTGTGTGTGACCCCCACTCCCCACTCCAGGGGTCTGTCAGCAAAGGATGTATGTGTTGCGGCAGTGTGTGTTGGGGCTGTGTGTATGCATGTCTCAGCATGTGTGGAGGATAGGGACATTGGCAGCCCATATGAGGAGTGGATGGGCTCCATTTTCACACCTTGTCCCAGCCTCCAAGACCCCACCTTGGGAGGAGATAATCCGTTTGTGGAGGGGTCAGTGTGGGGGAGCAGGGGTAGTGTGGAGGGGCCAGTGGGGGGTGCAGTAGGGGCTGTGTGGAGTGGCCAGTGGGTGGCAGTGGCTCTGAAAAGGATTTAGGGATCAGAGTGGACAAGCAATTTGACATAAGCTCCCAGTGTGACATGGGGCAAAAAGGGCTAATGGATGGGAATAATCAATTTTCTTGATCTGTGGCAATGCTCCTACTAATACAGCCCAATATGCTGTTGACCTTCTTGGCAACAAGAGCACACTGTTGACTCATATCCGAATTCCTCCTGTGACTTGGGCCAAGCCCTGTCACTTGGCCGTGTGGATGCAGGTCAAGCTGCAGACCCAAACCAGAAGGGCTGTGCAGGGTAGTATGGATGCATCAGCATGGCTGCGAGACCCTGGTTTACAATGCAGAGTGAACGCTGACGTGTGGACTTCAAAACCTCGTGTCCACAAGCCTGGGTCCCACTACGGGCAGTTAAAAGTCTGGTCAGCAGCACTAAGAAGCTAAGGCAGGCTCCCTGCCCAGCTCCGCATGGCTCCCCAGAAGCAGCTGGTGTGTCCCTGTGGCCCCTAGAGTTTAGAGAAGCTCCGCGTGCTGTCCCAATCCCCAGCGCCCATCTCTCTGCGGTGCCTAGTGGGGGCCTGTGCCCATCTGCTTCCCAACCTGCCCCCAGTGCCCAGGGAAGCACTCTGCAATGCTGGGGCAAAGGCTCTGCTGAGAGCTCAGCCCCCACCTGGTGTCCCCTCAGCAGCAGACTTTGCAGCTCCACCAAGTGCAGTCATGGAGCCTGCTGGCAGGGGCTGCCTTGGCAAGCTCCTGCAGCTGCCCACGGCTTGGGAGTCTGTCACTAGCTGGGCTCAGTGGGGCTTTCTCTCCGTTTGTCTCTAGAGGGTGAAGGGTGGCTCAGGATGATGCCTCCTGCCAGCAGGATGTCCTCTGCCCCTGTGCCAACAGGGAGGCCATTGCAGCGCTGCCGCCCAGGGCATCCTTAGCGGCTGGGTTGGAGGCCTCTAGCTACTAACTGCAATTCCTTGGGCAGGTCAGAGGAGAGGAGCAGTCTCTGATTTATGGAAAGCAGTACACCACTACTAAGCAAAGCCACTGGCCTGCCAAAGGAGGGTGTGATGGACTTCCCTGGGGTGCAACCTGGAACTGGGGTACCACTGAGCCTTCCGTCTCACCAGCCTGAGCTCTCTCACCCACTGTGATGCTGTGACAAGCTGCAGGCCCCTCCAGATCCTCCACTTACACAAACATTCACAGAAAGAGACACCCCCAGCAGCAGTTACATGAATGCTTCTCCTAGCCACTCATGAACTAACGATAGAAAGGTTCCCCCGCCTCAGCTCCCCAGACTAAGACCATGGAGCTGTACCATCTTGCTCTGCTCAAAGCCTGGTTAGTGTAAGTTTATTTCCCAGTCTGCCCCTCCCTCAATGTGGAGAGGATAAAGCACCTGTTCCTGTTCCTGAGCAGATTTCCCTTTTTCACTTCAAACAATACACTGTTTTAGGTAAACAATATAAAATAGAGTTATTAACTACAGAAAGATAGATTTAAAGTGATTATAAGTAGTGAGTGTACAGAGCAAGGTAGATTACCTAAGAAATAAACAAAATCACAATCTAAGTTCTGTACACTAGACAGGATACGCATCAAGTAGAGTTTCACCCTGCTGGTACAAATAGTCCACCAATCTTCCATACACAGGCTGGGATTCCTTCTTTTCTGCCTGGGACCCCCTTCTCCTGTTCAGTCTTTGTTCCTGAGGTGTTTCCAAGTGTTGAGTTGCCAGGGGAGTGAGGCCAAATGATGATTTTGCTTACCCCTTTTATAGCTTCTTCCAGCTTGCTGGAAAGATCTTTTGCTATGACATGATTCAAATAGTCTCCACTGGGTGCGTGTTATCTCTGAGAGGTTTCCATTGTCCACAGTTCCTGGACTAATCCTTGTGAGTGTGTGTATTTCCACTTATGGACCATCAACACTGTTTGGCCTTTTTATTGTTGTAGCTGAAAGGCTGGTTTGGGGTGTTTTTAACTTCACAACATAGTTCAGTAACAAACACATAGCAAAACTTCATAACTCCAGACACAATGATAACACATACAATCCAACAGGATATTAATATTCAACAGATCAAGACTTTTAAAATGATACCTCACAAGGCATACTTTGTAAAAATATGTCATAATTAGATCACCATGGTAAATATGGGGCACCAGCGTGTTGTTTTGGGTTAGAAAATGCCACAGAGGGTAAATAAACAGTGAACAGTAATTCAGAAACAGACACGCACATGAGTGCACACGGCCTCTGACACACACACAGTGACAGGCACGCACAGCCACTGAAACACACAGTCTGTGACACCCACACGCAGTGACAAACACACACAGCCACTGATATACATGCCCTGTGACACAGCCACGCAGCCACTGACATGCCCTGTGACACACATACAGAGACACACACGATGACAGACGTGCATGCATAAACAGAGCCACTGACATACCCACACAGTGACACACACACACACAGTGACAGACACACACAGCCACTGACATGCCCCATGACACACACACAGTGAAACACATATGACAGACAAACATGCACATAGCGACACATGCACACAAAGCAACACACCCATGCACACACAGCATACATGCACACACAGTGACACATGTACATGCATACACACAGTGACAGACACTGTGTTTAAATGGTATATTATCACTTTGAGTCCTCAGAGATTCCTGGTCCCACTTGCAGGCAGGGGGCTCTGTAGGAAGCGTGCAGTCTGTCTGCAGTGAGCTGGCATGGAGAAAGGTGGGCTGAGTTGTGCCTCTCTGTTTTAGGGAGCAGCCTGCTTTTTCTCTCTGTGTTTTGTGGTTCTTGTGTGTAACTGTCTGAAATTCTAAGCATTAGAAGAGGGTTACTCTGCAACCTTTCAGCAAGAATACTAGATGTTTATCTAACTCCTCTGTACGAACATAACATGTTGTCCCTGGGACAAAGACCAAATCCCCTCTGAGGGCAGCAGCTGCCACAGCACCCTGGTCTCTGCAGTCCATTTATCGGTCAGAAGGAGACAATGTTAGACTTTAGTCCATTTCTGTGCATATCTGTCTGTCTGTGGATGTGGGTGTCTGTCACTATAGTGCTGGAGACTCACAGCCAGGGGCTTGAACTGACACAGCTGAAGCCAGGGGGAACGGCTGTTCTAAAGCCGCTCTGCAGCATCAGAACCACAGCACTGCGAGGTGTCAGGGCACCGGAGCAGCTATGTTACCTTTCACTGCTGAAGCTCAGAGAGATGCTGTGTGAGCGAAGAACCAGGGCAGGTGCCCAGCACTCGGTGCGTCAGTTCAGCTCTCACTGTCACACAGGTCCTTGGAACCAGGCAAAAGGATTTGCTTCAGCTTTGTGGCCGAGATTTTCAGAGTTGGGATTTAAAGTCAGGCTCCTGTGTGCACATTCAGACACATCCGACCCTTCTCGCTGCCAGTGGCTGGATCTCCAAAGGGGCTAAACCCCCTTGGATTCAGTGGGAGTTGCTGGGTGCTCAGCTTGCTTGAGACTCAGACCACATCTTCAAATGCCTCACTATGGATTTGGGAGCCTGACTTCAGGTGCCCCAGCTGCAGTTTGGGCCAGAGGTTGGGGAGTGAAACTCCCATTTGCCAGTGACTTTCCATGGGTGGCGCTCCCCTGGGTGACTAGGCTGGTAGCTCTGGGAGGGCACGCTGTCCTAGGGACAGGGGCTGAGGGGAGATGCAGTCTGCTGGGTAACCCAGAGGGAGAGAGGAGAGACACTTCTTCGTGTGATGTTGGCTCGGGGGAGGATAGCAGGTGCCTGGCTGGCCACCAGTGCACTAGCTCACAGGAGGGGCAGTGTCTAAGGGAAAGGAGGGGGCTAGGGCCAAAGGACTGACAGGGAAAAGCCAGGAAGTAGAGCTAGCCTGACCAGTGAGATGCCAGCCCTGGAGGGGAGAAACTATTTTGGGAGGTGCCTGGAGCTGGCCAGGGAAAGGATAGGCCTGGCTGTGGGTGAGCTGGTGAGCCCCAGACCTGCATGCAGGCTCCCTCAAGAACTGGCCTAGGCATACCTGGTAGCAGTATACCTACGCTTAGTCCTTCCCTCTTCACGGCAACTCCTAGTTGACGGGCTTGTGCTGGGACACTCGCCACTCAGTCAGGTTGAGTTAACCCTTCAGCGCCTAGCTAGACCAGTCACCACAGGCGAGTGCTGCTCTGGCTGGCTGTCCTGGGCTGTCTGCCTGCGGCAAGTTTATCTGAGCACTGGGGCAGGGGATCCGGGGTAGGGTTCTTAGGATAGTTATTGTGATCTGCGCCTGAGCCCTGCTTCCCTTACTGGTGGGGGCTCATTGTGGGAACAGAAACAGACAGATTCTGGTACAATGAGAGCGCTGTAACTGCAGGTGTCAGCCCCTCTGCAGAGGCTGAAGAGTCCAGTGGAAAGGGGGTGAACAGGAAGGTGGCAGTTTGCAGATGATACAAAATTACTCCAGATAGTTATGTCCAAAGCAGGCAGGTAAGAGCTACAAAGGGACCTCCCAAAACTGGGTGACTGGGCAACAAAATGGCAGATGAAATTCAATGTTGATAAATGTAAAGTAATGCACATTGTAAAACATAATCCCAACTAGACATACAAAATGATGGGGTCTAAATTAGCTGTTACCCCTCAAGAAAGAGATCTTGGAGCCATTGTGGATAGTTCTCTGAAACCATCAACTCAGTGTGCAGCAACAGTCAACAAAGCGAACAGAATGTTGGGAATCATTAAGGGATAGATAATCAGTCAGTAAATATCATAATGCTACTATATAAATCCATGGTACACCCACATCTTGCATACTGCGTACAGATCTGCTTGCCCCATCTCAAAAAAGATATACTAGAAATGGAAAAGGCACAGAGAAGTGCAACAAAAATGGTTAGTGGGATGGAACAGCTCCCATATGAGGAGAGATTAAAAAGACTGGACTGTTCAGCCTGGGAAAGAGACAACTAAGGGGGATATGACAGAGGTCTATAAAGTCATGACTGGCACGGAGAAAGTGAATTGACTGACGATCCCTCGATTCGAGGATGATCTCTACCATGGATTTACATATGGGTCCTGAGGTGACTCAGGAGTCTGATCCTGGAACCACAAATATGCCCACAGTAGGTACAAACATTTCTTGGCAGGCCAGTGGACTGCTGGGAGAAGGCTATTCTTTTTCCTTTCTCCTTTCTCCTCTCTCTCCTTTTCAGCTTCAAGGGCCGGCTCTTCTCCTTGAAGTGGGACGCCTGATGGAGGATATGGTGCCATTGGGGTCGGTTGGTGGTTTGCTCTTCCCAACTTGTGATGTCCACATCAGTTTTCTTAAGATACGCATCTTTGTGACATTTCCTCTGTCCATCACAGGATCTCTGACCATGGGTGAGCTGAGAGTAGAGGGCTTGTTTTGGGAGGCGAGAGTCTGGCATCCACACACTGTGTCCAGCCCAGTGAAGTTGGTGCAGGAGCTTCCATGCTGGTGACATTGGCTTCAATGAGGATGCTGGTGTTAGTGCAGCAATCTTGTCACTTGATGTGAAGGATCTTCCAGAGGCATCATTGGTGGTACTTCTCCAGACTGTTGAGGTGCTGTCAATAGGTCACCTAGGTTTTGTACCCATAAAGGAATGTAGGAATAACAGTTATCTTATAGACCTGGATCTTGGTGTCCTGCCGTAGGTCAGGGTCTGTGCAAATGCGTCAGAACAATTTCCCAAAGGAAGCACTTGCGCACTAAATCCTTTGCTGGATCGTGTTATGGACTCCCAAATCGTGCCCACTCTTGGCCCTGTACGGTCTCTGGGCGGAACCCCCTTCAGTGTGACAACGCTTCTCAGAGGTCCACTCTCTCTTGGGGGTTAAGCCCCTCTGTCTCCTGGAACCGCACCTCTCTGAGCCTTAGCACGCCTGTCTCTCGCCATGGGCCCCCTCAGGGAGTCCACTCACTGTGGACCCCCGGGGCCTCTACTCCCAGAGGGAATAATGCAACCCAGTTCTCTAGACCAGAGCGACTCTCAGCCAGTGTAAAACAGGAAGGTTTATTGAGCGTCTAAATACAGCGTAAGAAACTCTCAGGACTCTCAGTCCTGGCCTCCCAAAGCACAATACCTCTAAGTCCGCCCTGCATCCAGGTGGACTCTGCCTGCTCTCTCTCTCCAGTCCCTAGACCCCGTGCTTTCCAGCTGGGCATCTGATATCGCCCGCCCCGAAGCCCCACCTCTCTCCTTTGTCTTCTGTCTAGGTAAACAGGGTTGCCTGGGCCTCCTTTCCTCTCAGTCATCCTTTGTTCCCCACTGGCTGGAACCAGCTGGTCAGGTCACCGGGGTCCTCTCTCCTCAGTCCATTGTCCTCCCACTGGCCAGAACCAGCTGTGACTCCTAACCTGGGCTTCACCAGGTTACCAGTCGCAGGGGTATCCATTCTCCAAGCCATTGGCTGGGGTCTCAAGTTCCATCGCTGGTCCTCTGTAACAACAAAATGCCTCTCATCACCTCGTTAAACCAGTAACACCCAGGGAAACTGAGTCCCACCCCCTCTGCATGCAAACCACTGAAAAAACCAAGAAAATCCCCCCACTTCATCACATATTTCAGTTAATTTTTGTGTCTTGAGAAAGTTGGCGACTGAGGTAGCAAAAGTGCTCAACTGTCTCCAAAGACTGCCCCTCAATGGTGATTTGTGGTGGGTCATGTGCAAGGCCTGAAGCAGGTTTAGAGCACTTTAGTCTTCTCCCTATTGAGTGAGAGTCCTAGTCTTCTGTAAGCTTGTGCAAGAAAATCCAGTATGGACTAAAAGTCATTTTCAGTGTGTGCGAGGATGACACAATCATCAGCGTACTGAAGATCAGTAATGTGTAATCCTTCTGCCAGGTGAAGCCAGCAGCAACAAGGGCTGGGTTCAGTATCTAGGGGTTCCTTTTCACCAATACAACACAAAACTGGCTCAAGCCCCCACCCAGTGACCTGGGACAATTACACACCACCCCCTGGGCGCCTCTAAGAGGCAATACTTCCCCTTTTGCAAGCACAGAGTCTGAGTGTAGCAAATACTTTTAATAAAAGGAGGAAAGTAACTCAGCATTAATTTGGGAAAACACTGCAACTAGGGCTCATAAACACAAACCATGAGCAAAAGACATACCCCACAAGTAAGTTGGGCAGTGTCCTTTTCCCCTCAGGTTCTTAAGTCCAGCAACCCAAAAGTCTCTTTAACATGCCCGTCCTATCTCTGCACCCCAGTCACAGTTGCTATCCTTGGCCAGTGCAGCCTCAGAGTTCAGAGGTTCATCCACAGAGTTCACCTCCCACCCTGGGTGGAAAGGAAGGGGTAAGGAGGCACCTTACGCATGCCACTGCTTGAGCACTCTCTCATCACCCCACCAGCCAATTGCCATGCCTCTCTGCAGGGCTATGCTCTGGCCCTCTCCACCAGCCACACCTCTCAACCAGCTGGCCACTAGCCAAGATGTTTTTCAGGGCACACCACTTAACACAGCTCTCAGTGATTTCAGCTGTTAGTGGTGGAGCCTCACTACTGGTACATACTGGGTAGGTTCTTGCACTAGAAATACTGTCCCAAAGTAGATCTAAGTTATCAGTGATTTCAGTTCTGCAGTGTGTAACAAGACTCTTAACTGAGTCTAAATTAGCTCTTTCATTATACTCTGGGAAGGGGAAAAGAAAAGTGGTGCTCAAGACCCTTAAACAGCCCCCAGTACAAACCCCCACCCCTCACGCTCTCTCAATTCATTGGGCTTTGGAACCCATCTCCCTTGCCTAGCAAGTGATATTCAGTTGAGGGTAAGTCCCTCCATCAGGGTGTGTCAGGTACAGTTCTGCTGCCCTCGGTTCACACAACAACCCTTTATTACTCCTGCCCCAATAACAAGGAGACTGGGGATCCAACATCAGCCACAAGTGATCATTTGGGCAAGCAATCCCATCATGCTGAGCACCCAGGCAGGGTGGGTGTGTCCATGAAAATGAGATCAGCTCCTGAAATCCTTTTCCACAGCTCACCAATAGACGTCAGGGGAGAGCTCATTCAGATTCTGCTTACAAATGGATGCTATGAAGACTTTAGACTTTGAGCAGAGATGTTGAAGATTAAAGAGCTGCCCATCCATTCTATATTGAATGTCAACTCTATTGGGGTGAAAGTGAATAGGAAAGTGTTATTTACCCCTTCACATAACACAAGAAGCAGGGGTCACCCAATAAAATTAATAGGCAGCAGGTTTAAAACAAACAAAAGGAAGCACTTCTTCACACAATGCATAGTTGACCCATGGAACTCATTGCCAGGGGATGTTTTGAAGGCCAAAAGTATAATTAGGTTTTAAAAAAAGAATTAGATAAGTTCCTGGAGGATAGGTCCATCAATGGCTATTAGCCAGGGTGGTCAGGGATGCAACCCCATGCTCTGGGTGTCCCTAACCCTTTGACTGCCAGACGCTGGAACTGGACAACAGGGGATGGATCACTGCTAATTGCCCTGTTCTGTTCATTCCCTCTGAAGCACCTGGCATTGGCTACTGATGGAAGACAGGACACTGGGCTAACTGGACCATTCTTCTGACCCAATACAACCATTCTGATGTTCTTTTGTCCAGATTCATCTCTAAACCTGAGTCTCATTCGCGGAGTTAGTTAGATGTTTAGTTAGATGTTCAGGGAAATAGTTTGGGAGACCCCTTGTTCCCTGAACTGTGTCCTGCCAGCCACGGAGTAAGGGTTTGGAGTTTCATAATCTATCGTCTATTAAACCTGTAGAGGGACTTACCAACTTATCCCAGACATGAGTCTTTTGTTCTGTACTGAATCAAATCAGCTGAATTGCTTATTGCTGCTACAGAAGATATTGTTTTCACAGATCACCAAGGGTCCCTGTGGAGTATGCATGCCAATGGGACAATACAATTTTATTTCTCCTATATCAGGTCATGTGACAGGGACCTTTGGGTGAAATTCATCAGTATTATCAGTGTGGGGAGGGCACCAGTGACCCTGAGTTACTCTGTTGAGTTACTCTGTTATGTCATATTTATTTCCTGTTTCATACCATTCCCCTGCTGGATGCATTGTGTGTCTGTGGTATTCCTTGGGAGTCTTCATTCTCTGGTTACCCTCTGGTTAGACTGTTCCTTGCAGGCTGCCCTGGGGATTCTGCCAGGAAGGAGTGAGGGGGCAGGATGCACTGCCAAGTAAATACATCTGGGAAGAGAATAAGGACGCTGCACCCCATTGATCTGGGGGCAGGACCTAGAAGAACCCAGGCCTGTCCATCAAACCTGTAAGAAGATTGGCGGTAAAGGAGATAATAGGGGAAAAGCAGCATTTCCCTGGATGCACCAGTGGGATCTCGTCTTTTAAACCCAGCCTTTAGACCCCTGCTGATTCCCAGGGAAATGGAGTAAATTCCCAGTCTGGGTTACCAGGGGGGACTTGTAACCTTGTGTGCGCTAAAGGGAGCTGATCCTGAGCGCCACTTCATGCTCAGTGACTGAATGGGGAACAAGGCAAACTGAAGATGAGATGGCCTGTGTCAGAGAATGGGGAACCTGTGTGCGTCGGAGTCAGGTGCAAGCTAAAGGGGAGATGACGTTATCCCTCCTGCAGAGAGCGAGGTTCTACCGCTTGCTGTAGTGCATCCCATGGGACGCTGCCAGATGGAGAGAGGGAATGTGACCATCCAAGCACAATCACATTTTCCCTGCCTATTGTTCCCACCATCTGAAACAGCAGATTTACAGTCCAAACTGGGAGACTTCCTTAGGCAGGAAGGGAAGACCATGGCTGAATTAAGGACTTGTAGGGGAAGTAGTCCTGAGCCTTCCCCCAGTTCTACAGGCCAATCAATTTTTGCTATGGGATGAGCCATAGAAGAGTCAGTAAAAACGGCTCATGAATCAGACCCAGACAGGAAGCTGATATTCTTCTCAAGTACCAAACCAATGCCTGCAGGCGATGATAACTGTGACACTTGGAGGTATCAGCTCAATCAGATGATGCCAGAATGGCAATGTAGTGCTGCTGCAAAGAGGAACGTGCAGCAGAGAGCCTGCAAGGACCTGCAGGAAATATATTCTGTGCAGTAAAAGCCAGCAAGCTGGGGCCACTGTACGAGAATTACACCTCGCCTAGGATGCCTTTCGGAGTTCATCAGCTGACACCTCTCCCCAGCACTCAATCCACACCCTGTCAGCACAAAGCTCTACCCATAGAACTCCCACAGTGCAGCCCTGGCACTAGAGACAGCTTAGAGCACCTCCTCAGCTGGCCCAGCAAGGCCATTCATGCCGTGGCAGGGGTCGGGTGGGGGCAGAAAGCGCACAGCAGCCCCAGCTGGAATGCTGGGCCAAGCCAGGGAGAGCCATGCACTGAGGCCATCTCTAGGCTAGGGAACATATCGCGTGGCCTGAGGGAACTGCTCTGTCCTCTCTTCTGCTGAGCAGGGCGGTCAGAACCTTGGCCAAGTAGCCGAAATGTAACAGTGCCAGTGGAGTTTTATCCCACCATAGGTTCCCCCCGTAGCCTGCGTCGCTGGCCAGTGGATGGGGACAGAACTTTCCTCCTGACACCTCCTCTCCCTAGACCGCTCTGGGGAGCAAGTTTCCATTGTAAGCCTGGGCTTCACCCCAGTAATCTCCAGCTCAGGTCTGGCTGCTGGCCACCTTCCTCTTCTGCCCCACAGTTCTCCTGACCTGACCCAGCTTCCTCCCTCCCTGGGCATGCTCCAGGAGCCTGCTTGCTGGGGTATGGTCTTGGATCTCAGTCACCTCAATCTCCCCCCTAGATTCACAACAAGGGAGCTGGAGGGGGAAAGCCGATTTCATGTTCTCTCCACAGGTACCGTTGCGGAGAGTGGACCAGATAATATGTCTGGGGGGAGAAAGCAGAAGGAGACTCCGCTGGTTGGAAGGCATGAGATGCGCTGTCCTGAGATGCGGGGTTCCATGACCACCACTCCCAAGAGAAGGAGGCGGGTGGTGGTGGTCGGGGACTCTCTACTCCGGGGGACTGAATCATCTATCTGCCGCCCTGACCGGGAAAACCGAGAAGTCTGCTGCTTGCCGGGGGCTAAGATTCGCGATGTGACGGAGAGACTGCCGAGACTAATCAAGCCCTTCTGATCGCTACCCCTTCCTGAAAAAAGAAAAGGTCATTCTTGGCAGTATCATTGGTGCCCACGTGGAGAAGCAGGAAGGGGTATCAGAGTAACAGCCGTGTTAGTCTGTATTCACAAAAAGAAAAGGAGTACTTGTGGCACCTTAGAGACTAACCGATTTATTTGAGCATGAGCTTTCGTGAGCTCATGCTCAAATAAATTGGTTAGTCTCTAAGGTGCCACAAGTACTCCTTTTCTTTTTGCGAATACAGACTAACATGGCTGTTACTCTGATACCCCTTCCTGCTTCTCCACGTGGGCACCAATGATACTGCCAAGAATGACCTTGAGCGGATCACTGCGGACTACGTGGCTCTGGGAAGAAGGATAAAGGAGTTTGAGGCGCAGGTGGTGTTCTCGTCCATCCTCCCCGTGGAAGGAAAAGGCCTGGGTAGGGACCGTCGAATAGTAGAAGTCAACGAATGGCTACGCAGGTGGTGTCGGAGAGAAGGCTTTGGATTCTTTGACCATGGGATGGTGTTCCATGAAGGAGGAGTGCTGGGCAGAGACGGGCTCCACCTTACGAAGAGAGGGAAGAGCATCTTTGCGAGCAGGCTGGCTAACCTAGTGAGGAGAGCTTTAAATTAGGTTCACCGTGCGAAGGAGACCAAAGCCCTGAGGTAAGTGGGAAAGCGGGATACCGGGAGGAAGCACAGGCAGGAATGTCTGTGAGGGGAGGGCTCCTGCCTCATACTGAGAATGAGGGGCGATCAGCAGGTTATCTCAAGTGCTTATATACGAATGCGCAAAGCCTTGGAAACAAGCAGGAAGAACTGGAAGTCCTGGTGACGTCAAGGAATTATGACGTGATTGGAATAACAGAGACTTGGTGGGATAACTCACATGACTGGAGTACTGTCATGGATGGTTATAAACTGTTCAGGAAGGACAGGCAGGGCAGAAAAGGTGGGGGAGTAGCACTGTATGTAAGGGAGCAGTATGACTGCTCAGAGCTCCGGTACGATACTGCAGAAAAACCTGAGTGTCTCTGGATTAAGTTTAGAAGTGTGAGCAATAAGAGTGATGTAGTGGTGGGAGTCTGCTATAGACCACCGGACCAGGGGGATGAGGTGGATGAGGCTTTCTTCCGGCAGCTCGCGGAAGCTACTAGATCGCATGCCCTGGTTCTCATGGGTGACTTTAATTTTCCTGATATCTGCTGGGAGAGCAGTACAGCAGTGCATAGACAATCCAAGAAGTTTTTGGATAGCGTAGGGGACAATTTCCTGGTGCAAGTGCTAGAGGAGCCAACTGGGGGGGAGCTTTTCTTGACCTGCTGCTCACAAACCGGGAAGAATTAGTAGGGGAAGCGAAAGTGGATGGGAATCTGGGAGGCAGTGACCATGAGTTGGTTGAGTTCAGGATCCTGACACAGGGAAGAAAGGTAAGCAGCAGGATACGGACCCTGGACTTCAGGAAAGCAGACTTCGACTCCCTCAGGGAACGGATGGGTAGGATCCCCTGGGGGACTAACATGAAGGGGAAAGGAGTCCAGGAGAGCTGGCTGTATTTCAAGGAATCCCTGTTGAGGTTACAGGGACAAACCATCCCGATGTGTCGAAAGAATAGTAAGTATGGCAGGCGACCAGCTTGGCTTAACAGTGAAATCCTAGCAGATCTTAAGCATAAAAAAGAAGCTTACAAGAAGTGGAAGGTTGGACATATGACCAGGGAAGAGTATAAAAATATTGCCCGGGCATGTAGGAATGAAATTAGGAGGGCCAAATCGCACCTGGAGCTGCAGCTAGCGAGAGATGTTAAGAGTAACAAGAAGGGTTTCTTCAGGTATGTTGGCAACAAGAAGAAAGCCAAGGAAAGTGTGGGCCCCTTAATGCATGAGGGAGGCAACCTAGTGATGGAGGATGTGGAAAAAGGTAATGTACTCAATGCTTTTTTTGCCTCTGTCTCCACGAACAAGGTCAGCTCCCAGACTGCTGTGCTGGGCATCACAACATGAGGAATAGATGGCCAGCCCTCTGTGGAGAAAGAGGTGGTTAGGGACTATTTAGAAAAACTGGACGTGCACAAGTCCATGGGGCCGGATGAATTGCATCCGAGAGTGCTAAAGGAACTGGCGGCTGTGATTGCAGAGCCATTGGCCATTATCTTTGAAAACTCGTGGCGAACGGGGGAAGTCCCGGATGACTGGAAAAAGGCTAATGTAGTGCCAATCTTTAAAAAAGGGAAGAAGGAGGATCCTGGGAACTACAGGCCAGTAAGCCTCACTTCAGTCCCCGGAAAAATCATGGAGCAGGTCCTCAAAGAATCAATCCTGAAGCACTTACATGAGAGGAAAGTGATCAGGAACAGTCAGCATGGATTCACCAAGGAAAGGTCATGCCTGACTAATCTAATCGCCTTGTATGATGAGATTACTGGTTCTGTGGATGAAGGGAAAGCAGTGGATGTATTGTATCTTGACTTTAGCAAAGCTTTTGACACGGTCTCCCACAGTGTTCTTGTCAGCAAGTTAAGGAAGTATGGGCTGGATGAATGCACTATAAGGTGGGTAGAAAGTTGGCTAGATTGTCGGGCTCAACGGGTAGTGATCAATGGCTCCATGTCTAGTTGGCAGCCGGTGTCAAGTGGAGTGCCCCAGGGGTCGGTCCTGGGGCCGGTTTTGTTCAATATCTTCATAAATGATCTGGAGGATGGTGTGGATTGCACTCTCAGCAAATTTGCGGATGATACTAAACTGGGAGGAGTGGTAGATATGCTGGAGGGCAGGGATAGGATACAGAGGGACCTAGACAAATTGGAGGATTGGGCCAAAAGCAATCTGATGAGGTTCAATAAGGATAAGTGCAGGGTCCTGCACTTAGGACAGAAGAACCCAATGCACAGCTACAGACTAGGGACCGAATGGCTAGGCAGCAGTTCTGCGGAAAAAGACCTAGGGGTGACAGTGGACGAGAAGCTGGATATGAGCCAGCAGTGTGCCCTTGTTGCCAAGAAGGCCAATGGCATTTTGGGATGTATAAGTAGGGGCATAGCGAGCAGATCGAGGGACGTGATCGTTCCCCTCTATTCGACATTGGTGAGGCCTCATCTGGAGTACTGTGTCCAGTTTTGGGCCCCACACTACAAGAAGGATGTGGATAAATTGGAGAGAGTCCAGCGAAGGGCAACAAAAATGATTAGGGGTCTGGAACACATGAGTTATGAGGAGAGGCTGAGGGAACTGGGATTGTTTAGTGTGCAGAAGAGAAGAATGAGGAGGGATTTGATAGCTGCTTTCAACTACCTAAGAGGTAGTTCCAGAGAGGATGGTTCTAGACTATTCTCAGTGGTGGAAGAGCACAGGACAAGGAGTAATGGTCTCAAGTTGCAGTGGGGGAGGTTTAGGTTGGATATTAGGAAAAACTTTTTCACTAGGAGGGTGGTGAAACACTGGAATGCGTTGCCTAGGCAGGTGGTGGAATCTCCTTCTTTAGAAGTTTTTAAGGTCAGGCTTGACAAAGCCCTGGCTGGGATGATTTAATTGGGTATGGGTCCTGCTTTTGAGCAGGGGGTTGGACTAGATGACCTCCTGAGGTCCCTTCCAACCCTGATATTCTATGATTCTATGATTCTATGAAAGGCAGCCCCAGTGTGGCAGCAAACCTCCCTGCTGTGCTCCTCAGGCACCCCCCCCCACTCCCGCAGGCGAATGAACCCCCGTGGAACAGGCCCTGGCCATGCCAGGACAAGGAGATGAAGCAGCCGCCCCATGTCTGCGCGGAGCAGAGAGAAAGTTGGACGAACCAGCTCTGCTAGAGGGTGAGGAGATGGGAGTCAGGCGTGGGCCCCAGTTCGCCTCAAGCTTGGGGGGCAAGGAGGGTTATGTAGCAGGGACCCCAGCTGGGGATGGGGTTGACATGGTACACCCATGTGCTCTGGGGGGCCTGGGCTAACTATCCCTGTCCGGAAGCCTGCAGCAGTTTTGTGGTGGAAGATTCCCTGGCTGATAGCCCAGGATTTTCCCCCGAATGGGCAGGGTGGGGAGAACTACAACTAACGGCGGAGCCCAGCTCCCACGTCTCTGCTGCGCACAGCTAAGAAAAGCTCCTCAGTTTGTGTTAAAATTGGTGTGAGGGTAGGCAGGCGAGTGACACGAACGGCTCCAGCATTGCCAGCCCGGCCCCTCCAGTGAAGGAGCTGCTGTTTGGGCATCGCAATGCAGGTCCTGAGGGCTGCACTAAGGCACTGCTCCCAGATCAGATCTCATTTCTTTTGCCCTTGGTTTAGTGTTTAACAGCATCTCCTTTTCAGGGCACTACCCTCGTGTTTCATCTGTGCTGAGATGTTCCTCGCTGCATCAGAGCCTGGTGCCTGGCTTTCCCAGTTTACGGCATCCCATTGCTTCTGGGCTTGAGAGTTACACTTCACAACAAGGCCACAGATGAACCTATGCCTGCATCATGCCGCAAGCGTGGCAAGAAGCTCCTGCCCCAAGCACTTCCTGCTCCCAGAGTAGTGCCTGCCGTGGAGAGGCGTCCTTCATTCAAAAAAAAAGGAATGCTGCAAAGCAGAGCCCTAGGGTGCTCCCTAGCATAGGGAAGACAAAGCTGGAAGCAGAATCCAGCAACCCTGTAGCAATGGCACATCACCTAGGGAGGGGTTGATACTGTACCTGACCGCTCCATTAACTCCAGTTCTCGCTGTGTGTCTGGTGACTGAGGGGGAGATCTTCAGAGACAACAACTCCTCTTGCCATTGTGAGTGAATGGAGCCAATCCCCTCCATCCTAGCATCACCCCCGAGCCCATGAGCAGTGCAGGTGGGAGAGTGTGGTCCATCTATCCAATCTAGGGTGGAGGATTTCCCTTGGGGTGGGGGCAGATTGGGAGAGCCCTGCTCTGCCAGGGACTTGCTGGGGAACCTCAGGTCACTCCATAGGTCTCTCTGTGCCTCAGCTGCTGATGGGTGAAATGGGGACAACAGCCCATCCCCACAGGCCGGGATGGAAGGAGGAGAACTCACAGGTATCTGGCCCTTTGACCACCGCATTGAAGGGGCCATCCCAGAGACTGGAGAGGAAGGCCCCCTCCGGTGCCCGGACTTACCCAGACACTCCCTGGAGTCATGAGGCTGGTTGCAATTCAGGGCCACGGCAGTGGCCAAAACTTCCCACCTTGGCTGCCTGGAGTACACATAGCCAGACTGGGCATGATTATAGTGGGGGTGGGAGGGTTTGTACTCCACCTCTCCGCTTGAGGCTTAGGTGAGGACAGTCTCTCTCCCCCTTGGCACTTGGCAGGTCGAGGGGCGGAGCTAGCAGGGGGGTATAGCGCAGTCATGCTGCTCTTAGCCAAAGCAGTGGGGACAAGACAGATAGCAAGGGGGTGTCAGCCACACCCACCCTCTGCATGCCCGGTTCACACTTAGTTCGTTACAGCAGTGTGTTCCAAAGGGCCCCTGCATGGAGAAGAACCTGCAGATGCTTCAGGGATGCTGGGCTGAGTTAAGATCGCGTTGAGGGGTATTTGCAAGTGAGGCTTGAAAATGTTCAACACCAACAGTGCAAGCTGGGAAGACATGCCAAGTCCCAGGCTATGCTGGAGAGCTGTGCTGCCCCAGGGAGCCAACGAGGCAGAGAGGAAAGTGCAGCCGGCCTCAGCTCAGCCACTAGTGGTCACTGGCTTCACCTGGACCTGCCCCTTACCCCGTCACAAGGACTGTCATGCAAGATTTGGCCTTTTAGCCACTTGTGATGCTGTAGCACAACACATAGGTTTGCCAACCTTCTAACTGCACAAAACCGAACACCATTGACCTACCCTTGCTCCAACCCTGCCCTGAGGCCCCACCCCTGCCCCACCCCTTCTCCAAGGCCCCACCCCTACTCGCTCCATCGCCCCCTCCCTCCATCACTTGCTCTCCACCAACCTCACGCACTTGCTCATTTTCACCGGGCTCGGGCAGGTTTTTGGGATGCAGCAGGGGGTGAGGGTTTTGGGGTACAGGAGGGGGCTCCAGGCTGGGGGGAGGGGCCGAGGAGTTTGGTGTGTGGGTGGGGGCTCCGGGCTGAGGCAGAGCGTTGAGGTGTGTGAGGGGGTATGAGATCTGGGCTGGGGGGTGCGGGCTCTTGGATGGGGTCAGAGATGAGGGGTTTGGGGTGCAGGAGAAGGCTCCAGGCTAGGGCTGAGAGGTTAGAAGTGTGGGAGGGATCCCCTCCAGAAGTCGTCCCCCCCACCATGCCTCACCATCTGGCACTCCAAGCCCAAGATGCTTTGTCCAGCTCTGTATCCAGCGCCCACCAGGGCTCAGGGCAGGCGCTACTTGACCAGAAGCTGGAGTTTATGGTTCTATACAAATTAGCTTAATTTCCATGAAATTCCCTCCATGGGGCAGTGCAAGCTGGGAAGACTGTGATGTCACCAGGGCTGGCTATCCGTCAAGCTGGTGGCTGTCACCAGACAAGCACTAGGTAACACCAGCTCTGACAAGGTAAGGAGCCTTTCAAAGTCGGGTTGCCCCTGCCCCTCTCTGCAACTGCCAGGAGAAGAACCGAGCCAGTTCTGTTTCCTGCTCTCCCAGCTGCCATATTTGTACATATGGCAGGGCCAGGGTCAGGCCACAGCAAAACCTGTTTTTACTGGAACTAAAAATAAAACTCCATGGATCCTTTTCTGCTGATTTAGGGGTTTGACTTTCCCTTCCCTGGAACTCACAGGCTGGTCATAACTGACTTAGGGGCATTTCTTTAATCTCCTTGTGTAGTGCGGCTTTGTACAGCCTCCATGCGCTGGTGTCGAGCTGTGTGCCTGCAAGGCAGGGCAGAGGCCAGTCGGCGGGGAGTGGTGAAGATTCCTTCTATTGCTTCCTTAGCATGGGCCCAGGCACACCTTTGTCTCTGTCTTCAGAAAGATGAATGGCAAAGCTTTGGTAAAAGCCTTGCATAAGATCCTGGATCAGTAAGTGATGCAGGTGTTACAGGGTGACTTAAAAGCAACTTCTCCTTTACTTGTCTGCCAAAACCTGAGGTCAGCATTCCTGTTCCCATCCACCGGCTGGTGAGAAATGCTGGTTCAGGTGCTGGGGATGTGCTGCTGCTAGTGGGGAACACGGCTGCCCTCACCTCAGGTCTTGGCAGGGAAGTGATGAAAGCGATTGCTTGGCTTTCAGATATGCACGCATTTGTGACATTTAATGCTTGCTCCATGCGGGATCTTGCAGGGGCTTGTTAGGGGGCTTATTCCTTCACCCACTTACTTCCCTGGTCCTTCTCGCATGAACAGAGAGCAACAATACCCGAAGTCCAAAAGTGCAAACAATTCGATGTTTATTGGGGTGAACTTCCAGCAAGAGTGATTCCAGTTTTCTTCCTTAGTGTCCTCCTTCCCAGCTCTCACACCACAGAGCCTTACACCTGTGTCCCTGTTCCCATTCCTGCTCCTAGCCAAACATGATTCCAATTTCCCCACCCCCATTACCTATTCCCATTTCCCCTTTTAGCAAAACATGATTCCAATTTCCCCACCCTATTCCCTGTTCCCATCTCCCCCACCCACACACCCACCCACTTCCTGATTGACTGCAGACTATATAGTAAAACTTGAGTTCTGCTTAGCTATACCTTAACCAATCATTTTCCTGAAATTTAACTAACCAATCCTAACATATTATAACATGATTATGTAACCAATTCTATCCCACCACCTTAATTAGTTTACACCCAGCAAAATTAATTATACAGCAGACAGGAACAATCACAGAACCAGACAGAGATTATACAGACAAACAATAGCAAAGTGGGAACTATAATGACAAAACAATACAGAAGTGAGGATTTCACATCCCAGCTATTGATAAGTGAGTTCTTGCCAGACAGGATGCTATCAAACTAAGTTTCCTTTTACATCTTCTAGGCAATTCCCTTTCTCTGGAGGCGATAGGCATTATCAGGACAGGATTGTATTCCTAACAGCCCAATAGCACCTTCTTTCAATGTGACTAGTTTGGAATGTGAGGATGTGACCGATCTCTTCCCAGCTTATGGCTGCCTCTGCTGCTTAGCCAAAGGCCTTAGCCTAAGAAGAGGGCCTCAGACTGTCACAGTAAGAGAAGGCCCTTACACCGGCAGACAGTGATTTTGATTCTTTCTTTTATACCTCTATAACTAGCCAAGTGATAAGAATACACCTAAATTCTTCAAGTACAGGCCTTTACCGACAGGCCTGAATATCTATATCCTAACAGGGCTCTTTAATTCACTTCAAGGGCAGAGCTGCCTGGCCCCCAGGCTGAGTGGTGCTGATGAGGGGCTCTGCCTTTGAAAGCAACTGGCTGCTACTAACCAGGCACAGTGGGATATGTCACCAGAGTACAGGGTTACTTGCGCTACCCACTTGCTGGTGCTGTGTGATCCCAGGATGCCTGGCTCTCGGCTAGCCCCACCGCGCTGCTGGGCACAGCGCAGCCTCACTGCAGTCTGAAAGAGGCACCCCTGTAGTCACACAGTTATAGACATGAGTGGTGGGTATAATAGGCCAGGGGAGTCTCTGCCTTCCCTGGCTGGAGCTGCTGCCACGAGATGCTGGGCTGGGGCTGCTCAGGCTGGCCGGCATGGCTGGGGCTGCTCGGGTCAGCTGGCCCAGGACTGGGGCCAGCCCGGGGCCCATCTGGTGGAGTGTATGGCTCGGAGTTCTGGCCATCCTGGGGCTTCTTCGGCCATAGGGGGGAATCAGGGCTCCTGCCACGGTGGGCGGGGCCTCATGCAGAAGGGACGGGGCCACGGAACTAGCCTCCCCATAGGGAGGTCCACCTGCCGCCCACTGTCATAGAGTAGGGTTGCCACCTGTACGGGTTTTACCCGGACAGTCCAGTTTTTGGCTTCTATGTCTGGGTGACATTTAGGGTTGCCAAGAGACCGGTTTCTGACTGGAAAGTCTGGCGAAAAGGAGACCTGACAGTGTCCGGTTACCAGCGGGAGGCATCAGGTTATCAACCCACGCCAGCCCCTGCTCAGCTGGGGCTGCCTCCTACCTGCAGGCAGGCTCCTTGTCAGGCTGCAACAGCTCCCATCCCAGCCCTGGAGCAGAGGGAGCCCAGCTTGGGGGTTAGGGAAGGGAGGTGGTCGTCGGGGACTCTCTTCTCAGGGGGACTGAGTCATCTATCTGCCGCCCCGACCGGGAAAACCGAGAAATCTGCTGCTTGCCTGGAGCTAGGATTCATGATGTGACGAAGAGACTACCGAGACTCATCAAGCCCTCGGATCGCTACCCCTTCCTGCTTCTCCACGTGGGCACCAATGATACTGCCAAGAATGACCTTGAGCAGATCACTGCGGACTACATGGCTCTGGGAAGAAAGATAAAGGAGTTTGAGGCGCAAATGGTGTTCTCGTCCATCCTCCCTGTGGAAGGAAAAGGCCCATGTAGAAACCATCAAATCATGGAAGTCAATGAATGGCTACACAGGTGGTGTTGGAGAGAAGGCTTTGGATTTTTTGACCATGGGATGGTGTTCCAAGAAGGAGGAGTGCTAGGCAGAAACGGGCTCCACCTAACGAAGAGAGGGAAGAGCATCTTCGCAAGCAGGCTGGCTAACCTAGTGAGAAGGGCTTTCAACTAGGTTCGCCGGGGGAAGGAGACCAAAACCCTGAGGTAAGTGGGGACGTGGGATACCGGGAGGAAGCACGAGCAGGAGAACGCGAGAGGGGAGGGCTCCTGCCTCATATTGAGAAAGAGGGATGATCAGTGAGTTATCTCAAGTGCCTATACACAAATGCAAGAAGCCTTGGAAACAAGCAGGGAGAACTGGAGGTCCTGGCACAGTCAAGGAATTATGATGTGATTGGAATAACGGAGACTTGGTGGGATAACTCACATGACTGGAGTACTGTCATGGATGTTCAGGTAGGACAGGCAGGGTAGAAAAGGTGGGGGATTTGCATTGTATGTAAGAGAGCAGTATGACTGCTCAAAGCTCCGGTATGAAACTGCAGAAAAACCCGAGAGTCTCTGGATTAAGTTTGCAAAAAGAAAAGGAGTACTTGTGGCACCTTAGAGACTAACCAATTTATTTGAGCATGAGCTTTCGTGAGCTACAGCTCACTTCATCGGATGCATACCGTGGAAACTGCAGAAGACATTATATACACACAGAGACCAAGAACCAGCAGGACAGTGGGGTGGGAGGAGGTATTGTTTCATGGGCAGGATCCCCTGGGAGAATAACATGAGGGGGAAAGGAGTCCAGGAGAGCTGGCTGTATTTTAAAGAATCCTTATTTAGGTTACAGGGACAAACCATCCCGATGTGTAGAAAGAATAGTAAATATGGCAGGCGACCAGCTTGGCTTAACAGTGAAATCCTTGCTGATCTTAAACACAAAAAAGAAGCTTACAAGAAGTGGAAGATTGGACAAATGACAAGGGAGGAGTATAAAAATATTGCTCAGGTATGCAGGGGTGAAATGAGGAAGGCCAAATCACACCTGGAGTTGCAGCTAGCAAGAGATGTTAAGAGTAACAAGAAGGGTTTCTTCAGGTATATTAGCAACAAGAAGAAGGTCAAGGAAAGTGTGGGCCCCTTACTGAATGAGGGAGGCAACCTAGTGACAGAGGATGTGGAAAAAGCTAATGTACTCAATGCTTTTTTTGCCTCTGTCTTCATGAAGAAGGTCAGCTCCCAGACTACTGCACTGGGCAGCACAGCATGGGGAGGAGGTGACCAGCCCTCTGTGGAGAAAGAAGTGGTTTGGGACTATTTAGAAAAGCTGGATGAGCACAAGTCCATGGGGCCAGATGCGCTGCATCCGAGAGTGCTAAAGGAGTTGGCGGATGTGATTGCAGAGCCATTGGCCATTCTCTTTGAAAACTCATGGCGACCAGGGGAGGTCCCGGACGACTGGAAAAAGGCTAATGTAGTGCCCATTTTTAAAAAGGGAAGAAGAAGGATGCGGAGAACTACAGGCCAGTCAACCTCACCTCAGTCCCTGGAAAAATCATGGAGTAGGTCCTCAAGGAATCAATTCTGAAGCACTTAGAGGAGAGGAAAGTGATCAGGAACAGTCAGCATGGATTCACCAAGGGCAAGTCATGCCTGACTAACCTAATTGCCTTCTATGACGAGATAACTGGCTCTGTGGATGAGGGGAAAGCAGTGGATGTGTTGTTCCTTGACTTTAGCAAAGCTCTTGACACAGTTTCCCACAGTATTCTTGCCAGCAAGTTAAAGAAGTATGGGCTGGATGAATGAACTATAAGGTGGATAGAAAGCTGGCTAGATTGTCAGACTCAACGGGTAGCGATCAATGGCTCCATGTCTAGTTGGCAGCCGGTATCAAGTGGAGTGCCCCAAGGGTCGGTCCTGGGGCCGGTTTTGTTCAATATCTTCATTAATGATCTTGAGGATGGCGTGGATTGCATCCTCAGCAAGTTTTCAGATTACACTAAACTGGTAGGAGAGGTAAATACGCTGGAGGGTAGGGATAGGATACAGAGGGACCTAGACAAATTAGAGGATTGGGCCAAAAGAAATCTGATGAGGTTCAACAAGGACAAGTGCAGAGTCCTGCACTTAGGTAGGAAGAATCCCATGCACTGCTACAGATTAGGGACCGAATGGCTAGGCAGCAGTTCTGCAGAAAAGGACCTAGGGGTTACAATGGACAAGAAGCTGGATATGAGTCAACAGTGGGCCCTTGTTGCCAAGAAGGCCAATGGCATTTTGGGATGTATAAGTAGGGGCATTGCCAGCAGATTGAGGGATGTGACTGTTCCCCTCTATTCGACATTGGTGAGGCCTCATCTTGAGTACTGTGTCCAGTTTTGGGCCCCACACTACAAGAAGGATGTGAAAAAATTGGAAAACATCCAGCGGAGGGCAACAAAAATTATTAGGGGACTGGAACACATGACTTATAAGGAGAGGCTGAGGGAATTGGGATTGTTTAGTCTGCGGAAGAGAAGAATGAGGGGGGATTTGATAGCTGCTTTCAACTACCTGAAAGGGGGTTCCAAAGAGGATGGATCTAGACTGTTCTCCATGGTAGCAGATGACAGAACAAGGAGTAATGGCTTCAAGTTGCAGTGGGGGATGTTTAGGTTGGATATTAGGAAAAAATTTTTCACTAGGAGGGTGGTGAAGCACTGGAATGCGTTACCTAGGGAGGTGGTGGAATCTCTGTCCTTAGAGGTTTTTAAAGTCAGGCTTGACAAAGCCCTGGCTGGGATGATTTAGTTGGGGATTGGTCCTTCTTTGAGCAGGGGGTTGGACTAGCTGACCTCCTGAGGTCCCTTCCAACCCGGATATTCTATGATTCTATGATTCTATGATCCACAGAATGAAGATGGGAGGGGTAGAGAGGATTGTGCAATGGGGTGGGGCCTTGCGGGTAAGAGGGGGAGCAGGAACGGGGCCTCGGGGGGGAAGAGATGGGGCAGGTGCGGAACCTTGGGAAAAGAGGCGGAGAAGGGGACGGGGCCTTGAGAGAAGAGGTGGAGCCGGGGTGGGGCCTTGGGGGGAAGAGGCAGAGCAGGAGTGGGGTGGGGTCCGATTACCAGCAATTAGAAAGGTGGAAACCCTATCAAAGATTCCAAGGCCAGAATGGAGCACTGCGATGATCTAGTCTGACTTCCTCTAGAGGACAGGCCAGAGAAGTGGCCTTAAATAATTCCTAGAGCACAGCTTTCAGAAAAACATCCAATCTGGATTTAAAATGATCAGTGGGGAATCCACCATGACCATTGGTAAATTAGTCCAATAATTAATTTGTCTAGCCTCACCTTCTGACCTTTGGACTGAGTTAGACCTTTCTCTGCTAGACTAAAGAGTCCATTATGAAATATTTGTTCCCCATGTACATACTTACAGACTGTGACCAAGTCCCCTCTTAACCTTTTCTTTGTTAAATTACATAGACTGAGCTCCCTGCGTCTATCACTATAAAACATGTTTTCTAATCCTAGAATCATGCTTGTGACTCTTCTCTGAACCTTCTCCAATCTGTCAACATCATTTTTGAATTGTGGGAACCAGAACCAGACACAGTATTCCAGCAGACATCACACCAGTGCCAAATACAGTGGTAAAATAACCTCTCTACACCTACTTGAGATTCCACTATTTATGCAACCTAGGGATTAGCTCTTTTGGCCACAGTGGCACAGTTGGAGCTCATGTTCCGCTGATTATCCACCATGACTCCTGAATCATTTTCAGAGTCACTGCTTCTCAGGAGAGAATCCCCCATTCAGTAAGAATGGCCAACATTCTTTGTTTCTAGATGTACACATTACATTTAGCCATATTAAAACACATTCTTTGCTTGCTCCCAGTTTACCAAGCAATCCAGATCATCACTGGCCTGAATCATTGACCTGTGCTCTTCATTATTTACCACTCCCTCAATTTTGTTGTCACCTGCAACCTTTATCAGTGACGATTTTATCTTTTCTTCCAGGCTATTGATAAAAATGTGAAATAGCATGGGGCCAAGAACCAATCTCTGCAGAACCCCACTAGAAATACACCCACTTGATAACTATTCCCCATTTACAGTTACATTTTGAGGCCTATCAATTAGCGAGCTTGTAACCCATTTAATATATGCCAGGTTAATTTATATTGTTCTTGTTCTTTAATCAAAATGTCATGCGGTATCAAGTCAAACACCTTACACAAAGCTAGTATATTTTGTCAACACTGTTACCTTTATCAACTAAACTTGTAACATCGTCAAAAAAGATATCAAATTAGTTTGACAGGATTTATTTTCCATGCCCCATTGACTGGCATTAATTATGTTACCCTCCCTTGATTTTTTATTAATTGGGACCTGTATCAGCCATTCCATTGTCACAGATCCTATGAAGGAACCCCTTCAGTGTGCCAGACCACCAAGGGGTCTCACTCTTCTCCCACGGTCAGCCATGAAGCTTTACCATCTCCTCAGACTGGAACTCTGGGTCTCCAGCCCTCCTGCTGCACACTGTGAGCTCTGCTCAGCAGGTCCAGCTGAGACACACCCCGATGGAGACTTGTCCACTCTGCGGGGATCAATGCACCTCGCCCAGCATTGGCAGTGACACTCACCCAGTGCTGTCGACACAGTCAGGTTTATTAGTCAGCTGGGCATAGCATAGGAAAGCCTTAGGGTAGCACCAAGGAAGGAAGGGTGAAGAATAGTCATAGAATCATAGAATCATAGAATATCAGGGTTGGAAGGGACCCCTGAAGGTCATCTAGTCCAACCCCCTGCTCGAAGCAGGACCAATTCCCAGTTAAATCATCCCAGCCAGGGCTTTGTCAAGCCTGACCTTAAAAACCTCTAAGGAAGGAGATTCTACCACCTCCCTAGGTAACGCATTCCAGTGTTTCACCACCCTCTTAGTGAAAAAGTTTTTCCTAATATCCAATCTAAACCTCCCCCACTGCAACTTGAGACCATTACTCCTTGTTCTGTCATCTGCTACCATTGAGAACAGTCTAGAGCCATCCACTTTGGAACCCCCTTTCAGGTAGTTGAAAGCAGCTATCAAATCCCCCCTCATTCTTCTCTTCTGCAGGCTAAACAATCCCAGCTCCCTCAGCCTCTCCTCATAAGTCATGTGTTCTAGACCCCTAATTATTTTTGTTGCCCTTCGCTGGACTCTCTCCAATTTATCCACATCCTTCTTGTAGTGTGGGGCCCAAAACTGGACACAGTACTCCAGATGAGGCCTCACCAATGTCGAATAGAGGGGAACGATCACGTCCCTCGATCTGCTCGCTATGCCCCTACTTATACATCCCAAAATGCCATTGGCCTTCTTGGCAACAAGGGCACACTGCTGACTCATATCCAGCTTCTCGTCCACTGTCACCCCTAGGTCCTTTTCCTCAGAACTGCTGCCTAGCCATTCGGTCCCTAGTCTGTAGCGGTGGATTGGATTCTTCCATCCTAAGTGCAGGACCCTGCACTTATCCTTATTGAACCTCATCAGATTTCTTTTGGCCCAATCCTCCAATTTGTCTAGGTCCTTCTGTATCCTATCCCTCCCCTCCAGCGTATCTACCACTCCTCCCAGTTTAGTATCATCCGCAAATTTGCTGAGAGTGCAATCCACACCATCCTCCAGATCATTTATGAAGATATTGAACAAAACCGGCCCCAGGACTGACCCTTGGGGCACTCCACTTGATACCGGCTGCCAACTAGACATGGAGCCATGGAGTCCATCCTGGCCAGCCCAGAGCCCAGCCATGCTGTGGTGAACCCCCTTGCTCAAGCTCTGTCTCTCTCCGTCTGACCTCCTTGGTCAGTTCCCAGGTGAGAGCCCCGACTCCTTTCTGCAGCAACTCTGATCCCACACCCTCAACCCTTTCCCAGCCCTTTGTTCTCGAGCTGGGGTCTGTGCTCAGCTCGCCTGCTGAGAGCTGGGAAATCCATCTCCTGATAGGTCACTGGTTGCTAGGTGTCCATGACCTGGTGACTGGCTTTGCTGCTGTCTTCCCAGATGATCCCTTGACATGGAGACTAAGGCTCAGACAGTGAAGCGAAACCCACACTTATGTGTGTCAGCCTGCCCTGAGAGTAAACAGTGCTTTTCCACCCCACTGGGTAGCAATGCCGCATATAGGAGAAACTGAGGCACATATCGGATTCATTAAAATATTACAGAAAATTCCTGGTTCGTCATATCATTATCTTGGCCGGGATCCATGTCAGGCTGACAGGCCTACAATTACCCAGGTCATCCCATTTACCCTTTTAAAACATTGGCACAACATTAGCTTTCTTCCAGTCCTCTGAAACTTCCCTGATGTTCCAAGACTTATTGAAAATCAACATTACTGGTCCAGGAAGCTCCTCAGCCAGCTCTTATAGAACTCTTGGAGACAAGTTATCCAGACCTGCTGATTTAAAAATGTCTAGCTTTAATAGTTACTATTTAATATCCTCCTCAGATACTAGTGCAATGGAAAGAGTGTTATATGATATGACTACAGCATCTGTTACTTTCTGCCAAATACAGAATAGAAATATTCATTGAACCCTTCTACATTTTAAAAAAAATATTATTGGTAATTTTACCATTTCCATCTAGTAATGGACCAATACCACAGTTACAATTCTTTTTGTCCCTAATATACCTATAAAACTCCTCCCTATTGTCTTTAACTCTGTTGGCCATAGAGGTCTCCTTGTGCCCCTTTGCTTCCCTTATCAATTTTCTAGAGTTTCTAACTTCTAATTTATATCAATCACTATCAACTTTCTCTAGCTTTTATTTGTTATACATTGTTTTATATAACTGCCTTCACCTCCCCTCTAAACCAGGTTGTTGTCTTAATCAGCACAGTCTTCTTTCTCGATTGTGGGACTATGGCTGTTTGGGCATCTAGCATGGTGTTCAAAAACAATTCCCAATCATCATTTGCATTTTTCTGATTAAATTCTTCCTCCCAGCTGAGGCACATCTCAGACATGATTCTCCTCTCACCCTCTTCCTCCCACTCCAAGTCCAGGCACAAGCCCAGAGGTCTGGTGGCACCAGCAGAAGGTAGAGCTGGCAGGACTTTCATCTCTCTGCATTCACCATAGCTAGCCCCCCTCCCCTCCTTGCCCCACATCCCATTCCGAGTGGCAAGGTTTCCTGGGGATTGTGTGGGCGGTTGGCAGCCAGGGTTGGCCCTTGCTCCCTCAGTCCCCAGGGATCCCTTGCAGTGGCCAGGCTTCCCTCTGCGCTCTCTTTGCCCTTCTCCCTTGGCAGGATTGGGCCCATGGGGGAAAGTGGCATGGCGGTGTGTGGCACCACAGTGCTGGAAGGTGTCCGTTACTAACATTGTGCTCAGCCCTGGCTCTGCAGTGACGTGCTCCCTGCCTGTGCCCTGCACGGAGCTCACAGACAGGCACTGAGCGGCTGGGCTGCCGGCCATGATGAGGCAGCATCTCCATGGCTGGGGAGTGGCTGCAGACTGTCTGAGCACCCCACCCATAGCTCCTTGAGCCAGCGCTTGTGCCATGTGGGAGCCCTGAGCACCTCAGATGGGCGAGGTGCTCAGGGCTCCCACATGGGCACAAGTGCTCAGCATTGGCAGTGCCTCAGCGGCTCACCGGTCGGGCCAATACCCACACAGCACACTGGCCTTGTACCCAGCTGGGCTGCTGCTCGCTGCCCAAGTCTGGCCCAGTCCTGCCAGACAGGTTCATGGTTCTTGGAGCCTGGGGGTCCCAGCCCACTGAACCACTGGGTGAGCCTGCAGGGGTACCATGGCCCAGCCTGGCTAGCCAGGGGCTTATGGGCTTGCACTGGGTACTTGCCCTCTGTCCTGGGCATGTGATACCCTTGAAGCATGCTGCCCTCAGGGGGGCTGGGAACCATGGGCTTCTCCTCTTGCCTTGGTGAGTCTGGGGTCTCAGGGCTATGGCTCACACCCTGCTGCACCTGCAGCCCTCAGAGCTCTGTCTGCCACCTCGGTGGGGGCTGTCTCTCTCCGGAGAAGGAGGCTGCTGGGCCAAGGATGGCTACATGGGGGGTGGGGGGGGTCGGACAGGAAGCATCAGCATGACCTCCAGTCATAGAGTAGCTGGGATGGTTCCTAGGCTCACAGTCCCAGCATGAGCGTGCAGTATCTTGCCTCAGGCAGGACAGCTCCCCTGCTGCTCCTGGTGTCACAGAAATTACACTCAACATGTGCACCTGGCCAGCAGTGCCAGCCTGGGCCAGCCACCCTGCAGACAGGGGAACCTGCAGCGTGCTGTCCCGGGGGCAGGGGGCACTGACAGCACAGCGGGGCAGAGGGGATCCTGGGGCAAGTGTGTGTGAACCCAGCAGGGGGCACTCTCCTGGGATGGGTGGGGACACTGATAGCGCAGGGGGACAGGGACCCCAGGGCTGTAGGCTGGGTGGGGAATATCTCTGTAGTCCTGCTTGGTGCGGGGCACAGACTGTGCAGGAGGGTGGGATAGGATCTATGAGTCAGTGTGAGTGAGGGGTCCCAGCAGGGGGCACTGACAGTGCAGGGAGACAGGGACCCCAGGATGAAAAGTGGGTGCTGTTCTGGGTTGGGGATTGAAGGGCAGGCAGATGGGGTGGGGGTGGCTCTGAGGGGTGACTGACAGGGGAGAGAGATCTGCCTGAAGCAGCCAGGTAGGGTGTGAGGCTGGCTCCACAGACAGGCTGCTGGGGCTCAGTGACTCGGGCTGGGGCATTGCAGGATGCCAGGGAGGTGCTGAGTGCAGGGCAGAGGGGCACGGCCCATGCCAGGCAGAAGCATGGGGCATGGAAAGCAAAGGCTACACACACTCTCTGCCACACACCCTGGATGAGATGCCAGGCTCCGCCTGCCAAGGCTGCCTCTGGATCTAGAACAGCTACAGACATCCCCGAGAAGCTGGGCATTTCTACAGCCATGGCTGCTAGGTAGAGACAGCATTTCAGTCTGGCCTCTCCCAGCAGGGGGCGCTGTGGGGAGCACAGCACTGCCTGGGGGCTCAGAGCAGGTGGATTTTTGCCTGGAAGCCAAGGGTCTGCATGCTGCAGTCGTGGGGGCAGGGGGAACTCCTGCCAGCAGCCCCTGCTTCCCCCAGCCCCATGGAGCAGAGCAGGGAGCAGGGAAAAAGGTGAGGAGACAGCAGCTGCCCCCTAAGCCCCACACATACCCATAGACACATCCCTCCACCCCCACTCCAGCATCCTGCCACCAACCCTAGACAAGCCCCCCAGCACACTCCTCACTCAGCTCCGCAGTGACTGCCAGCCCTGCACCTGCCTCTCCCTACCGTGGAGGTGGGGTCGCCGGGTGTCTGGAGAGTCCTTTCCCTGTGCTCAGATGGCCTGCTCCTCCCTGTTGAACCCCATCAAGGCTCAGTGGGGCAGGGCATGGGTGGAAGCAAAGGCCATGCTGGGAGCACCCCGAAGTAGCAGCTCTGGCTGCCCTGAGCAGTGGGGTCCTGGAGCCACAATGGTGCCGCCCTTGCCCGTTGGTGCCCACAGGCCGTGGAGCGCCCTGGGGAGCTGCAGCCTTGCTGAGCCTAGCATGAGGGTGATCACTGGCTCTTCCATCTGTGCGGAGGGGGGCAGGTGTTAACTGGCTGGGGGCCACTCTCCTGCATGCTGTGCTTTGGGGGGGGGGAAATCCGTATCCACCTGGCATCACCTCTGCCTTCCTGCTGCCCACGGCCAAACACCACAGCAGTGGGTTGAAGGACGTCACTGCCAGGGCAGTGGAGGGAGGGGGAGAGGCAAAGGGCCTGGACTGGGAGCCAGTAGAACCCTCCCTCAGTGGGTGGATTTGGGGCCCTGCTGTGACAGGCTTCAGCAGCTGTGTTCCCCCAGCTCCGTGGTGAGCATTGGGCTTCTCCCATGTTCTGGAGCTGCCCCTCCTGCAGTGCTCCGGGTGCTGGGGGCGCAGGCATCTCGCCTTCCCAATTGCAGTCCATGAGGTGTAAATTGCAGGTTTGCTGTTAACTGGGTCAGAGAATTGTGCAATGTGGCTCCCTTCCCTGCTAATCCCCAGTGCAGCTCGGGCAGCGACGTGCTGGAATGGGGCTGTGCCGGCAAAGCTCTCACTGCCCCCTGCATGCAGCCAGGGTTCAAGAGGGTGCTGGTATGGCAAGCTCCAGGCTTGGCTCAGCTGCCTTGATGGCAGCATGGGAAGATCAGCAGCTATCAGGCGCTGCTCTGGGTGTGCCGGCCTGGCACTGCCAGGTGGGAGCGGAGGAGCAGCTTCTGGGCTCAGAGTGAGTGTAATGCTGCTGCCGGAAAGTGCTGGGTCAGAGGCACCAGTGCCACTCTCTCTTGGATCCACCAAAGTTTCTGGGACCTGCCCCTCCAAACTGGTCCTGGCTCTGGCCCCAGCCCCAGGCTGGCACTGTCCTACCCTCACCTGTGGAAGGAAAAGTTCTGACAAAACCCCTCACCCCCTCCTCCCAACATGTGGCACTGTTCCCGTCTCATCACCAGGGCAATTCCCCATGGGTGCCCTGAACCAGGCCTGACCAGGGGTGGGGGGCAGGGTGGGAACAGTACTCATGTGGGAACAGGGGCTGAGATCTGTGGGCTTGTGAGCACATCAGAACCTGGAGCAGTGCTTGGATGGTTTTATGCTTGGATGGGAGACTGCCATGTGGCCCCTCCAGGCTGGCCAGGGACAGGTGCTCAGCCTACTCCCCTCCTACCCCAGCAAACTGGGCGACTGTCCCACTCCCTGCCAGACCCAGCCATCCTGAACACCCATGCCACCATTGTGCCCATGCCTGGACCCAGTGAGTTCCTGCTGCAGCTCCTGGGGGTAGGGGGTGCCCCTAGGCTCCCGGTTATGTCCAAACAGCACCCCCAGCTCCCCACTGCAACCCACTATCACCCCAACCTTAGTGCCCCTCAATATTATCCACCCTTACCCCCATGACATCCCAATATCACCCCACTGTACTTGAATGCCACTCATCCTAACTGCCCATTGCACCCTGTGATGAAGTGGGAATTGTCTAATATTTTTATGAAGCCAAGATGTGCCTCAGTTTCCCCTATATGTAGTAGTGGTACCCAGTGGCGGGGGGATAGGACTGTTTGATCTCAGGGCAGGCTACAATCTGGGTATGAAATATGGTCCATATGTCTGAGTCATTGGAAAAGGGTGGGCCGCAGCCGACCGCATGTCAGTGGAGAGTCTGAGAAGGCAATGGCAAAGCCAGTGACCAGGCCATGGACGCCTAGCAGCCAATGACCTAGGGGGAGATGGATTTCCCAGCTCTCAGCAGGGGAGCTGAGCACAGACCCCAGCTTGAGAACAAAGGGCTGGGAAGGGGTTAGGAGGGGATCAGAGGTGGCTGCAGGAAGGAGTCGGGGATCTCACCTGGGAGTTGGAGAGAGACAGAGCTTGAGCAAGGGGGTTCACCACAGCACGGCTGGGCTCTGGGTTGGCCAGGATGGACTATGCTTTACCCTTCCTTCCTCGGTGCTACCCTGAGGCTTTCCTATACTGTGCTCAACTGACTAGTAAACCCGACTGTGTCGACAGCGCTGGGTGAGTGTCACTGCCAATGCTGGGCGAGGTGCATTGATCCCTGCAGAGTGGACAAGTCTCCATCGGGGTGTGTCTCAGCTGGACCTGCTGAGCAGAGCTCACGGGGCGTAGCAGGAGGGCTGGAGCCCCAGAGTTCCAGTCTGAGGAGGCGGTGAAGCTGTATTGCTGACCCTGGGGGAAGTGTGACCCTTGGTGGTCTGGCACACTGAGGGGTTCCTCCTAGACACTGTTCCAGAGCTGTGGCTGTTGAACCGACCCTGTGGGTCTGTGACACACCCGAACATCAGCCCACCCCAGGCTCTCTCAGCACCCCAGCCATGCCCCCCATCCTTCCTTTCCCGATCACACCTTGTCCATCTCATTTTGCAGCTGGTTTTCCTCCTGTGGGGGTGGACTGGAGTTGCCAACTGAGGCCTAACCTGAGCTCCTTTCTCCTGGGAAGAGCAGCATGTCACCGTCCCTGCAGGGTCAGTCCCACACCAATGCATGTGAGGTGGTGCTAGCTGCATGTGGGTCTGGTGCCACAGCAAGGGGCTGTCTGCACAGCCCGCTGGAGCCCAGCAGGGCGGACCGGAACGGAGACACGTTTGAACATGGGAAGCCCAGGTAGCTTCACAATGATGAAAAGGCGTCAGAGCTCCATTGAAGTCCTGATCAAAGGCCCCCGGTTCATTATTGTAACTGTGGCACGCACACAAACAAATATTCCAGCTGAGAAATGCAGGCACAAATGCAGGGGCTTCGAATGAAACAGAGCCAAGGCTTTGTACGGCTGGGGAGTGATCAGCGAGTCACTTAAACACCCCCACACCCCTCCCAGCAGCAGCTCCTCATGCTGAGCACACTAATCCCCCCCACAAGGGGGGACACATCTCCTCTGCCCTGTGCCTGCATGTCCCTGCACTGTGCCCACTCCCCTGCAATGGGTCCACTCTGGCCACGCACTGGGGAGAATGTGACAGCAGCCGGAGGCTCTGCACTGACAGCAAACCCCCAGAGGGATCACACTTTGGTGCCAGCCAGGCCCCCCTGCATGGAGGAACAGCCATGGCCAGACTGCCTATGGGGATTGAACAAAGGATCTCTTGAGATCCTTACCCTGCCTTCCCTGCCCTGGTATCTGAGCCCTGGCCTTGAGTTTCATGGGTTTCCTGGGGCTGGGCAGAACCAGAAGGAAGTCTGTTCAAGGAGGCAGTTCCCTTTGGTCCTGGGCTGCCGGCATCCAAGTTCACTGTGGCCCCCCAACAGCCTGCCATGCCTGCGGTCTGTGCATCTGGGCACCCCCAGCCCATAGCAGGGATCCCCCTCCATGAGAGGAAAGTGATCAGAAACAGTCAGCATGGATTCACCAAGGGAAGGTCATGCCTGACTAATCTAATTGCCTTGTATGATGAGATTACTGGTTCTGTGGATGAAGGGAAAGCAGTGGATGTATTGTTTCTTGACTTTAGCAAAGCTTTTGACACGGTCTCCCACAGTATTCTTGTCAGCAAGTTAAAGAAGTATGGGCTGGATGAATGCACTATAAGGTGGGTAGAAAGTTGGCTAGATTGTCGGGCTCAACGAGTAGTGAACAATGGCTCCATGTCTAGTTGGCAGCTGGTGTCAAGTGGAGTGCCCCAGGGGTCGGTCCTGGGGCCGGTTTTGTTCAATATCTTCATAAATGATCTGGAGGATGGTGTGGATTGCACTCTCAGCAAATTTGCGGATGATACTAAACTGGGAGGAGTGGTGGATACGCTGGAGGGCAGGGATAGGATACAGAGGGACCTAGACAAATTGGAGGATTGGGCCAAAAGAAATCTGATGAGGTTCAATAAGGATAAGTCCAGGGTCCTGCACTTAGGACGGAAGAACCCAACGCACAGCTACAGACTAGGGACCGAATGGCTAGGCAGCAGTTCTGCGGAAAAGGACCTAGGGGTGACAGTGGACGAGAAGCTGGATATGAGTCAGCAGTGTGCCTTGTTGCCAAGAAGGCCAATGGCATTTTGGGATGTATAAGTAGGGGCATAGCGAGCAGATCTAGGGACGTGATCGTCCCCCTCTATTCGACATTGGTGAGGTCTCATCTGGAGTACTGTGTCCAGTTTTGGGCCCCACACTACAAGAAGGATGTGGATAAATTGGAGAGAGTCCAGCGAAGGGCAACAAAAATGATTAGGGGTCTGGAACACATGAGTTATGAGGAAAGGCTGAGGGAACTGGGATTGTTTAGTCTGCAGAAGAGAAGAATGAGGGGGGATTTGATAGCTGCTTTCAACTACCTGAGAGGTGGTTCCAGAGAGGATGGTTCTAGACTATTCTCAGTGGTAGAAGAGGACAGGACAAGGAGTAATGGTCTCAAGTTGCAGTGGGGGAGGTTTAGATTGGATATTAGGAAAAACTTTTTCACTAGGAGGGTGGTGAAACACTGGAATGCGATACCTAGGGAGGTGGTAGAATCTCCTTCCTTAGAAGTTTTTAAGGTCAGGCTTGACAAAGCCCTGGCTGGGATGATTTAGTTGGGGATTGGTCCTGCTTTGAGCAGGGGGTTGGACTAGATGGCCTCCTGAGGTCCCTTCCAACCCTGATATTCTATGATTCTATGATTCCTAGAGCTGGGACTGGCCCTGCTCTGTGGGGTGATGCTGGACATGGAGGCTTCCCATGCTGACAGCGACTTACTAAGGGGAGGGCCTCCCCTGTGAGAGCACTAACCAGACCCAGTGCCCCCAGAGACTCTGGGCCTCTAGCTGCTCTTCAGGGCCAAATTCTCCTTGTTTTACACCCCAGGAGATTGTGGTCTGTAACTCAGGTCAGAGTGGGCCCAGGTGCCTGAACTCGGCAGGCAGAGTGGCCCAGTAATTGGCACTGAATGGGCATACTGAGGCATGGGGTCTATTCCTCACCCTGCTGCTGGCCTGCTGGGGGGGTTTGTAGGGCCTGTCACTTCTGGGTCCCTTTCCCCATCTGTAATGTGGAGATCCCGAGTCACACCCTGCTATGCCAAATGTAACACCAACAGACCCCGGTTGTCGGTAGGTGAGATTGAACCTGGGGCCTCTGAAGCTTAGTGCATGAATCTCTACTGCATGAGCTAAAAGCCCTATTGCTTTTAGCTAAGGCTGTAGAGCAGACTCATTAATCTGTCTCTCTAAGTGGTCTTGGTGCCACTAGATGGGACAGAACATCACACCCAGGAGTTGTGTGGGTTACACAAGCACATGGTGAGCTGAGGCCGATGGGCGCTGCATAGTTACTGCGGTTAGACATGCCCAGCGCCTTGTGTGCCCATGGCACTCCATGCACTATGGGTAACATTGCCGGGGCACCTGGGATGAGGCTGGTGGGGGAGGAAACAGGCCCGGGCACAGTGGCCATGTGAGAGAGGGCCCAGGCCCTGGGGGGACAGTGGCTCAAGGTTGGACGTGGCTCAAGGTTGGACGTGAGCTGCTTCAGCAGCAATGGCAGAAGACACTGTGTCTGTGAGGGAGGCAAAGACAGTGATGTTTACAAATACTCAAAAGGGGAAGAAACAGCATGTGCACAGAGCCATGCAAATGGGGGGCATCAATCCACAGACATGGGGCAGGCCAGATGCCACTGGTGGTGGGGAGGCAAACTGCCGTGATCACAGGGAAACAGAACCCAACATGCATGTTTCATAGAATCATAGAATAACAGAGTTGGAAGGGACCTCTGGAGGCCATCTAGTCCAACCCCCTGCCCAGAGCAGGACCAATCCCAACTAAATCATCTCAGCCAGGGCTTTGTCAAGCCTGACCTTAGAAACTTCTAAGGAAGGGGATTCCACCACCTCCCTAGGTAACGCATTCCAGTGTTTCACCACCCTCTTAGTGAAAAAGTTTTTCCTAATATCCAACCGTCACATCGCGAATCTTAGCCCCTGGCAAGCAGCAGACTTCTCTGTTTTCCCAGTCAGGGCGGCAGATAGATGACTCAGTCCCCCTGAGGAGAGAGTCCCCGACCACCACCACCCGCCTTCTTCTCTTGGGAGTGGTGGTCGTGGAAACCCCAACCTTAGGACAGTGCATCTCATGCCTTTCAACTGGTGGAGTCTCCTTCTGCTCCCTTCCCCCAGATGTATCATCTGGGCCACTCCCTGCAATGGTACCTGTGGAGAGAACATGAAAACGGTTACTTATCTGTGTCCGCGTTGCTGGTACATGGACGTTCCCCCTTCTTCTTCTGGAGGTCACATGTTGCCAGATTTCTTCACCGTCCTCCTGTCCGTGCTGCGCAGCCTGCTCTGAATCTTCAGAACCTTGTGCCTGTAGAAGCATATCCTGACATCTGTCCAGGAAATCTTCAGTTTCTCTTATGCAACGCAGGGTCGATACCTGTTGCTCCAGACCTTGAACCTTCTCTTTCAGGGACAGTCCTGCTTTTCTCCAGTTTGTTGGGCATGGCTGTGAAGCCATTGTGCATGTGGTCTCCCAGCTGGCATTCCCAGGCCGGGGTGCAGGCTTGGGCTCTCACAAGTGAGGCCTGTTCTCCCAGGTAACCCCTATGTAGGAAGGGCCAGTCTGGGACAGGGACACCAGTGTCTGGAGCTGCCGAATGCGCTCCCGGACCGGCACCCTCCCAAATCCCCTCCCCTCCCCTCCCTGCTGGGCTCCTCACCACTCAGAAATGCTCGGGCCTCAGGGTGCTCATGGTGAGGCATGGGGCAGAGGTGCAGTGGGGCAGGCAGGGAACACTAGGGCTATGCTGGGGGATGGGGATCCTGTGGAGGGCTGACTGGCAGAGGGTGCTACAAGGGGGTCCCTGGGCTGGATGTTAACTGGCAGGGTATGAACTGCAATGGCACAGTGAGGGTCTCCTGGGCAACGAGACCTGAACTGCATCCTGCTGCCCTGAGCCCAGCCCAGGCCTGGAGTGCGTGAGATGGGCCTTCTGTTGCTCAGCTTGAGCCATCGGGCTCTGTGGAGAGCAACTCTTGCCAGCAAGCGCCCTGCCAGCTGAGAGCAGGAGGGCATTGGAGGGGTATGGGGAGTGGGCCTAATGCTGCTAAGGCTGCGTCCTGGCTGGCCAGAAAGTGCTCCCAAGCTCTGAGCACTGCTAGGACTGGCAAACGTTACTCAGAGTCTCAGGCCGGGCATGGAGCAGGAATGGATTTGTTTGCCTCAGAGACGGGCCTGGAAGGATTCAATTTATGAGGAGAGGCTGAGGGAACTGGGATTGTTTAGTCTGCGGAAGAGAAGAATGAGGGGGGATTTGATAGTTGCTTTCAACTACCTGAAAGGGGGGTTCCAAAGAGGATGGATCTAGACTGTTCTCAGTGGTAGCAGATGACAGAACGAGGAGTAATGGTCTCAAGTTGCAATGGGGGAGGTTTAGGTTGGATATTAGGAAAAACTTTTTCACTAAGACGGTGGTGAAGCACTGGAATGCGTTACCTAGGGAGGTGGTGGAATCTCCTTCCTTTGAAGTTTTTAAGGTCAGGCTTGAGAAAGCCCTGGCTGGGATGATTTAGTTGGGGATTGGTCCTTCTTTGAGCAGGGAGTTGGACTAGATGACCTCCTGAGGTCCCTTTCAGCCCTGATATTCTATGATCCTATGAATTTTATCGGTAAATGTCAGTGCACGGTGGTTTCACCGGACACCACAAAGCAACAAACCAATATTACCACTGAGCATCATGGAACTGTACAGCTAGACAAAAGAAGTAAACCGCTGCGTGAGAACTTCTGAGAGTTTGCTTTCAGGCTATATACTTTGTACATATTGCCCCGTGATGTTGATAATTTGTTTTTTGACAGTTATAAAGCTTTAACTTTTTGAATCCCAGTTTCTACAGTTATTAAACCATTATTTTCTGATCCCACTCTCCCATTGTCTGACACCCCCCTCATTTCTCCCAAATGTGAAAATTTTAATTGATAGAAAAAAATCCTTAAAAATAACCCTCAATATTATCTGTTAAAATTAAAAACAAAACAAAACCCTGGCCTGCAGACAAGCCAAGGGCCACTTAGACAGAGCGACCAAGCACGAGACAGATCTGTGCCTGTTCCATGGATTTTCAATATCCCCAGTAATTATTATTCTTGTGCAGATCTAAGATGGCAAACAGCACAATTTTCAAAGACAGATCTTGTGCCTGGAGAAAGAATGGGTGGGGTTTCCCAGAGCCTGCTAGCTGCCCTGGGGACAGAGCTGGGCAATGCAGCCTGCTGCTGAATAGCCCAGCCAATGCCTAAGGGATTTGTCTGCATGAGATAGGGGGAGTTCAGTGCATGGCTGATAACTGGGGAATTGTCTCTTCAGCCAGCTGGGCAGTGAGAGGAGAGGCAGGAAGCCTCGTGTGTGTGGGTGCAGTGAGAGAAGGCAGGCATGGGAGCCACCGGCACACACAGCAGGTTGTAAAGTTCCACTCCTCCAAAATGTCTGCCCAGCCCCTGGCAAATGGCTCTTCCCAGTCCCCCAAAGTGTGTGAGGGAATTCTGTCCCATGGTAGGGCATGACCCGGAAACATTGTGTGTGTGTACCTGCTGGAGGGAACGAGTCCCCTGCTTTGTGTGTGTGTGTCCCTGCTGGAGGGGACAAGCTGGGGTGGGATGGATAGAGGCGCATGAGCAGAGCTGGGGGAATATTGCTTAGTGCTGGGGTGGGATGGATGGAGGCGCAGGAGCAGGGCTGAGGGAACGTTGCTCAGTGATGGGGTGGGATGGTTGGAGGCGCAGGAGCAGGGTTGAGGGAACGTCGCTCAGTGCTGGGGTGGGATGGATGGAGGCGCAGGAGCAGGGTTGAGGGAACGTTGCTCAGTGCTGGGGTGGGATGGTTGGAGGCGCAGGAGCAGGGCTGAGGGAACGTCGCTCAGTGCTGGGGTGGGATGGTTGGAGGCGCAGGAGCAGGGTTGAGGGAATGTCGCTCAGTGATGGGGTGGGATGGATAGAGGCACAGGAGCAGGGCTGAGGGAACGTCGCTCAGTGATGGGGTGGGATGGATGGAGGCGCAGGAGCAGGGTTGAGGGAACGTCGCTCAGTGCTGGGGTGGGATGGATGGAGGCGCAGGAGCAGGGCTGAGGGAACGTTGCTCAGTGATGGGGTGGGATGGATGGAGGCGCAGGAGCAGGGCTGAGGGAACGTCGCTCAGTGATGGGGTGGGATGGATGGAGGCGCAGGAGCAGGGCTGAGGGAACGTCGCTCAGCGATGGGGTGGGATGGATGGAGGCGCAGGAGCAGGGCTGAGGGAACGTCGCTCAGTGCTGGGGTGGGATGGTTGGAGGCGCAGGAGCAGGACTGAGGGAACGTTGCTCAGTGATGGGGTGGGATGGATGGAGGTTCAGGAGCAGGACTGAGGGAACGTCGCTCAGTGATGGGGTGGGATGGATGGAGGCGCAGGAGCAGGGCTGAGGGAACGTCGCTCAGTGCTGGGGTGGGATGGATGGAGGTTCAGGAGCAGGACTGAGGGAACGTTGCTGAGTGCTGGGGTGGGATGGATGGAGGCGCAGGAGCAGGGCTGAGGGAACGTCGCTCAGTGATGGGGTGGGATGGATAGAGGCGCAGGAGCAGGGTTGAGGGAACGTTGCTCAGTGCTGGGGTGGGATGGATGGAGGTGCAGGAACAGGGCTGGGAGAATGTCACTCAGTGCTGGGGTGGGACAGACGCAGGAGCAGAGCTAGGGAGGACATTGCCATGACTAGCCAACATGGCTGTGTGGAGTGGCTGGGAGAATTCATAGGCAGGTCACTGGATGCCTTTGTGGGCTTGTGGTGGACAGACTTACTGGCCCAGGTGCTCAGTAAAGCCTGACTGGACTCTGGCACCAGAGGTTCCCAGAGGAGCTGGGCCATGAGCATATTGCTCTGGCTCTTCTGCTTGTGTGTGTGCATGCGTGTGTGCCTGCCCATGCATGTGTGGGCACACACGTGCACATGGGAAAGTGTGGGGCTCCAGTACTGGTTCCCTCTCCCTCAGCCCAGCCTGTGCTTCGCCCCAGGGGATACAGTAACTCAGTGGGCGGCATGAGGCAGGTGAGATCCTGGTGACATTTACACTGTGCAAAAGGGCACTTTAATAAAGCCGAGCGAGTGGCTCCCACGGCAAACAGCACGCAGGGCCGTGCCACCCAATGGGGGCTGCTGGGCTTTTTTCCTCTTTAATTGCAGTGTGTTTTCTGCTCTCCTTCTTTGCCATGGCAACGCCTGCCTGGCGTGCGACTGTGCCTCCAGCGCACATTGTTTGGGAAAGGTCACTCGTGGTGCTGGTGGGCTCGGCAGAGTGACGGCTTTTATTTTTACATATTTATGAACTAGGCCTTCATCTCCCCATTGCCACTCTTTGTGTGGAGACAGACACTCCAGGCTCGTTCCAGGGGGCTGATCAAACCTGCAAACAAACACCACAGCGCTGGGTGCTATTGCACACATGCTTCGCACCACCCTTCTACAAATTATGCAGTCGAGTTTCCCGCATTTGGGGAAATCGCAGGGGTCAGCACACCCGCAGTGCAATGGATGAGTCTCACCCTGAGAAAACCACCTTCGTGACCATGGTATCTCCCCTGCCAGGTAAGTAGCCAGGGAGAGAATGCTAAGGGCTGCAAAGTGGGAACCACCTCCCAAGGCCCAGCACCTGCACTCCCAGCTTCTCCCACCAGGGGGCGCCATGGGGAGCAGGACAGAGCACTGGGTCGGGGCGGGAGCTTCTGGCTACTCCAGCCCCAGCCTATCCCAGCAGGGGGTGCCGTGGGGAGCAGGACAAAGCACTGGCTGGTGGGGGCTCCCAGCAACTCCAGCCCCAGCCTATCCCAGCAGGGGGTGCTGTGGGGAGCAGGGCAGAAGCCTTAGCTGGGATGGAGGGGAGCTCATGCAGGGAGGGTGGGAGTTGTGGGTCAAGGAACGAGGGCAGAGCCTCCTGTTTAGCATCCCAGAAGGGGACCAGGGAGGGTGCTGCCCATTCCAGCGCTGCCCTGCACCCTAGTGAGGGCTCAGTGAATGCCATGTCTGCCTGCCATGCCCAGGGCAGCTTGGGTAGGGGCTGCTCAGGGACTTGATGGGGCTAGGAGCAGTGGCCTGGGCTGGCACAGCAGGCAATGCAGTGACAAGGCTGTGAGCCCTGTCATGCCCACAGCAGGTTGCAGTGCTGGGCCCTCATGCTGGGCGAGGGGGTTCCTCTGCCTGCTGCCAGATTCGCTGTCCAGGGCAATGGACATGGCACCCGAACGGGATGGAGCGAATGGGGTCAGAACAAGTACCAGTCCCTCCCCTGAGCCTTCAGCCAGGACTAACCATGAACCTGGACTTCCTGGGCAAGGCCCCAGCCCCCCACCTGCTCCTGGAACTTTCCCTACGGCGAGGTCTGCTGGGGTAGCTGGGTGGCCCTGAACTGGCCAGGCCTTTCCCTCAGTGGCAGCAGCCACAATCCAGCACCCTGGGACTGGATTCCCCTCCAGGACTGGGGCCCAAAGTGAGGTGAGGAGATCTGAGCTCCGCAGCCCTCCTGCCACACTCAGCACTGATTGATGCAGGTTTGGACCTGCAGTGCCCTGGGGTCTGAAGCAATGTGTGGGTGCACTCTGGGCAGGGAGCACGCATATACAAAGGCCCAGCCATAGGGAATGGTCCTACCACACAGCAGGCCCCCGGGGAGGGCGTGCCATGTTACTAGTGCCTGGGAGCCCCGTGGGGCAGGGCATGCCGTGCTCCTAGTGCCCGGGAGGCCCCTGGGGCAGGGCATGCCATGGGCCCCTCATGGGGGAAGCAAGATTGAGAGCGAGGGTGGAGATTAGCCCACAGCACCTGCTACCCATGGTGTGGGAAGAGACGAGCCCTAGCAGCAGCTGTGGGGCAAAAAGTGTCGGGGCATGAGAAGCTGGAGTCTCTGGGGGTCCAGCACAGCCCTGTGAGGCCCAGAGCCCACAGGGAATGTGTAGGGTTAAACATTCAAGTGCACTCCCTGCCAATTTGGAAAGCTCAAGAGCATTTCCAGTGCCGTGTTACTCACAAGCTACTTCCCCTGCCGGCCACAGCCTCCCTGCTTAATTAGTTTTCAGAATGATACATTTTTAAAGTCGTTATTTCCAGACGTGTTCAAAGTTAGAGCATTTACTCTGCTCCAGTTCATAGGCAGCTCCCCCCGGCTGTCTGCTCCTCTCAGCCCACTGGCAAATCCCCCAGACTGTATGCTCCCCGCACCAACCCACTGGCTCCCCATCCAGCCTGGTCACTCCTCCGCAGCCCCCTCGCTCACTCCCCTGACTCCAGCCTGCTCATCCCAGTTCCATCTTCCCACACCATGGGCACGGGAAGCTCTCAGTCAAGTGGACTCTGCTGTGTTACCCTGCAATTGTCTGATTCCCCCAGGTTCTGGTCCAGGACATTCTCCCAGCAGGCAGTGGCTGGCTGCTCCCCAACCCAGCGCGGGACTGGTGTTTGGTGCCTGCAAGGAGCGTCTGGTGTCCCCACTAAAGGGGGTGTCTGCAGGAGGAGCTGGAGCCTGGCACAGCTTTCCCCACAGCATCCCGAGCTCTAAGCTGCCCTGGGTTCCACTGAACTGCAAGAATCCTGGGGAGGGTTTCCAACTTTCTATCGCAGAAAACCGAACACCCTTTGCCCCATCTGTTGCCCCTCCCTTCTGGAGGCCCCGGACTTCCCCACCCCTTCTCTGAGGCCCCGCTCCCGCTCACTCTTCCCCACCCTCGCTCACTTGCTCACTTTCACCGGACACCTGGTCACCCTAATCTTGGGGTGGGAGGAAACTGCCTTTTGCTTTGAATCTAGGCTAGGAGACCGGCCAGCTGGAGGAGGAAGGATTCCTCTGGCTGGGACTGTAGGGAGACCAGGGTCTCCCACCTATCCCACACCCACCGGCTCCTCCCACACCATGGCCACTGGTCCTCCCATACCCCAGCCACTGGCTCCTCACACATCACGGCCACTGGCTCCTCCCCCACCACAGCTTCCTTGGATTCTGCTGGTATTACTGGCGCTTTGTTAAGGGATATTCTACTATCGTTTGTCCCTTGAATGAGCTGACACCAGATACCCAGAGAAGACGTACATTCGAGAGAACCAAGAGGCCCAATCCCAAAGGCAGAGAGCCGTTTGGTGAGCGAGGGACACTAGGTGTGCACACACTTTCTGCACAGTGTTTTGATCAAGAGTCTCATGGAAGCTACTGTTCTAGCATTTGCCTGCTCAGACAAACCATCTTTGTGGCATGTGTATGCCTGTCTGGCTGGCCTGGGTACTGTGCTGGGTACATCAGGAACATCCTGGGGGCCATCATCCTGTATCATAGAATCATAGAAGATTAGGGTTGGAAGAGTCCTGAGGAGGTCCAATCCCCTGCTCAAAGCAGGACCAACCCCAACTAAATCATCCCAGCCAGGGCTTTGTCAAGCCGGGCCTTAAAAACCTCTAAGGATGGAGATTCCACCACCTCCCTAGGTAACGCATTCCAGTGCTTCACCACCCTCCTAGTGAAATAGCCTCAGTCTAACATCTTCAGAGGAACTTCCCAGTGCATGAGCTGCAGTTCTTGGCATTGAAATCGGCTGTGGTAGAAACATCTCATGATTACCTATCTGGAGCAGTGTCCCATCAGAACTGATAACAACCTACTCACATATGTTATGCAATCAGCCAAACTGGATGCAGCTGGGCATCACTGATGTGCTAGCTGCATGTGACTTACACATTCAGCATCAGCCCAGGAAAAGCAATATTGCTGCCAATGTTCTGGCTTTTTCTCCACATGGCCGACTGGCCTAGCGACGCGTGGTTGGAAATATCAGCACCAGGAGAGGGCATTGTGCAAATTGCTGTCTACCCAAACTGGGTTTACTACAGCCAGCATAGACAGAGTAGTAGAGATCATGGGCGGTGTGTGACTCCCGCATTTTGGGAGGCTGGGCCTGAGCACTGGAAGCTCCCTAGAAGGAGAAAGGGCCACTGGTGCCTGGACTGTGGCCCTACCCCCTGCTCTTCCCCAAGGCCCGCCCCTGCTCAGCCTCCTCCCCCTGAAGCCCCACCCATGCTCCACCTCTATTCCACCCCAGGCCCTTCTCCCACTCGGCCCCCTCCCCTGAGGCCCCCCTACCCGCCGCTCGTGCCTCTTCACACCCTCCCCCAAGGGGCCCACTGCCTGCACCTCTTTGCCTCCCCCTGGGGGCCGCAGTGGAGAAGCGTGGTCAGCATTTGTCTTGGGGAGGGGGCGGATTGGGGACAGGAAGAGGAGCAGGGCCACAGGGGAAGAGCAGGACGCAGGAATGGGGCCGCGGAGTGGATGTGGGGGCAGGGCCACGGCCTGGCTGCCTTTTCGGCGGCACTCACAAGTGGCAGGCCAGACACCGCATCCTGTTTGGGGAGGCTTAGCCTCCCCTGGCCTATTATATCTGCCACCCATGGTAGAGATGCTGGGAGCTCCCCCTGAAGACTGCTTCTGCGGTATCCCTGTTGTGTTGCTAACCTGCACTGCACCTCCCTGCCTCAGCTTAGTTGTGAAGACCTCAAGAAAGCACAATTGGCAGATCCTACTCTCAAAGACACTGTTGTAGCTAAAATACAAAGAAAACCACCTGGCTGGGTGAAATCATAGAATCATAGAATATTAGGGTTGGAAGAGACCTGAGGAGGTCATCTAGTCCAATCCCCTGCTCAAAGCAGGACCAACCCCAACTAAATCATCCCAGCCAGGGCTTTGTCAAGCCGGGCCTTAAAAACCTCTAAGGATGGAGATTCCACCACCTCCCTATATAAAAAATCCACTCATCCTGTTGTTTTACTTATGCTTCGAGAGGGTGGACAAGTTGCTAGTACAAGGAGACTTGTTGTATTGAACCATCTGTGACCACTGGATCATATTTTGAGACAGTTCGTGTTGCCGAAGGAATATCACTAAATTGTGCTTAAGTCCCTACACAATGGCAGAGGGGACATGGGAATTGACAAATGTACTGCCCTAGTTAGACACCAATTCTATCGGCCTTATCTAGCTCTAGGGTTGCCAGGCATCCGGTTTTCAACTGGAACGCCTAGTCAAAAAGGGACCCTGGCAGCTCCAGTCAGACCTCTGACAAGGCCATTAAAAGTGTAGTTGGTGGCATGGTGGGGCTAAGTCAGGATCCCTGCCTGCCCTGGCTCCATGCGGTGCTCGGAAGCGGCTGGCATGTTCCTGTGGCTCCTAGGCATGGAGTGGCCATGGAGGCTCTGTGCGCTGCTCCCTCCCTGAGTGCCAGCTCCGCAGTTCCCATTGGCCAGGAACCATGGCCAATGGGAGCTGTGGGGGCAACACCTGCGGATGAGGTCAGTGTGCGGAGCCGGAGGGACATGCCGGCCACTTCTCAAGAGCCACCTGAGGTAAGCTGCCCGGAGCCTGCACCCCTCACCTCCTTCCACACTCCAAACCCCTTGGCCTCAGCCCGGAGGCCCCTTCTGCATTCCAAACCCCTCATCCTGGCCTCACCCCAGAGCCCATACCCCCAGCCAGAGCACTCCCCCTCCTCTACACCCCATCCTCCTGCCCAGCCCGAAGCCCCCTCCTGCAACTCCAAATCCCTCATCCATGGCCCCACCCCAGAGCCCGCACCCCCATTTGGAGCCCTTCCCTCTCCGACAGCTCAACCCCCTGCCCCATCCCAGTGAAAATGAGTGAGTGAGCGAGGGTGGGGGAGAGAGAGCGACAGAGGGACGGGAGATGGAGTGAGTGGGGGTGGGGTCTCAGAGAAGGGGCAGGGCAGGGGCAGAGCTTCAGGAAGGGTGGGTAAGGGGCAGGGCAAGGGTATTTGGTTTTCTGTAATCAGAAAGTTGGCAACCCTATCTAGCTCGTGATGTGAGCAATGTTGTACAAATTGTGCTTGATATATAGCTGCAAAAGAATTACCTAAGGAATCAGCAAGTGTGGCCCGTAGAGGAGCAATGGACCTAGTCTGCATCAATTTCTTGACAACAGAGTCTGATAGAAGTGACATGACTAACGTCTTGGTTGTTCCCGATCACTGCACGGATATGCCCATGTCCAACCAATAACCAAAAAGCAGCAACAGTAGCCGAAGTCTGATGGTAGCGTATTTCTATCACTATGGACTTCCCAGCACCTGCATTCCTTCTGACCAGGACCAGAGCTTCGAGAGCAGATTAAATTAAAGAACTTCTTTTAGTGACTGATATAGAGAAGTCCTGTGCTGACCCATTTCATCCTCAAGAGATCCACAGCTGGAGAGGTTTAACAGAACTCTACTGAACATGCTGAGCAGTCTGGAGACTCAGCAAAAGTGTCAGTGGAGTCATCACATCGCACATTTGGTCCATGCATACACCCACAGCGAAGCCACATGGCTCTCCCCTTACCCTCTCAAGTTTGGGAGAGAGGCCAGATTGCCAGTGGACCTTTGTTTTGGTCACATGGGGCAAGTCACAAGACCTGTTTACAGCACATAATTCAATTAAAGGATCAACTCAATGCAGTGTGCAAATTGGCCACCATCTGTGAAGAGAAACCAGCCAAACAAGATCCATTCGACCTGTGGGTGCGAGAGTGTGAGATGCTACCTGGTGCTAGGATGCTCCTGAGAAATTTGGGAGTACCTGGGAAACACAAGTTGCTTGACAAGTGGAAACCAGATCCATGTGCAGTGGAGTGGAAGTTACCAGGAATTCTGGTTCACTGCATGAAGTCTGAAAATGGTCACTGGAGCGTACGGGTTTTACACAGAAACCTACAAGCCATGGACGGATGGTTAGATTCTCTAAGGAGTCAGCGAGTCTGGTAACGTGTAGCTGGCAAAGTGGGCCTGCCCCTGTACCAGAGGCAACTACTATACCAGCTCCTGCTGAAGAGACCAGTCCTGATTCCAAGTCAGAGAGCATTTATCCCACACAGTTATTTGATACTCCACCCGGCACTTTTGGACCCCCCCCTACTGCAGACAAGGAGTCCCCTATGCCACATTCACCGGATCCATGTTCCCCCGTGTGAGAGCAACTAAAAGAAGAGGCCACTGAGGAGCTTGTAAGAGAGCATACAGTACTGAGTCTGAAGCTGTGTCTGAAGAGGAACAAAATGAAGGGGAACCTTTGCACAGATGTGGTCAAAAAGGGAGATAAGACCTGTAAAAACCTTATGTATGACTCATCTGGTGAATCTAGTGATTATCCTCGCCGAGTGGTACACTGTTTAATGACTGCTTTAAGGAGCTGTGCTTTAATTGTGTGTGATAGGAACCCAGTGGAAATAATATAACTGTTAAGTCTGAACAGTGTGGAGAGTTACGATTAACACCTCCTGAGTTTGTACCCTCAAACTCGCTGGGGGACAGGGGGCTACAGTAGCTTTTCTCATTTCTTTCTTTATCCTCCTCTCATGCCCGCTAGTGGCTGAGAGAGAGTGCCCTGGCTAGGTGTTGGGCCATGTCCCGATGCCCCAGGAGTACTTGCAGAGCAGCATGCTGCTTGCCACAGGCAAGGCTCGGAGAGTCTGCCCCTTAGAGAGGATATGCGGGTGGATTCAGAGTAAAACGCACGCTGGCTATGGAATATGAATGATCCAATTAACCATAGCAGGTTTCTCAGAATCTGCTGGATTTCAAGTTGCTTAAAGTAAATTAGACACGCGAATCTGTATACATGCATACATTTTATTAATCCACATCAGTTTGAAAGATAAATGGGAAATTACAGAGAGCTGAGCAAAGATGGGTTATGGCAGAGTTTGCACAGTATAAATTAATGGTTTAACAGGGGATGGTAACACTTTTCACGAAGTAATAGATCAAATCCAAACAAAGCAAAGTCAGGTTCTCTGCAACGAGCTGCCACCCAGAGCAGGGACTGGTTCTCCCAAGGGACATGGGATCCTTCAGACAGGCCTGTATCCATTTGCCAGCTGAGCTTTTCCCCATCACAGTGTCTTGGGCTGTAAGTAGCAGGGAAACAGTCACTGTTCCCAGCCAGGCCAGCCTTACTCCACTGCCTGCATACCTCATACAACCCGCAGGACAACCAGGGTTCTGACGGGCTTCCCTGGCCATGCACCCATGGCCCCTCCTCCCAATCTCAGCCTGCCCCTGTTGTGGCACGGTATGTGCCCAGAGCTGTAGGACCAGAACTGTTCCTGTGATCTCTGACCACAGTAATTGCTGGTGTTCCTGGCCTTCTGATGGGCCATGCCAGGGGGAGGTAGCTTGTTCCCCCGACAAAACACAGCAGCATAAAGGCCAAGCACAGACATATCCATCGTGATTCGGAGCTGCTTCTAATTGCTCTGGCACATCCCAGCAGGGCTAGCCCAAGGGACTGGTAAACCTCCCTCTAGTTCAGTATAAATTCAGTTGGCACCCTAATTATCTGTTAAACAATGGGAAAGCCTTGGGCTTACAATCCAGCAGCATTCACTCATGCCTCTGTCTCTTGTCCAAGAAACTACATCACCAATCTCGGAAGAGCCCCATCTGCCGTCGCTCAGGGCAGGCAGGTATCACTCCAGTCGCCTTTTGCCTGGAGTGCTAGGTGGAGCTGATGGGGGGACTGTTCCAGTCTCCTCATTCGTAACCACTTATTCATTGGCCCCTGGGGCTCAGGCTGTCAGGGACACTCCAGGACACAGTGGTACAGCTCAAGTCTCTGCAGGCATGCCTCACACGGATACCTAAGTCTCTTACGTCAGATACCAAGTCACCACTTAGGTAAGAAGAAAGACGTGTATAAAAGTGTCTGTTACTCATCAAGTCAGCCTGGCATCAGTTAGACTCTCTGCTCAGCCTGAAGGCTCCCCATGGCCAATGGCCAGATAGGCAGAACTTCCTTTCAGGTCTAGGCAGGATCACAGTGCCAGGCATCCGTGAGGGACCTCAAAGGGAAAGAGTCAGTGAGGCGCTTATCTATGCCAAGGTTTTGTTGTTAGCCACTCCCGCTCGCCCCTCCTGCCCAGGTGTTTGCAGCTGTGAGAAGTGACTACTGGAGGCACCAGCCTTCTTTGACTTAGTGGTGATGGACCATCCGTTGACTGGCTCCTTTTTCAGAACAGTAATGTGGACCGATCAGGGTGCAATCTTCACTCTTTATGAAGAGATGAGGGCAACCAATCAGAATACCAGCTGAGCTTCATGTGTCACCTTTTAACAGTCTAATGAGAAAACAGGGTATCACTTTTGTGGTTTCAGATCTGTAGCTGCACATGGTTCCTGTGTGGTTTGTTCCCAGAGCCCAAGGGTCTTCACATGCTCGTGTCTTGGGACATCACAGTTCTGCTGGTCTCCTGACACCCCCAGCTTGGCATGTGGCCTGTCTCAGCAGAGTGACCTCCTTGGCAAACTGCACAAGGCTTTGTTCCATCTGATACTGCTGCTCCTCTTCTTTGCAAAGTCCATCAGACAGTGATGAGGTCACTTGAATCCTCTGTTCTATAGCAGACTCCACTTAGTTCAATGCCAGCAGCATGGGACAGCTGTGTAAATCTCTAACCTCTCTAGTGGTACTTGTTTGTCATCCTTATTTATTCTTAGCTAACTTATGTGTGGGAATCACTTAGTCCATGTACTTCTAATCAAGCAGGAGCAGGCCTCCATGGCCATCCATCCATCTCCAAGTGACATACTTGTGTTGGGTTTACCTTGAGGAACCTCACATCAAATTGGCTTGTCAACATATAAATTAAATGTTTTACCTGGTCTTTGAGGTTACCCAGATGCTTCTGATACCTCTGTTAATTATATCTTATGCATGTTCACTAATCAACATTGCATATGTAAAATACATAGACACAATCAGGATTCCTTGTGCTTACAGTCTCCTAGCAACAGCTGATCCCTGTCACTCCAGGGGATCTGATTCAAGCCCCATCACCTTTCTATAGGTATGCCAAAACTTTTCCGCCATTGCCTCTTGTCAGTGAATTGTTTCTTACCCAATGGGCTTGCCCTTCCTCTCCTGACTCCTGTGTCCTGGCGTATATCACCATCTTAGAGCTTCCCACTGGTCATGTTTCCACTCACTGGAAAGGAGCCGTTCCACCTTCACAAAGACACCATTTCTGCATGGCAGAGACATTGTTTCTCAGGCAGAAAACCTCTCTTGAGAACTCCTCTTGCTGTGCTGGGCTCAGACTGATGACCACCTTTCAAGCAGATAACGTTGTCACAGATCTGTTGAGGACTGTGGTGAGGGAGCTCTGTGCTCTGGATTCCCAAGGGGGTTTCAAGCTTCTGGCGCCTGAACGGAGTCCAGCCAGTGCCCCACTCTCAGGGTCCCTAGGCATACTCCCAAGGTGCAGAGCATCTGTCCAGCTCTGCCCTCCAAGGGTAAGTCTTCACCACCGGCTGGATCGACCCCCAAGCTCTCCCCCATCAACTCCTGTACTCCAGCGCTATGAGAGGTGCAGGCAGAGTCGATGGGGGAGCGGCAGCAGTCGACTCACCACAGTGGAGACACCACGGTAAGTCGATCTAAGTACGTCAACTTCAGCTACGTTATTCACATAGCTGAAGTTGCCTAACTTACATCGATCCCCCCCCACAGTGTAGACCAAGGCCTACAAGTGTTGAAACCCGCTATCCAGATGCCAAGGCCCTCTGGGTGCAGTGCTAACCCTGACCCCCAGCACTCAAATACCCCCCTCCCCCAGAGTTGTGAAGCTGCTGATTTCCAGTTTACCTGGCTGGAGCACTGAGCACCACCAGCCCCCCCCCCCCCCCCCCCCCCCCCGCCTGTTATACAGACAAAACTACACAGGATCGTTTCAGGGGACAAGACAAGATGTCACATTTATTATAATAACACAATTTGGTTTAAGACCAGTAACTAATATCTAATACCTATGTATACACACACACACACACACACACACACACATCAGATGTTCTGCAGCTGCTAGATAGTTACCAGTCCTGAATGTAGCTTGAGTTTGTGGCTTGGATTTGTAGCTTGTGGCGGCTAACTGGCCAGGAAAGCCAGGTACAAGGAAGAACTGGGTCTCTGTTGGGCATGCACCGATGCCCTTCCAAGGGAGGAGAAACTACAGTGCACCAATCACCAGTGAATCACCAATCACCAGTGAATCACCAATCACCAATCCCTGTAGTTTCTCCTCCCTTGGTGTTCACACCTCAGCTGCTAGAAGAGGGCCTCATCCTCCCTGATTGAACTAACCTTGTTATCCCTAGCCTGATTCTTGCTTGCATATTTATACCTGCCTCTGGAAATTTCCACTACATGCATCTGACGAAGTGGGTATTCATCCACGAAAGCTTATGCTCCAATACGTCTGTTAGTCTATAAGGTGCCACAGGACTCGTTGCTGCTTTTACTTCAAATAGACAATCATTGAGTGCTGATCACTTCCCATTGTCTCTGGCCTGTCTTGCTAACTGTGGAGCCACAGCCAGATAGGCTTTGCATGACGCAGTGATTTCCTGTCACACTCTCATAACCTTAGCCACAGTTCAGATGAGGTACATACAGAACCCCCAATTTGTCACAAGCGCCATTACTGATAATCAAATCATGGCAATAATGTGGTGTGGTTCTCATCACCTGAGCACCTTGGGATGTGTCGCTCTGGCTGGCTGGTTTGTCTGATGTTTTCAAAGGATCCCCTGACCCAGGCTTTCTCTTTCTCCAGAGCATCAGTACATCCCAGCCGCCTGCAGGTGTCTGTGCCTGGTTTGTGTTTAGCAAGCAGTGTTAGGATAGCTGTTGAGTATGCAGAGAGTCAGGGATCCATCCTGCATTTCTCAATGGCCCTGCTGCCCCTCTAATCTCTGCCTAGGGTTGCCAATTTTGGTTGGATGTATTCCTGGAGGTTTCATCACATGACATAATCTTTAATTAAAGATTAATTTTTATTTCCTGGAGACTTCAGGACAACCCTGAAGGGTTGGCAAGCATATGGACTGTGGGCATGTGCTTGCTTCTCCCTTCTCTTATCCCCACAAGGCATAGCTGGCCTGGAGTATTCCTCCCCCAGGTCCATTCTCTGTGCCAGGCTCTCCACTCTCTCCCCTCAGGACACTGCATTGGTCATTTCCTTGGATCCTCTGTCCCAGAGGCCTTGTTGCCTGCTATGCCCTCAGCATGGTGACTGTTGAGGGTCCTAATAATTTGTGTTGCCCCAGGGCCTAGGCACCCCAGCCAAGGACCAGGACCCCATTGTGCCAGGCTCTGTACAAACACAGACACTCCCTGCCCCAGAGACCCTACAGTCTAAGGGCTTGTCCACACTACAGGCGCTTCTGACAGCAACAGAGAGGCTGTTCCACATCGCTGTACTGACCCACCCTCTGAGAGATAGTAGCAAGAGTGATGGAAGAATCTGTCTGCCAACCTAGCCGCGGCCACACTGGGGGTCTGGTCAGGGTAGCTCTGGAATGCAGGGGTGTACGTTCTTCACCCTCTGAGTGATGGAGTTAGGTCGATCTAATTTTTCAAGTGTAGACCAGGGCTAAGACAAGAGACACCCGCCAGACACAGCCAGCCAGATGGGGCTGTCCAAGGAAACAATGAGACCATGTTGGTGAATTCGACTGGCACTGGTCTCAGCAGCTCAACTGCTGGCATGTTATGTGCAGGCATCCCAGCCCAGGAAAGTGTTGAGGAAGGATGTGAAGGCAACTAACGAGGTGGCTTTGTGGCTGTGTACGGGTAGCTCCTCCCAAGTGCTGTGGAGCCATTGGAGAAAGGGCTTGTTTGAGAATGTAACAAGGGGCAATGGAGGTGGCAGCACAGGCCAATCAGAGTCGGAGGCAACATGTCGATAGCGAATGGCGCTTGGGTGGGGTGAGGCTGTGACAGTCCTTGGAGGTGAAAACAAGCAGCTTCTGTTTGGCGTGGAGCCAGTGGAGAAAAATTACCCCTGGGCCCTCCCCCTCATTCACCATCAGTTGGACCCCCCTATCCCAATCCCAGAACATCCCTGGTGCTACCACAGCAGTTGCTCATGTTGGCGGGGAGTCGACTGAAATGTGGAGGAGGAGCCATGGGACTTCCCTGCTCTCCTGACAGCAAGTGCCCATTCCCACCCCGGGGAACCCTGCAGCTGGCAGCAGCTCTCTCCTGGCACCAGAGGGAATCTCCCTGGCTGTGCTGTCTCAGCGGGGCCTCTCCCGGGTGGCTTCCCAGAGTGTCTGCGAGGCCCAGGGTTGGGGCCTGGTCTCCAGCAGGGCCTGGGTGCTCACAGGTCACGCAGCTCTTCACTGCTCAGAGGGAGTCTCAGTTGGGAAAGGATGGGATTAGATAATCTGGCCTGTGTTTACCACCTCCACCGTGTGCCCAGAGAAGGTCAGCAATAGACCTAGATTAAAAGAGTGAGCAACAGAGCATGTGATGCTGTTCATTTATGAATGCATGGGACCAGGGGTCAGTTAAATAAATGAGGACATTCAAGCAACAAGGTGCGGGAGGGAATATCTTTTATTGGACCAACTGCAGTTTGTGTCAGCGTGAAAGCTTGTCTCTCTCACCAGCTGCAATTGGTCCAATAAAAGCTACTCCCTCCCCCACCTGATCTCTCTAACATCCCAGGACAGACACAGCTACAGCAACATGACATTCGAGCAGTTACCTTAGCAGCAGGTAAGGGGGTTCTTGAGGCCTGGATGCTAGCAGGTCCAAGCAAAGGACAAGACATCTTTGAAGTCATAGAATGTAGGGCTGGGCAGGGACCTCAGGTCCAGCTCCCAGCACTGAGGCAGGACCAAGTAAACCCAGACCATCCCTGACAGGGATTTGTCCAACCTGTTCTTGAAAACCTCTAGTGACAGGGACTCTACAGCCTCCCAGGGCACCCGTTCCTGTGCTTACCTATCCTAAAAGTTAGTTTTTCCTAATGTCTACCTTAAACCTAGCTGCAAACTAAGCCAATTACTCCTTGTCCTGTCCTCAGTGGGCATGGAGATCAATTGATCACAGTCCTCTTTAGAACAACCTTAAAATATTTTTACATATTTCATGTCCCTCTTCAGCCTTTTCTTCTCTAGATTATACCTGCCTGATTCTTTCAATATAGCCTCATAAGGATGTTTTCAAAACCTCTTATCTTCTGGACTCTCTCAAATTTGTCCACATCTTTCTTAAAGTGCGATGCCCAAAACTGGACACAGTGCTCCCACTGAGGCCTCACCAGTGCTGACAGTGAGCTCCTGTGTCTTACTACAGCCCTCCTGTTAATACACTCCAGAATGACATCTGCCCTTTCCCCAAGGGCATCACACTGCTGACTCCGATTCAGTCTCTGATCCATTAGAACCCCTCGGTCCTTTTCAGCAGCGCTACCACCGAAGTTCCCTGTGAGCTGTGTGGCCGCACAGCAGCCTATTTAGCGCCGTGCAGGCGCTCAGGGAACCCGCCCGGCACCCCTCCCCCAGCCCAGCCCTGCTGGGGAGGTGGAAGGAGTGGCTTTCCCGCAACCCCAGCCCTGGAGCTGCCGCGGCGGGGAGAGGCGCTTCTCCCCACCAGCCCAGGTGCTTCTGGGGGGAGATCACCCTCCTACACCCCAAACCCCTCATCCCCAGCGCCACCCCAGAGCCCAAACCCCCAGCCGGAGCCCTCACCCCTGCACCCCAACCCTCTTCCCCAGCTCTGAGCTCCCTCCCACTCTCCAAACCCCTCAGCCCCACCCCCACCACACGAATTTTGTTATGTGCGCTGATACGAAGGTGATGTGTCGTATATCACCTCCATATTGGTGCACATAACAAAATTCATTCTGCACATGCACAGGGAAAATTAGAGGGAACACTAGCCATTTAGTTCCTATTTTGTAGTTGTGCCTTTGACTTTTCCTTTCTCAGTGAAGTACTTTGTACTTGTCTTTACTGAATTTCATCGTATTGATTTCAGATCAACTTTCCAATTCATCAAGGTAATTTTGAATTCTAATCCTGACCTCCAAAGTACTGGCAACCCCTCTCGGCATGGTGTCATCCGCAAATTTTATAAACACATTGTCTACTCCGGGATCCAAGTTGTTGATGAAAATATTGAATAGTACTGGAATCAGGACTACCCCTGTGGGATCCCACTAGATACACCCTCCAGGTTGGACAGTGAACCATTGATAACTGCTCTTTGAGTATGGTCTTTCAACCAATTGTACACCCACCTTATAGTCATTTCAGCTAGACCACATTTTGCTAGTTTGCATATGAGAATGTTATGAGAGCATGTCTAAAGCCTTACGGAAGTCCAGTTATATCATGTCTACTGCTTTCCCCCATCAACGAGGCCAGTAACCCCTCAAAGAAGGAAATTAGGTTGGTTTGGCATGATTTATTCCTGACAAATCCATCTATTACTTATCACTTAATTATCCTTTAGGTTTGAACAAACTGATTGTTAAATAATTTGTGCCAGTATCTTTCTGGGTATTGAAGTTGGGCTGACTGGTCAAGAATTCCCTGGGTCCTCCGTTTTCTCTTTTTGAAACACAAACTATGCTTGCCCTTCTCCAGTCTTTTGGGACCTCACCCATTTTCCATCAGTTCTCAAAGATCATCTCTATTAGTTCAGAGGGAAGGCTCTGTCCCTTAGTTCCTGAAGTACTCCAGGGTGAATTTTTTCAGGCACTGCCGACTTGAATACATCTATATTATCTAAATATCTTTAACCTGTTCTTTCCCTATTCTGGCCCAAGATCTTCCCCCTTGTTTTTAATATTGCTTGTTTCAAGCACCAGATCACAATTCACTTTTTTAGTTAAGGATGAAGCAAAAAAGACATTACAGTCTTCAGTCTTCTCTGTGTCATCGGCTATTTGCTCTCCTTCCCTGTTAAGTAATGAATCTACATTTTCCTTCAGCATCATGTTATATCCATTAAAGAAATGACTAGAAAACCCAGTCTGGAGCGGGTATGATGCCTTTCTACAATATGAAATCACATAGATACTACTACCGGGGGGTCAGATTCTGATCTCAGTTACATTGTAGTACATGTTTGACTTCATTGAAATTACTCTAGCTTTACGCGGGCATCATGGAGATTAGAATTTGATCCTCACACTGTACAAAACTATTCACAGGGACTCTTGCAGACCTTTTTTTCTATATCATAGCTGTGCACTCTTTATACTGGGTTTTGGGGTACACAAAATGTGGGTATATATACAAGACTGGCAATTGTTGCAGTGACCTCACAATATGTTGCTTGAAGCTTTCAATGTTTGTATGAATCTGAAATTCTAAGGAAGTGAAAATTACAACCCGGGTGAACTAAACTCTTTGTTTTCAGTTCACCCAAACTGGTGTGTTTCGTTCAGTCCTACCTACTCCTTTGTGGCCACCATTTGGAAATGTAGGGCTACTTTTGAAGCTTAAGGCTTTATTTGTCAAAACCAGTACATAGGCGAGAGTGAGAAGGGTGCTGCCGTAGGAGCTCTCCCATGACCTGTGATTATGCCCCACTGCTTTAGGGATAGCAATAGCACCGATGCGTGTTGCGGTTTGTGACCCACATTGTCTCCTTTGCTCATGAGAACTGGGGATCCCGAGACTTAATCTGATGTTAAAAATGCTCCTAAGTGACTGATCAGTAATAATAACTCTCACCATTTTTATTGTATCTGATTGTTATTACAGTGCCTGAGATCAGGGCCCCACTCTGCTAAGCGCGGTGCACACCTAGGAAGAGACACTGCCTGCTGCAAAGAGCTTACAGTTGAAACAGGCAAGACAAGGGAACATTTTCAGCCCTATTCCCAGAGGGGAACTGATGTCTGGAGAGACAGGGTGAGGCACTCCAGTCACACACACAACGTTTGTGGCAGAGTCAAGCATTTAACGCACACCTGCTGGGTAGCCACAGCTTGCCCTTCCACTGTGCTGCTATCCCTGAAAGAGCAACATTTCAAACTTCCCGTTAACAACTGGGTACAGAATGTCTCCCAAAGGCTTTGAGGTTGCACAGCAAGGATCACGTTCCACCTTCCAGCTGATGCCCCAAGCCCCCGGTAGTGTCTACACTAGCATTTCCCCTCTAGCATTTCCCACCACTGCTAGCATGGCGGGGAGCCTGTTTTAGCCCAGCCTGGAGCAGGTCTAGCTAGTGGGGAATTAAAGCACTGAGGCTCTGTGTACACCCACACCCTGCCCTCGCCAGCACCAGTGAGCTGCCCTGGTGTCAACAGTGGGAAATGTTGGGGGAAAGACCAATGGAGAGAGGGCTGCAGGGCAAGTTCAGGAGAAGCAAAGGGACTGGAACGGCAGCTGACGGTGCTCAAAGCAGGCAATGCCCATGGAGAAGTAGTGTCAGGAGAGACACGGCTGGGACCTTGCTTGGGGGATGTGGAGCAGAAGGAGGGAAGATGGAAGAATGTGGTACCAGGGAAGGCTGGAGGTCACAGCAAGAGACTGAGGCTTGTGGGGTGGAGCCATTCCCACTGGCCACCTGCCATGTGTTTGGCCTGGACACAGGGGAAGCAGCCCCAGCGAACCCCAACCCCCCATTAAAGCAGGCTGTGACAGTAGTCAGCGCAGACCACAGAGGCACCTGAAATGTGCCAGGTGCTTTCCAAACCCAGAGGAAGCGAACGCAGTCCCAGCCCCAAAAAGCAGATGGGCCAACAGCGATGCAGAACTCCAGGCGTACGGAAAGCTAGCAAGAGCTTCCCTGTGTCCGTGTTGTCATTACCCTAACGAATGGAGTAGCAACAGCATATTGATGGAAACACTTCCACTTCCAGATCTCCAGCTTTTAGCACTGCTGCTGTCCTTTACAGGTGAGCTTCTGGTTATTTATGTTACAAGGCCTGTACCACACACTGGAGCAGCCTCCGCAGGACTGACACAGCTTTCTGAAGGAGCCTTGAAAATGGAAAACCAAGTGGTGCAAAGGAGAATGTGGTGTGCTGGGATGGGAGCATGGTATTTTCTGCATCTCCAGGGCTGAGGAGTTTTCACAGAAACCGAGTGCACAAAGCCCTCTCATGCCAGGCCTATAGAGAGTAGTGTAGGTAACATCCCCCATGGACCTTGAGCTGCCTCCTAGGTGCGGTGGACAGAACTCCGTTCCTGCAGGTCTAAGGACATTTGCTTTAGCAGGGCTCGCCCCTGTGTACCTCCTAAGGAGCATAGAGAAGAGCCCCAGAGCTGCAGGCCTGCTAATGACCCAAGGGACAGGAGCTGCACTGTTGTATACCCAGGAGGGGAGCTGGAGAGGGCTCCTCCCCTGCAGCCCTCCTGAAACAAGAAGTGGCCAGTGCAGCTGGACTAGTAACCGTGCAAAGATCAGTGAGTGGTGGGGAACAAAGGCGAGTCCCCAGGAAAAGCCCAAGTCATTTACAATTTCAGGGAAAAGATAAAGGCAGCAAAAAAGCAGAGGTTAGTACTAGCCATGGGGCTAAGGGGAATATGAACAGCTTTTACAAATATATCAAGGGAAAATACTAGAGAGTCAAGACAAAGTAGACCCATTAATAAATGAGGAGGAATATTAAATTAATGATGATCCTCAAAAGGCTGAATTACTGAACTACCTATTTAAATCTGCCTTTACCAAGAAAAACAAGGGAAAGAGCTTAAACAACTAGGGAGCAATGAAGGTTCTCTGACATAGTTCTAAGGAAAACAAAATTAGGGAAATACTTAGGACAAGTGGCCATGACCAATCAGTGGATATGGATGGCCTGGATGCCAGATCCTCTTGAAACACAGCAATCATCTCTGGGACGTCCTTGGCAGGTGCCAGAGAGCCAGGTACCAGTTTGCACACAGGAAAGCAGGGAGCTCCAGCACTAGTAAAAAAAGGAACAAACAGTAAGAGAACAAGGATAATGGGCCCAGGAACAAGCAGGATCAAGATGCCAGGGCAGAACCTGATCTAGGCTGGGAAACGTCCGTGTTTGGAGGGGGTTTCTGATAAAATGACAAAACTCATTGTCCAGAGCTGTTAAGTCCAGAAGGGGCCACGCTGACCATCCAGTCTGACACCAGGGGCTCCTGCCTCCATTCCAAACACACTGGCTGAAGGAAAGGCCACACATGATGTCAACTGCTATTTAGTAAAGCAACTGATTGAGTCACTCAGCTTCGCTTGGTACCAGCACTGCCCCACAGACTGCATGCTGGTGGCTGGGCTGTAAAACTGGGGTAACGGTGCACGGGAGAGTACTGACTTGGGGTGGCTAGTGAGTGCCTGGAGAAGTGTTAGACTGGTTCTCACCTAGCATCTCCATCAGTGACTAGAAGAGGGAGTTAGCAGCCCATGAATGGAAACTGCAGGTGATGCTAATGGCCCAGTGCCTCCAGTGCTGCCATGAGCTGCCCACGTGTGAGGGGTTTGCAGCAGGGGCCCAAAGCCAGAAGGTGTTTCACACACAGACCCAATGCAAAGAAAACTAGAGCAGTTCTGTCTGGGTCCATCTCTCCATTTTCAGTGTGCCCACTGTGGATTGTGAGCTCTTTGGGGAGGGACTGTCTTTCTGTTCTGTGTCTGTACAGCACCTAGCACAATGAAAAGTTGGCATTGCAGTGTCATGGGCAGCACTTTATATAAAGTGGAAGTGTCCAATTCAGGGCCATTGGCTCTGCCCTGCCCGGCCCTCCCTAGGGTGGGCTCCAAGAACAGGAACAAAGCTTTGCAGGGCTGGAGAGTTACAAGCGAAATTGAACAGCACTCACTGTGTCTAGCTGGGCTGGTGATTCCTAGATCCCAAGACCAGAAGGGACCACTGGGATCATCTAGTCTGACCCATGTGTACCACAGGCCAGGGAACTGCCCCAGAATCATTCCTAGAGCAGAGCTTTGAGAAAAACCTACAATGTTGATTGAAAAATTGTCAATGATGGAGAATCCCCCATGACCCTTGGTAAATTGGTCCAGTGGTTAATTACTGTCACCGTTAAAAATGTGCACCTTATTTCAGCCTGAATTAGTTTAGCTTCAGCTTCCAGTCATAGGATTGTGTTGGACCTTTCTCTGCTAGATTGAAGAGCCCATTATTCAATATCTGTTCCCCATGCAGGTACTTACAGAGTGTGATCAAGTCACCCCTGAACCTTTTCTTTGTTAAGCTAAATAGATTGAGCTCTTTGAATCTATTGCTCCAAAGCAGGTTTTCTAATCCTTTAATCGTTCTAGTGGCTCTTCTCTGACCCATCACCAATCGATCAACATCCTTCCTGAACTGTGGACACTAGAAGGGGTCTGCCCTTCATCAGGCAGTGGTGTCCCTGTGGGTGTTCCTAGCTCCCCCAGACATGTCCCCTGAGCATGGTACTGAGCTGTGGGGGCAGAGTGCAGGGCAGAGCTGGGGGGGGGGGCACGGTGTGCTGGGAGGGGGTGCTGTGGGCCTTCAGTGCTTAGGTCATACAGAGGGGAAGGGGGGTGCACTGATGCTGAATGGCTCCCTGGGCTGTGTGTAGAAGTGCCAGGCCATCCCTGTGGGAGCTGCACTGAAGGCAGGTGGCTGGCAGGGAGCAATGGGGGCTGGGCCTGTCAGGCAGGCGTCATGGGGCAGGTGGGCTCTCCCTCCCCCTGCACTAGGGGACTGTCCCCGCCTGCAGGCGTTCCCAGCTTGCACCCATATCTGAACCACTTCCCCCTCCTTCCATGCAATCCTTCAGCCAAGGAAGCACCAGCTAATTAGTCTCCTTAGAATCACAGAAGATTAGGGTTGGGAGAAACCTCAGGAGATCATTTAGTCAAACCCCCTACTCAAAGCAGGACCAACACCAACTAAATCATCCCAGCCAGAGCTTTGTCAAGCCAGGCCTTAAAAACCTCTAAGGACAGAGATTCCACCACCTCCCTAGGTAACCCATTCCAGTGCTTCACCACCCTCCTAGTGAAATAGCTTTTCCTAATATCCAACCTAGACCTCCCACACTGCAACTTGAGACCATTGCTCCTTGTTCTGTCGTCTGCCACCACTGAGAACAGCTGAGCTCCATCCTCCTTAGAACCACCCTTCAGGTAGTTGAAGGCTGCTATCAAATCCCCCCTCACTCTATTCTTCTGCAGACTAAACAATCCCAGTTCCCTCAGCCTCTCCTCATCAGTCATGTGCCCCAGACCCCTAATCATTTTCATTGCCCTCCGCTGGACTCTCTCCAATTTGTCCACATCCTTTCTGTAGTGGGGGCTCAAAACTGGACGTAATACTCCAGATGTGGCCTCACCAGTGTTGAACACAGGGGAATAATCACTTCCCTCGATCTGCTGGCAATGCTCCTACTAATGCGGCCCAATATGCCATTAGCCTTCCTGGCAACAAGGGCACACTGTTGACTCATATCCAGCTTTCCATCCACTGTAATCCCCAGGTCCTCTTCAGCAGAACTGCTGCTTAGCCAGTTGGTCCCAGCCTGTAGCAGTGCATGGGATTCTTCCATCCTAAGTGCAGGACTCTGCTCAATCCTCCAATTTGTCTAGGTCACTCTGGACCCTATCTCTACCCTCCAGCAAATTTACCTCTCCCCACAGCTTAGTGTCATCCGCCAACTTGCTGAGAGTGCAGTCCATCCCATCATCCGATCATTAATGAAGATGTTGAACAAAACCGGTTCCAGGACCAACCTTTGGGGCACTCTGCTTGATACCGGCTGCCAACTAGACATGGAGCCGTTGATCACTACCCATTGAGCCTGATGATCTAGTCAGCTTTCTATCCACCTTATAGTCCATTCATCCAGCCCATACTTCTTTAACATGCTGGCAAGAATACTGTGGGAGACCATATCAAAAGCTTTGCTAAAGGCAAGGTATATCACGTCCACCGCTTTCCCCATATCCACAGAGACAGTTATCTCATCATAGAAGGCAATCATGTAGGTCAGGCATAACTTGCCCTTGGTGAATCAGGTAGGTCAGGCATGACTTTCCTTTGGTGACTTGACCTTGGTGAATCCATGTTGACTGTTCCTGATCACCTTCCTCCCCCCTAAGTGCTTCAAAATGGTTTCCTTGAGGACCTGCTCCATGATTTTTCCAGGGACTGAGGTGAGACTGACCGATCTGTAGTTCCCCGGATTCTCCTTCTTCCCTTTTTAAAAAATGGGCACTATATTTGCCTTTTTCCAATCGTCTAGGACCTCCCCCGATCACCACGAGTTTTCAGAGATAATGGCCAATGGGTCTTCAATCACATCAGTCAACTTCCTCAGCATCTCGGATACATTGCATCCGGCCCCATGGACTTGTGCTCATCCAGCTTTTCTAAATAGTCCTGAACCACTTTTTTCACCACTGAGGGCTGCTCACCTCCTCCCACTACTGTGCTGCCCAGTGCAGCAGTCTGGGAACTGACCTTGTCTGTGAAGACCGAGGCAAAAAAAGCATTGAGTACTTCAGCTTTGTCCACATCATCTTTCACTATGTTGCCTCCCTCATTTGGTAAAGATTGCACACTTTCCATGACCTTCTTCTTGTTGCTGACATACCTGTAGAAACCCTTCTTGTTACCCTTCACATCCCTTGCTAGCTGCAACTCCGATTGTGCTTTGGCCTTCTGGATTACACCCCTGCATGCTCAAGCAATATTTTTATAATTCTCCTTCATCATCTGTCCAAGTTTCCACTTCTTGTAAGCTTCCTTTTTGTGTTTAAGCTCACTGAAGATTTCTCTGTTAAGCCAAGCTGGTCGCCTGCCATATTTGCTATTCTTTCTGCACTTCGGGATGGTTTGTCTGTCCCTTGGCTTCTCTTCTCCACTCCTTTGGAGTTAGCTGAGGTATCAGTGCCTGGCTGAGCCCTGTTAGTACTGGGTCATGAGACTCCTCTGCACAGAGAAGTGCTCTAACCATTGGACTAAGCTCCACTTCCAGAGCCAGCAGCAGAAGGAGTACTGTGTCCAGTTTTGCACCCCACACTACAAGAAGGATGTGGAAAAATTGGAAAGAGTCCAGCGGAGGGCAACAAAAATTATTAGGGGGCTGGAGCACTTGATTTATGAGGAGAGGCTGAGGGGACTGGGATTATTTAGTCTGCAGAAGAGAAGAATGAGGTGGGATTTGATAGTTGCTTTCAACTACTTGAAAGGGGGTTCCAAAGAGGATGGATCTAGACTGTTCTCAGTGGTAGCAGATGAGAGAAAAAGGAGTAATGGTCTCAAGTTGCAGTGGGGGAGGTTTAGGTTGGATATTAGGAAAAACTTTTTCACTAAGAGGGTGGTGAAACACTGGAATGGGTTACCTAGGGAGGTGGTGAAATCTCCTTCCTTAGAGATTTTTAAGGTCAGGCTTGAGAAAGCCCTGGCTGGGAAGATTTAGTTGGGTCCTGCTTTGAGCAGGGGGTTGGACTAGATGGCCTCCTGAGGTCCCTTCCAACCCTGATATTCTATGATTCTATGAAGGCTGGAGTCCTGTTCTGCATCATTCTGCTGCTGTCTAGCAAACAGCTTTAACTTCCTGGTGAAGTATGAATCCAGGTCCCCTCTAGTGTGTGCACCAGAGCAACACCAGCAGCTGCTCTGGGAACACCAGAGATGCAGCTGGGCGCTGGGCTTGGAAAGCCAGCACTTCCAACGTGCTGGCGGCCTCTGTGGGGTGCGCTGTGGAGGCACCTTATCAACCAATGGCTGTATCTAGGAGCTTGGAGAGTTAGAAACCTGTCGGTGACGCTGTAACATGCAGCCAAGCTAGAGGTCCCTACGTGACTCATGGGCACTCATTGCTAGTGTCATGTGCTGGCAGGTCGGAGCCGAGAGGCCTGTGAGAGAGCCTGGCCCACTGGGGGCATGCAACATGGGCTGGGGAAGGGGCCACGAATGAGCCTGGGACAGAGACATGAGAAAAGGGGCTGTCATGCTCAGCACAGCTGTGACACCTTGTGTGCAGCAGAGTGTGTCTGGCCTTAGACTGGCACAGAGATCCGCCTGCCCTAGACATGGGCACAAGGCCCTTCTGTACCAACCCCCCACATTGCTGGACCCAAAGCCCACTCTTCTGGTAGTGAGTGTGGTGTTGGGGGCTCCAGCCCTGCAACTGGGCCCTCCATGCCTGGTGTCCTGGGCCAGGCAGACCCTGCCCTGCTCTGAGCATGTGGCCAGCCAGGCGCTGTGGCATGGGGTCATTATATAGATGTAAGCAGTGTCAGGATGAGCTCCACCCTGACATCTGGTGGTGAGGTGTGGCAAGTTGTGGAAAAGAACTTCAGGGGCCGATCTCATTTGCATAGGCACACCCACCCCGCCTAGAATGAGACCATAGCTGCCCAAATGGTCACTTTGGCTGCTGTGGGATCCCCAGTGTCTCTGTTATTGGGGCAGGAAGAATAAATTGTTATTACCCTGATTATGGGAACTGTGCTTGGAACTGTACGTGGCCTTTTGTTATGATGGAGGGATTCACCATCAACTAAGTAGCACTCGCTAGGCAAGGGTCATGGGTTCCAAAACTGTGTGAATGGAGAGAGGCTGGGGACAAGTACTAATACTTGGTGGCATGGGCCCCTTACATGCTAATTGCACTTCCTCCTCTCTCCACTGTGGAATATCCGAGCTAATTTTGATTTCATTAGAAGTCTAGTTATAGGCTGCTGAGCTCATTTTGGGCTGACAGTGCACCAGCACTGGGGCTCCCCTACTACAAGCTGAATTTAACTAAGAGCTGAAATCACTGAGTGTTGTGTTAAGTAGTGGGGGAGCTGGAAGATATATTGTGGAGCAGTTGGCGGGCCGGCTGGAGTGCCTTGCGGACCGGCTGGTGGAGCAGTTTGTGGATGGCAGGAGCTGCTTGTGGGCCATGGAGCTGAGCGAAGGAGTTTGTGGGGCGGCTGGCGGAGCGGAGCGCGGCGGAGCGGAGCGCAGCCGAGCGAAGGAGTTTGTGGGGCGGCTGGCGGAGTGGAGCGCAGCTGAGTGAAGGAGTTTGTGGGGCGGTCAGCTTCAGATCATGTAAGGTGCCTCTTACCCCCGTCCCATTTCCACCCAGGTTGGGAGGTAAAGCTCCGCAGATAAACTTTTGAACTCTGGGGCGGCCCTGACCAGGGACAGAGACTTTTGGGGCATTGGACTTTTGGGACTTTGAGTGATTTGGGGTTGCTGGACTCAAGAACCAAAGGGAAAAGGGCATGCCCCAATTTGCTTGGGGTGGGTTTTTGCTCATGGGTTTTGTTATGAATCCTGTTGGTGGTGTTTCCCAAACATAATGCCACATTGTTTCTCTCTGTTATTAAAAGACTTTTGCTACACTCAGACTATGTGCTTGCGAGAGGGGAAGTATTGCCTCTTGGAGGCACCCAGCGGGGGTGGTATATATTTGTCCCAGGTCACTGGGTGGGGGCTCGAGCCGGTTTGCATTGTGTTATTGGAATGGATCCCCTAGATATTGAACCCGGCCCTTGTTGCTGCCAACTCTGACGGGCAGAAGGGTTACATATTGAATGGTGGTGGCGTGAAGATGGCCTCGGAAGCGAGGCCCTTGTCAATGTTTTATAGGCCCAGCACTCCCCAGGGAGTGTTTACAGGGCAGTAAATAAAAGCACTCAGCCAAGTGACATTTGTGTTCTGCAAATGCGATTATGATGCATGATTAGCAGCCGAGCACACTGAAAAACCCATGCAAGCAGCGAGCGGGAGCCCCAGCCCTCGCTTGGCCATGAGGAATGGCTCCGCAGGCCCAGGTGATGCCTGCGTTGTGCCCTGGCACCGGCCCCTGTCCCTCCCGGTTGTACCTTTCAGAGTTCATGAAAGCACAGTATTGGGCTCTCCTGCTGCTGGAGAGGAGCCCCCAGCACTGCCTCCACCCCAGCTGCCTCCAGCTCCCCCTCTGCCTTCCTGGTGCTCCCCCATCCCTTCTTGGCCCTCCCCTCCTGGCTGTCCCAGCCCCTCTCCTGTATTGGACCCCATCCCACTCCCTCCTGCTCTGTGGGACCAGCTGGGGCAGATGATGAGTTCAGGATTTATTTTACAACTGCTGACCCTGCTTTCCAGCGAAATGTATCCAAACCTACTTTTTAGCTTTAATTATTTATCTGTAACCAATTTGGCAGGGAAACCAATTAAATGAGTGGGTGATTAATGACCTGCTGATTTGCACCGGTACCTAATTTCAATGTCTATGTAATATACAAGCACATTTCAGAGATGCTTCGCCTGCTTGGCTCAGTCCCATGGCCATGGAGCTGTGCTCAGTGCTTGAGCAGTTCGGAATTCACAGCCCAGGCACTCTGCGGAGCTAGCAGGGCTGGCTGAGTGCAGGGGCTGCCTCCTGCTGGATGCAGGGATGCCTGTGAGGGAGCGGGTGCTGCCAGCCAGACTGACCCTGCCCTGGAGGCCAGCTCACTGGCAGGAGCAGTGCCCTTACCGGGGAAGCCCCTGGCCAGCACTTCTCAGCCAGCGCGGATCTGAGCAAGGGGAAGGAGCAGCCAGGGCAGGGCACAGTGCTGACTGCTGGGCCAGCTGCACGGTGCACACTGGAGCAACTGCTAGCTGGGCTGGAGCCAGACAGTCCACTCTCCTCCGCCTCCTCGTGCACTGCCCCCAAGTCTTCCCAGTGCAGGCGGGGATGTCATTCAGGACGCTGCCCCGGAGGAGCCCTGGCCCCCTGGGTGCAAGGAGACCCAGTCAGAGATGGGAAGGGCATGTTAGACAGCCTCCCCTCACAACCCTGGGCTCAGCCCTGCCTTGCAGAGTCCTGGCAGGCTAGTCTCCATGCAGGGCTCACACTGCCGCTGGCTAGGGTTGCCAGGTGGCTGGTTTTCGCCACTAAAGGTCCGGTCAGTCACAGTGCTGGCTCCGCATGGCTCCCAGAAGGGGCTGCCATGTCTCTCTGGCTCCTAGGTGCAAGGGCAGCCAGGGGAGCTCCACATATTGCCGCTGTCTGCAGTGCAGGCTCTGCTCTGAACGCCAGCTCCACAGCTCCCACTGACCAGCTCCCGTAGCTAATGGGAGCTGCGGGGGCAGTACCTGGGGTGGGGGCAGTGCCTGGAGACCCCCCGCCACCCCTGCACCTAGGAGCCAGTGGGACATGTCGCCACTTCTGGGAGCCACCTGAGGTAAGAGCTCTCATCCCAAACCCCCTGCCACACTCTGAACCCCTCTGCCCCAGTCCGGAGCCCCCTCCTGCATCCCAAACCCCTCATCCCTGGCCCCACCCCAGAGCCTGCACCCCCAGCCAGAGCCCTCACCCCCCCCCCAACCCCCTGCCCCATCCCAGTGAAAATGAGCAAGTGAGCGAGGGTGGGGGAGAGCGAGCAACAGAGGGAGGGGGGATGGAGTGAGCGGTGGGCTGGGGCTCGGAGAAAGGGCAGGGCCTTCGTGGAGGGAGCTGACCAGCAGGCCCCTGGCACAGCTGAGCGCAGACCCAGCAGCAGCTCCCAGGAGGGAACCCGGCAGCACAGCACCTAGCTTGGTGAGACGTGCTCTCTGGAGCATACTAGGTGCTTGCAGCAGATACTGTGAGGACTCTAATGTGGCCATTCCTGCTGCTCACATCCCCTAGGCCTGGTCCAGCTGTTACAATCACTCTATCCCTGTGGGCTGACTACAAGACACCTGCAGGCAGCATAGGGCTGTCTGCTTCCCATAGGCACGGTGACAGGCAGCGAGTGCAGGAAAATGGAGCACTAGCCCCACCGCCACCCACCCTGCTTAGCTCACAGCCCGAGGCACTGTGGCAACTGCTCCTCTTGGTGTGATCTCAGCACAGAGCCTGTCCAGATGTGAAATAAGCATGACCTGAACATCCCTTGGGGTGGGCTCCCAGCTCCTAGCAACTGGTACAGCCCTGTTCCCCACTCCCAGCACAGGCCCAGTAACTGGGGCCACCAGTGGGGAAGGTTTCCTGGGTCATCTCTCTCCCAGCTCTGTAGAGCCCAGGAGAACACACAGCACTTGGGCCCCAGGACGGTCTCCTGGAGAAGTTTTCTATTCACTCTCCCCAATTCCATGGAGGGAGCCCAGCACAGGGCAATGAGCTAACTAAGCCGCTCCCCTGCGGGTAGTCGAGTCACTTCAAATTGCAGGAGGGCTGCGCCAAGGGAGCCCCAGGAACTCATCTCAGTGTCATGTGTAGGGGAAGCACAAGACACCCCAAGGGCGGGGTTGAGGGGGTTACCTGGGGCCCTGCTGTGTTGCGGTTTGGAGGCTCTAAAGGATTTCTCAGCACTGATTTCCCCTGGGAAAGGAATCAGGGCAGAGGGGCCCATTCCAAAGGGCTGGCTGGGATGGGAAAAGGCTGGGGCTCTCTCCTACTATTCCCATGGCCCCAGCTTCCTGCTGGTGTGAGGCACCCAGGGACATACTGGGAGCCCTGCCATGTGGGATGTTCACAGCTGAACTGGGCAGATCCCTGCAGGACACGCTGCCTGGAGCCAGGCCCTGTGGGGATGGGCTGAACAGGGCCTGGCAGGACATTTCTGTCCTGCTTTGTAGGGTCCCATGATCCCGCTGCATGCTGGTGACAAGAGCGGAAAGTCGGTTCAGTGCAAGAAGCACCAGGGCTGCAGCCAGGCTGTATGCTTTCTCCTTGTGTCTGGGAGGCTGGGCCATAGCCCTGGAGGGTAACCAGGGGGACAGATACAGAAAGAGGCACCATGGCCAGTGAGAGGGGCAGTGTTGAGATAGGAATGGTAAATCCATTAATCTTTAGAAATACAATTCACTGTGCAAAACCGAAAGGAAAAAGAGACACCTCATTTATTATCAGGTGCATTGTGAGAGTCAGGCTCTTTAATTATCTCACCAAATTCTACAACCCATTTATCAAGGTGCCACCACCAAACTGCCGAGATTACCACCCATGTGCCACCTGTGGGGAGCTGCAGAGGAAGCCCGGTTGAGCCAGACCCCTCCACACTCACCCACAGCAGCACTTCTCACTGGCAACCAGGCCTGGCTCCAGGGCTGGGGTTCACCTGGGGACAGGGCTGCTCTCCATTCTCCTACAGGACCTCAGCAGCACCTTGGAAAGGAATTGCCCAGAAGCATCATGTCATTTTGCTGGGCCTGCAGAGGGGACCAGCCAGATGTGCAATATCTCACCCCAGCCTGCTCTGGGACATGTTGCACTGCACATCTTTCCTGGGGCAGGGACAGAAAACAGCACTGTGCAAATTGGTGTGGCAAGGTCATGTTGCACCTTGTCACCCTGAGGGAGGTGGAGAAATTGCATGATACAACCCCAGTGCAGGAATAGGACCCCATTGTGGGCCTGGGACATTTTTATAGGTTCATATTCCAAGGCCAGTAGAGCCCATTGTGACCATCTAGTCTGATCTCCTGTATAACACAGGCCAGAGAACTTCCCCCAAATAATTCCTATGGCAGATCTCTTAGAAAGACATCCAATCTGCATTGAAAAATTGTCAGTGATGGAGAATCCACCAAGACCGTGGTAAATTGTTCCAATGGCTAATTACCCTCATTGTTAAAAATTTACACCTTATTTCCAGTCTGAATTGGTCTAGCTTCAAAGTCCAGCCATCAGACTGTGATAGACCTTTCTCTGCTAGACTGAAGAGCCCATTATTCAATATTTGTTCCCCATGTAGGTATTTAAAAGACTGTGATCAAGTCCCCCCTTAACCTTCTCTTTGTTAAATTAAATTGATTGAGTTCTTTGAGTCTGTCACTACAAGGCAGGTTGTCTAATCCTTTAATCATTCTCAGGGCTCTTCTCTGACCCCTCTCCAATTTATCAAAACCTTTCTTAAGAGTGGACACCAGATCCAGACACAGGATTCCAGCAGTGGTCACACCAGTGCCAAATATAGAGGTAAAATAACCTCTCTGCTCCTACTCAAGATTGGGCATGGGAAATTCCTGGGGGCAGCTGAGTGTGGGCCTGGGGCATTGCTCCGTCCCTAGCATGCTGAGTGTTTTCACAAATACCCCTATGCTGACAGGAGCAGTAATGTTCTCTGGAAAGCTTCAGGTGGGAGGCGTAGCAAAGACCCTACCCCAAGGAGCTTACAGGCCAAGTTAAACAAATAGTGCCAGGAAAGCCCTTAGACCCAGGGAGAGGGGCTGAGTGGAGTACGGGGATGAGTGAGATCCCTAGACAAGGCACCCTCTGCTAGCAGCCCTGCCCTCCTCACATAGTTAATGAACACCAGCAATGGAGAAAGGAGAGAGTCTTTCCCCTCAGCTGGCAGGAGACCACAGCCACTGATATCCCCATTCCAGCCCTGCTGTGGGGAGGGGGCGTATTTCAGACATGGGCCCTCGAGGAAGAAGGCCCTGCCTCCAACTCATGGACCAGCAGGGGTGGAAGCACCTTAGATTTCATGTGGTCCTGGTTCAGCATGGTGCTGAACTCAGCACACGCCTGCTTTTAAGCACATGGGCACATTGATTTCAACGGGGCTACTCACATGCTGAAGTTTTGGCGCTTGCTTCAGGACCTTGCTGGGCTAAGGCCTAGCCCATGAGCTCTCTTCCTCCATGGTCTGTATTTCAGTAACTGGGACAGTGGTCATATATGTGTAAACAGGGTCTGAATGAACTCTCCCCTGACAGCTAGTTGGGGAGAGGGAGAGACTTCAGGAGCAAACTGTATTTACATGAATACACCTGCTCTGCCTATACCTATCTAGCAGACAGGAGCTGTGTAGCTCCAAGTGATCAACTTTGGCTGGTGTTGGGTTACAAATCCCTTTAGTATGAATGCAACGGTAGTGAAATGTTGTTATCAATGTTGTTATCTTCATTTATGACTAAAGAGGAGCAGAACTGTGCTGAGCCTGTCCCGATTGAGGGGATCACCCTCAGCTGAAAGGAACTTCCTAAGCCAGGGGCTCAAATGCCAGACCCCTGTGAAAGCAAGGGACAGGGGGAGAATGGAGGAGACAAGTGTTCTAGCTAGGAGGTAGCCCCCAGTCTGGTTTAACCTATTCCTCTCTACTGTTCAAAGATAGAGCTAAATAAGCTTTATTAGGACTCTTTTGTTATTTTAAGTACTCAATAAGAGCTGAAATCACTTGAGATGGGGCAATGTTTCTGCCGAGCCTACTGAGAAAAATCACTAAGAGACTGATTTACAGAGGTCACAGCAGAGAGGCAGGTGGCAGCAGAAGGTGACTGATGGGCAGCCAGCAAAAGTGGTGAGCTGGTGGGAGTGGCCAGCGAGAGTGCTAAAGGAATTGGCGGCTGTGATTGCAGAGCCATTGGCCATTATCTTTGAAAACTCTTGGCGAACGGGGGAAGTCCCGGATGACTGGAAAAAGGCTAATGTAGTGCCAATCTTTAAAAAAGGGAAGAAGGAGGATCCTGGGAACTACAGGCCAGTCAGCCTCACCTCAGTCCCCGGAAAAATCATGGAGTAGGTCCTCAAAGAATCAATCCTGAAGCACTTACATAAGAGGAAAGTGATCAGGAACAGTCAGCATGGATTCACCAAGGGAAGGTCATGCCTGACTAATCTAATCGCCTTGTATGATGAGATTACTGGTTCTGTGGATGAAGGGAAAGCAGTGGATGTATTGTTTCTTGACTTTAGCAAAGCTTTTGACACGGTCTCCCACAGTATTCTTGTCAGCAAGTTAAAGAAGTATGGGCTGGATGAATGCACGATAAGGTGGGTAGAAAGTTGGCTAGATTGTCGGGCTCAACGGGTAGTGATCAATGGCTCCATGTCTAGTTGGCAGCCGGTGTCAAGTGGAGTGCCCCAGGGGTCGGTCCTGGGGCCGGTTTTGTTCAATATCTTCATAAATGATCTGAAGGATGGTGTGGATTGCACTCTCAGCAAATTTGCGGATGATACTAAACTGGGAGGAGTGGTAGATATGCTGGAGGGCAGGGATAGGATACAGAGGGACCTAGACAAATTGGAGGATTGGGCCAAAAGAAATCTGATGAGGTTCAATAAGGATAAGTGCAGAGTCCTGCACTTAGGACGGAAGAACCCAATGCACAGCTACAGACTAGGGACCGAATGGCTAGGCAGCAGTTCTGCGGAAAAGGACCTAGGGGTGACAGTGGACGGGAAGCTGGATATGAGCCAGCAGTGTGCCCTTGTTGCCAAGAAGGCCAATGGCATTTTGGGATGTATAAGTAGGGGCATAGCGAGCAGATCTAGGGACGTGATCGTCCCCCTCTATTCGACATTGGTGAGGCCTCATCTGGAGTACTGTGTCCAGTTTTGGGCCCCACACTACAAGAAGGATGTGGATAAATTGGAGAGAGTCCAGCGAAGGGCAACAAAAATGATTAGTGGTCTGGAACACATGACTTATGAGGAGAGGCTGAGGGAACTGGGATTGTTTAGTTTGCAGAAGAGAAGAATGAGGGGGGATTTGATAGCTGCTTTCAACTACCTGAGAGGTGGTTCCAGAGAGGATGGTTCTAGACTATTCTCAGTGGTAGAAGAGGACAGGACAAGGAGTAATGGTCTCAAGTTGCAGTGGGGGAGGTTTAGGTTGGATATTAGGAAAAACTTTTTCACTAGGAGGGTGGTGAAACGCTGGAATGCGTTACCTAGGGAGGTGGTAGAATCTCCTTCCTTAGAAGTTTTTAAGGTCAGGCTTGACAAAGCCCTGGCTGGGATGATTTAATTGGGGATTGGTCCTGCTTTGAGCAGGGGTTGGACTAGATGACCTCCTGAGGTCCCTTCTAACCCTGATATTCTATGATTCTATGAAGTTGTGAGCAGTCAGCAGCTGGTGGGCCAGCTGGATGGTGAGGAACAGCAGCTGGTGGGGTGGCCAGCCAGAGCAAGTACTCAAATGGCAGACCAAGCCAAGTGCCTTCTTCCCCCATTTGGAGGTGAACTCACACAGATGCACCTCTGAACCCTGGGTCCTCACTCATAGGTGCCGACTCCGTGGGTGCTCCAGGGCTGGAGCCAAGCTCCCCTCACCTCCTGCTCCACCTCACCTCCTCATCCGCCTCTGCCTCCTCCCCTGAGGACGCCACGTCCCTGCTCTTCCGCCTACCTCAGCGCTTGCTGCTGCCAAACAGCTGTATCATGCTCCGGGAGAGAGTGGGGAGGAGCGGGAATGTGGCACGCTCAGGGAAGGAGGCGGGGAAGAGGTGGGACTGGGGATTTGGGGAAGGGGTTGGAATGGGGGTGGAGTTGGGGTGGAGACTTTGGGAAAGGGGTTGAAATGGGGGCAGGAGCGGGTGGGGCAGGGGTGGAGTCAGGGCGCGGCCGGCGGCAGGGGGGAGTCGAACAACTGCCAGTGCCAGTAGAAGTTGGCTCCTATGTCCTCACTGACCAAGGACAACCACTGTGAGTGGGGTATGGTGAGGGAGCAGAGGGGGGCACAGTAAAGGAACTTTTGGTTGTAGAACTCAAGAACATGAGGCAGAAGACACTGCCCCACGCATGCTGGGGTGGCTCTCCTGCTCACAGCTTTATGATTATGAATCCTGTTTGTGGCATTTTCCCTAATTAATGTCAGGTGACTTCCCTTATTTCATTAAAAGTTTCTTTTCTATGCTCAGACTCTGTGCTTGTGAGTGGGGAAGTATTGCCTCTCGGAGGCGCCCGGGGTGGTGTGTAATTATCCCAGGTTACTGCGTGGGGGCCCAAGCCGTTTTTGTGTTGTATTGTTGAAAAGGAACCCCTAGATATTGAACCTGGCCCTGGCTGCTGCCAGCTCCACCTGGCAGAAGGGTTACATACATATCCACATTCTCTGTTCCTTTGGAGATGTATCCCCCTTGGAAGGGTCATTGATTGGTGTGTGTTAGAAATACAGGCCCACCCTCACAGGAACACTGCCTTCTTCAGGATTCCTTCTTTGCAAGGTCTCTTTTATGGAGACGTGAAGCTAATCTGTATTTTCCATTTCACTGAGCCTCGAACAGTCTTTATGAAGCTCAGCTGTGAGGAGGACATCTTAGATCACATTACAGGATCAGTCCCCTGGAGACCCACATGCACTGAGCACAACAGTTATAAAGGGGCCCTGAGGGACCCCATATAGGACGTGTCCTCAAGGCTGATGATTACACAACAGCCCCACCCAGAACCACCCTAGAGGAATGGATAGCACCCCTGGGAGAAGGAAGTCTCTGGCCTCGGCTCTGCAGCAGATCAGACTGGCCAGGAAACTATCAATCTGTTAGATTACATCTATGAAACTGGGTCAGCATCACTTTGGGATCGATGGTCGTAATGATCTACCTCTTGGTGTGCAGCCTACTTTAAATTGTCCTTTTCTGCTTCCCTATCTCCCTGCAGACACGTCTGATGTTCAGTGCCACCCCCAGACCTCTCTCGGCACCTGCTTCCCACTGGGCATATGTGTTCTGGATTCTCTACCCCATGGGGCAGAAGCCCCCTCCCCAGCTAGCTCCAGGAAGAGTCTGTTCTCTGGAGGACCAGGGACAGGGGGAGTTTAGGGGATTTAAAATGAACAAGAAGAACAGAAGGTTTAAAACAACAGATGAGTGAGCAAGAGAGAGCTTGTGAGGGAAAGCAGGAGAAGCCAAGCACAAAATGACTGTGTGTGACTGTGGTGCTCTTGGAGCAGGATGGTCCCAGGATGTGAGAGAGACAAGATGGGGGAGGGAATAGCTGCTGTTGGACCAACTGCTGGTGGGGAGAGAGACAAGCTTTGAGCCACACAGAGCTCTGCTTCAGGTCTACAGCTCTTCTTCTTCGGGTGGTGGTGTTTGGGGGGGGGGGTGTTAGTTTCTGTGTCTCTGTGAGTGTGTGTGTCTCTGTATGTGCATGTGTGTCTGTTTGATGTGTGTCTGTGTGTCTATTTAGTGTGTCTCTGTGTGTCTGTATTAGTGTCTGTGTGTCTCTCTGTGATTGTGCATGTGTCTCTGTGTTTGTGTCTCTGGTGGCCCTCAACATGCTGAGAACACGGCCGGATAAGGGCATGACCTCGTCATGGTCCATCCCCCAGCTCCCCCCCGCCCCATGCGCTGTGTCTGCAGCCAAGTCATGTGCTCTTCAGGGCACGACTACATGTATTTAGTGAGTCTGGAGAGCGGGCGGCACACTCCGGTCACTGAGACAATACGAACTAACTAGGGTCGCCCTTGTCACCGTCGGGTCAGTTAACTGTGTCCCCAAGGTGAATGGCACCAGCCATGCCAGGTCCCTTGTATTATCTCTCTTCCTTCATGGAAACTTGCTTTCACTGTGGTCTGCCATCCAGTTCTTAGTGCACAGGCTATGTTCCAATGCAAGGCAGGGCAGTTGTCGGGGGAGTCACAAGCATGGATCAGGGATGAGCACACATCTTGGAACCCCTGAGAGCAGCAGAAGCACTGGGGCGGCTCACACAACAGCTTGGAGAGGAACATGTGGGTGACTCCTCACCATCCCCAGGGCTTCTTCACCTCCTCACAGCCTGATGAGACCTCCAGTTTCCTGACGGGGAAAGACAGGTTACTGACGTGACAGGTGTTCTCTGGATGGCCACACTAACCCCTGTAAGGGTGAGAAACAATCAAAGAGCCTTTCACAGGAGCAAGGTAAATTGCAATGGCTGCTAGGTGTGCCACTGTCACAGACACACGGAGAGATCAGTCATCCCCAGGGATGAAAGAGTCTCTCAGTAATAAGGAATCAGGCAAGATCTTGGTGCAGTCTCTCTGGTATCTGCCTGTCCCCAAAAGGCTTTTGTCACAGCAGCTGGTGGGAAATTTTCTGAATCCCAACACCTCTTTCTACTAATATCTTCTGCAAATGGAAAATTGCTCCAGTTAATGCCCAGTAGCCCAGCTGCTAGGGGATGAGGCTGCAGCATCTGACCCTTCTCTTGAGACACAAGGTCTGGCCCCAGAGGCAGGACGGATGGAGCGTTCCCGGAAAGGGCAAGGAAGATCTGGGCACCCAACTAGCTGGACAAGGCCAGGTATCAAGGTCTTGTCCTGACAAATCCCCCATAAGGAAAAGGAAAGGGGAAAAGGTGTCACTTAGGCTTCTCCCTGCTTCAGAAGAACCCACACCTGTTGCCTTTGAGCAAAACACCCAGTGTTGTGTCCTGGCTGAGGGTACAATGTCCGCAAACCACCTGCAGTCTCTGCAAGCTCCCTGTGGCCAAGGCAGAAGGAACTCCCCCTCCACATACCTCAGAGCCCGTTAGCACAGCGCTGGGTCCAGACTGCTCAGAGCAGCAGCAGGAGGAGGAGGCAGGTTCTTTACACCAGCCAGCTGTGCCGTCAGTGGAGATGCTCCATGCACAGGTGCCACATTCCTTCTCAGCACATAGGGGAGCCGAGGCAACAGTGCTGCTGCCCATTCTGTCTATGAGACTCTGCATCCCCCTGCCCTGGCATCAGAGGGATCAGCTGAGACTGTGCCACAGAAACAAACCCAGTCTTGCAGACAAGCTCCCATGGGTATGCCAGGCCCTCACCTTGGAGGCCAAAGGAAGCACAGACCTGACTTCTGACTGCAGACATTCCTGCTGAAGCTGCTGTGATAGAGCTGCAAAGCCAGCTGGGAACCACAACTCTCATCAGACCCCTCCCCACTGTAGATCCCCTCCCTCCTGGCTAAGCAGGGACTAACTTTCTCATAAGCCCCCTCCCCACTGCACTTCTCCTTCCCCTTCTCTTGGGCCCTGGCAATGGCCAGCTAAGCGGAAGAAGTTCCTGAACCAGGAAGTGGCCAGGCTCTGTTTGGGAGCAGGAGCTGCCCGCATGGCAGCCAGGAATGGGGAGATGCACCAGGACCTGTGGACAGAGATGTGTGACTGGGGGCAGGTCTCTGTGGAGCTTATGAGGAGCAGCTGGGGCGGCAGGGAGCCAGGATAGGGGGCCCCAGTGAGAGACACTGAACCTGGCACGGAAATCTGAAAATGCTTATTTGCTTGAATAGAGCCTGGACTGGAGGGAAACCCCCGGCACTAGCGCCCTGACTCTGACTCTGACTAGGGCCCTGACTCTGGACTGGAAAGCCCCAGGGACCCAACCAAGAAACACTGCTACATGCTCCTCACTTCAAGCTGTCACTGTTAAGCCTCTGCATCTTGGGTGTCTTCACCCTGCCTTGCGGCATGGCTACACTTGCAGATGTAGAGCGCTTTGAGTTAAACCTGCCTTCGGAGAGCGCAGTAGGGAAAGCGCTGCAGTCTGTCCACACTGACAGCTGCAAGCGCACTGGCGTGGCCACATTTGCGGCACTTGCAGCGTCATTGGGAGCGGTGCATTATGGGCAGCTATCCCACAGAGCACCTCTTCCCAGTCTGGCGCTGTGGCCTGTGGGAAGGGGGTGGGGGGTGCAGGGCATTCTGGGTCCTGTTCCAATGCCCCAGGATGCATCGGTTCGCATCCCAGCAATCCCTGAGCTTCCGTGCACATTTGGTGCCATCTTTCAACGTTTTTTGTACTGCACGCTCTGTCTTCCGTTTTGGTCTGTCGGAATGGAGCCTGAACTGCTGAGGAGTATGCTGATGAGTCTCGCCATCATGTCCCGTTTGGCAGTCGAGTTATTCCTTATGATCCAAAGTGACAGTGAGGGCTCCGACGAAGATATCGACTCGAGTAACGCATATGACACGAGTTCGCTTGTGGCATTCACGGACATGCTCTCCACCATGGAACGCTGCTTTTGGGCTGCGGAAACAAGCACTGAGTGGTGGGATCACATCATCATGCAAGTCTGGGACGACGAGCAGTGGCTGCAGAACTTTCGGATGAAAAAAGCCACTGTCATGGGACTGTGTGAGGTGCTCACCCCCATCCTGCGGCGCAAGGACATGAGATTGAGAGCTGCCCTGATGGTGGAGAAGCGGGTGGCTATTGCAGTCTGGAAGCTGGCAACTCCAGACAGCTCCCGATCGGTTGCGAGCCAGTTTGGAGTGAGAAAGTCGACAGTTGGAATCATGTTGATGCAAGTTTGCAGGGCCATTAATCGCATCCTGCTCAGAAGAACTGTGACTCTGGGTAACATGCATGACATTGTGGATGGCTTTGCACAAATGGGTTTTCCTAACTGCGGAGGGGTGATAAATGGCACACATATTCCAATTTTGGCACCAGCCCACAGAGCCCTGAATTGGAAGGGGTATTTCTCTATGGTTGTCCAGGTGCTTGTGGATCACCGTGGGCGTTTCATTGACATTAACGCAGGCTGGCCCGGAAAGGTGCATGACGCACACATCTTTCAGAACACGGGCCTGTTCAGGAAGCTGCAAGCTGGGACTTTTTTCCCAGACCAGAAGATCACCGTAGGGGAAGTTGAAATGCCCATTGTGATCCTTGGAGACCCCGCTTACCCTTTAATGCCGTGGCTCATGAAATCTTACACAGGGAGCCTTGACAGCAGGAAGGAGTGGTTCAACAAAAGGCTGAGCCGGTGCAGAAACAATGCGGAGCGTGCTTTTGGCTGTTTAAAGGTCCGCTGGTGCTCACTGTATGGGAAGCTGGACCTGGCCATTGACAGCATGCCCGTGGTTACATCCATGTGCTGTACCCTCCATAACATTTGTGAAGGGAAGGGTGAACAATTCACTCAGGCATAGAACTTGGAGGTTCAACACCTGGAGGCTGGATTTGAACAGCCAGAGAGCCGGGCTGCAAGGATTAGGGATGCCTTGAGGGAGCAATTTGAGGCTGAAAGTCTGGTGCCCTGCATGGGAGTGAAGTGCAGTGGTTCCAATGTTAGTAGGAATCTGTGTTTGCTTTGCTGACTTGTAGTGCCTGTTTCTTTCCTGGGCTAAGGTATCTTTTACTTTATGCAATAATAAAGAATGTTTTCAAAGTCAAAATATTCATTTATTGAAAAGAAACACAGCTGCTTGGAAAACAGAAAGGGAAAGAGGGTGGGGTGGGGAACGGTACAATCACAGATTTACATATGTCCTGTTATCATACTCAGCCTTCCTGTCTGGAGTGCTGTGCAATGAGTGTTGCACTTGAGGATGGCTACACTGCATGGTGATGGGGGTCGAGTGCAGTGGGTAAGGGTCGTAGTTTTCAGGGCTGGGTGATGAAGCTGCAGGTGTTGGAGGCAGCTGGTGGCAGTAAGAACCCGGATGTTGGGGAAAGTGGGTTGGAGGTGACATGGGGGCACAAGGGAAAGAGTTTTGGGACAAGGGCTGCAGCGGGGGGGGGGAAGGGGGCGGAGGTGGTAGTGCTCCGCCTACATGGCTACGAATGCCTGGATAGAGTCCACTTAGCGTCCCATTATGCTTATCAGCCGATCCGTACTTTGCTGCTAGAGCACTGCGCTTTTGTGCCGGCGCTCCTCATTCTGCTGGCGGAGCCTCCTTTCACTGTCCCGCCACTCCTGCACTTTTCGATTTTCATTATTTGAATACTGCATTACTTCATGCAACATGTCTTCTTTGCTTCCACGTGGTCTCTTTCTGATTCTTTGGAGTCTGTCGGCCGGTGATAAAACAAGGTTGCATCTGTAAAGGCAAAATGCAACACTTAACAGAGGCAGCATTGTTCACAGCAGACAGAGCGATGATTCCCCCGTACTCAAGAGCAAGCACAGTCTACGCAATAGCATAATTTGTCCGTCCCAAAGCGAGTGCACATAACCCACGGGAGCCCCAAAATGGTGAGTAAGCACAGGGTCAAGCGTGACTGATTGTTTCACGGCGGTATTATCCTCTGGGTTTCTGTGCCTTGGGGAGAGCCAACAGCTGCAGGGGGCCCCTATATTGAACACTGTCCCCATATTTTCCACAGGAGTTCATCCTGGAAGACATCTCGCTGCTGAGGGTGACCTGCGAAGCAGGGGAGGATTTTCTACTGCAATGCGGCTTCCGGCCCGGCCCATATGCAGCTTGCCTGTGTGCAGCAATGGTCCCCGCACCCCTCACGGCACAGTGGCACGGACAAGTGAGCCTTACTGGGACAAGGACCGCAGTGGCTCTCCCAAGAAACCTGCTCAAGCGCATTGCCCAACTTCTGGATGAGACCTTTGAAGAGATCACTGAGGCCGATTATCACGATGTGAGAGAGCACATCAATGCCCTATTCCGCATCTATGCATGCATGCAGCCCTAACCCTCCTCGCCCCAAGAGCCCGCACTGAATAACTTCCTTCTAAGAATAAAAGCCGCTTACCGGGAACCTCCTCTGGTGTTTGTTCTTCCCCAAGCACCAGCTGCCGTGACTGGCTGCCTTCCTCCTGGCTTGAGAACAGCTCCTGGCTGCATGCATCTAGGGATTCCGGGGTGTCTTCCTCCACCTCAGCACCCTCGCTCCTGCTTTGCTACTCCTCCTCCTCCTCCTCCTGCCTCGTTGAACTGGGCTCTGAAGTGTCCATGGTGGTCCTTGGCATGGAGGTGGGGTCGCCCCCAAGTATCACGTCCAGCTCTTTGTAGAAATGGCAGGTCGCAGGGGGCAGCACTGGGGCGGCTGTTTGCCTCGCAGGCTTTGCGGTAGGCATTCCTCAGCTCCTTCACTTTAACCCTGCACTGCAGTGCATCCCGGTCATGGCCCCTTTCCATCATGTCCCTTGATATCTGCCTGAAGGTATCGTAATTCCTATGGCTGGAGCGCAGCTGGGACTGGACAGCTTCCTCCTCACAAACACTGATGAGGTCCAACAAACACTGATGAGGTCCAGCACCTCGCCATTGCTCCATACTGGGGATCGCCTGGCGTGTGGAGGCATGGTCACCTGGAAAGATGCACTGAGAGCACTCCACGCCTGGATGAGCAAACAGGAAGGGGATTTTCAAAATTCCCAGAGAATATAAAGGGCGGTTCTGACGGTTGGTCACCTGAGGGCAGGGCAGTAGAGTTCAAAGTGATGACCAGAGTGGCTAGAACAGGCATTGTGGGACACTTCTGGAGGCCGATCAGAGCGCACTAACAGACCAGGGCGTCCACACTGCCACCGTGGCGCTCCAGCGTGGGCACACAAAACATTATTCCACTTGCCGAGGTGGAGTACCAGGAACGCTCTAGCCACGTGGCTTGCCAGTGTGGACGGGTAGTGAGCTCATGCGCCCAGGGCTCCTTTAATGTGCTGCAACTCGCAAGTGTAGCCAAGCCCTTAGTAAAAACCTTTCCCTGAGACCTGGGCCAGAGTGGTTAGTGAGACCCACCAGGGCTAGTGCCTGCAAGGCTGAGCAGCTGAAGCACCTAAGTGCTTGGCTCTGAGACGCGGCACACTAGGGGCTTGGGTACAGAGCAACCCCAATAATTACACTGCCTTCTGAAGGTTTGAGAGCCTCTCTTGAGGCAAACAAGCTAAGGCCCATCTGGAGTCCAGATTGGCTCCTATAAATGTTACCGATGGAGTGGGTGGGAAGGCAGACTTCGCCATGCTCACTCAGTCACAGTGTCAGTAAAAGGGAACATGCTTTACCAACAGCACAAGTGTATCACACAAATCAGCACAGCGAGGAGAGCGAGAGGAATGCCTAGACAGACTGAATTAACCCTGAGGAGGCTGTGCTCATGTGAGCCAGCTCACTAGGTAAGGGTTTTTGACAGTCAACCATGTGTGTGAACCACGACTAGGGAACACACTCAGCGCCAGAAATGATCGCTGCCTAGGCTCGCCCTGGGATGCTGCCTGTCCACTCAGTATCAATGTGTTCAAGTGCATGGCCCATCTAGGGTTGCCAGGTGTCCAGTTTTTGACTGGAATGCCCGGTCGAAAAGGGACCTTGGCCTCTCTGGTCAGCATCACTGACTGAGCTGTTAAAAGGGCAGCTGGCGATGCAGCAGGGCTAAGGCAGGCTCCCTGCCTGCCGTGGCTCCGCACGGCTCCTGGAAGTGGTCAGTATGTCTGGCTCCTAGGTGCAGGGGCGGCCACGGGGCTCCACGTGCTGCCCCCGCCCCAAGTGCCGGCTCTGCTGCTCCCATTGGCCAGGAACCGCGGCAAATGGGAGCTGTGGGGGCAGTACCTGCGGGCAGCGCCCCCTGGCTCCTCCGCCTAGGAGCCAAACATGCCGGCTGCTTCTGGGGGCTGCCTGAGGTCAGTGCCACCCAAAGCCCGCACCCTGAATGCCCTCCTGTGTCCAAGCCCCAGTCCCAGCCCTGAGCCCCCTCCTTCACCCAGACTCCCCCCCGGAGCCCACATTCCACACCCTCTCCCGCACTCTGAAACCCTCATCCCCAGCCCAGAGCCCCCTCCCACACCCTGACCCCCTAATTTCTGGCCCCACCCCAGAGTCCTCACCCCCTCCCACACCCCAACCCCCTATCCCTGCCCAGAGCCCCCTCCCACACCCAAACTCCCTCTCAGAGCTTGCACCCTGCACCCCCTCCAGCATCCTAACCCCCGTCCCAGCCCGGTGAAAATGAGTGATTGAGTGAGGGTAGGGGAGAGCGAGCAATGGAGGGACGGGGGATGGAGTGAGTGGGGCCAGGGCCTCAGAGAAGGGGCAGGGGCAGAGCAAGGGTGTTTGGTTTTGTGCAATTAGAAAGTTGGTAATCCTAGGCCCGTTGACTGTGTGATCAAACTAAACCTGACAAGTTAAGGGACCCCTTGGAAAAGCTGGTGGCTCTTCCCTGGTGTGTAGAGGCTGGGAAGGGGTGCAGTTTTGACCAATTGGGGAAGGTGTGTACCCCATGTGAGATTATGAAATCTCTCTCTTTATCAAGCTGCAAACTCCGTTTTGAAGGTGCAGCCTTTTGCCTTCTCTGATTTCTGTTCTCCTCCATGTTGGGCTGCTGATTCCAAAGGCTGGTGGCAAAGGGATAACAAAAGATGTCCTTAATGTTAAATGCTCTCCCATCAAAATGGAATTGCTCTAAACAATAGACTGGCTCCCAACCAGGAGAACTGGTTTGTCAAGGGAGGGCATTGAAAATGAAATCACCCAGTAGGGATCTCTGGTCAGCTGTTGAAGTTGGCAAGGGAATCACCTGACAGAGGAGACTGGAGGATTATAAAAGGGAGGAGCTGCTGAGCTATTTGGGGCTTTTGACCTTTTTTCTCCAGCTCAAGAGGAGGGAGAAGCAACCCAGCGTGTATCAGCCTCGTGAGGCAGGGGACCTTGCCTACTCCACATGGGCCCCAAGTTCTCCCCAGGAAGGGTGAGCTAGGGATGATGTTGCGGGTAAGATGTTTATTGTATTCTATGATCTGTATTGTCAGTGCTTTGTCTGTTCAGTAAAAGAGCAACAACGTGTAAGACTCTGGGCAACTTATCTACCTGACAATTCCCGCGTGCCCCAAGACAGAGCTCACCTGTAACCTGGCAGGCTCACAGCGCAGGTGGGGTTTTCGGAGAGAGCGGGTCTAATGGAGTCTGAAGGGTCAGCACTGAGCCCAGGGGCTGGGCAGCTGGACAGCAGATTCCAGCTCTCTAGAGCGGGTGCTAGACAGAGGATCTGCACCCTGAGAGAGTACCTAGGGACCCCAAGACAGGGCAGTGGCTGGAGTCTGTTCAGGCCTCAGAGGCTTAAAACACTTGGGGATCCAGGGACACGGAAGCTTAGATTCCCTTCCCAGCAGTCGGGTGGGTGGCTGTTAGTCAGCCTGACTGGATCTGTGCCAGTAACATCCTCTGCCTGACAGAAGCTGGCACCATCCCCTCTTCGGCTCCAAACTTTCATGGGACTGACTACTTCCATCAGCATGGTCTTGTGGCTAGGATCCCTGAGAAGGATGAGGGAGAGGATGGGGGACTTGGAATGGTCTCTAGAGACAGCGGTTCAAATGACCTACACCATGGCTGAAACAACTGGGACGAATGGACCCCAAGTGGTGAGGAAAGGCTCAAGGGGCAGAAGTCAGGGCTGATCTCAGGGTCTCTGGTTTAGTGGACCCTCAGAACTGCTGTCGAGGGAGCAGCAGCAGGCCTGGGACAGAGGAGTAGGGCTTGGAGCCTATGAAGCAGCATGGTCAGCTGGCTATGTCACCTCTGCTGAAACGCTGAGCATGGGGCAGGGAGAGGGCTGATGGAACCCTAACCTGCCTGTGCTCAGAAGGGTGACACTGCCTGTGATGTCCCAGGCCCACTGCCTGGCTATACCCCAGGGTGATGCGGTCTGTGACATCCCAGGCCCATTGCCCAACCTACACTCCATTGTTAGTGTAACCCACACACTTTCTGGGTGTGGTACTCTGTCCCATCCAGTGGCACCGAGACCACTTAGAGAGAAAGATAAAATGAGTCCGCTCTACAGCCTTAGCTAACAGCCAGTTGGCTTTTAGTTCATGGGTAGAGGCTCATGCACTAAGCTCCAGAGATCCCAGGTTCGATACCTCCTAATAATGACGGGAGTCTGTTGGCGTTACATTAGCACCTTTCTGGTTCATAAAGAAAGACAGGAAGGGTGGGTGAGTGGTTTTTGTTTAGCCTAGGACTAATCAGGCATATCAAAGCTGTATTTGTGTGAGTTCTTCTTGGATTGGGGGCTCTCTTAGCCCTTAATTGACAGGCTGGGGTGAATCTTTAACAAATAGACCTTTTCTCTCTACTTTTTCTAAGGTGTTTGAGTTAAATAAGTGTTCATAAAACTGAACAAAATAAAGAGGGTTTTAAACAGACTGACTAAAACTCTCCATCCATCCTGAATGCTCAAGCTTCGGTCCCTGTGATGTCAGAAACCCACCAGGTCTCCAGACATCCATAGTCTTCCACAAAAAACATAAACAGTTTCTAATGTCAATATAAACAGAGGGAAAAATCACTTTCTGTTTGAATTCCCCTTCTAGGTCCTTTTTAAACACCATAAAGCAGCCAAGGAGGGCACGAACCCCGTTTGTTTTCCTTTAGTGGAGGAGAGTCTTTAACAAATGCCCGTCGTGGAAGCACCCATGATAACTGAACAGGAGTCTGGATGGAAGCACACTGAACAAAAGTGTAATTGCTGGGGGCACCTTTGCAAACACATCGCTGACTGAGGAATCCTTAACAAAGGCAGCCTTACAAAAGCCAGTGTCAAACTGGATCAAAAGAGTGAGAGCTGAGCCGCACTTTTAATTCAAAATGACTTTTTGACCAAATTTTTTTTTAATCAGCACAGAAATTTCTGCGCAAAGGTCCGTTTTCAAGGAAATTTTGCTGGTTGTTTGTCAAAAAACCAAAGCTGAAAATTTTCATCCTGTCTGATGAAAATTTTCAGTAATGCGACCAAAAACCTGAAAAATGTGGGAGAAAATTCTCAACACAAAGCAATGTTTTCCCTATGAAAAAGTCCATGTAAACAAACCCACCCATTTCCTGAGTAGCTCTATTTAAATATTCTATGGCGCATGAAAATACCGAATTTCATTGTTGATCCCAGTAACACTGCACAACCAATCTTATTCCTCTTCCCGAGGACAAAACAAGCCTGCTTCAACATTTCCAGTCACTGCTGCTTGTGACCCATGCGAGTGCAGGCCCAATATAAAGAGAAAGATGTTTTTTTGGTTTTACCCTTGCTTAACTGGAAAGTGGCTCAAATGATTTTGCTCATCTTTTCCATAAAATGTCAACTTTGGGCTGAGTCCAAGCAGGGGGAATTTAAGCCTAATGGAATTTGTTTGATAAAGTCTGAAATGGGAACAGAATGGAGGCTGTATAGCCTCACTCCTGGAGAAAGCTACAATAAAACACAGGCCAGGTTTTTCCATCAGGTTGTGCTTGAATTGTGAGGGACAAAAACATTAGAACAAAAAGTGAAAAACCATCACTTCCCCAAAAGTCTCCTAACTCAAAAACGCCTTTTCCAATTACCCTAGAACTCTCCACACCCCAATGTGTCTGCTGGGCACAGAGCATGCAGGGAAGTGTTAGATGGATGGAAAAGGAGGAGGAGGAGAGTTCAAGACTAGGCCAACAGGGAAAGTGGATGACTAGGAGCCAGGCCTAGGAGTAGAGGGTTTGCTGGAGAAGAGCTGACTACTGGTCCAGGCTTGGATATCGCCATCCTGCTTCCCCCATTGTCCTACAGCAGATGCTTCACCTGATTCACTGCCCAGCAATGTGATGCTGCCCATCGGGGAATGACAGCTCCCCCCGCCCCGGATACTTGAGTGATGATCATGGTACCCAAACTGGGAAAGAGAGCTGGAGGGGGAATTACAGGGCTCTTTGTGCTGAAACCACAGATGGGAGCCAGGTTTGTGACCCTAGCTTTGCTGTGCATTACTCACTGCCTGCAAAGACTTTTACTGTGGCTTTGTTTCACCCTGGTATTCAACAGCCTTAACCTTGAGACTGTCTTTGCTCTTCCTGCCTCATTCTCTACACCCCTTCCTCCTACTGCAACAGATGAGGCAGGGGGTCTACAGAGAGCTGCACAACCCTGATTCACTCCTGGAGTAGGGCCATCCTGTGCAATGAAGGAGGCAGGGCTCCTGTGGAAAAATAGTATTTGATCTTGCAATTAAAGACTGTGTCATAATGTAAACACACACAAGGCCAAGTTAAGGTTCCACAGGCAACCTTCAGTCTGGTATTTCCTACCTTTTGAGTGCTTGATTTTGCAATCTTACCTTTCTCACAACATATGTGGGTTTATGTATATATTTTAGGTTTTAAAAAATCCAAACTGAAAAAACAGAAATCCTATAAGTGGCACTCTATTGAGCCCCATGTGGGACATCAGCAGGGTTGGAACCTTTAGATGCATCACACCTCTGCTCTCAGGCTAATGGAGTGACTGATGGCAATAGAAAGCTGTTATCTTCTGTGTGGGCCAGCACTAGAGTGGGACGGGACACACACTTTGCCAGTGGGTTTCAGAGCTATTTGCTGGCACAGAGGAACCGTGAGAGACAGGAAACCTGGGCTCTATTCCACATTCTGAGAGCAACATGCTCTAGAGGTGATGGACTCTCTGCTCCTGCGTCCCTGCCCAAGTCTGACAAATCCTGTCCCAGGTCCCTCCAGCCTATCCTTGTTCCAGTCTGAGTCCCAGTTTCCCCCCTCCCATCCCTCTTCAGCTCCATATTCCAGGCCCAGTCTCGCACTTGTCTCCACGCCCCCATCCCCCCACTCTCCCTGGCCCTTTGTCCCAGGCTCACCCCACACCAATCCGCCCCCCCTCCCCCCGCTTAGCTGCACTCTCTGATTAAGCTGCTTCCTCCTTCTCCACCGAGCCTCACTGCCTGGGCACAGAGGAGCACTGAGGGCCCATGACAGACAGTCCCCCTGTTCTCAATTCCGGTGCCCCACACCACAGCGCCTTTGGAGGACGATAGCAGGGAAAGTCCTGCTCAGCCCCCGCAGCCTGGGTTGGAGCGCACGTCTTTCTGTGGGGACACACAGGGGCACTGGTAGTCTGAGCTGTGAGGGGCTGGAGCATTCTCAGTGCAGAGGGAATCGGCTGCTGTATTCTAACAAGTCTCAGACAGATTTTCAGAGGCTCTTAACTCAGCCCAATTTGGATAAATTTTTCTGGGGATGGCAAAAGGCTCCTCCCTGACACCAGGGCAACCCTATACCCACCCTGCTGCCGCCAAGTTACAAGGCCCTGCTCCAGTGCAAGGAGGCACTACAATGTAAGATTCTTTTCAACATGGGCGAAATCTCATTCTGACAAACATCTGAAATTTTCCAAAAAGATTCAGCCTGAGGCTAACTGATGTGGAAAAGTTCAGCCCGAATGGTATGAGCTGGATAGGGTTATAAGTAATGGAGAACAAGGTCTTATAATGGGAAATGTCAGGTGACCTTAACTAGAGGTTGTCATTCCTTTTTGAACTCTGCTAAATTTTTGACCTCAGTGATGTACTGTGGCAGGGAATTCCACAGGTTTATTATCTGCTGCATAGCACAGCATTCCCTGCTGTCAGTGTCCATTAGGCTGCCTTTCAGTTTCATTGAACCTCTGCTTGGTTTTGTGTTATGCAAAGAGGGCCTGTGCTTCACCTAGAACCATACAGGTTTAACCTTGCTTGCTGAACTGGTGCTGAACCCTGTTTGTCATTGTCTGCGCTTGCTGCTAATGGGTGTTCAGCACCACCTCAGCCGTTCCACTGCCAACCCCCAGTGGCTCATTATTTACCACCAAAAAGGCCGCTGTCTGTCACACATGCGGTGAATCACACACACAGGCTTCCTGTGTCCATCACTTTCACGCACACTCTTGCACAGTCTCCCTGCTGTGATTCACACACACACACAGTCTCTGACTCACAACCCCCCCCCCTGCACACACCTAGTGCAATGCACCCCCCTGTTCTCCACCCCTGCCCTGGCCAGTGTCTGTCAGGCTTCCTCCCCACCCCTGCCTGCCGGTGCTCGGTTACTTGCTCCTGTCCAGGGGCGTTGAAGGGGAGGCAGGGAGGGCTCCCAGAGCCTGTGCCTTGCACTGATGGTGCCGACCTTCGAGCAGTTCCAATTAGCAGCCCTCCGAGCCCTGACTGCCACTCCAGCATTGGGAACATCACAGCCCTGGCTGGGCCATTTGGAGAAGGTGATGAGGTGATGGCTATGTCTATAACAAGGCTTCCTCCAGAGAGGACAGCCCTCGCCAAGCCCACGGGGCTCACTGAGTGAGTGTGGCCAGAGAGCCTTAGCCCTGCCCCCTACCAACAGCTCGCAACACAGCACCCCCCCCCCCCCGGCACAGTGCCATCTGCACAGTTTACAGACAACTCCAGAAAGACAGGAGCCTGCAGCTGCTCAGTCCTGCCCCCAGCGGGGGCTGCTTTGAGAGTGTGTGTGTGTGTTTGGTGCGGGGGGGTCCTGTAGCTGCTGAGCCCTGCCCCCCACCCCAGCAGGGGGCACTGAGACAGTGGGGAGCCTGTATCTGCCCCCTTCCTCGCAGCAGCAGGGGCTGTGCAGGAGGGGAAGCCTGTGGGTTTGGAGCTCTGCCCTGTGCTTGCTATTGGAGATATGACTTGCTGCTGCCTAGGATGCCCCCGCCCCTTCCCGGTTGGTACCAGCAGCTGGTTTAGCGACCAAGCAACATTGTGGGGCTTGAGTAACCGATGTGCAGGCTGTGGGTCAGGTCTCTCTCCACATCCTTGGGCCTGAATGCATCAGAGCTGGGCAGCTGAGTAACTAACTGTGCTGTGCTGCATTTGCCCCTCTCACAGCCTGAGGGGCGCCCTCCCCAGTTAATATCCTGGCAATTTCAACAAGCCAGAGATGCTGCCAGGGAATGGGGGGGGGGAAGCTGCAAATTCGGAGCAAGATGGGCTCCCAGCCCCTTAAGTGGCTCAGCAGCCTGTGCCCCTGAGAGATACCCATTTGCCATTTCTATTGAAACCCTGTGCATGTCAGATGTACAGCTCCTGAGGGTGCAGCAATAGTCAAGCAGAGCCAGTGCACTCCGCGGGCGGAGAGAGTCATGTGAAAAATGCTCTCATTCCCTCTTAAGATGCTTGGAAGCAGCCTGAGGGCTTTAGCACTGTGCCGCTTTGGTTTAAGTTTCTCTAATGAGGTTTGCCTTCTATTACTGTCAGGGAACATTTTTCATTGTTGAAGCCACTGTAAATGCAAAGCCTTAAAAATGAGTTTCCATTTCAGATCTGACAGCTCAGCTGCTAATGTAAAATAGAGAAAAACCACAGATCAGGCTGCCTTTTAGTGCAATTAGCTCTCCAAATGGAGCAATTTACATTGGCACACTTGTGTATCTACCCACAGAAAAAAACTCATTACTTAAGCTCAGACCTTTATGAACAGGAATGAGAAAAACAGCAAAAACACACAAGGGACCAGGTCTCTGAGATACACATTTCCCTTCCAGTGCTCCTGTGTGCGTGTGCGACTATGGTTGTGAAGTGTCAGTGAGGGTGCACTGCTTTGTGCACACTGGCAATGCTGTGCATTTGTCAGTGTATGCGCGAGTGTATAAGTACATATTTACTGGTGTGTGTGTGTGCTGTGTGTTTGTCAGCATGTCTACCAATAGGTTGTGCATTTGTTGGGGGAGGGTGTGTATTTACCAGTCTGCTGTGCATTTCTGGCAAGGGGAGGGCAGGAGTTGCTGGTATGTTTGTTGCTTGGCAGCATGGATGTTCCCTGTGTGCCGGTCAGTGTGGTGTGTCTGTTTACCAATCTGTTGTGCACTGTCAGGGGCTGGGTGTGTGCTGCTCTGTGCATTTGTCACTGTATCGGAGTTTAAATGTTCCCAGTGCCAAATGTTCAGCCATTCTTCATCTGCCACAAGTGTTTACAAATTAGAGTAGCTCATCAATTCTTTATTTCCTCCTGCAAGTTGCAGGCAGCCCAAACAGGTCCCTGGAACTCCCAGCCCATTTTCCTATCTGCCACCTGCATGCAGAATTGGGACTGCAGCTGGCTCCATGGGAGACAAGGGGAAATCATAGAATTACATTCCTGGAGGATCTGCTTTCTTGTGTTACCACCTGCCTTTGCAGCCCCCTCTCTACTGTGTCCATTCAGTGCCTGCATCTTTAATAGACACCCAAGGCCACGCCAGCGTGGCCCCAGCTTCCTGGCTGCACTCGGAATGAGATATGGTTTTCTTGGGCTTCAGAGCTCTGATTCACACACACACACACACACACACACACACACACAGAGCCCTTCTCCCCCTCTCCCACCCCCTCCTCCAGCCCTCCCGCTAATGAGGTCAGTGCAGCTCTGTCCAGGCGAGCTGCACTCCCTGTTTTCCAGAGATGCGCTGAGAGGACAGACCCTGAAATATAATCCAGTCAAAGAGAATTCTAATGATACCTTGGAGCACTTATTAACACTATTTACAGGGACAAAATCATGCTGCCCATGGCACGCAAACCAAATAGGGAATGGACAGAGAAGCGTGTCACTGGAGCGGGCACAGAGGATTGGGGTACTTTGTTACAGGGAAAGACGCAGACAGGGCTGGGTGGGTTTGACCCTGCAGAGTGGTTTTAAGCTGGTCACCACTCCTATTCCAGCCCCTGATACAGTCCCCCCAACCCCACCTCAGCCTTGAAAGACCCCCCACCCCATGCCCTGTCAACCCTCCTCTCCTCCCTTGGAAGGCTATGCATGGTGCCTGGCTGGGAGATGTGGTGGACCCTGGGGAAAAGCTGTGGTTCTGTCACCCTGCTCTTCTTGCAGGCAGCTGGCTGCCTGGGGAATACAAGCGCCCCAGGGAAATCAGCAGCAAACTAGGTTTGCTGTGACAAGGGAAAGGCCTGGTCAGCCAGCGGCTGGTCAGGGGTCACAGAGGGAGGCTGTGGAGAGGGCGGTCCAAGGACAGCCCCTTGCTGAACCAATGCGAGTCCCCTCCTGAGTGCCACCGACCCAGGCCATGGGAAACACAACAGCATCAGGCTAGCAAGGACCAGGAGGGCTGTAGACATGCCTGCAATCCAGATCAACCCTAATCATAGCAGGGGCAGCACCCAGGTCGTCCAGCATGGGGCACTCAGAGACCTCAGAAATGGCATGCACTGGGGACACAGGAAGGAGGAGATGGAGGCAGAGGAAGGGGGAGATGCCGCTATGACGAGTGAGACCAGGAGAAGAGAGAGGTATGTGATGGGAGCTGGGACCCTAGACACTGAGAGCCAGGAGACACAGATTGGGGTTTACACAGCCCAGGTGGTGATGGACAGTCACTGGCATTGCTGAGCTGAGTCCAAGCATCTGCGGGTGCCATGGGATCCCTAGAAACCAGGCAGAGGCAGAACAACCCCGAGCACAGGCAGCTTCACCCATGGGGAGAACCTCAAGGGGCTGCTAGAGAAGTGTGAGAGCGAAGGGCAAGGAGCCACAGTAGAAGGTCATGCCACCACTCCCTGAGGAACGTCAAGGCAAGATGGTGCCCTTGAGCACAATGTTACTCAGCAGTGATATTTACAGCCTGGTGACTGCATCAACAGCTGACTCCGTTCCAGGTGCACTGTGGGGCCAGCTGCAATGCCAGGCCAGGGTGTGTGTGATCAAAGTGGCTTAGGCCAAGGGAGACAGGCAAGTGAAAATGCAGAGCCTGCAAAACTAGACCATGCTGCCTGGAATGAGTCCCCCCCTCAACAGGGAGAGTCCCTCCTCCGACCCCAGATCTGATCAAAGCCCAGCAACACAATGTCCGGCTAGGCAAGAACATGCCCCAGGACCAGGCACCCCACAAAGACAGCAGGGGTTCCTCCAAGACAAAGGGCCCCTGGAGAGGTCAGATCCATTAGCCAGCTACAGTCCAGCAGGCAGCTACCCACACCCCCCAGCACTGCACTGCACAGCAGAGAGGTGCCCAGCAAGGGAGGGGCTGGATAGCAGTCTGCCAGGGAAAAGGACCCTGACACCTGTGCCAGCCTTTTAGAGCTGCTACACAGCACATTCCATCAGGAGATCTGAAAGCTCTTTACTAACTACCATTATTCTTATGAGTAGCATTACCGTAGCACCTGGGTTCCCCAGTCCTGGCCCAGGACCCCACTGCGCCAGGTGCTGTACAAACACAGAACAAAAAATGGTCCCTGCCCCAGAAAGCTGACAATCTAAGTATCAGACAAGAGGATGCAGACAGACAGATGAGGTGGGGAGATCTATCACAAAGTGGGAATGTGCTATAATATTTTCATTATGATTATGTGTGCCTCAGTTTCCCCCTATATTTTGCATGGCTACCCAGTGGGTGGAAAAGGATGACATTTGCTCTCAGGGCAGGCTAAGAGTCATAGGGGTGTGCATCAGCGCCCTGTCTGGGTGGAATGAATAGAGTGGTTACATAACTGGCTGAAGTTGACTCAGATCTGGGTCCAGAGAGACAATGCACACTCCAATGACTCCTGGACTGACACTCCCAGCAGGGAAGCTGAGCAGAGACCCCAACCCAGTGTGAGGTGGGGGATAAGTTGGCTGTCTCTGGAAGAAACTTGAGGCACTCTCACCTGGGAGCAAAGGAGCAAAGTCAGAAACAGGCCAAAAATGAGGTTCCCTACAGCTTGGCAGGGCTCTGGGCTGACCGGAATGGATGAGGCTTTAACTGCGCTACCCTAAGGACTCCCTCGGCTGTATACCAGCTGACTACTAAACTGATGGGTTGGATCACAGAAAACCCCTGGGAGCTGCCACCTGATGTGCCAAGACTACTTCTGCTCCTGCTTTCCTGCCCAGTCAGCTTAGGACTTCAGTGCCCTGCCTGGTTTGAGCCAGACCCGCTAGCCTGCTGCAAATCCAGACCCAGGTCTGAATCACATCCCCTAACAGCTGTAGGGTTAACTAAAAGCAACTTACAGAAGTGTTCCTGTCCTTGACACTCAGATGCCCAACTCCCAGTTGGGATCGAAACCCTGAATAAATCCGTTTTACCCTGTATAAAGCTTATACCGGGTAAACTCATAAATTGTTCACCCTCTATAACACTGATAGAGAGATATGCACAGCTGTTTCCCCATGAAGTATTAATACATACTCTGGGTTAATTAATAAGTAAAAAGTGATTTTATTAAGTACAGAAAGTAGGATTTACGTGGTTCCAAGTAGTAACAGACAGAACAAAATGAATTACCAAGCAAAATAAAATAAAACCCGCAAGTCTATGTCTAATCAAACTGAATACAGATAAAAACCTCACCAGTTCCAGTAAGCTCTCTTTTACAGACTATCCTCCTTCTAGTCTGGGTCCAGCAAGCACTTACCCCCCACCCCCGTAGTTACTGTCTTTTGTTCCAGTTTCTTTCAGGTATCCTTGGGGGTGGAGAGGCTATCTCCTTAGCCAGCTGAAGACAAGCTGGAGGGGTCTCCCATGGGCTTAAATAGACTTTCTCTTGTGGGTGGAGACCCCCTCATCTCTCCTAAGCAAAGTCCAGCTCCAAGATGGAGTTCTGGAGTCACCTGGGCAAGTCACATGTCCATGCATGCATGACTCACAGCTTTTACAGGCAGAAGTCATTGCTCACATGGTATCTTGAATGTCTCCAGGAAGACTTCTTATGTGGATTGGAGCCTTCCAAGATGCATTGTTCCTTAAGTGCTTCTTGATTGGGCACTTAACTTTGCAAATTCCTTTCTCCAGGAACTGACCAAATGCTCTACTAAAGTTATTTAGAAATCAAGCCAGTACACGGCCAATATTCATAACTTCAAATACAAAAATGATACATGCATACAAATAGGATTAATAGATTCAGTAGATCATAACGTTTACATAGATATGTTACACGGCATATGTAACACAGAACATATTCCAGTTATGTCACATATATTCATAAGCATATTTCCATAAAGCCTTATGGGGGGCACCGTCACACCGACTGAAAACATTGCCTGAGTGTCACTTGGTGAGGTGCATTGGTGAGGTGCATTGATCCAAGGGTGTGACTCATTTGGTCTCACTGAACAGAGGGAGTGAAGCAGAGGGGCTAGAGTCCCAGAGGTTCAGTTTCAGGAAGCAGTGATGCCATGTGGCTGACCCTGAGGGGAGAGTGAGGCCCCTTGGGGGTCTGGCACATCGAAGGGGTTCCTTCAAGTGCTTGTGCCAAAGCTGGGGGTTTAGCCCCAATTATGGCAGGAGCACAAGGAGAGAACAAGATCGTTCTAGTCAGCATGACAGGTAGGGGCTCAGCATGCTAGCAGCCAAATGTTGTAGCATCACAGCCAAGGAGAGTTCTGAGAGGGATGTGGAGGAGGTAGTTTTGTGGCTGTTCACAAGGGGCCCCTGCCAGGCTGAGGGACAGCAGGGGAGGAAGCCCAAAGAGGCTTCTCTGTAAACGTAACAAGTGGGTGATGTAGGCTGGCATGATGGGCTGATTGGAGGGGAGCACGGACAGCTCACTAGTGAATGGGAGACGGAGGGTGGGGTGGGGAACTGTGAGGGGAACACAAGCAGTTCATGTTTGATGCAGTAGAGCAGGAGGAGGTAGGGAAGGGTTTCACAGAGAGGGATGACATGGTCAAAGTGACAGGCTAGGGAAAGGACGTTGGCAGCCGTGTTCAGCACAGCTCTGTCAGGATTGCTGGGGGGTGTAGTGAGGAAGGAGTTGGGAGTTCTGGGAGGGGGGCGGGGGAAGGAATTTGATAGCAGAGGTGTGGGTGGGGGGTATGCAGCACGAGGCTGGGGGAAGGACTGCATTTGCAAATCAGTGCAGGATTGCGTTTGTCAAGGCCAGAGAGAAGGCTGTTGCACTAATTGAGACGTGAGATGATGAGCGCCTGGATGCAGTTTTAGAGGTGTGGATGGCTAGGAATTTGGAAAGTCTGTATTTTAACGGTGTTATGCAGACAGAATCTACAAGATTTAGGCATAGCCTGATGTGAGAACTGCTGTATTAATTTTGATGGAATATATGGGCCCAAAGAGTCAGAGCTGTTAACGTGACCCAGTCACTGTCCAGCACTAAACAGGGTTAAACAAGGGTCAGGGTTTGCTACCCAGAGACCCCAGCCTACTTCGTACCATGGCAACATCCCATTAAACAGCCTGTTATTGAACTTACAGCAAAGGAGGAAAAGCAGTTCAAGTGTTTGAAATGTGAAGCATTAAGTCAGGCTGTCAGTGTAACCACTTCCCTGGGTCCCTTCCCCTTAGCTGGAGAGTCTTTAGAAGGAAAAGCCCCTTGTTGGACAGTCTCTCAGATGGTATCAGAGACGGCAATAATTGGCCTTTGGGGGAGAAGAGAAGTTAGCTGGGCTGGGGCTGGGCTGGGCTGGGCTGGAGCTGTTGCGTTGTCACTGATGTTAAAGCCTGATCCTGTTTTCTAGACAACAAAACAAGCCAAACACATACTGAAGGGGAGAGATGAGAACAGCGAGGGCGGAAAATGCAGCTTATGGATCTGGTGTTGACTTTCACTCCCAACCTCGCGGCTGGCCACTCCGAGGCCTGGAAAACCTGTACTAATGTTGGGTTGTCTAAGACAGGATTTTTCAACCCAGGGGTCATGTCAAAGGTGATGGAGCTGGCTGGGCCCAGCTCCCCATGTCACAACCTTTTGCATGAGGTCACAGTGTGGCTCAGATCTGGCCCAGCTTCCCATCTCTCATGATGATGGGGAACCTGGAGAGGCCAAATTTGAGTGAGCTCATGTGGCAGGTTCAGTGCCACTAACACGAATTTGGTATGGCCAGTACCCCATTAGGGAGCCAGGACAAAACTGAAGTAGCAACGCCTGGAGCGGGGAACGGAGCCCAAGCAGCCCAGTGGAATGGAAGCCGTGAGGGAGCCCCCAAAGGTACCCCCCACCCACAGCCAGACAATGCTCTGTCTTCCAGACCCTGTCCTACCCCCCAGCCTGGGCCCCCAATGTACCCATCCCCCACAGTCAGGTGACTCGCCCTCTATCATACCACACATCCTGGTCCCCAACCCGCACAATCTTCTCCCACTGCATCCCCAGCCCCTTCCCCCTCAACTCATTCCCCCAGCCTCTGCACTATATTCCCAGAAACTCAAATCCCACTCTAACCCCCAGGGACTGTGGAGAGCCCTGTGTGTTTTTTGGGGAGCTATTGGCTTACTGTCCCTTCATCTGGCTTGTCTAATCCCATATCCTTGCCCCGGCCTCACACCCCCACACCTCTGCCCCCAAATTCCTTCCGTAGCCCATCCCAGAACCCCCATCTCCTTCCTCACTACACCCCCAGGATCCTTCAATCTCCTCACTTCACCACCAGACCCCCAAATACTGCCCTTACCCTCTGCCCTCCATGGGCCACATGGGGGAGCTATGTACTTCTTGGGGCGTGTCTCAACTTGCTGCCCCACCTCCCAATAGCTGGTGGGGGTGGTTCCCCTAATGTTCACATCTGGCTGGAGCCTCTGGAATCTTAGCTCTGACATGCTCCTGGCCCCAATGGGCCCCTTTGGTGGTTGGGGCATCGGGTCTGGAGCATCCCAGGGGATCTCTGGGTGGCAACAGGCTATCAAGGTTCAGCCATTAGTTGGGTCCTGAGCCCAAGCAGGCTGGAAACCACTATATGAGGGCATTGCTTTTAGCTGCTGCTTTCTGGTGACAGACTCACAGTTAAGCCAGACTGGTATGGGCCATAAAGAAAAGGCAGAGCGAGCGGAGAGAGAAGTAAGGGTGGGAAGGAAGAGGACACATGGTGGTGGGGAACGATGACAAGGGTTCACATCCTGGAGGGTGGTTGGGGTTTCACTGGAACGGGTGGTAGTAGCCATGTCACCTGCGCCCCTCTCTCTGGCCCAGTCCAGTCTGGGCATCTCAGGACCAAACACTGAAGTCCCAGCAGTGTCACGGTGGATTCCGAGGCCCCAGGAGACTGCGAGACATGGTGGTGAACCTCGCTCCTTCCTGGTCTGTCTTCCAGGCAGCCAGCGGCCCCCTTTGCCTCCCAAAGTCTCTTGTTGAGACAAGAGGAGGGGTGGGAGGAATAGCCCGGTCCCTCAGTATGTTGCTCACCAATTAGGCCTAATTGCCAACACACCAATTTTGGCCATTGATTTCCGGTCCCACCCTTCTCTTGTTCACCAGCCCTGGGCCTCACACAGCCCTTCCGTGATAGCAGGAGACCGTTTTGTTTTCATTCAGTCTGTCTGTCTTGCTTTTACACATTTTCCCATCAACATTTGTTGTTGTAGGTTGTTGTGACATTTCATAAACCTGTAGCCACTTCCCACAGTTGGGCTCACCCGGAGGATCGGCCCGAGCTCTCACGGCAGGACCCACGGAGAGGGCTGAGCTGAAGACAGCACCCAGGTTATGGGCCCAGATGGCAGGCAGGAAAGTGGTGTTGTCCCCAGTGACTGAGAAGGGGAGCATGTCATTACCCTCATTTGGAAGAGGGGGACACCCCGAGGCCCAGCGAAGGAGGGACCTGCCCCCGTCACCCCACAGGGTGGAGGCAGAGCCAGGAATATAAACCAGGCCCCAGGTCCCAGTCCAGGGCTCTGTACATAGCCCCCTCCCACTGAGGATCTCAGAGCATGTCACAGACAGCAGTGACTGCAGCCCCTCCTGGGAGGAGAGTGAGTGAGTGCCATGAATCATCCCCACTGGCTTCAGCTCACTCCTGCACTGAGTCTGAGTGCTGCACCTGCCACTGAGCCAGAGGTGTGCAGGGTGTGCACAGGCACTAACAAAACAAGGCCCCTTCCCTGGAAAGCTCAGTCTGATAGCAGCCCAGTGGGGTGAGGAGGACACCTTAGTCCCTGGTAAAGAGGGGGAAACTGAGGCACAGTGAAGCGAAAGGGACTTGCCCCAGATCACACAGTGAGACAGTAGCAGAGTCATGAGAGACACCCATAGAGACACTGACACCCAGAGAGAACCACGCACACACGCACCCATCGAGGGCCACATGCTCACACCCCCAGAGAGTAACGCATCGATACCTGCAACCCCACTAAGGTTGCCAATTTTCTAATTGCACAAAACTGAACACCCCTGCCCTGCCCCTGCCCCTGCCCCGAGGCCCCACCCACCTGCCCCTTCTCCAAGGCCCCACCCCCACTCGCTCCATCCCCCTTCCCTCCATTGTTCGCTCTGCCCCACCCTCACTCACTTTCATCAGGCTGGGGCAGAGGGGTGCAGGCTCCGGGAGGGAGTTTGGGTGGGGAGGGGACTCTGAGCTGGGGCAGGGGGTTGGGGTGCAGGAGGAGGTTCATGGTGCGGGGTCCCAGCAGCGCTTACCACAGCTGCCCGGAAGTGGCCGCCAGGTCCCTGCAGCCCCTAGGCAGATGGGCAGCCAAGGAGGCTCCACACACTGCCCTTGCGCCCGCAGGCGCCACTCCCGCAGGTCCCATTAGTCATGGTTCCCAGCCAATGGGAGCTGCGGAGCCGGCACTGGGGCAGGGTCAGTGCGTGGAGCCTCCCTGGCTGCCCATGGGTCTAGGGAGCCGCGTGGAGCTATGTAGGGAGCCTGCTTTAGACCTGGGCCCCCGCTGTGCCTCCAACCGGACTTTTAATGGCCCAGTTGGCCATGCCAATCAGAGCTGCCAGAGTCCCTTTTCGACTGGGCTTTTCGGTCGAAAACCGGATGCCTGGCAACTCTAATCCCCACCTGTGAGGTGGGGGTAGGTGAGGGGCACAGTGCCTGTGGCGGGCTGTGGAGGTGGAGCTGGGGAGGGTAGTGGGATAGGTGTTATTAATTATTAACCATTCTCTCTCTCTCTCTCTAACTGGCAATGCCTCCCCCCCACCCCTGGCAGGAGGAGAGTAGAGGTGGGGAGGCTGGGTTAACTGATGGGCCTTTTCCCATCCGCCATTGCTATGAGTCCCTGGGAGAGTGAGGGGAGCACCACAAGCCTAGTGAGGAGAGCAGGGTCTGGAGAAGGGAATAGAGACCAGGCAGGGGTGCGACCCAGGAGAGTGCTAGGAGGTGCTGGGGCAGGGGGGCATGGAGGCAGGGTGGGGCAGCTAGCAGAGCCTGCTGTGACTGGCTCCGTCCTATTCCCCAGCATGACACGTATGAAGTCAGGGCTAAAACCAAATCCGTGTAAAACTCAAAGAGTAGCTGCATTTTTCATGAGCCTGATTTCTCCAAACAAAACAAGCTTTTTGCGAGCTGGCGGGTTCCCGGGCTGCGCTTGCCGCTGCTGGTTACGGTCACTAAGCAAGCGAGAGAGGAGCCGATTTGACAAGCCGTCATGTTCGTGTGATCCAGTGACAGGATCTCCTCACTCCCTGCGCCTGGCGCCAGCTTTTAACACCCCGCAGCCTGGGGAGCCGAGCTGCTTCTCGCTCTCTGGGGGATGCAGCAGGGCCACTGAAACCTACACGCTTGTAAACAGCCAGAGACACGCTCGGCTCATCTCTCCTTAGCCACCCGACGGCTGGGCCACACGAGGTACATTCACACCCCCGGCTTTAAAAGGACTTGGCTCCCTGTGCAGGCCTTGCCTCATGCTCTCCCCACAGGGACTCCCCCGCTGCTCCAGCAGCCAGGGCTAGCTCCACTGCACAGGCCTGTACCATCCAGTGTCTGCAGCCTGCTAGGAGCCCACACGGGCCAGGCCATTGTGACTGCGTGTACAGCTGGGGGGCAGGACAGCCGGGGCTAGAGGAGGGCTTGCAGCATCGAGAAGTGGAATGCCTCAGGCAAGGCGTCTGTGCCTCAGTTTCCCTCTCTTTAAAATGGGGCAGAGCCCTGCCTCTGTCTACAGGGGGCTGTGGGGATTAGCTCCCATTTATAAATTGCTAAGTGTCCTCATTATAAAATCAAGAGGGGGAAGTGCTCTTTAAAACGTTCCATTTGATTAAAAGCCCAAATAAACGGAATGTGGTTGGTCTAATCCCATCAGTCAAAAGTGCTGCTGCGTCTCTGTGCACAGGGAGCAGGGCCGGCGTTCTCCTTCCCGCTGCTCTCTTTGTCACGAACGGAATTGTGATTCAATTACTAACCCAATAATTATTGTTTTAAAGTCTCTGGATTTTATGCGTGCCTGTAATATTTAATTTTTTACCCTAATTAATTAAAAGACTGCAATTATCTCTCAAATAATGTTGGCATAAACATGGTGTTAAATAAGCATGTGAGCAGTTTTCCTATCAGGCAGTGAGTGTGGTGGGGGGCTGCCTGGGCCTGGCTGCACGGCAGATGGCGGGGGGAGGCTTCGGCACCGAGCACAAATCCTCATTTTGAGACAGAGCTGAAAAGTCTTAATTGAACATGACCTAGTGACACTCCCCAGCGTCTCTCTAGCTGGTGGTGCTGCCTCCTGCCGCAGGCCTGGCGCATGCTGGAAAAGCTGCCATCAGCCTGTCACGGGAGAACTCTGGGTGGGGAGCAGAGCTGTTGCTGAGATCCAGGGTGGCCAGTATGGTCCAAACTCCTAGTCAGAGAGGAGGAGACATAGGGCCCCACTCTTCCCTATTTACAAGGCTGTTTACAAGTGTCACGGAGTCCCTGGGCGATGCTCTGGAACTGCTCCCCATGAAGCCAGTCAGGACTCGGGGGCAGTCGCCTTTCTGTGAGCAGCCTGTCTTCAGGACACGCAGCTCACACAGCTTCCACCTTCCTGGGTCTGACCTCGGAGCATTCAGCATCCTCTGCCTCTCCGTGCGCTTCCCACAGCGAGTCCGCTCAGGCGGGGCTCCTGGGGAAGCCAGAGGGTCCTGCACCCCAGCTTCGCAGTCAGACGTGACTCTCAGCCAGCCAGTAAAACAGAAGGTTTATTAGACGACAGGAACATGGTCTAAAACAGAGCTTGCAGGTGCAGAGAACGGGACCCCTCAGCTGGGTCCATTCTGGGGGGCAGTGAGCCAGACAACCACGTCTGCACTTCACTCCATGTCCCAGCCAGCCCCAAACTGAAAACCCCTCCAGCCCCTCCTCCTCTGGGCTTTGTTCCTTTCCCGGGCCAGGAGGTCACCTGATTCCTTTGTTCTCCAACCCTTCAGCTCTCACCTTGCAGGGGGGGAAGGGCCCAGGCCATCAGTTGCCAGGAAACAGGGTGTCGGCCATTCTCTGTGTCCAGACTCCTGCACACACATGCCCTCTAGGGCACTGCAATGATCATACACCCTTACCCCACCACCTAGATACTTAAGAACTGCCTAGGGGAAACTGAGGCACCCCCACACTATTCAGAGGAGACATTAAGAACAGTCCCACTTCGTCACATCTCTCCCCCCTTCGAGATCGAACTGAGCGGGGTCACTTTAGCCGGTGACCTGGGGAAGTTCGAAGCCACCAACGTTCCCATGGATGCCCCAGCATCTCTCCCATTCCTTGGTAGGAGTTACACCAGGCCCTTCCAGTTTCACGCCCTCCCTTAGATCAGGGGTGGTCGATAGCACTCGCAGGCCGCATGTGGGAAGGTTTATGCAGCCCATGCCCTTTGGCCACCCCAAGAATGTCTCCCCATTGACCATCACCTTCTACTCCCACTGGAGGTCCGGGGGGCCTGGCCCCAGGAAACTCCACACAGACATATAGGTTGGGGTCAGGAGTGGGAGCCTGTCCACATCCCCAACCACCTGGCTGACGGAGTCTATGGCCTTGGGACCCAGCAAGGGAGCTAGACACCGGGGCTTTTCCGCAGGGTCCCCCTGGTTCAAATCTCCAGCCTGCTCAAAGGCAGTGAGGTGGCATCCACACCCCCCCCTCCTTAACCAGGGGCAGCAATTTAGTCTCGAGGTTCCCTGCGGAACTGGCCCCCCGGGATCTATCCCCACTCACCCCGGGGAGGTCCCCTAGGCCTCTCCGCCCCACCACCCCCAGTTCATGCTGCTGCTGCTTCTGCAGCTCTTTCTCGGGCTCTCGCTGTCTCCCACGGTCCTCTTGCTCTCTCAGACTCAGCTCCAATCCCGTCCGTCTCGATCCCCCGATGGGGAACCCGATCGTGAAGACCCCCGTCTGGTCGGGGACAGGAGTCTTGGCGATGCCTGGCTCCCGCTCCAGCTGCTCCCAGATCCTGCTATAGCCCCAGTTGGGGTCAGGAATCTGTTCCTTAGAGCGGTCATCCTCCTCCAGCTGCACGATTAACTCTGCTTTGGTGAACTTTCCAACGCTCAACCCTCTCTTTTTGCACAGGGTTACAATGTCCTTCTTAAGGAGACGGTGACAGGCCATCACTCCGCTCCTCCCAAGTTGTTGTGGACTCACAGGCCCGTGTGTTCTCAGCTCCCCACGGTTTCCAGGGAGAACCCCTAGTGTGCCAGCCCTTCTCGAGGTCACCACCTCTTTGCCAGGGTCGAGCTGCAGACTCCTCCGCCCCTGAGACTGCTCACTGCAGTCCCCAGGGGGACCCCATTACTGCACAGTCCCTCTCACTGGTCACACACTCCCAGGGGTTAACCGCCCCCCGAAACCGCTCCTTTCTGAGCCTTCAGCAGGCCTGGTCCTCGGCAATCCCCCTTCGTGTTACTGCTCCCCAGTCACTTACTGCAGGAAGCGCCATCCACGGGGTGCAGTACATCCCACCGCTGCCACCAGTTGTCACGGAGTCCCTGGGCGATGCTCTGGAACTGCTCCCCATGAAGCCAGTCAGGACTCGGGGGCAGTCGCCTTTCTGTGAGCAGCCTGTCTTCAGGACACGCAGCTCACACAGCTTCCACCTTCCTGGGTCTGACCTCGGAGCATTCAGCATCCTCTGCCTCTCCGTGCGCTTCCCACAGCGAGTCCGCTCAGGCGGGGCTCCTGGGGAAGCCAGAGGGTCCTGCACCCCAGCTTCGCAGTCAGACGTGACTCTCAGCCAGCCAGTAAAACAGAAGGTTTATTAGACGACAGGAACATGGTCTAAAACAGAGCTTGCAGGTGCAGAGAACGGGACCCCTCAGCTGGGTCCATTCTGGGGGGCAGTGAGCCAGACAACCACGTCTGCACTTCACTCCATGTCCCAGCCAGCCCCAAACTGAAAACCCCTCCAGCCCCTCCTCCTCTGGGCTTTGTTCCTTTCCCGGGCCAGGAGGTCACCTGATTCCTTTGTTCTCCAACCCTTCAGCTCTCACCTTGCAGGGGGGGAAGGGCCCAGGCCATCAGTTGCCAGGAAACAGGGTGTCGGCCATTCTCTGTGTCCAGACTCCTGCACACACATGCCCTCTAGGGCACTGCAATGATCATACACCCTTACCCCACCACCTAGATACTTAAGAACTGCCTAGGGGAAACTGAGGCACCCCCACACTATTCAGAGGAGACATTAAGAACAGTCCCACTTCGTCACAACAAGTCCAGGGCAGAGACAGGTTTCCCCTGCTTTACGCCAGTTAGCAGAGCTGCTAGGAGAGCGCATAACACATCAAGAGCACGTGCCTGCCTCCAGAGCTTGTAGGATGGGTGTGTGCAGGCCCTTCCGTCCTCTGGAACATGCTCAGATGGTCACTCAGGTTTGTGTTCAGATAAAAACCCCTTGTTTGGGCTTTTTCACCTGAGACATGTCACGTTCCCATTTCCGTCCCCAGCAAGAACTTTGGCTGGGGGGGTAGGGAGACCGGGGGGTGGGGGGGTGGGGCAGAGGAAACGCCCTGTCCTCAACATCCCAAGGCCTTTTGGACTCCTATGGGGTGCACACAGGCCCAGACCCCCACCCCCAGCACCCTGCCTAGGGCAGTACTATGCTGCCAGGACAGCTGGAAATGAGGGGGCAATGCAAACACAACAGCAATGCTTTGCACAGCAGGGACTGGGACTGAAGAGAACCCCAAAACGCAGCCCCATGGAACATGGCACAGAGGCCTCGCTCACTGGCCAGCTGCTGTTCCACGCACTCATCTTGAGGAAGAAACTGATTGTGTCACAGGTGTTAGAGCGGATCCCTGGAGAAAAGAGCCTTCCAAGGGCCCGATGCACCAGGTCTCAGAGAGCTGAAGGGCCACGTGCTGGTTGTTGGCTCATCATCAGCATGCAGTGGGCTGGGATCCAGCAGGGTCCCAGGCCCTGTTCACACCAGGGGAACAGCACTTCTAAAACGCGCTGGCTGATGTGACGCGCTCCAGCAAACACGCCACAAAGCCCTAGTGCAGGCGGGACAAGCGGAGTCTGGCACTGTCACTGGTTGAGGTGCAGCCTGGACTCCCAGCTAGGGTTCAACTCACCAGTTAGCATGCAAGTGCAGCCTGCCCGCCCTGCCCTGCTGTGGTCCCCTATGGCAGCTCCAGGCTCAGGGAGACCTGGCCCCAGGCCCTGCTGGCATCGCCCCCAGTGGGGACGTGCACCTTGCAGCTGAGATATTGCCCTGTTGTGCTGGACCCTGGGAGCAGACAGTTAGGGCTTCCTTGCTTCCTTCCCCAGCCCCCAAGCAGCAAATCCACCCTCACCCTGCAGTCACTGAGTCCCCGCGTCCCCCGCCATGACCAACTCCACCCCATCCCCCGTACTCCTCTTCTCCACTGTCACTGAGTCCCCACATCCCTCCATACTCACCAAATTTCCCCCTGCCTGCCACGTCACTGAATCCCTGTCCCCCAGCTGTCCCCAAATCTCCCTCCAGGCCTCACAGAGTCACTTGAGTGTAGGGGCCAGAACCTCCATGGGAGCCAAGGGAGCTGCTGGTGCGCCTTGCACTAGAAAGAGGGGCAGCCATGAACCTCCCCACAATTACTCTAAATGCAAACTAAGCCCTGGGGCTGGCTCCCCCGTCCCGCACCTAGTGGCATAGCAATAAAACCAAACCCTGGTCTTCTTGTGTTGGGATTGCCAACTTTCTAATCACACAAAACACCCTTGCCCTGCCTCCTGCCCCGCCCCTTCTCTGAGGCCCCATCGCCCACTCGGTCCATCCCATCTCCCTCTGTCACTCGCTTTCCCCCACCTTCACTCACTTGCTCATTTTCACCGGGCTGGGGCAGGTGGTTGGAGTGTGGGAGAGGGTACGGGCTCTGGACTGGGGGATGCAGGCTCCAGGGTGGGACCATAAATGAGGGGTTCAGGGTGTGCGAGGGGTCTCCAGGCTGGGGCAGGGTTCTATGGTGTGGGGGGGTGTATGAGGGGTTTGGGGTGCAGGAGGAGGCTCCAGTCTGGCCCCACCCCAGAGCCCGCACCCGCCACCCAGAGCCTCTACCTCCTCCCACACTCCGAACCCCCTCATCCCTAGTGCAGTCTGGCCCCAACCCAGAGCCCACACCCGCCACCCAGAGCCTCCACCCCCCTGCCCCACCCCATCCCTGGCCCCACCCCAGAGCCCATATCCCCAGCTGGAGCCCTCACCCCCTCCCGCACCCCAATCCCCTGCCCCAGTTCGGCAAAAATGAGTGAGTGAATGAGGGTGGGGGGGAGCGAATGACAGAGGGACGGGGGATGGAGTGATTGGGCAGTGGGACCTTGGAGACTGGGCGTGGTCTCGGGGAAGGGGTGGGGCAGGGGGTGGGGCTAAGGTTTTCGGTTTTGTGCAATTAGAAAGTTGGCAACCCTAAATGGCCATCACTCATGCCCAGCCCCAGGCACACACCCGCGCCCCATCAGACTCATTCACACGTGTGCACAAGCCCATGCACACGCACGTGCCCATTTCTTTGGCCCACAGGAAATCACAGGCCTCCACGAAGGCAACAGCTACTCCCTTGGTGCTGAAACAGCCCCTCAGGGGGTTGCAGTATGAGCTTGCAGGGGCTGCTGCTGGGATGGGTCAGGAGGGCACTGGGGCGCTGGATCTCAGGTGCTATTAGCAAAGAACAAAATCAGGTACAAAAAAATTCTGTGCCTCAGCAGTGCTCAGGGCCCAGCAAGGGAGGTGGAGGAGGGAGGAAGAGATGGCTGTCGTGATGCTGGGGGAAGGGAAGGGCTGCACTCGGAAGCTCAGGAACGTGGATGTTCACCACTGAGCAACATAGCTGGTCAACTAATTTCCTAGTGTAGACCTGGCCTTAGTCAGATCCCAAGCTTCGTCCAGGGCCCACGCTTATCTCCACCTCACAACTCTCAGTCCTGTGTTCTCCAGCTGGAATCTTTGCTCAGCTTCCCCACTGAGAGGCAGGGAAATCCAGCAGTCACTGGAGCCTGCATTGTCTCTCTGAACCCCTTGGTCAGCTGGGTTAGTTTCAATGAGTTCCTTAATGACTCTTCATTCCACCCAGACAGGGAGGTGACATACACCTATGTCTCAGTCTCCCTGAGAGCAAACTTAATCCTCCCCCACCACTGGGTAGCCATGCAAAATTTTGGGGGAAACTGAGGCACACATAAAACTCATAAAAATATTATAAAAAATAAATTTTCACTTTGTCACACCATCACTGTTAAAAATGTGCCTCCTAAGCTATTGTTGCATATCTCTCACCCAGTGAAGCACCAAATGGCAGAGCTGTGGAGGTGACAAATGGCTTCCCCGTTGACTTCTCAGGGGTGACTTATCCTGCTACAATACACAGTGTTACCCATTCTCCACTGACAGCCATTGAACCAACAGTACATGGTACAACCCATTCTCCACTGACAGCCATTGAACCAACAGTACGTGATACAACCCATCTTCCACTGGCAGCCATCGAACCAACAGTATATGGTACAACCCATCTTCCACTGGCAGCATTGAACCAACACTACATGGTACAACCCATCTTCCACTGGCAGCCATTGAACCAACAGTACGTGACACAACCCATCCTCCACTGGCAGCCATTGAATCAAAATCACTGTTATGCCCTGATAGTCATTGTAAAATAGATTTGATGACAAATTAACTGACCAAAATTGTATGTTGCTGTGTTGTTGGTATTGGTCTCAATGTATTAGAGAGACAAGGTAGGTGAGGGAATATCTTTTATTGGCCTCCTTCTGTTGGTAGAAGGGCCAAACTTCCCAACTCACACGCCGAGTGAACAGAACTGGGCAGGCCAAGGAGTGCTGTAAGTCCCATATCTGCACACGCCTGTCCTCCAGTTATAGCCATGGCTGCAGACTCAAGATGCCAGCATTCCACTGGTTTATATTACAGTTGCCTTCACACTCACGAGGGCTGCATACATAGGGCCAGGTCCTCTGCTGGAGTTCCTGGAAATCCCAGTGAGGTAAGGGCATAACAGGGAGGTCACAGGAGCTACACGGATTTATACCAGCTGAGGATCTGAGGTGCTGGAACATTCATTCACCAGCAAATACATTCCAGGATGACAATATTTGTGGATATACATCCTGTGGTATATAGAACAGCTATGATGAATAGTGTTAATAAGGACACAGTTAACATGTTCATAGACTTTCATGCCTTTGATTTTGCTGCTGTCTAGACATGAGTATTTTCAAACCTCAAGAATCAGGAATTTGGTAGCGGGATCTGAAATAAGGTTTTTGAAATGCTCCTGACTCCTAAAGGCATGACAGATTTGCTCATGCCTTCAGGAAATGCACTCTGGGCTGAAAGCACAGTGCTGAGAGTTTGGGGTAGGGATGCTGTGTTATTCCTACAGAGCAGAGGCTCAACTTCTGCTTTAGGTGCAAGGCTTAACATGACCCTAACAATGGAGACACTGGGGCCTCCAGGGTGCAGCCTGTCACTTGCTTTGGGATCCACCAGTAAGGAAGGCTCAGGAGAGAAGTAAGATATTTTATTCCTGATCACATTACAAATGACAGCAGGCAGCCGTGGATGACAAGGGCTGTGTCCCAGAGACACCTGGATAGCACCTGCCATGGCCCCCTCACATAGCATCATGTCATTGCTTTATTGAGAACAAGCTATCGACTGATATTTTAATCCTGAGAGCCTGGTGGGGAGAGCCCTGCAAGCTCCCGTCAGCGACACCCCATCCATTGCCTGCGCTGGGCCAGCCCCAGGATCTTTTCCCCTCGTACAACATGGGGACAGGGCATGCAGTCCTTAATAGCAGAGAGATGAGAGAGGAAACAAGGGAATGGGGTTGTCCTCAGAGTCAGGTCTCAGAGAACTCCCCTCTCCAGCACTCGTGCTCTCCCTCTCTGCTGCAGTGCCCATCACCCTGGCACCTAGGCTCTCATTCTCTGGCTCTTTGCTGGTGGCTTTAGGGCCGAGTGCAATTTCTCTCTCCTTGTTGAGTGTTTCTAGCAAGCCAGCCTGTGTTGCGTGCAGCCCAGTCTGCCCCCGCTCAGATCCTGGGGTGCCTGGGACTCTGAGCTTGCGGCTACACTCCTCAGGAGAAGCAGCCATGTTTAGAGACTGGGAATGTGGCTGGGTGTGGGACTATGCTTGAGTGTGGGAGCATGACTGGGTGCAGGAGCATGGCTGGGTGTGGGACTGTGCTGGGTGTGAGAGTGTGGCTGGGTGTGGGACTGTGGTTGGGTGTGGGAGCATGGCTGGTGCTGGAGTGTGGCTGGGTGCAGGAGAGTGGCTGGGTGCGGGACTGTGGTTGGTTGTGGAAGCATGGCTGGGAGTGGGACTGTGGCTGGATGTGGGATTATGCTGGGTCTGGGACTGTGGTGAGGTGTGGGACCATGGCTGGGTGTGGGACTGTGATTGGTTGTGAGAAAAACTGTTTCACTAGGAGGGTGGTAAAGCACTGGAATGGTTTACCAAGGGAGGTGGTGGAATCTCCACCCTATGAGGTTTTTAAGGCCCAGCTTCACAAAACCCTGCCTGGGATGATTTAGTTTGGGTTGGTCCTACTTTGAGCAGCGGGTTGGACTAGATGACCTCCTGAGGTCTCTTTCAACCCTAATCTTCAATAATTCTGTGACTGTGGCTGGGTGCAGGACTGTGGCTAGGAGTGGGAGAGAGGCCGGGTGGGAGTATGGCTGGTTGCGGGAGTGTGGCTTGGTGCGGGAACATGGTAGGGAGCGGGACTGTGGTTGAGTGCAGAAGCGTGGCTGGGTGCAGTAGAGTGGCTTGGTGTGGGAGTATGACGGTGTGGGAGCATGGCTGGGCGTGGGACTGTGGCTGGGTGTGGGACTGTGACTGGGTGGAGAAGTGCGGCTGGATATGGGACTGTGGCTGGGTGAGGGTCTGTGGCTGGGTGTGGGAGCATGGCTGGGTCCTGGACTGTAGCTGGATGGAGAAGCGTTGCTGGGTATGGGACTGTTTTGGGTGCAGGAGCATGGCTGGGTGCAGGAGCATGCCTGGGTGTAGACGAGAAGCTGCATGAGAGTCAACAGTGTGGCCTTGTTGCCAGGAAGGCTAATGGCATATGGGACTGCATTAGTAAGAGCATTGCTGGCAGATTGAGGGATGTGATTATTCCTCTCTATTCAGCACTGGTGAGGCCACATCTGGAGTATTGTGTCCAGTTTTGGGCCCCCCACTACAGAAGGGATGTGAACAAACTGGAGAGAGTCCAGAGGAGGGCAACGAAAATTATCAGGGGACTGGGGCACATGACTTATGAGGAGAGGCTGAGGGAACTGGGCTTATTTAGTCTGCAAAAGAGAAGAGTGAGGGGGGATTTGACAGCAGTCTTCAACTACCTGAAGGAGGGTTCCAAAGAGGATGTAGCTAGACTGTTCTCAGTGGTAGCAGATGACAGAACAAGAAGCAATGGTCTCAAGTTGCAGTGGGGGAGGTCTAGGTTGGATATTAGGAAACACTATTTCACTAGGAGGGTGGGGAAGCACTGGAAGGGGTTACCGAGGGAGGTGGTGGAATTTCAATCCTCAGAGGTTTTTAAGGCCCGGATTGACAAAACCCTGCCTGGGATGATTTAGTTGGGGTTGATTTAGTTGAGCGTGGCTTTGAGCAGGGGGTTGGACTAGATGACCTCCAGAGATCTCTTCAAACCCTAATCTGATTCTACCAATGTGTCTTGGTGTGGGACTGGGGCTGGATGCAGGAGGTGGCTTGGTGTGGGAGTGTGGCTGGGTGTGGGAGCATGGTTGGGAGCATGGTTGGGAGTGTGAGCATGTCTGGGTGTGTGAGTATGTCTGGGTGTGAGATTGTGGCTTGTTGTGGGACTGTGGCTGGGTGCGGGAGCGTGGCTGAGTGCGGGACTGCAGCTGGGTTCAGCAGCACGGCTGAATGTACGAGCAAGGTTGGGTGTGGGAATGTGGCTGGTTGTGGGAGAGTAGCTGGGTGTGGAACTGTATCTGGGTGTGGGAGCATGACTGGGTGTGGGACTGTGCTTGGATGTGGGAGGGTGGCTGGGTGTAGGAGCATGGCTGGTTGTGGGATGTGGCTGGGTGTGGGAAAGTGACTTGGTTCAGGAGCGTAGCTGGGTGTTTGGCTGTGACTGGGTGTGGTATTCTGGCTGGGTGCGGGAGCATGGCTGGGTGCAGAAGAGTAGCTGGGTGTGGGACTGGGCCTGGATGCAGGAGTGTGGCTTGGTGCAGGAGCGGTGCTGAGTGTGGGAACATGCCTAGTTGAGGGATCGTGCCTGTGTGTGGGACTGTGTCTGTTTGTGGGTGTGTATCAGTGTGTGGGACCTGTGGCTGTGTGTGGGAGTGTGGCTGGGTGTGGGAGGGTGGGACTATGGTTAGGTGAGGGAGGGTGGCTGGGTTTGGGAGCATGGCTTGGTGCGGGACTGTGGCTCGGTGCAGGAGCATAGTTCACTGTGGAACTGTATCTGGATGTGAGAGCATGGCTGTGTGCAGGAGCATGGCTGGGTGTGAGAGCTCAGCTTTTTGAGGGAGCGTAGCTGCATGTAGAACTGTGTCTGGATGCAGGAGCATGGCTTGGTGTGGGTGTGTGGCTGGGTGTGGGAGCGTAGGCTTGGTGTGGGACTGTGGCTGGGAGTGTGAGCGTGGCTGGGAGTGTGAGCATGGCTGGGTGCGTGAGTGTGGCTGCATGCGGGAGCGTGACTGGGTGTGGGAGCATAGCTGGGTGCCGAAGCTTTTCTGGGTGTGGAACTGTGGATGGGTGCTTGATCGTGACTGGGTGTGGGAGGGTGCTTTGGTGTGGGAGCATGGCTGGCTATGGGACTGTGGCTGGATGTTGGAGGTTGGCTGCGTGTCGGAGCTTGGCTTGGTGTGGGAGGGTGGCTGGGTGTGGGAGCGTGACTTGGTGTGGGAGGGTGGCTGGGTGTGGGAGCGTGACTTGGTGTGAGTATGCTAGCAGGACTTTTTGTGGGGGAGGCATGTGGTGTGCTGAGCCTGCCCAGCACCTCCCTGGACAAGTGTGACTCCCAGTTTTCCTCTCCTGGCATCCAGATCCCTGGGCTCTGGAGTTCTCACTCCCTGGCTGGCTGTCGTGAATTCAGGCAGGGGCTGGGAGGGTTGTGCCTGTTCAGAGGAAATGGAGCTGCTGGAATAACCGTAAATTATTGAAGTTACTAACTGCGGAGAAAAGGCAGAGATAACAGAGAAAGCTCAAGCAGAAAACTCGGGATTAGCTGCCTGCAGCATTCCTAGCTCAGCTCCATGGCCGTGGCATACCCTGCATGGCCAGGAGGGAGCCAGGTTCTCTCTAGGCCCTGGCTGTGCAAGCTCTGTGATTTCTGCAGAACGGGGAGAGGGCTGGTGTGACCCCGTGCCATAGCACCAGCTGGTTTCTGCCTCTTTACCACATGGACAAGGCTGCTTCATTGTAGTGTCTGCATTCAAAGAACGTCGGGTCCCCTCAGATGCGTTCCCTTCTTTGAGCTTGCAGGAGACATAGTCATGTTAATTTGGCTTCAGGAGCCCCAAAGACTCTTGTGTTACTATTTCCCGCCAGTGGCAAGCTGCTTCCATTGCTACAATCTCAGGCCTCTGGGGCTTCACATGGCAGACACCGTTCTCCTCGCAGCCATGCTTACATGGGTCTAATTTTCACTGTTCAAGGACATTCATTTCTTCTCCCACTGCTTCCTGCACCAGCCACAGGGCTGTGCCACCCATTGGGCTGGCACCATGTGCCACCTGCAGCAGCTCTCCAGTGCCATGTAGACGCAGTGGAAGGAAGGCAAGCAGGGTCCCTCTGTGTGCACTTTGCTCTGTGTATTTGGTTTTCCCTGGTGTCCTGGCCCCTCGGCTGCCCTTCCATGCCAAGAGCATCATGCCTTCCCTTTGTGTGTGGTGTGTTTGAGTGCTGGCGGGGTCCCTCCTGACAGCCTCTCTCTCCCACTGCTTTCCCAGCCCCCAGTCTCCACGCCAGCATGCTCTGTACAAAGAGGCCCATTTCTGACATGCATGCCTATTGATTTGTCTTGTTTTGCTGCTCCCTCCTGTGCTTCATAACTGTCAACTTTTTTCTCTTACAAAGAAATGTTGTGGTAATGACTCTTTATGCCGCGTCTAAATCCCCAATTACATAAGGAGCCATTTCCCTTTGGTGGAAATCTCCGCGTAATCCCTTTGCCAGAGAAGCAGCCCGCCAGTGACATGCTTCTAACTCTTTGTTTGTTCCTTTGGATCAAATCTAACTGATTGCCGTGACTAATTAACTTTTGCTTTCTTCAGGCCTCTGTTGTCTTAATTAATTTCACAAATACTTCATTCCGTGCTCCCAGCCAAAAGGCTCAGTGGTGCAAATAACCAGCAAGAAGCAGAAGCACAAATCCAGGTTCCGCATGTCTGGCACAGCCTCATCTCACGCCAGCTGCCCTGGGCCAACCTGACTGTGCTGAACTTGAGGCAGAGCAACAGCTTCACAGGCAAGACACCCCGTCGTCCATGTTCCCACGTCGCTTGCAGCAATCACTCTGAGACGCTGCCAGAATACCCGACGTTCCAGCGTGTAATCTGCCCACCGAGAGCGCACCTGGGGCAAGCCACGTACCATGACCTGCAAGTGAGCCAGTCCGCCACAGGCTGAGTGGCAGGTGGGGCCCCTGGGAGACACATGGGCAGGAGGAGTCCTTGGCACAGCTGATGCACAGACAGAGATATAGAGTTACAAATAATACACACACGCACGGCTCCTGTCCTTGCCCCCCCACCCCCAGCTCTCCTCCAAACTCGTGTCCCTCTCCCCCTCCTTCTCTCCCTCTCCCTTATGGGTCCTGTTCGGGCACACTGTTAGAGGCCAAAGAGTCAGAGGTGTTAATGTGACCCAGTCACTGTCCAGCACTAAACAGGGTTAAACAAGGGTCAGGGTTTGCTACCCAGAGACCCCAGCCTACTTCGTACCATGGCAACATCCCATTAAACAGCCTGTTATTGAACTTACAGCAAAGGAGGAAAAGCAGTTCAAGTGTTTGAAATGTGAAGTATTAAGTCAGGCTGTCAGTGTAACCACATCCCTGGGTCCCTTCCCCTTAGCTGGAGAGTCTTTAGAAGGAAAAGCCCCTTGTTGGACAGTCTCTCAGATGGTATCAGAGATGGTAATAACTGGTCTTTGGGGGAGAAGAGAAGTTAGCTGGGCTGGGCTGGGGCTGGAGCTGGAGCTGGAGCTGGGCTGAGCTGCGCTGGGGCTGGGGCTGAGGCTGAGCTGGGCTGGGCTGGAGCAGGAGTTGGCCTGGGCTGGGCTGGGCAGAGCTGGCCTGGTGCTGGAGCTGAGCTGGGCCGGGGCTGGAGCTGTCATTATCACTGTTGTTAAAGCCTGATCCTGCAAACAAACCAAGCCAGAAACACCCCGAAGGGGAGAGATGAGAATGGCAACACAGAAAATGCAGTTTCTGGCTCTGGTGTTGACTTTCACTCACAACTTTGCTGCTGGAACTACACAGGCCTAGCAAGTGATCTGATCAGCTGCCCTGAGACCTGGCAAACTTGGACCAGGGTCAGGCTGTTTAGTGCATCGCTTTGAGCTGCGTCTTTGGTCACAGGCATTGCAAAATATAGTCTTGGCTGCCTAAGCCAGACTCTTATTAGCTAGAAGAGGTCACTGATGTGGCGATGTCTGCCTGAATCTGCAGAGAGCCTGAAGCAGAATTCTGAGAGACATGGCCTGCTCCATTGACCTCTGCAGGAAGTGTTCATTCTGAAACTTAATGATGGAAATCTAATTGCAAATGTAGTCAACTATTTAAATATTACGAACATTAGCAGAAGCATCAGCTAATGGACTTCCCCAGTGCTATTAGCCCTGCTCATGAAAGATAGTGATGGTAAATGCTCCCGCCGCAGAGGAAATGATATGCTGACTTACAGCAGAAGGGAAGAGGAAAAAGCTGAACTCCCTATTGAAGCTGTTCACTGTGTATAAATAATTAAGTAGCCAGTGGAGCAGAGCTTGAGGGCTCACATCCCAGGTGAGTGCCCTAGCCACTGGCTAGCGAGTCAGTCACACCTTTCGCTCTCTTTGGCTCACTGACTGTCTGATTATTTATTCAGTGGCACAGCTTCCACAGTAAAGCTGGTGAGAGCCCTGCGTCCGAACACCCCTTGCCTGGCAGGCAGGGCACTCACTGGCAATGCAGGGGACCCCAGTGTAAATCCTTTTTCTATATCCGGCAGGGATGTGTGTATGAATCCTGCTCCCGCAATGAGAGTCCTAATCACTGGGCCCCTGCTCTGTGAGTGGGGCTGAAACTAGCAACTGTCACACTCACAAACAGTTTTGGTTTGCCAAAGAAAAGCATTTTCTCAGAGAATTTACTATTTGCTGAAAAGTATTCACCCAGCTCAACTCGCTAGTTAGCTGGGGGGACAGGAGGTCCTGGAGCTAACAGAGAAATGGGCAGGAGCCAGAACGAGTGCTCGCACCTAGCCCTGTTTCTCAGCCAAACCTGGGTCTGAATTTCTGAGCTCCCCTAGGTGGCTGGTGTCATGACAGGTCCCTCCTTGCCCTTGCTTCCTGCTGAGGATCTGCCTGGACTCGGCATTGCCCTGTGCACCTCTCTCCTCACCAGCCCCTCCAGTGACGGGTTGTCCTCACTGCTGCTCTTGTGTATAAGTGAGAAGTGTGTTCAAAGATGCCCCAAAGGCTCTTGCAGCTGATGAATTCCAGGAAGGCTGCCCAAGGCTATCTGTGAGACAGCTTGTTCTGTGAGCAGGAGGGAGGAAAGTTCCGCCAGCAGAGAGGGCCTGGGCTGAAGTGTCCTGGGACTGGGCTCCCCTGCAAAGTCCCCTTAGTGCCAGCAGGGGACCCCATGTTTCCATCTGCCCACTGTCTGTCTCTCTTGGAGCAGAGCTCTGAGGAGAAGAGGGAAGACTCCATTTGTGGACGCTCCCCTCTGCCCTAGGCATCCTTGATGCTGTGCCCAGGTGAGCACTGGGAGCATGAAGCATGATGGACACCGCCCCACCTCTCCCGCCTGCAACTGCCTCAGCATCTGTCTGCATGTGCAAGGACCATACCATCCCCTTCTTCACTCAAGCTTTCTCCTGCAGGCTCCAGCGGCTCTGCGCTGGGAAACCAAGCCATGGCTGCCTGGGACAGCTGCCCTGTCCGAGGCATTACCAGGGAGACACTTCTCCATGGGGGAGGTGAAACTCTGGGAAGGCCGGGAGTTGGGATCATTAGTGAAATGGCCCCATCAGGGGAGCCAGGAAGGATGACTGCTGTTGGGTGCCTGCAGACTCAGGGCAGGCCCACTGCAGCTGTGGCAGTGTGTGATGAGACTGGGTCCCGTGCCTCCTATTGCCAAGTCTGCAAGAGCACAGGGACGAGCAAGGCCAGTCCTCATGTCCCACCAGTTGTGGGGCTCAGGGTTTGAGTAGGAGACCTCAGTGCTCTGTCATGGTGGCTTCTCTCCAAGGCTCTGAGCTCACATCTCCTTCCTCTGAGAGTGACCCTGGCTGGCAGGGGAGGGCAAGGACTATGCTTGCTGTACCCAGCTGTCTGCTCATGGGCAGTGGCCATGGCTGAGGAACTCCTCCTGGCTCAGTGAGAATCCTGGCTCATCTGTGCTCTGCTTTCTTCTTCTGCCAGGGGCCCCTCCTTCTGGGGCATAGCCCCTGCTCAGAAAATCCATCCCCTCCCACAGGTAGGGTTGCCAGGTGTCCGGTTTTTGACCAGAACACCCGGTCAAAAAAGAGACCCTGGTGGCTCCAGTCAGCAGGGCTGTCTACCGGGCTCCGTGTGGCTCCCTGCAAGCGACAACATGGCCTAGACATAGGGACAGCCAGGGGGGCTCTGTGCATTGCCCCTTCTCCAAGTGCTGGCTCTGTAGAGCCCATTGGCTGGGAATCATGGCCAATGATAGCTGTGGGGGAGGTGCCTGTGGGTAGGGGCAGCACACAGGGCTGTCTGGCCACGCCTCCATCTAGGAGCTGGAGGGACAGGACTCTGCTTCCTGGGAGCTGCCTGAGGTCAGGGCTGCCGGAAGCCCACGTCCCCTCCCACACTCCAAACCCCTCAGCCCCACCCTCACCTCCCCACCCACACCACAATCCCTGCCCCAGACCAGACCCCCTACCACACCCTGAACTCCTTATTTCTGGCCCTAACCTGGATCCCGCACACCCAGCCCAGAGCCCTCCCACACCTCAACCCCCTGCCTCAGCCCAGAGCCCCCTACCACACTCTGAACACCTTGGCCCCACCCCCCCAGTCCAGAGCCTCCTCCTGCACCCCAAACCCCTCATCCCTAGTGTGACGAAGTAGGACTGTTCTTAATGTTTCCTCTGAATGTTGTGGGGGTGCCTCAGTTTCCCCTATGCAGTTCTTAAGTATCTAGGTGGTGAGGTAAGGGTGTATGATCACTGCAGAGCCCTAGAGGGCAGGTGTGTGCAGGGGTCTGGACACAGAGAATGGCCGACACCCTGTTTCCTGGCAACTGATGGCCTGGCCCTTCCCCCCTGCAAAGTGAGAGCTAAAGGGTTGGAGAACAAAGGGATCAGGTGACCTCCCGGCCCGGGAAAGGGACAAAGCCCAGAGGAGGAGGGGCTGGAGGGAGTTTCAGTTTGGGGCTGGCTGGGACATGGAGTGAAGTGCAGACGGGGTTGTCTGGCTCACTGCCCCCCAAAATGGACCCAGCTGAGGGGTCCGGTTCTCTGCACTTACAAGCTCTGTTTTAGACCATGTTCCTGTTGTCTAATAAACCTTCTGTTTTACTGGCTGGCTGAGAGTCACGTCTGACTGCGAAGTTGGGGTGCAGGACCCTCTGGCTTCCCCAGGAGCCCTGCTGGAGCGGACTCGCTGTGGGAAGCGCACAGAGGGGCAGAGGATGCTGAATGCTCCGAGGTCAGACCCAGGAAGGTGGAAGCTGTGTGAGCTTCTTGCCCTGAAGACAGGCTGCTCACAGAAAGGTGGCTGCCCCAGAGTCCTGATTGGCTTCATGGGGAGCAGTTCCAGAGCATCGCCCAGGGACTCCGTGACACCTAGCCCCACCCCAGAGCCCTCAGTCCCAGCTGGAACCCTCACCCCCTCCTGCAGTCCAACCCCCTGCCCCAGCCTAGTGAAAATGAGCGAGTGAGTGAGGGTGGGGGAGAGCGAGCGACAGAGAGAGGGGGATGGAATGAGTGGGTGGCAGGGCCTCAGCGAAGGGGTGGGGCCTCAGGGAAGGGGCGTGGCAAGGGTGTTCGGTTCTGTGCAATTAGAAAGTTGGCAGTCCTACGCACAGCCCCATCTGGGAGAGAGGGCCAGAGGGTGGGGCACTTATTGCTGTTGGTTCTGCTTCCCCCACCAGCCCATAAGCTCTTAGCCCTGAATGTGGCACAGAGGCCTAAAGGCAGGGGGTGCCACAGTTAAAACCAGTGCTCTGCACTCCTCTGCTGTCCAGCCAGTCAGTGCAGGCTTCCCCAAGAGCCTCCTCTAGGTCATACCCTGCAGAGGCTCGGCATGGTGCTGGAACACAGCTGGGTGAACTACACCGGTTGGAGCTGCTCCCTGCCGTGTGGCGAGAGGGTTCTTGACACCCATCATTCCTGTAACACGTTGGCCCCCTTCCCCTGCTACTGGCAAACTCCTGGTCCTCATGCAAATAACTGTCATAGGAAGTGATTAGTTCACTTCTGGGGGTGAGATGCTGGGGTGTCTGCCAGCTGATCCTCTGCCTTCTCAGTCTCCCCTTAAGCATAGGTACCTCCTACTCTTCAGAGCTTTTGCTAAAAATTCTATCTCTAATGCTGTGAGAAATCTGCTAGATAGTCAGTTACAGCCACAACGCCCCCTAACTCAGTTTAATAACCTTGTCAAAGCAGCTCTGTGGCACAACATGCTAGTCCATTCATTTTGTAACTGAACGGACAGTGCTTTGATCCACGCAGGGATGTGCTGTTTCCACTCTTTATAAATGCTTGGTGCTGGGACTGTGCATTCTGATGTACCTACGACTCCTGTCACACATTACTTCCTGGCCAGGGTCTTTGGGTGCTACCATCCTAGCAAATGTGAAATGACCTGCCGCCGCAGCAATTAGCCAGCAAAGGTCGGATTGTTGCAAGCACTGTGGATGGAAGAGTTACAGAACCTTCACATGGAGGTTGGGGGACTCTTATACCAGCTGTAGGAACAGCTTTTAGGAGAAGTATGTGAGTTTCTGGGCATTTTGAGGACAAACTGCAGTAAAATTGCAGCAAAATGCCATTTTGCTTTAATTTATTTAATGTGTGCATAGTCATCTAGCCAAGCGATGGCATCTTCAGTGGTGTGATGCAGTTAAATGGTGGGCAGCAGGAAAATCTGGATTTTACATCGCTGGGTCTGAAAGATCAGATTTTATACCTCAGGGCTAGAGCAAGAGGAGACAAGGGAACCAACTAAAGGAGAGACCATCCAGAGACAGTGCTGAAAAATTAAAGTTGCTTGAAATACAGATGGAAATACGGATGGAAATCAGGATGGAAATTAAATGCCAACCCCCAATGGAAAATTTGTCATCCACACCCAAGGAAGCAGAGCAAGGTTTTTAAAAAGCCTTTACAATAACTGGGCCGATTGGCAAGGCCCCGCAAAAGGCCAGGCTGAGCCTGAGCAGTGTGGCTCACCAAACTGAAAAGGGGATTTGAAAGGATACATGGAAGCTGTGATAAAGGCACTTCGCCCCACACGCTGCTTGGAAGGGAAAGCTGCTCTGAGCCTGCCAGAATGGAGGGACAAGCTGCTACCAAGAAGAAGCTGCAACAGAACTTTACCTGCAGCCCTCAAGAGCAGAACAAGATCCAAGAGAGACACTTCTACAAGATGTATTATTTACCTCACAAGAAGCTGCCTTTCCGTGCCTGTCCATGTACAAAACATGTTCCTTCATTGATACGGACAAGGCTGCAGAGTGACAATATCCAGACAAGGGTATTTAAAAGAAAAAGGGGTTGCAGATGACAAGCTTCACACTGCTGTGAGTGAGGAGGCTGAGAGACAGCCACTGATTATGGCATGCAGGATCCAAATGGACAGACAATCTGAGAGGAGGGCTACAAGGTGGATAGAAAACTGGTTAGATCATCGGGCTCAACGGGTAGTGATCAGTGGCTCCATGTCTAGTTGGCAGCTGGTATCAAGCAGTATCCTGGGGCCGGTTTTGTTCAATATCTTTATTAATGATCTGGAGGATGGCGTGGATTGCACCCTCAGCAAGTTTGCAGATGACACTAAACTGGGAGGAGTGGTAGATATGCTGGAGGGTAGGGATAGGATATAGAGGGACCTAAACAAATTAGAGGATAGTGCCAAAAGAAATCTGATGAGGTTGAACAAGGACAAGTGCAGAGTCCTGCACTTAGGACAGAAGAATCCCGTGCACTGCTACAGACTAGGGACTGGGCAGCAGTTCTGCAGAAAAGGACCTAGGGGTTACAGTGGACGAGAAGCTGGATATGAGTCAACAGTGTGCCCTTGTTGCCAAGAAGGCCAACGGCATTTTGGGCTGTATAAGTAGGAGCTTTGCCAGCAGATCAAGGGATGTGATCATTCCCCTCTATCCGGCATTGGTGAAGCCTCATCTGGAGTACTGTGTCCAGTTTTGGTCCCCACACAACAAGAAGGATGTGAAAAAATTGGAAAGAGTCCAGCGGAGGGCAGCAAAAATGATTAGGGAGCTGGAGAGCATGATTTATGAGGAGAGGCTGAGGGAACTGGGATTATTTTAGTCTGCAGAAGAGAAGAATGAGGGGGGATTTGATAGCTGCTTTCAACTACCTGAAAGGGGTTTCCAAAGAGGATGGATCTAGACTGTTCTCAGTGGTACCAGATGACAGAACAAGGAGTAATGGTCTCAAGTTGCAGTGAAGGAGGTTTAAGTTGGATCTTAGGAAAAACTTTTTCTCTAAGAGGTTGGTGAAGCACTGGAATGCGTTACCTAGGGAGGTGGTGGAATCTCCTTCCTTAGAGATTTTTAAGGTCAGGCTTGAGAAAGCCTTGGCTGGGATGATTTAGTTGGGGATTGGTCCTGCTTTGAGCAGGGGGTTGGACTAGATGACCTCCTGAGGTCCCTTCCAACCCTGATATTCAATGATTCTATGATTCTATGAGGGTGGGCTAGCTGCAGATGATCTGGCAGAGGAACTACATGTGGCCACTCTTTCAGATGTGGGAGCAGAGAACATTACCAGAAAGGGTGCCATGCACAGAGAAACTGATCAAAAGGGAAATGGCAGCATGTCACCCCTACGGGACCAGTCGTAACTGAACTTAGGCTGAACTTAGGCTGAACTTCAGAGTTCCCTAGTCAACTGAAATATACGCAGGGAAATCACAAGGGAGCAGAGAACGTGGAGAGCACTGCATCAGATTTCCCAGGTGTGGCCTATATTTGGCATTTAAAAGCCATGCAGCAGGTCCGTAACTGGGTTGGAAAGGTATCTGGTATGGTGTGGTTTCCTCAAAAAATAAACTCTCGAGACCTGTGGAACATAAAGTTGCCAACTTTCTAATCGGACAAAACTGAACACCCGTGTCATGTCCCGAGGCCCCGCCGCTTCTCTGAGGCCCTGTCCCCACTCACTCCATTCCCCCTCCCTCTGTCCCTTGCTCTCCCCCACTCTCATTCACTTTCACTGGGTGGGCGCAGGGGGTTGGGATGCGGGAGGAGTGAGTGCTCTCACTGGGGATGTGGGCTCTGGGGTGGGACCAGAAATGAGGGGTTCAGGGAAAGGTAGGGGGATCCAGGCTGGGCAGGGAGTTGGGATGCCGGAGGGGTGAGGGCTCCACCTGGTAGTGTGAGCTCTGGGGTTGGGCCGGGGATGAGCGGTTGGAGTGTATGAGGGGGCTCAGGTGTGGGTCAGGGGATTGGGATGCGGGCTCTGGGAGCGAGTTAGGGTGTGGGAGGGGGTTCTGACCTGGGGCTGGGGGTTGGGATGCAAGTGGGGGTTTGGGCTCCAGCTGGGCGGTAGTTACCTCAGGCGGTTCCCGGTCAGTGACGCAGCAAGGCTAAGGCAGGCTCCCTGCCTGCCCTGACTCCACATGGCTCCCAGAAGTGGTTAGCATGTCCGCATCCTAGGCACAGGAGTGGCCAGGTGGAGCTGCGCGGTGCACATGCCCGCACCTGCAGCTGCCATCCCTGCAGCTCCCACTGGTTGCAGTTCCTGGCCAGTGAGAGCTGTGGAGCCAGCGCTCGGGGCAGGGGCAGTGTGCAGGGTCTCCCTGATCGCACCTGCGCCTAGGGGCCGCAGGTACATGCTGGCCTCTTCCAGGAGCTGTGCGTAGCCAGGGCAGCCAGGGAGCCTGCCTTAGCCCTGCTGCGCTGCCAACTGGACTTTTAACGACCGCTGACCGGAGCCGCCAGGGTCCCTTTTTGATTGGACATTCTGGTCGAAAACCAGATGCCTGGAAACCCTAGTGGGACAGTGGGGCACAGGTGGGCCCGGTCTGAAGCCAGGAGCTGGGAGACAATCTCCCAGGACACACCTTCGAAAGCTGGATGAGTTACTGGAAGTAGGAGCTGGGCTTGCTCTGAATGCTGCCCATGAAAGTCCATCCCGGAGGTGCTGTGTGTCACAACTGTGCTGGGAGAAGGGAACCTGAGTGTGGTCAGGAGTCCAGCCAAGCTCCTGGTACCCACCAGAGGGCGGGAGAAGCTCTGGACGGGTGTGAAGTGACTGCTTTGGGGAAATGAGGAGGGTAAATTCCTCTTAGTCTGTGGCTTCAGGGTGGTCGGTCAAATTGTAACTGCCCTGATGGGCACAGGGAAGAGGCAAAGCCCACCACCCTTCTGCAGGTGTGTAGGGGACTGGGCTGGGGGGGAGGGGTTGAGTGTGGAGAACCATCTCATCTTCCAGAGCCAGGGTGGCGTCAAGAACCTCCTGAAGGGCCCAAGCCTCTCATGGCTGGCTTTGTTGGGGAGTTAAGTCTATTTCCAGTTAAGCAAAGGTGGTGACATCTTGATTGTTCCCTTGCTGGCTGGGCCACACGAATTAAAGAACTTGATCACTGGCTACCAATGTGACACTGTCAGGCCAGGCACTAGCTCATGCCAAGGTGCCCAGGTCTCAGCTGAACGCTGACAAATACACAGCTGGAGTCAGTCTGGCTTCCCTGTGTGGCAATGCTGTTAAAACAGGTGTTAGAACTATGAGAATCCGATTAGCATTTAGTCTTTAGAGTTGCTGCCTGTGTTAATTTCACCTATATTACAGTATCTGTATCCCAAGGTGTAAGGTAATATTTGAGTGGTTGTATTGTGAGCCCCTGCAATTGTGTAAATCACCAGACAGGAGAGAGACACTAATCAGTGGGAAGGGCTGGGCTTCAATAGATGTTATGTCCTGCTCTAAAAGAAAGGGCCATCCCTACCCGACCGACTATTGTGGGACATTGCAACTGGAATCTCCCTACCTACCCTCAACAAGAGGACAAAACACATTTGCTGTTCTGCACTTCTCCCTCTGAAGATGTGTCATGCAAGTGGACTCCTCGCATCAGCTGAGTTTGAAGCTCAGAGCACTAGGCAGCAGGGGGATAAGAACCCCAAACAAAAAGAATGAGGGATCTCTGTGCTGCTTGGAGTCTGGGGGGCAAAGTGGTTCTATGCAGAAGCAAGAGATCCCCGGTGCTTAGCTTGGGTTAGCCCTAAAGGACATATTGAGCTTGTTGATTATAGAAGCTTCTATTACATTGCTACTCAGCCCTCAGTGGTTCAGGAGCCAAATTAACCATCAGCATTACTCAAAAGAGCCATAGTGGTGTGAATTCATTTACTATTTAGTTATATATATTGATAAAACCCTGGCTGGGATGATTTAGTTGGGGTTGGTCCTGCTTTGAGCAGGGGGTCGGACTAGATCACCTCCTGAGATCTCTTCCAACCTTAATCTGCTATGATTCTATGATATTTAAACAGTAGGGCAGGAGAAATATTTAGTGTATATATCTATATTATTCTCACAGCCAAAGACTGAACAAGTATTATTATTTTATCAACTACAATTGTTAATAACATAGTAAAAGCCTCCTGATTGGTTAATAATTAAACCACACAGTGTTTTAATATCATGTGCTGCAAAGAGATGCAGGAGACACATTAAAGAACCACTTGTGGCTCGCAAGCCTCCATCTGAGTATCACTAGTTTATTACCTTCTGAAATTTAAGATTGTAATTCATCTGTGTTTACCTGCTTTAACCTTGTCAATAACTGCCTGGTTTCCTTTTCCTACTTAATAAATCTTTAGATAGTTTATTATAGGATTGCCTACAAGCGTTGTCTTTGGTGTGAGATCTAAGGTGCAACTGACCTGGGGTAAGTGACTGGTCCTTTGGGACTGGGAGTAACCTGAATATTGCTGTGATCTTTGGTGTAAGGGACCAGCTGTCACAAAGGCAGGCTCACCTGGGTGGCAAGGTAGGTCAGAGTCTCCAAGGGGACTGTCTGTGACCCCATGGTAAGGCTGTTATAGTGTCTGAGGAGTGCACACTTGATAACTGGTTGGTGAAATCTAAGTACAGAACTCACAGCCAATCTTGGGCTTGTGCCCTGCTGCTTAACCGTCTGCTGTGAATGTTGGTACCCACGCTCTTGGATCACTGCAGGCAGAATTACAACCACGTTATTGAGGAGATAGTCAAATACCACTGCTGCAATTCATGTGATGAGGCACCAGCCCCTGGCCTCATTGACAATATGAAATGTGTATTTCCTCATGTGGGCTTGGCAAGAACCAAAGCTCTTGTGAACTTCACCAGAGACAACAATTCACACAACCTGTGCTTGACAAAAGTGGGGGAAAGTGTTGTAAAACTTAACTGAAAACTTAACAGCAATGTTTGAACAGGAGGCTGCTGCTGCTCAATGGCCTGAGGATTTTGACATAAAAAAACCATTAGTCAAAATAACTAAAGGATCATCTTGCCAGATAAGTGTCCCTGCCAGTGACTCAGCAAAACATGACACTATTTTGAAGGGATGAACTGTGCTGGGAAGTTTACAGTGGATTAAACGTGAAATTCCAGTGGCTACTCAGCAGATAAAACCCTTTCAGGTGGCATCAGTGTGAAAGAGAGAGATGTTGGTACCAGGGATCAAAGATTAAGCCAGCAAAGAGACAAACAGCCTCTAAGCGCAGGGATGATCAAAATCAGTTTGAATCAGCATTGAACCTGAGCCACTTGTCAGGGATGCAAAGGAAAACAGCCCAGCAGATGCTGAAAGAAGAGCCCAAAGCTTTCTCAGAGATGATGGAGACATTGGACAGATCCCTACTCTGCAGACGCTGATCAAGTTACATGAAGTCTGACAGGTAAGGGCTTAGCTACACCTGGAAATGGACTGAAATAGCTATTTGGGAGTAAGTCCCGACTCTAATTCTCAGTATGCCTTTCACCTGATTTGGCTCAGTCTACAAGGGAATACATGGCCAAGTGTACACAAGCCTTCAGTGCCACACCAGCTATGTAAAGCCACGACAGAATATCTGCAAGATTGCAAAACCAAAGTCAAAAGAATCATCACCACTGGTATTTGAAAATGGGATGGCAGCCTCCGACTTTGCAGTCTATCAGAAACTGAACAGAAACCACACCCCAGACAAATGACCCATCCCTCAAACTCAGGATGTTTGGAATGGACAAGGAGGTAAATCTTGGTTCTCCATCTTAGATCAGGGGTTCGCAGCTGAACAAAGCATCATCCCAAAGTCTCCATTACTCCATGGGGTTTATATGAATGGGCCAGAATACCATTCGGGTTAAAAAGTACACTTGTTGCCCCCCTGCGGTGTATGGAGGTGTGCCTTTGAAGCTTAGGGATGAGCTGTATGTTCCATACCTGGACAGTGTCCTAATTGCAACAGTTACAGAAACAGAGAATTAAGCTGAAAGCTTCTAAATGTGATCTTATGTGGGAATGGTGGTGTCTGCTGATGGTTACAAGATGGATCCAGCTATCACCTTGGTTGTTCAGATTTTTGCAAAGAAACTACCAAGCACATGGGGGAACTTAACAAGATACTAGGTTTCCTCACCTGCTACTGAAGGCATATTCATGACCTCTCTTGACTAGCAAAGCCCTTGTATAACTTGCTGAATGTTCCATTGGAATAAAACACACAACACTGTCACAAGTGGCGTATGAAAAAGAAGAAAGCCAGAGGAGAGCCAGTTACCAGGACTGAGAAACATCAAAGTGTTCTAAGCCAGCTGACTGACTTCTCCGTATAGGTACCAATAACAGCCTGTCCTGAGTTTTTCTTATCCTTCATGTAGATGCTTCAAATAAGGGACTAGCTGCTGTCTTGTACCAGACTTTATTTTAAAATTTGATTTCCCCAAAAGGATCCACCATGATCAAGGGCTAGAGTTTGAAAATAATTTATTTACCGCACTACTATCAAAATGAAACATCCTGCACAACTCCATACCACCCACAGGGCAATGGGCAAGTAGAAAGGCTGAACTGAATTCTGCTGGCTATATTGAGAACCTTGCCATAAGGGCAAAAGTCAAACTGGAAGGACTTTCTTAACAACATAACATGTGCCTAGAAGAGTACAATAAATGAGGCTACAGGAATTTTACCCTTCTACTTACTATGGAAGAGCACAACATTTTCCCATTGACATCATGTTTGGTTTACTGATAAACTCTTTATCTGCACCTGGGAACCATAATGGTTGTGCTGAAATATGGAAACAGCAGCTGAAAGTAGCTCGTGAACTCCTGCTGGTGGTGGAAGGAACGACTGATCAGAAAGTGCCTGGAGCAGCCCTCTCCCCAGGTGACAGAGTGCTTTCAGAGCGAGGGAGATCAGACAAATTAAAATCCTGTTGGGACAATCTATGTCATGCTCAAAAGGAGGACAAAAGGAGATGCTAGGCATGCACTTGGGGCAGCTAGCTGCTCCCACCATTAGCTATCCGCTATTTTTAGCACCACTAGCTTGATCAGGGCTAGTGCGGGTATGTCTTGTTGAATTGAAAAATTACACCTCTGGCTCCAAGGGTTGACATACCCTGAGAGTGAAGATCAGTTACATTACCTGATAGTGCCAGGTACTGCCCATGGCACTGTGATGAAGTGGAAATATTTTGTAATATTTAACATAAGAACGGCACCAAAGGTCCACCTAGCCCAGTATCCTTTCTTCCGACAGTGACCAATGCCAGGTGCCCCAGAGGAAATGAACAGAACAGGTAATCATCAAGTGATCCATCCCCTGTCACCCATTCCCAGCTTCTGGCAAACAGAGGCTAGGGACACCATCCCTGCCCATCCTGGCTAATAGCCACTGATTGACCTATCCTCCATGAACTTATCTAGTTCTTTTTTTAACCCTGTTCTGGTCTTGGCCTTCACAACATCCTCTGGCAAAGAGTTACACAGGTTGACTGTGTGTTGTGTGAAGAAATATGTCCTATTGTTTGTTTTAAACCTGCTGCCTATTAATTTCATTTGGTGACCACTAGTTCTTGTGTTATGAGGAGTAAATAACACTTCCTTATTTACTTTCTCCACACCAGTCATGATTTTATAGACCTCTATCCCCCTTAGTCATCTCCTTTCTACGCTGAAAAGTCCCAGTCTTATTAATCTCTCCTCATAGATGATGCTGATGTGTGCCTCAGTTTCCCCCATGGTTCTGCATTGTTAGTCAGTGGGTGGAAAGGGACTCTTTGTTCTTGAGGCAGGCTAAGATACAGATGTAAATGGTGCCTAGCTGTGTGGGACTAAGTAGGTAATTGGAAAAGGACTAGCTGAGCCCGATCCGTTATCAATGGAGAATCCATGAGGATAATGGGAAATCTAATCACTGGGCCATTGACGCCTAGCAACCAACAAGCATGGATTGCCCACCTCTCTGCAAGCAGCCATGCAGCATTTCCCCAACGGGAGAGGTGTGAGGTGGGCCATAAGAGCTGGCTGCTGGAAGGAGTTGGGGCTCTCACCTGGCATCTGACAAAGGAGGGACAGACAGAGCTTGAACCAAGGGGTTCACCAAAGCTTAAAGGGGCTCTGGGCTGACCAGGATGGACTAGGCTTTAATCTTCAGTTCTGTGTGCTACCCAAAGGACTCCCTGTGCTGTGTCCAATTAATGAATCAACCTGAATGCTGGGCAAGGTGTATTGATCTCTGCAGTTTGGACAGGTCTCCATTGGGGTGTGTCTCAGCTGGACTCGCTGAGCAGAGCTCATGGGGTGCAGCAGGGGGACTGCAGACCCAGAGGTCCAGTCTGAGGAGGTGGTGAAGCCGTGTGGCTGACCCTGGAGGAAGAGCGAGACCCCTGGGGGTCTGGCACACTGACAAGTTCCTCTTAGACACTGTTCCACAGCTGGGGCCATAGCACTGATCTCGTGGATATATACAAGCGGGAGGCAGGAACATCTTATCCACACGGGGGACATGACATGACAGTAACACTAAATGTGGCAAGACACAAACGCCAGATGAGCCACGGAACCTGAGACCCAGAGTGCCCAAGAGGACAGGTCACAAGAACAATCCCCTGACACCTTAGTGTATTTGACTGAAGCCCTTCTCTCCTCCAGATATTAACCTAGGAGCACTTAGGGGCACCTACATAGGATCTAAACCCAACTCTCGGGCTGGTGCATGCACCATGGGCTTGTCCTCCTGTTTGTCACACGCCATGCCCAGTGTGACTATTCCTGCACCGTGTCCTGTGTTCTAGCCACGGTTGAGCTAATATCAGTAAATGAAGCTCTGTTGCCCTATTGTGGTGTGGCTGTTGTTCCGGATAAGTGGGATCATTTTTTTTGTGTATGTAGTAGATAGCTAGTCATGTGGTCAGTGATGGAGCTGCATGGCTATACCATTGATCATGTAGGACCTGGTATTTCATGAGACATGAGCATCCCTGGGATGTAATGTGGCCAGAGCTGGCTATTCTGTCAGACTGTGGAACTTGAAGGCAGCAGCAGAGTTTCCATTATTCATGTGTTCTCTCCCTGCCTTCCCCTATCCTGTCCTCCCACTCTCTGCACCCTCTGCCCCTGGCGCTGCCCTCCCTGCCTTCCAGGGGTTGGGGAAGGGCTCCTGCAGCAAGTCTATTGATGTTTCTTTGGAATTGAGATGCCATCTAAAGGTGGGGGATGAGTCAGGGGGCTGGCCCTGAGAGGGACGGGTCACAGCAGGAAATCCAGGTAATGATGGGTTCCGGTACCAGCAGCAGTGGTGCAGAGCCTGGCCTAGGGGGAGAATGGGCACCGACACCCCAGGAAGGAGGCAGCCACCACCACAAACTACTGAGGTACTTTAATAGCATGGCACATGGTCTCCTGTGCAGGGTAGCTTCACCTTACAACTCAACTCCACCCCTGCCATGCCTCAGGCAACCCTCAACCCTTCAACCAAATCCTCTGTGCAGCCACCCCTGCATGCCTGGGTCACCCCAATAATATGCGGTGTGTCCCTGACCACCCACCCTACCTTATGATTCTATCCTCACCCCACCCCCTGCATACTCACCCTGGCAACATGCAGCCCTGCCCAGGACAGCTCACCCCCCATCGCATACCTCCCTTCCCCCAGCCACTGGGCACTGGGCAGCCACCCCATACACCTGTGCAGCCTTGTCCCCACATCGTCCTCCCCAGCCACTGGAAAAACGCAGTACTGACTGTAATGCTCTGCCCTGGATGCCATCACACCTCGTCTACATGGGGAATGGCTCCTCCCTGCTCCAGGCCCAGAGGCCGCCTTTTACTTCTCTGTTGTACTGCAAACTCCTCTGTAATGTGCAGCTTGCTCTCAGCACTGCTGTGCCCCAGATCTCGCCCTCCCACAGCTTGTCTGGGTTTTAGGTCATCTCCCCCAAATGGATGGGCTGCCTTTTCCCTAGAAAGGGTTAAACATAGTGCAAAATAAATAACCCTCAAAAGACATGTGGGGGGATAATGTTTGTGTTTTTGTGTATTTACATATGTATGGGTAAGACAATATAATCAACAGTCCCTGTCTATGCTGCATTCTGATATCATTTAAATGAATTGTAAACACAGGATATCTCGGAATTCATCTCTCTTTGAAATGTACTGTGAATGGTGGAGGAAAAAGCAAATGGCCTTATGTTAATTCGTGTAGCTAAGTACGGGGATGGACCTCCTTCAAAGTCATCCTAATTGCCTTTTGTTCCCTGAGGAAATCCCAACTTGTCAAAGAGGACATGAAATTGCATAAAAGATCCTTGGGCCCTAATTCTGTCATCTCAAATCTGCTTAGACTTCATCAGGAGAAGTTTGAGTGGCAAGACTGAGGTCCCAGTTATGCTGGTGCGCCCTGAATATGAGATTTGGACATTGGACTGAACCTATGAACTGAATTCTAAAGGAACTCTTTGCAACTACAAAGCTCACCATCGCTGCTATGAATCTGAATCTCAATGAATTGAACTCATGTCCGTATGTAGAATGATCTTTTAACCATACTCTCTCTCTTTTGGCACCTTAGAGACTAACCAATTTATTTGAGCATGAGCTTCCGTGAGCTACAGCTCACTTCATCAGAGCTCATGCTCAAATAAATTGGTTAGTCTCTAAGGTGCCACAAGTACTCCTTTTCTTTTTGCGAATACAGACTAACACGGCTGTTCCTCTGAAATCTCTCTCTTTTGTTTTTGAATACATTTAACTTTAGTTAATAAGAATTGGCTGTAGCGTGTATTTGGGTAAGATCCGAAACATTCATTAACCTGGGAGGTAATGTATCCAATCCTTTGGGATTGGTAGAACCTGTTCTTTTATGTGATGAAATAAGATTTACAGAATTTTCATCATATTTGATGTGCGTACCTGGATAGAGGCCTGAGGCTGGATCACTTTAAGGGAACTGTGTTGTTTGGACTTCTGAGTAACCAGTAAGGTAATAAAGAAGCTGTTTTATGCTGGCTTGGTGAATCTAAGTATTGGAATATCCACCAGCTCTATGGGGATTGTCTGCCGCATTCTTTGCAGTTCACCCTAATTGAGTGATCACAGCTGGCTCCCCATTGGGACCCCAGTCACAGTGGCATAGTCATGCTTGGATACACAGTACCACAGGTTAATTGGGTTTTTGGATCAGAACCACATGCTTGTCAAAATTTAATTTTGATATTGGATTGTTTAAGGATTAAAAATCAGTTACAGTGAGTGACCCATGATCAAGATCCTCGTAGAAAAAGCCTGGAAGAATTTTGCTTACAGAGAGGGTTGTATTTTAAGCAAAAGGCCCCAGAGCAGGAACTGAAAAATCTGTAAGTTGCCAGTGATAAGGAAGCAGACCCAGTGAAAATGATTGCAGTGAGAAACCAGCAGCTAGAACTTGAACAAAAGCAAAAAATAGCTGATATGGAAGGAGAAGTTGCTGAAAGAAAATGCCTGTGTTTTGAACATGAACAAAAAATGGCATATATTCGATTGCAAGAACTAGAAGCTAAGGCAAAAGTGGACAGACTTAAGCTCCAACTCAAGAGAATAAAGGAACAACAGGAACTGTATCATACTGAAAAACCAGTTCCTCTCAACAACAAAGATGGGAATAGAATCTATCCAGTTTGTAATAATGTTGCTATGTTGTTTGACTCTAAGGGCATGGCTACACTTGCAGATGTAGAGTACTTTGAGTTAAACCTGCCTTCGGAGAGCGCAGTAGGGAAAGCGCTGCAGTCTGTCCACACTGACAGCTGCAAGCGCACTGGCGTGGCCACATTTGCAGCACTTGCAGCGTCATTGGGAGCGGTGCATTATGGGCAGCTATCCCACAGAGCTCCTCTTCCCAGTCTGGCGCTGTGGCCTGTGGGAAGGGGGTGCGGGGTGCAGGGCATTCTGGGTCCTGTCCCAAAACCCAGTGATGCATCAGTTTGATCCCAGCAATCCCTGTGCTTCCGTCCACATTTGGCGCCATCTTTCAACGTTTTTTGTACTGCATGCTCTGTCTTCCCTTTCAGTCTGTTGGAATGGAGCCTGAACTGCTGAGGAGTATACTGACGAGTCTTGCCAGCACGTCCCGTTTGGCAGTCGAGTTATTCCTTATGATCCAAAGTGACAGTGAGGGCTCCGATGAAGGTATCGACTCGAGTAACGCATATGACACGAGTTCGCTTGTGGCATTCATGGACATGCTCACCACCATGGAACGCCACTTTTGGGCCCAGGAAACAAGCACTGAGTTGTGTGATCACATCGTCATGCAAGTCTGGGATGACGAGCAGTGGCTGCAGAACTTTCGGATGAAAAAAGCCACTGTCATGGGACTGTGTGAGGTGCTCACCCCCATCCTGCGGCGCAAGGACACAAGACTGAGAGCTGCCCTGACGGTGGAGAAGCGGGTGGCTATTGCAGTCTGGAAGCTGGCAACTCCAGACAGCTCCCGATTGGTTGCTAGCCAGTTTGGAGTGGGAAAGTTGACCATTGAAATCGTGTTGATACAAGTTTGCAGGGCCATTAATTGCATCCTGCTCAGAAGAACCGTGACTCTGGGTAATGTGCATGACATTGTGGATGGCTTTGCACAGATGGGTTTCCCTAACTGCGGAGAGGCGATAGCTGGCACACATATTCCAATTCTGGCACCAGCCCACCTAGCCTCTGAGTACATTAATCGGTAGGGGTATTTCTCTATGGTTCTCCAGGCACTTGTGGATCACCGTGGGCGTTTCATTGACATTAACACAGGCTGGCCCGGAAAGGTGCATGATGCACACATCTTTCAGAACACTGGCCTGTTCAGGAAGCTGCAAGCCGGGACTTTTTCCCAGACCAGAAGATCACTGTAGGGGAAGTTGAAATGCCCATTGTGATCCTTGGAGACCCTGCTTACCCTTTAATGCCATGGCTCATGAAACCCTACACAGGGAGCCTTGACAGCAACAAGGAGTGGTTCAACAACAGACTGAGCTGGTGCAGAATGAATGAGGAGTGTGCTTTTGGCCATTTAAAGGGCCGCTGGTGCTCGCTGTATGGGAAGCTGGACCTGGCCGATGACAGCATCCCCAAAGTTACATCTGCGTACCGTACCCTCCATAACATTTGTGAAGGGAAGGGTGAACGATTCACTCAGGCATGGAACTTGGAGGTTCAACACCTGGAGGCTGAATTTGAATAGCCAGAGAGCAGGGCATTAAAGGGGCCCAGTGGCTGCAAGGATTAGAGATGCCTTCAGGGAGCAATTTGAGGCTGAAAGCCACCAGTAATGTCTGGTGCCCTGCACGGGAGTGAAGTGCAGTGGTTCCAATGTTAGTAGGAATCTCTGTTTGCTACGCTGACTTGCAGTGCCTGTTTCTTTCCTGGGCTAAGGTATCTTTTACTTTATGCAATAATAAAGAATGCTTTCAAAGCCAGAAAATCCATTTATTGAAAAGAAAATTCATCTATTGAAAAGAAACACAAGTGCTTGGGAAACAGAAAGGGCAAGGGGGTGGGGTGGCGAACGGTACAATCACAGGTTTGCGGATGTCCTGTTATCATACTCAGCCTTCCTGCCTGGAGTGCTGTGCAATGAGTGCTGCACTTGAGGAAGGCTACACTGCATGGTGATGGGGGTTGAGTGCAGTGGATAAGGGTCGTAGTGTTCAGGGCTGGGTGGTGAAGCTGCAGGTGTTGGAGGCAGCGGGTGGCAGTAAGAACCCGGATGTTGGGGGAAGTGGGTTGGAGGTGACATGGGGGCACAAGGGAAAGAGTTTTGGGACAAGGGCTGCAGCGGGGGTGGGGGAGGGGAGCAGGGGCGGTAGTGCTCCACCTGCATGGCTACAAACGCCTGGATAGAGTCCGCTTGGCGCGCCATTATGTTTATCAGCCGATCTGTGCTTTGCTGCCAGAGCACCGCGCTTTTGTGCTGGCGCTCCTCATTCTGCTGGCGGAGCCTCCTTTCACTGTCCTGCCACTCCTGCACTTTTCAATTTTCATTACTTGAATGCTGCATTACTTCATGCAACATGTCTTCCTTGCTTCTACGTGGTCTCTTTCTGATTCTTTGGAGTCTTTCGGCTGGTGATAACACGGCCGGCTGAGATCTCAAGGTTGCATCTGTAAAGGCAAAATGCAACACTTAACAGAGGCAGCATTGTTCACAGCAGACAGAGCGATGATTCCCCTGTACTTAAGGGCAAGCACAGGCTACACAATAGCATAATTTGCCCATTCCAAAGCGAGCGCATATAACCCACGGGAGCCCCAAAATGGTGAGTAAGCACAGGGTCAAACGTGACTGATTGTTTCACAGTTGTATTCTCCTCTGGGTTTCTGTGCCTCGGGGAGAGCCAACAGCTGCAGGGGGCCCCTATACTGAACACTGTCCCCACATTTTCCACAAGAGTTCATCCTGGAAGATATCTCGCTGCTGTGGGTGACCTGGGAAGCAAGGGAGGGTCTTCTACTGCAATGCAGCTTCTGCCCTGGCCCATATGCAGCTTGCCTGTGTGCAGCAATGGTCCCCACACCCCTCATGGCACAGTGGCACGGACAAGTGAGCCTTACTGGGAAAAGGACCGCAGGGGCTCACCCGAGAAACCTGCACAAGCGCATTGCCCAACTTCTGGATGAGACCTTTGAAGAGATCACTGAGGCCGATTACCACGATGTGAGAGAGCACATCAACGCCCTATTCTGCATCTAGGCATGCATGCAGCCCTAACCCTCCTCGCTCCAAGAGCCCGCACTGAATAACTTCTTTCTCAGAATAAAAGCCGCTTACCGGGAACCTCCTCTGGTGTTTGTTCTTCCCCAAGCACCAGCTGCCGTGACTGGCTGCCTTCCTCCTGGCTTGAGAAGAGCTCCTGGCTGCATGCATCTAGGGATTCCGGGGTGTCTTCCTCCGCCTCAGCACCCTCGCTCCTGCTTTGCTGCTCCTCCTCCTCCTCCTCCTGCCTCGTTGAACTGGGCTCTGAAGTGTCCATGGTGGTACTTGGCATGGAGGTGGGGTCGCCCCCAAGTATCACGTCCAGCTCTTTGTAGAAATGGCAGGTCGCAGGGGGCAGCACTGTTTGCCTCGCAAGCTTTGCAGTAGGCATTCCTCAGCTCCTTCACTTTAACCCTGCACTGCAGTGCATCCCGGTCATGGCCCCTTTTCAGCATGGTCCTTGATATCTGCCTGAAGGTATCGTAATTCCTATGGCTGGAGCGCAGCTGGGACTGGACAGCTTCCTCCTCACAAACACTGATGAGGTCCAGCACCTCACCATTGCTCCATACTGGGGATCGCCTGGCGTGTGGAGGCATGGTCACCTGGAAAGATGCGCTGAGAGCACTCCACGCCTGGCTGAGGAAACAGGAAGGGGATTTTCAAAATTCCCAGAGAATTTAAAGGGTGGGTCTGACGGATGGTCACCTGAGGGCAGGGCAGTAGAGTTCAAAGTGATGACCAGAGTGGCTAGAACAGGCATTGTGGGACACTTCTGGAGGCCGATCAGAGTGCACTAACAGACCAGGGTGTCCACACTGCCACCGTGGCGCTCCAGCGGGGGTTCACAAAACATCACAAAACAGAGGCTGAGGGAGCTGGGATTGTTTAGCCTGCGGAAGAGAAGAATGAGGGGGGATTTGATAGCTGCTTTCAACTACCTGAAAGGGGGTTCCAAAGAGGATGGCTCTAGACTGTTCTCAATGGTAGCAGATGACAGAACGAGGAGTAATGGTCTCAAGCTGCAGTGGGGGAGGTTTAGATTGGATATTAGGAAAAACTTTTTCACTAAGAGGGTGGTGAAACACTGGAATGCGCTACCTAGGGAGGTGGTAGAATCTCCTTCCTTAGAGGTTTTTAAGGTCAGGCTTGACAAAGCCCTGGCTGGGATGATTTAACTGGGAATTGGTCCTGCTTCGAGCAGGGGGTTGGACTAGATGACCTTCTGGGGTCCCTTCCAACCCTTATATTCTATGATTCTATGATTCTATGATTGTTCCACTTGCCGAGGTGGAGTACCAGGAGCGCTCTAGCCACGGAGTCAGAGCACTCTACGTGCCTTGCCAGCGTGGACGGGTAGTGAGCTCGTGCGCCCAGGGTTCCTTTAATGTGCTGCAACTCTCAAGTGTAGCCAAGCCCGAAGCAGTTGTCTGCGTGTAACTAAATTTACCCGAACACTGCCACCTTTTATGTAAATGCTTTTACTGTGAGCTCAGATAAAGGTAACCCCATAACTTGTGCAGAGAATGTAAAAGTCAATGGTAAAAGCTGTTTAGAGCAAATTACAGCTTCTAACATCACTCTTAACAATCTTGTCAAAGAGGAAGATTATTTACCAAATAGGAGTATGAATATTGTAATTCTCTGTGAGTTTACTGTAAGTGTGCCTTTAGCCAGAATTCACCTTGAATGGAATGGTGTTAAACATGAAGTTATAGCTGGTGTAAGAAAGTTATTTCCTAAGGATCTTTTGATTGGGGATGATATTAAAGCTTTGTTCAGTCAGGTTGACATAAACCAGTCACAGGAAAGAAATAATCCTGAACCTGTGTCTATTAGCGGCAAGGATTTGCCTATAGAGGGTTTCTCCAAATGTTTATCTGAAGAAGACTATTTGTGCAAAGAAGCAGAGCATATGCGGAAACAATTTCTGAGTGTCTGTCTCGTATCTCAGAAGTGAATCTAGCATTAGATAAGGCTCAGGAAGATGTTTCTCTAGAGCAAATTAAAATTGGTGATCAGGTTAAAGCCCTAACTGAGGAAGGAGGGGGTACATTCTTGGTGAGTGATAAATTATTGGCTAGTAAAGCTTGGGAAAGTACACCTGACCCAGGTGAAAGTGATGTGCTTAAAGTAGCTCAGTATAATAAGCCACTACTTGTGGAAAACAGCAGTTTATCTGTTAAGGGAGGGGAAGGCAAAGAATGTTTAGATGAGCATAGGCAGCCTTCTGAGCTGATGGTTTTGTCTAATCAGCAGTTTGGAAAGGTAAGGTTAGTGGAACATGAGTATCCCTTTACCTTACCTGTTACCAGTGTGGAGAATTGTGACAGTGAAGGAAATGTTCCTGTGTCTGTTAGGGGTAATTACTTGCCTATGAAGGGAACTACCCCAGTCTCCAAAATAATTGTCTGTGAACAGCCATGTGTGCTGGGAGAAGGGAAATGATATCCCAAGCTGTTTGTCTGTTAAAGGGGAATGTTTCTCCAGCTCTTTTCTGTCTGTAAAGCAGACAAAAGAAGCCTGTCAGCCTATGATGGTTGAAAATTTATCAATTGATCCAGAGCTGATTCTGGATACAACTAAAGCCCAGAAAGGAAGTGGTCCTAAATTTGTGTCTGTTAGGGATGATGACACTGCAACTAGGTTTCATCTAGCTAATGTCATAAATAGCTCCCAGAGACCAAGCAATTCTGGTGCTTCTATTTTGCCTGTTGCTAGTGTGTTGCTGGGTAAAAGTATGACAACCTTGTCTGATCAGGGTGGTACCATAGCCAGGGCACAAGAAAAGCATGAAGGTGATTTGACTATATTACCCACTGACAGTGTGGAAACTTGTAACGAGGAAGAGAATACTTCTAATCTTGTGACAATGAAGTCTAGCAGTTTACCCGAAAGGGAGTTGTGTGACTATCCTCCTGATGGGCCAGAGGTGATTCTGGATGCATGTGAAACTCAGAAGGAGTATGGTGATTTGTCTGTTGTGCCAAAGTTGGCTCTGGACATAAATAAAGCTCAGAAAGAACCTGCTGCACTGCATAATATTAAAGAAGGAAAAGAATTTCTTGGGGAAGCCTTTGAAGTCTGTGAAAAGGAATTGTTTCCATTGACTCTTAATGGGCCATTGTTGATAGTAAACAGTCTCTCTCTTCTGAGGAAAGTGTGTTGGTGCCTAGTGCCCAAAGTCTTAACCTATCCTTGCAACAAAGCCCGTTGCCAACTGTGTCCGCATATCTATTCAGGGGACACCATCACAGGGCCTAATCACATCAGCCACTATCAGAGGCTCGTTCACCTGCACATCTACCAATGTGATATATGCCATCATGTGCCAGCAATGCCCCTCTGCCATGTACATTGGTCAAACTGGACAATCTCTACGTAAAAGAATAAATGGACACAAATCAGACATCAAGAATTATAACATTCAAAAACCAGTCAGAGAACACTTCAATCTTTTTGGTCACTTGATTACAGACCTAAAAGTGGCAATTCTTCAACAAAAAAACTTCAAAAACAGACTCCAACGAGAGACTGCTGAATTGGAATTAATTTGCAAACTGGATACAATTAATTTAGGCTTGAATAAAGACTGGGAGTGGATGGGTCATTACACAAAGTAAAACTATTTCCCCATGTTTATTCCCCCCCCCCCCCCGTTCCTCAGACGTTCTTGTCAACTGCTGGAAATGGCCCACCTTGATTATCACTACAAAAAGTCTCCCCCTCCCCCTGCGCGCTCTCCTGCTGGTAATAGCTCACCTTACCTGATCACTCTCATTGCATCCGATGAAGTGAGCTGTAGCTCACGAAAGCTCATGCTCAAATAAATTGGTTAGTCTCTAAGGTGCCACAAGTACTCCTTTTCTTTTTGCGAATACAGACTAACACGGCTGTTACTCTGAAACCTCTCATTACGTGTGTATGGTAACACCCATTGTCTCATGTTCTCTGTGTATATAAATCTCCCCACTGAATCCATCCGATGAAGTGAGCTCTAGCTCACGAAAGCGTATGCTCAAATAAATTTGTTAGTCTCTAAGGTGCTACAAGTACTCCTTTTCTTTTTGCGGATACAGACTAACACGGCTGCTACTCTGAAACCTGTCAAATGAAAATGAATCCATTGAATTTGTTTTGAAAAAATCTATTGTGAATAGCTTTGAGAAGATTTCAGATGGAATAAAAATTGTCAGGGAATTTGAACAGCCCTATGACCAAGTGGCTGTGCTTGACCAGTTTGTTGGGAAGACAATGTTGTTGGGACAGGAATGTCTCCATATTGATTCTTTGGGTAAGTAGTCTGTGACTGAGGTACTGAACAAAGATTGGGTTACTGGTTTTTCAGAGCAGGACAGCTTTATGACTGAACTCACAAGGATGTAGGGGAGAGCAGGCAAACTCTCACTCTTACACATTTTGAATTTGTTAGGTATCTCTTTAAAACAGAGTCCAGTTGCTGGTGGTGGTAGATTCACAAGCAAGCATGCAGGAGAGCATCTGTGTAGATGTTCATAGCAGAGAGGGTCTGCAGTTGGTGAATACACCTAGCCAGCAAAGGAATTCCTATGAGCAGGAAGTTTCAGTTTTCAAGTTCAACATTTTCAGTTCTTTGCAGTTCACCCTAATTGAGTGACCACAGCTGGCTCCCCACTCGAACCCCAGTCACAGTCAGCGGAATCTCATTTTGCTGCCTGTAATCTCTGCAGGGACCCTCTTTGTTATTTCTCCATCCTCCTTGGGTTTTGATCTCTTTCCAATTTAGTTTTGTCTGTGAATTTCAGGCCCATGCTGTTTACTGGAGCTGCTTGTCTTATTCATTGTGAATAATAGCTCTTGTTTCTGTTTGCAAATCATTTTCTCCTGCTTTCTGCTGAGTTCCTTGTTGTTTCTAATTATGTACCAGTTAACCCACATGTACAAACTCCAGTGTGAACTCTCCCCTTCTGCTATTGACTGTTCTTCATGTCTGCTGTGTGACTGGTCACCTCCCACACATGACATTTTTTCTGCTTTGTGATTGGATATTGGACACATCATAAACAGGAGAAGAAAGAACACGCTTTCCAGTACAGATTTTTGGACAAATCATAATTTGTGCTAAGACCGATGAAACCTGGGATTCCCGGTCCCTTTCCCAAATACCCAAGGACTGGTGAATAATGCAGTGAGCGAAACAAAATCAGATCCACTGCTCCTACCGCACGGAGAATTTGTGAACCGTTACCCGTTGCTGCTCGGTCAGCAAGATCATTAACAAAGGTGCCAAACCAGATGTCCTGGACATTGTTCTTTACCCTCTCCTTTGTTTGCAGCCCTTCAGACAGACTTCTGCCCATAGGACAGTTTGTAGCAAACCCTGTCGGAGGGAACTTTTCAAGGAAGGTTCTGCTTTGTTACTCCAGTCCCCTGACTTCAGTGGAGCTACCCCATCACTGCAAGAAACTCCCCAGCGTGAAGCAGTGAGTGAATCAGGGACACTGGTGTGTGGGGACGAGGCCCACAGTTTCAGACTGACAACTGAGAGCAGAAGGGTCCAGTAGATCTGCTCTGTTACATTCACCCACTCCTGGCTGTGGTAAGAAAAGCCTTTGGTGTGTCTGGCCAGTTTGTAACTCACCCACATCCCCGTTTCTGCCCTTGCTCAGGATCCCAGTCACTTGGAAAGCTCAAGTGAGATTCCACCTCTTAACATTGGCTCTGATACTGGGGAACTGAGGCCAGAGACTTTTAGAATCATAGAATCATAGAATATCAGGGTTGGAAGGGACCTCAGGAGGTCATCTAGTCCAGTCCCCTGCTCAAAGCAGGACTGATCCCCAACTAAAACATCCCAGCCAGGGCTTTGTCAAGCCTGACCTTAAAAACCTCTAAGGAAGGAGATTCCACCACCTCCCTAGGTAACTCATTCCAGTGCTTCACCAACCTCCTAGTAAAAACATTTTTCCTAATATCCAACCTAAACCTCCACCACTGCAACTTGAGACCATTACTCCTTGTTCTGTCATCAGCTCCCACTGAGAACAGTCTAGATCCATCCTCTTTGGAACCCCCTTTCAGGTAGCTGAAAGCAACTATCAAATCCCCCCTCATTCTTCTCTTCCGCAGACTAAAATAATCCCAGTTCCCTCAGCCTCTCCTCATAAGTCATGTGCTCCAGCCCCCTAATCATTTTTGTTGCCCTCCACTGGACTCTTTCCAATTTTTCCACATCCACACAGTTTTGGGGCCCAAAACTGGACACACTACTCCAGATGAGGCCTCACCAATACCGAATAGAGGGAAATGATCACATCCCTCAATCTGCTGGCAATGCTCCTACTTATACAGCCCAAAATGCCTTTAGCCTTCTTGGCAACAAGAGCACACTGTTGACTCATATCCAGCTTCTCATCCACTGTAACCCCTAGGTCCTTTTCTGCAGAACTGCTGCCTAGTCGCTCGGTTCCTAGTCTGTAGCAGTGCATGGGATTTTTCCATCCTAAGTTGCAGAACTCTTCAATTGTCCTTGTTGAACCTCATCAGATTTCCAATCCTCTAATTAGTCTAGGTCCCTCTGTATCCTATCCCTACCCTCCAGCATATCTACCACTCCTCCCAGTTTAGTGTCATCTGCAAACTTGCTGAGGATGCAATCCATGGCATCTTCCAGATCATTAATGAAGATATTGAACAAAACCAGCCCCATGACCGACCCTTGGGGCACTCCGTATGATACTGGCTGCCAACTAGACATGCAGCCATTGATCGCTACCCGTTGAGCCCGACGATCTAGCCAGCTTTCTATCTACTGTGACAGGGTCGGGCCAGATGGCTATAGGAGAGTAATTTTTTTTTTTGAAGCAAAAGATGTTTTTTTATTTGCATAACACACTTACAAAATAAAAACAGCAGCATATGCAATGTGTAACACAGCAACCAATCACAATTGTTTTCTCATTAGCTTCAGGGGAGGGAAGTGTTCAAGCTTGCCTGGGCCCAGAGCGGGGGGCCTTCATCGATTCTCGTGGTCTTCCACCCCCTCGAGTTACCTGGCGCCACGCCTGAGTGTCACCAACAATTCCCTCCTCTGAAAGCACCCAACAAGAGGGGCAGGCTGTGGGGTGGACAATCCGGGGGGGGCACGTGCACCCGCGTGTGAAAGGACCCCTCTAAGGTGGTGGTGTCTGCAGCAGCAAGGGCTGGGGCTGGGGGCCCTTACTCTCTCCCCCAATCTAAGGATCAAACAAAGGGACCCAGATGGGGACACCGAGCAGAGAACCTTGGACAGTGCCCACCACTCCTCAAAAGCATCAAAGGAGTCGGTGGACGCCGCCCAGAGGAACTCCGCCCGGATATGTGAACAGACCGAGACTCGGAAAACGGCCCCACAGTCACAGGAAACTCCATCGGCCAACCTCCTCTCTCTGGTTTTATAGATGGCCATTTTAGCCAGGAGGAGGTTAACTAGGAGATCCCGCGACTTTGTGAGGCCATGGATGGGGAGTGCATAAATAAAAAGGTGAGGGGAAAAATGCAACCAAAAATGTAATAGGAGATTTGTGAGGAGCTGGAACAGGGGCTGCAGCCTGGTGCACTCCAAATATACGTGAGCCAGGGTTTCCCTCACTCCACAAAAGGGACAAGTATCTGGGACGGGGGTGAACCGCGCCAAGTACGTGCCCGTGCTCACAGCTCTGTGAAGGAGCAGCCAAGTGATGTCCCCGACGGGCCTCGGAACCAAGATGGAATATACGCTGGCCCACCGGGGCTGCTCACCCTCCAAAGGTGGCAGAAGGTCTCACCACTTTGTGTCGGGGCAGGACACTAGGGTGAGAGCGTGAAGGGTGTGGAGCACGAGCGTGTATAGATGTTTCCTTGGCACGGTTTGGAAGTTTTCCTTGGCACGACTGCAGTTCATGCAGCTGGCTCGCAGTGAAGTGGTGAAGGGGTCGATTGGGTGTGCGGGGCAGGGGTCCAATTAAAAGGTCCGGTGGGCCTGGGGTAGAGGGTGGGTGAGGCGTGCCCTCGAGCAGGACCTGGTTGAGGTAAGCTCGAGCAGCAGGCAGCAAAGCGGCCTTCGCCTCCTGAAGTACGCGCCGGGGGGTGCGAGGTCTGGAGAGCCCCATGCGCTGGGCGAGCATCAGGGGATCCAGCCAGTCTCCCCGGTCGTAGTCCAGGAGGTCTCCAACTCTCGTGACTTCTGCCAGGATCAAGCTCTGGTGCACTGAGCGGGACTCTGCCACCTGCACACGGAGCTGGGGGTTGTGTAGAGGGGCTCCACGAGGAGATCTACCCCCTCGGTGGCCGCCACGGACCTGGTCATTAAAAACATTTTCCAAGTCCGGAGGAGGTCCTGGTAGAAGACCAGCAGCCCCGAGAGGTCTTGCGGAAGACCTCCCGGACAGAGATAAAAGAGCTGCAGGTCATATCGGAGCCCTCGGATGCGGCGCAGGATGGCATGTGCCAGTGTGCGCCACGCCGAACTGCCTGCACCATAGAGGAGCCTCTGTAGGGCCTGGAGGCGGAAGACACGGGCCTGAGTGTGTAGACACTTCAGGCCCTGTCCTCCTTCCTTCAGGGGTAGATGAAGAACCCCTACAGGGTTCCAGTGCGTTCCTGACCAAAAGGACCCCAGAATCGATGTCCGGAGGTTGGTCAGAAAACCTGGGGCCAGGACCAGGGTGTTGAGCCAGTACCAGAGCATGGACAGGACTAGTAGATTAAGCACCAGCGCTCTCCCTTGGAGGGACAGACATCGGAATAGTCCCGTCCATTTCTGGAGCCGCTTTATTACCCTGCCCTCTAAATTTTCCCAGTTTTCCGGCAGAGAGGGATGCGTGGCAGAAAGGTAAACGCCTAGGTAGAGCAGCGGACCCGCGCTCCACCGGATGGTCTGAAGCGCGGGTGGGAGGGAGCTCACCTGCCGCCAGTCTCCTACCGCCAAGCCAGAGCTCTTGACCCAGTTGACCTGGGCGGAGGAGGCTGCCGAATAGATGGCCTGGCAAGCCTCCACCTGCGCCAAGTCACTGGGTCCTGGATCACGAGGAGCACGTCATCAGCGTACGCCGACAGAACCAGCCGCAGCTCCAGCTCCCGCAGCACCAACCCTGTCAACCTCCTGCGGAGGAGACAAAGGAAGGGCTCGATCACCAGAGCGTACAGCTGGCCCAAGAGGGGGCACCCCTGCCGTACTCCTCACCCGAAGCTGACCAGTTCGATCAGGGTCCAGTTGAGCTTAACCAGACACTCTGTGGAAGTGTTCAGCACCCGGAGAAAACCCACAAACTGGGGTCCGAAGCCAAACGCCCGCAGAGTACTCAGGAGATACCCGTGCTCCACCCTATCGAACGCCTTCTCCTGATCTAGGGACAGGAGGGCAAACGACAGACCTTCTCTATGCCCGAGTTCCAAAAGGTCCTGAACCATAAATAAGTTATCAAAGATACTGTGGTCCGGGATGGTGTAGGTCTGGTCTGTGTGGATCACGTCCGCCAGCACAGACCCTAGCCGCAGCGAGATTGCTTTCACTACGATTTTGTAGTCCATGCTGAGGAGTGAGACGGGACGCTAATTTCGTAAATCGCTGAGGTCCCCCTTCTTCGGCAATAAGGCGAGCACAGCTCACCTGCATGAAAGAAGGAGGACCCCGCTCTGCAGAGACTCAGCCCAGACGGTGACTAGGTCTGGGCTGAGGATGTCCCAAAACATGCAGTAGAAGTCCACGGTCAGCCTGTCCATGCCTGGAGACTTATTAGTGGGCATACGACAGAGGGCTTTCGAGAACTCGGCCAGAGTGAGAGGCAACTCTAGCCGGTCTCGGTCGCTTGCGCTGACCATAGGGAGCTCCTCCCAAAGCACTCTGCAAGCACTAGGGTTGGTCGGATCCGGGGAGAAAAGACTTGCGTAGAAGGCTCGGGCGGCGGCAATGATATTGCAGGAGGTAAATTGGATAGGGGCAGGTGCAGGGGCAGAGGTGAGGTTCTGGGTTTTGGGAGGCAAGCAGCTGGATGGTGGCGCCTCCCGATCAGGCTCAAGGGTTAAGGGGGTGGGGAGGGAGCTCTCAGTGACACTGGGCACGTGCTCTGTGGTGGATTTAGCGGCCACAGCATCAGGAGGTGGATTATCTTCTGTAGGGTCCCCGCCCGGGAAGGAAGTCGATTGCTCCGCACCAATGGGGGGTGCCCCTGGCGACAAGTGCCCCAGCCGCTAAATCCACCACAGAGGATGGCTCAGTGGTCGTCAGTGGGGTGCCATCAGCGGCTGGGTCGGTGGAGGAGTCCAGGGGCTCCTCAGAATTGGGAGCGGAAGCAGCAGTTAAGGGGAGGGAGCATGGGGAAAAGAGGGGTGGAGTGAGGTCGCCCAGATTGAGATTTGCTGGCAAAAGGTCGTCCTCCCCCTGGGCGACCGGGGTCAGATCTAAGGCCTCGATCTCCTCAAACATGGAGGAGAGGACACTTTCCGCCGCCCCAGGGTTCTCCCTGCCGGCACCCGCCATGATGGTTGTCTCGGGGTTCACGGGGGCTTTGGGTAGCGTCAGAATGGAAGGGGCTTCCTCGAGGGTCTCGGAGAGGAGGGTCTCCCATGGAGGTGAGACACTACCCTCTGGTGCTGCCACTTCTTTCCCAGCTGACACCAGTGGATGGGATGCACTCGTGGACAAAGCGGAAGGTTCGGCATCGGTGCCCCCCTTCCTGGTCTTCTGGGGGGCCTCCACCTCAGGTAGATGAGGCGGAGCTCAAGCCTTCCGCTTGCCTTGCTTCCCCTGGACTAAGGCCCAGCCCTCCATGGCATCATCTGGGGGCTGGTTAATAGGGGTCGTGTCAGGGGGTAAAGACGATGGCTCAGGGACTTGGGGGGGAGGAATGGTGGGGCAGCATAAGGGAGGGAGGATTCTCCCTGGGGCAGGCTCTCTCCCATGCCTGGTGGTATCTCTGCCACACCCTCCTCCATAGGCCCCGCTAGATTGTCAGCAGCGAGGGCGGGGCTCTCCCGCTCGTCTGGGCATTGTAGGGGAGGTGCCCCTTGGGCCTGAGCGGGAGAAGCGGTGGTCCGAAGAGGAGGGGGGTCGGTTTCGGGTACTGGGTGGCCAGGGGCATTGGCAATGACGGGGCCGATGTCCTGCTGGGTCTCGGGGATCCCAGGTGCCCCTCCTTGCCGGGCTAAGGGGCAGTCCCTCCGGACATGCCCCGACGCCAGGCGGAGGTAGCTCCGGGCTTCCCCCATGGAAAAGTACACCTGGTAATGGGCCCGCTGGTGGGGGACTAGGAAGGACCCTTCGAGAGCCACTCCATCACATGACGCTGATGGCAATAAAAGTTGCACTTGCTGGCAGAAGGAAAAAATGTGACAGAGGGTGGGGTCTTTGGTTAATAGGAGTTGGGGTCAGATAGAAAGGGACAAGCTGTGGGGTGGACAATTCAGGGGGGGCACATAAACCACCGTACGCTTGTCCAGAGAGTCCTGTTTGGTTGGCTGGTGCTTCTGGTCCACGCGGTGGAATTGGGCGAGCAGCTGAGTTCGGAGGCAGATGTTAGATAGCCAGCAAAGATGGCGGGGGGGGGGGGGGCAGTGAGGAAAGTCATAGTGTGGGCATTGGGAGGACACAGATGGATTGGGGGGCAGCTCCGTGCCACAACCGCCGTGTCCCTACAAACACAATTAAGACACAGTCAAGGCCTCCCCCCACACGAGAGCACAGTTTGAAAGTTATTCAGTCTTAGGTCCCCTCCATGGTGATTTGTAGATTCCCCAGGCGGTGTTCCTCTGGTGGACAGTTTTTTTTCTATTCGGGTTTTCTTTTTTTCAGCAACAGCATTCCAGAAATGCCGGAGTAAGTGATAAGAATCCTCTCGACCAAAAACAGGTCCGCAGACAAACAGCAAGCAGCTGGGTCTGGGGGCTGGGTCCTTCCACTCCCCGACTCTGGGGAGCGGGCCGGCAGCCCCCCCCCCCCTCAGGGGGGGTTTCAGCTGAAGTGGCGGCAACAGCGTCCAAGGGCGGGCGGGTGGGGGCTAACAGCCGGCCGGCAGCCGGCCAGCACTCTAGCAACAGCAGGAAAGAAAAAAAAAAACAAAAAAAAAAAGAAAGGGAGAAGGGCGGGGAGCATCTGGCCCGATCCGGGGGGGAAGCCGAAAGCAGGGGCAAAAAGCAAGGAAAGCCCAGGCCAGAGGGCAGCAGAAGGAGAGCAGGCGAAGTAGGTCCCTTTTCCCTGGGTAAGGTAACAGGGAAGGTTTTTTTTTTTTGACGTTCCGTTTCCCAACAGGGAAGGTTGTTTTTTTTTTTTTTTGAAACAGAAAGAAAATTTATTGGTAACATTTACAAAATTACCAAAGGAAACAAAACAACTATGCAACAAAACAACGCAATCAGAAGGTATAACACAGCAGCTTTCAGGAGGGAGAAGTGTTCAGGCTAGCCTGGGCCCAGAGCGGGGGGGCTTCCTCGACACTCGTGGTCTTCCACCCTCCTGAGTTACCTGGTGGCCTAGAGCGGGGGGGCTTTCTCGACACTCGTGGTCTTCCACCCCCTCGAGTTACCCAGTGCCGCGCCCAGTGTCACCGATCCTCTCTCTCCTGAGAGTGCCCGGTAAGATGGGCACGGCTGCGGGGTGGGCGGTTTGGGGGGGGGGGGGGGGTTTAGACACCCATGTATTATAGGACCCTTCCTAGATGACAGAAATAATGGTATCCACAGCGGCAACGGCTGGGGCTGGTGTCTCTCGCTCTTCTCCTCAATCAAAGGGTCAGACGGAGGGAACTGGACGGGGTCACCGAGCAGAGAACCCCAGACAGCGCCCACTGCTCCTCGAAGGCGTCAAGGGAGTCGGTGGACGCCGCCCAGAGGAACTCCGCCCGGATACGTGAATGTACTGAGGATCGGAAAACGGCCCCACAATCGCAGGACGTTTCATGGGCCAACCTCCTCTCTCTGGTTTTATAAATGGCTGTTTTAGCCAAAGCTAGGAGGAGGTTGACCAGAAGATCCCGCGACCTTGTGGGGCCACGGATGGGAAGTGTATAGATAAAAAGGTGGGGGGAAAAATGAAGCCAAAAGCGTAATAGAATATTTGTGAGGAGCCGAAAAAGGGGCTGCAATCTGGCACACTCTAAATACACGTGCGCCAGGGTTTCCCTCACATTACAGAAAGGACAAGTGTCCGGAATGGGGGTAAACCGTGTCAGAAACACGCCCGTGCTCACAGCTCCGTGAAGGAGCCGCCAACTGATGTCCCCGACGGGCCTTGGGACCAAGGTGGAATACAGGCTGGCCCACCGAGGTTGCTCACCCTCCAAAGGTGGCAGGAGATCCCGCCACTTTGTATCGGGGCGGGACACCAGGGTGTGGGCGTGAAGGGTGTGAAGCGTAAGTGTATATAAGTATTTCTGTGGTGCAACTTGAAAGCTAACCGGCTGCAGTTCGTGCAGCCGGCTTGCAGTGAAAGGGTGAGGGGTTTGTTGGGATCTACGGGGTGGGGGCCCGATGGAAAGGTCCGGCGGGCCTGGGGTAAGGGATGGGTGGGGTGCGCCCTCGCACAAGGCTCGGCTAACATAAGCCCGAGCAGCGGGGGTCAAGGCGGCCTTCACCTCCTGAAGTACGTGCCGGGGGGTACGGAGGCTGGAGAGCCCCATGCGCCGAGCGAGCGTCAGGGGATCCAGCCAGTCTCTCTGGTCGTAGTCCAGGAGGTCTCCGACCCTCGTGACTTCCGCCAGGACCAACCTCTGGCGCACCGAGCGGGACTCCGCCACCTGCACACGAAGCTGGGGGTTGTGTAGCAGGGGCTCCGTGAGGAGATCTGCTCCCACGGTGGCCGCCACGGACCTGGTTGTTAGAAACAGTTTCCAGGTCCGGAGGAGGTCCTGGTAGAAGACCGGCAGCCCGGAGAGGTCTCGTGGAAAACCCCTCGGAGAAAGATAAAAAAGCTGGTGTTCGTATCGAAGCCCTTGGAAACGACGCAGGAAGGCGTGCGCCAGTATGCTCCACGCCGAACTACGTGCAGTATAAAAGAGCCTCTGCAGGGCCTGGAGGCGGAAAACGCGGACCTGAGTGTACAGACACTTCAGGCCCTGCCCTCCTTCCTTCAGGGGTAGATGAAGAACTCCAACAGGGGCCCAGTGCATTCCTGACCAGAAGAACTCTAGAATCAATCTCCGGAGGTGGGTCAGGAAACCCGGGTCTATCACCCTGCCCTCTAAATTTTGCCAGTTCTCCGGTGGGGAAGGATGCGTGGTGGAAAGGTAAACGCCGAGATAGAGCAGTGGACCCGCACTCCACCGGATGGTCTGAAGTGCGGGTGGGAGGGAGCTTACCTGCCGCCAGTCCCCCACCGCCAAGCCAGAGCTCTTGACCCAGTTGACTCGGGCGGAGGAGGCTGCCGAATAGATGGCTTGGCATGCCTCCACTCGCGCCAAGTCGCCCGGGTCCTGGACCACGAGGAGTACGTCATCGGCGTACGCCGACAGGACCAGCCGCAGCTCCGGCTCCCGCAGCACCAACCCTGTCATCCTCCTGTGGAGGAGACAGAGGAAAGGCTCGATCGCCAGAGCGTACAACTGGCCCGAGAGGGGGCACCCCTGCCGCACTCCTCGCCCGAAGCTGACCGGTTCAGTCAGGGTCCAGTTGAGCCTAACCAAACACTCCGCGGAGGCATACAGCACCCGGAGAAAACTCACAAACTGAGGTCCAAATCCAAACGCCTGCAGAGTGCTCAGGAGGTACCCATGGTCTACTCTATCGAACGCCTTCTCCTGATCAAGAGACAGGAGGGCGAACGATAGACCATCTCTCCGCCCGAGTTCCAAAAGGTCTCGGACTAGAAAGAGGTTGTCGAAAATGCTGCGACCCGGGACAGTATAGGTCTGGTCTGGGTGGACCACGTCTGCCATCACGGACCCTAGCCGCAGCGAGATTGCTTTCGCTATGATTTTGTAATCCGTGCTAAGGAGTGAGACGGGATGCCAGTTTTGTAGATCGCGGAGGTCCCCCTTCTTCGGCAGCAAAGCAAGCACCGCTCGCCTGCATGACAGAGGGAGGACCCCGCTCTGCAAGGACTCCGCCCAGACGGTGACTAGGTCTGGGCCGAGAATGTCCCAGAACGCGCCGTAAAACTCCACGGTCAGCCCGTCCATGCCCAGAGATTTATTGGTGGGCATGCGACGGAGGGCTTCCGAGAACTCGGCCAGGGTGAGAGGCAGCTCTAGTCGGTCTCGGTCGCCCACGCTGACCGTGGGGAGTTCCTCCCAGAGCACCTCGCAAGCGTCAGGATCGGTCGGGTCCGGGGAGAAAAGGCTTGTGTAGAAGTCACGGGCCCTCCCACACATCTCCTCCGGATCCGTGAGGGGGGTGCCGTCTTCCGCAAGAAGGCAGGTGACGTGTTTCTTGGCCCCCCTCGTTTTCTCCAGGGCATAGAAGAAGCGGGAGCCGTGGTCCATCTCCCGAAGGAGGCGGATGCGGGACCGAACGAAGGCACCTCGGGGCCGGTGGTCCTCAAGGGCCCGGAGCTCCTCCCGCTTCTCCCAGCACGCTCTGCAGAGGGACGGGTCCTCGGGATCGGCGGCCAGGCGCCTCTCCATCTCTAAGACCTCCCGTTCCAACTGCTCGATCGCCGCATTTCGCCATCGGCTGGTGCCCCGAGTGTAGTCACGGCAGAAGAGCTTGGCGCGCACCTTCCCGAGATCCCACCATCGCCGCACTGAGGGAAAGGCACACCACTGCTCTCGCCAGGCCAGCCAAAACTCCCGGAAGGACATCACAAAGCTCTTGTCCTCCAACAGGCTGTTATTAAAGTGCCAATAGGCCGGCCCCGGTCTCTCTGCACGGAGGGAGACCGTTACAGTGACTAAATGATGATCGGAGAATGGGGCCGGCCGAATGGCGGAGGAGTGGGCCTGTGAAAGATGGAAACGGGATAAGTAAATACGGTCCAACCGAGAGTGGTGTGACCGATGGGCCTCCACCCAGACAAAGGTGAACGTGGAGGTGTCATCTGGGTGATGGTCACGCCAGACGTCCACTAGGGAGTGATGGTCAACTATCCCTTGGAGAATATTCGCAGCGGCCAGACTCGGTTCGGCCCCTGAGCGGTCCCGTTCCTCAAGGGTGGTGTTAAAGTCCCCTCCCAGGACCAGGCACTCGTGCGAATCCAGGGTGCCGAGAAAGTCGGACACCTGCTGATAAAATTGTGGCCACCTGGAGCTCATTTGCGGGGCATAGATGTTAACAAGATTAACCACGAGCCCCTCCATACGGACTCGAAGGTGCAGCACGTGGCCCGGCACGACCTCATTGGCCCTAGCACCTCAGGCCGTAGGTTGGGGGAGAACAGGGTTGCCACTCCAGCCTGCCAGGTCGCGAAGTGGCTAAAGTATACCCCGTCCCCCCACTCCAGCCGCCACCTGTCCTCGGCGGCCGGGTCCGTATGGGTCTCCTGCAGGAAAACTACAGAGTACCTCCCTTCCCGAAGGTAAGAGAGCACCTGGGACCTGCAGAGAGCCATCCTACAGCCCCTGGTATTCAGGGTCGCAATAATAAGAGGTGTCATGCGGAGGGCTGGGGGGGTGGGGGCCTCGTATTGGCGGGGGGGTTCAGGGCCTCTGGCGGGTTGCACAGCAACCCATGACCCATCCCGTGGGTGAGTAGATCGCGTCGGAAGCTGCGGGCTCGCTCGTAGGCCGCAGCACCGCGCCTTCCTTGCCCCCTGCCCTCCTTTATAAGGGCCCTTGTGGCCTGGAGGATTTGATCAAAGTCCCCCCATAGCTGAAGAGCCAGCTGTGCCCTATCGCGGGCGCCACGGGTGTGCTCTAGGAACTTCCGTAGTGCATGCCGCAGCTCATGGGGGGGGGGGGGGGGTTACAATTCCCGAGGTATTCCCTGATGGGCCTCTTAATACAGCCTCGTGGTCCGCTATGGCAGGTAGACAGGGTGCGGACCACCGACGGGGCGTCTGACAGGCTGGGGTTATTAAATTCATTTCACGCCTTGGGGTGGAGGGGGATGGCAGGGGAAAAATTGCCACTCCTAATGGGTCGCGGCTAGAAAGTGCAAAGACTGCTCCCTGGGGGGAATCTGCAAAAGGCGGAAAGGAAATAACCCCAGGGGCGGCATTAACATTGCAGGAGGAGGGACCTTGGGCAGGGGCAGGGGCAGGGGTAAGGCTCTGGGGTGCAGGAGGCAAGCAGCTAAAGGAAAGTGCCTCCTGAGCAGAGTCAAGGGTTAAGGGGTAAGGGAGGGGGCTCCCAATAATGCTAGGTGCTGGCTCCATGGTGGTCTTAGCGGCCATGGCATCAGGTGGTGGACCACCTTCTGCAGGGTGCTCACCCGGGAAGGCAATTAGGGGGAGGGAGCATGGGGAAAGGGAGGCTGGGGTAAGGCTGCCCAGCTCGAGGCCAGCCGGCAGCAGATCATCCCCTCCTTGGGTGACCGGGGTCAAATCTAGGGCCTCAATCTCCGCATACACGGGGGAGAGGCCAACTCCTGCCACCCCGGGGGCCTCTCCTCTAGGGCCCGCCTCAACGGTCGCCTCGGGGTCCGCGGGGGGTTCGGGTAGCGTCCAGGCAGAAGGGGCGTCCTCAGAAGTCTCGGAGGGGAGGGTCTCCCGTGGAGGGGGGATTCTGCCCTCCAATGCCAGTCCGTCTTCCCCTCCCGACACCAGCGGATGGATCTCGCTCGTGGCCGTGGCGGGAGGCTCGATAGCAGTGCCTTCTTTCCTGGTCTTCCGGGGGGCTTCCGCGTCGGGTGGATGCAGTGGAGCTCGAGCCTTCCGCTTGCCTCGCTTCCCCTGGACTAGGGTCCAGCCCTCCATAGCATCATCTGGGGGCTGGTTAGCAGGGGTCGTGTCGGGGGGCGGAGGCGATGGTTTAGGGGTTCGGGGAGGTAGCGGTGGGGCAACATGAGGGGTGGGGGCTTCTCCTTGGGGAGGGCCCTCTCCTATACCCGATAATATCCTTGCCACACCGTCCTCCATGGGCTCTGTTGGGTTGGTACTAGCAAGGGTGGAACTCCCTTGCTCACCCGGGCGTTGTAGGAAAGGTATCTCTTGGGCCCGGATGGGAGCAGCGATCGGTCGAGTAGGAGGAGGGTTGGTTTCAGGTGCTGGGCAGCCAGGGGCGTCGGCAGCGACGGGGCCGATGTCCTGCCGGGTCTCGGGGGTTTTGGGTGCCCCTCCCCCCCGGGCCAAAGGGCAGTCTCTGCGGACATGCCCCGCTGAACGGCAGAGGTAGCACCGGGCCTCTCCGGTAGAATAAAAGACCCGATAGCGGGCTCCCTGGTAGGGGACTAGAAAGGACCCCTCAAGCGCCTCTTCGTCACGCGCCCCTGCCGGTGGTAGAAGCTGCACTTGCCGGCGGAACGAAAAAATGTGACGGAGGGTGGGGTCCTTGCAGCCCAACGGGAGAGGGCTGATGACAGAGACAAGTTTCCCCAGGGTGGAAAGAGCGGGTAACAGGGCAGCATTGGGTAAGAAGGGAGGAACGGAGGTAAGGACGAGGCGAACGCCCAGGTCTTCTAACGGTTCTAGGGGGACAAACACCCCCCCCCACCGTCAGGCCCCTCTCTACCGCCTCCTGGGTGGCATCCTCCGAGGCTAAGAAGAAAACGACCTTCCCATACATCTTGGAGGCCGCCACAATAGCCGTGGGTCCTACCACCTTCGCCAACGCCTGCACGTATGTCTCCACGTGGGGCGAGGCGGGCACCAGGAGGCAACGGACACCGTGCTTCCTGGTCAAGGCGGGGAAAGGGCCTCGGCCGCTGGTGATGGTGGTGGAGGCGGGGGGGGGACGAGATGACGAGGCGGCAGGCAGGGGAGAGCCCGCCGCCGCCCGGGCATACGTCCTGGGGGCCGGGGGAGGGACAATCGCAGAGCTGGTGGAGGGAAACGCAGGGAGGGGCGCCACGGTTGATAATAAGGCCACAGCGGTGGGGGCAGCCCCTGCCATGGAGGGCTCAGTGGTTTTAGCGGGGCCCTTTCCTTTCCACCCGCCCTGGCCCTTCCGGCGAACCGGGGGGGGGTTTCCTAGAATCTGGGTGGGCGGTGGGTGCAGCAGCAGCAGCAATCACCCTGGTGCCTCCTGCTACCGGTGCCCCAGCAGGGGGGGTGGCAAGTATCTTAACAATAGTGGTGGGGGGGGACCTTGGGGGTCGGGCAGGGGTGGTGGTGGGGGAGGGACAACTAATTTTGTTAAAGCAGTCTCGCCCCTCTCGTTCCCCGCCATTGTGAGCAGGGAGAGACAGGGAGACACCGGAAGGAGGAGGGGGGAGGGGAGAAAGCGGAGTAGCCCCTCCTTCCGCTAGGCTGTGGGCAGGAAGGGGAGGAATGCCGAGGGGGGGGGGACTGGGAGGAGGGGGGAACAAAATCGGGGTCCAGTAATAGGGGCAAGTTGTGGGATAAGCAATCCAGGGGGGGGGGTGCAGACCCACACACGTTTGTCCAAAGAGTCTCGGTTGGTCGGCTGTTATGTCCGGTCCGGAAGGCAAAGTTCAAAGCGAACATCTGGATCCGAAGGGAGATGGCAGGTTGCCAGCAGGGACAGATGGCGGGGGGGCCATGACAGTTGTAATAACGATGTGGGGGTAGGGGCACCGATGGATCGGGGTGGGGGTCTCCACGCCACACCCCCTGTGCCGCCACAAACGCAAGTAATCACAGTCAAACTCCCCCCCACGAGAGTATAATTCAGAAAATTACTCAGTCTTACGGCCCTCTTCACGATGATTTATAGCTCCCTTGAATTCTTTCTTCTGTCTGCTGAAATCTTCCTCTCCGGCTGTGTTGGCTGTGTTCCAAGGCTTCCGGCATGTTAAGAATGTTGTAAAGTCCGAGCTGCTGGCAAAACGGCTGGGTCTGGGGGTTTCCACTCCCCCCTCCGGACAGCAAATCGGCAATCTTCCCCCCCCTCCTCCGGGGGCTCAGCTGAGGCAAGTAGCTGCGCCCGAAAGCAGGCGTGGGGGGGGGGGCGGGTGCTGGCGAAGGACATAGACGGAAAAAAAAACACAAAAAATGAAAAGAAAAAACAAAAAAGCGTCTGACCCGGTCGGGGGGGGACTAAGGCAAGTGCAAAAAGTAAGAAAAATCCGGGCCAGGGGGCTTTAGGAAAGAATAGAAAGCAAATAGCTGAGGAGCAAGCAAAAGACGTTCCGTTTCCCAACAGGGAAGGTTCCAGAACAATCAGGAACCTTCTGGAGACAATTAAGACAGGCTGATTAAAACACGTGCAGCCAATCAAGAAACTGCTAGAATCAATTAAGGCAGGCTAATCAGGGCACCTGAGTTTTTGAAAGGACCTCACTTCAGTTTGTGGTATGCGTGTGAGGAGCTGGGAGCAAGAGGCACTAGGAGCTGAGAGTGAGAACACAGACTGTTGGAGGACTGAGGTGTACAAGCATTGTCAGACACCAGGAGGAAGGTCCTATGGTGAGGATAAAGAAGGTGTTGGGAGGAGGCCATGGGGAAGCAGCCCAGGGAGTTGCAGCTGTTGCACAGCTGTTCCAGGAGGCACTCCAGACAGCTGCATTCCACAGGGCCCTGGGCTAGAACCTGGAGTAGAGGGCGGGCCGGGGTTCCCTCCAAATCCTCCCAACTCCTGGTCAGACAGAGGAGGAGTCGACCTGGACTGTGGGTTCAGAAAAACGGCCAAGCTGAGGGCTGCCGTGAAGCTCCAAGGCGAGCAAATCCACCAATAAGAGCAAGACCCACCAAGGTAGAGCAGGAACTTTGTCACACTGCCTTATTGTCCATTCATCCAGCCCATACTTCTTTAACTTGCTGGCAACAGTACTGTGGGAGACTGTGTCAAAAGCTTTGCTAAAGTCACGGAATAACACGTCCACTGCTTTCCCCTCATCCACAGAGCCAGTTATCTCGTCATAGAAAGCAATTAGGTTAGTCAGGCATGACTTGCCCTTGGTGAATCCATGCTGACTGTTCCTGATCACTTTCCTCTCCTCTAAGTGCTTCAAAATTGATTCCTTGAGGACCTGGTCCATGATTTTTCCAGGGACTGAGGTGAGGTTGACTGGCCTGTAGTTCTCTGCATCCTCCTTCTTCCCTTTTTAAAAGATGGGCACTACATTAGCCTTTTTCCAGTGATCCAGGATCTCCCTGGATCGCCATGGGTTTTCAAAGATAATGGCCAATGGCTCTGCAATCACATGCACCAACTCCTTTAGCACCCTTGGATGCAGCGCATCCGGTCCCATGGACTGGTGCTCGTCCGGCTTTTCTAAACCGTCCTGAAGCACTTCTTTCTCCACAGAGGGCTGGTTACCTTCTCCGCATGCTGTGCTGCCCAGTGCAGTAGTCTGGGAGCTGACCTTGCTTGTGAAGACAGGGGCAAAAAAAGCATTGAGTACATTAGCTTTTTCCACATCCTCTGTCACTAGGTTGCCTCCCCCATTCAGTAAGGGGCCCACACTTTTCTTGACCTTCTTCTTGTTGCTAACATACCTGAAGAAACCCTTCTTGTCACTCTTAACATCTCTTGCTAGCTGCAACTCCAAGTGTGATTTGGCCTTGCTGATTTCACTCCTGCATGCCTGAGCAATATCTGTATACTCCTCCCTGGTTATTTGTTCAATCTTCCACTTCTTGTAAGCTTCTTTTTTGTGTTTAAGATCAGCGAGGATTTCTCTGTTAAGCCAAGCTGGTCGCCTGCCATATTTACCATTCTTTCTATGCATCGGGATGGTTTTGTCCCTGTAACCTCAATAAGGATTCTTTAAAATACAGCCAGCTCTCCTGGACTCCTTTCCCCCTCATGTTATTCTCCCAGGGAATCCTGCCCATCAGTTCCCTGAGGGAGTCAAAGTCTGCTTTTCTGAAGTCCAGGATCCGTATTCTGCTGCTCTCCTTTCTTCCCTGTGTCAGGATCCTGAACTCGACCATCTCATGGTCACTGCCTCCCAGGTTCCCATCCACTTTTGCTTCCCCTACTAATTCTTCCCGGTTTGTGAACAGCAGGTCAAGAAGAGCTCTGCCCCTAGTTGGTTCCTCCAGCACTTGCACCAGGAAATTGTCCCCTACACTTTCCAAAAGGTTCCTGGATTGTCTGTGCACCGCTGTATTGCTCTCCCAGCAGATATCAGGGCGATTGAAGTCTCCCATGAGACTTCATCCCAAGTGCTGCAGGAAGCAGCAGATTAACTCACCCAGGCACTGACACTGTGCTGACAATGGGCTGAGTTCTGAGCTCCTTACTCAAGCAAATCCCTTGGACTTTAATGGGACTTCAGGATTTGGCTACAGACAGATTGTTTTTCTTAATGGCTCCAGGTTCCTCGGGGTATCAGCAACGCTCAGGCAGTCTGTCCCAGTGTCAGCAGAGTGGAGCAGAGAAAAAGCTGAGCCCAGGCAAGACTCCTGCACCCTTGTCCCCCCACAGACTAACAGAAGGAAATGGAAAGGAGTACTAGTGACACCTTAGAGACTAACCAATTTATTTGAGCATAAGCTTTCGTGAGCTACAGCTCACTTCTGAAGTGAGCTGTAGCTCACGAACGGTTATGCTCAAATAAATTGGTTAGTCTCTAAGGTGCCACAAGTACTCTTTTTCTTTTTGCTAATACAGACTAACACGGCTGCTACTCTGAAAGAAGGAAATGGAACATTTAAAGGGAACCTTGCCATGCGTGTGTCAACGAGGAGAGAATCCCGGCATCCCAGACTAGCACTGAAACAGGTCCAGCCCAGGCCTCCACTCTGGAGAGCCTAATGCAGGAAGAAGCTAATGCGGTAGTGAGCTTTGAAGAGGTGAGACTCTGGCAATCTCTATTCCCTGCGACTGGAGGGAAGGCTGCCATGGTTCACCCAAAGGTTTTGTTGCTTCCCATCATGGGCTCCTCCCGTCACTGGTGTCTTACTCTGACTTGAGGCCTCATTCCCTTGTGTGAGTGGAGGTGATGGCCTCAGGCATGTGGCCTTGCAGAGCAGGTAGGCAGAGTGCCGGGGGAGGGGACATGGGCACAGCGTGACCCATGGCCCTCGCTGCGTCCTTGTTAGTGAGATGCCTTGCACACTGCCGCTGGCTGGGTTACACAGAGAGTTCCCAGCAGTGGTTAAACAGACACACACACATGGGGGGGGGGAGGGGGCGCCAAGGAACTTGGCAGCATGTTCATGTCTATCATAAAAATAAAGGGAAGGGTAACCACTTTTCTGTGTACAGTGCTATAAAATCCCTCCTGGCCAGAGACAAAACCCTTTCACCTGCAAAGGGTTAAGAAGCTAAGATAACCTTGCTGGCACCTGACCAAAATGACCAATGAGGAGACAAGATACTTTCAAATGGGGAGGGAGGGGGAATAAAGGGTTCATCTGTCTGTCTATGTGATGCTTTTGCCGGGAACAGATCAGGAATGTAGTCTAGGAACTTCTGTTAGTTAGTAAGTAATCTAGCTAGAAATGCATTAGAGTTCCTTTTGTTTAACGGCTGGTAAAATAAGCTGTGCTGAATGGAGTGTATATTCCTGTTTTTGTGTCTTTTTGTAACTTAAGGTTTTGTCTAGAGGGATTCTTTGTGTTTTGAATCTGATTACTCTGTAAGGTATTTACCATCGTGATTTTACAGAGGTGATTCTTTTACCTTTTCTTTAATTAAAATTCTTCTTTTAAGAACCTGATTGATTTTTCATTGTTCTTAAGATCCAAGGGTTTGGGTCTGTGTTCACCTGTACAAATTGGTGAGGATTTTTATCAAGCTTTCCCCAGGAAAGGGGGTGTAGGGTTTGGGGGGATATTTTGGGGGAAGACGTCTCCAAGTGGGCTCTTTCCCTGTTCTTTGTTTAACACGCTTGGTGGTGGCAGCATAGGGTTCAAGGACAAGGCAAAGTTTTGTACCTTGGGGAAGTTTTTAACCTAAGCTGGTCAGAATAAGCTTAGGGGGTCTTTCATGCAGGTCTCCACATCTGTACCCTAGAGTTCAGAGTGGGGAAGGAACCTTGACAGTCTCTGTCTTCAGAGAAGTGGCTCCGGCAAGTAGAGAACAGAGGCGGAGACTGGGGCCATCCCTCCACTGGAATAATTTCCTGTCATAGTAATGTCAGTTGGGGAGATTCCTTACGAAATTTTTATACCAGCAGCACCAGCGAGCTCTCGCGTTGTTGCAGATATACTGTAGAAAAGGGCTTTTGCTGGGATAGGTAATTTCATGCAGAGAACTGGTATAAACTACACCAGCACAAGGACCCGTCTGGTGGGGGAAGCTGCATCTTCACTGGGGTGGTTGGCCGATATGGCCAAGTTGGCATAGCTGCACCTGCAAACACTCTCCAGGGCAGCCTAGGGTTCGAATGAGTGGGCTTTGAATGAGCCTGCCAAGCCAGCACTAAGGGACATGCAAAGACTGTGGGGGCCAGACCAGGATCCTTGGGATGGGCAGGGCACCCAGCTGCAGGCATCAGAAACCCTGCCCAGAGCTGGGACTGCCCCAACATGTGAGCGGAACTGTGTGCTCAGGGAGGGCTGGCTTCAGGGCACTGGGTTACAGCAGCCAGAGGGCAGCAGCTCTGGAGCTGCTCTCTGCTGCAGAAGGAGAGATGCCATTCTCTCTGGGAATAAACCATTGCTTATCCTTATAATCCGTGGGTGCTTGATTTCCTGTCTGAATAACAGCCTTGAGATAGGTGGAGGCTGTTTAATAATTTATGCACCCAGCCACTGGGTGGAGGCACAGAGCATGAAGAAAGCAGGGTGCGTTGGTCCTAAGGTGGGGCACAGAACCCCTACAATTGCAATGGCCTCAGAAGGCATCATAGTCACAGGTGGCTTAACCCTGGCCAAGAGCCAGAGCATCAGCCCATCACCAGGCTTCATTCACTGCTTTTGCTCATCACCACTGTGCTCGGCCTCTGCCTCCCTCTCTCTGCAGCAATGAGCACCAGGCAGCTGGGTCTGCCAGCTCTGGAGCTCATTAGAGGGAAGCTGCATCCTCCTGGCTCAGGTGAGGCACGCACTGCCCCCATATCGATCTGAGAAATTAGAAGCTGGCCGTGGTATTTGCTACCCTTTTAAGTGTTAAAATAACATTTGCGTGAAATATGAGCAGGTCAGAGCAGCGCTGCCCCCTTTCATCTCATAACACAAAAGGCAAGCTCACCTCCCAGGGGAAGGGCTCTAGCTGTGTGTATGTGCACGTGTGGATTTATGTGAGGGAAAGAGCCCACCAGCCAGAGAGGGGGAGCGCATGCATGCTTGTGTGTGAGTGGTGTCTGGATGAGTTTGTGGCTCTGTGTACAGGGTTTATGTGGCTATTTATGGGGATTTCCAAACCACACCACGTACTGTAGGGCCTTGTCTACACTACACAGTTTTGTTGACAAAACAGTGGAGGTGTACACACTGCAATGATCCTTCTGCCAACAAAACTCTCCTGCTTTGCCGACAAAATAAAACCACCTCGATGAGAGGTGTAGAACCTTTTGCAGCAAAGTTATATTGACAGAGTGTCAGTGTAGACACCGTGCTTGGTTATGTCACTGTAAATGGCATCCAGGAGGTATCCCACGATGCCCATCCTGACCACTCTGGTCAGCAGTTCAAACCCCACTGCCCTGCACCCAGGTACACAGGCATCTGCCCCACTCCCTTTAAAGGCCCAGGAATTTTTGAAATTCCGCTTCCTGTTTGCTCAGCATGGGCAGCTCACATCGCATCTTCCAGGCTGATCATGTGATCCAGGCTGATTCTTGTGCTCCATGCAGCAAATGTTCTGCTTGGAGCGCACCTGAGCTATTGGATCTGCTGGCAGTGTGGGGAGAGGAGGCTGTGCAGTTCCAGCTCTGCTCTAATGGTAGGAACTTTGATACCTATGGTCAGATTTCTCATGGCTTGTTGGATAAGGGATATGAATGGATACACATCAGTGCCATGAGAAAATAAAGGAGTTGAGGCAGGCGTACCAGAAGGCAAGGGAGGCAAACCATTGCTCTGGTGCTGCGCCAAAGACCTGCCATTTCTATAAGGAGCTGGACACATCCTTGATAGCGACCCCACCTACACTGCCAAGAGCCCATGGATACTTCAGCAGGGTTGGAGATGGTGGACAGTTAACTCAACCCCGAGGATTAAGTTGGGGACAAGGAGGTCGAGTTGGAGGATGATGTGGAACATATGGTAGGGTCGTCCGGTGACATAGCAAGTCAGGACCTCTTTTCCACTCCAGAGGGGGTCTAGCTAGTCCCAGCAGTCCTGTCTCTAGCGCATATGATGCAGGAGAGGAAAGCCCTGCTAAGTGATCTTTTGGAGTTGATGCTACTCAGTTATATGAGGTAGAGCTGGCCTTTGCTCTGTATATTCTAGAAGTGGGTGAAGGGATAGAAATCTACAAAACTAGTTGTGTTCATGTGTGCTCCACATTCCCTTGTGCAGCTAAGCAGTGTGATGGAACAGTGTGTTAATGCACACTGAGATTTCATGGGAATCTTTCGGAGAGATCTCTAGGAAACTTTCCTGGAGGTACTCGCCAATTCTCTGCTGAAGGTTCCTTGGCAGAGCTGCTTTATTTCTTCCCCCATTGTAGGAAACTTTCCCGTACCAATCGGTAATGACTTGTGCAGCAACCAAAGCAGCACACTGGCGAGCAGCATAGGGATTGGGTCTGAAGCCGCACGCATGCAGATGCACCCTCAGGAGTGAGATATTGGCTTCAAATGGTGGCAGAATTTACAATATTGTCCCTAATCGCCTGCAGTGATCCCCTTAAAAAAATAACTAAACCCTTTGCCCCATCTTGAATAGCCAACCCCCACCCGGGCTGACCTCACCATGTCTAGGATGATCACTGAGATGTGTGTTTGCCAAGAGACAGAGAGAAAGTGATTTGTATGTTAAAAGAGGTGTATTTTATTATAATGATTCAATGCTGTGCGTGAACTAACAATCATGCTTCTGTTTATTGTATCTTGTGCTTCTGCATATGTGGCCTTCAGGGGAACGCCCTACACACCTGTGGAGCACCTCCACCAGATAAGGAACTATCCAAGGCAGAGCAAGAAGGACATGTTCTGAGAGGTGCTCCAATCCTCAGAGGCTGAAAAAGGAGAATGTAGGGAATGGAGAGAGAGCTTGAAGGAAAAAATTAAAATACACAGGCCAGATAGAAAGGAGAGTGAGGAGCTCATTGTAAAGGGCCAGGAGTAGATGGTAAAAGTCATGGAGGAGGAAACAGAGATAGAATCATAGAATATCAGGGTTGGAAGGGACCTCAGGAGGTCATCTAGTCCAACCCCCTGCTCAAAGCAGGACCAATCCCCAACTAAATCATCCCAGCCAGGGCTTTCTCAAGCCTGACCTTAAAAACTTCTAAGGAAGGAGATTCCACCACCTCCCTAGGTAACGCATTCCAGTGTTTCACCAACCTCCTAGTGAAAAAGTTTTTCCTAATATCCAATCTAAACCTCCCCCACTGGAACTTGAGACCATTACTCCTTGTTCTGTCATCAGCTCCCACTGAGAACAGTCTAGATCCATCCTCTGTGGAACCCCCTTTCAGGTAGTAGAAAGCAGCTATCAAATCCCCCCTCATTCTTCTCTTCTGCAGACTAAACAATCCCAGTTCCCTCAGCCTCTCCTCATAAGTCATGTGTTCCAGTCCCCTAATCATTTTTGTTGCCCTCCACTGGACGCTTTCCAATTTTTCCACATTCTTCTTGTAGTGTGGGGCCCAAAACTGGACACAGTACTCTAGATGAGGCCTCACCAATGTTGAATAGAGGGGAACGATCACATCCCTCAATCTGCTGGCAATGCACCGACATATACATCCCAAAATGCCATTGGCCTTCTTGGCAACAAGGGCACACTGTTGACTGATATCCAGCTTCTCGTCCACTGTCACCCCTAGGTCCTTTTCTGCAGAACTGCTGCCGAGCCATTCAGTCCCTAGTCTGTAGCGGTGCATGGGATGTTGAAGTTGTTGATGTTGAAGTCCCTAATCATGCTCCAGGAAGAACACATGCATGCTCCCCCCAACAGCAGCCATTACAGAACTGCTGTCCAGGCCCTCCCCAAACTTCTCCCTCACATTCCTTGCAACTTCCCAGAACATCTCTGTACCCCATTCACTCCATCCCTTTGGACAGCTTCCAAAATGATAGGTGGACTTAGACACAGCTATGACAGCCTACACTGCCCTGCACTCTTATCTCCCTTCCCACCAAGCCTTTTGTGTGTGCTGTTAATTGGTGTTTAATAAAAACAAACTCTCTGAAACATAAGCCAGCTTTATTTGTCTCCTACACATGGTGTTTGCTGCTGGTAGTAATACACAGTGTCAATTTAATTGTTTGCTGACTACAAATCCCGGTCAGGAATTATCATAATTTTCATGCCAGGTGGAAGCATGAAAACAAAGTATGGCAGAGTGCTGTACAGAAAAACACATTACTGGTGCCCATTGTCAAAATGTTGCCTCAAAGCCACTCAGATTCAAATAGACCCCCGTGGTGCCTCTCTAATAGCCCTAATCTGGCCATTCAAATTCAGCAGCCAGGCGATCTGCCTCCGAGCTCCACCCCAGGGGAAACTTTTCACCCTTATCCTCACAAATATTATGCAGTGCACACCTGGCTGCTATGATCACGGGAATATTTTCCTCATTTAGTACACCTAAATTTTCCTCATTTAGTAGACCACAAAGGCAGCACCAGCAAGCTTTTAATATGCCAAACGCACATTCAACAGTCATTCTGCTCAGCCTATTGTTGAAGTGCTCCTTGCTGCTGTACAGGCTTCCCATGTAAGGCTTCATAAGCCATAGGAGTAACGGGTAGAATGAGTCTCCCAGGATCACTATGGGCATTTCAACATTCCCCATTGGAATCTTCTGGTCTGGAGAGAAAGTCCCTGCTTGGAGCTTTCTCTACAGGCCAGTGTTCCTGAAGATGCGTGCGTCATGCAGCTTCCTGGACCACTCCTCGCTGATGTCAGTGAAATGCCCACAATGATCCACAATACCACAGAAAAGTACCCCTTTCTATTGATGTACTCTGACGCAAGATGGTCTGGAGCCAAAATTGGAATACAAGTGCCATCTATTGCCCCGCTACAGTTAGGGAATCCCATTGCCGCAAAGCCATCCACTATTTCACACACATTGCCAAAAGTCAGAGTCCTTTGTTGCAGGATTTGATTAATGACCAAGCACACTTGCATTACCGCAGCCCCAGTGGTCAACTTCCCGACTCCAAACTGATTTGTGACCAACAGGTAGCAGTCTGGAATCACCAGCTTCCACACAGCGATCGCCATGCGCTTCTCCACCGAGAGGGCAGCTCTTATTTTGTTGTCCTTGTGCTACAGGGCTGGGGCGAGCTCTGCACACAGTTTCAGGAAAATGGCTTTCCACATTCAAAAATTCTGCAGCCACTGCTCATCATCCCAGGCCTGCATAACGATGTGATCCCACCACTCAGTGCTAGTTTCCTGAGCCTAAAAGTGATAGTTCACTGTGTTCAGCTGCTCCGTGAATGCCAAAAGTAATCGGGGGTTGTTTCTTTCCAGGGCACACAGCAGGGCAGGCACCTCTGATTTCTGTTCAGATTGGGAGCTCATGATGTACTGCATGACCATCCGCGAGGTGTTCATAACAGTGACCATAACAGTAGAGAGCAGTGCAGGATTCATCCTTTCAGACAGAGATGGCGGACGCACAGTAAACAGGTGCTGTTGAAAAATGCCACAAAACGCAGCCAGAAGCCCATGGAATGCTGGGACGGAAAGAACTGCATCATGGGATGTTGAGCCCACACCCATGATGCACTGCGATCCATTCCACCTTCCCACAACTCCTAGCTGCAGAAGATGGCGAGTAGCACAATGGGATAGCTACCCACTGTCGATGCTAGAGCACCAACTGTGGACGCACTATGCTGACAGAAGGAGTGATGTGTGAACATGCACAAGCAATGTAATTACACCAGTTTTTGATTGTCGGTTTAACTTGTGTCAACAAAGCTCTGTAGTATAGACAAGGCCTAGGTTTGGAGGGGGTGTGCCTGTGCAGAGACAGAAGTAGGTGTGTTCATTATGTTGGCAGGGGGGAGGGGGTGGAGGGACAGGAGTATTTCCATTTGTGGTATGTTGGTTTTATGACTATTGTAGTGAGTTGGGCCTGGATCAAAAAAGGGTTAACAATATGTTGTGTTTGCACATGCAAGGCAGCTACACTGAGTTGTTCAGGGAAATGTCCCTAGCTGTCTCATCATGTACAACGTGAATCACCTACTCCAATACCAGCACGATGAGTGCAGTGTAAATGCACAAGCAGACAGCTAGGATTATCTGGATCTGACATGTGGGTATATGTGCCTGCATGCATAGGGCATGTGTTATGGGGAAGGAGGTGTGCATGCAGATGCTGTGTGTGTGATTGGTGTGTCCATAGTGTTATGGTGAAAGATGCTCCTGGCTTGCACTTTGGGGATGGGGGGAACTGATGTATCAGCACTCTGGGTGAAACTCCCCAGGGGGTCTGTCTCTTGAGGTTGGCCTACTGTAGTTGTGGGAGAACACATCTTTTCTTCTGGGCGCACAGGAGAATTGTGGGAAGGCACTGGAGTGATTTAGCCTGCAGTGTCACTGACAAGTGGACAGGTTACCAGCCCAGGAGAAAGCAGAACCTGGGCTCTAATCCACACCCTAAACTGAGCCAGCTAATCTGGGTGTAAAGCACCACTGAACTTGGGCAAGAGGGTCTGTGTGTGATGGGTGGGGATTGGGGCAGCACCTAGGAAAAAGACTGCATTAACTTGGCCGTGAAGGCACACCCAGAAAGAGCTCAAGCTGCCATGCAGAACCTGAACCCCAAAGGATATGGCAGGGTCACAGCACTGGGCTTTGGCTGGGCTGGTACATGGAGCGGGTTGGAATGGGAAGCCAGGAAGAGAGAGGTCCCTTGAAAAACTTCACACAAAACATTTTCATTCAAAATGTTCTGAATCTAGTTGCAGGTTTCAACAAGGAAGTTTCAACAAGGAAGCGATAGTTTAATTTTGTTTCAGTTCCAACAGCAGGGTTTGTGCGTTTATTTCATGTGTGTGCATTCATGAGGTGTCACTGTATGCACGTACTCTGTGTAGGTGTAGCGTCAGTGTATGCTTTCTGTGTGTGTATGTGCACTGTGGGGTTGGTGCATACATAGGCTCAGTGTGTGTGTGTGTGTGTTTTCACTGTGGGATCGGTGCATACATAGGCTCAGCGTGCGTGTGTTGTGCACTGTGGGGTTGGTGCATACATAGGCTCAGTGTGTGTGTGTGTACATATTTCCAAAATACCTCTGAACAACATACTAATCCACAGAGGCCTCCCTACCAACATTACAAAAAGAAGGATTCTAGGTGGACTCCTCCTGAAGGTCGAAACAGCAGACTGGACTTCTACATAGAGTGCTTCCGCCGACGTGCACGGGCTGAAATTATGGAAAAGCAGCATCACTTGCCCCACAACCTCAGCCGTGCAGAACAAAACACCATCCACAACCTCAGAAACAACTCTGACATCATAATCAAAAAGGCTGACAAAGGAGGTGCTGTTGTCATCGTGAATAGCTCGGAATATGAACAAGTGGCTGCTCAGCAGCTCTCCAACACCACTTTCTACAAGCCATTACCCTATGATCCCACTGAGAGTTACCAAAAGCAACTACAGCATTTGCTCAAGAAACTTCCTGAAAAAGCACAAGATCAAATCCGCACAGACACACCCCTGGAACCCCGACCTGGGATATTCTATCTACTACCCAAGATCCATAAACCTGGAAATCCTGGGCGCCCCGTCATCTCAGGCATTGGCACCCTGACAGCAGGATTGTCTGGCTATGTAGACTCCCTCCTCAGGCCCTACGCTACCAGCACTCCCAGCTACCTTCGAGACACCACTGACTTCCTGAGGAAACTACAATCCATCAGTGATCTTCCTGATAACACCATCCTGGCCACTATGGATGGAGAAGCCCTCTACACCAACATTCCACACAAAGATGGACTACAAGCCATCAAGAACACTATCCCCGATAATGTCACGGCTAACCTGGTGGCTGAACTTTGTGACTTTGTCCTTACCCACAACTATTTTACATTTGGGGACAATGTATACCTTCAGATCAGCGGCACTGCTATGGGTACCCGCATGGCCCCACAGTATGCCAACATTTTTATGGCTGACTTAGAACAACGCTTCCTCAACTCTCGTCCCCTAATGCCCCTACTCTACTTGCGCTATATTGATGACATCTTCATCATCTGGACCCATGGAAAAGAAGCCCTTGAGGAATTCCACCATGATTTCAACAATTTCCATCCCACCATCAACCTCAGCCTGGTTCAGTCCACACAAGAGATCCACTTCCTGGACACTACAGTGCTAATAAACAATGGTCACATAAACACTACCCTATACCGGAAACCTACTGACCGCTATACCTACCTACATGCCTCCAGCTTTCACCCTGACCACACCACACAATCCATCGTCTACAGCCAAGCTCTGTGATACAACCGCATTTGCTCCAACCCCTCAGACAGAGACAAACACCTACAAGATCTCTGTCAAGCATTCTTACAACTACAATACCCACCTGCGGAAGTGAAGAAACAGATTGATAGAGCCAGAAGAGTTCCCAGAAGTCACCTACTACAGGACAGGCCTAACAAAGAAAATAACAGAATGCCACTAGCCATCACCTACAGCCCCCAACTAAAACCCCTCCAACGCATTATTAAGGATCTACAACCTATCCTGAAGGATGACCCAACACTCTCACAAATCTTGGGAGACAGACCAGTCCTTGCCTACAGACAGCCCCCCAACCTGAAGCAAATACTCACCAACAACCACATACCACACAACAGAACCACTAACCCAGGAACCTATCCTTTCAACAAAGCCCGTTGCCAACTGTGCCCACATATCTATTCAGGGGACACCATCACAGGGCCTAATAACATCAGCCACACGATCAGAGGCTCGTTCACCTGCACATCTACCAATGTGATATATGCCATCATGTGCCAGCAATGCCCCTCTGCCATGTACATTGGTCAAACTGGACAGTCTCTACGTAAAAGAATAAATGGACACAAATCAGATGTCAAGAATTATAACATTCATAAACCAGTCGGAGAACGCTTCAATCTCTCTGGTCACGCAATTACAGACATGAAGGTCACTATCTTACAACAAAAAAACTTCAAATCCAGACTCCAACGAGAAACTGCTGAATTGGAATTAATTTGCAAATTGGATACTATTAATTTAGGCTTAAATAGAGACTGGGAGTGGCTAAGTCATTATGCAAGGTAGCCTATTTCCCCTTGTTTTTTCCTACCCCCCCCCCCCCAGATGTTCTGGTTAAACTTGGATTTATGCTGGAAATGGCCCACCTTGATTATCATACACATTGTAAGGAGAGTGGTCAGTTTGGATGAGCTATTGCCAGCAGGAGAGTGAGTTTGTGTGTGTGGGGGGGGTGAGAAAACCTGGATTTGTGCTGGAAATGGCCCACCTTGATTATCATGCACATTGTAGGGAGAGTGGTCACTTTGGATGAGCTATTACTAGCAGGAGAGTGAGTTTGTGTGTGTATGGGGGTGAGGGGGTGAGAAAACCTGGATTTTTGCTGGAAATGGCCCACCTTGATTATATTGGTTAGTCTCTAAGGTGCCACAAGTACTCCTTTTCTTTTTGTGAATACAGACTAACACGGCTGTTACTCTGAAACCTGTCATTGTAGGGAGAGTGGTCACTTTGGATAAGCTATTACCAGCAGAAGAGTGAGTTTGTGTGTGTGTGTTTTTGGGGCCGGGGGTGGGGGGTGGTGGTGAGAAAACCTGGATTTGTGCTGGAAATGGCCCACCTTGATTTTCATACACATTGTAAAGAGAGTGGTCACTTTGGATGGGCTATTACCAGCAGGAGAGTGAGTTTGTGTGTGGGGGGGGGGGGGCGGAGGGTGAGAAAACCTGGATTTTTGCTGGAAATGGCCCACCTTGATTATATTGGTTAGTCTCTAAGGTGCCACAAGTACTCCTTTTCTTTTTGTGAATACAGACTAACATGGCTGTTACTCTGAAACTAGTGTGGGGTTGGTGCATACATAGGCTCAGCGTGTGTGCGCACATGCGAACACCTCCCATGCTAATTCAGGCCAAGGCATGGCAGGTTGCAGGTGTCTGTGTCCCATGCAGACAGTGACAGTCACAGGCTCCTGTCTAATGGTTGAAGGGGCAGATAGCCACTGCCTGGAGGAGAGGTGGTCCCCAGCAGGCTATTGGGGGATGGGCAGGGCTGCCTTAGGGCAGCTGAGAGACAAAGTGGGGGAGGTGTAATGATGCTGGTTCTGGCAGGACCCAACTGAGAGTGCCAATTCAGGACAAATTGCTTAAAGCAGGGCAGTTACAGCCCAAGGCTGGGGTTCCTTTGCACACCAAGGCAAACCAAACCAGCCAAACAGGGAAGACTTTGGTTTTACCCCACTGGCTAACCACAAGTCACACAAGCAATTCCCTTAGACACACCAGTTTCCAAGTATCACCACCAATGCCACTTGTTATGGGGACAAATGGTTATGAAAACCAGTACCCCAGTAAAAGAAAAAAGGTTCTCTTGATCCCAAGGGACCAAGCCCCAGACCCAGGTCAATATACAAATCAGATCTTACCCACAAATCATGCTGTTGCCAGTCCTTTAGAATCTAAAATCTAAAGGTTTATTTATAAAAAGAAAGAAATATAGATGAGAGCTAGAATTGGTTAAATGGAATCAATTACATACAGTCATGGCAAAGTTCTTGGGTCAGGCTTGTAGCAGTGATAGAATAAACTGCAGGCTCAAATCCAGTCTTTGGAGTACATCCACAGCTGGGATGGGTCAGTCAGTTCTCTGTTCAGAGCTTCATTTTGTAGCAAAGTCCCCCCAGAGGTCAGAAGCAGGTTTGAAGACAAGATGGAGGAGCTGCAGTAGCTTTTTATAGTCTCTTGCTATGTGGTCTTTCTTTTTTTGTCCAAAGGACAAGCTGTCCATCACATGGCCTGGAAAAACCTCAGAGTTCTGTCCATAGGCATGTCCCTGCATACCTTGCTGAGTCACAAGGTGTATCTGCCTTCTCTCAATGGGTCAGTTGTATAGCTGATGGTCCTTAATGGGCCATCAAGCAGGCTAGGCAGAGCTGACACCAGCTTATCTGGGCTGTCACCCAGAAGTATTGCATAAGTTTCAGAGTTTGAAATACAGACAGTATAGAGACAATATTCATAACTTTAACTACAAAAATGATACACACATATAGACAGCATAATCATAACCAGCAAACCATAACCTTGTCTTAGACACCTCATTTGACCCCCTTTATATAAGATTTGGTGCCACTACAGGACCTTAGTTGCAAAGATGATCTATACGGTCCCAGATTATGTCAATAACATCACAGGAGGGAATGTCTTTTATTGGACCAATGCCTGTTGGTGGACGGGCCAAGTGCTGGTGCTACCCAGCCCTGAGGAAGAGCTCTGTGCACCTCGAATGCTTGTCCTGTCCCCCGACAGCAGTCAGTCCAATAAAAGCTATTTCTTCACCCATGTCATCCTTTTATATCCTGGGAGTCTGGGACCCACCCGGCTCCCACACCACTGCTGCCGAGAGCCCAGGAGTGGGGCTGCCGAGAGACTGGCTGCACTGGCCAGAGAACAGCCACTCCGGGTGGGAGGAACGTGGAGGCTTTGACCTTTGTTTTCATTCTGCATCACCAGGGAAATGAAACCTCCTGAAATTGTCCCCAGCAAACAAAGCAGGGGGACCTGAAGGGACCTGTTTGGCCCGATACAAGGTAGGGATTTGAGCCTGGGTCTCCCACAGCCCTAGGGAGCGCTCTGCTCACTGGGTACACAATCAGCGCCTTCTGCTCCATATACTCTGCTTTGTGTATACTTAAACAGCCATGGGCCAGCCAGAGCCAGCTCCTAAAGACCTGGGAGCTAGGGACTGAAACCTGGGGCACTCACACCCCAGATGAGTGCCTGACCATTGGGCTATTGGCTACCCTGAAGGGCAAGGGGGTAGCTCATCATGTTCAGTCCTCAATGGCTGGGCCCCTCCTCTGGCACTGGGCAACGTGGCGTGTGCAGGTGGCATCCAGCACAGCTGTGCTGTCAGTGCGATGCCAGGGCCTCTCTCCTGACAGGCTCTGTGTAGCAGAGGCTGCAGAGCGAGTGCATAGAGGGGTGTGGCTGATAGGTGGTACTCTGCCCTGGGGACATTGTGGAGCGTGGGCTGATCTTGGGTGCCAGGGTTCACCAGGCGCCCAGTCTGGGGCTCTGCAAGGAAGTGATTTAGGACTGCCCTGGCACACTGCTCCCAGACTGCAGGATGTACCAGTGTCACAGGGAACTGGCCCTGTGCGGCAGCAGGGCAGGCACCCCGCAATATGCCCTGGGCCCTTGGCCCCTCTGCTGTGCCTCAGGGAGCAACACTTGGCATTTCAATCCTCAAACATACGTGACCCATGTGCCCTGACACACCTGCCCTAGAGGCTGCCAGGGTTCTCCAGAGCACTGTCCTTCACTGCCCCCTCTCTGTGCCCATCCCCCCTGAGGCCCCCTCAGCTTTCTGCCTGTACCCTCTCTCCCTTCCTCCCCCATTCTCCAGCGGGAGGGGTTGTTTGCTTTACGGTGCTGCATCCCCCTTGTCCCAGCCGGCAGCGCTGAGCCCGGCATCTGTTCCGGCCCCCCTGCCTCTCCCCCTCGCTGCGTCTCTCTGGAGCGCGATTACGCCGCGCCCTGGGTGAGAGCGAGAGAAATATGTGCTGAGATGACATTTCAGTTATACATGATGCCATTAAAATATGATAAGAACACTATTAACATTAATAATCCTTTTCATTGTATCATTTAGGGAGCAAAACAAGCCATTAAATATTACAAAGTCATTGGCGCTTTGATGGCTTCAGGGAGGGGACCATTTGGCCTTATTTGTCTACATGCTCACTCAGAAAACATGCTGCTATCTCTGGGAAATGGGTTCTGCTTGGCCTGGCGCTGCCCTGTGGCTCAGAGGGGAAGGCCCCTCTACTGCACCGGGGCCAATGGGTGTGGGGGGCAGTTACTGGCCCAGTGCGAGGGAGACTGGGACCATTCCAGAGCATCTTGGAGTGGGCTGGGGAGGTCTGCCCCTGCGGAGAGGGAGTCTGTCTGAAATGGCTCAGAGATGGGTTCACCCAAGCAAAGACAGAACCAGGAAGGAAGGCCAAGCTCAACAGGACAGGGCGAGGGTGCACCGGGAGGATGGTGCGTATATGGGAGAAGGTCGAGGAACAGCAGACTGAAGAGAAGAGGTAATGTGGAGAGGGGCTTGTCTAGGCCAATGGGAGCTGCAGGAGAGGTGCCTGCAGGCAGGGACAGCGCGCGGAGTCCCCAGGAACGTGCTGGCTGCTTCTGGGAGCGGTGTGCAGAGCTGGCAACGTGCGGAGCCCCCTGACGGTCAGTGGTGCAGCAAAGCTAAGGCAGGCTCCACCACCACATCTCCCATTGGCCACAGTTCCTGCCCAATGGGAACTGCAGAGTCGGCACTCAGGGCACAGGCAGCAAGCAGAGACCCCTGCCTTCCCGCAGGGGCCAGACATGCTGGCCGCTTTGGGAGCAGCATGGGGCCAGGGCAGGCAGGGACCCTGTCTTAGCCCTGCTGCTCTGCCGACCGGGAACCGCTTGAGGTAAACTCTGCCCAGCCAGAGCTCGCACCCCGAAACCCCTCCTGCATGCCAACCCCCACCCCAGCCTGAAGCCCCATCCTGCACCCAAATTCACTCCCAGAGCCTGCACCCCAGACCCCCTCTAGTACCCTGACACCCTGCCCCAGCCCTGAGATGCCTCCCGCACCCAAACTCCCTCCCAGAGTCCGCACCCCTCACCCTCTGCTGCACCCCAACCCCTTGCCCCAGCCCTGAGCCCCCTCCCACACCCAAACTTCCTCCCAGAGCCCACACCCCCTCCCACACCCCAACCCCCTGCCCCAGCTCTGAGCCCCCTCTGTCACGGAGTCCCTGGGCGATGCTCTGGAACTGCTCCCCATGAAGCCAGTCAGGACTCTGGGGCAGTCGCCTTTCTGTGAGCAGCCTGTCTTCAGGACACACAGCTCACACAGCTTCCACCTTCCTGGGTCTGACCTCGGAGCATTCAGCATCCTCTGCCCCTCCGTGCGCTTCCCCCCAGCGAGTCCGCTCAGGCGGGGCTCCTGGGGAAGCCAGAGGGTCCTGCACCCCAACTTCGCAGTCAGATGTGACTCTCAACCAGCCAGTAAAACAGAGGGTTTATTAGACGACAGGAACATGGTCTAACACAGAGCTTGCAGGTGCAGAGAACGGGACCCCTCAGCTGGGTCCATTTTGGGGGGCAGTGAGCCAGACAACCACGTCTGCACTTCACTCCATGTCCCAGCCAGCCCCAAACTGAAAACCCCCTCCAGCCCCTCCTCCTCTGGGCTTTGTTCCTTTCCCCGGGCCAGGTGGTCACCTGATTCCTTTGTTCTCCAACCCTTCAGCTCTCACCTTGCAGGGGGGAAGGGCCCAGGCCATTAGTTGCCAGGAAACAGGGTGTCGGCCATTCTCTGTGTCCAGACCCCTGCACACACCTGCCCTCTAGGGCTCTGCAATGATCATACACCCTTACCCCACCCCCTAGATACTTAAGAACCGCCTAGGGGAAACTGAGGCACCCCCCCACTATTCAGAGGAAACATTAAGAACAGTCCCACTTCGTCACACCCTCCCACACCCAAACTTCCTCCCAGAGTCCACACCCCAACTCCCTCCCGCAGCGCTGAGCCCCGTCCTGCACCCAACCTCCCTCCCAGAGCTTGCACTCCACACACCCTCCTGCACCCTAACCCCCTGCCCCAGGCTCTTCCCAGAGCCCCCTGCAACACTTCAAACCCCTCTTTCCCAGCCCAGAGCCCGCACCCCCTCCCACACCCTAACCCCCCACCCCAGCCTGGTGAAAATGAGTGAGGGTTGGGGAGAGCGAGCAATGGAGGGAGGGGGGATAGAGTGAGCACGGTGAGGCCTTGGAGAAGGAGAGGTGTCTCGGGGGAGGGCTAGGGCTGGGGGAGCAAGGGTGTTTGGGTTTGTGTGTTTAGACAGTTGGCAACCCTCTCCAGGCTTGGCTATCTGGCGAGCAACCCATGGGCAGAGCATATCTGGAGAAGGGCTAATGAAGGGTGGTGTGGGGCAGGGCATTGGCTGAGGCTGCACCATGCTGGGGAGAGGTCGGACACACTGTCCTGGGGGTGATGGAGAGAGATGGGGCTGTTACAGATGGGGAGTACCCCAAAGGGCTTGCCCAGGAAGGGTAGCTGTGATGGGGTGGATGGACCCTGCCCAAACCCAGCAATGGGCACTGTCGTTGACCAGCGACCCTTCTCTCAGTGCTGAGGGGAGGGAATCGTACTTGAGCTCTGAGCTATCCTGGGGCCACTGCCAGTGTTTTCTGGTTCTTGGCTCCCCCAGGTGCCCGATGGCTCCTACATGTGGGGGATCCTGCATGGGGGACCCTCTGCTGCAGAGGGTGGCTTTCAGTGGGGGAGGAAGGGTAACAGCCCTTCTGGAGGGGGGTCTTCCATGGGGGCTGGGCGGAAAGGGCCCCGCTGCAGAATGGGGTGATCAGTGGGGGAAGGGGGAGAAGGGCCCTGTTGAAAATAGGGGGGATCACTGATTGTAGCAGCTTTTCCCAGTTTTATAGCAGCTGCAGAGCCCTCCATTTCCTGGGGAGTCCCCAGGCTGTGAGGCCAGGAGAACCCACCTTGATGCCCCTTCGGCCCCCTGCAAAGCACCACCCCATGGCCTCTGCATCTAGCCCAGAACTTCAGGCCGAGCTGGAGTGGGGCTTTTAGAAAGAGACGCCACAGCTCGCTTCTAGGGTTGCCAACTTTCTAATCGCAGATAACCGAACACCCCTTACCCCTCCCCTTCTCCCAGGCCCTGCGGCCCACTCATTCCATCCCCCCTCCCTCCGTTGCTCGCTCTCCCCCACTGTCACTCACTCATTTTCACCGGGCTGGGACAAGGGGTGAGAGTGCAGGAGAGGGGGTGAGGGCTCCGTCTGGGGGTGCAGGCTCTGGAGTGGGGCTGGAGATGAGGGGTTTGGTGTGCAGGAGGGGGCTCCAGACAGGGGCCAAGGAGTTCAGAGTGTGTGAGGGGGCTCAGGGCTGGGGCAGGAGGTTGGGGCATGGGAGGGGGTTCGGGGTGTGGTGCTCACCTCAGGCAGCTCCCAAGAAACGGCGACATGTCCCTCTGGCTCTTGGGTGGAGTTGCAAACAAGGGGCTCCGTGTGCTGCCCTTGCCCACAGGTGCCGCCCCCACAGCTCCCATTGGCCATGGGAGGTGTGGAGCCAGCGCTCGGGCAGGGGCAGTGCACGGAGCCCCCGTGGTAACCCCTACACCTAGGAGCTGGAGGGACATGCTGGCCACTTCCCGGAGCTGTGGGGAGCCAGGTAGGGAGCCTGCCAGCCCCGTGACAGCTGAACTTTTAATGGCCCAGTCAGCAGTGCTGACTGGAGCTGGCAGGGTCCCTTTTCGACCAGGTGTTCCAATCAAAAACCGGACACCTGGCAACCCTACTTGCTTCCCAGGCTCCCGGTGGTGAACCCCACGCTCCCAGGCCCTGTCCTGGCCAGCCTGTTATCTCGGGGTCAGTTACCCTCACCAGTAAAGCTGTGTCTTGGTTCCAGTCCAACTTCAGCTCCCAGCCCTCCGCCCTCAGCCCGCCTGGGTCTGCTGGACAGGAGAGCCCTTGGCTGCCGGAAATCTCCCCCACAGGGGCTCTGGGGCCCAGTCACGGTGCCTCTTGTGTTTGGTGCTCACACTCAGGTGCTTTTCCAGGCGGTCTGGGAGAAACTCATGCCAGCCTCTGCTTGAGCCCCCCGGCCTGCCCGGAGTGGGAAGGCCACTCGGGAGTGCTGCTGACCCTGTTGCTGGTGGAGATCGTCAATGGCTCCACCCAAGCCAGAGGACCTGAAGCATCAGGGCAGCGGCTACTCATGGACGCTGCCCAGCTACGGGCTTGTGCTACCTGAACTTTGGGTTCAGGGGGCTGAGGTGAGACCCATCTCAGAGAGTGCCTGCACCCTGGTCAGGCCCTGCTGTGGTGAATGGGCTCGGAGTCCATGCCCGGACCCTTGGATCTGCCAGCTGTCTTGGATCCCAGTGACTGGTGAGTAGCGAACCCACCTGCAGGGCACAGGGGCACACAGCGCTGCTTCAGGTGGTGCTATTCCTCTGTCACTCTGAGCACTCTGGTGGGAAATCTGTGACGTGGGGCCATGCAGGGCTTCACCGCAGCCCCTGTTTGACGTAGGGAGGGAGTTGTGGGGAGGCTAGTGGGGGCCCTTCAGGGTCACCTGTGTGCTCATAACATGTGGCCAAAGGTCCCCTTTGTGTCTGACCCAGCTGAATCCCTCAGGGATCTCAGGCCATTTGGGGGGAGATGGGGCGTGGCTGAGAGCTGGCTGGCTGAGAGCCCAGACCATACTGAGGACACTAGCTGGCTGGGGGAAGCTTCTGCTGGAGATGGCACAAGCCCTGCCCAACCCTTTGATGGAGGGTGTGTGACCCTGGTAGGCCAGGCTGCTCAGGATCCAGCGGGACTCCCAGCTGTGCTAGAAGATCAGGTGGCAGCCAGGCCAGGAGGTTGCGTCTGCTCTTGTTGGATGTGGCCCTGACCCCTGGGGCTAGAGTCTTGCAATGTGCCGCACAGACTATCCGCAGGCTGGGGCATAATGCGGTGGTCAGCAGAGGAACTTCTGAGGTCCCTTCCAACCCTGATATTCTATGATTCTATGAACTTGCTATGAGCATATGAGACCAGACCCCAGGGGCCTACACTGGCTGCCTGCGGGCTTCTGACTGGAGCTCAGGGCGTTGATTTTGACCTGTCAAGCCCACATCGGCCTAGGACCTGACTCATTTAGACGCTGCCCCTCCCCTGTGCCATACTGCCACAGCTGTCACCTGAAGAGGGGCTCCAGCAGCAGCCCAGCAGGGTAAAGGAGGAGGGCCCCACTCAGGAATTTGCTCCCCCTTCCCCCAACTGCACTCAGGTCTACCCCCAGTCTGATGAACTGTCAGCATGACGCAGAGCTCATCTCTTCCCAAGCGTCTGCTGATGTGGGCAGAGGCTAGCTTGCCAGTGCCTGGCCTGCCTGTGTGGGCAGAGGCTAGCTTGCTACTGCCTGGCCTGCCTGTGTGGGCAGAGGTTAGCTTGCCACTGCCTGGCCTGCGGGCTCTGGCTTATGTTGAAAGCCATGGCAGCAGCTGTGTGGTGCCGGAGTCACTCCCTGACACACTGTTCTGGCAAGGCCATAGCCACACTGATTTAGGGGCTTCTAGTGGGAATACATCCAAATAAATATGCAGATCCGGCCGGTTCTGAGCATGGCCCCAGCAGCTCCATCCACTGTCCTGCATTGCCCTTTGCTCTCGTTCCTGCAGCCAGTTTCCAGTCGATGTGACAGTGTTGGAGCCAAGCCGATTTGAATTAATATTGTGAACAAGCTTTTGTCTGCCACCGTAGCAAAGGCTTGGCACAAATCTGGCTCTAGCCCCTCCCTCCAGTCCTTCAGCCACCAGTTTTGCAGTTCTCTCCATGCAGCAGTCCAGGCTGCCTGCAAGGGCTCTTTTCTGTAAACTTGTGATTCCATTGGCTCTGCCAGGGACAAACCCTGTGGCCCTTGCTCAATTCCTGCTCAACCTAGCCGAGCAAACTTCCACAGCCACCAGGATTGAGGAAAACTCAGTGAGATAGCAGGGTTTGGCCCTGGAGCTTTAGTGATGTTTGCTTTGCTACTGCCTCTCAACTAGTAGACATATGGGATGGCTGTTGCCAGGTCCTCTGTGCCGGGCCTTTGAAGCTCAGTACCAGATTTGCTTTCCTTCAGCGTTCGGGCACCTCCCCCATCAGCCAGGAGTTGTCAGGCCCAGGCTCTGTGATTCATGGCTGTTCCTGGAGCTCAGGGGATGGCGAATCTGTTCCCAGCCCTCCCTTATGCCAAGTTTTTGCATATCCTCTCCCATTTGCTGCAGTTTGGCAGGTCAAGGCCCCTTGGCCGGGGCAAGGTTTTGAGCAGTGGCTTCTTTGCTGGCCAACCCCATGAAGGATGCAAGGATCTGAATGAGCTGCATGGCCCAGTAGGCAGGGCTAAGCTGTACCCACCCAGAAAGAGCCATTGCACTACATGTATTTCCAGGCTGCTGCTTCCTGTCCAACTCCTGCAGGCACGATGGGCTTAGGGTGGGAGTCTCAGGTGTTTTCAGAGCGATTCCATTCCATGCTGCCCAGGAAGCCAGCCCGCCCCTGTGGCGCGCTGGCAATGCCATGGTAGCTCAGTACAGCATGCAAGGGGGGCGCGGCTCCACCCCAGCCCCAGCAACTCAAGGGAGAGCGTCTCCCTGGAACTGTGCAGCGGGCCCACAACTGGCAGGGCTTTGTGCACGTACGCACCATCCTCTGGAGAGAGTGCAAGCTGATTTTATAGCAAATGATATTATAGAAAGCGGTGGCTCTGGCGAGCGTGATGGACCAGACACTGTAATGTGCTGTGTAGCCTGATTGCTTCACTTAACCCAGCTGATAATTCCCATGCCCAGATCTCCCAGGTGCTGGGAAATCAATTGTAATGAGGCAGCTCAGCACCTCTACAGTTGACAGCAGGAACAAAGGGATCACGGCGGAGGTAGGAGAGCAGAAGAGCACTGCCAGCGTGACCCAGGCTAGCTGCTTGTTACAGCGAACAGTCGGGGGAACAGTGATTAACTGATCCTCCACTGCTCATGTGTGTCATGCTGATCATGCTGCACCAGCTCGAGGCCCTGCTGGTTTGCCGTGCCTTCACAAGAGCACTGGCTGCAGCTCAGGGAAGGGATGCAGTGTGCCTGGCACAGTGCATTCTGGGTAAGCTTTGACGGCCACTTTGGGACGCCTCAGGGGGCTGCCCACTACACAGTGATGCAGTGCTTTGGCTGGAGTGCCCAGGCTTTGGGCTACAGCAATAACATAGGCCTGGCTTGGTGCTTTCCTCCTCATGGCTTGTTTGCAGCTTCTCTGCGACTGTGCAGGCATGTGGCGGGGGCCTGGGAAGGCATGACTGGCACGCTGTGGGAAATCAGGAGGAGGGTACCTGCACCAGCTGTTACTTGGCAGCAGGATAGCCCCTCCATGCACCCTGCAGATGATCGGGGAAGGTCCTGTGGTGGATGGCCAGCAGCCAGCCATTGGAGCAGAGTGTGGGTGCCAGGGACCCTGACCAAGAGGGATCAGTTTACTGATCACTCCCACCCCAGTAGGCGAGATGCACAAGGAGACACACCCGGCTGTGCTTAACAGGAGCAGATCTAACCTCAATGCCCATGGCTGCGTTTGCAGCATCCACACAGGCAGCTACAAGAGCTACGGCAGCATGTACAGAAAGCCAGAGTCAGGGTGTCAGGGACATCTCAGGCCTGGCCTACTCACTGCATCCTCATTTCTTTGTGCCTGCATTGGGCTGCAGCCCAAGGTCACTTCGATGTGCAGACCCTGGAGAGTTCGCTGGGCGCTCCAAGGACTGGCTCACCACATATGCTTGCCAGAATGCACAAGAAAGGCAGCTCCAGCTTGTTTGTGCCATAGTCTAAGTGAGCCTGTCTTTAAAGAAGCAGAGGCCTGTTGGTAGGACGTAGGAGAGCCAGGGAAACAAGAAAGGGATGTCTCCTGCATTAGACACACTGGCAGCTACTGCGTGTGTACAGAGTTCATTACAACACAGAGTGGAGGGTCAGATCCTGCAGAGGTGATGGGTTCCTCTATAGCAATTACCTGACTTCTCCCCATCCTGGCACTGCTGGGAACATAGTCACCAAGTGGGCAGATTGGGGCAGCCACGCACACCCCAGCTCTGTGGGGCAGGGCAGGGAAGGTCCCGCATTGTCTGGAAGGGACTGAGGGTGATCCTGGGACAGGGCTCCGTAGAAGTGTGTATGCTGCATGGCCATGCAGTGCGGCAGTGTCACCTGTCCACGTGATGCTCTGCTGGAAAGGGCTGCATGGCTGCTGCTCCTTGTGCCATGTGCCCTGAGCTGGGAGAACAACTGCAGTGGCCAGAAGCCTCTTTTGGATGTGAGAGGCCATAGCCACGGGTGGGGAAGAATGCAGAGTGGATGGTGCATCGTGCTGCACAGCCCATAATAATACTGGCCGGAGGCCAGTTCACTCTGGTCACTGATTCTAAGACAGAAGGGACCCCTGTAATCATCTGTTCTGACCTCCTGTACCACATCACCAGGGCACCCTGTAGCCACACCCCCAGAGCACCGTCCAGGGCAGAGAGCACCCCTCACTGAGCTGCTGGCCCGCCCCACCTGCCATGTGGAGCTGGGAGGATTCAGACCCCAAGTGCTCACTTGTGGTGTTGGGTGGATGGCGTCAGCCCTGGCGCTCTCGCACTGAGCCAGGGCCCAAGACCTTCTGCCAATCCTACCAGCGTCATTGTGACCTGGATGCTTCCTGGCGCTGACAACAGCAAATGAGGGAGAGAAGTGGGAAATTCACAGAAGCTTTTGACAAGACTGTCACAGCATGGAGCGAGCGCTAACAAGGCCAAGTGTGGAGTCTTTAAACAAATCACTGTCATCCTGCAGGCAGAGCACTGGTCAACACAGGCGCGCAAGTCACCAGGAAAGGTTAATGCAAGAGTGGAAGCCTCAGCACCAGAGAATGTCACGACTGTACCATGTTCAGGACTGATCCATTCCTCTTCCCATCCCCCTGCTGGTGTCACACCCTAGGAACGTCTCCTTCCAGCAGGCTGGCAATAGCCGCTGCAGGACTTTGGTGGGGTCAGTTTCAGAGCACATGTTGACTGCCCACTGCAGCAGGTTGAGGCTCTGTGCGGGACTCATACGGGATGTGAGAGAGCCCTTTGCACCCCACTCAGAGAGCTGAATAAAGCGCTAATGCATGGAAACTAGCAGCAAGATGCGGAGAAACCCATGCCCCGGACATTCCCAGGGTCACTGGAGCTAGTGGGTCTGTTTGATGCCAGTCTGCACCACTCCTTGCCTGGCGTGACCTGTTTTCCTCCCATTGGGAAGTGCACAAGGTGCCTGTCCCAACTCAGTCCTAGCGGAGACTGGCTGGGCAGGGGGTGAGGCCTGAGATAATTGCTGGTGCTGAATCCCTCCAGCTGGCTGTACACCAAGAAACGGAACCACTGCTGAAGGTGGATTTGGGTCCCGGCTCCCACAGAGCAATGCTGAGACTGGCTCACATGCTAGTGCAGGCCAGCCAAGCTGCTCTTGCACAGAGCCTATCTGAGGCTTGATGGAAGCAAATCCCTCTGATCCCACTGGGCAGCCCCAGTAGCTGCAGGGCCATTCACACATCCTTGTGCCACGTGGAGAGGTGGCTCTAGTGTTGGGATGGGCTGGGGGCTGCTCACCTGTCTCGGCTTCTAGCCTCGCTGCCAGCACCTTGCTCCATGGGTTCTGCTCCTCAAACAGCTCTGCCCGGCCCCTTTCCCTGCTTCTCATGCTGACACCCTGCACTGTCTGTTTGCGGAGCACCAGCCTTTGCCCCTCCTGGTCTCTCCCTGCCTCATCACTCAGTCGCCACGGCCAGCAAGGGGTCAGGCCAACTCTTCAGCACTCTTGATGCAGCTAAAAGCTCCTCTCCAAACCCTCCTTGGCAAGGAGCTGGCAGGTGGCTGCTTGGGCGAAAGTGAGCAGAGCCAGGCATGAACATGGTCAGTGTGCAACCTAGTGGCCAGTTAGGGAAGTGGGCCACCACTAAGGGTGGGTGGTGGCTGAGGTAGGGGGACCTGGGCCCTCCCTACTCCATCGGGTCCCAGCCCAGGACACTGGCTATGGTGAGTGTGCTTGTCACTGAGTCAGCGGGGATCCAACTAAAACACTCTGACTTAATGTCCGGTTCTATAACTGGTCCACTGTCTAGTTCGCCCGGGCCACTTTCTACCATTGTATGGATGTCTTCGGGGTCTCTAGGTTCTTTGGCTTGTGCTGCTCCCAGCGGCTCCAACCTTTCTTAGGTGTCTGCAGGGACCTGGCTATCCACCTGAATCTCGGCGCCTCTGGCTTCCGCCGTTTGGGGCTTCAGTAGTGCCCAGGCTGGAATCGGCAATGTGTGTCCTCCCTCCGTGACGGTTAGTCCCAACTGAGCTAATTTGCTCCCCTTTATACCAGTACTCCAGTTGGAGGGCCCTGCGCTGCTGCGTGCTGTACAAATTCATAACAAAACAGTCCCTGCCCAAAGGGTTGTGGTCTACAGGCAGGATTTTCAACTGCACCCAGCACTTGCCTAATGCTGCCCCCATTGAAATCAACGTGGCTGCTCCCATGTGGAAAGTGCAGCGCATGCAGGTGCAGGATCAGGGCCTATGCAAACAAGGGAAATGCAAAGGAGGCATTCAAATACAGCATTACCAATCATGTTTTAAATGTAGGGGATGAAATACACTGAGACTTTGTTAACTGGCAGTTAACACCGCTACATAGGGTGGCCACTGATGCAGCCCTAGAATACCAGCCAGCCAGAAACTTCTGCTGTGCATGGCCCGCCCTCACCTGCGTGACATCTTCCCCACCAGCATGACTTCGCATGCACAGTGTGTGTGAGGTCACACCGGCAGGGGCGAGCAGCACGCTCTGATACCAAAGCCATGTCCAGTACCGGTACATCCCATCCTGACACTGATCTTAGTGCTCCACTCACACATAGTCCATTAGACAGAATAATGTGCAATGTCTATCCCCAAACAGCCCACAGGCCTGTCACATGGTGCTGACAACATCTCACCAAGCATTCTCCATCCATTGTGCAGCTTCCACAGAACAGTGCTGCAAATGTCTTCCTCTTAGTCACACGAAGGCTGGAACAAGTCTGGCCTTTCATTCTACTGACACGATCCACAGCATCAAAGACACACTGACAGCTCAGCAGCCCCTGACTATAATCTCCTTCTCTCATCTAAATCCAATCTGTGGTAGGGATCTCCATAGCACCCATCAGCACAGTACATAAGCACAGCTGAATTGCACATCTTTTCCTACTGAGCAAAATAATTGCATGTGCCTCTAATTAGACAAATCTCGTTGTCTATGAAGCTAAGTATGAAGCTAGACTAAGCAAAACTCCTACATAAGATCATAAAACTGCACATTACATTAAAATGGGAATTGCTCATTCATGTCTCTCTCCTCACATTTGACACTGCAGGACAAATGCCAGACACTCGCATTCACCTGTTCACGGTCCCAGCAATGGAAGGGCTGACAGTGGGCCAGCAAATCAAGCAGTGACACGCTCAAACAGCACCCCGAGTGTAAGGCTGTAATAGACACCGATTACATTCAGAATTCTCTGAGGCTGTTGTGGTACAATGTGACAGATCCCCGACAGCCTGGGAATTCAGTTAGGTTGTAATAAAAAACAATAGGTGTTTGCAGAGTTGGAACTTAATAGTAAGTATTCTAAATGCAAACTGTGACCTCATTTGAATGTCCCCATGTGCCTGCCTGCCAGCTGTGCCCTGGCCGCCAGGCACCGCCCCAACAGAAATGTCGTGGCAGCTGGGCACAACCCCACCATGCCTTGTCTGCACAGCAGCGGACACGACATGTTGCCCGCAGCACATGGTGACCACTCTGATGTTCTAAAGGACTGGAGCTGCTGGGGTTCCTGTGCTGTCAGGGCTATGGGATTTTCTCTCTTGTTTACACTGTCCATACCATCAGCTCTCACACTGGAGGGAAAAAGCATGATGTGCTGGGGCCAACAACCAGTCAGCGTCACTCGCCACGTCACCCACGTGCTGGCAGAGGGAATCCATCCTCCCTGAGCACACAGCCCAGAACAGGGGAGCGGCAGGGCAGCATAGAGACCAATGAGGCCGGGCAGGGTGGGCATTCCAGAGATGAGCAGGGGCGTGGTCAGGGCAGACACGTGCCCTTTTGATCCTTTGTCCCTGCAAAGCCCAAGAAGAGCCACTGAAGTAGGGGTGCAAGTTAGAGCAGCCCCTGGCCAGGGGTAACTGCCTCTCACTGTCTCTGGGCAGTGCCTGCACCCGCGTGCAGTGTGCCTGGCTCAGAACAGCAGCTGCCCCAGGGCTCGCTGCTGAAGGGCACAGGGGGCAGAAAACAGATTGTCGCCCACCCCTCACAGCTACACTTTTTGCTCCATGTGCCATGGGCTGGGTCTCTGCACCTGGCCCATGGGGTCTGGTCCCACACTCTGTGGTCCCATCGGCCTGCAGCCAGGAGCCTGCTGTCCATTTGCTGTCCTTCCTTTTTACTGCCCCCGGTTCAACACAGCTCTTCTTTGGGCAGCAGTGGGGGGCGGGGCCCCCAGGGCAGGCAGGGGAGGAAGGGGCTGGTCCTCCACAGGGATCTGTCTCTCCTGGCACAATTGGCTCTGCAGAGCCCTCACTCTAGGGACAGGACTCCCCTCTCCACTCTGCGCTCGAGGCTAAAGCACACAGGCCTTCTCAGCCCCACAGCACAGACTGGGGGGCTGCAACTGGGAGTGAGGAGTGAGGGGCTGGGATGGGGGCGGGGGAGGGAGGCAGAGGGAAGGCTGGAAGGAGCCGGGGCGGGGGGCTCTTTAAGATTCGCCATTGGAATCCATCCCGTTTGGGCCCGCACAGCAGCTAAGCGTCTGGCTTTGTGCAGCAAGCAGAGCAATTCCATGATCCAGCTGACTCGGAGCTGAGCAAGGGGGGAACTTGGGGCTTAGGAGGAGGAGAGGAGGCTCTGGAGCTGGTCCGATGGGTTAAGCCACTTGTACTGGCTGAGAAGGAGTTGGATTTAGATGTAAAATCTGCTGCCACCTCCTTCCCTTGGCTCTCTTGGCACCTGGGCTTGGCCAGGGAGGTTTAAAGGCCATCCCCATCCCATGGGCAACAGGGTGGAGGAGGGGCCTGGATAGAAGAGGAGAGGGGACACTTGTCTTTCTCATCTTCCCCCTCGATCTCCTCTCCCCCATGCTCCTTTCTTCCCATTCCCCTGCCCCCTCCAAACTGTGCTGGCCCAGAAGGGGTGCTGCAGTCACCCTCTGGCCTGGGATCCTCACACACAGGAAGAGCCAGTGGGTCTTACTCTCAGTATTGGGCTTTGCCTGCTCGCTCTGGTCCCGATCCGCACTCTGGCAGTGCCCAATCTAGCCAGCAGTGCGGGCTGCCACAGAGGGTGCCGTGCTCCACAGAGATATGGCATGCATGGCCCCAGAGCCAACACAAGGCAGAAGCAGACTAAACAATTGTATCGGGCCCCAAGCGGCTCCAGTGGCCCCCCAATTTACTTTTTAGTACGTGTTGTGTGTGGGAAAGGGGCAAAAATATTGCTGCTTAGGGCCCCCAGTGGGCTAGCACTGCTCTGCATGGCCCAGCCTGGGCCTGTGAGCTTCCTCCTGTGCATTTGCAACTTACCCCGTATGTGGAGTTTGCTTCCTAAGCCCTCCTCCCAGACCAGCACAAGGGGACCCTAGGGTGCATGGCTCGGAAGACCCTTCTCAGCCCCTGCTGGTGGAAAGCTGGATGATGCTTTGGTTTGCAAAAGCCCCAGCACCACAGGTGGGACAGCCCCCAAGGGGCCAGATTCTACTGCCACCCCAGCTACTGGTGTCTGGGATGGGAGTGGGGCATGGTCCCTTCAGAATGGGCATGGGCTGTCACCCTGGTGATGGCTGGCATGACGCTGCGGGGCGGGGGGGACCTGCTGCTGAGGAATCGCTGCTCTGACCCACTGTGGGTGGGTTGATCTGTTGCAGAAAATGTTTGCTTCAGGCACTGGGAAGCCCCACCATGCTCCCAGGCTAGGCTTGGCTCCGACCATGGCTGTTAGCCCTGGCTGGTGCCTGGGAGACCAGCCCTGTAATTTACATGTAACCCTTCTGCCTGTCAGAGTTGGCAGCAACAAAGGCCGGGTTCAATATCTAGGGGATCCATTCCAATAACACAATGCAAAACTGGCTCGAGCCCCCACCCAGTGACCTAGGACAAATATATACCTCCCCCGCTGGGCACCTCCAAGAGGCAATACTTCCCCTCTCACAAGCACAGAGTCTGAGTGTGGCAAAAAGCCTTTTAATAACAGAGAGAAACAATGTGGCATTATGTTGGGGAAACACCACCAACAGGATTCATATCACAACCCATGAGCAAAAACCCACCCCAAGCAAATTGGGTCGTGTCCTTTCCCTTTGGTTCTTGAGTCCAGCAACCCAAAATCACCCAAAGTCCCAAAAGTCCAATGACCTAAAAGTCTCTGTCCCTGGTCAGGGCAGCCCCAGAGTTTGAAAGTTTATCTGCAGACTTTACCTCCCAACCTGGGTGGAGATCGGGGGGCGGGAGGGGGAGAGAGGTAAGGGGCACCTTACATGATCTGAAGCTGACTGCCCAGCAGCTCCATAGGGCTCCACTCCACCAGCTCCGCGTCCCACAAGCAGCTCCCACCATCCCACAAACTGCTCCGCTCTGCATCCCAGAAGCAGCTCCCACCATCCTATGAACTGCTCTACCAGCCTGTCCCCCAGGCACTCCAGCCATCCCACAAACTCCTCCACAATATATCTTCAGGCTCCCCCCCTACTTAACACAACGCTCAGTGATGTCAAGCTCTTTAGTAAATTCAGCTTGTAGTATGGGAGCCTCAATACTGGTACACCATTAGCCCCAAGTGAGCTCAGCAGTCTGTAACTAGACTCCTAAGGGAATCAAAATTAGCTCTGATATTCTACAGTGGAAAAAGAAGGAAGTGTAATTAGCATGTAAGACCCTCACCAAGGGGCCCCTACCACCAAGTATTAATACTTGTCCCCAATCTCTCTCTCTCAATTCACAGTTTTGTAACCCATGACCCTTGCCTAGCGAGTGCTACTTTAGTTGATGGTGAGTCCCTCCATCATAACAAAAGGCCAAGTACAGTTCCCAGCACAGTTCCCATAATCAGGGTAATAACAATTTATTCTTCCTGCCCCAATAACAGAGACACTGGGGATCCTACAGCAGCCAAAGTGACCATTTGGGCAGCTATGGCCTCATTCTAGGCGGGGTGGGTGTGCCTATGCAAATGAGATCAGCCCCTGAAGTTCTTTTCCACAACTTGCCACACCTCACCACCAGATGTCAGGGTGGGGCTCATCCTGACTCTGCTTACATCCACATGAAGCCATTACCCTCCTGTCTCCATAAATAGTAGGGGCCTTGCACATGCAGAAGCCTGGGCTGTTTAAGGGAGAGTCTGTAACTTGCTTGAGTCATTACCTCTCCATTCAACATCCAGCAGCCATTCGCAGGAGCAACACACAGGCTGGGCCAGGACTGGCTGCCTGAGACAGCAGGGGACACAGCCTTCGCTCCCCATACCCAGCTTCCTCCCTGGGGCACCAACCGGCCCCAATGGGACTTCCAGTGGCTCCAACGGCAGCTGGATCCGACGCCAGGAAGGACATACCACTGACTTCCCTTCTCTCTTGGGATCGCGATGGTCTGGAATGGGCACCGAGAGCTCAGGGGTCCCAGCAGTTCTGGATTAGGTGTGGCCCTTCTGCTGCTGGAGGCGAAGGTGTGGGCCCAGACCAGGGCCAGCCTCCTTGCTGCCATGCTGCCAGGTTGGCAGGGGGCTCTCAGAGCCAGGCTCGTGAGCAGCAGGGAATCTGTAGGTGAGCGGAGTGTAGTGAAGCCAATGACTTCCAAGGGCTGGGAAGCAGCAGGGCCAACCCCAGGAGGAGTCAGAAAGAGGGATGGAGAGGACAGCCCCTCTCCCTAGAGCTCCCAGCCCAGCTGTTGGCAGGGATCAGGCCTCCCCCCAGAAGGCAGATTTCCAGGGGAAGGCACGGCTTAGTGCTGGGGGCAGGGAGGGAAGGAGAATCCTGGTGTGTGGCTGGAGCTGCAGGACCTCGGGGAGACACAATGCAGAAATGCCTGGGATCTCACTGTGTCTCAGATGACAGTGCTTCCTGCAGCCCAGCACCTCTCTGTGAAAGGCCCTTTACCAGAGCTGTAGGAGAGAGAATCCAAGGGGCAGGACTCTGGGATGCTGGGGGTGGAGGAGGGACAGTAAAAGGAGGGGGTAGGGAGAGCGATGGGATGGCAGTGCCCCCCCCCCCCCACCCAAGGGATGGGAGCAGCACTGGGTACCCTGCCCATTGGTGTGTGCACTGAAGGTTGAATCTCCAGTCAGAAATGGCCCCACATGACCTGGAGCTGGGGCTCTACCCTGCTGAAAGACCAGGACACAGACCAACTCCCGCGACTTACCACTGCAGCCCCTGGCCCTGGGGGCTGATGTCCGACTTGGCAGCTCTGCATCTTGGTGAGACTGCCCCCTTCCTCCCAGCGCTCTGGGCAGCACCATGTCCCAGAGGGCTTTGTCCCATGTGCCATGGTGCCACTCTGAGGGGCACTCTGCCTCTGTCAGGGCACTGCTGGAAGAGCTGCCCGCACTGCCCCAGAATGCAGATGCTGATGCAGACGAGCAGCGTGGCAGGTGTGTACAGTGTGGGGAAGCAGCTGCCTGGGTGCAAGGTTAAGCTTCCCCTTGCCCTTGCCAGGCAGAGGTTCAGGGTTGCAGTGTAGGCAGGCCCTTAGTGGCACGGCTGCTGAGCAAAGTGCCAGTCAAACTGTGCATAATTGGTTCATGCAGTTCATGCATGTGCAGAGCAGGGAATGACTCATGAGGGCTCGTTCTAGTCACTGGCAGTACAGGTCCCCTGCACTGTGATAACTGTGTAGGCAGATGAGGTGTGTACTGCTGTGTCATGCAGCCCATGTACATTGAGCCTGGCCCAAAGAGTGGCTCCACTGGAGCCCAGGGTTCATAGAATCATAGAATCATAGAATATAAGGGTTGGAAGGGACCCCTGAAGGTCATCTAGTCCAACCCCCTGCTTGAAGCAGGACCAATTCCCAGTTAAATCATCCCAGCCAGGGCTTTGTCAAGCCTGACCTTAAAAACCTCTAAGGAAGGAGATTCTACCACCTCCCTAGGTAACGCATTCCAGTGTTTCACCACCCTCTTAGTGAAAAAGTTTTTCCTAATATCCAATCTAAACCTCCCCCACTGCAACTTGAGACCATTACTCCTCGTTCTGTCATCTGCTACCATTGAGAACAGTCTAGAGCCATCCTCTTTGGAACCCCCTTTCAGGTAGTTGAAAGCAGCTATCAAATCCCCCCTCATTCTTCTCTTCTGCAGGCTAAACAATCCCAGCTCCCTCAGCCTCTCCTCATAAGTCATGTGTTCCAGACCCCTAATCATTTTTGTTGCCCTTCGCTGGACTCTCTCCAATTTATCCACATCCTTCTTGAAGTGTGGGGCCCAAAACTGGACACAGTACTCCAGATGAGGCCTCACCAATGTCGAATAGAGGGGAACGATCACGTCCCTCGATCTGCTCGCTATGCCCCTACTTATACATCCCAAAATGCCATTGGCCTTCTTGGCAACAAGGGCACACTGCTGACTCATATCCAGCTTCTCGTCCACTGTCACCCCTAGGTCCTTTTCCGCAGAACTGCTGCCTAGCCATTCGGTCCCTAGTCTGTAGCGGTGCATGGGATTCTTCCGTCCTAAGTGCAGGACCCTGCACTTATCCTTATTGAACCTCATCAGATTGTCAGGAGCCTTGCCATGACATTTCGGGTAGTGAAGAGGTAATGCCATCTAGCTGCGTGTTACAGCCCCAGAGCACATTCGTGCCTCAGCCTAGTCCAGCATCGGCATCTTTCTGGGAACAAAATGAATGTCACCATATGGGGAGGGAGCTGGCAGAGCCTGGAACAGCAGCTGAATGCTTGGGATCGGAAGGAGACCTACCAACATTCTGTATTAATTGTGCTGTGAACTTTCCCTTTAATGATTCCCCCTCCATCTCTCCCTAGTTAAAGCTAATGGCCTGTAACGTGTTCAGTAGTTGGGCCGCACACACATGCAGCACCCCACAAAGCTGTGCTGGGGGGCTGACGGGCAGCCTCAGGCAGCCGCCCACACCCATCTGAGGCAATGGGACACACACTCCTCATCTCCCGTGGACTGGAACCAGCAGAGCTGGCATAAATTTCCCACCAGAACATTTTTCCGTCAGAAAACACCACGTCTTTGAACTCAAAGCTTCCCGCAGAGCCGGCAACTCTACGGCGTCATTTTGAAAAAAAACTGGAACAAACCATTTCAGCTTCTTGTTTTGAACTTTATTTATTTGACACCCTATTATGCATTGCAAGAGAACATCACATTTTGAAAAGCCTACACCAGAGGAAAACGTTTGGATTTGATCAGGACAGAGCGTTTCACTCCACAGGATTTATTTTCCAAACGTTTGTTTCCCAGGAAATTTCAGCATTTTTTGGGTTTGTGATTTGGATTGAAAACAAATTGTGAAATAGTGGGATTTTACACAGGACAGAATTTCTGAGTTCTGCCCCTCTGCAGACCTGAATCCCTGACTGGGTCAGAACTGCCCAGAGCTATGGGCGCGGGTGGGCGGGGGGGCGCTGGAGCAGGGCAGAACTACCTGGAAAGGAAGGATTGCTCATGCCCACCCTGTTCCCGATTCCCTCTCTCCTGTCCCACGGCCCTTCAGCAGCTCCTCAGCACCTCCCCCTCATCCTGGGGCCCTGTTCTCAACGCTCCTGCCCAGCTTCTCTGCCTTGGCTCACATGCCCTATGCCTACACTGGAGGCTGGCCCTTGCCCGCTTACTGGGGCTCACCAGGACACTGTCTAAGGGGCCGTGTAATTGCTGTGTAAACGTTCAGGCTCAGGCTCCTCTAGATCCCTCCCATCTTGCATGGTCCTAGAGCCCAGGCTCCAGCCCGAGCCTGAACATCTACATGGCAATAAGACAGCCCCCTAGCCCGGGTGAGCTGGCAGGGGCCAACCATTTGTATCTAATCGCAGCACAGACAGACCCTGTGTGGCCATGCTTCGGCCTGTCCCTTGTGGGTTTATCCCTGCACTGCCCAGTGCTGAATGCCATTGTCCAGGGCCAAGAGCAGCCCTCACAAGGCACCCCAAGGGGGGCTGTGCTTCTCCATGGCAGCCTGGCATTGCTGCCCATCCACCTGGCCCCCGCTAGCTGCCAGCCCCTCAGCCCTGTTTGACCTCTATGTGTGCACTGAGTCCCTGTGACAGACTCCAGCCCTCTCCCATGTCCCCAGACAAGGTGTTTGGATCATGTGTGGGGAGCATCTCACCAGCCCTGGAGCTGCTCTCTGCATCACTGTCAGACCCACTCGGCACCAGACTCTCTTCCTGCCTCCCCAGTGTGGTGTCCCGACCCAGCCTGTGCCAGTGAGGCCTGCAGGGGGGGCAGCATTTAGGCGGGTATGGGGCTGGCCCTGGGACCCTGCTATCCACTCACTCTTAGCTCTGGTTTCATAGATTCAAAGGCCAGAAGGGAACACTGGGACCATCCAGGCTGACTCCCTGTATAGCACAGGCCAAAGACCTGCCTCAGAGCCATTCCCAGAGCAGAACTTTTAGAAAAACATCCAATCCTGATTTGAAAATTCTCAGTCATGGAGAATCCACTGTGATTCAGAGAGGATTCTCTGCCCCCTCACCCTTTCCTGGCTGAGTCAGTGGAGGGGTGGCACGAGCCGTGGGGCCCACCCTGCCCAGCCTCTGTCTTTCCCAGACTGGGAACCTGTGCTCCTTGCCCCACAGCCCTGCTGGAGGTCCTACTGCTGAGCAGCTCCCCAGCCTCTCTGCAGGGCAGGCTCTGGGCAGCTATCCCAGGTGAGGCACCAACATGGACCTTGGGTCAGGTTTGATGGTGACTTCGGCTGCAGCTGAGCCCAGGGCAGCGGGACGCAGTGTGTGTGATGGGCCAGGCCTCGCTCGCCACGTGCAGCCCGAGTCACTCAGCACTGGCCGTGGGCAGACAGGCAAGGCAATAGTAACCAGTCTGTACAGCAGGATTCACCCCACGTGTCAGAGGGAAGGAGGCTGAGACATCAGGACCAGCTTAGTGACCAAGTCATGGCAGACACTCAGATCCACGCCCTGTTTCCTCTGCATTTAGGAAGTGAGGACTGAAATATGGGTCCTATTTTTTGCCTCACTAGCTTAACAGGGCAGTTCGGGTCCATGGCCAATAGCTGAGACCAGCTGGAGCTGGGGCTCTGAAAGGGCAACAGGCACGGAAAGGTTCAGCCAAGACACAGACGACAGCAGAGTCCAGAGGCTCCACATTGGGCCCCTCCCAGCTTGCCCACCCTGGCCTGTGCACAGCAGTGCAGGGCCTGGGGCCCTGGGTCATTCCTGCACCCACCGAACAGCTCAGTTCATCCAGCAGGGTCATATCTTTCTATGGTTCCTTCATCCAGGAGCGTGGTGCTGTCCCACCCTTGCTCCCATGTTCATCTTCATCATGTCACTAGAGCGGAGCCTTCCTAATAGAAAGCACATGCCAGAGTGTCTCAGTCTCCTATGATCCAGTCACACCCACCCCATCTCCCATGCACATTTCTGGGCCCTCCTCTCCCCTCTCAATCCACATCTACATGGGCAGCTCCCAGGTCAGCATAGCTGGGTTGGCAAAGTGCCAAAGGAGGTGGGTGCTGCGCACCCATGAACAATGCCAGCTGCTCTAGTGGGTATTGGGAGCCAGAGGCCTTCGAGGTAGCAGTACTATTGTATAAAGCATCTCTGGCATGTTGCTCATCTGCAGGCACAAACAGCATCTTGCTCAGCTGCTCCACTTGCTCCCCTTACTCTTTCTCCCGCTGTGCCAGAGCCGATGGGAAACGCTTCCCTGAACACCTCCAATGAGAGTCGGTTTTGCAGGCATGAGCGTTCTCACTATGGCCATTCCTCTCCTTTGAAGTGTTGGATTTTGACCACACAAATGGGAAACTTTTGTTGCATGTGGGGGTTTTCCTCTTCTCTCACCCCTTTCCTCAATGGAAAATTGGGAGGGGGAGCTAAGCAAGCTTTGCAGTTTGGTTTGTTTCATTGAAAACTTGAGCAGTTCTGTGAAGAGTTTGCATAACAGGAAAAATATTTGTTTCTTCTGACATTTGCCGCCAATTTTGGGAGCATGCCGGTACATCAGGCAGAGATTCTGCAGTACTTGTTTAGCAGAAAGTCCCCATAGGCTGAGGATCTGCCTGTTCCCAGCTCCTTGCACCTTGCCCCTCCATTATGCATTTGCCAGCCGTTCCTTGCCTCGCTGCTAGCTTCCTGGCTACATTTCAGCCTGCCAGTTTCCAGGCAGCATATTCTGTGCTCATGGACCTGGCTGCTCTTGGATTTTTGCTGGGGTAAAGCAATCTGTTCAGGGGACCATCTCAGAGGGGATCTCTTATGATCTGGCTGTGTTGCTTGCTGTGCTCTCTCCCGTAGCAGATACACTGGCTCTGCTGGTGCTGCCTGAGAGCCTTGCATGGAGGTGTGATCTCCCAGGAGTGCTCTGGAGCTGTTGGGCTGTGCTCTGGAATCCCACATCACACTCCCTCCGTACAGCCCCTCACCAGGGCGCCTGAATGCTCCTCTCTGGGCCCCCTTTCCCTGCCAACTTCCTCCCCATCTCCCTCCTCCCACACTCAGCTTTTCCTGCTCCCCTCCTCCTCCTGGCTCTTCTCCCTCAGGCACTCGATTTTGGCAGCAGCACCTCTGCAGGATCCAACAGCAGAGTACAGTTAGCAAGCAGTGATCTCTAGTTAATACATCTGTATAAATGCAGCATTCGGGAGAGTGAGGTTCCAGCCCTACAGAACCATCTGGGAAATGTGGCATGGACTCTCAGGCCAGTTCTCTCTCCCTGGGAGGAACCCCCTTCAGTGTGCCAGCCCTCCTCAGAGTTACACTCTCTCTCAGGGGTTAAGTCCTGGGCTCCTCCACCTCCTGGGACTGCACCTCAGGCATGCTGAAGGTTCAGCCGCTCTCTGTGAGCTCCCCCAGAGAGTCCACTCGCTCTGGACCCCCCAGGGCCTCCACACCCAGAGGGAACACTCTCTAGCCTGCAGAGACTCTCAGCCGGTGTAAAACAGGAGGGTTTATTGTACATCTGAACTGAGCACAGGAAGTTAGCAATAGAATATCAGGTTGAAAGGGACCTCAGGAGATCATCTAGTCCAACCCCCTGCTCAAAGCAGGGCCATTCCCCAATTTTTGTCCCAGATCCCTAAATGGCCCCCTCAAGGATTGAGCTCGCAACCCTGGATTTAGCAAGCCAATGCTCAAACCACTGAGCTATTCTCAGGGCCCTCAATATAGAAACTCTCAGCACTGTCCATTTGGGTCTGTCCCAGCTTGGGTGGGCTCAGGCTGCTCTTTGTCCCCAGTCCTGAAATCCCCTCCTTCCAGCCGACCACCATATATCACCTTCCCCACAGCCCCTCCTCCATTCCTGGGCAAACAGATCACCTGGGCCCTCTCTCTTCCATCCTTTGTTCCCACTGGCCAGGACCAGCTGCTCCCCAGATCACTTGGGCCCATGGGCAGCGTGTACAAGAGGCTGGGGGAGGCTGACCATGCAGGAGGGTAAAGGCCATGTATGCGTGCAGGTCACCTACCTTTCGAGACTACCGACCCACTGCCTTTGGAGTGTCAGAAGCGAAGCTCCCTAGAGATGCAGGGTTACTGGCACCCGGACCGTGGCCCCATCCGCATTCCGCCCCGAGGCCCACCCCTACTTGGCCTCTTCCCGTGAGCCACTTCCCCCCGCACACAGAGAGGAGCAAACGATAGGCGGGCCAGCCTTGGGGCAAGAGGCAGAGAAGAGCAAGCAGTAGGAGGAGGGGCCTCGAGGGAAGAGATGGAGTGGGGGTGGGAAGAGGCAGAGAGAGGGCGGGACCTCAAGGGAAAGATGGAACGAAGGCGAGGCCTCTGCCCAGGCACCAGTGACCCCTCTCACTTCTAGGGAGTTTCCAGGGCTCGCCTGTAAGCCTCCCCAAACAGAAGACTTACGAGCTGCCTATCCCTGGGCCCTCTCTCCTCAGCCCTTTTTCTCCCACTGGCCAGAACCGGCTGGCTTCCAAGATGGGGTCGGCCTCTAGGTCACCATCTGCTAAATTCCAGTGACCAGGCTGTTATCTGGAGTCCAGGTTGCTAGGCGAGATCACACCTGGTCCTTTGCAACAATAAACACTTTCTCTTTCCCACCACCTTATTAAACAGGCATCACACAGGGGACACAGAAACATCCAGTATTCATGCAAAGCATTAAGAAAATCCCCCACTTCGTCACAGGATGTAACAGCCCCAGTGCAGGCTCTCCCATGTACCACAATGACGATCACAGACAAACAATGGACTTCACTGGTCCATGCATGTGTAACCCACACACCTCCTGGGTGTGGTGTTCTGTCCCATCTAGTGTCACCGAGATCGCTGAGAGATGAATGAGTCTGCCCTACTGCCTTAGCTAACAGGCATATGGCTTTTAGCTCATGCAGTAGAGTCTCATACATTTAGCTCTAGAGGTCACAAGTTCAAGCCCACCTGCCAACAACTGGGGTCTGTCGGCATTACACAAGCCCATCCCTTGGCTCTCAGAGCTGGACTCTGCAGAGCAGCTCCAGCATCCCTCTCTCTTCCGGGGGCCGGGGGATTGCACACAGCAGCTCTATCCAGAGCCAGGCAATATCATCCACTGATGGCTGCATTGGGACTGGGCCCTGCACAGGAGCCCAAGTAGCCTGCTCCTCTCCACAGGGGCCAGCCAGAGTGTGACTGGGGAGCACAGGTAGCACTGTGTGCAGAGTGGCATCGAGGGCCTTGGACCAGTGGTGAGCTGGAGCCAGTTCACACTGGTTCGCTGGAACTGGTTGTTAAATTTAGAAGCCCGTTTGGAACCGGTTGTCCCTCGTGGGACAACGGGTTCCAAAAGGGCTTCTAAATTTAACAACTGGCCAAAAGTGGCACCTTAGGCACTGACTCCGTGGGTCCTCCAGGGCTGGAGCACCCATGGGAAAAATTTGATGGGTGCAGAGCACCCACTGGCAGCTCCCCACCCCGCGCTGGCCCCAGCTCACCTCCGCTCTGCCTCCGCCCCTAAACGCGCCGCCCTGCTCTGCTTCTCCATCCCCCCGGTTTCCCGTGAATCAGCTGTTTGCGCGGGAAGCCGGGAAGGGCTGAGAAGCAAGCAGTGGCTTTGCGCTCAGGCCCGAGGAGCTGGAGGCGGAGCGGAGGTGAGCTGGGATGGAGGGGCGTGAGGAGGGATGCCCCCGCCACAGCAGGTAACCTGCGGGGGCGCACAGGGGAACTGCTCTCCGCCCCAGCTCACCTCTGCCTCCCTCGGCCTGAGCTCCTGCCTGCTTCTCAGCCCTCCCCAGCTTCCCACGCGAACAGCTGATTTGCAGGAAGCTGGGGGGGGGGGGGTGCGTTCAGGGGAGGAGGCGGAGGCGGAGCAGAGGACTGGATGCGGGGCGCGGGGCGAGGAGCTGCCGGTGGGTGCTCTGCACCCACCAAATTTTCCCCGTGGGTCCTCCAGCCCCGGAGCACCCACGGAGTCGGTGCCTAAGGCGCCATTTTTGATGTGATCGGGGGGAAAGGGGGCTGCTCCCCCTGCTTCCCCACTAGCTATGCTACCCCACACCTAGGAGCCAGAGGGACCTGCTGGATGCTTCCCGGGAGCCACCCCAGGTAAGCACCGCCGGGACTCCCCACCTCACCCCCCGGCAGGTCCCTCTGGCTCTTGGGGCGGGCGGGGTGGGCACCTACTACGGTAGCCCATGAGACCCTCCTGCCTGGTTCTGGGGGCAGTCAGGGGACAGGGGAGGCAGGTGGATGGGGCAAGGGTCCTGGGGGGCGGGGGCGGGGCACGACCCCCTCGTGGGGTGAGGAGGGAACCAGTTGTTAAGATTTTGGCAGCTCATCACTGTCTTGGATCCCCATATCTGGGTGGATGTAGAGCAGAACTCCTCTCTCTCTGCAGCTGGGAGTTACCTTTCTATCCCAGCAAGCCCACCATTCCCTGGGGGCTGCAGCAGGGCCCCTCCCCTCAGCTTGGGCTATGACTGGAAGGTGTAGGCAAGCTCTATGCAGCAAGTGCAGGCTGGGGCAGGGCGGCCTGGCCTGGGGGGCACTGCTCAGGAAGGAGAAACAGCACATGCAGGCCAGGGCAGCCCAGGGTTATCTCCACCCACCCTAACACCCAGAGATGCTTCCCAGGAGCTCGTTCTGTGCCCTGCAGTGAAGTCGGGCACATGCCCCGGGTCTGCCCGTGAGCCTGGCTAGCGAGGCAGGGCCCAGGAAGGCAGTAGAGGGTCACATCAGCCACCCCCTCTTTGCTGTCTGAGGGGAAGCCTTTCTTGGCCAGCTCAGCCCTCTGTAGAGTGGCTGCACGGGGTGGAGCAAAGCATGGGTCTGTGTTTCAGAGCCTTGGCGCAGCACAAATGGGCCCTGACCACACACAGCTGGATGTGGGCGTGCGAGTCCTGGGCTGTGCACACAGTTGGTTCCCTGGCTGCTCATGTGTGCTAAAATCAGGTTGTGTGCATATAGCGAGCCGCATGCATGCAGATCCATGCTTGCCATGGGGCTGCACAGCAGACCCGCTGAGAGGGAAGAAGAAGAATGGAACCCTTCACCAAGCTCAGGCTGTTCAATGGGCACTCGCTGGTCATTTTGGAGGGGCAAGTTGTGGCTCCATACTTAAGGCTGAGCTGAGTTTTGCATTTAAAACAGGGATTCAAACTCTGTGTTGTGCATGAAAATGCAGCACGTCTTCCCAGCATTGCTACAGAAGGAGAAGATTTAACGCACCAGCCTTTGGTGACAGAGAAACTTCCAGTAATGGAAAATAACCAGCCTTCTGCAATATTGATTTTCAGAAGCTATCTGTGGCAGAGAGGAAAAGAGGGAGGAGGAGCTAAGGTGTGACTGTTCTGGGAAGGGAGGGGAGCTTGGGTGGGAGTGCGTGTGCAGGAAGGTGTGAGAGGCAGAGATTTTTGAGGTCAGGAGAGAGGGGAAGACTGGGTTGTGCACTGCAGGTACTTTGTGTTGCTCTGGAGAAACAGAGCCACTGACAGCTCAGTTCAGCTAGCCTGTGCTGCTCAGGAATGAAAGTTTTATTAAAATTTAAAAAAGGGGAAAATTCCCAGATAAGAACTCCATTAAACTAGAGTAAAGGATGAGGATACAGACCAGGAATTGAGGGTAAAATGCACTTCAGGGGTTGTCATTATCCCCAGACATGTTAGAATCTGGAAATACAGTTAGGGTACCAAACAACCTTAACTCTGCCCTGCTGAGACACACTGAGAGGGGATGAAAAAACAGTGTGTTCTTTTAGAATCAGCTTAATCTAACTTGCTGACTTGCATTAGTACACGTACACTTTGCACTGGGGTGTGTGACCCAAACAGCAACCAGTGCAAGAGGCTCATTGGTCCCTGGTGGTGAGTTTCAACTGGCCTGACCAGTTCAGCGCACCCCAGCTCACTACTGCTATAACCGGTACCTAAAGGTTTCATGTAAGATATCAATAGATGCTCGTAGCATCCTGAGCAGTAATATTATTGCATGGGGTATGTCTGGAGGGCAAATTCAAAATTACAAACACACTGGGAATTATGCTATCAAAGCGTGTCTGCCGGGCAGGGCTGAAATTACCCTGCCCTAGACAAAGGAATGAGGCTCTGCCACCCTGAAGGTGCATTAACAGACAATGGTGCTTTTCCATGAAAGCTAAAGAAAACCCTCAAGCCAACCAAGGGAGGCGGTAACGACTCAGCATAGCAGCTGGGGAGGAGATCGCAGCAACAGATCAGTTTGCATTTTAGCAAGAAGCAGCAAGGGAAGAAACCAGCATGGAATGTCCTTCGCTAGGAGATTCTGTCGCCTTCCTCACAGCTTGAATGAACTTTACCTTGGGAGGAACCTTCAGAAGACGCCATTTCAAAGGCTCACTGGACTATAAAGAGAGGGGTAGAGAACCCCAAGGGATCTTTCACCTAAGACGACAAAGGAACTGAGCACTTTGGGCTTTGTGGGAGATCCTGACCAGAGTGGTGGTCAGCCATCTTGCTGGAAGGTCATGTGATAAGAATCTGACCTTGAACCAAGACTGTAGTTTCATTGTCTTAGTCTCTAGAAAGGGTTTTTCACATTTATTTGCTTGTAGACATTTCTAACGCTGTCTTTGTCTTTGTCACTTCAGAGCCTATCTCCTTTTGTTAATAAACTGGTTTTGCTCTTAGTCTAAACCAACCCAGTGCTGTATTTGAACTGAAATTAACTCCAGATCTAGTGGTGAGCTGGGCAGTTTGGCTCTTTAGAGGAGCAAACAAACCGTATTGTTCCTCTGAATGGCCCCAGAGAGGCTGGACATTGCAGAGCGTGGGGTTCTGGGAAAATTCAGGGCTGGGGTGTGTTGGGGTTATCTCACCTGGGATTTCACCCAGGCTGGTGGAAGCCAGAACATGGCTGCAGTGTAACAAGCAGGCTACTAGGAGCCCAACACGGGCAGGCAGGGGCAAGGGTGAGAGCAGGAGCAAAGCTGAGGCTGAGTGGAGCTAAGGAGTTCATAGTCAGGTTCCAGGCCAGGCTCAATGCCTAGGGTCAGGGTCCAAGTCAGGTTTCAGGGACTGAGACATGTTTCAGGGATAGGATTGCCAACTCTCTAATTGCACAAAACTGAACACCCCTTCCCTACCCCTGCCCCAAGGCCCCTCCCCCTTCTACGAGGCCCAGCCCCACTCTCACTCCATCCCCCTCCCTCCATCACTCGCTCTCCCCCACCCTCACTCACTTTCACCAGGCTGGGTCAGGGGGTTGGGGAGTGGGAGGGGTGTGGGCTCTGGTTGGGGGTGTGGGTTGGGGGTGTGGGGTTGGGGATGAGGGGTTGGGGTGAAGGAGGGGACTGCAGGCTGGTGCAGGAGGTTGGGGAATGAGAGGGGTGTGGGCTCTGGGGTTGGGTTGGGGATGAGGGGTTGGAGTGAAGGAGGGGACTGCAGGCTGGTGCAGGAGGTTGGGGAGTGGGAGGGGTGTGGACTCTGTTTGGGGGTGTGGGCTGTGGGGTGGGGTTGGGGATGAGGGGTTGGGGTGAAGGAGGGGACTGCAGGCTGGGTCAGGGGGTTGGGGCGTGGGAGGGGTGTGGGCTCTGTTTGGGGGTGTGGGCTGTGGGGTGGGGATGGGGAAGAGGGGTTGGGGTCAAGGAGGGGACTGCAGGCTGGTGCAGGAGGTTGGGTGTGGGAGGGGTGTGGGCTCTGGTTGGGGGTGTGGGCTCTGGGGTGGGGTTGGGGATGAGGGGTTGGGGTGAAGGAGGGGACTGCAGGCTGGTGCAGGAGGTTGGGGAGTGGGAGGGGTGTGGACTCTGGTTGGGGGTATGGGCTGTGGGGTGGGGTTGGGGATGAGGGGTTGGGGTGAAGGAGGGAACTGCAGGCTGGGTCAGGGGGTTGGGGCGTGGGAGGGGTGTGGGCTCTGGTTGGGGGTGTGGGCTGTGGGGTGGGGTTGGGGATGAGGGGTTGGGGTGAAGGAGGGGACTGCAGGCTGGTGCAGGAGGTTGGGGAGTGGGAGGGGTGTGGGCTCTGGTTGGAGGTGTGGGCTGTGGGGTGGGGTTGGGGATGAGGGGTTGGGGTGAAGGAGGGGACTGCAGGCTGGTGCAGGAGTTTGGGGTGTGAGAGGGGTGTGGGCTCTGGTTGGGGGTGTGGGCTCTGGGGTTGGGTTGGGGTGAAGGAGGGGACTGTAGGCTGTGTCAGGGGGTTGGGGCGTGGGAGGGGTATGGACTCTGTTTGGGGGTGTGGGCTGTGGGGTGGGGTTGGGGATGAGGGGTTGGGGTGAAGGAGGGGACTGCAAGCTGGGTCAGGGGGTTGGGGCGTGGGGGGGTATGGGCTGTGGGGTGGGGTTGGGGATGAGGGGTTGGGATAAAGGAGGGGACTGCAGTCTGGGTCATGAGTTTGGGGTGTGGGGGGTGAGGGTTCCAGCTGGGGGTGTGGGCTCTGGAGTGGTGCTGGCGATAAAGGTTTTGGGTTACAGGAGTGGGCTCAGGGTTGGGGCAGGGGGTTGGTATGCGGGAGGGGGTGTGGGGTCCCGGCAGCACTTACCAGGAAGAGACCACCAGGTCCCTGTGGCCCCTAGACAGATGAGCGGCCAGGTATGCTCCGCGTGCTGCCCTCATGCCCACAGGTGCCACTCCCACAGCTCCCATTGGTCCTGGTTCCTGGCCAATGGGAGATGCTTAGCTGGCACTTGGGGCGCAGGCAGCGTGCGGAGCCTCCCTGGCTGTCCACGCACCTAGGGGCCACAGGGAACCGGCGACCGCTTCCGGGAACTGTGCAGAGCTAGGGCAGACAGGGAGTCCGCCTTAGTCCCAGGCCGCCGTTGTGCCACAGACCAGAATTTTAATGGCCTGGTCAGCAGTGCTGACCGGAGCTACCAGGGTCCCTTTTCAACCAGGCATTCTGGTCAAAAACTGGACGCCTGGCAACCCTATTCAAGAACTGAGCCAGGTGGCACAGTCCAAATCAAACCATGGTCAAAGCCAGGATTTCAGGAGCAGGAAGAGCCATGGCAGCTACAGGAAATCCACACTGTACCTGGCACTTCCTGGAATGCCCCTTGGGTTTATATAGGACAGGAATCAGGAGCCATAAGGCTGCTGTCTGTCAGACCCTTGAGGCAAAACACCCCATGGTCTGTGTCCAGCAGGTCATGGGCAGTGGAGTGCAAGCTGGTTGCAGCTGCTGTTGGGTGGCAGCCTGGAGCTGTCAGCTGCCTGGTACTCTGCAGGCCTGGACTCTAAACCCATTGGGAGCTGTCATAAATATAAAGGGAAGGGTAAACCCCTTTAAAATCCCTCCTGGCCAGAGGAAAAATCCTCTCACCTGTAAAGGGTTAAGAAGCTAAAGGTAACCTCGCTGGCACCTGACCAAAATGACCAATGAGGAGACAAGATACTTTCAAAAGCTGGGAGGAGGGAGAGAAACAAAGGGTCTGTGTCTGTCGGCATGCTGCTTTTGCCGGGGATAGAACAGGAATGGGGTCTTAGAACTTTTAGTAAGTAATCTAGCTAGGTATGTGTTAGATTATGATTTCTTTAAATGGCTGAGAAAAGAACTGTGCTGAATAGAATGACTATTTCTGTCTGTGTGTCTTTTTTGTAACTTAAGGTTTTGCCTAGAGGGATTCTCTATGTTTTGAATCTAATTACCCTGTAAGGTATCTACCATCCTGATTTTACAGGGGTGATTCCTTTACTTCTATTTACTTCTATTTCTATTAAAAGTCTTGTAAGAAAACTGAATGCTTTTTCATTGTTCTCAGATCCAAGGGTTTGGGTCTGTGGTCACCTATGCAAATTGGTGAGGATTTTTACCAAACTTTTCCCAGGAAGTGGGGTGCAAGGGTTGGGAAGATTTTGGAGGGAAATACATATCCAAACTACGTTTCCCAGTAAACCCAGTTAGAGTTTGGTGGTGGCAGTGGATATTCCAAGGACAAACGATAAAATTAATTTGTACCTTGGGGAAGTTTTAACCTAAGCTGGTAAAAGTAAGCTTAGGAGGTTTTTATGCAGGTCCCCACATCTGTACCCTAGAGTTCAGAGTGGGGGAGGAACCTTGACAGGAGCCTTTCATGAGATAGAGAAAATCACAGAGCATTTAAAGGTACCTAGGGTACAGGATAGGCAAGGACACATCCACTCTGTGGTCTGGCTTGCACCCCAGACTGTGACATGATGGTGGGATTCCAGCATGCGGAGACATGTCCTGACTGAGGCAGTTCACGAATTGTAGACTTTAAGGCCAGATGAGACCATTGCGTTCATCTAGGCCAGAGGTTCTCACAACAACCTTTTTGGTGGTCTCAGAGTGTGGCCACCAACTCTTGCTGGTGGCCACTCTACAATTTTTCTTAAAACACTTAAATAACTTTGGGAAAAACAAATAAATATGCACATATCCATGTCCAAATCATTGTAATTTATTTAAATAGGGTTTTTTGTGAACTCAATAATAAAAATAATGTACAGTTATCTCTATTCTTTACTGGACCTATACTGAATATAAACACAAATAAGGTGCTTTGCATATTCTTGTCTTTTGCTGCTGTTTGTGTTGCTTTTTTTTTTTATTAGACTTGGTAGCTAGTAAGTCTGCTGCTGTGAAAAGTGATATTTGTATGTTTGTTAATATCACTTTTCACAGAACCAGACTTGCTAGCTAGATGGGAGGCAGTGAAAAGTGATACAGTGAAACCCTGCTATAAAGCAATAATTGGGGTCCAAAAAATTTGATCACAATAAATGCGGGGTTGCTTTTTAGCGGGGTTATGAAAATTTACCATTTCAAGCCAGTCAGTTTAAGTCTTGTAAAAAAAACAATGGCTAACCCAGCATGTATTAAACACAAAAGTGGTCATTTAATTACATGTACATGAAAGAAACATGTGAAATTGACTATACTAATCATTGTGCAGAGTGCAAAGTCAATCTGGTTGCATGACTCCATAATTTTAAATTTCATCACTTCTTAAAAAAGCTATCTAGTGTGGTCTGCTTATTTGCTGCAGACTGTTGGCTTCAAGCAAAGTCAAGAATGCTTCTGAGTTGGAGGATTTTTATGCTGTCCACTGAATGTATTCGATGAAGTGAGTTGTAGCTCACGAAAGCTTATGCTCAAATAAATTGGTTAGTCTCTAAGGTGCCACAAGTACTCCTTTTCTTTTTCCACATCTTGAGTTTCCAGCCAGCTCAAACTGGCTTCTGGGTGCTTTACTGCCTTGGACACTTTTGGTGGGGGAGTTGAGGTGCCATCATCATCATTAGCACCCCTGGTTTCGGGCTCTGGTGATGCAGCTTCATTCTTTCCGCTGACATTTGCAACAATTTCGTCATCTGAAATGTGTTCATATATGGGGCAGATGTCATCTGGTGAAAACCAGTTGAGGATATCATGATGCCTGTGCTCATATTATCTGAGTGCTTCTTCGGCTAAACGTACGTCGTCTTCAATGAATCTTGTAAATTCAGGCTTGTCGTCGTTACCATCATCGTGTGTAGCTGATGGAAAAGCTGGACCAAGACCCTTTATCCAGCATCATTCAATGCAACGTGCAGAGATAGCATCCCAGGCTTTCCTGATGAGGTGACAGACTTCTTTCAAGTTGAGTGACGCCAGTGATGTGTCGATGGAGGAGTTGTTATCCGCTACCATCCGCTTGATCATTTCGTGACAATAGTTTTGCTTAAATACTGATATGATGCCTTGGTCCAGTGGCTGGATTTCTGACATAGTGTTCTTCGGGAGATAAGAGACTTTAATCTCGCCGTCACGACTGACAAGATTTTCCCCTGGGGGGTGGGCAGGGCAATTATCCAGCAGGAGGAGAGCTTTTTGCTCCTGCTTGAGTTTTCGCAAATGAGCCCGAACAGCTGGCATGAAAGTTTTATGGAACCAGTCTTGAAATATGGAGCTATTCATCCATGCATTCTTGCTGTTGGTGTATTCAAAGGGAAGGGCCTTCATATTAACATGATGAAAACATCTGGGAGACCTCGCTTTTCTGATCATCAGAGTTCTGACTTTGTGGCTGCCAGACTTATTGACACAAAACAAGAGAGTGACTCGGTCCTTCCTCTGCTTTAAAGCCTTTTCATTTGTGACTATCAGGCCTGGTTGCGAGGGTGCGATCAGGTAACATTTTAAAGTATATACCTGTCTCGTTGCAGTTGTAAACTTGATCGGCTGTGTAGCAACCTTCCTCCAGCAACTTTTTATGCTCAATTGGGTAGGAATTGGCAGCCTCTTTATCAGCTGAGTGGATTTTCCCAGACACAAGAACTTGGTTTATAGTGTGCCTTTTCTTGAATCTGTCCAGCCAGCGGTTACTCGCCTTAAATTTGGATTCATTTCCATTGATAAGGTGATCAAATTTCTCTGCTTGAGTTTTCAGAATAGGGCCAGAAATGGGAACTCCTTCTGAGCGAGCCTGGACAAACCATTGGTACAAGGCTGAATTTAGGCTTTCATCATTAGCAAACTTGACCTTTTTACGCTGTAAACCAGATTCTTCTTCAACAATGCAGGGTAGGCTACCAAGCTTTTCTTCTTCTTTTTTCCACCCTCACAGAGTGGACTCACTAATGCCTAGATCTCTAGCAAGCTGAGTTTATTGTTTGCCCTTCTTTAGTTGATCCAGGGCATACAATTTCTCTTGGGCAGAAAAGACTTATGTTTGGGCAGAAAAGACTGGCTTATCCATAACGGAAGAACATGGTTTATTTATAAATGTTGTAAAAAAAGTATTCCGGCAAAACGCGAACAGTATTACGGCCTTAAAGGGGAGCCAACTTATGATCGCATTATATCCGAATTCGCGTTATTGCTGGGCGCATTATTGCGAGGTTTGACTGTATTAACAAACATACAAATATCAGGTTTCAGAGTAACAGCCGTGTTAGTCTGTATTCGCAAAAAGAAAAGGAGTACTTGTGGCATCCTTAGAGACTAACCAATTTATTTGAGCATGAGCTTTCGTGAGCTACAGCTCACTTCATCGGATGCATACCGTAGAAACTGCAGCAGACTTTATATACACACAGAGATCATGAAACAATACCTCCTCCCACCCCACTGTCCTGCTGGTAATAGCTTATCTAAAGTGATCATCAAGTTGGGCCATTTCCAGCACAAATCCAGGTTTTCTCACCCTCCACCCCCCCACACACAAACTCACTCTCCTGCTGGTAATAGCCCATCCAAAGTGACAACTCTCTACACAATGTGCATGATAATCAAGGTGGGCCATTTCCTGCACAAATCCAGGTTTTCTCACCCCTCCACCCACAAATACAAATATCACTTTTCACAGCACATTTACTCAACCCCAAAAGCTGGGGGAAAGTTAAGTGCTGGATGGGGAGGTGGGTACAGAGGCAGTGGGCGCCAGGGACAATGGAGGGGTAGTGAGCCCATGGCGGGGGCCAGAGACCAAAGCCCCATGGCCAGAGCCTGTCGCCTGCCACCCTAGGACTGAAGCTGGAAGCCCGAGCCCCACCACCCCTGGAAGGTGGGGAACTCACAGGGGCTGCCTGCTCCTCCAGCATTTGTGGCACCAGAGAGGGGTCAGGGCCCAACCCCTGCTGGCGATCCCTGGGGGCAGGGTTGCTGCTCTCCCCCCGCAATCACTGCCCAGGAGGCTGTGGCTGCATTTGAGAAACGCTGATCTAGTCTGGCCTCCTGCACACTGCAGGCCACAGAACATCACCCACCCACTCCTGTAACAGACCTCTCACCTCTGGCTGAGTTACTGATGTCCTCAAATCATAGAATCATAGAATATCAGGGTTGGAAGGGACCTCAGGAGGTCATCTAGTCCAACCCCCTGCTCAAAGCAGGACTGATCCCCAATTAAATCATCCCAGCCAGGGCTTTCTCAAGCCTGACCTTAAAAACTTCTAAGGAAGGAGATTCCACCACTTCCATAGGTAACGCATTCCAGTGTTTCACCACCCTCCTAGTGAAAAAGTTTTTCCTAATATCTAACCTAAATCTCCCCCACTGCAATTTGAGACCATTACTCCTTGTTCTGTCATCCGCTACCACTGAGAATAGTCTAGAACCATCCTCTTTGGAACCACCTTTCAGGTAGTTGAAAGCAGCTATCAAATCTCCCCTCATTCTTCTCTTCTGTAGACTAAACAATCCCAGTTCCCTCAGCCTCTCCTCGTAAGTCATGTGTTCCAGTCCCCTAATCATTTTTGTTGCCCTCCGCTGGACTCTCTCCAATTTTTCCACATCCTTCTTGTAGTGTGGGGCCCAAAACTGGACACAGTACTCCAGATGAGGCCTCACCAATGTCAAATAGAGGGGAACAATCACGTCCCTTGATCTGCTGGCAATGCCCCTACATATACATCCCAAAATGCCATTGGCCTTCTTGGTTACAAGGGCACACTGTTGACTCATATCCAGCTTCTCGTCCACTGTAACCCCTAGGTCCTTTTCTGCAGAACTGCTGCCGAGTCATTCGGTCCCTAGTCTGTAGCGGTGCATGGGATTCTTCCATCCTAAGTGCAGGACTCTGCACTTGTCCTTGTTGAACCTCATCAGATTTCTTTTGGCCCAATCCTCCAATTTGTCTAGGGCCCTCTGTATCCTATCCCTACCCTCCAGCATATCTACCACTCCTCCCAATTTAGTGTCGTCTGCAAACTTGCTGAGGGTGCAATCCACACCATCCTCCAGATCATTAATGAAGATATTGAACAAAACTGGCCGCAGGACCGCCCCTTGGGGCACTCCGCTTGATACTGGCTGACAACTAGACATGGAGCCATTGATCACTATGCGTTGAGCCCGACAATCTAGCCAATTTTCTACCCACCTTATAGTGCATTCATCCAGCCCATACTTCTTTAACTTCATGATTTAAAGACTTCAAGTAACAGAGTATTACATTAGTTTAAATCTGCAAGTGACCCGTGCCCCCATGCTGCAGAGGAAGGTGGAACACACACACACACATGAGGCTCTCTGCCAATCTGACCTAAGGGAAAATGCCTTCCCGATCCCAAATATGTTGATCTGTTAGACCTTGAGCATGTGGGCAAGACCCACCAGCCAGACACCTGGGAAAGAATTCTCTGTAGTAACTCAGAGCCCTCCCCATCTAGTGTCCCCTCACCAGCCGTTGGAGATATCGCTCCTAGCAGTCGCAGATCAGCCACATGCCACTGTAGGCAGTCTCATCATACCGTCCTCTTCATAAACATATCTAGTTCAGTCTTGAAGCCAGTTAGGTTTTTTGCCCCCACTGCTCCCCTTGGGAGGCTGTTCCAGAACTTCACTCCTCTGATGATTAGAAACCCTCATCTAATTTCAAGCCTAAAATTGTTGATGGCTATTTGTTCTTGTGCCAACGTTGGTGTGACGTTATTGACATGAGCTGTGACCGTATAGATCATTGTTCCAGCCAAGGTCCTGTAGAGGCACCAAATCTTGTATAAAGGGGGTCAAATAAGGTGTCTCAGACAAGTTTATGGTTTGCTGGTTATGATTATGTGATCTGTATGCATGTATCATTTTTGTATTTAAAGTTATAAGTATTGGCTCTATACTGTCTGTATTTCAAACTTAGGCTATGCTTCAGGGTGATACCCCAGACAATTTGGCATCAGCACTGCCTAGCCTGCTTGATGGCCCATTGAGGACCATCAGCTGTACAACTGACCCAGTGAGAGAAGGCAGACATGCCTTGCGACTCAGCAAGGTATGCAGGGACATGCCTATGGACAGAACATTGAGGTTTCTCTATGCCATGTGATGGACAGCTTGTCTTTGGAACAAAGAAAGAAAGGCCACATGGCAAGAGAATATAAAAAGCTGCTGCAGCTCCTCCATCTTGTCTTCAGTCCTGATTCTTACCTCTGGAGGGATTTTGCTACACTGAAGCTTTGAACAAAGGATTGATGACCCATCCCAGCTGTGGATGTATTCCAGAGACTTGATTTGAACCTGCAGTTTATTCCATCACTGCTACAAGCCTGAACCAAGAACTTTGCCATGCTGTGTGTAATTGATTCCATTTACCCAACTCTAGCTCTCATCTATATCTTTTTCCTTTTATGAATAAACCTTTAAATTTTAGATTCTAAAGGACTGGCAACAGCATGATTTGTGGGTAAGATCTGATTTGTATATTGACCTGGGTCTGGGGCTTGGTCCTTTGGGATCGGGAGAACCTTTTACCTTTTACTGAGGTATTGGTTTTCATAACCCTTTGTCCTCATAACGAGTGGCACTGGTGGTGATACTGGGAAACTGGAGTGTCTAAGGGAATTGCTTGTGTGACTTGTGGTTAGCCAGTGGGGTAAAACCAAAGTCTTCCCTGTTTGGCTGGTTTGGTTTGCCTTGGTGTGCAAAGGAACCCCAGCCTTGGGCTGTAACTGCCCTGCTTTAAGCAATTTGTCCTGAATTGGTACTCTCAGTTGGGTCCCACCATAGCCGGCATCATTACAGCTGGCACTTAGTAAAGTCCAGTCTTGGTGCGAGTGGCAGGAGTGGCTAGCTATACCGAGTGTGTGCCCAGCGTCTCAGACGGGATGGATGGCTAGCCCTTCCCGCTGCTCGCACTGCCATAGCTACACTCTGTTTCTAGTGCACAAGCTCAGTCAGGGCTAGTGTGGGTAGGTCTCCTCCAGCTGGAACTTACATCTCCAAGTGGAGACATCACTGTAATCCCAAGCAGGTGGCATCACTACACAGGGGTTCCGGCTTGGTGTAGCCTTTCTAGTGCACATAGACACTGGGTCTGTGCATTTGCTCATCTTCCCAGTGCAGTCATTGCTCCTGCATTTCCTTTGCTCTCATGTCCACATTTCTCTTGGCTCACTGGGAGGTAGATTCAGTATTTGCTGCAGGTATTTGCTGCACTAACTGATGGGAGCATGCTTAGAGTTACTGAGTGCGTAGGAAGATGCTGAATTTTGCAACACTCTTTCTGCCCTCTTTCTGCTCTCGTCCCCATTCCCTCTGGGTCCCGGATTCTAACGTCCTGCTTTCCTTCAAGGCAACGAGGGAGCAGCCGGCTCTCCCATGTTGACATGAGCTGCTCCTGGCTCTGAGGTCTATCCAAGGAGAGAGCAGGATGATCCCAGCATCAGCCCCTGTGAAAGGCCAGACAGAAGCCCTGCACTGCGGTGTGAGACAGGGGCTCTCTGCTATCAGGAGGGGGCTGGGCAGCCCTGGGAGCAGGAATGAGCACGCAGCTAGCTGATGGTATCAAGGGTTCTCTCTCACTGATTGCAGCCCCCCTGCATGGCTCTGCTGGAGCACCAGGCTTAGGAAGTCCTTGATTTCTGAGGCAATGGGATGTGAGCTGCTCCGCGGCATTCAGCATCAACAGCCATGCAGACTAGCTGTATTTGTGTGATGAGCCCCACCTGGCCCCCACATGTCCAGAGAGCTCATGCCCAGGCTTTCCCCAGTTGAGCAGGTCCCCAGTGCTGCACAAACAGAGAGCCTATTGTCCAAGGCAGCAGCAGCCTGTGAAGCATGGATCAACCCAAGAGACATCGGTCTGGGGGTGAATTACAATGGCAGCAGAGGGTGCAGCTGCCTGGTCCATGGAGCACGACCCCCTCTGGCGGCAGGGGTAGCCACGGAGCAGGGCTGCCCTGGTGCCTCACTTCTGCCCCCTGCTGCTGCCAACGCCACAGACACTAGCCAGGTCCCTGCAGGTAAATGCCATAGATGTGATCCTGCTGGGGAAATGCTGGGAGACAGCGTTTCCATCACTCCCCTTCCAGGAATCCTGCCTAACCACCATCCCTCCCATGCCGTTCCCTGGCAGATAGAACAAGCTCCTGGGGGAGAGGGGGTGCTGGACGGCCTCGGAGGGCCCCTCTCTGCAGCTCCAGAGTGACCTTGGCTCAGGCTTTCCCGTAAGTAAAGCAGTGTGTATGGCTTGCACAGATTGTATGCTGCCTCATAACCTGCTATTGATTTTCATCACAGATGCACAGGTTGGGGGCACTGGCAGGGAGCTGCATTAATGAACCCAGAGCCCAGCCAGCAGCGCAGGGAGCTGCACTCCATGCATCTCTCCTCACTGCAGCGAGGGCTGAGCAGGGAGTCACTGCACCCCTCGCCCCAGGCCCAGACCCTGCGGGGCAGTGATCTGGGGCCATCTCCCACTACGCTCGCTCCTTGGCTCCACTCAGAGTGGGCCTGGCACTGAGAGCCAGCATCATAGGTTGCCCCATGGGGCCTGGATGTGGCCTTCCTGTGGGAAGCTGGGCATGGCTGCCCAGCAGTGGGGGGCTGCTTTACTGCATAGATGTCTAATGCAGGTCCAGTGTGTGGCCATCACATGGCTAGTCCAAGCCATAGTCAGTTGCTCTCTCACAGCCCTGCAGTGAAGGGCCAGGCCTCAGCACAGAGCCACACAGCAGAGAGTGCCGGGTGGACAGGTCTCTGGTGTGGCCAGGGCATCATGCATTTGCAGGGGGTGCTCTCGTGGGGGAGAGGAGGGTTTGGTCAGCTGCCTGGCAATAGGACGAAGTTGCATCTATGTCAGGCGAGACTGGTGCACTGCTGGTATTACCCATTCCAGCACCTGGAGCTGTTCTGCTCTACTGGTGCCAGGGCTTGCTTGGTCCCATTCGTAGCTCTGCCACTTGGGCAAGCCCCTCCACTGCCTCTGCACCCCAGGCAGGACCGTCCCTTGCAGTGGGGGGTCATTAGCTCCTTCTTGGGTGAGGTGCTACGTGCTGTGAGTGCCCATCTCAGGCTGTGTGGAGCCTGGTGGGAGCAGAGTCAGATGGATGGCCTTGCCCACCACTGGTATCAGGACGGTCTCAGCCACTCGGGGAGAATGCCAGCTGCCCCCTCCCTGCGAGCCGCATCTGCACACACCATGGTGTTCTGGAGACAGGCAGCCACAGCGGGAGCCAGTGAGTCTCGTCAGCCATCAGGAGGGTGCTGGGGTCAGAGAGGGAGCTGAGAAGGCCCAAATGCCTCATGGGGTTGGCAGGTGGCTCCCACGACCACTGGGGCAGGGGTACAGACTGTGGTTCCTGTCTGATCAGCAGAAAAGGCAGGGAGAGGAGAGGAGAGAGGCCAGGGCAGCTTCATGCCAGGTGATGACATGGGTTGGAAGGAGGCGAGGGAGGCTGGGGAGCAGGCAGAGGGCCGGGGCAAGGAGGTGCTGGTGGGAGAAGGGCTCACAGAGGGCTGGTGGCAACGGCAGAGCGCAGGGCCCAGTGGGAGCATGGTAGGGACAGTGCTGAGGCGTTGTGGGCACAGAGCTGGTCACATCCAAGGTTTGTGGGGGGTGACACTGACGCTGGAGGGGAGCCAAGGAGGGGACTCACAGGGGGAGGAGTGAAGGACTGACGGGCCCTGGCATTGCAGATGGGTGAGCGGGTGCTGGAAAGCCAGAGAGAAGGGTCCAGCAGCCAATATGGGGCGTTACCAAGACACTGAATACCTGGGCCAGTAGGACTCCAGAGCACCCAGCCCACAGGGCTTGCTCCCTGTAACTCCGGCATCAGAGAGAGAGACCCAGCCTCACTGCACCCAAGGAGCATGTATCCCAGTACCCCCCCAGGGACCATGCTACCCTTCCATGCTGGTCCTGGTGACGCTGCAGCCAGCACTGCTGTATTGCTGAGATCTCTCCCATCGGCTCAGCCAGCACCCAATTTGCCCTCTGCAGCCAGCAGCGTTTGCACCAATCAGCACACTGGTGGCAAGTGCCTGGCCCTTGTGTGGGCGCAGGGGCACTGGGCAGCCGGACTCCGGCCCTGTGCAAAGGAGACACCCCCCCAACTCTGGGGCAGGAGGACCCAGGCGGTTCCTCCTACCCTGTGGCTTTGGGGAAGAACTGCAGAGTGCAGCAAGCCTGAGACCCCAGCAGGAGCTGGAGCCTCCAGAGCCAGGCCCAGGGACACTGAGAAGTTGCCACTGGTCGAATGGACAGACTCAGTCATATACTGACTGGCCGTGTGCTCCAGCCCTCACCTTCCCCCCATCACAGTCTCTCCACCTCAGCTTCACTGCATGTCTGCCCCTTAGCCTCTTCTCCCTGACCTGTACCTTTCCCTCCCTTTCTTTCCATGTAGCTGATCTCCTGTTAAATAACCACACACACACCCCAAAAAATCTGGGCACTCCCATGTCATTTGCCGCCACTGCATGGGTCGCTCTGCTGGTGGGTTCTCCCCTTCCCCACCCTGGGTCTGGCTGGTCTAGTGACATTGTCAACCTTTCAGCCAGGGACTGGCTGCTGCTCCCTGCTTGTGCAGGGCCTGGCACACTGGGGCCACACCCTCGGCTGGCCCAAGGCACCACTGTAATAAACATGCTTAATAATAATAACTGTCAATCCAGGTTTGTGGGCCCCTGTCACAGATCTCAGCACAGGTGCAACTCCTGGGTTATGTCTAGAGAGCACCCTAGACTGCATGCTGTCATGCACCGAGATAGCCTCAGTGTGGCCTGCTCTTGTGACTCTTGTGATAGCTGCTGTTGCAGGAGTCCCGTGAACACGTGAGCATTTTGGCTTGCATTACAAAACTGTACATGTCTGGCCCTCGTGGCTGTGGGGAAGCTGGAAACGGATGTGAGAATGACAGGTGCAGAGACCAGCAGGCAGAGAATGATCCAACCGCTCTGATTTGATACAATCTCCTGCCTTGGGGGCCTGACTGGTGACGTTTGGATGCTGGAGTCACGAGGGAACATCACAGTGAAGGCTGAGCAGGGCCTGGCACTGGCAACTCTTCTCTCAGCCGCAGGGGCTCTTGTTACTTTCTCCCCAGCATCCTCGGCTCTGGCATGGGGACTGTTCCTGAAGACAAGCCAGTCTCTGCACGAGGCCTGGCATCAGCCCTGCCCTCATCCCCACAGCTGGGTGGGAGCACTGTGTGACAAAGAGGTACCGCCGCAGACTGTTATACTTGGCCCACGATATTCCTCTTTCAGGGCATCATGGCATCCGGCGCAACAGGCAGAGGCTGCTGCAGAACTTCTACTGGCTCGGGGTCTTTGGTGCTGTCCAACAGTATTGCAGGTGCTGTGACTCCTGACAGAGGCTTGGGGAAGGCCCAAGATATGTGTAAAGCAGCTCTGAGACCTTTGCTCATCATAGAGGAGCCTTTCCAGAAGGTGGCTATGGACATAGTGAGGCCCCTTAGCAGGGCAACTCAGTCGGGGAAGAAATACATTCTGGTGGTGGTAGATTTCGCTATGCGCTACCCTGAGGTGGTGGCCTTGTCCTCTATCAGAGACTATGGCAGATGTGCTGCTGACCATATTCAGCAGAGCAGGGTTTCTCAAGGAGATCCTTACAGACCAAGAGTCCAACCTCATGTCAACCCTGCTCCAGTGCTTGTGGGAGAAGTGTGGAGCTGGTAGAGAGGTTCAATGGGACCATAAAGATGATGCTGAAAACATTTATTGACCAGCACCCGCAGGACTTGGACAAGGATTTACCTCACCTGCTCTTTGCACACAGGGAAGTCCCCCAGGAATCCACAGGGTTTTCCCCATTCGAGTTGCTGTATGAGACGAGAGTGAGGAGACCCCTAGACTTGATGAGGGACAAGTGGAAGGGAAAGGCCTCTCCGGATGGAGAATCAGTGGTGGAGTATGTACTGACTTTCCAGGAAAAGCTCACGGACCTCATGGGCTTGGCCAGGGAAAACCTAGCTAGGGCACAGAGGAAGCAGAAGGTCTAGTACGACTGCTTAGCACATGCTTGCTCCTATGCTACCAGGGACCAGATGATGCTTCTCATCCCCATGAGGAAGAACAAGGTGCATGCTGCCTGGGATGGCCCCTTCAAGGTCATCAGACAGGTAAACAAGGTAAACCTTGCAGTGGAACTGTCCAACTGGGCACACATGTCAACATGATGAAGCCATACTGGGACAGGGAGAAGTTCGTGCTGGCTCTGTGTAGGCAGTGGGAGGAGAAGGGACAGGATCCCCTGGTGGGACTCCCTGGGGTGGTGGCTGACCCCTCGCTGGAATCAATTCCCCTCTCAGACCAGCTAACTCCTGACCAGGAGGCTGAGATCAGAGAGGTGCTGCATTCATACCAGCAGCTGTTCTCCAAACGGCCTGAGCTCACTAACCTGGCTGTTCACTGCTTGGAGATGGTTGCCAACCTTCCCATCAGGTGTTCCCCGTTCGAGGTCACTGGGAAATCAGCCCAGGACCTGGAGAGAGAGGTCGGAGACATGCTGGCTTTAGGGGCAATCCAGCCGTCCTCCAACCCCTGGCCCTCTCCCATGGTACTGGTCCCCAAGAAGGATGGGTTGATCCGGTTCTGTGTGGACTATCGGAAGCTCAATGCCATCACAGTGTCCGATGTCTACCCCATGCCTAGAACCGATGAAATCCTAGACAAGTTGAGGAGCACCTGATACCTCACTACCATGTATCTCACCAAAGGCTACTGGCAGGTGCCTTTGGACCTAGAGGCCAGGGTGAAGTCTGCCTTCACCACCCCAAAAGGGCTTTTCGAGTTCCTGGTCCTGCCTTTTGACCCCAAGGGGGCACCTGCCACCTTCCAGCGCCTGGTGGACCAGTTACTAAGGGGGATGGAGGACTTTGCTCTAGCGTATATTGACAATATCTGTGTCTTTAGCCAGACCTGGGAGGAACATGTGTCCCAGGTGAAGAGGATGCTGGGTTGCCTCCAGGATGCAGGACTGACCATAAAAGCTGGAAAGTGCAAGGTGGGGATGCAGAAGTGTCATATCTGGGCCACAAGGTGGGGAGCAGCCACCTGAAGCCAGAGCCGGACAAGTGGAGGCAATCAAGGATTGGCCCACTCCCCAGACTAAGAAGCAGGTACGGACTTTCATGGGAATGGAGGGGTACTACCGGAAGTTTGTGCCATTCGCCCCTGACGTGGCTGCACTAAATGAAAGGGGCTAATGCCAAGCTGCTGAGATGGAACCTGTTCCTCCAGGGTTATGACATGGAGGTGGTTCATGTGGGAGGGAGTGCCAATGTTATAGCCAATGCTTTATCACGGTCCTGAACTTCCCCAGGTCACTGGCTAAGTGACCCCACTCAGTTCACACTCGAAGGAGGAAGAGATGTGATGAAGTGGGGGGTTCTCTTGGTTTTTTCTTGTTTTTTTCAATGGTTTGCATGCAGAGAGGGTGGGACTCAGTTTCTCTGGGTGTTACTGGTTTAATGAGGTGATGGGAGAGGTAGTTTGTTGCTACAGAGGACCGGCAACCCCCAGCCAATGGCCTGGAGAATGGATACCCCAGCAACTGGTTACCTGGTGATGGGGAGGCCCAGCTCAGGAGTCACAGCCAGTTCTGGCCAGTGGGAGGACAATGGGCTGCAAAGAGAGGACCCCGGTGACCTGACCAACCGGTTCCAGCCAGAGGGATGCAAAAGACAGCTGAGAGGAGAGGAGGCCCAGGAGACCCTGTTTACCTGGATAGAAGACAATGGACAGAGGCGGGACTTGGGGGAGGTGATATTGGATGCCCAGCTGGAAAGCATGGGGGCTTGGGATTGGAGGGAGAGAGCAGGGAGAGCCCACCTGGATGCAGGGGAGACTTAGAGGTACTATGCTGAGGGAGACAAGGCCTGAGGGCCCTCAGAGTTTCCTATTCTGTGTTCAGACATTCAATAAACCCTCCTGTTTTACGCTGGCTGAGAGTTGCTCCAGTCTAGAGAACAGGGTTGCATTATTCCCGCTGGGAGTGGAGGCCCCGGGAGCCCAGAGCGAGTGGACTCCCTGAGGGAGCCCATGGCAAGAGACAGGACTGCTAAGGCTCAGAGAGGTGTGGTTCCAGGAGGCGGAGGGGCTTAACCCCCGAGAGAGAGTGGACCCCCTAGAAAGGCTGTCACACTGAAGGGTGTTCCCCCCAGGGACCATACGGGGCCAAGAGTGGGCACGACCTGTGAGTCTGTGACACACTGCAGCAGCAGCAAGGAGAGAAGCTGCTTTCTGGATTTTGCCAGCGCCAGCCTCTCAGACTCTGCAATCATATGAGTAGGCAGCAAGGGCAGAAGTCCAGGTAGAGGCAGGTTACGATGCAGCTGGTCAGCAGGCTTCTTGTGCTTGCCCTGGCCGGATGCATTGCATGGCTGAGCACATGCTTAAGCGACCTCACGATGGGCTTTCAAAGCTGCTTTTGCAAAGGAGAATAACCTAGCACCTTGTGTGAAAGCTGGAGGTTTCCAGGTGGGAGTTTCCTTAGTTTGAATACTAGGGGACTGAGAGCCCTGGATGTCACGGTCACAATGAGCTGGCTGGCTGTGCTGTGTCCTGCCATTAATTAGGGAGGTAAGAGGGGAGCTGGCAAGTTCTCCACAGATTGAATCATAGAATCATAGAATATCAGGGTTGGAAGGGACCTCAGGAGGTCATCTAGTCCAACCCCCTGCTCAAAGCAGGACCAATCCCCAACTAAATCATCCCAGCCAGGGCTTTCTCAAGCCTGACCTTGAAAACCTCTAAGGAAGGAGATTCCACCACTTCCCTAGATAACCCATTCCAGTGCTTCACCACCCTCCTAGTGAAAAAGTTTTCCTAATATCCAACCTAAACCTCCACTGCAACTTGAGACCATTACTCCTTGTTCTGTCATCTGGTACCACTGAGAACAGTCTAGATCCATCCTCTTTGGAGCCCGCTTTTAGGTAGCTGAAAGCAGCTATCAAATCCCCCCTTATTCTTCTCTTCTGCAGACTACATAATCCCAGTTCCCCCAGCCTCTCCTCATAAATCATGTGCTCCAGCCCCCTAATCATTTTTGCTGCCCTCCACTGGACTCTTTCCAATTTTTCCACATCCTTCTTGCAGTGTGGGGCCCAAAACTGGACACAGTACTACAGATGAGGCCTCATCAATGTTGAATAGCGGGGAATGATCATGTCCCTTGATCTGCTGGCAATGCGACTCATCCATCCCCAAGCTCTCCAACAGAGCCTTTCGCATGCAGAGCTGAAGCATCAGACACCCTGGGATTCACTGCAGATTCACTCAGCTGCCTGCAGGCCCCTCCATGGAATCACCTGCCCAGCCAGTTCTGTCAATTGGCTGATGCAAATTTCCTTCCCTGCTGTGGTTGCTGGCAGATATGCAGCATGCCAAGCTCTGGGTGATACTCACTGAGCCCTGGTCTACGTTATGAGTTTAGGTCGAATTTAGCAGTGCTAGATCAATTTAACCCTGCACCCGTCCACACAACGAAGCCATTTTTGTCGACTTAATGAGCTCTTAAAATCGATTTCTGTACTCCTCCCCGACGAGGGGATTAGCGCTGAAATCGACATCGCAGGGTCAAATTTGGGTTAGTGTGGACACAATTTGATGCTTTTGGCCTCCGGGAGCTATCCCACAGTGCTCCATTGTGACCGCTCTGGACAGCACTCTCAACTTGGATGCACTGGCCAGGTAGACAGGAAAAGCCCTGCGAACTTTTGAATTTCATTTCCTGTTTGGCCAGTGTGGCAAGCTGATCAGCACAGGTGACCGTGCAGATCTCATCAGCAGAGGTGACCATGAAGTCCCAGAATCGCAAAAGAGCTCCAGCATGGACCGAACGGGAGGTACTGGATCTGATTGCTGTATTGGCAGATGAATCCGTGCTATCAGAACTCCGTTCCAAAAGATGAATGCCAAAATATTTGAAAATATCTCCAAGGGCATGAAGGACAGAAGCTATCACAGGGACCCACAGCAGTGTCGCGTGAAACTTAAGGAGCTCAGGCAAGCCTACCAAAAAACCCAAGAGGCAAATGCCCGCTCGAGGTCAGAGCCCCAGACATGCCACTTCTATGATGAGCTGCATGCAATTCTAGGGGGTGCCCCTACAACTACCCCACACCTGTACATGAACTCCTGCAAGGGAGTTTCACGCAACAGGGATGAGGATTTTGGGGATGAGGAAGATGAGGAGGAGGGGGAGGTTGAAGATAGCGCACAACAGGCAAGCGGAAAAACCGTTCTCCCCGACAGCCAGGAACTGTTTATCACCCTGGAAACAGTATCCTCCCAACCCGGGCTCCCGGACCTTGAAGACAGAGAAGGCACCTCCGGTGAGTGTACCTTTGTAAATATAATACACGGTTTAAAAGCAAGTGTGTTTAATGATTAATTTGCCCTGAAGACTTGGGATGCATTCGCGACCAGTACAGCTACTGGAAAAGTCTGTTAACATGTCTGGGGATGGAGCGGAAATCCTCCAGGGACATCTCAATGAAGCTGTCCTGGAGGTACTCCCAAAGCCTTTGCAAAAGGAGAGGGCAGCCTTATTGTGTCCTCCACGGTAGAACACTTTACCACGGCAGGCCAGTAGCACGTAGTCTGGAATCATTGCATAAGAAAGCATAGCAGGGTGTGGTCCCGGTGTTTGCTGGCATTCAAGCAACATCTGTTCTTTATCTCTCTATGTTATCTTCAGGAGAGTGATATCATTCATGGTCACCTGGTTGAAATAGGGGAATTTTATTAGGGGGACATTCAGAGGTGGCTGTTCCTGCTGGGCTGTTTGCCTGTGGCTGAAAAGAAATCATCCCCGCTGTTAGCCACGCGGTGGGGGGAGGGGTGAAGCAATCATCCAGAGAATTGGGTGTGTGTGGGGGTCTGTGCTGCAAGTTAACCCGAAAACATCAGCCCCTCCTATTAAATGGCCAATGTGTCTTTTTCAATTTTAATCTCCCTTTTTTTCCTCCTGCAGCTGCAAATGTTTCAACACTGTGACTATCATCTCCGTCCCAGAGGCTAGCGCAGATAAGAAGGCGAAAAAAACGCACTTGTGGTTAAATGTTCTCTGAGCTCATGCAGTCCCCCAAACTGAAAGAGCCCAGCAGAATGCATGGAGGCAGACAATGGCAGAGTCCAGAAAAGCACAAAATGAATGCAAGGACAGGAGGGACGCGCGCGAGGACAAGTGGCGGGAGCAACAGGAGAGGTGGCAGGATCAAGAGGAAAAGTGGCGGCAGCATGGTGAAAGGAGGCAGGATGCAATGCTGAGGCTACTGGAGGATCAAACTGATATGCTCCAGTGTATGGTTGAGCTTCAGAAAAGGCAGCAGGAGCACAGACCGCCACTGCAGCCTCTGTGTAACCAACTGCCCTCCTCCCCAAGTTCCATAGCCTCCTCACCCAGACGCTCAAGAACACGGGGTGGGGGCTCCGGGCACCCAACCACTCCACCCCAGAGGACTGCCCAAGCAACAGAAGGCTGGCATTCAATAAGTTTTGAAGTGCAGTATGGCCTTGTCCTTCCCTCCTCCTCAACCCCATCTGGTGCTTTCCTGCTCCCCCACCCCTCCTGGGCTACCTTCGCAGTTATCCCCCTATTTGTGTGATGAATTAATAAAGAATGCATGAATTTGAAACAACAATGTCTGTATTGCCTCTGCAAGTGGTGATCAAAGGTGGGAGGGGAGGGCGGTTGGCTTACAGGGAAGTAGAGTGAACCAAGGGGACGGGTTTTCATCAAGGAGAAACAAACAGAACTCACACCGTAGCCTGGTCAGCCATGAAACTGGTTTTCAAAGCTTCTCCGATGCACAGCGTGCCCTGCTGTGCTCTTCTAACTGCCCTGGTGTCTGACTGCACATAATCAGCAGCCAGGCAATTTACCTCAACCTCCCACCCCGCCATAAATGTCTCCCCCTTACTCTCACAGATATTGTGGAGCACACAGCAAGTAGTAATAACAATGGGAATATTGGTTTTGCTGAGGTCTAACCAAGTCAGTAAACTGCGCCAGCGCACTTTTAAATATCCAAATGCACACTCTACCACCATTCTGCACTTGCTCAGCCTATAGCTGAACAGCTCCTGACTACTGTCCAGGGTGCCTGTGTATGGCTTCATGAGCCATGGCGTTAAGGGGTAGGCTGGGTCCCCAACGATAACTATAGGCATTTCAACATTCCCAATGGTTATTTTCTGGTCTGGAAAGTAAGTCCCTTGCTGCAGCTGTTCATACAGACCAGAGTTCCTGAAGATGCGAGCATCATGTACCTTTCCCGGCCATCCCACGTTGATGTTGGTGAAACGTCCCTTGTGATCCATCCATGCTTGCAGCACCATTGAAAAGTACCCCTTTCGATTTATGTACTGGCTGCCTTGGTGCTCCGGTCCCAAGATAGAGATATGTGTTCCATCTATCGCCCCACCACAGTTAGGAATCCCATTGCAGCAAAGCCATCCACTATGACCTGCAAATTTCCCAGAATCACTATCCTTCATAGCAGCAGCTCAGCACATTTCCCAGAATCACTGCCCACTCCAAATTGATTCCCGACTGACCGGTAGGTGTCTGGCATTGCAAGCTTCCAGAGGGCTATTGCCACTCGCTTGTGAACTGTGAGGGCTGCTCTCATCTCGGTATTCTTGTGCTTCAGGGCAGGGGAAAGCAAGTCACAAAGTTCCATGAAAGTGCCCTTACGCATGCGAAAGTTTCGCAGCCACTGGGAATCATCCCAGACCTGCAACACTATGCGGTCCCACTAGTCTGTGCTTGTTTCCCGGGCCCAGAATCGGCATTCCACTGCATGAGCCTGCCCCATTGCCACCAGGATGGCCAAATTGCCGGGGCCTGTGCTTTGAGAGCAGTCTGTGCCCATGTCCACATCACTCTCATCACTGCTCTGTCATTGCCTCCTTGTCTGCTTTTGCAGGTTCTGGTACTGCATATACTGCATGATGGTGCGCAAGGTGTTTACAATGCTCGTAACTGCCGTGGTGATCTGAGCGAGCTCCATGCCTACGGTGCTATGGCGTCTGCAGGAGAGTAGGAGAGCAGAGTTGCAGGGGAAGCGGTGGTTGGATGACCAGTTTTGCAGACTTACTGCACCATCTGCTGCCAGGACGCAACAGCTGAGCGGGCTGCATGTTTGCAGTGGTATGGCAAGACAAAGAGCAGCCGAGCAGAGCTGCAGTGGAAGTGGTCTTGTGAGACCACCAGGAGAGCAGGAGAGCAGAGTGGCAGCGGAAGCGGTAGTTCAATGACGATGGTTTGCAGATCTATTGCACCGTCTGCTGCCAGGACACAACAGCTGAGTGGGCTGCATGCTTCCAGTGGTATGGCAAGACAAGAGCAGCCGAGCAGAGTTGCAGCGGAAGCGGCCATGTGAGACCACCAGGAGAGCAGGAGAGCAGAGTGGCAGCGGAAGCGGTGGATGACGACGGTCATACAGAGGACCTGCGAGGTGGATTCATAGCATCAGGAGAGCAGAGTGGCAGTGGAAGCGGTCATTTGATGACGACGGTTAGCAGTCCTACTGCACCGTCTGCTGACAGCAGTGTGGCGCCTGCACGGCAAAAAGGTGCGAAACGATTGTCTGCCGTTGCTTTCACAGAGGGAGGGGTGACTGACGACATGTACCCAAAACCACCCGCGACAATGTTTTTGCCCCATCAGGCACTGGGAGCTTAACCCAGACTTCCAATGGGCAGCGGAGACTGCAGGAACTGTGGGATAGCTACCCACAGTGCAACGCTCCGAAAGTCGACGCTAGCCTTGGTACTGTGGACGCACTCCACCGACTTAATGCGCTTAGGGGGACACACAATCGACTGTATAAAATCGCTTTCTGAAAAATCGACTTCTATAAATTCAACCTAATTTTGTAGTGTAGACATACCCTGAGTTTGGTGCTTGAGCTGCTTGTGCAGAACAGTCAGTGTGCTCCAAAGTGGAAGGCAGCACTCAGAGCCTTCAAAGGCAGCAGCCTGCCCACCAGCGTGTGAGGCGTTGGGCCTCCAGCCAGCCCTGCTCAAGCTTCACATCCAGCAGCTTCCTTGCCATTGTGTTTGGATGACAGACACAGCGGGCCATCCGTAGGAGGGACACTGGGCCAGAGGAACGGGCCCAGCATCCAGCAAGGGCCCATCACACTGGTGCTGTCAGCTACTCCCCCAGCTGGCCAATCAGAGATGGCGTGAGGGCAGGGCCTGTTCCGACTCACACAACCCAACCGCCCCAACAACAGATTGATTCCCATTGACTCCAGCAGGTGGAGGCAGCCACAGCAACTGCAGCGAGTTCGGACACCAGCATCACAGATGCTGCTTCTCCCTCCGCCCCCGGAACTAGGGGGAGCTGGGCCTGGGATGTAACTCCATCACTGCGGCTAAGTGCTCGTGGCAGGGTGCCTGGCTCCACCACTTCTGTCAACATTGATCAGACTGAATCCCAGCCCATTCTCACTGCATCGGGCCAGAGCTGCTCTTCAGCAATGGGTCATCTGACCCCATTCCAGACAAAAGGCCCAACCCTCTGGGAGCAGCAAGGACAGTGGGGTGGGGCCAGCAGATACTCAGCAGCATGGGCCTGTTAATGTTCGGTATGGGGAGGCATTCCAAAGAACAGATGCAGGGAGAGGGTGCTTGGGGTGTGTCACGGAGTCCCCAGGCGATGCTCTGGAACTGATCCCTACGAAGCCAGTCAGGACCCTGGGGAAGTCTCCTTTCTGTGAGCAGACTGTCTTCAGGACACACAGCTCACACAACTTCCACCTTCCTGGATCTGACCTCAGAGCATTCAGCCTCCTCTGCCCCTCTGTGCGTTTCCCACAGCGAGTCCGCCCAGGTGGGCTCCTGGGGAAGCCAGAGGGTCCTGCACCCCAACTTCACAGTCAGACGTGACTCTCAGCCAGCCAGTAAAACAGAAGTTTATTAGACGACAGGAGCATGATCTAAAACAGAGCTTGTAGGTGCAGAGAACAGGACGGCTCAGCCGGGTCCATTTTGGGGGACAGTGAGCCAGACAACCACGTCTGCACTTCACTCCTCATCCCCAGCCAGCCCCCAACTTAAAACTCTCTGCAGCCCCTCCTCCTCTGGGCTTTGTCCCTTTCCTGGGCCAGGAGGTCACCGGATTCCTTTGTTCTCCAACCCCTTTAGCTCTCACCTGGCAGGGGGGAAGGGCCAGGCCATCAGTTGCCAGGAAACAGGGTGTTGGCCATTCTCTGTGTCCAGACCCCTGCACACACCTGCCCTCTAGGGCTCTGCAACGATCATACACCCTTAACCCACCACCTAGATACTTAAGAACTGCATAGGGGAAACTGAGGCACCCTCACAATGTTCAGAGGAAACATTAAGAACAGTCCCGCTTCATCACAGGGTGACCTACCCAAACGGCCTGTGTGACTTGGCACCAGCCCATCAGCTGAGATGTTCACAGCCCAGCCTGCTCTTTCACTCCAGATGCACCGAGAGCTGCAGCTCTAGTCTCGGCAAATGCTTCTGGCCAAAAGTTTCTGAGGAAGTCAGAAGTGGGTTAAGAACAGGGTCTTACCGACGAATGGGGATGGCCTGGGTCAGGAGCAGGACTCTGCACCGGCTCACACGTGGTACATAAAACAGCCTCTCCAGCAAGTCACCAGGGTCTGTGCTCCAGAAATTCCTGGTCTCAGGCATTCAAACATCTCAGCTCCCCTCCCCACAGACATGCACACACAGGCATGTGCACACACAAACGTACAAGCACACACATGCATGCAGACATGCATACACACACACATGGACGAACACACACACACACACATGCACACAAGCACGCAGATGCATACATGTACCAGATACTGTTGGAGCCACTGTCCAGGTACGCAGCTCAGCAGCACAGTCAGCGGTTGCTTGTCCCTTCGGCACTACCAGGAGCTTGGCCTGGTGCATAGAGACATGAACACAAACAAATGGGGGCCCTTGGTGGTTGAGTGGCTGGTCCTGAGGCCTGTCCCTCCCTTGTTGCCCTTCTAGGAGCGGTAGCACTGGTTGCCATGGTAACCCCTCTGCCACTGCGCTAATGAGTCTCTGCAGATCAGGTTAATTGACCCTTGGCAATAACCGGGCAGTGCCCCTCCGAGTGTGACACATGCCCCGTGAGTCTGATGCACGCACTGGTGTAGGCTTAGGGCTTGGTGAGGTGGCCCTGCACCTCAATCAGCTGATGGACAGGGGGCCAGAGCCTCCCAGAGGCATAGGCTGTCTGTTTAGAGGGAAAAGTCTGGGCTTCTGAGCCCAGCACCACCTGGGGGCAGTCAGCCCCTGGAGGGACTGGAACTGCCCCTTCCCTGGGGGGATACCTCTGCCTAGCAATGGGTGTGAGCCATCGGGGGGGCTGCACCAGTGCTGGCTGCGTGCTCCCTGCATGAATAGCCAAGCTTGCCACTGCTCAGTAGCCATGGCCAAACCACGCCCAACTGCCAACAGAGACAAGGCTGCAGACAGCAACCCCATGTTCTGCGTGCGGCCTGCCCTGGTGCCAGGGGCTGCCTGGACTGGGACACAGGGATCGCCAGCCTGCACCAGCTCCTCCTCTCAGAGGCAGCATAGGCCAGAATTCCTGGACCAGAATTCCTGTCCCAGTGAGGTCATGGGAAACCCTCTGCCCAGGATTCACCACTGCAAAGAGCCTTGGCTACATGCCGCACGCCAGTGAGTGCACAGATGGGATCTCTTGGGGGCTCCGGGATGGGGAGACAGGCTGCAGGGACGGCCAGAGTGAGTTTGGTGCTGAAGGTGAAAGCCAGTTTTCTGTGCGCACAGACACATGCATGTAGACACAGGCAGGCACACACGCATATGTGAATGAATGCACTCACATGCAGGCAGACTGGCATGCATACACACATGGACATACACACAGGCACACACAGAGATCAGACTCACATGCACACACGCATACACCTGCACAGACTTACAGGCACAGGCTTTCATACACATGCATGTGCATGAGCACATCAGACGCGCACACACTGCCGTGAAAAGGGAAGGCAGAGGGATGACAGCATCAGTAATATTGTTCTGTAAGTGCAGGGGACCCTGGGAGGGTGTATGCAGGGGAGACTCTGCTCTGGGAGTTGGGAAGTGTATGTGGGGGAGGGTGATGTATTGGGATTGGGGTATGTGGAAGGGGCTGTATTGGTCAGGGATGCGGCCTGTGACTGGGGATAGGGATGGGTGTATGAGGCACAACAGAGGGGGCGTCCATCCACACCAAGGAACAAAGCCTAGGCTGAGCTGCCCCCCTGCCATGGGGATTCTCCCTTCCCTGGCTCCCAAATAGGACATGGCGAGTCGCAGCCCATGGCAAGCACATTGCCACCAACTTCCTGCCGATTAACAACAGGGTGATTCACAGCAATGCCCTCCCTGTTCATCCTCCAGCCACATGGATCTGGGTGTGCTGCACCCACTGCCCGGCCCAGAGCGCCTTTAATGGGGGAGAGATGGGCAGGCACCAGGCTCTAGTGGCACCTGGACACTACACAGGATATGAGAGGAACGAGTATCATCCCCTGGTGCAGGGTGTGAGAGGAAGCCTGGCAGCTTGTAACCATCGGCGCTAAGAAGTCATTCTATGCGGCTGCAGACAGATGAGGACAGGTAGGCTGTGGCCACCACAGAAAAGAGGATTCAGGATTTCCACACAGCTAGAAGTTTAAAATTGATCCCAGGTCCTCAGTGTGGAAATTATGGAAGATCCTGCTCCATTAAGCGCCCTGTGTTCATGCCCTATGCACTCCTGTAACAGTCCTTGTATAAAATGTACCTGGTAAGGTGACATTTGAAAACTAATAACTCACTGATCATTAGTGTTCTTGCGTGATGTACATATGCAGTGAGTATTAAGAAGTCTGGATATATGCTAGAATTACTGTCTAAAGTGCTATGTTTGAATACAAGTGAATGCTAACTCCAGTTAATGTGTCAAGCTGTGGGTTTTGTGGCTTTAGAGGAACAAACAAACCTAATGATTTCTCTGAGCTGTCCAAGAAAGGGCTGGACATTGCAGTTTGGGGGAAATTTGGGACTGGAAGCATGTTGGGATCACCCTGCTGGTTACAACCGAGGCTGTTGCAAGCTAGAGTGGGGCTGCAGACAGGCTGCTGGGGTCAGAGCTGCTGACCCAGGGCTGTCGAGTACACAGACAGTCAGGGTGTGACCTGCATGTGGTAGGCTGTCCCTCCAGGCTGGGAGCTACAGCCACAAAGCATTGTGAGGCACCCAGGGTTGCAGAGCAAGTGGTGACACAACCACTCACTGGGTTGGATTGTCCCCTGAACTCTGCCACAGACACCACTCAAGATCCAACTGGAGAGATGGATGAGATGTGGATGGCAACTTAGCCCAACTTGTAAGAAAATCAAGCTTGTCCACAAAGAGTTCTCCAGCCTCCAAGGCAGATAGATGATCCTTGTGGGGATACAGTACTCAGAAGAATTGGAAGAACATACTGCAAGAGATAGGCGGACAACAGGACAGCATGCTGCCTTCCCAGGGCCAAGGTAAGAGATGTTACACTAAGGTTGGATAGGCTTCTAAAAGCAACAGGAAAGGATCCGTTGGTGATGACTCTGCGTTGCAGGATATGTTGCAGATTGCAGATGACTTCAGGGAACTCGGAAATGTGCTGAAGAAGAAGAATGTCCAAAGCGATCGCCTCTGAGAGCCTTCCGATCCCCCAAGCCAAGGAAGGCAGAAGATTCTGGAAGTGAACCGCCGGCTATGTAAGTGTCATAAAGATTTGGGGATCTTGGTGGATAATCATCTGAACGTGAGCGTCCAGTGTGACGCTGTGGCCAAAAGGGCTAGTGCAACCCTTGGATGCATAAACATCTGGAGTAGGAGCAGAGAGTTATTTTACCTCTGCATTTGGCACTGGTGCGACCGGTGCAGGAATCCCGTGTCCAGTTCTAGTGTCCTCAATTGAAGAAGGATGCTGATAAATTGGAGAGGGTTCATAGAAGAGACATGAGAATTATGAAAGGATTAGAAAACCTGCCTTGTAGTGATAGACTCAAGGAGCTCAATCTATTTAGTTTAACAAAGAGAAGGTTAAGGGGGGACTTGATCACAGTCGGTAAGTATCTACATGGGGAACAGATATTGAATAATGAGCACTTCAATCTAGCAGAGAAAGGATAACATGATCTAACGGCTGGAATCTGAAGCTAGATAAATTCAGACTGGAAATAAGGTGTAATTTTTTAACAATGAGAGTAATTAATCACTGCAGCAATTTACCAAGGGGTGTGATGGATTCTCTATCACTGACAACTGTTCAATCAGGGATTGGATGTTCTTCTAAAAGCTCTGCTCTGTGAATGATTCTGGGACAGTTCCATTGCCTGTGTTATACAGAGGGTCAGACTAGATCAGTGACTCTCAACCTTTCCAGACTTCTGGACCCCTTTCATGAGTCTGATTTGTCTTGCATACCCCCAAGTTTCACCTCACTTAAAAACTACTTGCTTATAAAATCAGACATAAAAATACAAAAGTGTCACAGCCACTAGTATTGACAAATTGCTGACTGTCTCATTTTTACCATATAAGTATAAAATAAATCAATTGGGATATAAATGTTGTACTTACATTTCAGTGTACAGTATATAGACCAGCATAAACAAGTTATTGTCTGTATGAAAGTTTAGTTTGTACTGACTTTGCTGGTGCTTGTTATGTAGCCTGTTGTAAAACTAGGTAACTATCGAGATGAGTTCTGTACCCCCTGGCAGAGCTCTGGGTACCCCCAGGGGTACACGTACCCCTGGTTGAGAACCACTGGCCTAGATGATCACAATAGTCCCTTTGGCCTTTGGTCCACAATGGCCATGGACTCTATGAACCTAGCAGTGGCAGTGTCTCTACCATCAGTGTAGGTGTCTCACACCCTTTAGCACTGGTGGGGGGCGGGTTTAATCACACCCATTAGCTCTAGTGAGGTCTCTGCCCCATTGCCGGGGGTCTCACACCCTGTGCACTACAGCTTGCCATAGTAGTGAGCAGAGCTGGTGAAACCATTCCTGGGGAATCCCTGAGGCTGATCTCTGAGGACAGATCCGTTGTTCAGGAGGAGTCATTGCATCGTCTGTGGAAGCCCATTTCCATCTGGGGGGTATGCGAGCTGTTCCCATCAGGTATGTGCAGGGACTGGCCCAGTCAATAACCCAGGGCTGTTTGTACTCTTCCACTGGATGAGTGAACAAGGAGTCGCTTTCTCCTTTGGGGGGATTTTGTACCATCTGCGGGCATCACAAGCCTTTCCCTGGGTCCCCGGTGGCTTCTTGAACAAGTGAGAACAGGCCCCAGCAACAGGAGCCAACACAAGCTGGCGCTTCTAACCCTGTTGCCAAGTGCTCTGACTGGCTGGCAGAACCCACCTCGGACCTGCTAGGCTGGCTCAGTACATGGGGAAGGAGGGAGCAGGAGGCAGACGGCACTTGGCCATGCAGTGGGGCTGGGAATGCCTCACTGGTGGGGGACATTGCAGGGTGTGAGTCCCATAGGTGTCGGAGACCCAGTCATTAGTGTGACATGGAGCCCTGTCCTGGTGTTCATGCCCTCCACTGCAGACACCCTTCCCAGCTCACCATAAACAAAAATTGCTGCCCCTCTCCCCCGCCACGGCCCCCTCCTGCCCTATTTAAACCCAGCCTGGGATTGGACAGGGCAGCAAACACCAGCAGTGCCAGACCAGGAGACGGGGGGGGTGAGTTCCACAACTGAGACCCCTTTGCTGAAACATCCTGCTGGGAGCCCTTCTCTTCTCTGCCAGTGGGCTGAGCACAGACTCAGGGGAAGGGAGGCGGTCAGGACCAAATGAGCCAGGTGCTGCCTGTCTGGAACTGCACAGCCTGAACCCAAGCATGTCAGTGTCACTGGAAAGTGCTGGGAACAGGGCAGGCTATTGAGCCCGTCACATCAGTGGCCTGTGTGGGATGGGGCGTGGCCACATGTGCAGCTACTTCAGATAGCGATTGCCCTTTGAATTCACCCTGCCATTAGCTGAATTAACTGTCCAATGCAGGCAAGTGCCTCGTGGCTGCATGGCTCTCTGGGCTTTGCTGGGGTATTCCTGGAAGCCCAAGTGGAAGCAGACAAATTTTCGAAAGTGGCCACTGAGTTGGGGGTGCCTCAGGATCTGGGCACCCATGCTGAGACACTGTAAAGGCTGGCTAAGCGCGGCAACCAGGATCAGTGGCCACGGGTGGAAACGTAGTCCTCACGGCGTGGCAGTTGGGAGCAACAGCAGCCGCTGGATGCTGTGCATCGTGGGGAGCAGCTTCACTGATGTGATTTTTACATATGGTCAAATATTTATGACAAAACAATTTGTGGATAATTAATTCAGAGACTGATGGCAAAGCTCCTCCGATTTATTCTATGAGTGCCAACTACTCATGGGCAAAGCTGGCGAAGAGTGGGCAAGTGTGTTCATAAATCATTCATCATTTAGTGATGAAAACATCATCAAATAAACTTGGCCTGAATGCTCTCCAGCCAGCAGGAATGCTAGTGACTGTACGGAACACCGGGACGTGGGCACCAAGGAAACCACATGGAAACTCCCCGCAAACTACAGGATTGTCAAGAAGCTTAGCGAGATGGAAGCACAGGCATGGGCAGCGTGACAACAGAGGAAATAGCAGTCCAATCCTTGACCACTTTAGCTAAATCGATATCGGGCCGAGTTCAGAGTCTCCACACAAGGGGGCTGCCCCGGCTTAATTGTGGCAATTTCTAAGCCAATTTAGCTCAATTGGTGAAGTTTTCTCCTGGATCCAAGGCCATGGTGGGGCTCTCTGGACCTGCGAGATGCTCTGGGGAAGAGCTCTTGGGCCATTGTGGATCCCCAGGCCTGTAAGGTTGGGAAACCAAAAGCAAATGTCCAGCAGAGGCTGAGTGCTCCAGACGAGCATTGGCAAAACGATGAAGCTGGGGCCAGATTGCTAGCTGAGTAAGTTACCAATGCTCCACTTAAGTGAGGGAGTACTACTGATGTCAGTAGGGCCTGTCAGTTCACCCCAGCAGAGGATCTGGCCCAGAAAATGGGCCTCATTCTCCCCTGCCCTGCACTGTCAATGTCACTCGGAGCTGTGCATTCTGATTGAGGGGATGTTACAGCCACACTGCACCCACTCTGCCTGGCTGCCAATGGTGGCCACATAGCCAGGACTAAGGACACCAGCTTGGCCATTATCTCGCTCCTGGAACCATGCAACGCCCCCCTGGTCCCTTGAGGGCACCTTCCCCCAGCCCAGCAGCTGATGGACTGCAGTGTGGGGTTACCAAAGGTGGGTCATGTCAGATTAACCTTATCTCCTTCTTTGAGAAGATAACTGACTGTTTAGATAAGGGAAATGCAATAGATCTAATACACCTGGACTTCAATAGAGGTTTTGACATGGTACCACATGGGAAGCAATTAGATAAATTAGAAACTGTGGGATTTCTCCCCAACCCCCACCATTTTTGTGGGTTTGTTTTTTATCTCCTTCCTCTGAAGCATCAGGGCTGGCTGTGGCTGGAGATGGGACATTGGGCAGGCAGGTCAGGGCTCTCAGGTGGCACTGAGCACTCTCTCTCTCAGGTGCTTGGCTGGTGGTTTGTGCTCACATACAGAGGCACCAAATTCCCCAGTTCCCAGGTGCTCAAGCCCCCCCCCCCCGCTCTACCCCAGGCCCCTCCCCAACTCCATCCCTTCCCCCAAGCTCCACCCCCCTCCTACGTGTACCTCAGCATGTCTTTCTATTTTGACCGGGATGATGTGGCTCTAAAGAACTTTGCCAAGTATTTCCTGCACCAGTCCCATGAGGAGCGTGAGCATGCTGGAAGACTCATGAAGCTACAGAGCCAGAGGGGCGGTCACATCTTTTTGCAGGACATCAAGAAACCAGATTGTGATGATTGGGAGAATGGGTTCACAGCAATGGAGTGTACCTTGCACCTGGAAAAGAATGTGAACCAGTCACTCCTTGATCTGCACAAGCTGGCAACTGACAGGAATGACCCTCATTTGTGTGACTTCATTGAACTCCACCCAGTTCCACCCCATCCCCCTGCCTCTTCCTGCCCCCGCTCTCTCCCTCCTGCCCACTGCTGAACAGCTGATCGCAGAGGGCGGGAGGGCTGGGGGGGAGGGAGAGGAGCTGATCGCAGGGGCTGCCGATGGGTGCTGAGCACCCACTATTTTTTTTCCATGCATGCTCCAGCCCTGGAGCACCCACAGAGTCTATGCCTGTGCTCACATGCTCAGGGTCTGACTGATTGCCATGGGTGGTGGTCGGGAAGGAATTTCCCCCAGATGAGATTGGCTGTGGCCATGGCAGTTTTACACCTTCCTCTGCAGCATGTGGGTGTGGGTCACTTGCCAGGATTATCTGGGTAAATCTAATTTAACCATTTCCCTGCCATTGTGGGGCCTCGAGCACTGGTGCGCCTTGGTCCCTCCTATTCTCTGCCTGTGCTCTAGTCTCCTGGGCACTGTAACATTTTGGTTGTTGGGTTTAGTGTGTGGCTGCTGGCTCGTGTTGGTGGCCTGGTGATCTCTTCTGGCCTTCAACTCTATGGCTCCGTCATGAATATAGCGGGAAGGGTAGCAACCTTAATGTATCCTTGGCAGCTGTACTGGATTGCCTTACCTATAAAGGGTTAAGCAATTAAAATAACCTAGTTGGCAGCTGACGAGAGGGACCAATGAGAAAAGAAAATACTTTCAAATCTGTGGGGGAAGCATTTGTTTGTTGTTCTCTTTTGTTGTTCTCTCTCCAGAGGGAGGGAGAAGCCAAGCACGTACAATACCTCCTGAAAATATACCTGGAATAATCCATCTAGAATCATATTTCACTAGGAGAGTGGTGAAGCACTGGAATGGATTAGAATCATAGAATCATAGAATATCAGGGTTGGAAGGGACCCCTGAAGGTCATCTAGTCCAACCCCCTGCTCGAAGCAGGACCAATTCCCAGTTAAATCATCCCAGCCAGGGCTTTGTCAAGCCTGACCTAAAAAACCTCTAAGGAAGGAGATTCTACCACCTCCCTAGGTAACGCATTCCAGTGTTTCACCACCCTCTTAGTGAAAAAGTTTTTCCTAATATCCAATCTAAACCTCCCCCACTGCAACTTGAGACCATTACTCCTCGTTCTGTCATCTGCTACCATTGAGAACAGTCTAGAGCCATCCTCTTTGGAACCCCCTTTCAGGTAGTTGAAAGCAGCTATCAAATCCCCCCTCATTCTTCTCTTCTGCAGGCTAAACAATCCCAGCTCCCTCAGCCTCTCCTCATAAGTCATGTGTTCTAGACCCCTAATCATTTTTGTTGCCCTTCGCTGGACTCTCTCCAATTTATCCACATCCTTCTTGTAGTGTGGGGCCCAAAACTGGACACAGTACTCCAGATGAGGCCTCACCAATGTCGAATAGAGGGGAATGATCACGTCCCTCGATCTGCTCGCTATGCCCCTACTTATACATCCCAAAATGCCATTGGCCTTCTTGGCAACAAGGGCACACTGCTGACTCATATCCAGCTTCTCGTCCACTGTCACTGATTACCTAAGGAGGTGGTAGAATCTCCATCCTTACAGGTTTTTAAGGCCCGGCTTGACAAAGCCTTGGCTGGGATGATTTAATTGGTGTTGGTCCTGCTTTGAGCAGGGGGTTGGACTAGATGACCTCCTGAGGTCTCTTCCAACCCTGATATTCTACGATTCTATGATCTAAAACCACAGAAACTGTGAGTAGGGCAAGGAAATGCATTAGGTTACCTTTTGTTTTGACTTGTGAATTTTCCTATGCTACAGAGGTAGTTTCATTCCTGTTTTTGTAACTGGGAAGCTGAGCCCAGAGGGGAATCCTCCGTGTTTAAAATCTTTTATTACCCTGTAAAGTTATCTTCCATTCTGATTTTGCAGGTGTGATTCTTTTACTTTTTTCTTTATAAATAAAGTTCTTCTTTTAAGAACCTGATTGATTTCAGGTTTCAGAGTAGCAGCGGTGTTAGTCTGTATTTGCAAAAAGAAAAGGAGTACTTGTGGCACCTTAGAGACTAACCAATTTATTTGAGCATAAGCTTTCGTGAGCTACAGCTCACTTCATTGGATGTAGCTCACGAAAGCTTATGCTCAGATAAATGTGTTAGTCTCTAAGGTGCCACAAGTACTCTTTTTCTTTTTGATTGATTACAGTGTCCTGAAGACAAAGGGTCTGGTCCGCTGGTCTGCGGGAGAGCAGTGGGCCGGGGGCTCTCCTTGGCTCTAGTGTCACAGACTCACAGGACTTGCGCTCTCTCTCGGCTCCGTACGGTCCCTGAGAGAAACTCCCTTCAGTTTGACAGCTCTTCTCGGGGGTTCACTCTCTCTTGGGGGTTAAGCTGTAGGCCCCTCTGCCTCCTGGAACCGCACCTCTCTGAGCCCTCAACAGGCCTGTCTCTCGCCGTGGGCCCCCTCAGGGAGCCCACTCGCTCTGGACCCCCGGGGCCTCCACTCCCAGGGGGAATAATGCAACCCTGATCTATAGACCAGAGTGACTCTCAGACAGCGTAAAACAGAAGGGTTTATTGAGCATCTGAACACAGCACAGGAAACTCTCAGGGCCTCAGGCCTAGCAACCCTCAGCACAGTACATCTAGGTCTCTCCAGCCTCCAGGTGGGCTCTGGCTGCTCTCTCCTCCCAGCCCAGAGACCAGCTCCTTCCAGCCGAGGCATCCTAAATCACCAGCCCCAACAGCTCCTCCCCGTCCTTGGTCTTCTGTTCCAGGTAAACAGGTCTGGGGCCCTCTCTCTTCCATCCTTTGTTCCTCTCTGGCTGGAACTGGTTGGTCAGGTCACTGGGGTCCTCTCTCCTCAGTCCTTTGTCCTAGCACTGTCCAGAACCGGCTGACTGCCAAGCTGGGGTGGGCCTCTTTGTCACCAGGTCACCAGTTGTTGGGGTTTCCCATCTCCAGACCATTGTCCGGGGGTCCTGACCACACCTGGTCCTCTGCAACAACAAACACTCTCCCACCACCTTGTTAAACAAGCAGCACACAGGGAAACTGAGGAGCCATATGCTATTCATGTAAAACGCCACAAAAATCACCAGCTTCATCATAACTATGCTGAGGAGCCCCCCTGGGGCAGAGGGACCTTTGCACCCTGAACTGCACTGCCCCAGGGCTGGGCTGGACACTGCTGGGGGGTCTTTTACTGTAACTGCCAAGTCCCTGGGCCAGTGGCAGATTAGTCACAGGGCCAATGGGGCCCATGCCCAGGGACCCCTGCCAATTGGGGGCCCCAGAAATATGGGTGCCCCTGTACCCCACTCAGCCCGCCCGGCACGCCAGAAGTCCAAGTTCATGTACCTGGATGCATCCGATGAAGTGAGCTGTAGCTCACGAAAGCTTATGCTCAAATAAATTGGTTAGTCTCTAAGGTGCCAAGAGTCCTCCTTTTCTTTTTATCATTTCACAGTTGAAGCTGGAATAAGCAGCCTTGGGCTGAAAGACACGTCTCCAAAACTCAGTAAGTGGCTGGTGGTGCATAGCTCTCCTGCTACTAAGAGGCCCCATCTGCAAGCTTTCTGCCCCAAGGAATTCTTGTGCTGAAGTAGCATTTTATGGTTTCCCTCCCCAAACTGGTCTTCTGATTAAAGAGATGGTATCATGTCCAACGTGGCCCCAAATTAAGGTTTTTGGATGTTTAAAAGCAAAATGAAAAGTTCACTTCATTGGCGCTGTAGCTCATGAAAGCTTATGCTCAAATACATTTGTTAGTCTCTAAGGTGCCACAAGTCCTCCTTTTCTTTTTGCGGATACAGACTAACACAGCTGCTACTCTGAAAAGCAAAATGTTACTGACCCAAAGTCCAATAGAAACAGTCCTAGGATTTTCATGAATTCCAGCAGAAACAAGTTAAATAAATCCTCCCCTGCGCTATTGCAGGAGAAGCATGGAATGAGCCTTCCTGCTCAGTTTTCATTGTTCAGCTCAGACACAATGCAGAAAATAAACAGGAGCACCAGGCACGCGGAGCAGGGCATGCCCCCACACCCAAACCCCACTCCCTGGCAGGAGCGCCGGGTGGGTGGGAAGAGTGGGGCAAGCCCCCATGCCCTGATTCCATTTCCCTGGCAGGAGTGCCACGGGGAGGGCACAGGGGGCACTGCAGGCAGAAGGGGTGGAGAGGGCCCCACAAAACCCTAATCCACCCCTGCCCTGGGCTAGGGTATTCGCTCCTTTATTTCTGCCAGTCCCAGGAACAGCCCTCTGTGACTTACTGGGAATGGGCGGGAGTCAGTGGGGCCCACCGAGGGCTGGGCCTGGAGAGCCCTGTGCCGGGACCACCCACAGTGCCCACCTACCAGCTCGTAAGGCCTAGAGCAGTTGGCAAAGTGCTGGGAAGGCTGGAGAGCTGCAGCGTTTGCAGTGCCTGCTTGTGGTGCACACCTGCTCAGAGGCCCCTTGACCCACCTCCTCCTCCTGCTGATCCAGGTCAGCTGCTGCCTCTGGAGACCAGGATCCTGCTCTGCATCTCCCCGTCTGCTCTGGCCTGGCTCTGGTGTAGGGCCAGCCTGCCTGGAAGCAGGCCTAGTCCACCCTGTGGTTTGGAGGCTCTGCTGTTCATGTGTGGTCTGTGCAGGCAGACCAGCTGGCCCTGCCACCTCCCTGCTGGGCCCACTGCCCTTGCATAGAGAGCAGGCGTAGGGCTCCCAGGGCTGCACAGCGGGGCTAGCCGGAGTGGAAAATGCTTTGAGAGTGTCCCTAGTGAGACAGGCTGGGTGAGGATAGGTTTGCACAATTAAAGCTCTACAGCTGCGGAGGAGGGGGCCTGAGAGGCTGGGCTAGGGGGAACAGTGGACAGGCAAGGGCAAGCAGTCTGTGCTTGTCCTGCTAACCTGAACCAGGAGCTGCTCCCAGATGCTCCCAACCACTGCATTTGTAAGTGCTAATGGGCAGGCTGCGTCACAGTGTCTGGGGCTCTGGCCCTGAGAGACCGTCTGGGGTCAAACCCTGCAGCCAGCTTTAAATTAGGGCAAGAGACTCTTGTGGTCAGCAACAGCCTTGGCAGCTAAGAGCAGAGCATACACACTGCCAGTGCCAGGTTCTGGCTGGTCTCCAGAGGGGCCATCCCGGGCACGGCTGCTCAGCTGGCCAGACATCTGGAATAGCAGGTGTTGGCTGCTGCTGGCAGACGGATACAGGTCATGAACGGTCCCCGGCTCATCCCCCTTCTGAGTGCCTGTGGGCACCCTCATAGGTGCAGGAGATGCTCCCTGGCCAGTCTCAAACACCAGATGGGGCAGCATGGAGATCTGCAGAGCCTGTCCACTTGCAACCATTGTGCAAAACAGCAGTCACATGGCACCAGCCAGGCCCTGAGCCTGGGGTCACAAGGCCAGAATCGTGACTGAGAACAGGCAGGCAGCATGGAAGGGGAGGGCCATGAGGGCATGGTGTGGGACTGGAGGGCACGGGGGGAGGGCCATGGGGGTATGGCAGAGGGCAGGAGGGTATAGGAGGGGGTGAGCCAATAGGAAGGTGAGGGTGCTGGATGGCCATGGAGGCAGGTGGAGCACAGTCCTGGCACTGGCAGTGCCCCGGCATTCCTTCTGTTCCAGGTCACCCAGCCCGTGTAAAGGCAGCCAGGGCACAACCCCAGCTATGAGCGCTGCAGATCAGTGCTCCCCTCTCCTGGGCCTCTCGCCATTTCCCTGACCCCTGGCCACCTGCCCCCCCCATCTGCCCCCCCCATGCTGTGCAGCCAGGATGCCCTGGGGCTGCGCTATGCGGGGGACGCCACACAGCACTGTAGCTCATTCTCCTCACAGAAAGGGGCTCTTGTTTCCCCTCAGACTTGCTGCAGGGGGCAAGGAGGCCAGGCGCGACACGGGCAGCTGCCAGCCGCCACAAGCCTATTAGCACTTGGATAGCCAAGTGGGATCCAGCAGGCGTGGGGGGCTGCAGATCCCAACTCCCCCTGTCACCCGCCCCCACGATCGTCCCAGGGAGTACAAATGTCCGCACGCAAGGAGCTGGCTGCTGCTTCAGTGATGGGGGAGCTCCTGCCCCACACCAGCCCACAGGCCAGCAGGGACCTCCATGGGGACCCGGCCAGGAGCAGGGAGAGCCCAGGCCTTGCAGCCTCCACACACCCCTGCTGCAGCGTGTTGGGGGAAATGGGACGTGTGCCAGCACCTCCCCCTCCCCCAACAACTGCATGGGAAGGGCACGAGCACCATGTGGCCAGGCTCCCCAACATGGAGACCTCATCGTCCTGAGGCCAGCTACCGCCCCACTCCCTGTACTAACATCTCCCTCCCCCAACCCCTGCACCAGCACCTCCTCCCTAGCCTGATACCCTGATCCCTCCACCTGCATCTCCCCTCCCTTCTCCCCAACACCCCGAACCCTGAACCAACACCTCCCCTCCACTGACACCCCAATCCCTGCACCACCTTCCAGTCCCTCAACCCAATCCCTGCATCAACACTTCCCCCATCCTTCCCCTGCATGAACACCTCCCCACCCCTCCCCGACCCCATGCACCAACACCGCCTCTTCCCTCCCACAATTCCTGCACCAATACCTCCTCCCTCCCCTGACACCCTGATCCCTACACCTGCAACTCCCCTCTCCCTCCTCCCATCCGGATCCCTGTACCAATACCTCCTCTGATCCCCGCACCAACACCTGTCCCCTCCCCAGCACCCTGATGCCTGAGTCAACATCCCTGCACACTGAGACCCCTCCCTCACACTAAATCCCTGCACTCAGACCTCCTTCCTACCCCAAGGGTCTAATAGAGACTGACATGGGTAGGCTGTAAGCCTGGCGTTCCCGGCCTATGCCCTGCACAGTAGGTATCTTGGAGGGCACTGGAAAGGGCACCTGAAGAGGTGTTGAATCGTCTGGCGGTGGGTAGAAGCTGCCCGCTGAGGCTGTGCAGAGCACTAGCAGCCCGGCATTGTCTAATGGACTCATCAAACCCTATTGCTCAGGGTTCCACAGAAAGCCCATTCTCCATGCCACAAAAGGGGCAGAGGGCCATTCCGTTCTGGCAACCCGGCTTCTGAATCACCAGACAGGGATCACTTCCAAGAGTGGCACTGGTGGCCCCTGCGAATCTGCTCTCCATGGGACCACTTGCCCGACAGGCTCACTCCAGCCTGGGGGGGTGACATGCAGCTGGCATGCTCAGATGCCTGGAGACAGGCCCTGTATGACAACCTTCGCTCACAGGGCCAAGCTGGGAGTCTGGGCTCCCAGGGCTCTGGGTCAGTTGTGATAGCAGAGCCCCCACCTGGTGGAGCGTTCCTTCCTACTGGCCTCTTGTGGGCCAGGGTTGCATTCTCTCCTGCTGGCTCTAGTGGGGACTGTGGCCGAGTTCCCTCTTGCTGGCTCTAGCAGGGCAGGAGGCTGTGTTCCTAGGTGTTGGCTCCCGCAGGACCTCGGGCAGCGTTCCCTCCTGCCAGATCTAGAAGGACCTGGGGTCATGTTCCCTCCTGCTGCCTCTTGTGGGGTCTGGAGCTAAGTTCCCTCCTGCCAGCTCTAGCAGAGCTAGATGCTGCATTCACTCCTGATGGCTCCCACAGAGGCTGGTGCTGCATTCCCTTCTGCTGGCTGCCGTGGGGCCTGGAGCCACGTTCCGTCCTGGTGGCTCCCACAGGACCTGGGGCCCTGTTCCTGTCTGCGGGCTCCCGCAGGGCCTGGGGCCAAGTTCCCTCCCACGGGCTCTCATGGGGCCATGGGCCACGTTACCTCCTGCTGGCTAGAGCAGGGCCTGGAGCTGCATTCCCTGCTGCTGCCTCTAGTGGGGCCTGCAGCCGCGTTACCTCCTGCCGACTCTAGCAGGGTCTGGGACCGCGTTTCCTCCTGCTGAGTTCCATGGGGCCTGGGGCCACGTTCCCTCTTGCTGACTCAAGGAGGGCCTGGGGCCACATTCCCTCCTGCCAGATCTAGCAGGACCTGGGGTCAAGTTCCCTCCTGCTGGCTCTTGTGGGGCCTGGGCCGCATCCCCTCCTGGTGGCTCCCGCAGGGCCTGGGGTCACGTTCCCTCGAGTCAGCTCCCATAGGGCCTGGGGTCACATTCCCTTCTGTCAGCTCCAGCGGGCCCTGGAGCCGCATTCCTTCCTGTCGGCTCTAGTGGGGCCTGGGGTCGTGTTCCCTCCTGATGGCTTCAGGAGGACCTGGGGCCGCGTTCCCTCCTGGTGGCTTCAGGAGGGCCTGGGGCCATGTTCCCTCCTGCCGACTCTTGCGAGGCCTTGGGCCTCATCCCTCCTGCTGGTTCTGCAGGGCTTAAGGCCCCGATCCCTCCTACTGACTCCACAAGGCCTGGAACCGCATTCCCTCCTGGTGGCTCCCGCGGGGCTTGGGTCTGTGTTCCCATCTGCCAACTCTAGCAGGACCTGGGGACACATTCCTTCCTGCTGGCTCCTGCGGGGCCTGGAGCCGCGTTGCCTCCTGCCAGCTCTAGCGGGGACAGGGGCCACATTCCCTCTTGCTGGCTCTAGCAGGGCCAGAGGCTGCGTTCCCTCCTGCCGGCTCCTGCATGGCCTGGGGCCGCATTCCCTCCTGCTGGCTCCTGTGACGCCTGGAGCCGTGTTCCCTCCTGCCAGCTCCCATGGGGCCTGGGGCCACATTCCCTCCTGCTGGCTCTGCAGCGCTTAAGGCCTTCTATGATGAGATAACTGGCTCTGTGGATGAGGGAAAAGCAGAGGACGTGTTATTCCTTGACTTTAGCAAAGCTTTTGATACGGTCTCCCACAGTATTCTTGCCAGCAAGTTAAAGAAGTGTGGGCTGGATGAATGGACTATAAGGTGGATAGAAAGTTGTCTAGATCGTCGGGCTCAACGGGTAGTGATCAATGGCGTAATGTCTAGTTGGCAGTTGGTATCAAGTGGAGTGCCCCAAGGGTCGGTCCTGGGGTCTGTTTTGTTCAATATCTTCATTAATGATCTGGAGGATGGTGTGGATTGGACCTTCAGCAAGTTTGCAGATGACACTAAACTGGGAGGAGTGATAGATACGCTGGAGGGTCTACCAGGCCCTGGGACTACATTCCCTCATGCCTGCTCTTGGGGAGCCTGGAGCTGCATTCCTACCTGCCAGATCCCGCAGGGCCTGGGGCAGCATTCCCTCCTGCTGACTCTTGTGGGGTCTGGGGCCGTGTTCCCTCCTGCCGGCTCTAGCAGGGCCTGGCGCTGCGTTCCCTCCATCTGACTCTAGCAGGGCCTGGGGCAGCTTTCCTTCCTGCTGGCTCCCACAGGACCTGGGGCCGTGTTCCCTTCTGTCAGATCTAACAAGATTTGAACGCTCCCGCAGGGCCTGGGGCCGCATTCCCTCCTGCCAACCATAGCAGGGGCTGGGGCCGCGTTCCCTCCTGCCAGCTCCCACAGGGCCTGGGGCCACGTTCCTTCCTGCCAGATCTAGCAGGGCATGGGGCCACTTTCTTCTGTGCCAGCTCCCGCAGGGCCTGGGGCTGCATTCCCTCCTGCCAGCTCTTGTGGGGCCTCGAGTCCACAGGCACCGGCTTCTGCTGGTGCCAGTGGGTGCTCGACCCGCCCCTGTCCCCAGCACCACGCCGACTCCAACCCTGCCTCGCCCCCTCCCATCCCTGCCCCGTCCCCATTCCAACCCTTTCCCCAAAGTCCCCGCCCCAACTCCGCCTCTTCCCTGCCTCCTCCCCTGAGCATGCTGCATTCCCACTCCTTCCCCCTTCCTCCCAGAGCTTGTTGCGCCGCGAAACAGCTGTTTCGCGGAAGCAAGCACTAGGAAGAGAAGCAGGGATGTGGCGCGCTCAGGGGAGGAGGCGGAGGTGAGGTGGGGCGGAAGCGGGTTGGGAGGGGAGCTTGGCTGCCGGTTGGTGCAGGGCACTCACCAATTTTTCTCCGTGGCTGCTCCAGCCCCGGAGCACCCATGGAGTTGGTGCCTTTGCTTGAGTCTTGTTCCCATCTTCTGAATCCCGTGGGGCCTCGGGCCACGTTCTGTCCTGCTGCCTCCCGCAGGGCCTGGAGCAGCGTTCCCTCCTGCCAGCTCTAGTAGGGCTGGGCCGCGTTCCCTTCTTGTGGCTCAAACAGGGCCTGGGGCCACATTCCCTCCTGCCAGCTATAGCAGGGGCTGGGGCCACGTTCCCTTATGTCGGCTCCCGCAGGGCCTGGGGCCGTGTTCCCTCATGCCGGATCTAGCAGGTCCTGGGGCTGTGTTCCCTATTGCTGGCTGCCACGGAGCCTGGAACCGTGTTCCCTCCTGCCAATTCCCGCAGGGCCTGTGGCCGTGTTCCCACCTGCCAGCTCCAGCAGGGACTGGACTGCGTTCCCTCCTGACCACTCTAGCAGGGGCTGGGGCCGCGTTCCCTCTTGACTGCTCTAGCAGGGCCTGGGTCCGCATTTCCTCCTGCCGGACCTAGCAGGGCCTGGGGCCGCTTTCTCTCCTGCTGGCTCTTGTGGGGCCTGAGGCCTCATTCTCTGCTGCCGGATCCTGAAAGGCCTGGGCCGTGTTTCCTCCTTGTGGCTCCCGCAGGACCTGGGGCCGCGTTCCCTCCTACCGCATCTAGCAGGGCCTGGGGCCGTGTTCCCTCCTGCCGGCTCTACCGGGATCTGTGCCACGTTCCCTCTTGCCAGTTTCAGTGGGTCCAGAGGCCGCTTTCCCTGCTGCCAGCTCTAGCAGGGTCTGGGGTCGCATTGAATCCTGCTGGCTATAGCGGGGCCAGGGGCCGCGTTCCCTCCTGCTGGCTCTAGCAGGGCCTCGGTCAGCTTTCCTTTGTGCCAGCTCCTGCAAGGCCTGGGGCCACATTCCCTTCTGCCAGATCTAACAGAACATGGGGCCGGGTTCCCTCCTGCCAGCTCCAGATGGGCCTGGGTCGCGTTCCCTCCTGGTCGCTCCTACAGAGCCTGGGGCCGCATTCTCTTCTGCCAGCCATAACAGAGGCTTGGGCTGCTTTCCCTCCTGCCAGCTCCCACTGGGCCTGATCCCGCGTTCCCTTCTGCCAGTTCTTGTGGGGTCTGGGGCTGCGTTCCTTCCTGGCCAGCTGCCGCAGGGCCTTGAGTTGTTTTCCCTCCTGCCAGCTCCCACTGGGCTTGATGCCGCGTTCCCTCTACTGAATCTAGCAGGGTCTGGGGCCGCGTTCCCTACTGCCAGTTCTTGTGAGATCTGGGGCCGCGTTCTCTCCTGCCGGCTCCAGAGGGGCCTGGGCTGTATTCCCTCCTACCAGATCTAGCAGGGTTTGGGGCAGCATTCTCTCCTGCCATCTCTTGTGGGGCCTCTAGTCGTTTTCCTTTCTTCTGACTCCCGTGGAGCCTGAAGCCATGTTCTGTCCTGCTGCCTCCCGCAGGGCCTGGAGCCGCGTTCCCTCCTGCCAGCTCTAGCTGGGCCTGTGGCTGTGTTCCCTCCGGTTGATCCCGCAGGGACTGGGGCCATGTTCCCTCCTGCTGGTTCTAGCAGAGCCTGGGCTGCATTCCCTCCTGGTGGCTCTCTCATAGCCTGGAGCCGCGTTCCCTCCTGCTGGCTCTAGCAGGGCCTGGGCCGCGTTCCTTCCTGCCAGCTCCAGCAGGACCTGGAGCCGTGTTCACTTTTGCCAGACCTAGCAGGACCTTGGGCCACATTCCCTCCGGATGGCTTTTGAGTGGCCTGAGGCCACGTTCCCTCCTGCTGGCTCCTGCGGGGCATGGAGCTGTGTTCCCTCCTACCAGTTCCTGCAGGACCTGTGGCCGTGTTCCCTCCTGCCGGCTCCAGTGGGACCTAGGCCACGTTCCCTCCTGTGGCATCTAGCAGGGCGTGGGGCTGCATTCCCTCCTGCTGGATCTAGCAGGGCCTGGGGCCTCGTTCTCTCCTGGCGGATCCCGCAGGTCCTGGGCCGCGTTTCCTCCTGGTGGCTCCCACAAGGCCTGGGGCTGCGTTCCCTCCTGCCGGATCTAGTTGGGCCAGAGGCCGCGTTCCCTCCTGCTGGCTCCCATGGGGCCTAGGGCCGCGTTTCCTCCTGCCGGCTATATTGTGGCCTGGCATCGTGGTTCCCTGCTGCCAGGTCTAGCGGGGCCTGGGGACGCATTCCCTCCTGCCGGCTCTAGCAGCTCCTGGGGCCGCTTTCCTTCCTGCTGGCTCCCTCAGGTCCTGGGGCCACCTTCCCTCCTGCCAGCTCCCGCAGCACCTGCAACCACAGTCCTTCCTGCCAGCTCCTGTGAGGCCTTGGACTGCATTCCTTCCTGCTGGCTCCCACAGGGCCTGGAGCTGTTTTCCAGCCTCTCAGCTGCTGTGGGACCTGGGGCCATGTTCCCTCCTGCCAGCTCTAGTGCTGCCTGGGCCTCCTTCCCTCCTGGTGGCTCCTGCAGGGCCTGGAGTCGCATTCCCTCCCGCCAGCTATAGCAGGGGCTGTGGCCGCATTGTTTCATGCCAGCGCCTGCAGAACCTGGGGTTGCATTCCCTCCTCCCAGCTCCCACAGGGCCTGAGGCAACATTCCTTCCTGCCACATCTAGCAGGGCCTGGGGCCGTGTTCCCTCCTGCCAGCTCTTGGGAGACCTGGGGCCAAGTTCCCTTCTGCTGGTTCCCGAGGAGCCTGGAGCTGCATTCCCTCCTGCCAGCTCCAGATGGGCCTGGGTCCACGTTCCCTCCTGCTGGCTCCCGCGGGGCATGGAGCTGTGTTCCCTCCTGCCAGATCCCGCAGGTTCTGGGGACGCATTCCATCCTACTGGATCTAGCAGGGCCTGGGGCTCCTGACGGCTCTTGTGGGGCCTGGGGTCATGTTCCCTTCTTCTGACTCCCGTGGGGCCTGGGGCCATGATCCCTCCTGCTGGCTCCCGCCAGGGTGGAGCCACGTTCCTTCCTGCTGGCTCTAGCGGGGCCTGGGGCCGCATTCCCTCCTGCTGGCTCTTGTGGTGCCTGAGGCCTCGTTCTCTCCTACTGGATCCTGCAGGGCCTGGGCCGCATTTCCCCCTGGTGGCTCCCGCAGGGCCTGGGGCTGCGTTCCCTCCTTCTGGCTCTAGCAGGATCTGCGACTGCGTTCCCTTCTGCCAGTTCTAGCGGGGCCTGGGCCATGTTCCTTCCTGCTGGCTCTTGCCTCTATAGACTTTACTTCTCCTGTGCACCTTAGCAGTGATCACATGGGATAATCTAGTTGGGGTGAATGTGTTCCTTGGAAGGTAAATTCAAAAGCGGGAGAGAGTTGTAAATGCAATTTTAGGGTGGGGAAAACAGCATGAAGGATAAAGACGGGACACCAGGCAGCCCCAGTGCCCCCTTCAGGGGTTCCCTCCTCACCCCTTCCTCTGGGTATGATTGGGCGTACCTGTCCTACCAAATCCCAGAGCCCCTCTGTTCCCACCCCCAGTGCTCCATACATCCAACCAAAGGGCTGGGAGAAGCGAAGCAAGCTCCGCCACCAGCCTTGTGTTCCCGGGGCCCTGGTTGGGCTGTTTCCCTGCAACCTTTCCAGCGCCAGAGTCACAGCGGGGGCAGGGGGTGAGGGCAGGTTGCCAGGCTCTGAGCAGCTCTGTGTGCAATGTGTCTTGTCCATGAGAATGCAGCCCTGATCCCCACCATCTCCTCACCCCTGCAGGGCACTCTGGGCCATGGAGCAGGTGTGGGTGAGGCAGGGGGGGGGGGGATCCATGGAAACCCAGAGCAGTAAGGGAGGAAAAGGGTATTGGAGAGACACGGGGCCACCTGTGTCCCGTGGAGATGATGGGACCATCGGTGGATGGGAGAGCTGGGTAGCCTGTGGGGGTTGGAATCTGGTGGAACTCAGCATTGGGGCAGCCAGGAGTATCGGGGATGGGGGGGCAGTGAGCCTATGTTGGGAGCCCTGGGTGGGGGGACTGGACCTGGGGAGGTTGCAGGAGCCTTCCCCATTCTCTGCCTTCTCCTATGCCCTCCAAACCCTCCCTTCCCAGCTGGGGGCTGAGGGCACTGCCCCCTTCCCACTCCACCAGGTTCCATGCTGCTCAAGGGGCAGTGAGGTGGGGAGAGACTGCCAGCTCCCTGGGGCCGGGAGAAGAAACTACAGCCCAAGCCCTGCTGCTCACAGAGCCCAACACAACAGGTGGAGGTGCCAGTGCCACAAGATGCCAGACACACGGCTGGACTGTAGGGGGATGACATGTCCATGTCCCAGAGCCCCCGGGCCAGTCCTGGATCCCACTGTGGTCCCTGTATGATGAAATAGGAATTTTTCATAATGTTTTGTATGAATACTGTGTGCCTCAGTTTCCCCTATGTGCTGCTTGGGTAACTGGTGCATGGGAACTGTGTGGCTCCTGGAACTGCCCATGAGACAGGCATGGGGGTGGCACTCAGCAGCTCAGAGGTGCTGCTCAGATGTGGGCTCCTGCATGGGCTCGGACCGTCCATGCCCAGCAGGGCTCTGGCTCGCCCTCCCCAGGCCTGGCTTGCCCACACAGGCCTCACTCACTGTCTGTGATGACTGGCGTTACCTAGGCTGGTGTGTGGGGCTCTCCTCCAGCCATGGGATGTGCTGGGCTCCTGACCCCTGCCTGACTCCCCACCTCTCTCCCCTGACTCCCCCTAGGGCTGTGAGCAGCTCTCCCATGCTGTAGTGCCAGCAGTGGGCCTGCTGGTGAACCCGTGCCACCCTACACAATGGGGGGTGGGGGTTGAATGCCAGTGGCTGCCTGGAGCCCTGGCTGCTCTAGCACTGCCTCCATTGTTCCCACCAGGGGAGCCATCCAAACAGCAGCACCAGGGGCTTTTAGGCGATCAGGTCTAGTGAAAAAGCAGCCTTGTGCCTGGCTGCCTGTCTCTGCCCCTCTGCAGGGGCTGGGATCCAGGGGTAGGGTTGCCAGTCATCTAGTTTTCAACCAGAATGCCCAGTCAAAAAGGGACGGTCAGCGGCGCAGCAGGGCTAAGGCAGGCTCCCTGTCTGCCCTGGCTCCATGCGGCTCCCAGAAGTGGCCTGCATGTCCCTGCGGCCCCTAGACATGACCCTGAGCGCCAGCTCACAGCTCCCATTGGCTGGGAACCGCGGCAAATGGGAGCTGTGGGGGCAGCACCTGCAGACGGGGCGGCACACAGAGCCCCCATGGCCTTGCCTCCACCTACGGCCGCAGGGACATGTCACCGTGTCCGGGAGCTGCCTGAGCTCAGCGCCGTCCACAGTCCACACCCCAAACCCCCTCCGACACCCCAACCACCTGCCCCAGCCCAGAGTCTCCTCCCACACCAAAACCCCCTCCTGGAGCAGCACTGCGCACCCCCTCCCGCACCCCAACCCCCTGCCCCAGCCCTAAGTCACCTCCAGCACCCAAACTCCATCCCAGAGCCCGCACCCCTTCCTGCACCCCCAAATCCCTCATCCTCAGCCCCACACCAGAGACCACACCCTCAGCCAGAGCCCTCACCCCCACTGCACCCCAACCCTCTGCCCCAGACCAGAGCCCCCCTCCCACCCTGAACCCCTCATTTCTGGCCCCACCCCAAAGCCCGCACCCCCAGACCACAGCCTGTACCCCCTCCCACACCCTTTCCTCCTGCCCCAGCCCGGAGCCCCCTCCCAGACTCCAAACCCCTCATTTCTGGCCCCACCCCACAGCCTGCACCCGCAGCCAGAGCCCTCACCCCCTCCCGCACCCCAACCCACTGCCCAGCCCGGTGAAAATGAGGAAGTGAGCAGAGGATGGGGGATAGCGAGTGATGGAGGGAGGGGGGTGGAGTGAGCAGGGGACAGGGCCTCAGGAAGGGGCACAGCAGGGGGCAGGGCAAGGGTGTTTGGTTTTCTGCAATTGGAAAGTTGACAGCCCTACCTGGGGGTGACAGTGCTGGAGGGCTCCTCAGGGCTGGTTGCTGTTCTTCAGTTTGTAGATGATGGAGGGGAAGTTCCGCACACAGTCCTGAGCCCATCTCACCTTGGGTGCAGGCCCCAGGGCAAGGCACCCCACCGCGGCCATTGGCACTGCAGGAGGCAGCTCACTGGGAGCAGCCAGGAGCAAATCACAGGCTGTATATTACACAAGCACCTTAGCAACTCACTGAACCTGCTGTGCATAGCAAGGAGAGAACAGCCACTCTGGGGCACCCGCCCCTCAGCTGGGTGCAGGGCTGGAGAGCAGCTGCTGGCACTGGAGCCATGGCAGCCAGTGACAGGGACAGGAGAGTTCACTGCATCCCCTGGACTGGATCAGTGCAGACTGGATCCCCTGCACCCTCAAGCCAGCCCAAGCTGGCACCCCATGCCGGGAGAAGCCCAGGCCTTTGGCAGAGCAGGGCAGGCCAGGCAGCAGAGGCTGCAGCGGATCCAGGCAGGCAGCATGGGTATATTAGTGCCTAGGCCCTGCAGTGGGCCATCCCTCAGGCCTCATCCACTCAGGGAAGCCTCTGCTTCTCTCAGCCCTGCTATCCAGCTAACAAAGCGGGAGGGAGTGGGATGGAGCAGGGTCTGGGGGTGATAGAGTAGGGTAAGGGATGGATCCACTACCACAAGAAGGCGCTGTGCCCCAGGAGAAGTCACTGCACAACCAGCCTGGGCCCTGCCCCTCCTGCCCCAGAAGCTCCCTGCCCTCTCCCCACCCTGTGCCCAGGATCAGTGCTGCTCACTCCACAGTTAGATTCAAACCTGAGAGGAGGGCTTTGCTTTTTCTGCTGACTAGTGTGAGCCCTGGATCAAGTAGGGGCCCTGGCCCAGACTTATGGAGGTCCTGCTGCATGATCCCCAACGTGACTGGGGGCCCCTAGGCCCAGATCCAAGGGGGGCCCTGCCATGATTCAAGGCGATCCCTGCAGCCTGGGCCCAGCTCAGAAGGGGGATCCCAGGGTTGGGGAAGTACCAGCCCCTCAAGAGGGAGCAGGGCTCTCTCCTGCCTGGGCTGCAGGATCATACCGTTTCCCATCCATCTGCTCTCCTGTCACATCCCTGTCTCCCTGATTATTTTAATGAGTATAATGATTCACACCTGGGCAATTCAAACCCGCTAACAATAACAATTTTAATTAGTTTCCACTACAAATCTGAAATGTCGTCATTAACATTTAAAATGCCTGCAACTGGCAGCTCCCTGCAAAGCAGAGCATGGGTGGGCCTAGGGGGTGGAGGGGAACTGGGATGGGTGGGCCATGGGGCAGGTTGGAACTGGGGCAGGTGGATCAGCTGTAGGGCTGGGGAGACTAGAATAGGCCAGGGAGAGGGAGTGGAATGGGGCAGGCAGATGGGCCAGCTAAGAAGAGGGACACATAACCTCTGTCATGTGCCATGGCTTTGCAAACCCCTCTCCTTGTGCCCCCCTTGCCACCACCCCCATTTTAACCCAGCTCCGAGGCAGACCAGCAAGGAGGGGAAATAGCTGTGAAGCAGGCTGCCTGGTGACTAGGGTACCCCAGCGAGGGATGGGCAGGCAGGGCCAGGGTGCAACAAGCTTGTCAGATGTTCCTGAGTGAATGGGCCAGCTGGGTGTTTGGCTGGCACTGGCTCTTTCCATATCACTCTCAGATCGATAATGGTCCATGCGAGCTGTGTGCTCAGTGCTGCCGTCAGGGGACGGTGCAAAGGGCCCTCGGGTATAGGGGCTATTTAAAGAGCTGGACATGTCAGTTGGAGGCTGGTTATAATTTCACACAGCTCTCTCTGGACCTTTTAATGCTCTACAAGGCTGGAGGCAAGAGGCAGGCTGCAGTGTGAGATCAGGACCATCAGGGACACTGGGAACCATCAACACACACACAGGTGCATTCACTGACAGACACACACACTCACAGACACACACAGAGACACAGATGCACACATGCACAAATGCTTGCACACATAGACAAACATGCGCACAAACACACACATACGGGCTGTTCTGCTTTCTACTTCTCATGGGAAAGCCCTAGTGGCCAATGGCAAGGGCACCTCAAGCCAGGAAAAGGTTTTGCATCTCCAAATGTTGGCTAAGACCTTCCTCCTGTACCGAGTCATCCAGAGCCCTCACTTATCCTAGCATCGCTCTGGGGCATTTTGGGGTCAGCACTGACTCTGTGGGGAGAACTTCTCCTGGTGAGCCCCTTGCAGCATAGCGCCCCCTAGCACCATGTTGGGACACTGGGGCCAGCACTGACTGTGTGGGAAGAGAACCCCTCATAGACCCCCCGCCCTGCTGCCTGCAGCACCCTGAAGATATTCCCAGGCAAGCACTGCCCTGCTCAAACCCTGCTTTGTTTCTGAACTCTGAGCAGTGAGACAAAGGGTTCTCTGCTGCTGAGACAGCCAGCCCCATGCAGGGAAAGACACTGGCATAGGAGAGGATGGGGGGCAGAAGCAGCAGAGTGGCACTGAGGCACAGAGAGAGCCCCTCCTAGAGCGAGGCCCAGGGACCTGGGGGGTGAGGGACAGAGATCACACTTTCATGGGGGTGGGGAAGAGAGGAGCTGGGGTGAGAGAAACAAAGGCAGCTCCCTCCCACTCAGTGCAGAGAAGGCCTGGGGTGAGGGGGCTCAGCAGATGGCTTGTTGGTTGCCCTGGAGTCTGTATGTGGGTCCCGGCCTGTGGGTGCACAGAGAGCAGGCACTCAGAACCCTGCAGCAGAGTCTGACTCAGCCCCTCAGAGCTCTCCCCACTGGGTTTCTCTTCCTCTCCCCACTGTGAAGAGTAGAGTGTTGGGAGAGAGGAGAAAGGGCGAGGGGCTTCCTGGGCTGCCACTCCAGCAGTGCACAGGACTCTGTGCTCACCCCAATGCTACTAGCTGGGGGCGGGAGCAGGGGCAGGATCCGCCACACAGGCACGCTCAGCCATGAGATTTGTTTGATGTCTTGATTTGACTGGTTCCCCTCCCCATTCCTGGTCTTTACCATCACATCCTGGCCAGGCTTGGAATTCCTCTCCAGAACCAGCCATAGTCTGTCCAACAAAGGAGCTCCTTATTCATCCCCAGAGCAGCAGGAAGGGGGGAGGGGAGCTGGGCTCGAGGAAAGGATGTCATTATTAGGGTGACCAGATGTCCTGATTTTATAGGGACAGTCCTGATATTTGGGGCTTTGTCCTATATCGGAGCCTATTACCCGCCACCCCCGTCACACTTGCTTTCTGTCACCCTAGTCATTATCCAAAAACTAGCAGTAACAGCCCAGGGAATTCCTAGAGCTTAAGGCCAGAAGAGACTTCAACTGGCAAATAATGTTTATCTTAAAAGGTGTCCAAACATGCTAAGCTATAGAAATGTTCTATTGGGGCACCAAACAACCTTAACTCTGCCCTGGAGACACCATGCAATAGGCATACAGTCATGTTTGGTTCATGTTAGTACTTGTGGACCGAGGTCAGACTAAACCAATTTTTAAAGCCTTTAGACTTTTTTATCCTGATTTTTCCTCAGGGCATCACTGCGGGACAGAGTTCAGTGGTCCAGGTGCATTTCCATTGTTTAACATGACTAGGTTTCTTTTCATTTAACCTTAACTCTGAATTCCCTGCCCTTGTGATGCATGTTTCTGGAATAACTCCTCTTGCCCTGTAAGGTAGGTTACTGCTGTGTGCTCTCCACCTTCACTGCAGCGAAACTTCCCTTTTAAAAATGTACCCATTTCCCCCATGACCAGTAAACCAGCCACTCAGAGGATACTCCAAAGGGCTATTGCGAAGGAGCTGAAGGTCTGTAGAACCAACCTGGACAGTTTATTTTAGCTTTTAGGGGCACATTGTCCAGCACACTCTCTGCTGTCCCAGAGCAGCCAGCAGGGATAGGCCACTTCTGCTGCATCGACAGCTCTCTGTGCAGCCAGAGCAATGGAAGGTAGCTGGGGTCCACACCTATCTTCCCTGGCTGCTGACCTCTGCATTGCCCCTCCCTCCTGGCCTCTACATTGTACAGCACGAGTGCCCACCACACGCACATGCACTGCCTTCTGCCCCAATGGTCTCCTGTGTTCCTGATGGACGTGATGCCAAGCTGCCCTTGGTGAGTGCGACACCCTCCCGTGCTGGCAGGAGGCTGCGAGGAGTGCTGTGAATGGCTGTAGTGGCCATCTTTGTAAAGGGCGGTCCATGATGTCAATTCCATTGAGAGCCATAGGAGATGTCAGCCTGAATGCAGGAAACAGCCTGGAGTAAACCTCCCACCCGGCCCATAAATGCCATCTGTGCACCAGGAGCTAGATGCGGGTGCAATCCCTCTTCCACGTCAGTGCCAGCCCCTTCAGCCTCTGCATGGCTCTCTCTGCCCGCCCGGCTCCCTGGGCTGCTGCGGCCTGTTCCCAGCTGAGCTGGGCTCTGTGTTGCCCAAGGAGGCCCCAGCTGTGTCTGACACTGGTGTGGTGCTTGGCCAGTCCCAGAAAGGCCTCACCAGCCTTGCCCAGCTGGGCTATGGGTAGGCTGCTGCGCACAGAGAAGCTCAGAGGGCTGTGCAGGGTGGCCACAGGACAGATAGACGGCGGCCGTGTGGGGACAGGGCAGTGGGCGAGGTGGGCACTGATGGGGCCAGAGGCTGTAATGCTGAGTGCAGGGAGCCAGGAAGAGATGACCAGGAGCAGAGTGCCCTGGAATTTCACCAGGGCTGACCCAGCCTCGCTGGGGATTGCAGCTCCAACCCTTCACAAATGCAAAGCTTGGCAACAGGTTGGGCAGGTTTCCTGGGTGCGAGCAGGCAGCAGGCCAGGAGCTGCAGGGGCAGGGAGCCATGTAGGACTGCTGCACACTCTCCCCACAACCCCTCGGAGCAGCACCGGCTGTTGTCTGAGTGTAAACAAGGTATTTAATATGCAGATGAGCTCATTAGCATCTCCTGGTTTCAGCGGCACTGTGTCTGCAGCTGGACTCACGGGACGTGTCACAGGAAATCTCAACACAAAACTTTTAATTACAGACAAATGGGTGGACACGTTGTTGTTGGCAGCTCTGGGTGCTTCCTGCCAGTCAGGCTCGGCTCCCGTTGCCAACCTCACCTGGACGGGCAGAAGCATCAGTCTGCCACCGCCTGAGCCACAGGCTGCTGGAGAGGAGCGTGTGTGGAGCCAAAGCAAGAGCAAGGCTTAGGGTTGCCCGGCGTCCGGTTTTGACCAGAATGCCCAGATGAAAAGGTGGGTCCGGTCGGCACTGCCAACTGGGCCATTAAAAGTCCGGTAGGGGGCACAGTGGTGGCCCACGGCTAAGGCATGCTCCCTGCCTGCCCTAGCTCTGCGCAGCTCCAAGAAGCGGGCGCCAGGTCCCCGCAACCCTTAAGCGCATGGGTGGCCAGGGAGGCTCCACATACTGCTCCCTCCTCAAGTGCCGGCTCCGCAGCTTCCATTGGCCGGGAACCGCAACCAGTGGGAGCTGCAGGGGCAGCAGGAGCAGGCAGGACCATGGCTGGGGGTGACGCCCTGGTCTCCCTGGATAGGGGAAAAGCAGGCAGGCCTGCTGGTCCTGTGCTGCTCACAGAGTGTACAGGGCACATGGTTGTAGTTCCACCCTGCTCAGGGGCTGGCCTAATTTGCCCTCAGCAGTGCCCCTGCACAGTCTGATGTGCCATCCCTGCCAGACTCCCCCATGTGCCAGGCTGGAGGCCAGTTGTAGAAGGTCTGGAGGTGGAATCGCTGCCAGGCTCTCAACCCTCCAGGCTCAGGCATCTGCCAGCCAGCAGAAGGTGCTCATGCTACCTGGTGCTGGTCCCGATGCTGCGGAGTGGATGTCAGGGGAGCACAGACAGCAGAGCCACACTGCCTTTGGCTCCCTGGGGCAGTGGAGCAGGGTAAGGGTGAGGGGGAAGCCCTCACAATGCCATGGCTCTGCCCTGGCATTGCTGGGCTCCTCGGTACAGGGAGCTAGTGCAGTGACCATCATTGTCCTCCAGTTAAACCCCCAGAGCAAGTGTTGCAATCCCAGCATTGCATCAGAGTCACGCTAGTGTCCCTGGGTCCGCACGCTCACACCAGCACCATGGGTGACCTGCCAAGGACTCACTCCTTGGGAGGCTCTTGTGCCTTGGCGTCTCCATTGGTAGGTGCGGTGTTGGGGTTCAGTCTGGGCTGATCTGGCTGTGGAGGGGCACTGGGAGCTGGGTGGTGATTGGGCATTCACTCTGCCCACTCACAGGCAGGCTGGGGGCAGCGTCCCAAGCACAGACGTCCCATGGCAGGATGCTCCTTAAACCCGTGTGAACAAACCCAAACGCAACTACAGAGCTTAGCACTTCCAAGGGCCAGTGCTGGGGCAGTCAGGCCCAAGAACGTCTCCCCCTCCCCCAAGGGTTCTTGCCATGTCCTCACCCCCTGCCCCCCGATCTCCACTCGCCAGGGGGCTCTACGTGCGCAGAACACAGAGACCCCAACCCAGTCTCCTCAGCCAGCAAAGCCAAGGAAAGACGGGCCCAGCCCAGAACTCCCCTGCCAGGTCCCTGGCAGGGCCGAGGCAGACGCTGCCTTGTCAGAAGGGAAGGCTTGGCCGTGAGCAGCCAGGGCCAAGGGGGACTCCAGGTGTGAGCCTCCCAAGAGGGGGAAGGTTGCTGAGTTGGGGCTCATCTCCCCCCACATACATCATCCCCCCAAGATGGGTATCAGAGCCATCGGGTTGCCCCACAATCCTCCACATCTCTGGGGCACAGACTGCTGGGAAACAGGGACTCCCTCCACTGAATGGGACCCTCGCCATATAGCCCCCGGACTCCAAGCTGCATAACACTGGCTTTGCTGGGCCCCCCAAGAGCTGCCTCAGCCCCTCCATGAACAGCTGCCATGGAAAGGGAGCCAGTCAGAGTGCTTAGGCTCCAGCGGCTTGGGGGCACCTGGCTGTCATTGCTTAGCCAGTGTGATTGAGATCCCTTTGGATCATGCTGCCCCTTCCTCCACCAACCTCCCTGGGGCCAGCCCTGCTCTCCTGACTTCTGCATTTCTTCCCTTCTCTTCCCCACTCTCAGTTCTTTCCTTCATTCTCTCTGGGCTGCTGCAGCCCCTTGGAGCCTCTGTCATTTTGTGCTTACCTAATATCCAATAGAAACTTGTAACTGAATAAAAAGAATTGGTAGGGCAGCTCCGCGGCCAATTGCCTGCTAGGGAGTAGCCAGAGCCCGGCCTGTGCCAGGATCTGCTTGTTATTTGGTGAAAGAACAGTCATCCCAAGCTGTATCCAGGGCATGCGCTATTCATCTGTCACTGTAGTCAAGAGCTAGTCAGTCAATGATGGGGGCAGAAAGTCTAGCATGTGACCACAGTGAGCACTCATGCTGTCCATCGAGGGCCACACATTGTCAAAGGGAGCCCATGCCATGCCAGGCTGGTATGACCCAGCCAGTGAATCCAACATGTGCTGGTTCTGATCACATCTGTGATCCCCTCCAGCCCGCCCCAGGTGCTGCACAGACAGCCGGAGACAGGGCCCCCCCCCAGGAGCTCAGGGTGCATGAGTACAACACTGAGGGCTGGGGAGCGGCGGGAAGAGGGGAGGCTGCTCAGATCTCACCGTTCCACACGTCGCTCTGTGCAGCATCTAGGAGCTGCTCCGAGTGACAAGCGTGTGGGCAGAAATGGGGCTCCGGGCGCCAGTGAGTCACAAGCAAACACAAGGGTAGGTACACAGCAGCTATGGGTCCCAGCTCCCAGGGTGGGTACTCAGGATATCCCCTCCCCTGTGCCATGCCCCAGAGCCCCTAGCACTTGGCGCTGCTGAGTGGGTAACAGCAGCCAAGACAGCAGCAAGGTTACACTCAGAAAGCAGCTGCATTTCGCCACTACTAACCTCCAGGCATCTGATGCTGATCCCCTTCCCAGGGAAGGCAGGCGCTGACCACTCTGGCGTTCCCTGGGGGCTGCCCAGATGCATTGCTTTCTCTATCTGCAGCAGCTTTGCCTCACACAAGGAAACTGAATTCCCAGCAATTGGCAGCTAATGCCCGGCCAGTCTGAAAAGCACAGTTATGTCAATGTAAGTATCTTTTAGCACTGGGTCATTAGACCCTGTCCAGGCAGGAGCTGTCCCCTCCAATGCAGCATTGTGCAGGGAGCCCCTTTCCCCACTCTGATCACAAAGAGCAAGGACAGACTCAGGCAGAAAGCCTGCAGGACAGCACCGCGCGTGGGACTCCCTGCGGGATCTGCTGCATCCACCCTGCATCCCACTTTGACATCCCGACATGGCCTGTGTGTCAGTGCTGAGAATAGGCACCTCCAGGCTGGCCTATGGAGCACCAGGGATGGAAGGTCCGCATGGTCAGAGTGTAGCTGTCTGGTCATTTGCACACTTGCCAGGGAGGGCAGACAGCATTGCAGGAGGCGGCAGGCAGGTGTGGCGCTACCCTAGAGACCATGGAGCAAACAAAAGGTCTTGTCTCCACATTGATGCAGAGCCCAGTGAAGGCCCAGCACCTGTATGAACTGCCACTCGTGCCCGTGCAGGGTAACCAGATCTCACCTGTGCAGATCCCAGGCAGAGCTTTCAGTCCTGCCAGCATGACACCCACACAGTGACGTAGTGCCAGGGACCTGAACCAGGCATCGGGATTTGGCTGGGGCCTGGGTTGGAGTGGGTTTGACCAGCAGACCAGTTTGAATGGCTGTTCTCATGGGGTGAATTGGAGAGAAAACTGGAAAAAATTAAATTCAGTCATGTTTCAGAGTAGCAGCCTGTCACGGAGTCCCCAGGCGATGCTCTGGAACTGCTCCCTACGAAGCCAGTCAGGACTCTGGGGAAGTTTCCTCTCTGTGAGCAGACTGTCTGCAGGGCAAAAAGCTCACATGGCTTCCACCTCCCTGGGTCTGACCTCGAAGCATTCAGCATCCTCTGCCCCTCCATGCACTTCCCACAGTGAGTCTGCCCAGGCGGGGTCCTGGGGAAGCCAGAGGGTCCTGCACCCCAACTTCACAGTCAGATGTGACTCTCAGCCAGCCAGTAAAACAGAAGGTTTATTAGACGACAGGTCTAAACTAGCTTGTAGGTACAGAGAACAGGACCCCTCAGCCGGGTCCATTTTGGGGGGGAGTGAGCCAGACAACCCCGTCTGCACTTCACTCCATGTCCCCAGCCAGTCCCAAACTGAAACTCTCTCCAGCCCCTCCTCCTCTGGGCTTTGTCCCTTTCCCGGGCCGGGAGGTCACCTGATCCCTTTGTTCTCCGACCCTTTAGCTCTCACCTGGCAGGGGGGAAGGGCCAGGCCATCAGTTGCCAGGAATCATGGTGTTGGCCATTCTCTGTGTCCAGACCCCTGCACACACCTGCCCTCTAGGGTTCTGCAATGATCATACACCCTTACCCCACCACCTAGATACTTAAGAACTGCATAGGGGAAACTGAGGCACCTCCACAATATTCAGAGGAAACATTAAGAAGAGTCATTGAACAGTCATCGCTTCATCACACAGCCGTGTTAGTCTGTATCCGCATGTGCACCCAGAGACAGCAGGGCTCAGGCCCTGCCCCTACAGCCTACATAGGCCTCAGCCACTTGAGTGCCTGTTGCCCCTGTCAGCCAGTGTCCAGGGGGACTTCACCCTCCCTTGGCCAATAGGTCACAAACGTTTTGATAGGCAGCAGCAGAACACTGGTGATCAGGGCTCCTGGGCTCTGGTCCCAGCACTGGGAGGGGAGAGTAGCCATTCAGGTGGGACTTTCAAAGGCCCTGAGGAGGTTAAGTGCCCAGCTGCTATTGATTTTCTGCTACCATTTGAGTGTCTGAGACTCGCCCTGGCTGAAAGGCAGTCTGGCTTCGCAGCTAAGACTGGGGCCTGCTGTATCAGTGACACAGTGCTATTCCCAGCCCGATTGAACCATGGCCTGGGGAATGTTTTCAAAAGCAGGTTGGTGACTCAAGTCCTTCAGAGGCAAATTTGTAAAGACACCCAGGGAACCAGACACCCAGGCACCATACATCCAGGGAGCCCAGACACCCAGGGAGCCAGACAATCAGGGAAGCATACATCCAGGGAGCCAGGGTGCCAGACGCCCAGGGTGTTGGGCACCTCCATGAGTTGGAAAGTCCCACTAGGTCCCTTAATACTGTTACAAATCTGACCTAAAGGCTCATTTTCCAAAGTGATGTAGGCCAGGCCCTCCTTATCTGCCAGCACCTCGGCTCTGCCTCGGGGCAAGTCCCACTCCCACTATGGCTTCCCAGGAGTAACTCACCTTCCCTTTCCAGCAAAGCACCTGTGCTGCAGTTTAGAGCACTTGGCAGAGCAGAGGCAGCAGTGAGATCCCGGATGCCCCCGCAGGGGTGGCTGCTTCACAGGGACACCGTAAGATGCAGTACCTGGCTGTCGGCAGAAGCGGCTGTGCTGCTCTGCGTATGCACACTCTTGGCTAAGTTTCTGTTACGCACTTTGATTCCTGCTCTTCTTATGTGGAGTCCCAGGGCTTCAATGATGCAACAGCCGAATACCTTGCCTGAAGCACTGTGATGCTATCCAAGCCCATAAGCTAGGAAAAATTGGTTCTGATTAGCACTCGCACAGCCCTCCTGAGAGCATGGAGCTTGCAGCACTCACATGTTGTTTGTACCCCACACAGCAGGTCTCCCATGGGCCGGGCTGCCTTTCACCCACCGCTTTTTTTACTGCTGAGGTTGTTCATGATTTTTCTTTTTGGTTTAAATGTGATTGTATGTGCATGAGAGAAAGAGAGACAGTGAGGTGGTGACTGAATGTACCCTCACCTGTGTGTGTCAGTTCTGTATTGCTGTAGGGCCAAGGGGTGCCAGTCATGGACCAAGGCTCCATTGTGCTAGGCGCTGTACAGGCAGAAAGCTTGCAATCTTGGTGTCAGAGGACAGACAGCGGAGCAAACAGATGGGAACCCAGTGAGCTGATTGCAGACAGCCGAGCCATTGTCCAGGCTCCTGTTGGCCTTCCTGCAGAGGGGAGAGGTAAGGAAGGTTTGAGGGATCAATGAGGGGATTTGTGCAGGTCCTCCCATGTTAGGGGGCAGCATGGGAGAAAGTGCAAAGGGGCTTGCTGGAAAATCTAGCAAAGGGGTGATTTGCTTAGGGTTGGCACCATTGGCCAGAGCAGGGCTACACAGTGGGGTGACATGGTCCAAGCAGGGATTTCCCTCCCCCCCCCCGGCAAATTTCCCCACCCCCCCACCCCCCAGTTTAGTGAACTACTTACATGCAGTGTTGCCAGTTAAGTGATTGTTTGGGAATTTGAATTGAAACTGAAACATTAATACACACTTTAAAAGCATATACAGTGTATGATAAAATACGTGTATCTGAAAAAGTATAATAGATTTGAAAAGTATAAACAGACTAGCTTCCTTCTACAGCTGTTGTTTTTTCTGACAATGTCAGTGCATTCATTTCAGTGTTGTTGGCCAACCTAATTCAAATTATGATTTGTAAGCAAAGTCTAAATGAGCTCTCCCTGACAGCTAGTGATGAGTTGCGGGGAAAGGCTTCAAGACCAGATTGTATTTCCATTCACACCTAATCTACCTAGGTATCCAGCAAACAGAGCTGCATTGCCCAAGTGATAGATTTTGGCTGGGGCTGGGTTACAAATCACGTGAATGTGGGGGTTGGGGGGTGGGGGTAATGAAATGTTGTTATTCTTATTGTAGGAGTAAAGAGCACTAGAACTGTACTTAGCCTGTGCTGATTGAGGGCATCAAGACAGAGGGTGGGGACACGTGTTTTTCTTGATGGTCTGCCTG